>NC_134235.1:112218883-113468883 GCF_965152275.1 Natator depressus | reverse complement strand
CTACAATTAAAACAAGAATATACTACAGAGGATACAAGATGGTTACTTACCAGCATGACTGTAGTTCCTACCTGCACAGTTCCATGGTGTAGGAATATGTACACCCAAACATGCAATTTCAAAATTTTCCAACAGCAGTGTCCACTGGAGCTGGGTATCCATGTATTTATGTCTTTATGCTTCCTCATTTGAGGATATACCAGCATAGCACCAAATGCTACTCAGTTTCTTCCATTCACTAAAGAATCTATTGTAAAACTCTGAAATAGTGGGGAAGGAGGATGGGAATTGTGGACCCAGGCAGTCAATTTTCTTAAAGAACCAGTTAGTATGGTAAGTATCTATTTTTTCCTTCTTTGAAAATGTGTGCAAGTAGCAGCTTCCTAGACTACAATGAGGGGGGGTCTGAGGACTGCTTCAAAGAGATTATAAGTCTAACTCTCCCAAGTTGAGTCTACAAATCTAAATGCTAACTCCAGTGAGTAATGCTGTAAAATATGGATAGAATTCCAGGTAGCAGCTTTGCATATACCCTATATGTTGGAGACGTTTGAGACATGCAGTACAGACCACCTTGGACATGGAGGAATACATCCTCAGACCAGCTGGCATTAGCATCCCTGCTTACTCAGGTGTGGATGCAGAGTCTGATCCAATTTGACAGTCTTGGAGTGGAAGTTCACTGGCCCCTGGCGTAGTCTCCATGTGCTATACAGACTCTGGGTGACTTACTCAGATAAGAATTCAGAGTCTTCTTGACATTTAGACAACGCAACCTAGCGTTCCCACATGTAGCTGGGAAACAGGTGAAAGCAGAGGTTCACCACAAGCATGTTAACAGACTGATTTAAGTGGAAATCAAGAGTCACTTAAAAAAGGGAACTTCAGGTGAGAGAGAACATGGTATGTGGTAGGTCAACCATTAGCATCTGCATCTCATAAGCTCTTTGGACCAATGTGATTATCATTAAGAACAGTCTCTAGTAAGATATGGTACAGAGAGCAATCAAGCCACATGTCAAGGGGTGGGTTCTATTAGTTTGGCAAGCACATTTAAGTCCCAAGATAGCATTAGCTCCCAGACGGAAGACAACACATGAAGCAGGCATTTTAGGAATCCTGGCACTGTAACACATGAGAAAATACATTAATTCCTGAACTGAAGGATAAAAGGCTGAGATTGCAGCCAAGAAAACTCTTTACAGAGCTGAGGGAGAGAAATGATTGTCTGAGATGAAGGCAGTATGGAATAAAGAACACGAAAGACTGGTGAGGACCAGAACCTTTATCTTGCCCAGATGCAGAAATACTTCGTAGAGTAGAAATATCTTGTGGAAGATTTCTTGATGTCCAGCAGCTGACCAATACATCCAAACTAGACCAAAGATTACTAATTAACAAAAGCTGTCTCGCTCTTATAGTTGGTGCTGGATTCCACTTCCCTGCCAGTACCTACAGGAGGCAGAACAAAATTGAGGGGGTCTTTGGAAAGCAGGGGCTAGTCCCTCATCAACTGTCCAATCAGCTTTGATTCTAACCCCTACATCTACAGACAGGCTACACTGAGGATCTGTGGACCTAGCCCTGAAACAGAATACAAGATGCCCACCCAGTTAAGGACACATTTATGTGCTGAGTACTCCTGCTAATCAGCCTGTACTGTTAACATGGTGGTATAACCTGGATTTTATGGAAGGAAAGCTCATGTGCATCACAGTTCCAATGCTAATATTGACTGAAAAGTCTCTGCATTTTTTTTTTTTTTTTAAAGGAGTAACGTTAGCCTAGCAGTCTGGTGGCCAGGCATTTCGGGTCAGCAGGAGCTAGAACCGCTGTAAAGATAGCAATCTTAGATTCTTCATGTGCTGGAGTGCTTCACAGCACTCTTTCAACTAATCTGGTTTATATCTGTGGTAATCAACTCTTTGAAGTTTGTGGATGCCATAGGGCAGTGGTGCTCAAACTTTTCCAGTTGCACTCCTCCTACCCCCCTACAAGTAACAGAATCTGTCTGCGCCCCCCTCCATTACTGCACAGCCAAGATTCCTCAGCAGTGGAGCTTGGGCTGAGGGTGGAGCTGGGGGTGGAACGGGGGATGGGGGAGGAGCTGGGTCTAGAGGTAGAGCTGGGCGGGGGGCAGAGAGAGAGAGAGAGAGAATGAGGGCAGAGCTGGACTGGAGTCAGAGCGTTGTGCTCCTTCCCCAGCCCCTTGGGGGCTGGCCCAGGCTTGGAGGCAGAGCAGGACTGGGGTCTGAAAAGGGTTGAGGGAGGAGCAAGGCTGGGGGTGGAGCCGGTCTGGAAGTGTGGCGCTCCCTCCCTGACCCAATGGGGGCTGGCCTGGGCACCACCATGCGCTCCCCAAATGTTCCTCTGTGCTCCCCTGGGAGGGCGCACCCCACAGTTTTGGGACCTCTGGCTTAGGACAACTGGGGTACTGGAGTGGGAGCCTTACAATGTTAATTTGTAATTTCAGCAATGCCAGCAAGAAATATCCTGAATACTTTATTTCCAGAATTTTCAAATTTTATTTTTTTGACTCCCCTACAAAGCCAAAGTTAAATTTAGAACAGATTATAAATCTATCTAATGAGCCACAGAAGCAAAAAAAATATTTAACCCAAGCGTTTGATATTTTTCTGTCGATATTTAAATTCAAGTGACAACCAAACCAAAAGATCTTTATGGAATTCTGCACATGTGTAAATACACACTGCCCAAATGAGAACCAATGTTTTCCAAAGCTTATTCTTCCTGTCTTAAGGGATAATAAATATTTGAAGACTGGGAGATCTGGATGGAAATTCAGCTACCTCTGGACACAGCATAATAAAACAGAGCAGGCTTAACATGTAAATACTACAACCTTTGTGGGAAGCTGTGCTTCCACTGCCTATATATTCTGAAAGGAAAGGGAAATAAATTAAAAATGAAAATCTACTAGTGTTCTAAAATGTTAATATGAACATATACTATAAAAATACTGGCTTTATATAGGTAAAGTACCTGAAGATCTTAATATACAGCAGACTGATTTACTAAGCAGTGAAATTATTAGATTTAGTAGTTAATCACTATGGGTACTGGAGGGGAGGGGAAGTAAATGAGAAAGCAAATACATCATATTCTGTTGACACTTATATATATATTAGTTTGTCATTATTTCCCCAACTGAGGTGTGTAATGTTACTGTGTCATGTAGTTTCTGCAATATCTATATTCACCAGGTCAAGGAATTATATGTAGCATGGGAGGTTAGCTTTTTGGAAGTCACCCCTTTCTATAATAATGCAGGGAACTTCCACAGATAATTAGAATACTAGATATTAGATAATTAGTGGCATATTCCTAAGCATATAAAACTTAAGATATTGTTAACTTGAAGTTTCTTTACAATATCGGTACTCCAGCTGTGAAGCATCTATTATAAATAACAAAACTAAAACTAAAAATGCATCAAGCACTTTGAATAAATTAATATTCACGTACTAGGAGCTAGAAGGATTAGACTTTCTGTAATCTTCAAAAAAATGTCAGCACATCTAGAAAATTCCTTCTGACTTCCTAAATTCAAAGCCTTTACGACTGCAAAGTTATAAATGATGCATACATTTTTAAAGTGCAGTTATAGTAATAAAAGTGACTATGAAAACAGCACCTTTTCTCCTCAGATTTGTTCCTTATAACAACTATTTACTTTTCTATAAGCTTTTACTACTTTTTATTTCTGTTAGCATTGTGGAACCAATGCAGCTATTGGAACGTGAGTGTGATTATATTCTTGCCCAGACACAACCAGCAGAATAAACTCCCCTCCCCGCCCCCAGGAGAGTGGGGGTATTTTTAGAGAAAAGTTTTAAAAACTTCCAATTGCAGATTCTGGACTGCAGATAATGATGAATAAACCAGAAATAACCAACTTGATTTTCAAATCTCACCATAAGTTTATAGGGCTTCCAGTCAGAAAAGACATTTTAACTTGTAAACTGACAACGTTTGACATGGGATAAGAGACACAAAGAATAAACTCACTGTAATGTGTTTTTACAGAGTAGCTTTTCAAAGTATAATCTAATTTTAACTCTTCACTTCTGTACTGTCATTTGTGCAATCCTAATTCAACATGAGACTGCCTGTACAGAAAGTCTTTCACTGTATAGAAAAAACTTTTTGAAAGTTCTATAATTTAAATCCTTAGTTCCCAAAATGCAAGTTAAAATAGAGCGCTTGCCAATTTTTAATGCACATTCTAGTTTTCCAAAAAAGCAAATAAGTCAGACCTAAGTAAATATAAGACAGCACTACCTACTAATCGCAATCCAACGATCAAAGAATCCACACACAAGAAGCCCCATGATTTTCTTTACAGATATTATTTGGCCACAGTATAATGCATCTTCATATATGTAATAAGTTGCATCCTGACCGAAATTGTTGTGTGTTGACATCTTAGACACAAGGATACAATACTACATGACATGCCAATGCCTCCTGTGGCAAATTGCTGGTACGATTATGATGGGTCCCGCGCTTCCTCTTCTTGAAGAGGGAGGGGGGGTTCAGGGCGCAGTTTTCTGCCCCTGAACTAGGGTATCTACTGTCCCACTAGTAACCCAGAGAAGGGTAGTGGAGAGGGAGGGACCCGGGCCCACCCGCTACTTCGGGTCCCAGCCCAGGGGCCCTAGGGATAGTGGTAAACCACTTGAACTAGTGCTTCCTTCCTTTGGGCTACTTCCCGCTCCTGCTCTTCAGCTTGTGGGGCTTCCTGCCCTCTCTCTCTGCACAAGTCAGGTGTCTCTTTACCTAGGGTCTTGGTCTTCTAGCCAGCCACGGCACTTCTCCAAACTCTCCTCTACTTCAACTCCTTCAAACTGCTCTCTGAAGCAGGGGGGTTTTATCAGGTGACTAGCTTCAGGTGCTCTAATTGGCTTCAGGTGCTTTTAATTAATCTATAAAAACCTTTCTTCCCTATACAGGGAATAAGGCTTCTCCTCAACCTGGGACTTACATATCTCTCCTATATCACTCTCCTGCTGCCTTCTGGCCATGCTGTATCACACTCCCTATCTGTGGAAGAACTGAAGTGCAAGTTCACATATGCACATACAACTACACCTAATCAGAACAGAAGTCTTAAATAATTCATAGTATTGTACAATTCTACTAGGATATGTAGCCAGGAATCATTAGGCAAAGTCATATTTTAACTCCTTGGTTAGCTATAAGTAAGAATCTGAGTCTTAAGTATTAGACAAGCCAAAAATTTCCTGCTGTTCAAATAGGTCCACAGCATTTCATGGCAATGCGGTACTGGCAAAAATATAAAAAAATTGAAAAAAGCCATTTAAAAAGAAAACATTAAAAATAAAACATTTTATATACATTCTGTGACATCACACTGCAGAAAAATTAATGACACTCATGGGAAGAATACAATATAGATGTATTTAGTTTACACACAGATTGAAGAAGAAAGAATTTTCAAGTCCAATTTTTTTAAAATAAAATCATCCTCAACTGTCTTTTAAATGTTCCAAAACAGTTGGATTAGCACCATTTGCAGTTTCTAAGAGACAGTGGCAGGAAAGAGACGACATTTAAAAATAGAAAGCCATGTTATTACCTTTGTTAAATTCTGAACCTGAAGTGAATTAAGCCACACCAATGCAACTATATTGGCACGTGAAAAAGATATTCCATAAGCAAAGCTACATTAAGAGCGTGGGAAGGTTGCACTGTTAGAAACTCAGAAGTCAAGATAGATCAGAGCTAAGGTTATATATGCAACTCCACTACGCCTCCTTGTACATACACGATATTACGGGTTTTAAGATGATCGGGTACCATAGTGACAGGTATGGCATAATAATCCAATAAAAAAAAATTTAAAAATAATAATAAAGAGGAATATATAAATCATATTCTAAAAGTTTGCAATGAATGGGATAACGGAGATTGTGTCTATATCTCTTTTCCATATAAAATAAATACTTTAAAAACATTAAGTTTGTAAAGCCAAGCACTCAGAAGACAAGAAATTCTAGAATTAAGATTGCCTGTTCCTGATGCAGGGTTGCATAGTCAATGAGGCTGTTTGCAGGACCCTTGCCTGATTCTTAGTTTTATTTTATTAAAATAACTTGAAAAACCTCAGAATTTCTATTGTGTGCAATCATAATAGCCCTCACATATTCATCATCAGGGTTCAGAGGACTTCAAGACCAACACCACAGACCTCTATCCACTTAAACTAAAGGAGTAACTTCTCTGACAGCAGTAATAGGTTGTTATCTTCAATGTGGACCACCCATTAGAGAAGAAAGTGATACTTTAATAGATTTTAAGGCCAGAAGGGACCATCATCTAGTCTGACCTCTTGCATAATACAGGCCATAGAATTTCACCCAGGTTGAACACGTTCTACTATGCTGTGCAAATGGCAATTTCTCCTGGCTGTTAATTAATTTGGCAGAATCTGGACTGATTTTCACAGGGACAGCAAAAGGCACTATCCCCCTATGAAATTTCAAGTTTTTGCTCTACATTGCAAAAAACACTTAATTATTAAAAATTCTGAATCCTTCCAGCACTATCAAATGTTGCTTAGTGGACAAACAGGGCTCTGCCATTTCTGTCTATCTTGACTCGCTCTTTGCATGTCCTCTGTCATTCAGTCCCATAAGGTTCCCTATGAGTGGTGTTTGGAGGCATTCCTTTGGTCAACCCCTTCTGCATAATCTTCCAGCTGTCCAATAGCACACATGACATGGTAAAAAAGAAGGAGGAGTCCTTGTGGCACCTTAGAGACTAACACATTTATTTAGGCATAAGCTTTTGTGGGCTAGAACCCACTTCATCGGATGCATGGAGTGAAAATACAGGAGCAGGTATAAATACATGAAAGGATGGGGGGTTGCTTTATCAAGTGTGAGGTCAGTCTAACGAGATAAATCAATTAACAGCAAGATACCAAGGGAGGAAAAATAACTTCTGAAGTGGTAAGAGAGTGGCCCATGCTGTTACTCACACCTTCTTGTCAACTGTCTGTAATGGGCCACTCTCTTACCACTTCAAAAGTTATTTTTGAAGATTTGAAGAGTTGAAGATTCAGTTTGTTCTTTAAGTTGTAGATTTTTGATGACCAAATCTTGTTTAAACTGTTGAACACAGCTTCCACCATGCCAATTTGTGATGTTATTTCCTTGTGGGCATTGCCACTGACTTGCATTTTACTATCAAGGTATGCAAATTGACTCACTTCTTGTATTCCTTTGCCTCTTAAATCAAATACTTGAGTTGGGGGTTGCTGGGTTTCTCAGATTTACTTTTCATAAGGAAGTATTAAACCTGTCTTTTTTGTGATGCTGGACAGTCTTCCAGTCTTTACTTGCATATTGACTGAACTGTCATTGAAAGCTAGGTCAGTAGCAAAATCGAGATCTTCTAGTGTACTATTGAGACATGTGATACCTGTTCTGAATGTGTTACGTTTTCTCATAATGAAGTCAATGGCTATGCCAAAAAAACAAAACCCAAAAACCCCCACCACATGAAAAACTCAAAACCAAAAACAAACCAAAAACCCCACACTTTGGCAAAGATACCCATTATCCCCTAACCTCGCTCTTCGAAACAGTTGAGCTATTTTCGTTGAAACTATTAAAAAGATTCAAACTTAGGCAGAGACCAAACATGGAAAATTTCACCCCAATGTTTAAAATTAAAAGCAATTGAAAATGGGGATTTATACTTGGAAATGTTAGGTAACTTTATCTACAGACACTGCTCCGCCTCATACAGAAAATTTTTTTAGAAAGAAAAAAGAACACATGCAATACACAGGCATGTTCTCAAAACTTTTTAATGGATATTTTTATGGTTTCCTACCTATCCTCAAAGATAGAAAGAAAAAAAAAATATTCCACAACCTGGAACTATATGACTAGACCACTCAGTGGTGGATGAGAGCCCATAGAGTGCTACCTCATTCAATGGACACCTTTGGAGACACACAAAAAATTGCTCTACACCTAAATTAACCAGATATGTATGCACAGTACAAGCACTCTTTCATTTAGAAGTTTCATAATAGTAGCTAAGTGGAATTGTACAAGTGGAGAGAGTGTTTTCAAACTCTAATACCACAAACACAAGATCAGTTTTCATTGGAACACTCAAAGTGCACTTCCCTCCTCAATGAGAAGTATTTCCCCAACTACTTTCAAGTTGCTAACACCAGCCATTTTGACATTAGCGTGATAGAAAAAAAGCCAAAACAGTTTGTTTGGTTTTAAAAACAAACAAACTAACAAAAAAACATGCAATAAGGGAAAGCATTTTGTCCCATTCTCCTCTCTCTCTCTCTCTAAAGTGGCTGAATCATTTCATTCAAATTAAATGAAATAAATAAAAATCACCCTCCCTGATAGTGACCAGACTTGGGAAGTTTCAACCCAGGAAGTTAAAGTTTTACCACACCTTAAAAGAAACATGCACACAACCTTAACTGTAGCTGTGATTAGTGCTCCACCTATAAACTTGATACTTGAGTGGGAAGATATAGTAATATGAACATTCTGAAACAGAGCAAGCCACCTTTTTCAATTTCACTTCAGAAAGAATAGCAGAACTACAAGAGGCAGTAGGGTTCATCTAGTTTCCTATCTACATTTGAGTGTTAGGTACAATGAATCTAAATGTTGGCAGGGCCCATGACATGATACTATTCACACAGTGCCAGTACTCTACTGCAGTAGATTAGCCATCTCTGCTGATCATGAAAAGCATGACATATTGCAAGGACAATTCTGAACACCTGCCGATACACATAACTGCACGTCTTAGTTCATGTGACTAGGCCAGAATGGCAGCTCTGGCATTTTCTGCATCTCCACATAATTATGAAGTACCATTTTGAAATACAATCATGAAAGGTGAAATGGAAAAATGCAGAAGTACCATAGGAAACTAATTTGTTGTACAATTTTCCAAATTTGAGGTTTAGAGTAGATGTAATTCAAACAAGCAACGTGCGGCCCATTGAGGGATTCCAATGATTCACATATTCCTATAATATGGCCTTTCATTAAGTAACCAGTGCACAAGCATGAAATGCTTCCTTTTCAACAAGCAATAACATACTCAATGTTTTCAGCTAACCAGGAAAGCTTTACATTTCCATTCTGGTAGATTCGTGAGTGTTTTTTGTTCCACAGAAAATAACGTTTTTTGGTTTTTTTTAAATTTCTCCCATATGTGACAAATACCACACTCCGAGCAAAGAGGAGGAAAATACTGAAAAGGAAATTTTTAAGACATTTCCATACATTTGGAGAGTGAGGGAGGAGCTGGTGATTCTATTAAGTCTTTTGCTCCTATAACACAGACTGCTGGCTGCTTTACTCAGCTCCTTCTTATATCTGCAGAAGTCATTCCAAAGGAAGTTGCATTTTTAGCAAATGACAGTTAAAATGTGTTCCTAAATCATGTTTTACTGAAGAATTTTTAGGTAGCAAGCAGATTTGCTGTGGATGAGTTTGAGAGTCTTATATTTAGGTTACAGTATAAATCCACCCATCTGTCTTTACCTTTCTTTCTTCCTGCTCCCTCTGCTGGAGTCTGAGGATCCTATGGTTGGCCGCTTGCACTGAAACGAACAAATTGCAGTCTATTAATCAGCTACCCTAGCTCAAAGAGAAGCCTGACTGAGAGAGGCTTAAAATCCATGAGGCTACTGGGAGACTATCACTGTACACAGAAAGACTGTGGGTTTTGCCCACTGGGATCACTTACCTTTGCATTGAAAAGTTTTGCCAGTATTTGTAGGAAGCACTCTACAATGCTAACTATGTGGACATAGAGCACTAAGTTGCACCCTTGTGCTTTCCAGAAACCAGACAGGAAAGGCAGCCAAGTCCTCCTGTACCCATACTCCATAATATTGCTGACAAGTTACTGTGCACTACTCAGCACCACAGAAAAGATCTAAAAGTCTTGTAAACCAATAACTAGAACTTGATGGGGTGAACAATAAGTTTTGGTTGTTTCTTTGTTACTTATTTTTTTCCAAATATAATTGATGTAGTAAAAGACTATACAAGGAGAACATTTTTAAATTGGAGCTTGTCTCCTCTACATTGTGATTCTAGCTCTATGAAAATGTGTTAGCAACAGTGGTAACTGTATTTTTAGCCAGTTTCAGACTTGTTTGACATCATATTCTATACATGCTGTGCACAATGGAACAGACTCATTTTTCCCCTCAACGGGTGTCTTGCATTCAAGAACACAGAACTTAGTTTCCTGTAGTATTTATATCAGTCACTCATTTATTCTTATAATCATTAAAGCAACAATACTGCCATATAGCGGAATAGATTGTACAGCTAAGCACTCAAAAGTCAGGTAATTGCCATTTCAAGGTTGCTATGCCCCCTAGTGTGTATATATTTGGATACAGGCTTTACTTACATGACTGCATTCTTTGAGGAGGAGGAGTATGCAAAGTCTAAATATTTTTCTACAATCTTTACTACACATGTGTAGTATCTCCTTCTGTGTACTACTCAATGTATGCCAGAGACCGTGCTTATACATATTACAAGTTGATTATAACAAAGTGAAATATTATTGACATATATAAACTACTTAATTTTACAGCTAGATTGAATTTTGTAGTTAATTACCTAATCCCACTTTGTGTCTAAGAAAGGCTGTGCTGCTGGCTAAAATGAAAGTATAAAATACAATGGCACTGACAAAGCTAGAAAAATACAGACCTTAGAAGAGAGCATATTTCATAAAGTGTACGCCATAAAAGATATAATTGGATGGTTATAACGATCAAACTAGCACTGTATCCATATACAAGAATGATCTTCTGTCATAATTAGATGACTAGAGAGAGAGAGAGAGCGCGAGCGCACGCACATCTGTATGCAACTTAAACAAGTTCCAAACAGAAAGTGCATTTTTGCTCTATTTTGGCCCTATCCAATTCCTGTTAATGTTACTTTAAAGCCCTTCCATTGACTTCAGTGGGAGTTTTCAGACCTTAAAAATGCAGCCAAACTTACTGTACAAATGGGAGACACTGTAGCTTTGGTAGATAGAATACTGGAGGACTGTCCTGGGTTCAATTCCAGGGTCTAACATTATCCTGTGGGGTTACCATGGGAAAGTCACTTCACCTCTCTGAACCTCCATTTCTCAATCTTTAAAATGGAGATAATGATCTCCTTTGTAAAAGCACACCTTGAGATCTATGGATGAAAAGTGCTCTAAGAGTTTTTTTTGTTTGTTTTTTTAAATAGCCATACACACACAGTGCTGTTTTACAAAGGAGATCATTATCTCAAATTTTAAAGACTGAAAAAATGAGCCACAAAAAAGTGAAGTGACTTCCTATGATCATCCCACAGGATGTCAGAGCCTGGAATTGAACTCACAGCACTGAAGTTCCAGTCCAGTGTTCTAGCTACCAGGCAACACTGCCTCCCATTTACATAGTAAGTTGGGCTGCACCTTTAGGATCTGAAAACTCCCACTTAAATCAACAGAAAGGCTATAAAGTAACATTAACAGGAATTTGATAAGGTCAAAGTAGAGCAGAAATACATATTCTGTCAGCCTTTTTTAAAGTTGCACAGAGTTGAGAATTAAACATTTGGATGTATAAGACTTATTAGACGATAGCAATTTTAGCAAGGATCATATTTTGAGTCCAAATTATTTGAAATTATTCCTTTAAAAATACTGCATCACAAAAAAAACCAATAGCTTCTTGCTTACATCTCTTCAACACTTCATTCAGATCGTCATGCATCACCTGCTCACATTTAGGGAGAGTTTGGTCATTTGTCTCGTAGATCATGGTGTTTAGGTTTTCAAGAACTCTCACTTCTCGGAGGCCACGTTTTTCCTGTTAGGAAAGTGAAAAAAGAAAGTTCTTCATGTGTTACATATGTTTTCATTAGCTGATACTGTACTCATACCCATCTGTAATTATTTAGCTCTAATGGGGCTTTTTAAGGTTTGTAACAACATATCACACTGTTCTTAAATAGCTATAATATGTCTCAAACATTTTATCTACTGGGAGTAAACAACAGCTGGAGACCACACTAGCTTAACAAACAGGAATCAAATGGATAATTAAGGGGCAATCATGGGTTAATATGAAAATCCATTTTGTAGGTATAATGTGGTTCCCAGGTTAATAAACTATTAAGTTGAACACAGTTCATCCCAGTGAATGGAAGAGATCACTGCCACTTAAAACATCACATCTGCTTATTTACCACTGTTATATTACAGATGAAACAAGCTTTATTAACAAACATGAAAGTCCCCTTCTTTCTTGTGCAATGTAGCAACACTGCTGTTCTCTGTGAAAAACGTTGAAGTTATTTATAACATAACATATGATGGATTGAGAAAACAGAGTAATTTAGATATCTGAGATTTATAATAAGGGTTGGGAATGACAAGATAAGGGCACGAGAACTGAAATCATCATACTCTTATGGATTTGATTAATAAAAGATTACAGACCAATTAAATGATAATAGTTCTACCTTTTGATAGCTTTCACTTTTACTATAGCAATATGATAATACTGGCAGCATACATGAACTGACAAAGATCCAGGGCCAAAATCAAGGCAAATAAGATTTTTACATGGAAGTATAGTGATGAAATCAAAACTAAAGGATAACGTAATGCTAATAACTAAACAGGTAGCATCCCTTCTGAACTCATTGCTGATCAGCAAACCCAGTGCTAGTGGCATTTTACTAGAGGAGCTGCCTAGGCTCTACTGCTTAGGCTTTTTAAAATAAAGCTTCCGGAAACAAAGCATCCTATCACCTTGTGTTTCCAATGGCATTTTGCTCTTTTTAATTATGCTTGATCTGCAACACAGGACTATCCCAAGAAATCAAAAATACATAAAGTTATCCTGGATTTTGTTCTGGGTTGGTCTTTACATTTTGGCAGGTAGAGCTGCAAGTAACCATTCCTGTATTGTAATTTGCCAATCGCCAGCCTATACAATAACGTATAATACAGTAACTAATAATACTCTTACATAATACTTCATAAATGTGGTCAAGCATCATTATTACCATTTTAAAGATGGGGAAGCAGAAATGCAGACAAGTTACATGACTTGCTTTAAGAGTCACAAATAGAAACCAGCAAAGAGTCCCGTGGCACCTTATAGACTAACAGACGTATTGGAGCATAAGCTTTCGTGGGTGAATACCCATTTCGTCAGGTGCATGTAGTGGAAATTTCCAGAGGCAGGTATAAATATGCAAGCAAGTAGCAGGCTAGGGATAACGAGGTTAGCTCAATCAGGGAGGATGAGGCCCTTTTCTAGCAGTAGAGGTGTGAACACCAAGAGAGGAGAAACTGATTTTGTAGATGGCTAGCCATTCACAGTCTTTGCTTAATCCTGAGCTGATGGTGTCAAATTTGCAAATGAACGGAAGCTCAGCAGTTTCTCTTTGAAGTCTGGTCCTGAAGTTTTTTTGCTGCAGGATGGCTACCTTTAAATCTGCTATTGTGCGTCCAGGGAGATTGAAGTGTTCTCCTACACGTTTTTGTATATTGCCATTCCTAATATCTGATTTGTGTCCATTTATCCTTTTACATAGGGACTGTCCAGTTTGGCCGATGTACATAGCAGAGGGGCATTGCTGGCACATGATGGCGTATTACATTGGTGGACATGCAGGTGAATGAACCGGTGATGGTGTGGCTGATCTGATTAGGTCCTGTGATGGTGTCGCTGGTGTACATATGTGGGCAGAGCTGGCATCGAGGTTTGTTGCATCGATTGGTTCCTGAGTTAGAGTTACTATGGTGCGGTGTGTTGTTGGTGGTGAAAATATGCTTCAGGTTGGCGGGTTGTCTGTGGGCAAGGACTGGCCTGCCTCCCAAGGCCTGTGAAAGTGAGTGATCATTGTCCAGGATGGGTTGTAGATCACTGATGATGCGTTGGAGAGGTTTTAGCTGAGGACTGTATGCGATGGCCAGTGGAGTTCTGTTGGTTTCTTTCTTGGGCTTGTCTCACAGCAGGAGGTTTCTGGGTACACGTCTGGCTCTGTTGATCTATTTCCTTATTTCCTCATGTGAGTATCATAGTTTTGAGAATGCTTGGTGAAGATCTTGTAGGTGTTGGTCTGTCTGAGGGGTTGGAGCAAATGCGGGTGTACCTCAGCGCTTGGCTGTAGACAATGGATCGTATGGTGTGTCTGGGATGGAAGCTGGAGGCATGAAGATAGGCATAGCGGTCGGTGGGTTTTCGGTATAGGGTGGTGTTAACGTGACCATCACTTATTTGCACTGTGGTATCTAGGAAGTGGACCTCCCATGTAGACTGATCCAGGCTGAGGTTGATGGTGGGTTGGAAGCTGTTGAAATCTTGGTGGAATTCTTCCAGGGTTTCCTTCCCATGGGTCCAGATGATGAAGATGTCATCAATGCAGCGTAGGCGGAGAAGGGGCGTGAGTGGACGATTGCTGAGGAAGCGTTGTTCCAGGTCAGCCATAAAATGTTGGCATATTGTGGGGCCATGCAGGTGCCCATAGCGGTGCCACTGGTCTGGAGGTAAATATTGTCACCAAATTTGAAGTAATTGTGCTTGAGGATAAAGTCACATAGTTCAGCAACCAGTTGTGCTGTGGCATCATCAGGTATACTGTTCCTGACAGCTTGTATTCCATCTGTGTGTAGAATAGAATAGAAACCAGATTTCCTAATCTTTAGTCCAATATTCAATAGATTACAATCCCTCCAAATATGAAGCTCTTATCAGTGAGGGATGTTAGTGTTCTCACCAAAGGTCACTATTTAATGTATGCTAGTTTATCACTTAAAGAAAACACCCCTCACACCTGAAGCACTAGACCACTCCGCAAACTAGAGATAAGAGTCAGCTTTTGAGGAGAAACTCTAAACTAAGGCCATGTTTACACTAGTGAATTTACAGCGGCACAGCTGTAGCAATGCAGCTGCGCAGTTGTAAACTCACTCATGTAGCCGCTCTATGCTGATGAGAGAGAGCTCTCCCGTTGACATACTTAAACTACCTCAACGAGCAGCAGTAGCTATGTCAGCGGAAAAGCATCTCCTACCGATACAGCACGGTCCACACCGGTGCTTATGCTGGCAAAATTTAGGTCACTCAGGGGTATGGTTTTTTTACACCTGAGCGACATAACTTATACCAACAAAAGAGCTAGTGTAGACATAGCCTACGTCCAAGCCTTTCTGCTTTAAGTAAAAGTGAAAGTGTAAACTATCCTTTGCTTTGATAAAAGAAAGGGTGGTTCTTACTAGAAGGATAAGAATGATGGAAAATCAGCTTTCCAGCAAGAATTTAAGGATACTTGAAATTAGCACAATTAAACCTTAGATGTAATCTGACAGCTATGTTAATTTACTCTGCTTCTGACCAAACCCTAAAGCTGGAAAGTCCACCCTATCCTTGTAGTCCCTAACTTAAATTGAAGTGATAAATCCTCTGAAGAGCTACACAGGACATTTATGTATTAGACACAACAGTTATTAGTTAACTTTGGTGAAAAGCAATTTTAAAATGTGTGTATGGAGCAAAGTGGGCTTCTCCTGGCAGGAAAAATGGATATACATTTCTAGATTTATCTGGTCAAACTAGCATGGAGACAAATTAAATCCACTTAAAATGTAACTAAAAAATGGCACCTTGTTTTTCCCATCAGATCTGCATCCTGCGTGTTTAGATTTATAGCTACTTTTTCTATTAGAATTTAAGAGTATAAAAGTTAAAGGGCATACCACCTCTGTGATGCTGGCAGACCAGGTGCCAGCTCATGCCAAGGCCCCTCAACTTCACTGAACATTGACAAAGGCATAGCTGGAAACCAGTCTCCCTCGCATTTGTTTTAGTATTCTAAAATAGATATTGGAGTTATAAGAACATGTTTAGACTTTATGAAATGCTTGTAGGATGCTGCATATATTAGTCTTACTTATAATATCTGTATCCTATGTTATAAGGTAATATTTCCATGTTTGCTTTGTAACTATGAAAGTTTGCAAAAACTGTAAAACCATACAGTCAGGGGAGAAGCATTACCAAGTATGAAATACTTGTTTATCACAAGAGGTATCATCTCCTCCCCAACAAAAGAAGGCCAATAGACATCAGACAAGGTATTGTGGAACATCAGTGGACAAAAAAAAAAAAAGGCTGATTTGCCGCCCCCCCCCGCCCCAGGAAGTGGAGATGTGCATAAACCCTAGTCACATCAGTTTGAGGTCTATGGGAAGGAGATAATTTTTCATCCCTGTACTGCTAAGAATTTGGAGAGGGTAATATTTTTAAATATAAGAAAGAGATCCCCAAGCTGCTTGGCTTGGGTTAGCCCTAAAGGACATACAGAGCTTGCATATTATGGCAGCTACTGTTGCCCTTTAGAACCTAAGACTGTATCTCATTTGTGTGTATGTTTACCTGCTTCGACTGTTTAAATAATACTCCTGCAGGAATTCTGCACCACTGCTCAATGCAGGATTTTGCAGAAAATGTTGTGCGCACAGAATTTCCTTTCCCCCACGGAAATGGGCTGCAGTGCTGCTGGCCACCACTAACAGCTGCTGGACCTGGCAGAGCCCAGCTCAAACATAGAAGACACTGCCAGGGGAGACAGCTAGAGGGTTCCTGGCAGCTGCAGTTCCGTACACCCTGAGGGAAGGAGATGGTGGTGCGCAGGAAACTCCACACAAGCCTGGGACCAAGTTTCAGGCTGTTTCTGTCTCTGGATCCCTGGGCTCTGCGGGGTGAAGGGATGCAGGTATCTGGGCAAGGGGAAGCCCTGCAGCTGGGCTCTAGGTGTGTGCGCACAGGTATGTGGGTTGGGGTGGGGGGCGGGGCAAGGCTGGGCTCTGGGGAGAAGGGGGTGTGGGTGTCTGGTCCCCTGGCTGGGCTTGGAGGGGTGGTGGGGTAGAGAAACAGGAACTGAGTTGTCACAGGGGTTTGTTTTAATTCTCCACTCCTGGTGGAATTTGTGTGTGTCTCTGTATTATTACAAACATACTTGCTGACAGATATTCTGAAATAAATTACCAAAATAATTGAAACTGGCACGATTACGTAGTGTTATTTTGACAAATAAAATTTGCAGAATTTTAAAATATCGTGCACAGAATTTTTAATTTTTTGGCATAGAATTACCCCAGAAGTAAAATAACTCATTTCTTTTTCAATACATCTTTAGTTAATATTATAGGGTTGTCTACAAACCTTGTCTTTGATTTGAGATCTGAAGTTCAGTTGACCTGGGGCAAGTGACTGGTCCTTTGGGACTGGAAGCAACCTTAATATTGTTGGGATTTTTGACCATCTATCACAAAGGTAGGCTTGCGTGGGTGGCAAGATAGACTGGACTGCCAAAGGGGACTGTCTGTGACTCCACGTTAAGGCTGTTATAGTGCATGAGTTCACACTTGTTAACTGGTTGGAGAAATCTAATTATAGAACATACACAACCAGTTTGGGGTTTGTGCCCTGATCCTTGACAGTCTCCCCTGAGGGTGGCACTTACGCTTGTGAGCTACTCTAGACAGCTTGACAACCTCATTATTGTATTAAACAATGTTTGTAAAAAGAAAAATTGAGCAAAAATATTAAAGAAAGTCTGCATATTATATCAGCCTGATCAGATGTTGATCTTAAGCTTTCAATGCCATACTCTTTTCCTTCAAAATGTAAATGTATGTGAAAACAATTATTCTTAGAATTAATCTTTTAGAAATACAGAATACTATTTACTTTTCTTAAATTTTGCTGCCATCTTGTGGCAATTATTTTTCACTCATTCAAAATTGAGCTTGTCTAAAATTTTCTCCTTCACCAATATATCAACCTTGTTCTTAGTCATTTGGATACCATTCATCATTCTTTAACTGTTCTCTTACCTTTTGTAAAATATAAAAGATCAACAACTGAATATTCTGCAAGAAGTTAATCATATTGTGGACATCCATAAAGCAAATAAATAAATATACATTCTTCAACAGATTCTTCTTTTAAATGCAGATAAATTTGATGGCCAGTCAAATTATGACTAAAAGCCCTGGTTAGAATGTCATAATTCAGGCAGGACTCTGTTCCAGTTTCCACACACAATACATCTGTAAAGCATGTCAGGAATCCTTCATGATGAAAGATTCATAAATATATTCATGCACTGAACCTGCAAACTGCTCCATACAGAGAGACCCCTGCACTCATGGAGAGCTCCACTGACGCCAACAGGGCTCCACACAAGCACATAGCCCCAATAGATGCAGAGATCCTCCCACAAAGATCCAGTTGCAAAATAAGTCTTAGTATAACCAAGATAATGTCACCCACCAATGAAACTAGTAGCTGTTTAAAAACAACCATCAGCACCTATACAACAGAATATGATTGGAAGTAAAGAATACTGTACTCTTTGAAAACTGCAGGGTAAGTTTAATATGTGTACAGAAGCAGTTAACCAGGTTGGACTTCCGCCAGGATACTTGGGCTAACACCTTCATCAATATTGAAAGATCCTGTAGCACTTATATCCACAAATGCTCATGTTATTTTTAAGGCTCAACACCTCAGTTCTCATAATGATCCCTATAAAATTATGCTATGAATAAGGTTGTTGTATACTGCATCTTATCTAGCAATACATTCACTGATGTCTCTCCCATTGAACTAATGACCCAGTCAGACCCTGCTTCGCTTGAGATCCAGTAAGACAACAGCATGACGGGTTATGCATAGGTTAACTATAGCACACTCCAGTGCAAAGATATTTTTAAATAGCCATTACACCAAATGAATAACTAGGTGGATGTAATCAGCACATAAGTAGATACACACTGTCAAATATAAAGGGAAGGGTAAACACCTTTAAAATTCCTCCTGGTCAGAGGAAAAATCCTGTCACCTGTAAAGGGTTAAGAAGCTAGGATAACCTCGCTGGCACCTGACCAAAATGACCAATGAGGAGACAAGATACTTTCAAAAGCTGGGAGGAGGGAGAAAAACAAAGGGTCTGTGTCTGCTTGTGTGATGCTTTTGCCGGGGACAGAACAGGAATGGAGTCTTAGAACTTAGTAAGTAATCTAGCTAGATATGTGTTAGATTATGATTTCTTTAAATGGCTGAGAAATTAAGTTGTGCTGAACATAATGAATATTCCTGTCTGTGTGTCTTTTTGTAACTTAAGGTTTTGCCTAGAGGGATTCTCTATGTTTTGAATCTAATTACCCTGTAAGGTATTTACCATCCTGATTTTACAGAGGTGATTCTTTTTACTGTTTCTTCTATTAAAATGTTTCTTTTCAAGAACTGAAAGCTTTTTTCATTGTTCTAAGATCCAAGGGTTTGGGTCTGTGATCACCTATGCAAACTGGTGAGGATTTTTACCAAACCTTCCCCAGGAAGTGAGGTGCAAGGGTTGGGAGGATTTTTGGGGGGGAAAGATGTTTCCAAACAACGTTTTCCCAATAAACCCAGATAAACGTTTGGTGGTGGCAGTGGAAGTCCAAAGGCAAAGGGTAAAATAGTTTGTACCTTGGGGAAGTTTTAACCTAAGCTGGTAAAAGTAAGCTTAGGAGGTTTTCATGCAGGTCCCCACATCTTTACCCTAGAGTTCAGAGTGGGGAAGGAACCTTGACACACACATTAAGAGAATAGCCCTTTATCTGCCAAATAATATTTGATTGCTTTAAGTTTGTTTGGGAGTTGTGAGCACAAACTATCAAGGAAAACTCACTGATTCACTCACCAACTCTCTCAAAACTTTTTTTTTTTTTGGGGGGGGGGGGGGTGACGGAAGAGAAAGAAGAACTAATCACATTTTTTAAACAGGTACGCTACACTCCCAGTTACCTGAATTCCCTTTATCCGAAAAGCCTAGTTATCCGAATCCACGTGTCCTCCATGTATCACTATCAATCACAAGCAATACATTCTTAAGGATAGATATACATATCTTTCCGTTTAAAGAAAACATGATGTGTAATTCATGCTACACCAGTATAACAATGTATCCACTCACAAAGTGGTTCCATGACAAAAAATTGTGTGCAGTTCAAAGCACAGCCCCTGTAACCAGCTGTATCCACAACTGCATCTCCAGTCAGTGTTCCTCTTCCATCACAGAGCCTTGCAGCCTGGGTCATGGCCCTTCCGAGTAAAAAGTGCAGTGGGGATGTCACTGATGTTGCAGTCATCACTGAGGGTAAAGCAAAGCCCAAGTGATTTTTCAGGCTGCCACTCCCAACAGTTTACTGCCTCCCAGCCTACAGCTAGAACCCAGCTCAAAATACACTGGACCCTCACTAGAACGCGGGATTTGGGATCCATGTGCAGTACTATGTTAACACAGGGACTGTATTAAAATGAATTCCAATTAAAGTAATTAAATTTGGGATCCATGGCCATGACCACGTTATATGCGAATTCGCGCTATATAGATGCGCGTTCTAGCGAGGGTCCAGTGTAGTACTTCTATTTATCTGAATGCCCAGTTATCCAAAAGTTTCAGATAAACATGATAGTACTGTATATATTTGCTACACACTTTCTGGATCTTAAAAAAAGTTCTTCATTTACAGCATTCAGAGTCAGTATGGATCCACTGCTCTCCTGAAATCGCAGATATTTGCTGCAATACAGAGCCTTTCCATCTACAGCCAACCAGGAGGCTGCAACCATTCCTCTGATGATTCATTCACATCAGTAACTTTGTAACATTAAACTAGATTACTGCACTGTACTCCAGCCAAAGCTTTTGAGAAACCTTTGTAATAACAGTGAAAGTGCGTGTTTGTAAACAAGCAGTTATTATATTTTGTTCATTTTTAATTGATTGCTTGTATTGATATAAGTGACCAAGATGCATTGGTGATAAGTGCCAGTGTACGTTTCCAAATAAATAAAATATTTGTACTTCACCTATAATACCCTCTAATACACTTTTACATTTGCAGGTGTCTGAAAATTAAGTTATTTTGTTCTTTATATAGCAACAAATACAGTAGATGGAACAAGAGATTTGGTCGGCGCCAATGTGGCCGGTCCTGAGGAATTGGCCGGTGTCAAAAAGGACGCCAGTGCCGGCAATTTTGGCAGTGCCACAGCTCCTGAAGTCGGCCAGAGCTGAGAAACAGGGCTGAAACCGTAGGTCTGCCCAGTAATGGTCTTTGGACAACTTCTTCGTATCACTACCTGTAGTACTTGGACGGGTCTTGGAGCTATGTCTCCTGTCCTCCTGATGCTGAGGCTACTGACCTTGCAGGGAATTATGTTCTGACGGGCTGTGCCTCAAAGTTTGAGGAGGGAGTCCGTTTCTTTTAGTCCTAGTGAGAAAGAAAGGACTTTCTCTTCAAGGGATGCGGGGAATGAGGATTGGCAGACAACCTGGCAGAGCATGAGGGACTCACAGGAGGAGAGTCCAGGCTCAGGTCCGATGCAGGTCATAATGATTTCCCCATGAGGAGAAATTTTAACCCACTGTCCCGGTCTTTTCTGGCTCTGGCTGTCAGGCCGTGGCAGTGGGAACACTTTTGTGGGACGTGTCCTTCTCCCAGACAGTGAATACACTGCGAGTAGCCATCCATTACCAGCAAGGTGGCCCACGAGAGATGCACCTCTTAAACCCAGGGGATCTGAGCATAAGGGTGACGGGAAAATAGCTTCTCGGTCTGGAAGGGCACGAAGAGGGGGAAAGAAAAAACTAAGCTATGAAATAATTGTAAAGGTAAAGTTAAAAAAAACAAAAACAAACATACATACAAAAACATTTTCTTTTTAAGAGAGAAGAAAGGAAAACGAGAAGAAAATACTAACTATGCTACAACTAACAGCTAAGGCACTATTTACTGAGGGAACAGGAAAAGTGGGCTCGGCTGTGGATTCCATCCCAGACCAAAGGCGGTAGAGAAGCAAGTGAGGGCAGCTGGACCACACAGCTCTCTATATACGTCCTGCTCACAGTGCAAAAGCAGGGAGATGTGCATGTGCAGTTTGACAGGCACTGCTGATGAAGATCGCTGATCCCAGGTGCAAGGGGTGCTGCCGTACCTAAAAGTGGTGCACCCATAGGGACATCACTCGAAGTAGTAGGATACATCTATTCTGGGCAGGAAATGCATGTTAAACAAGATTCTCTAAGAATGCGCTAAAACTGTTTCAAATCTCAGTGTGTGTAAAAATAAAACAGGCCACAGGTAATATAAAAGCATGTTAAATGAAGTTTCATAATTATACTAGATCTTCTCTTTTAAAACAAATACTTACTTCAAATTCCTTAATAAAGTAACGTATTTCTCCTTGAATAACTGGCCTGTGATCCAGCAGTCGGGAATGAATTTCTCCAATGTCTAGAAGAGTAATGAAATCCAAAGTTTTAATTTTCTAAAGACACAATCCATCCTAGGAAAAAACAACACAGTGAAGCATAGAGTATTTCAAAAGGAGGAAAAGTAAAAAGACTAATGCTACGATAGTATCAGATGGCCTTCCTGGCTAATTCAACAAACCCACCATCTTAAAACAAATGCCACAAAAAAAGAATATTCTGCCATCCCAGAGGTTCCTGGCTCCTATGAGGGTGCATGCAGGGGTTCCATTCCCCCACCTATCACCCACTATTGGAGGCCTCATCCCCAAAGGACAGCAGCAGCATTTGCCTTTGCTGCTCCTTATAAGGGACAAGAAGCAGAGCAGAGTGAAACTAACTTGATTCTTGTCAGTTTCCACTCGGCCACAGTTTGGGAAAGCTGTAAGCGTCAGTGAAAGCACATCCGCAACTCTAGAAGACAGTACTAGATCAGTTTAGAACTAGTCTGGAAAGTTTTCTTCGCAACTATAATACCTAAAAATATATATATTTTTAAATGTAAGCTTAGATTCAGCAGTTGATGGAACTCACCTACAAAAACTTCCTACCTGCCACAGATAAGTACATTAATTCAAGTTTGAGAAAATGGAAAAGATGGACAAAGTTTGCAACAAATAGAGTGTATGGTAAAATGCTAAATAGTATCACTGAACAACTCATGTAAGTTCAGATATTTTTAAATAGAAATTGAAGTAGAACAAAAATCAGAATAGTGGACAGCATGGTAGAGGAAGACAAAGTAAGTGGCTTCCAAGGAGAAATTTAAACAAGAGGAGCAAGGATCCCTAAGTCAAACATTTTGAAGATATGGGTGCTTAAAGTTAGGGGTCTAAATAAGTGGCTCAATTTTCCAATTGTAGAGCTCCCAAGATTCCCATTGACTTACTCAAAGCAAATGTGAGTGTCCAGCTCCTCTGAAGATCAGGACAACTATTAAGGGCTTTAAAGTTAGACTCCTAAATCTGAAAACGTTGGCTTTACTACACAGAAACAGGATGTCATTTCAGGTGGTGAAAGCAATACAAGGAAAGGCATGAAGGTGAGAGCAGACACAGATCAGACCATCCATCACAGCGGTTTTGCTACTATGCAAGAAGCAGGTCTATGAATTGGTAGCATTTGAGCTGCAGAAGATACAAAGGAAATGAAAAGCATTGCCAGCCAGTGATTAACAATGCTATTCTTGCTAGGACAACCTCAGAAATGGAGAGTGACACCAGGAGGAAGAGGTAGAAAACAAAGGTTATAAAAAAAAAAATAAATAAAAACTGGCGTCCCAGATTACACTGCTGTAAGAGGCAGGCTACAGGACTAGATGACCACCAATCAAGTATGAGCTAATCCAGAGGAAGGTACAAGACACGCTGTACTGAGAAGTTAGGCAATGACTTGTCCGTAAGGGAAGCTCTGCCTAACACCGGGCGATTAGCACTGGCTTTCTGGCTTGACACCTGAGTATATATAGCGCTGTTAAATTCGTGCCCCTCGCCCCCCCCCGTAGTGCGCTTTAGCCGCACACCTCCAACCCTCCCCTCGATCTTGCTGAGCTCTCAGCCTCTCGCCACCTCGTGCCGCGAGCTCCAGCGGCGAACTGGGCTACAGGGGACGGAGCGACTCTCCCGCCGCCAGCGTCCGAGGCGCTACTCGGGGGGTGGCCGGGGGCACTCGGGCACCGCCCCTCACGCTCACCCAGCGGCCGTTGCGCGGCGCTCAGCGGGCCCGCGCGCGGCACACACGGCCCCGCTGGCCGGGGGAGACAGCAGAGGCTGAGCGCGGCGGCTCCGCCCTGGGCTGGGCCGGGCCGGGCCGGGGGCGGGGCTCGGACCGTTGGAGCGGGAGGTCTCAGGGAGGGCGGGGCCGGGCCCCCTCCTTACCCTTGATAATGGGGTGGGCCGGCGCCCTGCCCGAATCCCGTTTCCGGCCGGCGGGGAGCGCGGATCCCGCAGCTTTCCCCGGGGCGTTGGGGCCGCTGCTCATGTTGCCGCACTTCCAGCTCCGGCCGCACCCGGGCGGCGGCCACCGAGCTACCACATGCGCGCGCCGCGGACAGAGGGCTTAGCAGGAGCGCGGCTCTCGCGCTGCGGCGTCCCGGCGGTTTTACGTAGCTCTCTGCAGCCCGCTTTGGTTCTTGGCTTCCGCCTCCTTCCCAACGCCTCGGTATAACGTCACTGGGCTGCGCCGAACTTTGGCCTCAGAACTTAAACCCGAGCCACCGCTCTCGGGCTGGAAGTTCGTTAGGAGGGGGGTGACTCGCGCTGCTACGGTGGTCACCCTGTTCGATGCGGCGGAGCCGTGGAGAGTACACGCCCCCACGACTGTGACGGTGGCAGCACCCCAGTGGCTAAGCTGGGCACGATTGCGTAGGCCCCGCCCTCGCTGCATCCCACCGCGGCGGCCCTTGGTGCTGAGCTGCGGCTTCTGGCCCCAGCACCTGGTCCTCCCCGTGCCACAGCAGCGCCCCGCCGCCGGGCCAACCCCGTCCCGCGCTGGCCGGGAGGTGACGCCTCTCCCAAGGCCCTGTAGCCCGGCCGCCGGCAGGAACCGGGCCTGCTGACAACAGCTGCTCTTCCTGGCGAGGCTTTCCCACCCCAGACTAGTTCACTCCCTGCAGGCGGCGGGGATCGTCCCTCACCCGCTCCGTGCAGCGGACACAGACCAATCGAGGGCGAGAGGGTTTTTCTGTACAACAGCTGGGTGCAGCTTGAAATTTAAACAGGGCCATCGAAAACTGTACCAAAATGAGGAAATTCAGCGTACAGTTCCCCCCACCAACGTTAACTCTGCCTTCTTGCGCCTATGCATTACAAATGGACCTTTATCAGGCACTGCCAGAGTTTTTTTTTTTTTTAAAGTACATATAGGGTTTTTTGTATTGTGCTGTTTACTAAATAGCCTCTGTTGCAGTAGTCTGGAGTCTTGTAAGGAAATACATATGATTTTACATTAAGGTAAGAGTAGTTTTTTTAAAGGAAAAAATGGGACAATTTTCATCAGATATGAAATGGGATAGAAGGCTGCTCATCACATTTTTGATAGGGTGATTCAGGGAAACAAGTGTAAAGCTTCTGAGCCTCTCACTTTGATACATCTTTTTGAAGGTCAGGAAACTAAAATAATTAATACTGTGTAACATGCTGACTGGGTTTGTGCTATAGTGCCATGGGTGTGCCACTCACAAACAGCCCTCAACTGGGTGAATTTTCTCTTATTTAGGAAGGAGTGCTGGTTCAGGAAGTTATTCTGAGAAGTACTCAGAAATATGTCTGCTTTTCCTGCCTCGGTAAGAGGAAGTGTAGATAAATCAGCTGATAGGTTCTTTATGTATTGTCTTTCAACAATAAACAAACATAAGAATACCTACCTCTTATAAAGCACTTGTCATCAGTAGGTCTCAAAGAGCTTTACAATGGAGGTCAGTATCATTATCCTTATTTTACACATAGGGAAACTGAGGTACGGAGAGGCAAAGTGACTCACCCAGCAGGCCAATGGCAAAGACAGGAATAGAATCTAGGTCTCCTGCGTTGCATGGTCCATGGTCTGTACATTCGGCGAGCAGCTCTCAATGGTGCGATGGTAATTAGTATCACCATGTAGGATTTAGCAGAGCAATGGAGAGTAAACACCCCCACTATTGTGACTCGATGGCACTGAGCTCCCCTATCCTCTTACTCCTCTCTTTTCTTTAATGAATTTGTTTACTTCCATTTTTCTGCTGATTGTCCCTTTCTTTGTTCGCTTACTAGAAAGACAGCCTAGAAGGTTGAATACCAGCTATTTTCAAAATCCATACTTCGATATTTTTTCAAACAAATCTTCTCTTCATTCACCATGCAGACAAAAAGTGAATGAAAATGGATATAAGATATATGGTTACTTGTCTATATGAGGTTCACAGGGTTTTTACGTACATCCCTTTATAATAAGTCCTAATTTCCCCTTTTTACAATACCATATCATTGCCTGAGTCGCTAAAGGAATGAAGAACACCCTCTTAGGTGAGCTACGAGTTTCTTGGGAGAGGTACAGTCTGCATATCACCCCCTTTTCGCTCTGTGATCCTCACAGACAACAATGGTCAAAATGCACAGAAAATAGCCAATAATCCCAACTCTACCATACGATAACACCTTATGCAGAAAGAATAACAGTCAATTAACTTGTAAACTAAGTAAATTTGATGAGGAGTACTGAACAGGGAATTTCACAGTGTGAGAGAATTAAGTATGGAATCTCAAAATGTCGTGTTAACATTATCTCTTTTTTGACTATAATCAGTGCTTTCATACAATGTGAAGTATTTTTCCAGAAACACTCATAGCGACAAACAAGTAGATGCATGGTCTAGCAAAACAGAAAGCGTATCTCAGGGGTGGGCAAACTTTTTGGCCTGTGGGCCACTTCTGGGTATGGAAACTGATGGTGGGCCATGAAGGCTAACGAAATTGGGGGATGGGGTGTGGGAGAGGGTGAGGGCTCCGGCTGGAAGTGCAGGCTCTGGGGTGGGGCCAGGGATGAGGAGTTCAGGGTGCAGGAGGGGGCTCCAGGCTGAGGCAGGGGGTTGGGGTGTGGGAGGGGGTATGGGCTCTGGGCTGGGGGTGTGAGTTCCAGGGTGGGGCCAGAAATGAGGGGTTCAAGGTGCAGGAGGGGGCTCTGGGCAGGGGAAAGGGGTTGAGGCATGGGAGGAGGATGGGGTACAGGCTCCGGGCAGTGCTTACCTCAAGCAGCTCCTGGAAGCAGCAGCATATCCCCTCTCCGGCTCTAACATGGAGGCGTGGCCAGGCAGCTCTGCGCGCTGCCCTGTCTGCGGGTGCCGTTCCTGCAGCTCCCATTGGCCGCGGTTCCCAGCCAATGGGAGCTGAAGAGCCAGCGCTTGTGGCGGGGGCAGCATTCGGAGCCCCCTGGCTACCCCTACGCATAGGAGCGGAGGGGGGACATGCCGCTGCTTCTGGGAGCCGTGCAGAGCGGGGCAAGCCCCCAACCCCACTGCCTGGCAGGAGCTCGAGGGCCGGATTAAAAGGTCTGAGGGGCCGGATGCGGCCTGCGGACTGTATTTTGCCCACCCCTGGCATATCCGGTAGCTATATATATAAAAATGTGGGTGACATTTAATAAACAACAAAAGGAAAAGGTCTCCAACTGTGGTATTTTAAAGCAATTTGAGACTATCAGTGTGATACTATTTTCAATAAACTTTTTCACGTTTAATTCTACTTGTATCTTGTTAACTTTTTCAGAGACTGTCTTTTTTGCATGTGTGTACAGTGGCTAGTAGAATGGGCCGAAATCCCTGCTTGGGCTTTTACATACTACGGCAGTACAAATAAATAATAATACATTTTTGTTATTTGCACCAGATAAAACACCATACAGTATGCCAAATTAATAACTAAATACAGTATTCTATAGAGCTAGCCCATAACACTGCCAGAGCAGCACCAGCAGCAGCACTAATTGTACTAGGAACACCAGAGACCTGTCAAAGTAGCTGAAGCAGCTACTGTTACAATAGCGGAGGGATGAAGCGTAATGGTTTTGTGTTCCCTCATTAGAAAATTAATTTGTGGCTTCACAAATAACACCCTCTCTGCCTGGCAAAAAGGTAATAAATATAATAGTATTATTTTAGGCCCATTTTTACCCCTTCCATTACAACCCCTTTTAACTATTTTTGACAGTGAAGAAAGATGAAATAAGAGTTCAAATCTTCAAAAACTACTCTGAGATATTACAGACTGCAAAGTACATTAAAAGAAAGCAAGATTACTTCATGCACATTCCATTCACAGTGCATGTGTGCCCCATGACTCTAAGTTCAAGAGTCTTTTGGCCAGCTGTGTATGAGCACTGAGTGTCCTCATGCCCCACACCAAAAGCATAAAAAGGTAGAATGGGCCAACCGCCACTCAGTTTCCTCTCCACTGTAGAATCTTGGTTGGTGGTGTAGGACTGAGATAAAGAGGATAGAGGGCAAGTTGTGGAATGTGCATATGCACAACATCTCAAAGAACTCAGGTTACTGTACAAGTAACTTTCCTTTCTCCTTCAAGTGACTGTCCATGCACATTCCATTTATGGTGACTCCCAGCCAGTGGACCAATGTAATCAAGATGGGAGCTTGGAGTCTTAAGAAATTATAGATTGTAACCGCCTTTCCAAACACACCATCTGATCTCCAGGTTTCACTGATACTGTAGTGCTTCATAAATGTGTGAATAGATCCTCAAGTAGTTGCTTTACATATGTCTGCAACAGAAACATTTCTCAACAATGTTGACAAGGCTTCCTAAGCTCTGACGGAGTGAACCCTGAGAGAAGCATGAAGGTCCATTTTAGCCACTTCATAACAGGTCCTCACACAGTCAGATATCCATCTGGACAGTCTCTGAGATGAGAGCGGTTCACTTTTTATCCTCTCTCCAATGGAGATGAAACATCTGGGTGAAGATCGTAAAGATTTTGTTATTTGCAAATAAAATGCCAAAGCACATCTGACATCTAATGTATGAAGCAAAGCCTTTGCTTTAGAAGTATGTGGGTTATGGAAAAATATAGGCAAGTGAAGCTGCTGATTCAGATGGAAGTCTGTGAGAACTTTCAGTAGGAACTTAGGATGTTCCTAAGAAACACTGTGTCCAGAAAGGTGACTAAAAATGATGTTTTCATACACAAATGTAATAATGAACATGTTGCCATCCATCCAAAGGTTGGACCCAGTAGAGCAGAAAACACTAAATTGAGGTCCCATGGAGAGATCAGTTCTCTATCTGGGATAACACTTCAATAAGACCCTTCAAATGTCTCACTACAGTTGGATGAGAAAAAAATGTCCAACCTCTGGAGGATGGTGTGCAGAAATAGCAGTCAGATGAACCCGGACTGAGCTAAGCGACAGGTTTTAATGTTTCAAATCAAGTAGTTATTCCAAAATATCAAGCACAGAAGTTTCTTGTGGATTCAAAGACCTCTGGAAACACCAGGAAGAAAACCTTGTCCATTTCACCAGGCAAGTCCGTCTTGAAGAATCTTTCCTACTGGTTAATACAATAGTTCACATAGGAGATGAGCAGGACTTCTCTAAGTTTAACATCTATCCAGTTGCCAAGCTATGATATGAAAAGACTTCAGATCTGGATGAAAGACCTTTCTTTCTAACTGTGAAAGCAATTCTGGAAGTGGAAGCAAAGTCTTTGACTGGCACACTGAAAAGTTCAGAATATTGAGGAACCAGAACTGCCCTGGCCTCTTTGGAGCTATCAATATCAGTTATCTTGTGCAGCACTCTTGGAATCATTAAGACTGGTGCGTAAGCATAGATGAGGGCTCCCCGATCAAGAGATTAAAAAGGCATGCTAGCCTCTCAGATAGACAGCCTGACACTTGTGAGTTGTGAATAGGCACAAGAGGATGGCCCCAATCTGAAAACAAATCCTGAAGGGTCCAGTCTTTGATCTCCAACTCATGATTCAAGAACAGCCTTCTCAGTTTGTCTAGCAGGCTTTTCTGCAGGTCAAGTAAGGGTACTGCTGAGAGGGAGATCTGATGCCTGATGCACCAATTCCATAACGTGACTGTTCCTTGCCATAATGGGGAAGATCTCACTTCCCCCCTTTGTTGATATAAATCAGGGTGGTGTGTTGTCCATTGTTATTTAGACAGATAGCTCTGGATGTGATGGAGAAAGGACTTGCAAGCTCTGAGCACTGCCCTGATGTCTAGCAGAGCAATGTGCATCTGTACTTCCCATGTGGTCCAAAAATCCTGAGCCTGTAGACCATCCATGTGAGCTCTCCACCCCAAGAATTAGGCATCCATCCTTGAAGGCTGAGATAGGCAAACCAGCCCCTGGGATCCAGATAGGGAATTATGGGTGCTAGCAGGGCCATCCTGAACTTCAACCTGTGCATGATGGTGTTGAGCCTTCTTAAGTCCAAGATGGGCTCCCATCCTCCTTTCTTTTTGGGATCAGGAAGTATTTGTTGTAAAATTCTTTTCCTTGGTACTGAGGGGGAACCCTTTTTGGGGCTCTAGGGGAAAGAAGCAAGAAAACTTCTTGGAGTTGTAGGTCCTAGGAGATGGGTCCTTGAAGAGGCTTGGGGAATGGTGGTGGGATTTGGCACAGTGTTATACTGGATAGAATATCCCACAGTAATTGTGTCCATAACACAATGGTCTGAGGGGGGAGGACATTGGAGGACGATGTGTGCCGGAAGAAAGTCAAATGGTCCCTAAAAGGAAGGGCTGAGGTTTCTGAATCCCTGGAAATGCCTTGACATTTCAACTGTCCCATCAAAATGAGTGTTTTGGTCCAGACGTAGATTGCAAAGAACGAGCAACAGAAGCCATCAGTCTTTTCCTGTGGAAATGTTGCCTGGTTTTGGGATGGGGGTTGGTCAGTCTCTGGTGAAAGAAGACCGTAAATAGTACAACTGTAGTACCTAAGCTTTGATACCATGCTGAGGTCAAACTTCAGAAGTAACCATACTAGACCATGATGTCTTACAGTGGTGTGCAGAAGCCACCCTTGTCTTCAAGGAGATCATAGTCAGCGACCTACTCTGGACTCTCCCTTGCTCTGTGTCTCTCTTGCAGAGTTTCTTGTTGACCTGACAGATTTTGAAGCAGGAGATGATCCTGAGGAGGCCTGGGAAGTTACAGACCCAGTATTAGCATTTTTAGGAACATTAAACCCTCCAAACAAACAAACAAACACATACCTATGGTCACATGACCCAGGATCCAAAGCTGGCCTCATTGATTTGTGCATTAAGTAGATCTGGAGATGATCTTCCCTAATTTGTGGATCAGATGAGTTAGGACTTTCAAATGGAACATTTTCCAGGGACGTGCTACTGTCCCAAACAAAGCAAACATTTTAAGTGCTCATAAGGGGATTTTGAAGAAGTCATCCTAATACCAGAAACAAATAGCTATTTCTGATAAAATTAAACCCATTTGTAATAAAAATTAACAAAATGCCAGTGGGCAACAACTAACTATACTATTCACAAATTGAAGAAAGAGCCAGCAGTTTGTTGAACAATGGTTAGCAAGCAGGTCCATCTTGAAGCCAGGAAGCAGTGAGAGGAACTGAATGGTAGTTAGTCCGCTCTGCCCTTTTATGCCCTTGTACGGGGCACAAGTAAACTCAAGGTCCATGTGTGGCTGCCACAGACATCGCTGGCTAAAAGACTCTGAATTTATGAGTGTGGGGTGCACTACAAATGGAATGTGCATATGGACAATCATTCAGAGATTGTTATGGTTGCAAAGTCAAGCTCTCAACAGTTAGATGCCAGAATTAAGGATGCCTGTATTACCTTAATTCAGCCCCCTTGTGTGTATGCATCATGATATACAGTCTTTAATTACATGATCACATACCATGCCTCATTCTGTGGCCAGGGTGGCCAGTGCTCATTTAATGAGCAGCTATGCAATATTTTGTTTTCTCCTCATTGTTCCATGTGATGCTTCACGCCTTATTTACTGTACAGTGATCAAATCCTACTCTGTATACAGAATTGTAACTGCAATTTTCCAGAGACTTGGAACTTGGTCAAATTTGTGTAGTTTTTCACAGGAACAACAGAAGGCACATTCCTGACACAAAAGTCACCCTGCCAAATGTCATGTCCTTGCATCAAAGCATGGGGGTGTTAGAGCTTCCCAGTGGAATGCTTTTAAGAAATTTTTTTGTAAACGTGGGCACAATAACATTTTTTTTCTGTGTTTTGCTCTCAGAAGTAGCTGAAATATTTTTGCTGAAACTTCAAAAAAAATTGACAGTTGACAATTGACAGCATGGGAAGTTTCATTCAGAATGGTTAGTTTGGCAAAGTTATAAGCATCTAAAAACAAGGTCTTATAATTGGAAAGGTCAGGCAACCTTAAGGATAGGTGGTGCTCACCTATAATATGTGCAATTTAAAAGCTCTCCTATAATGTGCAATTTAAAAATGTTGTTCTTTATTCTCTAAGTATTGCATGCTCCATAAATATTATATGCCAAAGGCTATTGCCGGATTATTCTTGCCAGAGATAAAATATTATAAGCAAAAAATCTCTCCTCACTTAAAGTCCTAGGAAGTTACAGGGGTTTCACAAGTAATAATAACCACTGCTACTTTGCACTTTCATCCAAAGATCCCAAAGCACATTACAATCATTAATTGATTAAATTATTATTGTGAGTGCATTATTAACATCTAGAGGATATTCTATTTGTTCTACTGATAATGGACAAAGCTGCTCAACTGATTTTCTCCCTGCTCAACCCTAGCAGAAATCATCTCAAGGTTCCACATTCTTTACATCTCTACTGCAAAAAAGCCCCAGGGCAGCAAGTCTCAGAGTCCAGGTCAAGTGACTCGGGCTCACACTACTGGGCTAAAAATAGCAGTGTTGACATTCCTGCCCAGTCTGGAGCCCAGGCTCTGAGACCCTCTCCCCTCCCACGGTTTCAAAGCCTGGGGACAGTGGTCAACCCAAACAGGAATAAAAATTTTATTAAGATAATGTTGAAGTAAAAAGAAAACGGTACAGAGTTTAAGCATAGAAGTGTCTGGTTATCAGGGAATAAGGTACAGATTACCAAGGAGTGCAAAATTCGGTTTAGGAACGGGTGGCGTAAGGAATACATAATCTGCGATCTCCCCAATTGGGGATAAAAGTTTATCGGGTCAAAGTACAGACATTGAGATATGGGGGTATGTTGTCCATATAATGGCTATGTTCAGGTGTGGAGTATAGTGAGTGGATACGATGATGAGGATGGATCTACCCTCATTTAGTGGGATTTAATGTTCAGTGAGTTTATGATTCCAGTTCATATTGTCCAATGGAAAAAGTCTCTCAGTCCCTTTCCCATATTTGATGCATGATGTTGTACCGGCTCACACCTCCTGGTACTGTCGGTGGCCAGTGATGTGTTAGATGTAGATGTCCCTGGACCATCGGATGGTGTCCGAGACCATGAGGTGCCGCATGAGCCGTGCGTAACATCGACCGATCCCACAGGTCTGCAGCACACACTCGTTGCAGGGGTCCCAAGCGCCCAGGGCTCTGACGATCAGGGCATCCATCTGCACCTCATAGCCCTTTGCTCTCAGGGTGTCGGCCAGGGGGGCGTATTTTTCCCACTTACGAGCTCGGGCTTCGTGGAAGGCTGGGGTCGTGTTCTCGAAGGAGACCGTGATGTCAACAAGGACGATCTTTTTCTAGATGTCGTCAGTGACTACCACGTCAGGTCGCAACTGGCTGTCAGTACCGGGGATGGCGCAGTTCACGGCGACCTCCCCCAGGCGCAGTGCGATGGCTTTCACCAGGCGGTTCTGGATGGCGTTGTGGCACAGCTGCCAGGCTCTGGAGTGGGGCTTGCAGCTGCACAGGACTTGGGGCAGGGTCTCGTTGGAGTTGCCGCACTTCCTGCAACGCTTGTCTTGGTTCCCGTGGCGGACGGCTCCGTTGAGCGGGACGCAGTTGAGCCGGGCGCGGTGGATGAACCGCCAGTCTGCAAAACGGGTGAAGCCGCCCCCGGCAAGGAAGTGGTTGCTGGCATCCCACTTGCTGGTCAGTTCGAAGGCTTTACCCTGGTCCGGTTTACGCTTCAGGGTTTCTATGAACAGTGAGTGGATGGCTGCGTTCAGGGTCCTCTCCAGCATGCCCCAGGCACTCGGGGTGACGATGGTGTTGTCGTAGGACCTGATCTGCGGCCCCAGGACTCCCAGCTCCTGGCGCTCCTCACACCACTCCCAGCGGCAGCTGATGCGCTTCCCCAGGCGACGTGTGGCATTGCAAGCGCGGGACCACAGTGAAGCGATGTCGCACCCGTCCCGTCCGAATTCGCCAGCCAGGGAACCGCTCAGGAAGCTGGCGGTGTCTTGGTTGGAGGGGGCTCTGCCGATCCGCTTCTTTGTTGCGTCATGGAGGGCGTTTGCTGCAATGTTCCTTACCATGGCATCGGGACACGTCAGCAGGCGGAAGGCGTGGGTGATCAACGTGATGTCACACAGGTCACCCATGCGGGGGACATTGGCACCGCCATGCCTGTGGGCCATATAGACCAGCTCATTGCTGGCTCTCTGGGGAAGGAACAGTCACTTCTTCACCAGCTGCCGGACGATCTTGTCTGCCTTGTTGAGGGGTACCTTCGTCACGGCAGATCTCCTTAGGACGAACGAGATGCGGGGGATCAGGAAGGTGTTCAGGGTGTTTATCTTCTGCCACGGTGCTAGCAGGGAGGTGTCGATCTTGGCGGCATCCTGCAAGATCTCCTGGATGGTGTCCTCGGGTGTCTGCCGGACACAAAAACTCGTCAGCATGCAGAGGTGCTGGTACACCTGCCCCTCTGCCAGGGGGATGACGGGCTCGCCCTGGATCTGGAACCTTGTCGTCTGCATCGAGTCCCTTTTGCTGCCTTTGATGTGGAGAGTTGCGCACTTCTTTGCATTGAAGCGCAGCCCCATCCAATCGGCAGCTCGACCGGTGGCATCTAGCATACGTTGGAGGTTCTCTGGGTCGTCCGCGGTCAGGACCAGGTCATCCGCGTAAGCCAGGACGCTCACCCTCTCACCGTGGAGGTTGAAGCCATCTGTGCCATTTGAGATCGCTCGCAGCAACGGCTCCATGGCGAGGTTAAAGATGATGGGGCTGAGGAGACAGCCCTGCTTAACTCTGCTCCGGATCGGGATCTCGGCGGTCTCCCCTTCGACCAAGCGAATGGTGGTGCTGCATCCCTCGTACACCTCTCGGATCACATGGAGGAAATTCCCTGGCATCCCAAACTCCTGGAGCATGGCAAAGATGTGGTGGTGGGCCATGGACCCAAAGGCGTTAGCCAGGTCAAGCCATGCTACCGTGTTCTGCCTCTGCGCCCTTCTGGCCGTTTCGCTGATGGTTTGGAGGATAAAGTTGTGTTCATAGCAGCCCTCGCAGGACATGAAGCCTTTCTGGATGGAGCTGATGGCTTCCCCGCTCACCAACTACTCCGTGATCCTCGATGCCAGGCAGCTGGCATAGAGCTTGTACATCGTGGAGCAGAGGGAGATGGGCCTCCAGTTGCTGGGGTCATCCCGCTCACCCTTCTTGTATTTACACTGCTACTTTTAGCCCCATAGCCCAAGTCCCGTGAGCTCAAGTCAGTTGACCCAGGCTCTGAGACTCGCTTTTCCAGGGTTTTTTGGGTTGTTGTTTTTTTTGTTTTCAGTGTACATGTATTCTGTGTGTCCCAGGCAAATTCTGCCCCTCCTTGCTTCCAAGCATTAGAATCCAGCTTTCCCCTTATTTGCTAATGGGAAAATCCTGTAGTTGAAAGACCAAGAGTTTAGAACCATTTAATTTCTAGGACAGAATTTTTGTATCATGAACAATGTCAGGTTCTGAATTATAGGATTGAACCAAAGGCAAATATGGTGACAGATAAGTGCGTAAATCTTCAGAGCTACGATCCTGAAATTATCCCTGTTCTTTGTTTTGCTTTTTTCTTAAAAAATGCTTTAGTTGCTGCTCCAGGTTCCTCCTCCCCCTTTCCCGGCTTGCTCAGACAGCCTTGTCTAACTTATTCGCAAAGCATATTTAAAAAAATTAAGGGAGACTGCGGAAGGTGATTACTATAAAAAGACAATATTTGTGGAGCCATTACCTGTCAGTTTATAAGAAGTAGTCATCAAGTCTTAAAAATATGGAAATATCTATGGCTCGGAGCATGAAAATCAACATATGTAGTCATCATGTATTTTTTGGAAGATTTACTATACAAACTCTGTCACTTTTGCCTTGCAATAGAACCCGCTTTCTCTTTTAGGGATCATTGTGCCATTTGCTATTAGTGTTAGCAGCATTCTGGATTACAAAATCTTCAGATTAACATGCTGAATCCTGTCATTTTTCCCACAGGCTGTCTAGCAATAATAATGCACTAAAGGATTGTTTCATCCAAGTGGCGGTGTCCAAGTCAAATGCTGGCAACAGGCAGGGAAACCCAAACCTGTTGAGGCAGACTTCTCCTGAGATACAAGGAATTGAAATGACATCCCTTAAGAGAAGGGGGTGGGGGACATACTGTATATGAGCAGAATAAGTCCATGGGCTGCATCTGTGATGGAAGACTGAGACTGCAGTCATGATAGTTGGAAGTTTGTGGGCCGTGATGCTGATCCTGGTCAAAGCAGGCCCGGGGCTGTACTGTTTGGAGTAGTGCCTTGTCAGATTAGCTGTATGGCTACTGTATTTGATGCTCAACCTGGACAGACAGGCCTGCCAGGCAGAAACTGCTCAGGCAGATGATGTTAGGGAGGACAAAAATTATCCCCTGTAAGACTAAGAAGACAGATGACACCCAGCAGGAACAGCAAGCCAAATCTGCAGAATCCATAATACAGCTGGCTAGCCTTAGGCTACCTGCCTCTTTGAAGTGGAATAGACATCACCGACGAGCTGTCAAATTAGATCACCAGGCTGGAAACGCTGAAAAAGATTAGTTCTTCCAATAGAGAAGAGAAAGTTTAATAGATCAAAATCTTCCTAAAGGGGCCAAGGTAATGTGGGAGGGGAAAGGGGAATCCTTAAGATGTAACAATAAAAAAATACTAACTTCCCTCCTCCCTGCACAGTAAAGATGACCCTGGCTGTGTTCTGCAACAACAGGAAATATTATAGTCACTACCAGTACATGAAATAAAGGCAAAGTCTGCAGGAATGTGAGCACAGAAGCAACAAGTAATTTTTACTGCACAATCAAATTCTCTTTGTTAGCTATGATACCCCTGTTTATTACACTAGAGGTGGGACCCACAGTGTTATAAATCCAGTACACAAGACATGAAGCCCCTGTGCAGATCCAAAAACTTTAATCAGCCAGGAAATACATGATGCAACTTTACGCCCATTGCAATAAAATTCACCCTGAGCTCAAAGAAGGGAAAGGAGTATAATTCAGTTTCAATAAATCAAGAATAAAATGAAGATTGCCTAATACATAGAAGTGTGCTCAGATGTATGGAGAATATGAAACTTAGATCTCCAGAAGAGAAGCAGTAAGATGAGCTAAATGTGGGTGCTAAGAAATATTGGTCTTTGGGGGCAAAAGACGAGTGTACTAATTTATCAAACAGGCACATCTCCACAACTTTTATATTGTCGATAAAGACCATGAAATATACCTGAGTTTAAAATAAATAAATAAATGATGAAATGGAAAAGTAGAAGGGAAAATGAATAGGTATATACATTATGTCTCATTTTAACAGTATCAAAAAAATAGCACAATTTTATTTACTTATTAGTTTACGTATACACATGTATAAGAACAAATTATGGCCAGACTAGTGCACATGTAGTTGTGGGAAGGGCATAGCAAGCCCTCTCCTTCCAGTAGCACATCCATGCAGCAAATAACCATAATTCAGCTGCAGGAAACTGGAAAGCACAGAGGAGAGAAAAGATGCTAGTGGCCCCAGAGACCTGTATAGGTAGAGACATAACTTGACCCCTTTGAACTGGGATGGCTGACCTAGGTGAAGTCTTTGATGCATCTGAAGACTTTCCTATCAATCATTATTATCTATGGGACTACTTCCAACTTTCTCTGGTAGTTCTCTCTGCTAACACTCTTGTGCGTTACTTGCCTTATTTTTTTGCAATTCGCAGCTGTGGGGAGCAGACCCTTTCGACAAAGACAAGGGGGAGTGACCCAGTTCCAGAACCCTCTTCCTTACATGCCCCTTTTGTGCATGTTGTTCCTTTCAGAGGCCAGGTCTACACGAGGAAATTAGGTTGGTATAGCTCAGGGTTGGGCAAACTTTTTAGCCCAAGGGCCACATCGGGGTGCGAAACTGTATGGAGGGCCAGGTAGGGAAGGCTGTGCACCCCAAACAGCCTGGCCCCCACCCCCTATCTGCCCCCTCCCACTTCCCGCCTCCTGACTGGCCCCCTCAGAACCCCTGACCCATCCAATCCTCCCTGCTCCTTGTCCCCTGACCGCCCCCACCCCAAACCGCCCCCCCCAGGATCCCACCCCCTATCCAAACCCCCCCATCTCTCTGTCCCCTGACTGCCTCCCGGCCCCTATCCACCCCCCCGCCCCCTGACGGCCCTCCCCCCCGGACTGCCATCCAACCCCCCCGTTCTCCGTCCTCAACCGCCCCAGAACCTCTGCCCCATCCAACTGCTCCCTGTCCCCTGACTGCCCCCCGGGACCCCATACCCAACCCCCTAACTGCTGCGTGCGCGCCGCCGCCGCCCACTTACCATGCTGCTCAGAGTGGCAGGAGCTCACAGCCCTGCTGCCCGCGTGGTGGCATAACTGCGGGGCAGGGGGGACAGCAGGGGAGTGGCCAGGGGCTAGCCTCCCCGGCCAGGAGCTCAAGCACCGGGCAGGATGGTCCCGCGGGCCGGATGTGGCCCGTGGCCCGTAGTTTGCCCACCTCTGGTATAGCTTCATCGCTCAGAGATGTGAAAAATGCACACTCCTGACTGATGCAGTTAAACCCATCTAATCCCCAATGTAGACAGCGCTAGATTGATGGGAGAACTCCCCCATTGACATAGCTACTGGCTCTTGGGGAGGTGGAACACGACAGAAAGAAAATGGAGAATGATGAAGGAAGGAAGGAAATCATGAAAAGTGAGCATGTTATACCACTACTGTGACTTAATGCTTGAGATTATGTGCCCCTCTAGTTGCTGCCCCAGTGACTATGACAGTTTATTATTTACACACAGCAACTGAGTTCTTCTTAGCTCATGCTTTGGTGCCAAAGAACCCATATTTTGATCCCTGTTGATGACCATTGTGTCTGTGTGAATGTGGTCATGACTGTTAGACGATGCTGTTTCCTGAACAAAAAACCTAGACTGGTTTCATAATTATGTGGAGTCCTCCATCCTCTCACATCTCTCCTTCCCACTCATCTCCTCAAGTCTCTTCTTTCCTTCCCTACACAGATTACACATTCACATGTTTAATTTGGTTTGGCCTATAGATTGGAATGAAGAAACTCCTCACTCAGAGGTTTTGAGGCTCCCAAAAGTAGGATCTGGTCTGACTACCCCTACAAAAATTAAATTACATGTAAAGACTAAGGAAGTAAATCTTATATAATTATGTATTTCTAATATACCAATGGGGTATCTGGTTACTAATTTCAACTTTGTCTGAAAGTGGTGATCATCAGCCTGATTTTGGTCCACTGGGAATCAGAAGTACAGTATGTCAAGTCAGCACGATAAATGGAGGTTTAAGTGCACACTAACAATGATCACATTTATTCTTCTACTGAATTATTCAATTATTGAAAGGTTTTCGTGCAGTGCTATCACATCATATGGCAGCAACCTTAAATCCCAGAGGCACATACTTAAAAGACCATAACATGTCAGGCCCTTGACTAAATTGGATCAAACAATTATGCAATAATAATAATAATAAGCAATGATGAGATGCATTAAACAAGAGCGTCATTGTTCATGAAATGCTATGAAAATAAATTCATCACATCATTATGGTCATCATCATAATCATCAGTTTGTGAAGCAACAAAACAAAGTAAAATACCATCACAATATTTATTGCACCCTTAAGTGAACAGAAGTTTAAGAAAGGGAAAGGGGAGGGGAAAAGGAAAAACTACAGCACTTTTATTGAGGTTTAGTGAGTGTATAATGAACTATTACAAATCAGAAGCAGAAAGACAAGGAGTAACTGTCTTTAAAGAGAGGAGCATTTATCCATCTGCATTCTTTACAGAATTATCAGAATGTCAACTTCACAGAGATCATCTACATTAATAAATAAGCATCAGTTGTACATCATGTGAAGGTTAATTTTATCTTTAAAAATGCACCCCAAACAACCTTAAAGCCAAGCTGCACTATTCATCATGTTTTCTCAACATTCTCTTATAAGCCTAATTGCCTCTAACAATCTAAAATATAAATAAATATAGAAAATAAATCAATATGATCTAATTCTATCAGCTTTTTCTTAAGGCAAAAAGTACTACTAACCCATCCTTTTTCACTCCATTCTGAAAAAAATCCTAAGTGGAGAATAAAATTAATCAAGTATTTTAACAGTGTTTGTAATGTTGAAGTTAGAATATATGCTGCTTGAGCAAATGCCTTTCCAGCCATTGGGAATAACGTTCACTTTACTAAATCCCTTCTAATTCCACATTTCTAGGCACATTTTTAAGACAGAGTGGCAATAGTATGATACATAATCACCTTTATTTACTGTATTAGTTTTCTGGTAATATTTGTGATATTTTTAATCTTTTATTCAGTATGATGGTTGAATCTTCTCCATTTCTATTAGCTGAGAGGAACTAAAACCGACAACACATGTTGGAAGGTGTAGGATGGTGGGAGAGTGCTGGATCCATGCGATGCAGTCAAGATGTTCAAGATGATGTGGAAGCCTCTTTGGGGATCCAGGGAAATTTCAGAATAAGAGTGGATGGAGATGGAAAAGAGCCACAATTCTGTAGCATGTTCTCCTCCAAATATCTGAATGGGCATTAATATTGCTCCAAGCAGCATTAACTCCTCTGGTTTGTTTCTGCAGCTGCTACTAGACAGTCATAGGTAGGGCCCTACCAAATTCATGGCCGTGAAAAACACATCACAGACTGTGAAATCTGATCTTTTGTGTACTTTTACCCTATACTATATAGATTTCATGGGGGAGATCAGCCTTTCCTGACCCAAAAGGGAGTTGTGCGGGGGGGGGGGGGGGGTGTCACAAAGTTATTGTAGGGGATTGCGGTATTGCCATCCTTACTTCTGCGCTGCCTTCAAAGTTGGGTGGCCAGAAAGCAGCAGCTGCTGGCCAGGTGCTCAGCTCTGAAGGCAGCACCCTGCCAGCCGCAGCACAGAAGTAAGGGTGGCAATACCATACCACTCCATGTTTACTTCTGCATTGCTGCTTTCTGAGCTGGGCAGCTGGAGAGTGGCAGCTGCTGACTGAGGGCCCAGCTCTGAAGGCAGCAGCGCAGAAGTAAGGGTGGCAATACCATACCATGCCATCCTTACCTCTGCGCTGCTGCTGGTGGCAGCTCTGCCTTCAGAGCTGGGCTCCCAGACAGCTACTGCCGCTTTCCAGCCACCTAATTCTGAAGGCAGAGCTGCTGCCAGCAGCCGCTCAGAAACAAGGGTGGCAGTACCGCGACCCTCCCAGACCTGCCTTTTGGGTCAGGTCCCTTTCAGTTACAACACTGTGAAATTTCAGATTTAAATATTTGAAATCATGAAATTTACAATTTTAAAAATCCTATGACTGTGAAAGTGACCAAAATGGCCCCTGAATTTGGCAGGGCTCTAGTCATAGGGTGAGCTGGGTGAAGGGGCTCCAGCACAAAATGCGGTGTGGTGGAGAGCAGGCTAGAGGTTCTGTAATTTGGAGGGTCAGGTTTTTGCGGAAACCTGGAATCTATTGGTTAAGGCCTACACCCACATCTCCTTTGCAGTATAAACCGCTCCCACATCTGATGGGAGCATATTAAGGAAAGTCTACATGGGGAAACTCAGACTTTCCTGGATCCTAACCCACAGTGTTGATTTTTCTAGCTTGGTTTTTAAAAAGCACCCTACTTTGGCAACACGCTCCTGTGCCCGCAAGGGCTGGGGGGGGGGAAGATACCAGTGAAGGGAGGACACTTAGGCCAAAGAATAATAAACTATGCTTTATTGAAGGAAGGACGAACTTACGCTTCAATTTGCACGGGGAGCCCCTAGCACGTGTGGAGGGGCTGCAGGGGACTCTGGCCGTTTGGGACAGCTGACCAGGCAGGACTTTGCCAGGGGGGAGTCCTCTGTGGCACTATATTCTCTGCACTTATTTTGGGGTTACATGGGATTAACAGCCGGTTACATTTTTACATGTATGATTTATGTTTATTACACAAACTGACTTGTTTACAGGCAAAAATATTCTGACCTATGCTACAATATTTTTTGGCAGGGTTTGTTGGACAAAGTTTATTGAAATTGCTTGCATTTTTTACTTACATTTAGTTACATACTCAGTCCACCACTTAGCTTTTTGCTAATCTTCTGCAACCTTGCCCCTACAGCTCCCATGACTGACCATTTTTCATTCTTATCTCACTGATATTTGCTCTTATCCCTACATGAATGATAAAGAAAGAATGCCACTTAGCCAAATTGTTTGGGTGACAAATATATTAGGATAATCGGGAATTAACAGATGTAGATTATGGAAGAGAAATGTACTAGGGAGACACTAGCAATTCAATAGAAAAAGCAATCTGGTATGTAGGCTTTCAGCCAAAGGCAACTATACTACATCTGTTCTATTTTTATTTATATAAAATCAGAGTTAGGGCCCAATACTGCACTTCTGAAATAGGTAAAACTCCTTTAAAGACTTCAATGGGAATTTTGCCTGAGTAAGAAGATTCTTGCGGCAGGAATTTGTTTTAGGGTTCTAAAAATATAAATAAATACTGTGCACACTAGTGCTTTATAATAAATTACATTAAAATACCAAAGAACATCCAAATTGCAAAGTCAAGCATTGAAAAGTTTAGAAATGACAGAATTGCCCATGCAACCTTATTTCAGCCCCCTTTTGTGCATGCAATATGATACATGATCACATACTATTCTTTTTCACAGGACCCTTGCCTCATTTAGTGCTGAGGAGGGACAGTGCTCACTGAATGGACAGCTATTCAATATTGTGTTTTAGTCTCTGCATTCAATGTGGCCCTCTGCATTATTTACACCATATCATCCAAACTCTGCACTAAATACAAAGTTATTTCTTTTCCTCGTGAGCTTTTCTATAATGCTTTCATCATAGTCTCAGTTCTGAGGTGAGGTGGCATTATTATCCTCATTTTACATTTGGGAAACAGGCACAGAAATGGTGAAGAGTCAACTAATTGTGCTTCCAGTTTGAAAACACAAGGCTTGATTCTTCAGAGTACTTAGCATTTGATGGCATTTTGTTTAGAGCAGAACCCCCACTGACCTCAGTGGCGGTTGTGCATGCTCAGCACTTCTACAGTCAGACCCTAGGTGTCTCAAGCTGAGTACTACAAAATGGGGACAACAGTACATCCCTACCTCACAAAGGCGTTGTGAAGATATACACAAAGATTGTGAGGTGCTCAGATACTATGGTAATGGGGAGCATATATATAGATTGAGGAAAACTGTGTCCACCTGTGAAAATGTTGGTGTAAGTCACTCCCCCAGCATAATGTAGGACTGTGACAGAGGCAGAGATAGAATCCAACTCTTCAGGGTGGCATTCAACTGCTTTAACTATGAGACTATCTCTTCTCCCCTGCCTTATTCACTATACCTCTTCCAACTTCTGCAACAAATGAAATGGGTCCTACAGACAACAGTCTTCACTACACAACTCTGATTCATTCCCCACAGCAGGTCGGTCCCATGCACTGAGTAAGGCAGGGGTCCTGTGGAAAAAAAAAGTGGTCATGTAATTAAAGACTGTGATAATGCATGTATACAAAGGGGCTCAATTAAGGTCACAGGGGCATCTTTACATCTGGCATTTCCTAACTATTGAATGCTTGACTTTTTGCAACCTTTCTTTTTTTTTAAATAATTTTTTAAGTTTGTAAACATTTCCATCATGTGGAATCACACTGACTCCCTAAATGGGTTATTAGGAGGGTTGGGCTCTTTAGATCCACCACACAGTTGTCTACCACTTTAGCTAACAGAATAACTGGTAGCAGTAGAACACGGATTTCTTTGTGGACCACCCACTAGAGGGGTTTCTCAGCTATTTGCAAGACAGTGAAAGAATGTTGAGACTCAGGAATAATGGGTTCCAGTCCAAGTTTTACAGGAGAATGTGCTCAAGTAGTTAGACCTTTCTAATCCGGTTCCTCTCAGCCTCTCCCTGACCCTTTTGTTCATATCCTTCTCTCCATACCCCAGCTTCTACACCCATTTCCCATTTTTTGTTCTCTTCCACAGTGGCATCCCCACTCAGTCCCCCTCCCTGCTCCTACTTCTGTCCTGTTTCTCCCTATCCCCACCCCAGCTTCTGACCCCATCCCCCCACCTGTTCCTATGTTCTATGGGTCCTGCCCCTTCCTCCCCAATCCCATCTTGTTCCTGTTTCCACCCTGTACTTTTTTCCACATCACCCCCATATTGGTGCACATAAAATTAATGTGGCAGGGGTGGGGCCAAGAGCTTCGGATTGTGGGAGGGGGCTCAGGGCTGGGGCAGAGGGTTGGGGTGCAGAGGGGCTGAGGGCTCTGGCTGGAGCTGGGGGCTCTGGGGCAGGGCTAGGGATGGGGATGAGGAGTTTGGGGTGCAGGCTGCCCTGGGGCTACGGCAGGGAGAGAGGACTCCCCCAGCTCTCTGCCCCCACAGCAGCACCTGGGCTGGCAGGGAGACGTGCGTCTCCCCCAGCTCCGACAGGTCAGGGCTGGCTCTTCCACAGCTGCGGCAGGTCCGGGGCTGGGGGGGGAGAGGCATCTCTCCCCGCCACAGCCTGAGCACCTGTGCGGCACTTAATAGGCTGCTGTGCCTCTGCACAGTTTAGAGGAATTTAGCTCCCATCGCATCTTCTGTCTGTCCCCTCTTCTGCAGTTCTTTCAGACATAGCAAAAGACAGGCACATCCCTGACAGCAGGAAGAACACTGCCAAATTCCATGTTCCTGATCCAAACCATAGGAGTGCTAAGTGTTTCCCAATTAAACTGTTGGAAGAATTATTTTTCTTAAAAGAGCAAATACAATGTATTTTTCCCTAACTCTATTCTTGGAAAGGGATGAACCATTTTACCTGAAACTTTCCTAAAAAAAATTAGCCAGAGGCAGACATCCAAACATGGATAATTTCAGCCCAAACAGTTTGAATTTGGCAAAGCTCTGAGCAATTGAAAACAGGGTCCTATACTGGGAAGTGCTGTGTAATCTTTGTTATAGATGTTGCAAACTATGCCACCTATAATTAATAATGAGCTTCATCATCCTGTTCTGTGATAAAATCAGCAAGAGGAGGAATTTTCCAAATCCCTGTGAGGATCTCTCAGTTCACCCCACATCATTCTGTAGGAGTCCGCTTCCTCCCACTTCGAAAAGGCCACAGGGGCCCACTGCTGATCCTAGGGGATCTACAGGATGCCAGACATTCACTTGGGACCGTGTTCCTCAGGCCTCCCCTCATCCTGCATTCTTGGTAGTTTTGCTCCACTGGGATTGCACCAGGGAGACTCTTGACTATAACTGGTCTCAAATTCCTTAGGGAGGTGAGGGTTAGGAGATGTGTAGAAAAAATAATAGTGCGTGTGATTCTGACAGACAAGGTGCCAGCTCATGTCAAGGCCCCTGGGTCTCAAGTGAACACTGACATACATAGGTGGAACCAGTCTGGCTCACATATGTTAGTATTGTTAAAATTGGTATTAGAGTTCTACAAATGCATTTAGACTTTATGGAATGCTTGTAAGTTGATACATACATTAATCTCACTTAAAATATTTGTATCCCATGTTACAAGGTAATATGTAAGTGTTTGCTCTGTAACTGTAAATCACCAGTCAGGAGAGAAGCATTACAAGTGTGAAATACTAATTTGACATAGGTTTTTCTCCCCTGCCCAACAAAAGGCAGCCCATCAACACCAGACAACCACTGTGGAACAGAGGACAAAAGACTGTTGATTGTTTCTCCCTCACTCCCACCCCCCTCATGAAGAAAGGTGCAACTGAATTCCTCCCAACAGCTGAACTTGCATCTTGAAGCAGAAGGGAGGAAGGAATAAAAGGCCCTACCAAAGATTAACTATCTTTGTGTTGCTTGGACTCTGGGGGGCAAGGATTACTAAGCATAAGCAAGAGATCCTCAGTACTTGGCCAGGGTAAACCCTAAAGGACATATAGTGCTAGCTTATTATAGAAGCTTCTATTACCTTTTGAAACTTAAAACTGGAACTCATTTCTGTGTATGTGTTTACTTGCTTTAACCTTGCAAATAACTTATTCCCTTTTCCCAATTAATAAATCTTTAGACAGTTTATTATAGTATTAGCTACAAGCATTATATCTGGTGGGAGATCTAAGGTGCAACTGACCTGAGGTAAGTGACTGGCCCTTTGGGAGTGGGAGTTATTGTCAGATGTTCAGCTGCCCGCGTGTTCTCCATGTGCTGCCCCAGCTCTGCGCAGACAGCTGGCACAGCAGACCTTGAGCAAACCGCCCAATGACCATAAAATCTGTTAAGGTGCGAAGGTGATTGTTCAGGTTTATTGTCAGCAATGCACGGTCCTAGCTCCCTGGATCAATGTCTACAATTACACTAGCACATGTATGCCCGTGACAAAGGATGCAGCTCAGTCAGTGGCGGGACTTTCCACTACCCCTTCAGCTGGACAAAGACACTCCTTCTGAGATACATCTTTATACACCAATACAAACAAGTTACGTATCACCCTTGACGTATCAGGGTACTACCCTCTGACATATTAGGGTGCCACCCATTGTCTTATATCTGTAGGTAAGATCAAAACATCTCTATCCATCATACTGTCATCCTGACCTTATCCTTAAGAGGGCAGCATGTTCCTGTTATCTTTGGGGAATGTGTTTATCGGGGTGTTCTGGTACCCCCCCTCCTGGAATGTGCTTGCGTAAGTGTTTTGTGCCTAGCATCTCATAGGAATGTGTGTTTTTGCAATATCAATCTTATGCTTGCCAAATTCTGCGAGCAGGGCCTGCCTCTTGCTCACAACTTAACTCACCTTTATATCAACAAGGTTTTGACTACTTTAGCCCAGGCCTCAGGCCTCTGATACATGGGCTTATGTTTCAGGCCCTCTTCCTACTACAGGAGTAACCTGAATATTGCTGCGATCTTCGGTGTAAGAGACCATCTAACACAAAGGCAAGTTTAGTTGGGTGGCAAGACAGATCGGAATCAGGGCAGGATTTCCAATTAGGCACAGAAATTAAATCAATGCGAATCAAAAAATTACTTTAGTAAAGTACCCCATTATTGCCTTAGGAAAGTTGAATACATTTTTAAAAATCATGTGTTTAGAGTTTTCAAACTTGTATTCCTTTTTGGGTGGAAATGTGCAGACATTCTGAAAAAATGCACAGGGTTGCTTATGCAGATTTTACACTTCTGTAACTTTTTCAATGAAAATTGTCAGGATTCATTTTTGGGAAATAATGTCAAACTTAACATGAAAACCAAAAATTAGCTATTGCTTCTACCTGGTCAGAGTCTAAATTCCTTTGTAGCCCAAGTCACAATAACCAATGCAAGTGATTTTTTTAAAAAAGCTTACTTGAGTTCAGTTATTTTAACTTTTAATTTTCTACCAAAGAATATTTTAAGAAATAAAAGTATCACAACCAAATTAAGACTAGACTTTTTAAATAAATTTATTACATAAATATTGTTTGCAACTGACACATTTATCTGTTCCCTTTTTCACATCCTTGGCACACAATATAGCTCTTACCATAATATTTACAAAACAGGTGTAAACATCCATGGAAAATAAAATGAAAATAATGAAGTGCTAAGTATGCAAAAGGTCAATAAATAGCAAAATATTGAAGGACAAGTTGTTCCTTTGTCTGATATTAAAGATTCAGCTATTACATGGGTAAAAAAATAGTCCCCTTAAAAAAAAAAAAAAAAAAAAAGGTTAAAACTTGATTCTTGATTCCCATTTTCCACTACTGTTGCATTTTAACAAATAAACTATACTATTCTTTTACAAAGTCCAAATCTTAAATGATAGTTATTCAACGCAATTTCATTACTTTAGGCATCAGCTGTTCTGTTTCACATAAGGAAGGTTATACATCTATGCTTACAAGTTAGTGATTTTGAAATATGCAGTTTTGAAATCCAGACATCTCCCATTTTTTCAGTTCCCAATCACCCTTCCAATATGGCACTGAAGACCCCTAATGGGCATTAGTATAGAGTCTGTTCTTCATGAAGACGATATTAGACAGATGTTGCCTGATACCTGGATAATGTTGAATGTGATTAAACCAGCGAGACACATTAAGGTATTTCTCCTTCTCTTGCACTGTAAGCTCAGCCTAAACAAGGGAAGAAATAAAAGATGTTAAATAATCATATCCCTATTAACGCAGAAACATATAAATTACAGGAATAAAAAGTAGTTTTATAAAGTCAGTTCTTAAATAGGATGAAAAATTATGACAGTCTAGTAGTGCTGTACATTGATTTTATATTTTTTGGTTGTGGACTTTTAAAACCATATGTTAACTTTATGGAAATCTGAAGATTTTCAACCATAATTTGCATAATTCAACATAAAACAGAACTGGAGGCTCAACTGTATGGGATTAAAGCAGAGATTACAAAGCATACAGGCCTGGTTCTTGTTCCAGTACCTCTAGTAAAGTGAAGAAAGGCTGGAATTTAGCATGTTTAGCAAGGGATTACTGTATAGTATCCTTAGGAAAAGTTCTGAAAGAAATACAAGTAATCCTCACTGTTGAGCTCTTGTCTAGGAAGCTGTCTGTTGAACTGCAGTCTTGCATCTCAGGCCAATGCCTAGTTTACATTTTTAAAAAGCAGTACTGAAGAGACGGATGGACTGTTTCCAAGCATATTCAAGACAGAAAGGAATTAAAGGTATGCTTCTAATTTTTATTTTTTTTTTACCGTTTGACCTAAGTGTCAGCAATAGTTGCTGGGTGTATTTCAACAATGCTGGAAAAATGCATAAATGCAACAATAATTTATTTTCTTTAGATGTACTCAGATTACTAGTATCTAGGACAAGTGGCATCATTCAAATCATGACAACCAAAAGCTATAGATTGAGGATCTGTCCACATCAGAAATATAACCATGAATTAGTAGGGTTGTCTGCCATGGTTAGAGGTGCAAATATGTTGCAATCTGCACCCTGGCACTAGCACCTAGTGCAGTTGTGATGAAGCAGCACAGAACGATGTCCTGGGGAGAGAGTTAGCAAGTAAGAGGGAGCTCAGAATCCACATGACGGGTAGAGCCCTGCGCGGATACAAATTTATATCCGCGGGTAGAAACTGGTATCCACTGAACCGCAGGGCTCTCTCGAGAACCGCAGTGGTGAAAGGAGCAGAACATGGGTCTGCCACTCCCAGGACTCAGCGCCCCATGCCGGCAGCTCCTTTTGCGAGGCTGTACAACCCCCAGCCCCATCCTCTGACGCAGCTGTACAGACTCCAGACAGGAGACGCAGTCATGCAGACAGCTGCGGGGAAGGGATGGGGCGGTACAGCCACATGGGAGGAACTGCCAGCGCGGGCCCCTGGGAGTGGCGGCTGCACGTTCTGCTCCTTTCACCGCTGTGGTTCCCAGAAGAGCCCTTCAGTTCAGTGATTACCGATTTGCACCCATGGATATAAATTTGTATCCGTGCATGGCTCTACTGACAGGGAACTGGGAAAAAGCTATTGGAGGAGGAGAAGAATGGAGATATGAGCTAGCGGATGAACTGAAGCCTGGGTAGGAGGGGAGGTGATAAAATAAAAAAAGAACAGGAGAATAAAAGTAAGGGATTGGGAAGTGAGAAGGAAAACTGGGAAGTTTTCATGTCAGAACCAGGGAAAAAAGGGATCTGGGTACGTGAGCAGGCAGACACTGTTAGAGAAAGGGAAGTAGAAGGAAATACTCTCTCTGGTACATCTGCAGATTTTATCAAGGGGAAAAAAAACTGAAAGAAAATATAATTGGTGGGGGAAAAAAAAAAGATCAAAAAGCTGTGTTTGATTAAAACAGATCCTGAAAACAGTAAACAAGAAGCCCACCCAGAAAAGATCTAAAGCAGGGCATCTCAAACTCCCGGCCCACGGGACATCTGCGGCCCGCGAGCCTCCCCAGTGTGGCCCGTGGGACTCCAGCAGTTTTCGGGCTGGGTCTCTCCCTTGGCCCCACCTGGGCGCTCCTCCCCCAGGGGCCCCGGCAGCGCAACAGAGCTGAGCGGCGTCTGCCTGCTCACTCCAGTGGCTGCCAGCCCCTCCCTGCAGTCCCGGGGCAGGCCTGTGCCTCCGTACACTGCCCCCACCGCCACTGTGACGCTGCGGGGGTGGTGCCTGGGGGCAACAGCGCATGGAGGCCCCCCGGCCCACCCCGCCTTGGAACCGCAGGTAAGCGCCGCACCCCCCTACCCCAGCCTAGAGCCTGCACCCCCTCCCCCTTCCCACACACCCCTCCCGCCCCCAAACTTCCTCCCAGAGCCCGCACCCTAGACCTCCTCCCCCACCCAAACTCCCTCCCAGAGCCCAACATCTCACCCCTACTCCCTCCCAGAGCCTGCACCCCAATCCCCTACCCCAGATGACCTCCACCCAAACTCCCTCCCAGAGCCTTAGGCAGAGGGGGCAGAGTTTTGGGGGGCAGGTTCTGGGCAGTATGAGTGACATTATTGGCCCGCTGGGAGGATTTGAGGTCTGGCATTGGCCCTAAGGTAAACTGAGTTTGAAACCCCTGATCTAAAGTATATGAACAGAGCAAATGACTGTTTGAAAATCTATTGAAGGAATACAGTTCAAAGGTGCCTAATGGACAAGTGAGGGTCACTTGTGGATAAACTCAGTGAAAACAGGTACAGCCACAGGAACATCAAATCTAAGGAACACTTCAAGTCAAAGAGAAGCAAAGAACAGGACTGCAAGAGTGGAGCTGGACTTACCACCAAGGAAAGGAGAAGTTGATTCTTCTCTGAAGTGACACAGTATATTGCTCTCTTGTTCTCATTAACAACAATGCATTTGGTACTAACTGCACAGTGTGTACAAGCTCACAAAGGTTAATGAATTGGTAACCTATAGTTTATTATTATAAGTAGCAAGTCATTAGTAAAGTTCTATATTATTTTTGCTCCTGGTATAATTTTTGGGGTTTCCCTTATAAAGTTCTAAAGATTAAAAATTATCCCTTTTGTCTTGGTTTGCGCTTCTGCCACCCCTTACAATTAGGATAGCCTTGCCTAGCCAGGTCACCACATATGTTCCACATTTTTAAAGAGTTTCCAAGTAAAGACCTTAGGGTTATTGGAAGAATCTAGTTGTGAACGTAAATTAACTGGCCATGGGAAGATGAAACTAGAAGGAGCTTCCAGGGGGTAAATAGCCATTATGCTGACTTTACATCCTCCCTCCTTGGTGCTCGTGTAGTAGTTGTGAACAGGATTTATTTACGATCAGCCCATCAGTAACCATCTTAATAAACAGCTTTAAAAGCTGCCTCAATGTATGTCTGAAGACTGGAGTAGACACACAGCCAATCTAGGAGAAGGACTAGAGAGGTGAGCTTTACTCCACTTTTGCATTCGTTTACATTGCAGAATTCTTGGTTGCAGTCAAGAAATTGGCCCAAGATTCTCAATGAAATCTAATTACCACTACATTTTCTTTGAAGTCAAAGGCATTGGAGACGCACTGAAATTCTGACTGTACTGCTGGTTCTTCACGGTCTATTCTCCTTTCAGTAGGATTAGGATTTCACTACAATCATCCCACTACTATGTTGGGTTTTTTTATTTTTAATTACCCTTCCTAGATCCTCCATTGTCAGCCTAATTTCCAACATGCTTTACAAATGCTCTGTTCCCTCTCCACGTCTTTCCATATTAACTGACCTAGTAGTGAGGGACTCAAAAATTGATTAAGCCCAGAAAGGTAGACAGCAATCTACTATGAAGGGACCAAAGATGATCTTCAGTTGAACCTGCCAGACTACATATGCAGGTGCAGATAGAAGCTTGTTTTCTTCTTCCAATCTATGAATAAAAATTAGGTGTGCGAGAATGACATCTATTCATTCTAAAAATCTTTAAAAATATAGTGACAAGAATAATCAGTTCAATTCACTAACTACACATAATGTTTCCTTTGTTTAATGAGTTTTAAATCCACAACATATTGTGATAAACTTTTTTCAACTTGTGACCAGCAAATTTACGGTAGTTTATTTAACACAAAAATTAAAGTGTTTTTGTGCACTTTCAATTGAATTTCCATCCAAAAAGCGCTTTATACAAATCAAAAGTAACAAATTAGTCATCTCGTAAATAAAGAATGTTTCATTCACCATTTTCTAACATAATAGAAAACTGAAAATTAAGTATGGTGAATAAATGTAGATTAAGCTATATAACTGCTAACAAATGTTTATTGAGCTAGTGTATCCTCCTGGTTAGCAAACAAAAAGACAATTTTAGTATGAAGGCCATACTTTAATTGCAAATCAACATGTTTTAATGGTTACCAACCAATAAAAAAAAAAAAATATCAACCTCTCTCAAGAAGATAACTAAAAAATATAATTAAAGTTGATTATTTAAATCAATCCATGCTGGTCAGAGCAAATGTGAGTATTGTGCTAGAGGAATGTTCCAGCAGGATACTACTGTATCCAAAGATATGCCCTCACAGCATCTGAAGACTGATTGTTCCAAGTTTAGTTTGGAGCTGGAAGCCACACAGAAGATATGTCAGCTCCAACTTGCTGGATAATAGGAGCAGAGAGGGAAAAAGATGGAATAATTCTGAATATTTTCAGTAGCTAGAGTCTCAAGCTGAGCTTCATCTTGTAATACTCAACTTTTGGGACTGCAAGAGTTGGCTGTAACAGGCATAGAACTGGAGTAAGAGATGCAAAGATAAGAGGGCATGGCGATAATAAAAATACCAGAGATTGAATGGGGTGGGATAGGAGTGGGGAAGAAGAGTAGAAAAAAAAGAGAACATTTCCTCTTCACAATATTGATTTTGCAGAGCTGCCTTTGCTGAATTATTGTAACTAAACTGAGCCAAGCACATCTAAGAGCCCAATAGTCCTTTCAGCAGCTTGAAAACAAGTAGATTTTGCAGCATCACTTACAGCAGACACCACACATCCCTAGATAAAGGAACTCACGTGCCAGAATGCAAACATATTACTGACCCTACATTTCTGCAAAAAATTCAGAAATTCAAACTATAATCTCCTTTTCTGGTCCATTCCACTTTTGTTGAAACTTAATTAGCAAGCTTGCCTCCTACTAGTGCAGAAAGGTGAAGTCATATTTCTACGCTCTGCATACTGCAACTGACATCACTGATAGAAGTACACAAACACTTAAATCAGAACCCATTTTTTCTGTTGCACTAGAAACACAATTAAATCAGCATTATCCAAGTAGAAAGGAACAAAATTGGTAGGAGAAAAATTTCAGCTTTTTAGAGACCTGACAAACCAATAAGTGACAGCTATTAAAAGCAGCATAGAATAGTTTAATTAAAATATCCTGTAAAACTGCCTGAAGTTCCCATATATTGGGCACTCAATGACATGCCTAGAAAAGACATCGCAGATCACATATAATTGTCCTAAATATTTACTGTAGTTTGACCTTGGTACCCAATATAAAGCAGCAGCGCCATTTACAAAGCAATGAAGAGTATGGCAAGAGCAATGTGTATACCCTGAGGCCTTACAAAATTCTGTATTTAAAATATAAAACATGCTAAAAATACTGGAACATTCTGGAGCAAACTATGGTATTTTAGTAGCAGCACTGCAGTTAAATAAGTCCTTTTTTGGTAAAAACCTATTTTTAATGGGGAAGACACTGGGCCATAAAAATATGGCATTACACTGAAATTTAGCAGACAAAGGGCCCAAGATTCCTCTCACACTAGTAACTCCCAGACTTCAATAGTTATTTCTGATTTACAAAAGTGAAAAAGCAGAAGGATTCGTTCTACTAGGGGCTGTTTAGCAGAGTGAAAAAACAGAGGGCAAAAATATCTATTCTGAAAACAAAACCTCTTGGGGAAAACAAAAGGACATGATATTTTATCTTATTTACATAATGTACTCTGCTTGTGCAGTATATTAAAAAAGCACTTTGTGGCATGCTCTAGTTTTTACTCAGATCATAACTTTTAGGTTAATTGTTTAGAGATCATCTCCATGGCATTTTTACATCATTTTGTTATAGATGGATATTTTCTGTTCTTCCTCATTAAATTAGATAATTCCCCCAAGTTAAGAAAAGCTGCTGTTCTGCTATTAAAATAATTATCTGCTATTAAAGCAATTTTAATAGCAAACAAACAGCCACTTAATTTAAGAATTTTTTTAAAGGAGGAAAATCTTTGATATTTCTATGCAGAGGTGATGAAGGCTCACCAAAGTAGTCATTATACAATGAGCCTAGAACGGAGTTTCTAAAAGGACTATGCATTGCATTCTTCAAAAGGTATATAATTTCCAATGGCACAGTGGTTACCAAGTCTCACCGTCTAAATTCTGTGGGCAAGAGTCTCATCAAGTTGTTTAATGTACCAAACCCATGAGAATAAGGATATCATGAGAGCTCAAACACTTGTACAAATTTAAAAGTGCTTAGAAAAAACATGGAGGGAAGAGGAGGGGAGAAACAGTAATAGCGACTGGACAGTATCTCACTGGGATGGCTTGATAAGACACCTGACAAATTTAGCAATACTTTGATTAAAAAAAAAAAAAAGTGATATTGACTTCAAGTCAGATCCTGAGGCAAAGTCAGCAAGACTGTGCTTCATAGAGAGCCACTACATGCAATAGTAAGGATTTATAGGCTCTGACCCCTAGCTTTAAATAGTATTAGTTATAAGAGACTACAGAAGTAAAGGAAAAATGGTAACTCTTTGTTATGGGTGCTTTATCTCTTTTTCAATTTTAATTAAAAGTCAGAGTCATCATGGGCAAAAGCCATGGCGATCAGTAAAACATCCCAAGAATCATTAACGTTGTTTTGTACCCACAAATAACATTTATTATTTTTGTGTAAATAGATGTTAAAGAGTATTAGCAAATAATTTCAGCTCAGTATTAAGACAGCATGGAAGTTTATTAATGGACATTAACCAAAATATTTACTGGACTAGGAACATAATGCTGCTGGATAAGTAGTTCAAATATTAGTGAACTTGAATTGGGAACTGATTTTTCCTTTTCATACTAAGTTTTTCAGCCAGTCTTAAGTTGGGAACCTGGATGTGAGCAGAAGGCCACCTTCCCAGGTTATTAGATAGAATTCATATTAGAATAATTTATTTATTTGATCTTAACTTGTTTATTTGATATGAACTTGATAGTCTGATTGAAGCTTTTATAGTTTTATTTTTGGTTAGACAGAAAATTCTATGTTAAGTTCAGAGGTCGTTTATTGTGTGGTGTATTTTCTTATTTTTAACGTTATGGGTGATTAATGCAGTTTATAAACTGGGAGAGTAATCTTAAGTCTATTTCTTTATCTCAGGCAACAACACTGAGATGTTAAATAAAACTAAATCAGACTTTTTACTGATTAGTCCCCAAATGTCCAAATACAGCATAAGCACAGTTCTAACTGACAGTGTACAAATATAAACGTTGTTTCCATATCAGAGACAATTTTAGTAAAAACTAAACTAATAACCCATGGAGGAATTAAAGTTCTTCCTGAAAGCTCGACTGTCCTTTTTGTCCCCTAGCAGTACTGCTAAATTTCTGTTTTCTCTGGAACCCATGATTTAACTTGTCAGCTCTACTCTATTTTTCACCATATTCATCTACCCCCACAAAATGTACTAAAAAAATGTCTAACAACATGGAACTCATCACTCCCATGTCAAAAATGTAGTCATACATAGGTATGGAAGAGGCTTCTTGGTTCACATAGTGAGGTGATATCAAACACTTCACATGGTATATTTATGTAGCCTATTTTATAAACTCAGATTCTGCAGAACCCAAGATTTTAATTTATAGGTCAGTTTCTAAACTTCCTGGTTGCAAAGATAATTTGTAACATGTGAAATGAACAGGAAAAAGATGATGTATAGTTTTCACTAGTTTGCTAACAGCCTGAAAATGATGCGAACACCACTTTCTTCATTCACCTCATTGTAGTGTTACCACTACAATAGTTTGAACACTAATATGAAACTGTTTAATTACTGACTGTTAGCAAATAGGGAGATGGAAGGAATTGGAAGTTATTGCCCACAGGGAATAGAAAAGTGAAGGAAAAAAAGGAAAAACAAAACAGGCACATGGAAAGGGAAGAGATACTGAGAAGGGAGAATAATGAAGCAAAAGCAAAAAGAGTAGAAGCATCAGCAGTGCTAAAAACAAGCACATTTTCCCAATGAATGAGGCTGAATGCAACAAAAAGTGTTTTTAGTTTTCCTTATTTATTAAAAAGTTTGATTTTTTCACAATGGTCATACTCTGCCCTTGATCTTTGTACTAACCTACCACTGACAGTGGGAGATCAAGTGTTTACTGGTAGTATGTAATCTGAGGCAGTACTGTGTAAAATCTGATTCTTTTAACAAATTTCTGGGTGGAGGGAGGGAGAAGGGCAACTCCTTTGTCCTCCTCCCATCCTTATTCCTGCAGCCAAGATTAAGGGGAAAGAGCTGGGAACTGTTCTCTCTTTGGGGGGGAGAGAAGGAAGGGCATGCAGATCAGCTACCTTCCCAACAGGAAGAAGGGGCTGGAAATGGGAAGAAAGAAAATCTTCAAAATTGCTCATGGCATACTAGCCAATACAGATCCCAAAAGGTGGCCCACAAGACAGGTCCCAGGACAGTACTGCATTAAGAAGCCCAGCACCTACCTCCCTGAAGTTTGAGTAGGGCAATGTCATTACAGGTACTCCCCCACTTCAAATAACAAACACCTCCCCCCACATAAAGTTTTAAAGTTCTTATCTGTCATTTTAAATTTAAGTACTGACATATAGCTATATCCGTAATGCTACAATATTCAAAACAATTTGTTCTTGTTGCACCTAGATTTCCTCCCTATTTGTATCAGGTCTGGGATAACTACTCCACTATTTGCACTTTCTACCTTTTGAGACAGGAAATATCTTCCATGAAATTTAAAAACATTTTTAGACATCAATATTATTCTACATACTTTTCCCAACCAATATATGGATGGCTGAAGTTACAGTCCAGCAGAACCAACTCATTTGTTTTTACCATATGTTCTATTTCCCTAAGCAATAACTTGTATCTTTTCCTCTTGATTAGATGGTCAACTCTGGAGCAAACTCTGAATTATACAGGCTTGATTTTCTTCATCTAATTTTTAACTGTACTATCTCACTTGTATTCTTATATCTGCTATTACTTTTATAGGCAGTACACAAATTCTTAATATGATACATAAAAGGTAACCAATCTTAATGACATAATCATACAATAGAATATTCTATGACATCACTTTTTTCACACAGTTAATTCCAAGTCAACTGATTATCTACTCTAACATTTTTATAAAATCATCCAATCCCTTTCATTTGCTTGCCTAATCCTTTTATTTTCATTCCTGGACATTTCTCCAGATTGCAATTAAATTTACTCCAAATCAGGACAAGATTATTTTTCTAAAAGCAGCACATTTTATAGTGGTACTGGCTAATCTAGCTTGTTGAACTATCCCTTTTCCTCATGTTTTTTGTGAAAATAATTATCTGTACTTTCTACTTTAGAACTTTGACTAATGCCATCCAGATTTTTTCCCAGGAAGCTAGAACCCATTTTCTGTACCAACATTAATTCTTTATAGCATAGGAAGTATAAAAAACCACCACCTCAGACACTGATTTACCTCCATGATACTACTCCTTCCTTCCTGTCACTACCAGAAGGATCTTGTTCTTGCCCTATTAATATCTTTATGCCTTCTGACTCTGAAGTGAGCTACAACTCTTCCTAACATTGTACTTCTAGCTACATAACATGACCTAACCTAACCAAAAAAAAAAAAAAAAAAAAAAGGGGGTGGGGTGGGGGGGGGTTTCTCTCCTGCATTTCATGGACTCTGTGCAACAATTCTTGCTTCTTGTAAGCAGCAGTTCTCCATCCTAAATTCATTGTTCTGTTTATCATAATGTATTATCAAGTCTTATCATCAAATCCTGAAGCTTCAGCACCCTTTTCTTCAATAAATAAATATTGTCACCACCTTTCTACATCCTTCTAGCATTTAGCTTATCTTCACCTGCATCTTCTCAGACCAGGTAACATTTCACCAATATCATCAAGATCAAGGTTTTGTCTTAATTTTTTGTTACTAAGTTCTTCCAGTTTTATCCATTTGTTTCCTCCTCCAATTCTGTGAATGATAATGGTACAAACTTTTATTCCCTGACTATTCTAGCTTGATGGCAAAAGTCACATATAGTGTCCTTATATCACATTATATAAAGGACAGTTTTAAATCTATTTATCCAAAAACTACAGATATGACACTCCCTTTGCCCGTTCCACAGCTAAATACTACTTTAAACAGGGAGCCACTTTTAAACGTAAATTAAATCTGAAACACTTCCATAGAACTCTGCCCTTTTATGAATGTTAATTACAGAATGGAAAAAGCAGTATTTCTACTTAGCTAGCAATCTTCTAAAGCAAGAAATGTTTATTACTCACATGCATTGATTATGACAGTTATAATAGAAAAGTAATTAATATTACTTACTATGATGTGATGTAGCCCATAATACATTAAAATATCTGCTAAGGTAAAGTTGTTTCTGGCAAGGTAGACTTTGTCTTCAAGGTATAAGTTAAGATCCTAAAAGAAAATAAAAGAATTACAAAGTCAATACAATACCAGTTGGACAGAACATTCATGCAATTAATGATATACCCTCCTAAGAATTAGAATTCTTGAAAAATTACCTCTTAAGTCAATTTGTATCAGTAATAAATTGTTAGCTAGTCACAATAGCTGAAATGGTCTTAATTATTCTCAAACAGAAAAGACTTTGTTAATTGCTTTTCAACTTCAGCTCTTCAGTGAAGCCCAGCTAACCCCAAAAATAAATTAAAAAAACCTAAAAAAACCCTCTAAATGACAGTCTGTAAAAGTACAGTTAAAGGATCCAGCTAGTTCCCCCACAGAATATAATCCTTCTTATTACTAATAACTCACTCCACTTGCATCATCCATCCAATTTTAACTTTTTGTTCTGTAATGGAAATATGTCACTTGCTGTATATTTTAATTGATTTTATAGCTATTGTTTGTAAGATGTGCAAAGACTGTGAAAGAAATAGCTCCAAAGTACAATCAATCATGTAAGAATTCTGTAAATTCTCAAAGTCATGTATTGGTATAGAAGAATATTTTAAGATTATAATTTGGAATTCTTAATCCACCTATTTATTATTAAATGAACTGATTACTTGATGTAGGTTTATGGAACTACTGATAGATAGATATATCTATATACACAGAGAGAGAGAGAGAGAGAGAGAGAGAGAGACCTTGTTATGTTTTTAACTTTACAAATACATTGAGTAGGCTCTTTGCAGTGAGTAATGAAGAATAATATGGCAATGTAGAAATGGCTGGATCCTTTAAAGTTCATTTACAGACTAACATTTGGGTTTATTTTAAAGGTGCAAAAATTTTGTAAAGACAATATAGGTTTTTTTGGATGTATGTTAAACTCCACTGAAACACACGTTCAAATTTAATTCAGTTTTTTTTTGTTTGGGAATCTCCCAGATTATTAATGATTGTTAACATTTTAAATGGAGTTGATACACAGAATCCATAACAGGACAGCTCTGCTCCAATATTTTATGAAGCTCACAAAAGTGTTTCCCCTCTCCCACAGATTTTAGCAAGTCCATATGAGGGGTTGTGAGAATGGGTACTGAGTGGGGGAGTTATACCTGGTTGAGATTTGGGGATAGTGAATAAAGGATGGGGAAATTTATTCACAGTGAAAAAAAGTTCTATATCTAGAGAATTCTAAGTATCCAAAGCTTAATACACATAAACCACCTTGTTTCTCTTTGTCCTTTTCCATATCTCCCAGCGCCCTGCACCTCACCCCTTTCATGCCTCTCTTGTATCCCATCCTGTTCTCTGCATTCTTCCCATGTCTCACCAGTCTTCTGCTCCCCTCCAAGGCTCCTATCCTCCCCTGTATCCAATTTCCCACCCCACTAAAGACAAGAAAAGCAAAATAGCAAACAAGAGATGGGTCAGGAGTGGAGGAACAAACTGAACAATCTTTAAAATACTATGTGTCTCTTCTAAACACTATAGTAAAATGCTCAGTTTTGCAGTTCCTCTTGAATCTGGTAGCTTTCTGACCTTATTCCTCTGCTAGGTTGAGGCAGGGAGAGAGTGAAGGCGTGTACACTTCTTCCTCTCCTCAATATATTTCTTTCAGTCTTCCTGTGCCACCTCCCTCTAAGACCTACTCTAAAGAGAAAATTCAGGACCCCATACTCTGATTCTAAGATAGGCAGGATGTTCACCCACTTACTTATTACACATTTTTTCAATACCCTGGGGACCCATCCCACCAAAAACAGGAAGGCTCTTCTCCTTTATAAGGCCAACAAAACAACAAAAATTTTAAAAAAGTCAAAGACTTTTAAAACACAACTTTATGATATATTTTCTGATGTTTCCAAGTTTCCCTAAAATATATATATCCTGGAATGCTATCTGGAATATTCCTTTTCAGGCAGACTGGCTTCTTTTTGAGGAAATCTGGGGCAAGGGGAATGGGGCTGATAATCAGCTTTGTAATTAGAAACTAGCTTCAGCATTAACTATGGAGCAGCTCATAATCCATTTTTGGGGGATACTACAGCACAAAAACTACTACAATGGTGAGAATTTACAAGCCATTTGATATCACATTTGAAGAATTTGGCAAATTTTGACTCCATTATGCCAATTTACTATTTGTATCCTCTTCTTGACTGTCTTCTGCACTTGTGCAATTGCTGAATGTTCTCTGTGTTGATTTCTATTTATATAGTAAATCAGGGAAAACGTTAACCCCTACACAGTGTAAACTGTATAAGGTCACTTGCTGCTAGCTATATAGCTTTCTTTTTTAATTTAGATTTGCTGCCTTCTTCATATTATTTAGGTCTCATATTACTTTAAATATCAAGGGGGACAACAAAGGTATTATAGAAATTGTTTAGTCACACAAAAACGCAAAGGCTAATGCAGTGTTAAGGGAAAAAGCTTGCAGACCTAATCTGTAAATCAATTTACTAAAAGGCTACATATCACCTTGCATAAAAATATATTAATAATCAGTCTCCAGACAACTTTTTTTTGTTGTGTCACTTACTAAATGCAGCTTTATAGTCATAACAAAATAACTGTAAACCTACGTTGAATTCAACCAGAATATCAGAGATCCAGTCCTAGTTGTCTCCCCCCCAATATTTTTTCACATCCTGCATAAAATTATAAAAATCTTCATTGTGAAAATTAGAAGCTAAATATCTAATACCATCCATGATAATATCACAGCTTTTACTTGTACTTCAGTGAACAAAATTTCTTCAGAAAAGTTACTGGATACTGATTGCATTGTTTTTGGCATTGGAAATCTTTCTAAAAGGCAGATGCCATTAGTTTCTGCAAAAAACAGTTATGCACACACAGTACTGCTTACATGTTAGGAACAGTAAGATAAGATCATAAAAAAAGTCTGCTCCTTAGTTACATTACTGAGCAAGTTTGCTTAATGTTATACATCCAGATATTCATAACATTTCAAAAATACTCCACTTCTTTTATAAAATCTAAAAATCGACACACTGAGTTCTACTTTGAAAAATTCTAGAATATGGGACACCAGATGGAATCAAAATGATGAGTTAATTTATTGGATCAGTGTGCTTTGGCTATCATTTGACAGGATTCCTACTTGGTAATATAATATTTAAGTTTATATTATGAAGCAGCAGCTTATGCTACTTCTATAATGCTGCAGTATAGGCTGAGATTGTTTGTTATTTTCTGAATACTTTGGGAGTGTTTGGTTCATTTCCTGCATCATGGGCTACTAAAAGGATTCCCATGGAGGAGTTCACTTACACTCCTACCCAACAGCCTGACGGGGCACACTAATTCTAAAGTTTCTAGAAAGCGATGCATTCTTAAATGGCAGCGATACTGAACTGAACTCTTCCTCAGGTCCTGGGGATCTTAGTCAAACCAATAACCTAAAAGATATGACAGACGATCTCCCAGAGTGGACTGGTTTACATAAAAAAAGATTTAAATCAAATGATTTAAAATCAGCAAGCAGAAAAAACAGATTTAAGCCAAGGTTAACCGATTGTTTTGCAATTAAAATACAGCCTTTACACTAAATTTGCTGCTTTTTAATAATCAGGATATACTACATTTACACACATTTAAGCATACAGCTTAACTCACATTTACTCAGAAAATGGAGAATGATGCATTTCTTATTTACTAGATGGTTGACTATTTACTTATGTTATTTTTCAGAGTACCAGCCGTGTTAGTATCTGCATCTGCAAAAAGAACAGGAGTACTTGTAGCACCTTAGAGATTAACACATTTATTAGAGCATAAGCTTTCGTGGGCTACAGCCCACTTCATCGGATGCATAGACTGGAATATATAGTAAGAAGATATATATATATATATATATATATATATATATATATACACATACACACACACACAAGTTGGAAGTTGCCATACAAACTGTGAGAGGCTAATTAGTTAAGATGAGCTATTATCAGCAGGAGAAAAAAATACTTTTGTAGTGATAATCAAGATGGCCCATTTAGACAGTTGACAAGAAAGCGTGAGGATACTTAACTTAGGGAAATAGATTCAATATGTGTAATGACCCAGCCACTCCCAGTCTCTATTCAAATCCAAGTTAATGGTATCTAGTTTGGATATTAATTCAAGCTCAGTTTTTCATTGGGAGTCTAGTTTTGAAGCTTTTCTGTTGCAAAACTGCCACCCTTAAATCTTTTACTGAGTGGCCAGAGAGGTTGAAGTGTTCTCCTACCGGTTTTTGAATGTTATGATTCCTGATGTCAGATGTGTCCATTTATTGTTTTGCATAAAGACTGTCCGGTTTGGTCAATGTACATGGCAGAGGGGCATTGCTGGCACATGATGACATATATCACATTGGTAGATGTGCAGGTGAACGAGCCCCCGACGGCGTGGCTAATGTGATTAGGTCCTAGGATGGTGTCACTTGAATAAATATGTGGACAGAGTTGGCATCGGGCTTTGTTGCAAGGATAGGTTCCTGGGTTAGTGTTTTTGTTGTGTGGTTGCTGGTGAGTATTTGCTTCAGGTTGGGCGGCTGTCTGTAAGCGAGGACTGGTCTGTCTTCCAAGATCTGAGAGAGTGAAGTATCATTTTTCAGGATAGGTTGTAAATCTTTGACGATGCGCTGGAGAGGTTTTAGTTGGGGGCTGAAGGTGACAGCTAATGGTGTTATTTTCTTTGTTGGGCCTGTCCTGTAGTAGGTGACTTCTGGGTTCTCTTCTGGCTCTGTCAATCTGTTTTTTCACTTCAGCAGGTGGGTACTGTAGTTTTAAGAATGCTTGATAGAGATCTTGTAGGCATTTGTCTCCGTCTGAGGGGTTGGACCAAATGCGGTTGTATCACAGAGTTTGGCTGTAGACAATGGATTGTGTGGTGTGTCCTGGATGGAAGCTGGAGGCATGTAGGTAAGTATAGCGGTCAGTAGGTTTCTCGTATAGGGTGGTGGTTATGTGACCATCGCTTATTAGCACAGTAGTGTTCAGGAAATGGACCACTTCTGTGGATTGGTCTAGGCTGAGGTTGATGGTGGGATGGAAATTGTTGAAATCACGGTGGAATTCCTCAAGGGCTTCTTTTCCATGGGTCCAGATGATGAAGATGTCATCAATGTAGCGCAAGTAGAGTTAGGGGACAAGAGCTAAGGAAGCGTTGTTCTAAGTCAGCCATAAAAATGTTAGAATACTGTGGGGCCATGTGGGTACCCATAGCAGTGCCGCTGAATTAAAGGTATATATTGTCCCCAAATGTGAAATAGTTGTGGGTGAGGACAAAGTCACAAAGGTCAGCCACCAGGTTTGCCGTGACATTATCGGGGATATTGTTCCTGATAGCTTATAGTCCATCTTTGTGTGGAATGTTGGTGTAGAGGGCTTCTACATCCATCAACTAGTCATTGAACTAGCTGAATATTTTCTTCATTTCAGTTTATTCTCTATATCTGCAAGAGAGGGCTACTGATGTCAAAAGTTGTGTGGAACTTCAGTAAATCACTGTTCCCAGTGCTTAGCCAGTGATTTTCACCAGTACAGGGATCGGACTTTCTTTAAAGCTTGGTAAGAAGCATGTACTGTTTAGTATTTTTATTTATTTATTTAATTGAAATGATTTGAACAGATAGTAAGGTTAGGCCGTGACACAGGTTGTCATAATTTCAAATTTAATGTTAAATACAGGTTTAAATAAAATCTTAAAAATCCATTAAAAAACAATAATTGATTTTTATCCAACCTGTGTACTTCCCCGTGGTTATCCTTCACAGAAATGTTAGTTGCCATATGGTTCCCTTTCTCCCTATGAATGTGTTAATACTGCACATTGGTTACACATCCATCCAAGTATTTAGACTACATATCAATTGTCTTGGCATTAGTTTTTTTACTTTAAGCAGCTGGACTCATTGCGGCAGAGTCTCTAAAATGTTACTGAGATTTTAGTAAAGAATCTTGCCACAGCATGGCTCTGGATAAGAGGATGATGTGCAATTATGGTTGGACCCGTATAGAACAGAAAGTTCTGAATGTTTCAGAGCTTTTAAATAGTCCAGAATAGTGGAAACAGAAGCTTCCAAGGAAAACAGGTGATGCTATGCTATCCAAAATAGAAAGCCTTTTCCATTTTGCTGCATAAAGTTAGAAGAACTTATACTACTTACCAAGATGTTCTGGACTTTAGCTAAACAGGTTCTTTCGGTGGTAGTTAATAAGCCAGAATCCAGACTGTCAGATGTAAAGATGCTGGATTTGGGCATGAGATCTGACCTCAGTTTTGTGAAACTATGTCAAGAGAACAAGTAGTGTGATAGGACATGAGCTGACAGGTTCACCAGGTCTGTGTACCAAAAGAGCTGGGCCAATCTGGGTCAATCACAGAGGATGAATCTTGTCCGAGTTTCCTTTGGATCCATGGTATTAAGGGGATTGGCAGAAGGCATACATCAGTCCCAGTACCCACGAGATGAGGAAGGCATCTAGAGCAGAATATAGGGCATTCCTTGTTCTGAACTGTGGCACGTAAGTCTATTTATGGACAAAGACACCCTTCCAAAGTATGTTCCACAGGATTGAGTCTTATAGTCCACTCATGGTTGTCTCAGAGTTGTCTGCTGAACTGATCAATGAGGGCATTCTGTGCTTGCAAAAGATGCAGAGCCATTGGTGTGATATGACAAATACAGCCATCCCAGAGACTATGGCTTCTTGGCAAAGCGGAGATGACCATATACCTCTCTCCCAGTTAACACCATGCATGGCCGGGGTGCTGTATCAGTCATCATTTGGATCATGGATCCTTGTAACATGGGTAGATATGTCATGCTAGACATGGCTCTGAGCTCCAAGACATTTATTTTGAGCATCTTGGTAGGCAACGGTGCAGCAAAAGGTATTCTATTGCACACATGAAGCAGATCCTTCCATTAATCTAAGGAGGAGAGGACTTCTTCTGAGAGCTTCACTTTCAAGCCCATGTGGAGACTGCTTGGTAGATATACTGATTTCAACCACCCTTACATGGAGCACATGTGAAGTCTGGCACACTAAGTGACACAGGTGCAATAGACCACATGACACAGGAACCTGAGACATGCTCTTATGGACATCTTTAGGTTAGCATGCTGATGATCAAGAAAACTCACTATGGTCTGGTACCTCTCCTGTGATAGATTTGAGGTCAGCAAGATCTTAACGTAGTTCCTATGAATTCTATAATCTGGATCAGTAAAAGTGTGGATTATTTGCCTGTTGATCTTGATCCCCAGCGTGGTGAAGAGCTGTATGATCCAATGAATTGATCTGTGTCCTGAAAGTTGAGAATCGTGAACCAATCTTGAGGATCTAATGAAGGATAATTGAGGCCAGAGTTACCATCCTGAAACTGAAACAATAGACCTAACTTCTGAGATATCTCTAGTCTAGAACAGGACACCAGCTATCTTTCTTCTTTGGGATTATGAAGTAATGGGATAGTACCCTTTACGTCTGAATTCTAGGGTACCTCTTCCAAGTGCTCCAAGCTTCAGAAAGAGTCCACTTCTTGTTTTAAGAGTATCTTATGAGAGGGATTCCTGAAAAAGGGATGGGGAAGGAGGGTGGAGGAGGGAGTGACTGAAATTGGATAGAATACCCTTAGTTTCAAGGACCAATTTGTCTGAGTGATCTGAATCCAGGTCTTCCAAAAATAAAAGGTAGTTGCCAAGAGAGGAGGAGGAGAAAGGGGTACACATCCTGAAACTATTCTGATCAGCTCTTGAAGGGTTCTCAAACTTGCTGACATAAGGAAAACACAAGGCATACAGCAGGAGAAGGAAAAGGCAGCTCAAGGTCTCTTGCATTGGAACTTCAGCTTCTTCCTTGGCAGGGTTCCAACATTCTCTGTGGATTGTAGTAATAAGTTGAAGCCTCTTGTCTGGTGAAACTTTGGGTTCTGGTCTGCTTCCTTGTTGGGGCTGGTATGCATATGCTGAGGGTTGATAGTTGTGCTCAAATCCTTCAAAAAATGCAGTTCACAGTCTTCAGACAGAAGGTCCTTAATTGTTGTTTAGACCTTCTTACACATTCCGTAAGATTGGAGCCATGAAGCCCTGCACCCAAGGTGACAGTCATATTTTGAAAGAAGGGCCTGATAATTTGAAATATGCATCTGAAGACTTGCAGATTAGTAGATTTTTTTTTGCCAAATTAAATTTTTAAGGCCCTTCTTCCTTTGTATCATCAGAAATGACCAGGCAGCAGAGAAGGACATACAAGGGAGGAGAAAAAGGAACAGAACATACGTGAAGAGAAGATGAACTGAAGAGCAACAGGAGATTTTGAAAGAAGTAAATTGCACTAAAGACAAACATTTATATTGAAGGTAAAAGAGTGTGTATTTTTTCTAACTTCTCCACATACGCAAGTGCTGTAGTTGCCACAAGGAAGTTATTTGCTTGTGAATGGACAGAACAGTGGTCCCTGAGACTCTCTCAATAACACAGTCCATGTTATGAAAAAAAAATTAAAACCCTAGTCAAGGCAATGCAAATAATTAACAAGATTGTTTTAATGCTATGCAGGAGTTCTATTTGAAAAAGGAAGAAAGATCAGTTTGAGTATTCTATACATTTTCTTCTCAACAAGACCTTTGTTTCAGAATCTCTTAACAAGCACTAAACCAGGGGTGGCCAACCTGAGCCTGAGAAAAAGCCAGAATTTACCAATGTACATGGCCAAAGAGCCACAGTAATACATCAGCAGCCCCCATCAGTGTTCCCCCCCTCAGCACCTCCTGCCTGCTGGCAGCCCTGCCAATCAGCACCTCCCCCTCCCTCCTCGTGCCTCCTGCCCACTGTGATCAGCTATTTCAGAGTGTACAGGAAGCTCTGGGATGGAGAGGGGAGGAGCAAGGCTCAGGGGAGGGGACAGTATGAGGTGGGGGCCTTGGGGTAAGGCGTGGAGTGGGGGCAGTGCCTGGGGTTGAGCAGTGGAAAGTTGGCGCCTGTAGCTCCAGCCCCAGAGTCAGCACCTATGCAAGGAGCTGCATATTAACTTCGAAGAGCACATGTGGCTCCGGAGCCACAGGCTGGCCACCCCTGCACTAAACAGTTTTGTTACTGAGGTTTTACAGAGTTGTAGCATCTCATTTGAGAGCCAACTAGAGGCAGCCTAGTTTACAGCAGACGTGACTGAACTGCTTTTGGCACATGCAACACAGAGCTCATTACAAATTGCAGCTTTAGGCTGCAACTGTCCCAAGACTGCCACTATGCAGACACATTGTAAAACCACAATCTCAGACTTGCCTGCCTACTTTAGTTCTTTTCTCAGATTCCCTTTTGGCACAGGATACTTATCTACCTCAGTACTAGGCTGTCTCTTGTTCCAACTATTAACTCATGGTGGCAAGAGGAAGAGATAGAAGCAAAGAAATAACTACTGTTCTTTAGGAACATTTCTACAGATGCAGTATTTCATGCAGTATTGTGTCAGCAATCACCCAATATGAGTATCTCCAGGAAAATTGCTATCACTGGTTAAAATTAAGTGCTGAGACTCTTCTTCCTTTCCCAACATCCACCTTATAGTACTAGGAGTGACGTTTTTATTTTGTTTGAAAACAATAATTTACATACAATATTGAAATACAAAATGTGTAAGACAATTTTTCTTTCCCACACTACCACTACCGCTAAGATCAAAACTGTAATGTGAAAGTTGTCAGATAGGGTCAGGTTTTTATAACTCTGGTCTAAGACTGCTTTTGTGTCCAGAATTTAGGTCATTTAATACCTAAGTACCTGATTTGCAGACATAAAATGGTACTTTGATATCCAAATGTCAAGCAATTACGCCTGCAACATCATGGAAACCTGGTTATGGTCAAGTTGAAAAAATCTGCCTTTTAATCTGTATTCCAAAAGAAGAAGAAAATTAAAATAAAAAAAGTACAGATTTAAATTCATATAGTCTTAGGCTAAATTGAAAGGGAAAGTGTGTATGGTTAGCAGACATAACATAGTACACCAGTTGAAAGGAGTTGTAAAGCCATGATTCTAGTATTCACAATGTAAGTACACAGCAAAACCCAGCAATCAGAATACTTTCTGCAAACCATAAACAAGACTGAATAAATGTAGTAATAGCGATTGAGTCTATAAATATCTACTTCTTATATTTACAGCTAAGAGAAGAGCCTACAACCTGAAATATTAACTTATTTATTTTTTAAAAACACACTTAAAACAGATTCACTTTCCAAAGCAATGATAATCAAGCATGCCTTATAGTGAAATCATTTTGCTCTCCATAACCTTGGCTGTTTTATTGATGTTACTATTAAATATTTATATTTCAGTAAGGCCAAGATGTCCCAGTCATGATCATGGCCCCCTCTGTTCTGGACGCTGAGCAACCACACAAGACAACAAGATCCTCACCCCAATGAGTTTACAATCTAAGGCAGGAATCCTACAAGCCGCTCTGTGAAGACGAGCCCATATACCAACATTCAAAAACCAGCTGGAGAACACTTCAATCTTTTTGGTCACTCAATTACAGACCTAAAAGTGGCAATTCTTCAACAAAAAAACTTCAAAAACAGACTCCAACGAGAGACTGCTGAATTGGAATTAATTTGCAAACTGGATACAATTAACTTAGGCTTGAATAAAGACTGGGAGTGGATGTGTCATTACACAAAGTAAAACTATTTCCCCATGTTTATTCCCCCCCCCCCCCCCCCACACTGTTCCTCTCACGTTCTTGTCAACTGCTGGAAATGGCCCACCTTGATTATCACTACAAAAGGTTCCCCCCCCCAGCCCCTCCTGCTGGTAATAGCTCACCTTACCTGATCACTCTTGTTACAGTGTGTATGGTAACACCCATTATTTCATGTTCTCTGTGTATATAAATCTCCCCACTGTATTTTCCACGGCATGCATCCGATGAAGTGAGCTGTAGCTCACAAAAGCTTATGCTCAAATAAATTTGTTAGTCTCTAAGGTGCCACAAGTACTCCTTTTCTTTTTGCGGATACAGACTAACACAGCTACTACTCTGAAACCTATACCAACATGGGTACACACACACCGAACTCAGCAGGGCTCTGCCCATATGAAGCAGTTTGCATAATCAGGACTAGAGGTGGTCAAAAAACATTAAGTGTTTTCCATGAAAAACTTCTGAACAAAAGAGATTTGTAATGTTCAAACATTTTCAATGAAAATTTTTGAACTTTTTTTTTTTTTAAAACAAATGAAAAATGTGTTTCTTTTTTTGTTTCTGACCGAGGAACAAGTCCATGCTCCAAAGAAGGGATTCAAACCTGAGTCTCCCTGCACATCCCAGGTGAGAGTCCTAACCACTGGGCAAAAGGTTAAAGGGAAGGGGGATGGAGAAGTAAGGCACCACCTACAGTAGCTTTATTTCCTTTGCTTTTACTAAATATACCCCAAACAAAATGTTTTATTTTATTTATTTTTGTGTGCGTGAGTGTGGAACTGCCAACAAACGGGGGGGGGGGGGGGGACGGGACGACGACACAGTGTTATTCACCCAGGTCTACCCACAAGTTTTTTGATTCATTGAGTTAAAGAAAAAAAAATCATGAAAATGTGTTTCCTTCAAAAAGCCATTTTTCATTCAGAAAGTTTGATGAAAAAGTTTTAACCAGCCATGGCTCCAGCCTGAGCCCAGAAGTGTACACTGTAATGAAATAGCCCTGCAACCTGATCCCCACAAGTCTGAGTCAGCTGGCACTGGCCAGTCATGAGTTTTTAATTGCAGTGTAGACGTGTCTGTAGAAACAGACATTTTGTACTTTCCATATAGAATTACTGAAACTTTTTAAATTTGAAGACAGAGAGCTCCATAGAAATTATATAAGATTTCAATGCCATGTTGTACACTTTTAATAATCAAATTAGGCCTCTTTAACCTCATACCCTGATATGATAGTTAAAATTAAACTACTTTCGGCATTTTTGATGACAGGGCTCAAGAAGTCTGAAGAAGCAAAATGGAAAAAAAGGATTTTAGTTTAATTTTAACTGGGTAAAACTTAATGGTACCTTTTCCCCTCCCAACCACAGCTTCTGAAGATAAGGGAGAGCAATTTTTGAAGTCTAAGGCAGTGAGGAACACTCAGTAAAAATTCCGTACATTTGTAGTTTATAAATATGAAAACATGAATTTATGGAAATTTCCCTCTATGCTTTCGCTTATCACCATCTCACATATCAAACTGCATATTAACTCATCTTGGCATCCATCCATCCATTCATCATAATATCAAGGCTTGGAGTAGATCCCACCTTGTTTTTGAAGCAGAGTCGTTCTCAATAACAACAAAACAAATGTTATCTTGGATCAGAGTGCAGGCCAATTTATATATATTGGGACTTCAATAGTAGCTTACAGATGTGAGGAAACTGTAGTCTTTCAAGATGTAGAAGAGACTAAATAATTAAACATTCTCTGAACTTTATAGGCACAATTACATTCCCTCTCCATTACATTCTTACGTATTAAGTTTTTACAGTAGAGCAGGAGGCTTGCTTTATGTATTCTATAGTTAAAGCCATTTCCTTCAATTTCAGGTTGTTTTTTCAATAAAGTGAAAAGAAAGCAACTAATTTAATGGCAAATGATTTGAGATCATCAATATCTACTCATTTTATTACTAAAATACATATATGTACATGAATATATTGTCCCCAACACAACAGCTTTAGTGTCCAGTCACCCCAAAATTCAATATTCTGATGGTAAAGCAATTAAGTTATCCTTACCTTCAGAATTATTCTTATATCTTCTTTATTAGAATGTCCAGCTATTTGAGTTACTCTGTATTCTAACCACTGCTGAACTATTGCTTTCTCTTCTGCAGTACTTCCAAGCAGCTGTTCTTTCTTAGCTTGTTTGACTAGATGGGTGGCTATAGTAGTCAATCCTGTTAGACTGGAACCATTGTTTGTTTGAAGAACTGGAATCTAGAAGAAAACAAATACCATGTAAGTTTGTCATGTTCAAAGGTTAGCCTTTGTTAAACAACTTCACTATATGCTATCCCAGTATGTTCACTTTATTCTGAAACCTTTCGTTTTAATTAGGCAATTAAAAGTATGAATGCTAAGAATACTACTTCACATGGAAAATAGGGCTTTGGAGCTGTGCTCCGGCTCCGCTCCAGGCAAAAACCTGCAGCTCCACTGCTCTGTGCTCCAGCTCCAGGCTCCGCTCCAAAGTCCTGATGGAAAATATTTACATTTATTCTTAATCCTTGGGCTGATTTTTTTTCAGTTTCCATGGCAGGAAAACAAATAAGATATACATGCAAGACAGAACATATACATATTTCTAGTTCAATATAACCAACCCATGCCAAAATTAGTGAGAGCATCAAAATAAGAACTATTGTCGACCAGAAATCTTCATGGGTAGCCTTTGATACACAGTTCGAAGTGTAAAAAAAACCTCTCAGATTATAGAATCAGCAAATATCCAACTTTTCTGGACAGCCACAAATAAATCATACCTGTCAGACTTTTTCAATGCTTATTCTAAATAACTGCTTAACTGTTGTGAAAGTTGTGACTTTACACAGTTAGGGGTAAGGACATAACTCAGCAAGATAGACGACTAGAGTTACACAAGTCTAATGATTAAGTTACTATGAGGAAGCCGTTTCAGGAGCAACTGCAAATGTATTGTTCCACCTTAAAAAAAAAATTCTGTATTGCACTTCTCCAAGCTTAGGGTTAAGCTATAGTTTAGTATTAAATTTTAAAAACCTTAATTTATAGCAGTGAAATTACTTGGGTTTTTTTGTGATACCCTTTAAATATAGCACATGTTCTCTGTTCCTGTGAACTCCTATATAAATAATTGTCAAGTTGTTCAACCACCTCCTGAAGACACATTGCCAAGTAACTGCAAATGCTGCTCCAAGAGGAGAAAATGAGATACAAATGCTGTATGAATCTTTACCCCATGCTAAGTAAGTCTGAGGACAGTTCAACTAGTAACAGTGGAAACTAGGAGACTCACACTTCATGAGCACCCTGCGTTTCCAATAGTGTGCCAGTGAATTAAGCTAATTTGGAATAAGGCACACTTATTCCGGAAAAAACAACAAGGAGTACTTGTGGCACCTTAGAGACTAACACATATATTCGGGCATAAGCTTTGGTGGGCTAAAACCCACTTCATCAGATGCATGGAGTGGAAAATACAGTAGGCAGGTATATATACACAGTACATGAACAGATGGGAGTTGCCTTACCAAGTGGGGGTCAGTGCTAACAAGACAATTCAATTAAAGTGGAAATGAGCTAATCTCAACAGTAGAATACCAACGGAGGAAAAATCACTTTTGTAGTGGTAACGAGGCCAGTATAATCAAGGTGATCCATTTCAAACAGTTGACAACAAGGTGTGAGTAACAGTATGGGGAAAATTCGTTTTTGGCAACAACTACTTGTTTACAGCAGTACTGAGCCAGAAGTCTGCTCTTTCCAGGCAGTAAAAACTGATAAAGGTTGCCATGTAGAGAAGATGGAATTAAACAAGAAGTGGAAGATTGGACAAATGACCAGGGATGAGTACAAAAATATTGCTCAGGCTTGCAGGAGTGAAATCAGGAAGGCCAAATCACACCTGGGAGTTGCAGCTAGCAAGAGATGTTAAGAATAACAAGAAGGGTTTCTTCAGATATGTTAGCAACAAGAAGAAAGTCAAGGAAAGTGTGGGCCCCTTACTGAATGAGGGAGGCAACCTAGTGACAGAGGATGTGGAAAAAGAAAATGTACTCAATGCTTTTTTTGCCTCTGTCATCACGAACAAGGTCAGCTCCCAGGCTACCGCACTGGGCAGCACAGCATGGGGAGGAGGTGACCAGCCCTCTGTGAAGGAAGAAGTGGTTCGGGACTATTTAGAAAAGCTGGACGAGCACAAGTCCATGGGGCTGGATGCGTTGCATCCGAGAGTGCTAAAGGAGTTGGCGGATGTGATTGCAGAGCCATTGGCCATTATCTTTGAAAACTCATGGCGATCAGGGGAGGTCCCAGATGACTGGAAAAAGGCTAATGTAGTGCCCATCTTTAAAAAAGGGAAGAAGGAGGATCCTGGGAACTACAGGCCAGTCAGTCTCACCTCAGTCCCTCGAAAAATCATGGAGCAGGTCCTCAAGGAATCAATTCTGAAGCACTTAGAGGAGAGGAAAGTGATCAGGAACAGTCAGCATGGATTCACCAAGGGCAAGTCATGCCTGACTAATCTAATTGCCTTCTATGACGAGATAACTGGCTCTGTGGATGAAGGGAAAGCAGTGGACATGTTGTTCCTTGACTTTAGCAAAGCTTTTGACATGGTCTCCCACAGTATTCTTGCCAGCAAGTTAAAGAAGTATGGGCTGGATGAATGGACTATAAGGTGGATAGAAAGCTGGCTAGATTGTTGGGCGCAACGGGTAGTGATCAATGGCTCCATGTCTAGTTGGCAGCCGGTATCAAGTGGAGTGCCCCAGGGGTCGGTCCTGGGGCCGGTTTTGTTCAATATCTTCATTAATGATCTGGAGGATGGTGTGGATTGCACCCTCAGCAAGTTTGCAGATGACACTAAACTGGGAGGAGTGGTAGATATGCTGGAGGGTAGGGATAGGATACAGAGGGACCTAGACAAATTGGAGGATTGGGCCAAAAGAAATCTGATGAGGTTCAACAAGGACAAGTGCAGAGTCCTGCACTTAGGACGGAAGAATCCCATGCACCGCTACAGACTAGGGACCGAATGGCTTGGCAACAGTTCTGCAGAAAAGGACCTAGGGGTTACAGTGGACGAGAAGTTGGATATGAGTCAACAGTGTGCCCTTGTTGCCAAGAAGGCTAATGGCATTTTGGGATGTATAAGTAGGGGCATTGCCAGCAGATTGAGGGACGTGATCGTTCCCCTCTATTTGACATTGGTGAGGCCTCATCTGGAGTACTGTGACCAGTTTTGGGCCCCACACTACAAGAAGGATGTGGACAAATTGGAGAGAGTCCAGCGAAGGGCAACAAAAATGATTAGGTGACTGGAACACATGACTTATGAGGAGAGGCTGAGGGAACTGGGGATGTTTAGTCTTCAGAAGAGAAGAATGAGGGGGGATTTGATAGCTGCTTTCAACTACCTGAAAGGGGGTTCCAAAGAGGATGGCTCTAGACTGTTCTCAGTGGTAGGCGATGACAGAACAAGGAGTAATGGTCTCAAGTTGCAGTGGGGGAGATTTAGGTTGGATATTAGGAAAAACTTTTTCACTATGAGGGTGGTGAAACACTGGAATGCGTTACTTAGGGAGGTGGTGGAATCTCCTTCCCTAAAAGTTTTTAAGGTCAAACTTGACAAAGCCCTGGCGGGGATGATTTAGTCGGGGATCGGTCCTGCTTTGAGCAGGGGGCTGGACTGGATGACCTCCTGAGGTCCCTTCCAACCCTGATATTCTATGATTCTATGATAATCAAATTATGCCAACCCTAAATACAAAATATTTTGTATTGCATACCTGATAAAATAGTATGCCAAAAATTTCAGAGGTAAAATGGAAAAATAGATATACATTAATAAGTAAATATGATAAATACATCTTGTGCATCTGCTTGATCTAGTTTGAATAGTGATTTCAAAGCTGCCAGAAGCAAACTTGAACATACCATAGTCTTAAAACATAATGCTGAAAAACCAAGCTACCCGTTCCCTATGTTACTATTATAAATAAAATGCTACCTTCTCCATTGATGGATCAACAAATCTAGACAACATGGTATGTTTGCAAGAACAGGTAATGAATACCACTTCACAATAACTCAAAGGCCTGAGCATAAAGGGCAGGCAAAGTTGGAAAGAATGAAATTAATATGCAAGTGTTTGGGGCCAGATTTCATAATATTACTTTGGTTTTATATTGGCAAGCCCATGTGTTATTGTGAAGGCTCTGTGTCTGTCACGGAGGTCGTGTAAGTCACGGATTCTGTGACTTTTCGCAATGTCCGTGACTTCTGCAGCGGCTAGTGTGACTGACCTCAGGGCCTCCCAAACAGCTGGCTCTGGGGCCTGATGCTCAGGTGGCCCCAGGGACAACCACACCTGCTGCTGCTGTAGTGGCTCTGCAGCCAGCCACACCGGCTGCCGCTGCAGTCCCCAGGTGGCCAGTGGTACGGGCCCTGGGGCACCTCTCCAGCAGCAGCCACCCCCCAGCTCCCACCCCAGCAGCGGTCCCCCTTCCTAGTAGCTCCTGCCCCGATTTAGTCAGGAGTATTTATAGTAAAAGTTAGGGACAGGTCATGAGGCTATGAATTTTTGTTTACTGCCCGTGACTTTCACTAAAAATACCTGTGACTAAATCATAGCCTTAATTATTGTACCTTTCAGGTGGCCCCATGCAATGTTCTCCTTCCAAATGTGCTTCCCACAGTTATGCACTATTTTTATACTTCAATATTAAGGGGGAAGTGTCTGTTGCATTTTAGGCATCATCTGCAAATGGGTCTTTACATAGATTTAATTATTTTACAGTATTATGTTTTGCAAAGATACTTAAATCTGTACAATCACGAGAGTGAGCAAAGTTATACCAGTAAAAATGGTATATTTATACGAACAAGCTATGCCAACACCAGCATACTGCATACATGGTAGGGGGTCACACTGCTTGACCTACCTACATTGGTTTCAATGTAGTTAAACATGTTGCAAAGACAGTCTGTGGACAAACTTTTGTTAACCTTTGCTGCAATGCCACTTGTTGAGCCAGCTATGGTGGCCAGAGAGGACTCTGGAGGGGGAGTGCTTTCTGACATATGTAACTTTTGGGGTTAAAGAGTGTGCACTAAGGGACAGCCCCCATTTAGATTTGACACTGCTTTTCATTGACTAAGCCTAGGCAGCAGCGTTGTTGTAGCTGGGTTGGTCCCAGGATATGAACCAGAAAAAGGCAGGTGAGGTCATGTTACTGGACCAACTTCTGCTAGTGAAAGAGAGACGCTCTGGAGCTCCACAGAGCTCTTCTTCAGGTGTGTAAGTCGAACCAGTAAATAAATGCACCCTGCACTGCGGCAGGGGCTGTTCCCTTTGGCGCCCACAGCGGTGGGGGGGGAGGGGGCGTCTCTGGGCACGTCACCCGACCCACAGGCACCGTGGCCCTCATGCAAAGCCTAGCCCGGGGGTCGGGGGCCCTTTGGCGAGAGCCGGCCTGAGGGGGTCCAGCTGGCTCCGTCGGCTCCGACCCGGCCAGAATCGAATCGCGGCCCTGCGGCGGGAGGGTCCTGTCTGCGCGCTCAGCCCTAGACGTGCTGCCAGGAGAAGGGGAAGCCTCCTGCTCCTCCCCCCTCCAGCGCCCCTTTAGCGGGGAGGCCGCAGAAACTCACCGCCTCTAACTAGGGACTCAAACTGCCAGTGACAGGTGGCGAGGGTAACGCCGGGACCGCGCCGAGCTCGCCAAAGGGAGAGAGGGGCGGGCGCGAGGAGAGTCCGTTTGTTGCGCGCGCACATGCCCGAGTCGGTCCCCAGTTCTCCCCTCGCATCCTTCACCTTCCGCTCCTCCCGGACACCGTATTTGTTCCCTTTCTTCAGGCCCAGGAGCGTCTCTAACAAAATCAGCTCCTCCAGCCCGGGCCCCGCCGCAGCTGACATCTTTGGAGGCAACCCGCCGGCAAAGGAAGAATGACGAGTCTCTCAAAACTAACAAAATCCAGCACGATTGGACAGAGGGGTCCCACCTCCTCCACTCCCTAAGTAACGTCTCCATCCATTGGAGGAGAAGGGGGTGAAGGACAGGAACATACCAATCTACGCCTGCGCCCAGAGGAATGTGGCTGAATAATGATATGTGCAGTAGAAAGGGGCGGGTTCACGTCTCAGGCTGAAGGAGGTGCCTGGAGCGCATGTGCAGAGGGGAGCCATAGGAGGAGTACATAGCTTCAGAGTAGCAGCCGTGTTAGTCTGTATCCGCAAAAAGAACCGGAGTACTTGTGGCACCTTAGAGACTAACAAATTTATTTGAGCATAAGCTTTTGTGAGCTACAGCTCACTTCATCGGATGCATGCAGTGGGACAGTCTCTACGTAAAAGAATAAATGGACACAAATCAGACATCAAGAATTATAACATTCAAAAACCAGTCGGAGAACACTTCAATCTCTCTGGTCACTTAATTACAGACCTAAAAGTTGCAATTCTTCAACAAAAAAACTTTGAAAAACAGACTCCAACGAGAGACTGCTGAATTGGAATTAATTTGCAAACTGGACACCATTAACTTAGGCTTGAATAAAGAGGGGGAGTGGATGTGTCATTACACAAAGTAAAATTGTTTCCCCATGTTTATCGCCCCCCACCCCAACTGTTCCTCACATGTTCTTGTCAACTGCTGGAAATGGCCCATCTTGATTATCACGACAAAAGGTTTTTGGTTTTTTGTTTTATTTCTTCTCTCTCCTGCTGATAATAGCTCACCTTACCTGATCACTCTCGTTACAGTGTGTATGGTAACACCCATTGTTTCATGTTCTCTGTGTATATAAAAATCTCTCCACTGTATTTTCCACTGCATGCATCGGGTGAAGTGAGTTGTATTTCACGAAAGCTTATGCTCAAATAAATTTGTTAGTGTCTAAGGTGCCACAAGTACTCCTTATTCCATAAAGCTTGATTTACGTGTGCGCAAAGTGAAGCGGGTGGAGAAGAGTCTAGTATGTTAATAAGATCTGTGATGTAGCCAATGCCTGGGGGGCTAATTCTGCTGGCCTCCCTCAAGGGACTGGCAGCATGACAGATGCAGACCATCCCTAGGCTGAGCCTCTCCCTGCCAGGTGCCCCTGGCGTAGCCCCGCCACTCCCAGCGCGGAGGCTGGGGAGGAAGCACGGTGAGGTGCAGGCACGCAATCTTCTAGTTATGCTTGAGGTGAGCTTTGCACTCAAGCACAACTAGGGAGCTGTGACTGCAGTGTCCAGCCTGTTTTTACCTTATCAGATCATACCTAATTAGAGCATTTGTGTAAAAGAGGGGTTCATTGAGGCTGAAATTCCTATGATGGTTTTGCACTTTGTCAATTTTGCTTAAAGTGTTAGTCTAATTTATTGCCTATTTCATGGGTTTTAAAATTAGGGGGTGATACATAGTTTATTGGCATTTGTAAGGGGACTTCCTATAGTGCTGACCACAGAAGAGGAGTCAGTACAAATGCTAGGCTCTTTGAGGCCATTGACAGATACATCGTAGAACCAGCCAGTTTTTGAATTCCAAAATTTAGACTCAGGGACTAGTGAGTTATCATCATGGTATTATTCATAACAAGATTAGGGGAGTAACAGGAGTTATACATGCCTATGGAATTATAGTACCCAGACATGCCTATGGAGAATCAAGTACACGCCTCTTGATTAAATTGTAATTTTACAGTCTACCCTGGGTAAGGGAGTAGCACATAGCTGCACAGCCACAGAAATGAAAGTCACTGTTCTTCCCTTGTTCTGCAGGAAGGAGTAAATTGCTTCACCCCTTTTCACAGAGCATCTTACTTTGCCAGTGCACCTGGCCAGTTTCTGTGCCTGGTGAGTATGGAAGCTAAGGGGCAGAACTAGAGATTCTCCTACTCCCTGCCCAATCTGTCCATTTGTTCACAAGGAGAATATTGGACAAGCGAGCCTTCCATTCACTGCTTGAGTCGTGTTCTAAGTAGGGCTGAGGAGCATAACCCAGTAAAGGCTGTGACTGTTTGACCCTATGTGTGCAAAGCAAGAGATACGATATATTGGTTTGAATTATTGGATTTGTAATGATTTAGGTAAAAAGGCAAAGAAAAAAGTAGATAACTGAATTATACTGTTCTGCATAGGGGTCATAGTTCCATATTTTTGGGGGGCCAGATTTTGCCTCCTTACATATACAGTAAACTACTATTCAATGAAATTTTATTTTGTCTGCTCTCAGAATAAGATAACACTGTTTGAACTCCTGGCCTTCCTGAAGTCACTGAAAACACTCCTATTGATTTCAGTAGGACTAGGATTTCATCCATTGTGAGTAAGGATGCAGAATTTGACCTTTTATTTTTAAAGCAGGTGGAATAATAGAAAAAGGAATGTAACTGGGATGAGAACTCAGGAGGCTGTATTTGTTCCACTAGGCCACATTGCTCTCTGTGTCAATTAAGCATTCATCTTGCTCATAAGAGGTCCATTGGCCTACGGATGCACCATCTTGCTTTCTTGGTATTTTTTATCATTGAGAAATACCACAAGTTTTAACTAGAAAACACATTATTAAATCCATATATAGTATTCCTCTGCTCTCATACAAAAAAGAAATCAGAGGAATAAAAAAAAAAGAGAGAAACTTTGTAAATAGTTTAACATGTACAGTTTGTCTTCAATATTATGAGCACTAGAAACCTGATAACTTCAGAGTAACTCAGCCCAAGAATACATACTGTATAGTGTATTTTAATTATGTGCTGCCCTTCTATAAGGGAAAATGATATAATGTCTTGAATTTTTCTCATGCATCATAAATATAATATTTCTCCGTTTTGATGTTATACTTGTAAAGTATAGTCCTCAGGCTACGTGAAAAGAATGATCAAACTTTTTCCACTGTCACTGAATTGCTTTTTAAATTTGTTAAAAATAATGTTTTATTTAATCTACTATCAGCTATCTACATTGAAATCTGCAATGGATGAGAGCTCAGCATATACAATCATAAATGTTAGAGATTGGTAATCTAAAGGGTGTTTTCTATCTAGCTACCTGCCAGGCCAGTGTATAGGCCTAGACACAGGATGAATCATGTATCAACCGTACTATACTTTTAGTCAAAAGATGTAGCAATCTTATAGGACCCTGTTTATAGGAATTGAGAAGTCCTGCCATACTGATACATAACTTCCATTCACTTCTCCTGAGAAAGGTGTGCCTGGCAAGCATCCTTATAGTTCAAAGGCATATTTTGACAAAAGGCAATGTTCAGATTATTTTTATAAAATTGCACTTTAGTTTGAAAAATTGTTCTACCTTGGCAGTGGTTTTAACGGTAAAGCTTTAAACTCTTCAGTTTTGGTTTCTGCTGTGGTTTTGGTGTGTTCTACTGGCATTTCAATGCAGAGTCAGTAAATTACATGTGGAATTTGTGAAGAGTTTGTTAAGTTGCAGCACAGCTTTTAAATATTCCATCCCTGTATATTTTAAAAGTCATTTGTTTCAGATGCTTGAAATACATAGGAAAAAAGTGATTTGTGATTCTCCATGAGCTGAAAAAAACAAACAATATAGTAATAGAGATGTACCTATGTGTTACATACAGTTGTATTGTAAGTATATAGTTTAAATGTTTTGGATCTTTTAGGATGAAAGCCATATAAACATGCAATATTATTAAATATTTCACACTACATCTCTCTGTGACAGTTATAAAAAATGGGCTATTTCACCCAGATTAAAAGATTTGTAATAGTTGTTTCTAGTCTTTGTTTTTATTTTCATTTCTTCCCCGCCCCCCATTTAAATCCTTTCAAGTGTTTGGAAGAGGAGACTCTACAGATTTACATATACATAATTGGTTATAGTTTTTATAATGATTTTCTCTTGACCGAAAGGCTGCTTGGCAATATTTGTAATCCTGTCTTTTCTCATGCACAGTTCTCCATCCTTCCAGTAGGTGGAGCTTTATGATTAAATCTGCAAAAAAAACTTGACCCCAAAGTAAAATAATTCACCACAGGGGGAGGTGAGGGAGGAGGGATATGATGAAGTGCACTTTGCTTAGAGGTATCAATGTCCTGTATGCATGCTTGATACACAACAATCTGTATCAAGACTCTCAATGAAAATAACTTGAAAAAAATCGATTCTGTCAAATGGACCACTGCTGTAATCTGCTGTTATCATAGTCAAGTTTTAAATCTAAAATACCTGAGGTTATAAATTAAATGTCAAATATAATTAATTTAGCACTTGAAACATGAAGTGGATGACTGTCCTTTGGAGAAAGCCTGACAGCTTTATGTATGTCACATTGGTATCTGTTAAAATGAGCTTTACGTGCCAGAAAACCCTAGTGTGTCATATTGCTGTTAGCTGTACCATAATTTTGTCAATGTAACTTTAAGTCTCAAAATAGTTCTTGCATTAATTGTTTGAAGCTTCTGAAAAATAATATAAATAGGTATTGTGTATCTCATCTGTTGATCTATGAGAAATGCTGGTTTTATTATCAATAGCATGTGCAATGTTCTACTTAGTGTATTACATTTTATCCTGCAAATACCTTCTCTGGTGTGTGTCTGTATTTTATATCTATTATACAGATGGGGCAAAACATCTGCCCTGTGCTGAACCTGGGCCCAAACCTATTGTAGTTACAGTTGGGAAACAATCCTTCTACTTGTGGCACCTTGGAGACTAACCAATTTATTTGAGCATAAGCTTTCGTGAGCTACAGCTCACTTCATCGGATGTAGCTCACGAAAGCTTATGCTCAAATAAATTGGTTAGTCTCTAAGGTGCCACAAGTCCTCCTTTTCTTTTTGCGAATACAGACTAACACGGCTGCTACTCTGAAACCAATCCTTCTACTATCTTCTGAACTCTGCAGTAACATCCACATCCCTGTACTCTGTCTGCAGGGAGGTTTTTATGGTAGATATATGCAATCTAAGATTGATTGACTCTACTCCTTCTCCAGCCCACCTTCCCTCTGTGGTCCCTCAAACAGAATGGCCACAACAGACCCTTTGTGCATCCCATGCTTCCACCTTGCACAATGGAATTGCACTGTTACACTGCTTATTTATTCATATATATCCATAGGGAAATGGAGGGGGTAGGATTTGCCCTGTAGACATTTATATTATTAGTAGGTTTCAGAGTAACAGCCGTGTTAGTCTGTATTCGCAAAAAGAAAATGAGTACTTGTGGCACCTTAGAGACTAACCAATTTATTTGAGCATGAGCTTTCGTGAGCTACAGCTCACTTCATCGGAAGTGAGCTGTAACTCACAAAAGCTCATGCTCAAATAAATTGGTTAGTCTCTAAGGTGCCACAAGTACTCATTTTCTTTATGTTATTAGTAATGTATAGTTGTTGAAATATGGTTTTTTGATGATTTTATTTCCAACTCCTGCAATGGAACTTTCCTAATCTAATCTTAATAATTAGCACAGAGAATGGCAGTTTCTCTCCACTTCTGAGCAAATATTTATCAAGGAATCCTGTGGAAAAAATGTGATCATGTAATTAAAGAGTATATCACACATTAAAGACTATATCATAAACAAGGAGGCTGAATTAAGGTTGCTTACTTCTGGCATTTCCTATTTTTTGTAGTGCTTGACAATGTTCTTTTAACTTTTTTGTGTTTAATATACATACAGTATGTATATATAAAAATAAAAAAAGTGCATACACCCTATATATAGTTGGTTTCTATTTCTTTTGCTAGCTGCAACAGGTTTTGATTTCTTCACTTCCATGCAGTGGGTTTTGGATTAGCAATTCCCCACATTTGAAAGGGTTTCATTGACAGCCAGGAGATAAAAAGCCCAAAGTGTTCTCTTCAGTGAAAATCTTGTAAGCTAAATAAATGCATTTATGTAGATATTTTATTGCTGCCCATTGCTAAAGTAAGTAGAAGGTTCCTTTTGTAATTAAAAATGAAGATTTACACACTATAAACCTTTACAATTGAAAGAAAAATAAGAGCTTTGCATACTAACTGCATGGCAACCATTCAGTAGCAAGTATGGGACCCATTCTACATGAGCAACCAAAACTTTGATTAAAGTAACTCAGAGTTTTGGGTGCAAACGAAATGCATGTATTTGCAGGTGATTTCCAGGCCTGTCCCTTTCAACACTGGCAGTACAGTTGGCTCCCTAGCTAACCAGTAGAAAGAAAAGGAGTACTTGTGGCACCTGAGAGACTAACAAATTTATTTGAGCATAAGCTGTAGCTCACGAAAGCTTATGCTCAAATAAATTTGTTAGTCTCTAAGGTGCCACAAGTCCTCCTTTTCTTTTTGCGGATACAGACTAACACAGCTGCTACTCTGAAACCTAGCTAACCAGTAGTCATCTTCCTCTGCTTGTACATCCCTATTCCTTCCATGGGGTGGTGTAACTGGGAATAGAAAGCAAGATGCAGAAGTTAGCATTGCTCTGAGCAGCACTTACTTTCATGGACTCTTCTGCTGGAAAATGTGGGTTCTCCAGAAGAGCATGCTGCCTAAACAGCTGTTCCCCAGCACCATCCCCTTCCTGTCAGATGTGGCCCTTGCTTTTCTCTGGCAGTCTAATATAGAGGGTCTTATGTGGGCTGGTGTGTACGTATCATGTAACAGACATCTCTCTTCTCCGTCCCTGTGAATTCCATCTCTCCCCCATGCCACCAACTTTTCCTCTCAATTGCCCCGCTCTGTACTGCATAGCAAAGAATATGCTTCTAGCCCCAAATCTATGTTAAGATTTAATGCTAAGTACTGTCAAAGCTATATGTTTCCAGGCAGTTATCAGGTGAATTCAAAAAAATTACACTAAAGTTAAGATCAATAGCCTTTGTCTTTTTGCACTGCATAACAACAAGACTTAGTTTGAAGGTAGGGTGTTTTTTTTTCAGGCTGTTTGAACAGCCAGGAGTTGATTTTAGCCTAAGAACATTTAAAATGGCAATCCTCCTTCTCTACTGAAGACACCCTTACTCCCAAAGTGCAGTCCCAGAAGTAGAACAAGTGAGATTTGTTACATTCCAGAGAAGGCTGATCTCATTTACACATCTAGGTTCCAATTCAGCAATGCACTGAAGCATGCGCTTAATTCTATTGGTGCTAGGGTGGCAGTAGGATTCTTTTGTCCCATCACCAAATCCACTAACAAAACCTCACTTCTTATTTTCTCTCTCCCTTCTTCTGATACGTTTTCCATTGGAATGCATGGTGTTACATTTGGGCCCCAATTAGGTTGTGGCTCTGGTTTAAGTTCAGCTGCAGAGCCAAACCTAGAAAAGGGCCTGATAACACCAAAAACTTGTCCGCTATTTTCAGGAGATTTAGGGCCAAAACAGAGTTGGTTTTGGACGGGAGGGTCTGATTTTGGATCGTGGCCAGTTTACAACTTAAAAAATTTTTTTTGTTTTATATTCAAAAAACTTTGACATCCTAACAAAGATAATTTGGTTGTTATAGACAGGAAAATTCCAAGTGTCAGGCAATGATTGCCTCCCTCACGAGGGAAAAGATAGGCTTGTGTTTAATGGACATTATCTAGATTTGGAAGAGCTGTATTCTATCATCTTTTCAGCTTATACCCCCTAGATCAAATTCACCATCCCTTATCTTTGATTCTGGAAGACAAAGTGGTTTCATTAAAGGAAAAAAAACCCTAAAGTTGATTTGTTCAATGGGGTTCAGCAGTAAGGAGATGAGGAGAAGAGCTTAATGTTAGCCACAGAATGGACCAAATCATAGCTGGAGTAACTCCAGTGCTGATTGACCCAACAAGTACTTTGAGGCAAAAACAGTCTTTGTTTTGGTTGAACAGTGCCTGGCACAATTGGAGATTCTGGTCCAGATTTGGGGTTCCTAAGCACTGCCAAATACAAATAAATGATAATTTCCTAGAATAATTCCACTAATTTTAGTGGAAGTACACCAAGACTGAATATGGTCTTGGCGTAGTTTATTGGTTGTGAATGTGATACTATAATTATAGAAAATATAAGTTGTTTGTCCATTTAGTTAGAGGGAAATAAGTGCTAGGTTTTCTCATCTAAGTTTTTGAAAGCAAACAGTTATAACTGAATCACTGCCTGCAGGCTGTTCTTTGGGGTATGCAGTATTTGCATACTACAGACTCCTGTGATGAAAACATGAGGTTATTTTCAGCATACATGCTCAGTAACGTGCTACATAACCTGGGATTAATGCTATTCTTTGTTCTATGACTTGTGACAAAGTTCCTCCTCTACCTTGGTGGGTCTTGCGCTTATTGGCGGATTTGCTCGCCTGGAGCTTCACGGTAGCCCTCAGTTTGGCCGTTTTTGTGAACCCACAGTCCAGGTCAACTCCTTCTGTGTCTGACCAGGAGTTGGGAGGTTTGCGGGGAACCCAGGCCCGCCCTCTACTCCAGGTTCCAGCCCAGGGCCCTGTGGAAGGCAGCTGTCTAGAGTGCCTCCTGGAACAGCTGTGCGACAGCTACAACTCCCTGGGCTACTTCTCCATGGCCTCCTCCCAACACCTTCTTTATCCTCACCATAGGACCTTCCTCCAGGTGTCTGATAATGCTTGTACTCCTCAGTCCTCCAACAGTACGTGTTCTCACTCTCAGCTCCTAGCACCTCTTGCTCCCATCTCCTAACACGTGCACCACAAACTGAAGTGAGCTCCTTTTTAAACCCAGGTGCCCTGATTAGCCTGCCTTAATTGATTCTTGCAGCTTCTTGATTGGCTGCAGGTGTTCTAATCAGCCTGTCTGTCTTAATTGTCTCCAGAAGGTTCCTGATTGTTCCGCAACCTTCCCTGTTCCTTACCCAGGGAAAAGGGACCTACTTAACCTGGGGCTAATATATCTGCCTTCTATTACTCTCCTGTAGCCATCTGGCCCGACCCTGTCACAGACTGTATAGCCCATGTTGTGCTGGAGATGCATTCTGAATATGCACTAGATGGCAGGAAGCTCAGATGTATAAAACAAACCTGGCTGGATCATACTATAGCTTTCTCTTTTGATTCTAGAAAAGATCAACTGGTCTTCTTTAAGACTTACACAGAAGCACTCTTTGATCACTATTAGATGTGTATGTAGTCACTAAACAAGCAGATGAGCTAGCCCTCTCCCCACAAGACACCAGGCCATGTTGTTTTCAACAGGATTGCTTTTGCCTTGCAGCCAACAAAGAGAAGATGCCCTCTCAGTAGCATCTCGATCAGTAGCAGCTGTTGTTGGGAATGAGGCTTGTGTTAGAGAAGCAAATGTGTTAAAGAAGTGCTGTCAGCACCTAAGGCAGACTCTGATGGCTCATCTTCAACACTAGACTCCTGTATTTGCCCTGCAGGAGATGATGGCAGCTTGTCGCAAAATTTTTGTAATATAACATCTTTCCAATGCTCTGTGTTTGCCCCAGGATGAAAGATGCCCTCAATGTTCCCCTTAAAGTGAGGATCTGGTTATGTTGCCAGCACACACAGTGGTGCTCATTCTGAAACACAGATGTTTATCCTTGGATCACTTGGAAACTGTAGCGACAAAGCCAAAGTCGGTGCTTCTAGAAGATGGTGCAACTCCCATTTGGCCCCCAAACACTGTCGGTATAACAGCAGTGGTTTCAGGGTTTGCATCAAATTCTATTTTGGCATCCTCAAGGAAAATGTGTATTTGAGGTACGATTTGACATCAGTCTTAGTCTACACTTAAGACACAGTTGAGTCTCAAAGGACTCAAACACATGACCAATTTAAAAAAAACAAAAACTAGTTTCCTTCCATTATTTGTCTTATTTGACATTGTTTGAAGTATCCATATATTGCTTTTATCTACTCAAGAAGCCTACTCAGTGTAAATTTTTAGCCTGCCACATTTGGGCTTCCTTCCAGAGCATATGTAATGAATTGTTACATCTCTTCCAACTTCTGTTTATAACTGTTGTAGCCTTTTAGTCTATTTCTACAATACAGTAAGAACCACATCTTAGTATCATTCCTGGTTAGGAAGTGTCTATCCTAAGGATTTTAGGGAATCTCCCAGAATTACAATTTGTTTGGTTTTTTTAACCACTGGATCATCTAACTCTGCTTAGAACAGGTCTATGCAACATGGTGATGAGATTACTTAAGAACTGTCTATGTCGCAGCTTCCACCCCTGCTACCAGCTGTGGAGCTGCACCAGTGGAGAATTATATCTGCATGTCAACTTTGACTGTCTTATTCATTGGATCATCTGATGTGATGGTTGGGACTTCTGAGGGTTACTGTGGGAAAAATCCCACTTTGAATGAAATGACTAGAAATTAGAGAGTTTAATCTCAATTTACAAATCATAGGTACCTCTGAACACAGCAGCTGTGAGTACCTGATTGACTTACATTGACACTGCTGAGCACCATGTCTCTGTGCTGTACCACTATGATGCTGCACACCTTTGTGCACGACTAACTGCCAGCCCTGATACACAAAGGTAGTACTTCTGGTGATAACCTGCGGAGAGCCTTACAATGTCAGCCTGTGCTAGTTGGCCAATTATGTGAAGTTGCTCTCAGAAGTTCCTCTGTTCAGAGGTCCATTTCATAAAATGGCATTAGTTCAAAATTCATCAAGGCAGGCATTGCTTATACCGCTTTGGATGAGATTCTGTATCATCACTATCTGTAGCTGTAAATTGGCTCTGCTGCTCTCTTTATAGTCTCTTGGCTACTTACTTTCAGATGTCAAAGGCCTCATGACATAGCACTATTGCAGCTGCCTAGCTTTTGGAGAACCCAGTGACTTAACCAGTAGGAAAGGAAAGATAGCATCCATCAATCTTTATGAGAAATCTTTTTCTACTGACATCACTGACACAATCCCAGTTTACTAGGTCAAGCCTGTCACAGGCTGCTCTCTACTCACCCCCTTTGGGAAATTCTGGGGATTAGTTCTGCCCAGTTCAGCACCCGCTTTCTTCTCTTCCATCAGTGCAGCTGTCCTCCAGCTCATGCATTTGCAGTACTGCTGCTCCATGACTCAGCAGGCCAGCCAGGTCACATTGATTTCCCCTTTTGTAGGAGTCTTTCAAAGTCCCTCTGCACAAGCAGCATCAGGCAGTCCTCACATCCACTGCCCTGACTATGTCACTTCTGCAGTGGCTCTACCATCTTCCCATTCACTGCTCCAAGCAACACCACACTGCAGTGGATGGTAGGGAAACCCAGGCCCACAGTCTGGGTTCCAATCCACAGCCCTGTAGCAAGCAATTAAGGTCTGGGACTTCATCAGCCCTACTGCTCTCTTCCCTAGACTATTTCCTACAGTGCTTCTTTAAGCTTTTCCTTTATCAGCCTTCCTAGTTAGACTCCTCTCTCTTAGGTCTCCTCAGTAAACCCTTTCTCATGGGTTCCTATCTCACTTTACCTCAGGGAGAAAGAATCACACACTGTTGCTGGTCCCCTGGCTTTATAGAAGCCACTGCCTATTCCCTCACAGGTGAGCTTCCTTCTAACTAGCAACCTCCACTCAGCCTTACATCTCCCCTGTTTGCTGCTTAATTGGCTGATTGGGCTCACCTGGCCTAATTCAACATCTTTCAGTCATCACACAGCCATTTTTGAAGTTTCTGTAAATGCTTTCTGATATGACATAAAGTGGCCACAAGACAACACTGGAACAAATTTAGTTTTTGCACCTAGACATTAATAAAACTAGAAGACATCCTTCACCCTACCCCCCAAAAATAGGAAAGTTAAGAGAAAAATAATCAATAAAGCTATGGCACTATAAATGTGTGTGTGTGTGTGTATATATAAAGTTGAAACCTCAGACGTGAAGAAAGAGTAATTCAGGATGCCTCCTCTCTATCGAGCTACCATCCTTATATGATAGATTTCAAAACTTCTGCTGTTTTGAGATGTTTTATGTGCTGCATAAGGACAATTGCAGCAGATAGCAGGAGACAAAACAAGGCTGAATGAAACATGGAGCATATGACTAAAGGAAAAAAGATACAATCTGTATTTATGTATATGGTAATTTTACAAGGTTATACCATAGTGAAGCCCCTTGAAACAAATGCTTATAGGAAAAATAAAAGTGTTATGTCTCTGCATTTTGCTCTTTATATTTTATTTAGTCACTAGAGCAGTAGCATTTAACTTTCAAAAAGCACTCGAGCAAAAGAAGCACTCGATCATGAAGTCACAAAGTAATCAAACATATTTAGAAAACAAAACTATGAATAAAGATGTTTGATGATGTGGTAATTATTACATATTTTCCCATTAGAGCAACTTCTGAACTCTAAAATATGATTACAATGGGCATCATCATGTACTTCAGTTAGCTTCCAATGTAAATACACATTCACTCATCTGCTTGTGTGTCTGTCTCCATGAGAATATGTAGATATGAGCACAAGTCTGTGTGTTTGAAATTGCCAGTTCCCCCACACAAGAAAATGGCTGCACTGACATCAGGATATCACATGATGCATGTTACAGGGCATCACTTGATACATTACTCAGAACTGAAAGAGAACCACATGCAAATCTAACAGGAGCCACAATGCTGAGAATCTCACGTTGAGCAACATTGCACAAAAGCTTCATGCTTTTGGGCACCGGTTTAGCAGTATCAAACAAAGCCACAAACAGGAAATTATCCTCTCCTGCAGTTCATCTTCCAAAAACATGCAGCTTTCCTGGGTTTTTTTTTGTTTTGTTTTGTTTAGTTTTTGATCACTAACTCTTTTGAATGATTTCCCTGTCTCCAAACAGTCCATGATGCTATCATTACCAGCTCTTTATTTTCTGTGAGTGGATGGGGTAAGATGATGGAGGGTGTTTGCGTTGCATAAAGGAAGAAAGTATTATGCATAAGAAGGAGGTTATAGTTATAAGGAACAGTGTGGTGTTCAACATATCAGTGACATTTTGAAAAATTTGCTTTTAAAATTACTTGAGCGCACAATCTGAGGTACTGTAATTGGTTTTTACTCCACAGGGGCTCACAGGGGACCAGGTAATAGTTTATAAAATATACACAGAGATCAAAGTGGTTTGAAATTCAGACTGATTTTCTATCTTTTTTTAGGGTGGGGAAGAAATGAACAGATCTTCAAAACACTTTCATTTAAGGCCAGTTCCTGCCAGCAAGGGAAATTTAATCCACTCAAACCACCAAATCACTGAGTACATTTATTCATTAAAGTAATCAATCAGTAGAAATAGGTTTTTCTTTTTATACATTAAATGGCAAAAATGATGAGTTCATAAAAATGTCAAGAAATTTTCATCTCTGCTATCTTTTTTATTTGGTCAGCTGTCTTCAAATGTATTATCCCATTTGTGGGAGTCCTACTTATTCTGTTTCTCTCATAGAAAGCAAGTACTGAGTACTATACAGAGATTAAAATTAAGTAGAAAATATAGAGAATGTCAAACATAGCAGAAATCATGATACTTGCTCTTTTGACTTGACACAAAAGCATCAACAGTTATAAATTTCTGAATATAGTACACTCGCAGCATTACATTAATACATCAGTCACTGCAACTTTTTGTTTACATTTGCTAGTGCCTACAGATTTGTCAGGATCTATGTGCCTTTCCCTTATGCAGTTGGCTTCCTTCATTTTGAAAAATGAGTGCTTCAGAAGAAGTTATGCGCGTCCCCTGCTCATCATCATTTGATAACCATAGACAATGTTGCAATCATCATATTACTATACTATTTATAATGCAAGTTTTTTCTTGGAGATCTTTTAATATAGAAGAATAGTGAGTAAAAATGTCAACTGTACATTTACAGGATGAAATCAAATAACATGTATTTTATGGATATACCATAAAGACAACTTATCCTTATTTCAGTTTGGGGAAAGTGGAATAAATTTCAGATTCTTCTTCAAGTGCTTGTTCATAGATATATTCCACTCTATGTGCGAATGCACTCAAGACAGGATTCTTTTTGCCAGTAGTGTCCATTGGGGCTATGCCTATGCTATGAGGGCCCTCAGGTGCCCCCACCCTTCGAGGGCACAGAGTGGGACCAACTGACCTTTACCACCTGTGGTGGCAAGACAGAACTGAGGAAACAGTGTCCCTGATTTTTGCACACTTATTATTACAACTGAAATTTTTGAAGATTAGTAGTTAGCTGGTTAGCTTAGGATAGTTTTTTACTAGGTTTCCATTCCAGGTAAGTTTTTTCACTGTCTTTTAGTTACCAGGCACTGGGCTTCAGCACTGATGGCTGAGCAAAAATCACCTGGGTTCAAATACTGCCTCTCAAGCAAGGCAGCTATACCCCTCAATGATGAGTATACTAGACGTCTGGTTTGTTTCACTGACAATGCTCTATTTCTTGGTTCTTTTCTAAAAGAATGAAAAAGCAATGGAGGCTGGAAATAAGATGCAAGTTTTTAAGAGTGACAATAATTAATGGCTGGAACAATTTACCAAGGGTCATGGTGGGTGTTCCATCGCTGGCAATTTTTAAATGAAGATTGGATGTTTTTTCTAAAAGACCTGATCTAAGAATTATTTTGGGGAAGTTCTACAGCTTGTCTTACATAGGAGAGCAGACTGGATGATCACAGTTGTCCCTTCTGGTCTTGGAGCCTATGAATCTTAAAGCTTTTATTGCTGGACAAGTTGATGAGGCCAGCCTTGGATCTGGGTAAACCAGATCCACTCAGATCTGAACAGTCTTTCACCAGAAGTTTTCTGGTCATGTGAGTGCTATAACTTCCTCTGGAGCCCCAGCACCTCAGAAATTCTCCTCTGCTTCTTCCGTTTCTAGTCTCTTCATCAGCAAAATAGGGTTGAATGCAACACAGCTCTTCTAAAACACAGAAGGACAGGTCTCCATCTAAGAAACCTGTTAAAAAAAAGAGACAGATTGCCACATGTCTCTTCTCACTAGGGTAGCACAAGGCCTGACCGACGTCCCTGTGGCATGTGAAAATATCCATAGAATAACAGAAATGTGGGGCTGAAAGAGACCTTGAGAAGTCATCAAGGCCAGCCCCCTGTGCTAAGGCAGAACCAAGTAAACCTAGACCACTCCTGACAGGTGTTTGTCCAAACTTTTTCTTAAAAATCTCCAATGATGGGAACCTCCCATGGAAGCCTATTCCAGAGCTTAAATACTCTTCTAGTCAGAAGGTTTTTCCTAATATCTAACCTAAATTTCCCCTGTTGCAGATTAAGCCCAGTACTTCTTGTCCTACCATCAGTAGACATGGAGAACAATTGATCACCATGCTTTTTTATAATAGTCCTTAACATATCTGAAAACTGTTTTCAGGTCCTTCCTCAGTCTTCTTTTCTCAAGATGACCCATGCCCAGTTTTTTTAACCTCTCTCATACACCAGGTTTTCTAAACCTTTTATCATGTTTGTTGGTCTCCTCTGGATTCTCTTCAATTTGTCCACATCTTTCCTAAAATGTGGCACCTGGAATTGAACACAGTACTCCAGCTGAGGACTTAGCAGAGCCAAGTTGAGCCGGACAGTTACCTTCTGTGTCATACATACAACACTCCTGTTAATACACCCCAGAATGATATTAGCCTGTTTTGCAACTGCATCACATTGTTGACTCATATTTAAATTGTGATCCACTATAACTTCCAGATCCTTTTCAGCAGTACTGTTTCTGAGCCAGTTATTCTCCATTTGATTTTTCCTTCTATGTGACATACTTTGCACTTATCTTCATTGAATTTCATCTTGTTGAATTCATAGCAGTTCTCTAATTTGTCAAGGTTGTTTTGAATTTAAACCTGTCCTCCAAAGTGCTTGCAACCCCTCCTACCTTGGTGTCATCTGCAATATTTAGAAGCATACTTGGCCTCCTACTATTCATCATATCTTTTCTTCACATCAGGATAGTTTGCAGTTGTGCCTTTACTATTGTCTCCTTGAGAAACTGCCAGGTTCCCTGAATTCCTTTTTCCATTAGATTTTCTTCCCATAGGACCTTAACTATTAGTTCCCTAAGTTTGTTTAAAATTTGCTTTTTTAAAAATCCATTGTCCTTATTCTGCTGATCTCACTCCTTCCTTTCCTTAGAATAATAAAATCAATCATTTCATGATCATTTTTACCCAAAATGCATTCCACCTTCTGATTCACCTCCAATTTCTCTCAGTTGGTCAGACTCAAGTCGAAAATGGCTGTCCCCCGGTTACTTTCTCCATTTTCTGAAACAAAAAGTTGTCACTGATACATTACAAGAACTTAATGGAAGTTTTGTATTTTGTCTTATTACTTTTCCAACAGATGTCTGGACAGTTAAAATCCCTCATTACTACCAGGTCGTATGTTCTGGATACTTTTGTTATTTGTTCTACAAATGACTCATGCACCTCCTCTTCCTGATTTGGTGGCCTATAGTAGACTGCTACCACAACTTCACTCCTATTTTTTACCCCTTTTATCTTTACTCAGAGATTTTCAATGGTCTGCCTCTCACTTCCTTCTGGACCTCAGAACAAGTGAATTCTTGATGTATAATGCAGCACCTCCTCCCTTTTTATCCTGCCTGTCCTTCCTGAACTAGTTATACACCTCTATACCAAGATTCCAATCAAGAGATTTTTCTCACTAAGCCTCTGTGATGCCAATTAAGTAATAATTTATCTTATGGACTAATACTTCCAGTTCTTCCTGTTTATTCCCCATACTCCTTGCATTTGTGTATAGACATCTAAGATGTTGAGCAGATTTCCCCATTTATTTCCCTCTTGTTGCTCCCATGACCATATTGTAATTCTAACATCTAGCCTCTGTTAAGGTTACTTTTTATGTGTACCTTATGGGCTTTTGTCATCTGTCTCCTTTGAACCTAGTTTAAAGCCCTCCTCATTAGGTTGGCGACTCACTATGCGAAGATAAACTTCCCATTCTGGGTCATGTGGACCCCTTACTTTCCCAGCAGTCCTCCTTCCCAAAACAGCATCCCCTAAGGAGCACCCTCAGGTGGTCTCTACTACTGTGGCACCTCCTGTGGGTACTTGGTACCAGTGTTGACAACTCTTGCTCTGGTACTGACGACCTTGGTACCAACATTGTCAGCACAGTCTATTCCACTACTGAAAGCCTCAAAATTGCTGTACCAGCATTGTCGGCACAGTCTATTCCACTACTGAAAGCCTCAAAAAGTTGTACCAACTTCTTCTGAAGCCCCATTTGAAGCATACAGAAGCATACAGTACTGGCTTGAATCAGTGTGGGGCTTCCCCAGCCCATGTGAGTGCTATCACTGCTCGGATTTAGAGTCACACTCCCTCTGGCCCAATAAATATTTAATTATGTATATTAGGTGGAACAGCTTCAACAGGAGAGAGTGAAGAGACTAACCCCAGAATAACCAGGGAACTTATCTGTCATGGAAGAGCTAGGTTCAATTCTCTGTTTGAATCCAAGAGAGTAGGGACTTGAACCTGGCTGTCCCACATTTCAGGACTGAATGCCCTAACCACTAGGCTACTGGCTAGCTTGGGAGAGGTCTCTCTGACTAGAAATTCCATCCTGGACTTGAAAAACCTTCCTGACAAAGATTTATTCAAAATGGATACATTTCCACAAAAAGTTTCAGGTTTGATGGATCAGCATTTTCCAATGAAAAATCACTTAATCAAAAAATTTCCAACCAGCGCTACCTCCAGTATATGAGAGCATAAGAACAGCCATACTGTGTCAAACCAATGGTCCATCTAGCCCAGTATCCCGTCTTCTGACAGTGGCCAATACCAGATGCTTCAAAGGAAATGAACAGAACAGGGCAATAATCAAGTGATCTATCATCCAGTCCCAGCACCTGGCAGTCAGAGACTTAGGGACACGCAGAGCAGGGGTTGCATCCTTGACCATCTTGGCTAATAGCCATTGATGGACCTAACATCCTTGAACTTACTTAGTTCTTTTTTGAACCCTGTTATAACTTTGGCCTTCACAATATTCCCTGTCCATGAGTTCCACAGGTTTCCTGTGCATTGGGTGAAAAAGTACTTCCTTTTGTTTGTTTTAAACCTGCTGCCTGTTAATTTCATTGGGTGACCGCTGGTTCTTGTTTTACATGAAGGGGTGAATAACACTTCCTTATTCACTTTTTCTACACCACTCATGATTTTATAGACCTCTATCATATCCCCCTTTAGTTGTCTCTTTTCCAAGGTGAACAGTCCCAATCTTTTAAATCTCTCTTCATATGGAAGCTATTCCATATACCCTTAATAATTTCTGATGCCCATCTCTGTAACTTTTCCATGTCTAATATATCTTTTTTGAGATTGGGCAACCAGACTACATACAGTGTTCAAGGTGTGGGCATATCATTTACATAGTGGCATTATGATATTTATTGTCTTATCTATCCCTTTCCTAATGGGTCCTAATTTTCTGTTAGCTTTTTTGACTGCCACTGCACACTGAGTGGATGTTTTCAGAGGACTATCCACATTGACTCCAAGATCTCTTTCTTGAGTGGTAACAGCTAATTTAGATCCCATCATTTTGTATGTATAGTTGGGATTATGTTTTCCAATATGCATTACTTTGCATTTGGTACCTGCTTGAATGTCACTAAGAGTGGAATTTGTATGGAGAAGCATTAGAAGAAAGAATGGTGAAAGATGTTTTGTCCATATATATTTTATGACCCACATTCCATGCAGCCATGGAGTCTTTTAACACCTAGATTCTGTACTGACAAAGGAACTGAAGGTTGGTTGGCCACACTCTGCCCTTCATGCCCTCAGCTGGTGGGGGAGTGAGGACATTCAGGGCGCAGGCCTGGCCCCAACAAACACTGCTGTCCAAAAGATTCTGATCTCTAGATCATGGGGTGCACCTAGAATGGCATATACATGGAAAATACATCTCGAAGAACCACATTTACTATAAGGTAAGTAATTGTTCTTTTCCTATTTTAAAATGTGGGTTAGGAATTTTTCTATCAATGTTACTTTAGTAAGTGAGATATTAAATGAATCTGCATAATCACTGAGAACCAGATAGCTAAGAAAATGAATCATTAAGGGACCAATTCTGCTTCCATTCTAGTCAATGGAAGGGGGAAAGCCTACTGAAATCTATGGTGTTTTTTCTACTTAAAAATAATTATACAATACTAAAACAGAATAGTGTGAGAACTTTTAAGCTGTTTGATGAAACACAGGTCAGATTCTCAGCAGATGACTACAATGGACCTGTGCCAATTTACACCAGATGATGTTCTGGTTGTCAGAGTCTTAGCGCAACATCCTATGTCTGTGTTGGTTGACACATGAATTATGGGGCAAATGCATCCCTGCAGTAAATTCATTCACTTCAGAAGTGTTAGGAAAGAATTTGTCTCCTTTTACTTTTAAAAATACAAATAAAGTTTCAGAGTGAATTTAATTCATTTCCATCAGTTATTTTCACAAGGACGTGTAAGGGGAAAGGGAAAATATCAGTGAACTCTAGCCAATGAAATCAGTGGAGATCATTATTATTTGTATTACAAGAGCACCTACCGTCCAAGACTGGGGCCCCATTGTGCTAGACGTGATCCAAACACATAGGGCTTGTCTACTTGGTGTAGCATTGTACACCAAAGGTGGGTAAATTGTAGAGCACTCTAAAATGCTTCTCTCTAACTGCCCTGTATAGACCTGCTGATGCATTCAAAAAGGCTCCTATTATGAGTTTACGTAGTACCATCGTACTGTTTCAAATGGGGCTACATCAGTATGCACTAGGTACCTTTTAGGGCACATCAGCAGGGTCTACATGGGGCAGCAGAGTACATTTTAGAGCATTCTACAAATTACACCCCTCTGGTGCTCATTGCTGCACCATGTAGACAAGCCTATAGTGAGACACAGTGCCTGCCCCAAAGAGCTTATAAAATAAACAGATGAAAGAGACAGGGAGTATTAGCATTCCCACTTTACAGGTAGGAACTGAACCACAGAGAGACTATGGGACAGGTTTTTAAAGACTTAGGCTCCTAACTACCTTTGAAATTAATGGGAGTTAGGTGCTTTTGAAAATCCCATTAGGTATCTATCTGCATCTTCCAGTACCTAAATATCTTTAAAAACCTGGTCCTAAATGCCTTGCCCAAAGTCACACAGGAAGCATATAGCAGAACCTACAACTGAACCTGTCTCCTGAATTCCAGCTCCAATACCATCATTGTCCCTCTGACCCGTGACACTGGGTGTCATGATGCAGTTGTGTAATATGTAGTGGAAAAAGGGAAAGGACCTGCTGGAGAAACAGAGGCCCAGAATGCTGACTGAGACCAGAAATAATCTTTAAGTGCTACTATTATAGAAGGAAGTAACATCCCACTTGACTAGGGTTTAGGATGTGGCAAAGAATATAGTCTCCAATGTCAGAATCAGAAAATATAATATTACATTTTTTTACTCTATGAAAAATTTGCCATAGGTTTCTGCTTTTCTTTTTTATTTTGCAATATATCCCCTTTTCTTATATCCATTTTGATACACACTTCCCGCATAGCATGATCTTCTTCTGTGAGCTCACTGAAGAGAATGGAATGTAGGATCTATTTTCCCTGCATAGACAGCCTGAACACGTCTATGAAAGAATAGAACTCAGATGCTGGACCTGAGGCAGACTGGCAGTTACTCCTTCATCTTCCTCATAAACCTCATTGCTGTCTGCAAAAGCTTTAACGTTTAGCTATATATATTACATACATACTGTATATGGATTCAGAATAATTACATATTTAAAAAAAATTCAAAAGAAATGCAAAAGTGAAATAGGGATATAGGTAAAATTCAGTATCCAAAGCATAATGACAATTGTCTGATGCCTCAGAAAGAAGTGAAACAATCCATAATGCACCAAGCCAAATATACCACTGCTTTGATGTGGGGCGAGATGGTGGTGGCAGTGGTGGGAAATCTTATTGCTAACTCTTACTTGAAACCAATTTACATCCTGAAGCTTGAGGTCTGATTATCCCTATAACTGTTTTAGCTTGAATAGCTGTGAAATAATAAATAGCAATAATAAATAATAATAATAATAATAACAATAATAATTTATCAGGATAAAATTCTTCTTAGGCAAGTCTGACATCAACTTAAACTCTGATCCATATCTCCTGATGATGCAGAACTGCAAACTGACAGGTTCAGTTATTAGAAACTTGAAAGGCAAATGCTGAATCATTAATGCCTCCAGGGAATAAGGGGATAGGATATTATAGGGTATCTACATTTTCATTAAAAACATTACTATTAAATATAAAAAGCAGTAAATAATATTAAAGCAATCAATAAGAAGTGGTGTTTACATAATGCCTTTCACTCATCACCCATGTGAAGTACGGAGATAGTCTCAGATTTTACTCTGAATTTTCTGGATTTTGTAAGCTTAAATTTACTATTGTTTTAATGCCTTCTGTAGGTCCTCAGTAAAGGATGTTCAGCACCTTGCAGGACTAGGCCCAAAGGATGGAAGCAGTCTAATGTGACCACTCTAGAAACATGCTGCAATAATATCAGGGAAGGATCAGGAAGAAAATCCTTAGCCCTGAGCACTATATACAAATGAAATAGGGGTTATTGGGGGACAGCATAATTCATTAAATGTTCCTTCTAAATGTAAAACACCAAATTCCCTTGACACAGTAAGCTTTTGGATCTGCAGTCTGGTTGTGACATAAAAATGATATTAAAATAAGTGTAAACTTAAATTCATAACAGCTAGGAAGTTCAGAGTGAAAGCTCTGATATGCTGAGGCAGAGTGTTGTAATTGACATGGCCCTTTAAGTGGCCTCTAAGAACGGTGGCTGATCTTACAATATTGGACTAGGTTTCAGAGTAGCAGCCGTGTTAGTCTGTATCTGCAAAAAGAAAAGGAGTACGTGTGGCACCTTAAAGACTAACAAATTTATTTGCGCATAAGCGTTCGTGAGCTACAGCTCACTTCATCAGATGCACGCAGTAGAAAATACAATGGGGAGATTTTATATACACTGAGAACGTGAAACAATGGGTGTTACCATACACACTGTAACAAGAGTGATCAGGTAAGGTGAGCTATTACCAGCAGGAGAGCGGGGGGGGGGGGGGGAGGTGAGGTGGGTTGGAGTATGTTTTTGAAGTTTTTCTGGTGAAGAATTGCCACTTTTAGGTCTGTAATCGAGTGACCAAAGAGATTGAAGTGTTCTCCGACTGGTTTTTGAATGTTATAATTCTTGACGTCTGATTTGTGTCCATTTATTCTTTTACGTCCAGTTTGGCCAATGTACAGACTCCAACGAGAGACTGCTGAATTGGAATTAATTTGCAAACTGGAGACAATTAACTTAGGCTTGAATAAAGACTGGGAGTGGATGTGTCATTACACAAAGTAAAACTATTTCCCCATGTTTATTCCCCCCCGCCACTGTTCCTCACGTGTTCTTGTCAACTGCTGGAAATGGCCCATCTTGATTATCACTACAAAAGGTCCCCCCCCGCCCCCGGCTCTCCCGCTGGTAATAGCTCACCTTACCTGATCACTCTTGTTACAGTGTGTATGGTAACACCCTTTGTTTCATGTTCTCTGTGTACATAAAATCTCCCCACTGTATTTTCCACTGTATGCATCCGATGAAGTGAGCTGTAGCTCATGAAAGCTTATGCTCAAATAAATCGGTTAGTCTCTAAGGTGCCACCTTTTTTAATATTGGACTAGAGTCTCAGCTGGTGTAAATCAGTGCAGCCCTACTTACTGCAGTACAGCTACACCGATTTATGTCAGCTGAGAATCTGGTCCATGAACTGCAATAATTAATTTAAAAATATTTGCATGAGAATGTATGTCTGGTTTCATGTTTCTTTTTTTTCTTTCCATTGAGTATCTTTTTCTTCTTGTGTTTTTCTATTTCTGAACAATATAGGGAAATCAAATCAAATCAAATAATGTGGCCAGATTTTGTAAAGGGCTTGTTAATTGAATAATAATTTATTTTAAGGAAGTTTGTGAAGAGGTCAGAGCATGAGTCTGGGAATTCGGACTCTTGGTTCTATGTAGAGATAAGGCACTTATGTGGCTCCTGTTATTGTAGTATCTGAGCACCTCACAATCTTTAATGTAGTTATCCTCACAACACCGTTGTGAGGTAGGGTAGTGCTGTTATCCACATTTTTAACAGATGGAGAACGGAGGCATAGAGAGCCTAAGTGACTTACTCAAGGTCACATAGGAAGTCTGTGGCAGAACATGGAACTGAACCCAGTTATTTATCCAGTTTACACACCATAAAATGGGTAAAATAATCCATGTCTACCTCATGGGTTGTTAAATGAAATGCTCTATACACATGCAAATGTTATAAATTTTTAAATATTATTTGTTGCTTTTGTTACTTTTTCTCAGTTGTCATGATTTGAATGAAAGTTATTGTTCCTGATTACCGCAATGGACATACAGTAGAATCAGAGCCTTAACTACCCCCCTATTTCAAAAGGTGGGGGAGGATTACAAAACAAGTTCAGTCTGAAGTCTAGCATAAAACACTATGAGCTGAGAATACAGAAATTCCCCACAGAAGACTCTTAAAAAATACTTGAATTATATTTGCATCTGAATAGAAAGAAATAATCCTTTCCACAAGAATTGCATGCAAGTTTTCTTTTACTTATTATTTCAATTTTTTTTCTCTTGAAAGTGTATCGGAATTCACACACCTTAAAAATGCATTGGATTGATCAATTTCTCTTGGACAAGATAAGTGGAGCTGAAGCAGGGCTGAAATAAACAGTTGTACATGCATGCACCAGGATTGAGTGTGGCCTGGAGATTTTAAAATACTGATTATCATATAAATATACACTTAGACTCTATCAAAAATTCTGATTACATTTTGAATTGCAAACAATACTTAGGTATATTTAAAAATGATTAATATACCAACAGTGCAAGAATCCTGGCAAAATCTAGGTCCCAGTTCCTTTGTGCCACCACAGCATTGCAAAGAGGCTAGAGAGGATCAGAGAATCTGACCCTTATTGTTTATTCTTTCCTTTCATTTAGTGGAATAAAAATGTAAGCATTTGCCCTTCTTCTAAAAAATTCTTTTTTCCAAAATCCATGAGGGGTTAGCTAGGTGACTATATAGACATCCAGAATCAGTTGTATACAGTGCTATCTTATTTCATAAACTATTTATTTGGTTAACCCAGGGTCACTGTTTCTTGCTTGCCAGACACTTTGGTATGACAAAGTTCTTGGGGCTTAGAGCCTTTGATTGGAAGAGGCTCACATACGTCTATAATGGATTGCACGGTACAATACCCAAAGCTGAAAAAATCACTTCTTTCACGTAGTCAGTTTAATAAACTTTCTGGGGCAGATTCTCAGCTGCTATAAATCAATATAGCTTGGAGCTAAGGATTGGCCTACTGGTGGTTACCTTGGCACCTGACCCCTTGTGGCTGTGCCGCGCTCTGGCACTGTGTAGTGATGCTTAGAAATTTCCCATGAAAATGAAACGTTATGTACCACTTAGTGTCAGGTACTCTGTATTTCAAATTGGTGGAACAAAGCATGTTATTTCTACTTAGTGGGAAGAAACCAACATTATTATTTCTACTGCTCTAATGTCAGGACTTTTTATTTCTGGTAGGATGACCACAGAGGCTTCCATAACCAATAACCCAACATCCATCCCCATGAAAAAACTTGGCCAGTCTGAAACACATTAGAACACACACAACAAAACTGACTCCAGGCTGCAGTTAGAATAAAAATGTCTATTCTGCTGATAGCAGTGGGTGGAATTGCCTAAAAATGACATTTTCTGACACATGAACAACCTCTGGATCTTCTCCAGTTCACCAGATGATGTGAGCAGAAAAGCAGTGTGTAAACTAAATTTTAAGAAAACCAACACATGCACACGACTTGTTTGTAGTACTGTAAAAAAAAATACAGCTGACAATCAATGTATAGATACATATGGCCAGCCTGGTCCCCTCAATCCCAAAGGGGAAATCCCCTGAAAGAGAATAGATAATATGTCCATTGCTTATGCTCAGGATTGTGAGGAGCAGCTTCAGGTTGAAGCTAGAACTCCTTAGAAATCTCACTGACAAGGAGCTGAGGTGATGCACTGAATCGAAGCATTCACTGAACACTCTCGCTGTGCCCTATTCCTGGCCAGTACTTCCCAATGACCTGCCCTCTAGCCCTTGCTCTGCTCCCCAGCACTGCAACAGGTTCCTTCCGCCAACAGATTTTCTTGTTCATTGTCTCTGGACCAGTGGCTATACTAGCAGAAGGTGGTACAGATCCAGGGGGGCGCTGTGGACCATTGAATTTATTCACAGTGAATAGATAAATAAGGGAGCATATTCTCAGTTAGTGTAAATAAATATAGCATCACTGACTTCACAGACACTGATTTCCATTAGCTAAGGACCTCGCCCATAGATTTTTTTCTGCATATATAGAATTTATTCACCTTGATGGGGAGCAAATATCTTAAATATTTACTCTTGTCTTCATCACTCATGAGCTGAACTACTGCCAAAAATAAATAAATAGAAGTCCCTATCAGTTGTGAAGATGACAATAAATAAATAAATAGATAAATCAGGTTTTCATAGACACACTAACAGCTAAAGTCATTTTTTTTAACCTCTAACTTTTTTGTGAGAAAATAAAATTCATGGGAGGAAAACTGTAATTTCACTATGGAATGTTGTTTTTTTGTTTGTGGAAATGACATTTGTCTGCGACTATGATCATAGGTGCTGGAACTAGGGATTCTGGGGGCACTGTTGCACCACCCTGGCTTGAAGTGGTTTCCATCATGTACTTGGTTTACAGTTTGGTACATTGGCTCTCAGCACCCCCACTATACAAATTGTTCCAGCAACCCTGACTATGGTGATCTTCTGTCCCAGCTGACAATCTGGTTTAAAGTGAGGGTAGAAGACAAAAGGCAGGTGGAATTTCATTATATTTTGCCACCTATACAAAGCTGTGCTAATTGGAAGAAATGGTAAAATTTCACATCAGACCAAATGTTCAAATGCTCATAAAAATATTGATCTCTCAAGAGATTATATTTAATGACTCACTTTAACCCGTGAATCCACAATTTAATCTTTTGAACAACATGCTATTGATAAGTGGATCGCAATCCATTCCAATAAATGCCATGAAAACCATTTAAGCTTTGTTTTTGTACATGCCTATGTAAGGTTTACATTGCTTATAGGTACTTGGGCCACATTTTGAAAGGGCCTTTGATTTGTGCACATGTGCTTGTTTGTTTATGTAAAATCAATATCTAATGAATGCCAATCCAGAGTAAGACCTCAGCTGTATTGTCCAGTACCCATCTGATTAATGTAATTGATCTGAGGCTGTTGCACACCCAGTCTGACTCTGAATGTGATATTGGGATTGAAGCAGCTCAAATTCCATTATGGGTTAGAGTATTCACTTCTGAATCAGTGATGAGTAGTGACAGCAGACTGGGATCCAGTGCAGTGGCTATCATTGAGGCTATCATTGAGGGTCCTGTACCGAAAAGCACTGACGGCCTTCAACCTCAGAGTTGAGAATGCTCAGTATTTGTTAGGAAGTGTTCAGTTTGTCACAGAATCAAGCCCTTAAACAGGGAAAGAAAGCCTAAAATACTATCACAACAGTCTAATTTACCAGTAGCGGCAAACCACTGGACACTGGTGTATTTAAAATGAGAACAAGTACTCTTACCATTTGCACATATCTAAAATTCAGAGCAATGCAAACTTCGATTTAGAACTTGTTCTCAACACTCTGTGAAGGCTGTGCTCTTTTTCCCTTCTTTGTTGCTGTCTCTCAAGTGGCCAGCTGAGGTCACTGTGGTACTATGCCCCAGACAGCTCTTCTGTTTTTTTTAGAAAAGCACACATTGCTGCTGGAAGAACGGGCATGACAACATATTTTTTCCCCACACATAGTTTATAAAAATGGGGACTAACTGATGTAATTTTGGTGGCGATTTACCTGTAGGCAAGATGGCAATCAAACCCATACTATTAACAGAAAGCTGATTGAATTAATGAATATAATTGTTCAAATCTACAAACTGATCTAGTCTGACTCATAATCCATCAGTTTGTATTTCATCTTGCAATTTCCCCCTTTTTATATTTTGCTCTGTATATACTGTAGGTGAACAGATAAAAATCTCTATAAATATAGAATTTGTAGAAGAAGGCAGAGATGGATGACTGGGAAAGAAGGATACATCTGCTATCCAGTGGAATGAAATTCATCACTGTTCAAGAATAAATGGTGAAAATGGGCTATAAAGGTGCACTGATGATTTAGTGGGTGGCACTACCCTCTGACCCATGGTGTACAATTGTTCTGGAGCAACCTTGGATCTCTTACTCCTTGGACTGCCTTGGTCTGGAAGCATGCAGTGTTTTTTTAACCATGTCAGTCCCAGAGTATTAGGGAGACAAGGTGGGTGAGGTAATATCTTTTATTGGACCAACTTCTGTTGGGGGAGACAAACTTTCGAGGTTTCACAGAGCTCATCTTCAGGTCTTGGAAACGTCTGGAAGTATCATACCAGTGACTTCATAGGCTTTCAGTTTGGTGGGTGAGATGGGCTGTGCATGCAGCTAACTTCACATGTGGCTAATTTGGGATTGCCGCCGTAAAATAACAATCACTCCTGTGGTTGGGGGGGGCGGGGGCGGAGGGGGTAATAAGACTGTGAAAAAGCTGTCTGAAATGAAGAGGTGGGTGAAAGCTTTGGGATGCCCACTTGATAACTGCACTAGTGCTGGACAGCTCCAGTCTGTTTTGCAGTAGATTTCCTGCCTTGCAGGGTGAATTCCACTGTATAGCATCGAGCTCCTGTACAACAGACACCATTATCCTTCTTATCATCCAGGCCTGAAACCTGGGGGTCAAAAGAGTAAGTGAGACTCAAAGGGCCCATGGAGGTATAAGGAGATGACTGGGCCATTCTACATTATTGGGGGACTTTCCCCCTATATTGGATAAGATTTGATGTAAACTAGGTTAGGGATTGCACTGCATGGAGATGGGTTCTTATGTTTCCGTTCAAACACAGATTTCCAAATGCATATTTCAAGGGAAAGGTCAAGTAGAATCACACAGTCAAAGCAAATCCTGCTGAGAATGGATTAACCTTCACTATATTTTGACCATCAGTTAGTAAGGATCCCAGGGCATTACTACTGAGTTCCAACAGTTAAGAGGAAGAGAAAATGTTCCAGGATAATGGCAAGTGTTGTAGAGGGTACATAGCAGAATTTTAGTAGAAGATACTGGGCTGAGATATAATCTCACTGGGATTAGCATCGTGCAGAAAAAAGCATTTATATAATTTCAGTGGATTTACACTAGGGATACGTTTTGCCTAACGTATTGATCTAGTGTCAGTGTGACTATAGATATGTTTACAGAGAGAACATAAACCTCTTCTCTTACAAAATTTCCCAGTTGTTGAAGTCTTTAAATCCGCTGATATCCAGTTGACTACATGCTGTACTCTGCTTGCGGCTACATTTTTCCTCCTACTGCCATACACACACCCCTTTTTAACATGCACATGATGATAAGCTGAGAGCTGTGTGAGTTAGGACATGAAGTTGTATTTTTAAAGCTTAGGCACATTAGATGTGAGGACAGATTTATATCCCATTTTCTCATATTTCAGTTCTGCCTTACCTTGCTCTTACTAACATATAATTCCTTTTATTTATCAGGAGAGTATTGTGGTTGCAATACAACATTACAAGCATTTTTCTAATATCAAGGCTTTCCCTCCCTCTCTCAAATTTTTTTATATCCTATGTCACAGCAAAGAACTGACTAATACATACTGTCTGCACAACTGTGTGTTTATCATCAGGTTAGTTGGATTGGACATGTGATTTTGGAGAATATATTGCCATTGGATACACTTACTTCAGATGTTACCTGAAGTTTAATCAATAAAAATATCAGCAATAAATTTGTCTTGTTTTTCTTTTTTATACTGCAGAAACCCCTCAGTAGCAATGACTTTCAGCTGCTCCTGCAGAGATGCCTCTGTCACTTATTGAGTTCTCTGTCGCTTCATAGCAACTCCCATTTTGTGTTGTCCCATCTGAAATCTGTCATGCTCCAATGCTCTTGAAATTTCCAGTGATTTAATTGCAAAGGAGATATCATCTGGGCTGTTATGTAGATATTATTTTAATCTCCTTCAGCTTTTGCAATGTATTTACACATGAAGAGTATTTAAAAAATGTGAAAATAAAAATACAAAAGTTTTAAAAATTGTAAATATTATTTTATTCCAAAAAGTGACAATGGAACTGCTTCTCTGTTAGAAAGTCCACTACGTGTCAATGTCTGTAGCTCTAAAATGAAGTGTTAGAATAAATGTTCAGCGAACTGGACAATCCAACTAACTTAAAAGTCTTAAATGTGACCTGTAAAGAAAAAACAACTAGGATTGTGTGCTTTTTGGTTTTATTGCTTCTTTATGGTATATAATGGCTGACAGGAAAGAGGAGGGGAAGGAGGCATTGTTTTTAACTTATAAATTCAGGTCCTGTGTAGCCTAGAAGAATCTGTGAAGAGGAATTTTAGTCTGACTTTTAAAACTCTATTAAATAATGCTTATTTAACGTCAATAAGTAAATAATATTTGGGTCAAAATTCCCACATTTTCTATTATACTATTCTTGATAGGTGAAGTCTTGACAAAACTCCCAGTGACTTCAATGGGGCAGGATTTTACCCAGTGTTTCTAAGAGAAAAAACCCCACGCATCCAGAGGAGAAAACTAAACTAAAATAAAAACTAAATTAAAGCAATGAATCATAATAAAAAAGTGCACTGTGGTTATTTTTATTTGCAGGTCAACTTTAAGTATTTTTCTCAAAAGAAGCATTGGCATATCATTGGGTCAGGATTTATTGCTAGAACCCATTTACTCTAAATATAATACACAAATAGTGAATGGGATGTTTTGCTAGCATAACTGATAATCAGTTTGGCCTTCCACTTTATTGTTTTCACTGAAATTTACAATTTGAAGTGGTAACTCAAAGCTAGAGAAATGTAAATGGTGAAAGTCCTTATCTTTCTTTCCTTAATTATTTTAGGATTTTATATAGTACCAATCACTAGAGTATCTAGGCACCAACAGACAGATTTTTAAAGATATTTAGATGCCTAAAGATGCAGATAGGCCCTTGTGGAATTTACAAAAGAAAAATCAATGGGAGTTAGGTTCATACTCAATTTTTAAAATCTCACTAGATGCCCACTGACATAATTAGGCACCTAAATACCTTTAAAGATTTGGCCCTGAGAGAATAATAATCAGTGTAGTACCAAGAGTCTATCCTTGGAGATATTTAAACCTAGAATGAACAAAACACTAGAAAATATAATGTAAAGAGAGGAATAATCAGGGGATATTAGACTAGATGACTAAATGGAACTTTTCTATCTTTAATTTCTTTCATTCTTTGGTACTCAAAGGGTAACATTCATTGTCTTCATTTTGTCATTTTTTTTGGTAGAAGACTCCAAATGCATTATAAATTAACTCTGATTTGCATGACAGTTTTCCTGCATGTAATTCTTAGTATGAACTAGAAAAACCATTTTGTTTGTGATTTATAGCTTTTATATTCAATTTTATTTGTATTAAATTTCCTTAATTCTCAATAAGTTTCTGTTCCATTCATAAAACAATATAGACTTCCACCAGTGACCAAAATATACATGTGAATTCCCAGGGGTGTAAATAAAAATTTTAATACAGTGGATAAAGTAGCTGGCTTTATTTTCCAAAGGTATTGAGATATCACAGTGATGGTCAACGCATAATATCCAACATAGATTAGTCAGAAAAATATTGAATTCAGAGCCTGCTGCTTTAACTTAATGCAGGGGAACTAGTCCTACACATTGTGGCTGTGGGATCGGATGAATGCAAAAGTGAGTGCATGACAGTTCACCCTCCTAAACTGTTCTAAAGCACTGATTCAGCAAGGTACTTCAGCACACGTTTGACTTCAGGCATGTTAGCAGTCCCATGAAGTCAATGGGACTATACATGTGCTTTAAGTATAAGCTTAAGTGCTTTGTTGAACTGGGTCCTAAATTTAGTTTGGGTAGACCCCAGGCTTTTGCATTTCACAGTGGTATTTGGTTTGATTGTGAATTGGGACTGGTTTTCTTCTAGAAAGTACAAAAATATTAACCACCCTTATGTGGTAGGCTCTTTATTAAAGAGTTATAGTTAGAAAAATGGCTATGTAAACATAGTACCTTCTTATTCAACACCAAACATGTCATTAGCACAAAATTTATTACATTCAGACATTATTTTGGAGTGGCAAGTTGTATTCTGAGGGAGGCTAATAAATAGAGTTTGGAATTATTTTTGTTATATGCCTACCACTCAGGGATTTTTTTTCAACAATTTATCAGGACTGACTGAAATTTCCTGATACTCTTCCTGCATCTCTGTTTTGAGTGTAGTAAGTTTCAAGGGCTTATCTCTGATGACAAGTGAAAGGGCAACTGGGTTGCCTATAAGATATAAGTATTTAAATACATTAATAAAGGCATAGAAAATATCTATAAAAGAAATAGGAAATTATATTGGATAAACCAAATCTACAAACTTTAACTTAATGTTAGCTAATTAATTACCAAGAACTCTCTGCGGTATTGCAATATTTACTGAACAACAGTACTTGTGCCTTGGTGTCCCAACAGATACTCAATCCACAGACCTTTTCTAAGATGCTTTCCGTTCCCTGGAGCTCTACAGTAAACCCCTATAGGATACTCAGATCAACATTTCCTTTCTTTAGAACTTATTTTCTGAGTCAAAGGTAAAACCCCACCTTTCAAGGTAGTCATTCTCCAGCTGCCCTTTAACACTTTAATCCTGGGACCAGACAAGTTCTCCATTCTAGATCTTCTCCACTCAGACGTAATAATAATTCTTCACATTTATATAGGTGCTTTCATCTGAGCATCTTACAATGTTTTTACAAACATTAAAGGACTCAGTTCTCCCTTAGTAGGAGTTACTCATATCCTCCAGTGGGAGAATAGGGGACTAATTGATTAGGGCTTACAAGAACCCTGAAAGGTCCCATTTTACAAGTGGGGAGAACTGAAACTTGGGGAAGGGAAATGATTTGTCTAAGGTCACACAGAGAGGTTAATGGCAGAGCCAAGAATGGAGTCCAGAGTGTCTGACTTCCTGACCCAGGCTGTACACACCAGCCCACACACACTCTTCTGAACTCAGCGAGGCATCCTGCGATCGTTGCTAAAGTGTGAGGGATGTACAGAACTGCTTCATTAGCTGCCTTACAGTGTGTGGGGCTCGGCAGCCTTAGTAAAACTTGTGAAGCCTGTCTCACTCATTCTTTCTTTAGGGCAATGAGGGCCAGGTCATTTTTTTGTGTACCTTGGATTAGCAATTTGCTAGGAGTTGTGGCTGACATAAAAAAAGAGTTGCTACCAGTGTTGTAGGGTTACATTCTGTCTATGTGGAAGTCAGCTCATGGTAAGTAAAGCTCTTCATAAAACTAGGTGTTAGAACTATTCTTGGGTCTGCTACTGACTGCACAATTTGCCCCAGAGGTCACACAACAAATTTCTCTGTGCTTCAGTTTCCTATTTGTAAAATGAGAATAACCATACTCACTCATCTTTGTGAGTGTCTTTGAGATCTGTAAGGGAGAAGATCTATGTAAATGTTAAGTATTGTGAGTCAACATTAAATAGAAGTTTCTCACATGCATCCAAAGGGGAATAGACTTTTACTGAAAACATAATCTAAGCAGTAATAGAAGTCACTGCAATTGCATCAACGACCTGGCAACAGTTACATTTCATATTGTTCTCACTCTCTTTTTCTTATACAGGTATGAGAAAATGCTTCCCACATTAAGATCACATAGCAGGGCTTTTCTTTGTTCAAAATGCCTGCTAAAACATTTTGGTTTATGTAGAGGCACAAAGTAGTATTACCTGTGGGGCTTCAGGCTGAGGGGGCCTCCGGGCAAAATACTCTACATGCTGAAGAGAAAATGCAGTTACTGAAGTCAAGTTTATGTTTTTTAACCTATTTTTCTTGAGATAACTTTGTCAGATTGTCAAACAAACTCTCCAATGGGATCTGAGTCACAGCCACATTAAACTGGAATCCAATCTTGTTATGCTGGCCTCAGATAGTGGATATTCCCTCTGAGCAAGCCTGCACTGTATTAAGCTGTTTCTTCTACCTAAACTGTGAATGTATAATCATATTTCCTTTTGAAAATGACTTGTTTTTCTTCATTACAGAAGCAGGATTAATTTTCCTACAGAGTGTTACACTTGTAAAAATAGCTATAATCAAATTTCAGTATAATGTCCCAACATAAGTAATTCTTCCAATTAAAATTGTATCCATTTTGCAGACCTACTGGGCTGAATTCTAATTTCAGTCACCCCAGTATGAATCCAGAATAGCTCCACTGAAATCATGGGACAAATCTTCGACTCCTATAATCAAAGCGAATGGAGCCACACCAGTTTACATCAGCTGAGGATCTGCCTTCATATTTTCAATGTAATGTGGAGTTACACTTTACACTGGTGTAACTGAAATAAAAATTTGATCCAACTGACTAAAATAAAGTCCCTGCATCACCAGTGAATTGAAAACACTGTCCTTTTTTACAGTGTCCCAAACGTTCTCTCATCTAACCCTCCATAAATATGAGCAAGGCTGGTCATAAGTATAGTAGTACCACAGATAAAGTATTTTTTGGCTTCCAGAGTTAGTTTTAAAGAGTCCTCTATGATCTGAGCATAATTCCCTACAGCATAGAAAAGAGAGAGGGATGTCCCACCAAGAAAAGCTTATGCTCTGGGTGAACAGCCCTGAAGTAAGAAAAGTGAGCAATTCTGGCTAGCCATGAAGAAAGAATGCTTCATCACTGTGCCTTCTGAAATGTGCCTCCTTAAAAACCTTCCTGTGCTGCCTTTGCATAGTTCCTGGGCCTGTTTCTGAGGTTGTATGGCTATACAGCCAGGCCAACTTAAATGGGATGTGGATTATTCAGTTAACAGGACAACCCAGCCAAAATCTGCTTCTGCCAAGCAATTTTTCAAAAGTCTTGGTTTTTCTCCAGACACTTCCCATTCTCCTGGCACTTTCTTCCCTCCATCAGTGTCCTTACCACCCTCTAGGTGGTGCCTTCTGTGGCTTCTATTTTTTCTTCTCAGTTTTCCTTCATTAGGAACACTCATTATCCAACTAAAATGGACATCGGTGTAGCTCAAAAGCTTGTCTCTTTCAGCAACAGAAGTTGGTTCAATAAATGTTATTACCTCTCCCACCTTGTCTCTATCAGGTAGAAGAGACCCATAAGGCATTGCCTAATAAGTCCACCTTAGCTGACCTGCACTTTATAATACCTGTCAAAGAGAAATGCAGAACAACCCCAGCTAAGAAAAGGGGACAAGTCTTGTGATCAAAGATCATAACAATGATTCCACAATTCTTCCAAGGAGCCTAATAGCTCCAGTAAGTGCCTGTCACTTTCTTCAGATGTAACTTGCTTATGTAACACTTCTGATAGACGGCAACTGTAACTAGTCACCCACCATATAAAACCTCATTTTCACAGTTAATGCTCATATACAGTAGAATCTCAGAGTTACAATCACCAGAGTTACAAACTGTACCAGAAGTACACAATCAGGCAGCACCAGAGACCCCAAAAAACAAAGAAAAAAGCCCACAAGTACAGTACTTTGTTAAACGTAAACTCCTAAAAGAAAATAAAAGGAAAGCAGCATTTTTCTTCTGCATAATAAAGTTTCAAAGTTGTATTAAGTCAATGTTCAGTTGTAAACTTTTGAAAGAACAACCATAACATTTTGTTCACAGTTATGAACATTTCAGAGGTATGAACAAACTCCATTCCCGAGATGTTTGTAACTCTGAGGTTCTACTGTACTTGGCTGCCATGGAGACATACTGTCTCTCTCTCATACACTCACACCACACACAATACGTTCCTGAGATCCTGACTTAAGCTGATCATTCAGACTGAAGAAAATCTATATATTTAGATATAGGGCTCTATCCTGGGCCCCAGCTCTGGTTCTTTTGTGGCACTAAGGCAGTACAAAGGAGCCAGAATGCTGCTGTAAAAGAGCAGCTGAGGATCCCCCCCGCATTATAGGGAAATTTATAGGTTGGGCAAAACTGGTGTAACTGGATCTAGCCCTCCTCCCCCTTCTTGATGCCAGGGTCATGTCAGAGACATATGAGAGGTGGAAATTAGCAGGACAGATAATTGTTTACAGGTGGCTTAATGTCAAACAGTTGCACGAAGAGCTATTTCATCACCAAGTCAACAGAAAGGGGGCTTAGAGCTACTTTTCTTCTCCCCACCCTCTTTCTTCAGCTGTACAGAGTATAAATTCAGTACACCTAAGGATTGAGCCCATGGTGCCTAATTCTCACACCGGAATATACAATGGGCCTGATACTTCACCACCTTGCACCTTAAGTAGCAATTTACATCTGTGCAAAGTGGGTGTAAAATGCTATCAAATTTTACATCCACATTGTACACATGTAAATGACTACACAAGTTGCAGGGCAGTAAAGTATTAGGCCCATTTGAATATCTATAACGGTATGGAGATAATTACATATGCTGTATACTGGACTACAGATGTAGAATTTCTTTCACCTCCTGCAAAAATGTTTTTTTCCTTCTGGGTGGTGGAACACAGCAGTGCTTAAAAACACACAGCAATACATAATGTTCATAATACATTATGAGCAATAAAAAGACAAAGGAAAGTGTTGGTTCTCAACTTAGCAGAGAAGGCACGCTAATAAAGGATGACATCAAGAACTCTGCAGTGCTTAATATCTATTTTGCTTCAGTCCTCACTAAAATGGTAAATTGTGACCAGAGACTTAACACAATTTATATTAACAATCAGGGGGAAAGAATACAAACCAGTAGAGGGAAAGAACAGGTTAAAGAATATTTAGATATGTTAGATGTAGTCAAGTTGGCAGGGTCTGATGAAATTCATCCTAGGATGCTTAAGGAACTAGCTGAAGCAATCTCAAAACCATTAGCAATTATCTTTGAGAACTTATGGAAGATGTGTGAGGTCCCAGAGGACTGGAGACAGGCAAACATAGTACCTATCTTTAAAAAAGAGGACCTGGGAAATTATAGACCAGACTTACTTCAATACCTGGAAAGATAATGGAACAAATGATTAAACAATCAATTTGAAAGGTTTGAGAGGATAATAGGTTTATAAGTAAATAATAACCAATATAGCCAACGTGGATTTGTTAAAAAAAAATCATACCAAACCAATCTAATTTACTTCTTTGACAGCGTTACTGGCCTAGTGGGTTGGGGGAAGCTGTATGTGTGATGTATCTTGATTTTAGTAAGGCTTTTGACATAGCTTCTGTGGGACTATCTGAAGCCTGCATCCCAAGCAAGGGGAAAATATTCATAAGGAAGGATTGCAGACCAAACTGGATGAGCATCTCAAACAGGTTATTAACAGAAAGCAGAAAGCCTACAAGGAATGGAAGATGGGATGGATCAGCAAGGAAAAGAGGTCAGAAAGTGTAGGGGGAAAAAGTGAGAACAGTAAAAGCCAAGCAGAGTTGGACATGGAAATGAAAACCAATAGTAAAAAGTTCTATAGCCATATAAATAAAAAGATATCAAGGAAAGAAGAAGTGGGAGCTCTAAGCATGGAGGATGGGGTCTAAATTAAAGATAATCTAGGCACGGCCCAACACCTAAATGAATACTTTGCCTAAGTTTTTAATAAAGGTAATGAGGAGCTTAGGGGTAGTCACAGGATGGCTAAGGGAAATGTGGATATAGAAGTAGAAATTACCACATCGGAAGTGGAAGTCAAACTCAGACAGCTGAATGGAACCAAATCAGGGGGCCCAGATAATCTCCATCCAAGAATATTAAAGGAACTGGCACATGAAATTGCAAGTCCAACAGGGAGGATTTTTAAACTCAGGGATGATAACCTATGACTGAAGAATTGCTAATATAGTACCTATTTTTGCTCTCTATAAATACATCAGAGAAATAAATTTCAGGGAGGGAGAGGTGGTATTTGACTTAACACCAATGTTGATACAAGAACAAATGGATATAAACTGGCCACAAACAGATTCAAGGCTTGACATTAGATGGTTTCTAACCATCAGAGGAGTAAAGTTCTGGAACAACCTTCCAAGAGGAGCAGTATCTAACTGGAACACCTAACCTATTTCAAGACTGAACTTAATACATTTATGGATGGTATGATAAGATTGCCTACAATGGCATGTGGTCCATGTGTGACTGTTAGTAGCAAATATCCCCAACAGCCAGAGATGGGACACTAGATGGGGAGAGCTCTGAGTTACTACAGAAAATTTTTTCCCAGGTGTCTGGCTGGTGGGTCTTGTTGATGTGCTCAGGGTCCAACTCATTGCCATATTTGGGGTCGGGAAGGAATTCCCCGCCACGTCTGATTGGTAGAGGAACTGGGGTTTTTTCACATTCCGTTGCAACATGGGGCACTTGCTGGGTTGTTCTAGAGTAAATGGTGGATTCTCTGTAACTTGAAGTTTTTAAATCATGATTTGAGATTTTCAGTAACTATGTCAGAGGTTATTACAGGAGTGGGTGGGTGAGGTTCTGTGGCCCGCAATGCAGGCGGTCAGACTAGATGATCAGAATGGTCCCTTCTGTTCTTAAAGTCTATGAATCTATAAGACATTCTCATAAGCAAACTAGGGAAATGTGGTCTGGAAGAAATTACTATAAGGTGGCTGCAAAACTGATTGAAAGATCATATCAAAAGTAGTTATCCATGGTTTTCTGTCAAACTGAGAGTATGTACCTAGTGAGGTCCTACAGGAATCAGTCCTAGATCCGGTACTACTCAATATTTTCCTTAATGACTTGTCATGGATAATAGAGTGGAGACCATGCTTCTAAAACCTGCAGATGACACCAAGGTAGGAGGGTTTGCAAGCACTCTGGAGGACAAGATTAGAATTCAGAAAACTCTGAAAAATTGGGGAATTGGTCTGAAATCAACAAAATGAAATTCAATAAAGATAAATGCAAAGTACTTAACTTAGGAAGGAAAAAATCAAATGCCCAACTACCAAATGGAGAGTAAGTGGCTAGGAGGTAGTACCGATGAAAGGATTTGAGTGTTATAGTGGATCACAAATTGAATATGAGTCAACAATGTGATTCAGTTGCAAAAAATAATATCAATCTGGGGCATATTAAGAGGAGTGTCATATGTAAGACATGGGAGGTAATTGTCTGACTCTAGTCAGCATTGATGAGGCCGTAGCTGGAGTACTGTGTCCAGGTTTGGGCACCACATTTTAAGAAAGATGACGACAAATTGGAGAGAGTCCAGAGAAGACCGACAAAAATGATAATAGGTTTAGAAAACCTGGTCTATGGGCAAAGTTTAAAAAAACAGGGCATATTTACTCTTGAGAAAAGATGAGGGGAGACCTGATAATAGTCTTCATACACATTAAAGGCTGTTATAAAGGGGACAATGATCAGTTGTTCTTTGGGTCCACTGAACGTACAACGAGAAGTAATGGACTTAATCTGCAGAAAGGGATTTAGGTTAGCTATTAGGAAAAACTTTGCAGCTGTAAGGGTAGTTAAGCACTGGAATAGACTTCCAAGAGAGGTTCTGGAATCCCCATCATTAGAGATTTTTAAGAACAGGTTAGACAAACGCCTGTCAGGTCGAGGTATATTTGGTCCTGCCTCAGCACAGGGGGCTGGACTAGATGACTTCTAGAGGTACCTTCCAGCTCTACATTTCTATGATTCTACATTGCATTTTAGCACTAGAAGTGAAGAACACGGTGTATAATGGAAGTTATAGGAGTTACTGGATTTGTGATTCATCCAAACCCAAGTAGTACTGAGCTCTCTTAGGATAGCCTGTTCTCATGAGATTCCCAAGGCAAAGTTGTCCAGATAGTTGATATAAGCATCCAAACATTTAAAGAGTGCAGGGGCTTTGATTGTTGCCAGCTTCTGTATTGAAGACACAAGCAGGGATACTGGTGTGCTGCTTCCTCCCTGTTTGCAACCACTCCAAAATTAGTCACTCTCTGGCCCTTATATTAATTAAAAACATGAAAATTAGAAGAGTAACATACTTCTCTTTGATGTCCTATACAACGTAAGAATGGTGGCTTCAGTCCAGTACCCAGTGAAGATGTGTCTACATTGCAAAAATTCCACCATAACTGGCAGTAATTGACACTCTTGTTGGCAATCTCATTAGAGAGTCCGAGGCCTGAATGAGCATGGAGATTGAGTGACCACCTTGCCCTTACTGAGGATCCCCTTAGATTTGGGTTGATGTACGTTGGCAGGATGATGTGTGGAATTTAAATTACCTGACATCCACGACGAACCTGTTCTGTGGCTAAATAGAGGACTTCAGTCTCCAGAACTATTGACTCCTGTTCCTGCTCCTTTTTTATTTGTCCTAAAAATTAAGTTGACCCTTTTGTCTTTGTAGCCCCACCCTTCTCTTTAGAGCCTTAAGAAAATCCACCCACTTCATGGAGGTCAAATAGACCTTTATGGAGCAGGAAAATCACATATATAAAAATAGAAATAAATAGAGACAAACAAACAAAGTACTTGACAGCATCCCTTTTACTTACATCCACTTAGTATTATATATTGGTCTTGTTCCATTGGAGAACATCATGTTATTAAGGGAGTCCAGTCCTGCCACGTGTTAGTGCCCCAAAGGCGATTCACCCATGTGTTAAACATTTTAACTCTCACAGTAGAAGCATACGTTACATATTTCAATGACAATTCACTTAGTGCTTACAGATGAAACACTGGGGAGCATATCCCAGCAAGCACAGAGTTTCCTTTTGATACCAAGAGAGCGGGCAGTAAAATCATGTACTGTATGATGTTTGCTAGACAGATGTGTCTTGTGGCAGTCAGCAAACCAGATGCCCAAGTTCATGTCAATGAGTTAATGTATACATCAGCCGTTGCAAAGTACTGAGCATGTTTTACTTCTGCAGGCACCATATAGCTAGGAGCGTGGGGTTAGTGTGCTTTGAGTTTCTCAGAAATATAACAGGTCCTTTAGGCTTCAGCAAAGGAATTGCTCTCTCTCAAGTGGTCTTTCTGAAAGCACAATGCAACAGGAAAGATGGAAACATTACAGAATACTTGCGCAAATTTCTTGTGCTTTCTAGGGGAAAATAGGTTTCCCATAAAGTTGTTTGTACATGCAGGAAGAAATAGGCAAGAAGGAGTGGCGGGAGTTAGACCAAAATGGAATGTTTCACTGCACAGCCCTCTAAAACAATCTGGCATCCTGAACGTGGCATGTAGTTTGGAAGAATGTTCCTGTTTCAGTTTCCTTTAAGTAGATTTGACTTTGTCTCATTTAAAGTGAATGTGTTTCTTTGTTGACATGAAAGTTTTGATGACACACCATCCTAATTGTTCGCTACTCTATAGAAGCACAAACCTGCAGCCGATTCTCTATGACATGTTTTTGCGCTTCTCATTGTTATAGTTTTCCACCAACTGATCATCACAGCAAGTCAACCTGCAAATAAGCACTCCTGAGCGCTTTAATGAGGCCCTTATCCATGGCCAACTTAGGAATACTCATTGGGCTCCTTCTCATCTCACCCCTGTTGAATGACAGCAACTCCAAATAACCCTCCTATTAAAATGAAAGCATTGCTGTCAAAGATGTCAGGTTGAAGGGGCGGCAAGCCTCTGAAGCCAGTTATTGCATCATTCGTTTGCTGGGCCAAGGTACAGTGCCTACCGGAGTGATTAGAGCAATTACTCAGCACTGTCTGTCACAGTCAATCAGATTTGTCCAGCCTGAATGTAGAAATGACCTAGACCTGCCTTTCTAGCAAAACATCAGTGCTCAAGTTGGAAACATTACTGAGAAAACTTACTTCCTAGCAATTATTTTTCTTTCATTTCTCAACTTGATAGGTCCCTCCAATCATTTGAAACACGCTTTATTTTTCTTGTGTCTTTTCTCTTTTGTTTCTCCCAAAATGTATTGTGACTTTGTGCCACTGAACCAGCAAAAGCATTCCAAGACACCAAAAGCCCTCCTTTGCCTTTTATTAATTTAGCACAAGCTAAAGGAGGCCATTCATTGGGAGCCATATGAGTTGAAGATATGAGAGAAACTCCAAGTAAAAAAAGAAAGAAATCCTAACGAATCCAAATCTCTGTATATCTCCTTTAGGGCTTGATTATAGTATGGAAAAGATTAGCATTTTCTTTAACCTAGAATCATCCCCTACTGGATATGATATAGTATGTATACTATAGTGAATGGCTTATTACGTTAAAAATACCCACAAAAATTATGTATTTAGTGTTATTTAAAGAATAAAGTAAATCAGTGGTTTCCAACCTTTTTTCATTTGTGGACCTCTAAAAAATTTCAAGGTACGGACCCCTTTGGAAATCTTAGTCATAGTCTGCAGACCACAGGGGATCCGCAAACCACCCTTGAAAACCATTGTTCTATGGTAACAACAATCTTTTGTGGACCCCTTTGACATAGTCGATGGACGCCAAGGGGTCCACGGACCACAGGTTGAAAACCACTGAACTAAAGTCACCCTGTGATAACCCTCCATCTTCTTGCTGTGTGGTGGGGGCTGGAGTCCTTAACTTGGCTTTCCACCTACAAGATTGTGTAACAGAATCACACGTCAATCATCTGATTCAGCCTGAGCTATCTGGCCCGCATATCTGGCTACTAGTTCTCACTCTTATTCTTTATTTCAGATTCAATTTTGCTAAGGATCCTTGTGATCAACAGAAAAAACAAATCAACTACACCTTTCCCCTATCCTTTTTTTCCCTATAATTCTAGGAAACTTTGACAGAAAAAATATTAACATCAGCCACAAAATTGTTGCAAGTGCTTGTGTAATCCTTCTGCCAGGTGTTACTAGCAGTAGTAGGGGCCAGATTCAGTGCTGTCTAGGGGGCCCTTTTAAATAAATAAAGCGATTGGCTTCAAGCCCCCACCTAAAATGTTATCCATTCCCAGGATTTAGAAATGTACATTTTAACACAAATCTAAATGTTGACTAACGTTGCTTCCTTACTTGCAAGCGCTCAAATGTTTCCGGGAACATGAAACCACAAAGTCCATTTAACTGGGAAAAATCCACAACCACATATTGACAAAAATGATTAGAGCCGAAACAGTGTGCAAAAGGCATGGCCAATATCACAGACCCAGTCAAGGGTGCAGGAACAATTTTTATAGTGCAGGTGCTAATGATGGAAACTATGGAAACCAAGTATTTGGTGTTTGTTATTACTACTTCAGGGGGTGTGGCAGCACCCAGCAAATCTAGATCCAGCACCACTGGCCCCAGTTTTGTTTGGGTCCACAACTCTTATTCTTGAAACACCAACCCACCTAAACCTAAACCTCACTCTCAAAACACCATGAGATTTCAGTAATGGTCAAGTGGGCAACAGCAGACAGCTAACCTAAGTCTGTCCTCAGCAGTCCACTGAAGTTTACACCACCAGCTCTGACTCTGATCTATAGGTGCTAGGCTAGATTCTGTAAAGCAAGGTTAACTACTTGTACAACTGCCAGGATGGGTTCTGTGAAACTGATTCCTTAAGGCCTGTTATTATCAGGTCCTGGCTCCACAAAGCCAGCTCTGAGAATTTAGCTACAGATGATTCCAGTTCTACAAAGTCAACTCTATGAGCTATGTTGATATTAGGTCTGGCCCCACACTAGGTTCAGAACTTCTGGGTAGAAAACCCAAAGCAAGGCCCTTGGGTAGTATACCTATCCTTCTATACACAGTCTGTAGTCTCTTTAACAAAATCTCTCATCTTCTTGTTGAATATGGGGTTCCTACCCAATCAGAGCCCACTGCCTGTCAGCTTAGGGTGACCCACTTTTCCCAGGCTATACCTTTCACAGTTGCTCCCCCTTGGACAATTACATTCACATGCACCATTTAATATAATTTCCAGAACAAACAAATACCAAACAATAGAACATGAAACACTGGACAGAACTGAACGGGGGTGAAATTATAATATTTAAATGAATATGACCAGAACTAGCATCTCTCCTTTCTCCTATACCAGGAACAGAGAACTTCTTTTCCCTTTAAGTCTTATAGCTCTGGGGCTTACTCTTCTTTTTAGCAAGCAAAGATTTACTTAGGTAAGTAAAAGTAGCAGTATCAAGCTGTAATAAATTTATCATGATAACATGTCTTTGAGGAAAGCAAATATTACTTCCTTTCCCCATTTTCACAGATGGGGAAACTGAGGCAAAGACGGGCTTATGTCACTTGCCCAAGGTCACACAGGAAGCATATGGAAGAAGCAGGATATAACCAACATCTTCTGAATCTTATACTTGTGTTTTAGCTACACAGCTATCCTTTCCATCTCCCTGACGTTCTCTAATTCAACCAATGCAAAGAAAGCCTGTTGTTTCTGCAGAACGTCACCACTAATTAGTCACATTATGGAGTTCTAGCTCCCACTTTAATAAGACTTCCACTAGAAACATGCAGGCTGCTGTGCACACAATAAAGCTACATGCAGCAGAGGGTGACTCAGGATAATTATTTAAAAATAATTTATATTGCTTTTTTTCATTTAACAGAAGCATATAAGAAAATCTGCACAGGTCCAGTGCAAGAGCAGAAGATTTACAGACTGGATAGGCACATTCCTCATAAACAAATAACCAAAGAGAACTAATGATGAATAGGCTTTTCAGAAAGATGACAAGGGGCGAAGTCTGCCAAAGTAAATACACCAAAAAGTGCCCCTTATAAATGACTCTGTCATTTCAGTTTACCTGTTCACTTGATGCGCGGGACCTGAAGGGCACTTGCTACAGGAAGTTAAGTAAAGTAGCTTGTTGCCTTACCAGGGTCTGTTAGCAAGACTAAGGTGTTTTTCCCCGTTGTTTCCCCTCAGCCCCATGTAAAACAAAGGAGTGGAATCCGGGACTGTTTAATGCATTGATTTAAAACTTTCACGTCTCTGGCTGGTGATTACTTATATTTTAGCATGGCTTGGTTCCCTAGTCAATTATAATTGCCATTTTGCAAAACAGAACATGATCCTTTTAAACTTTGCAAATATGAAGGGGCAGAACTGGGGGCTCTGGATTTGCAAAACCTTGCTTTCTCTGAGATGCAAACGAGCTCAATCTAGCCCTCAGTGTTTAGTAATAAGTAATCCTTTTTATTAATTTCTTCACAAAAGGGGCAATATGGTCTCAGTTTGAATTCTAACTCTGCTCTTTCTTTGGACACATACACACTTTTGGCTTTAGCTGTATGAAATATTTATGAAAAATGAATATTTCCAATGGCATTCATGGCACCTTTAATCAAATGCTAGGCAAATTTTTGGCTTATGATGTCAACCATGTCCTTCCCAGGGATTTCTGCCTGGCAAAAAATCCTGTAGTTCTGTTTTATCTTTTCCCTCCTCATTTCCAGGATTCACTTTTTGAAATGATACCACAGGAACAAACTGATCAATCTGTACCAAGCCACATAACTAAGCCCTTTCTAGACAAGAGCACATTCAGCAATAGGTGCAGCTTTGTTGACCAGAGTTTAAGTGTCAGTGTAGAGACACCATGGGACATTTTGGGTACATTTATACTGCACACACTTTATGGCAGTGTGTAAAATACCTTACATTACATGCCTCCCTAGCATAAGTATAAATAGCAGTGTAGACACAGAGACACAACTTAGGCCAGCAGAGTAAAGATATGCCTGAACTCTGTGGGTATGTATTCTATAGTGCTCTCTATGTGCCTAAGCACTGTCTTCCCCTGTCCACACTGCTCTATTTAGCAGTGTAGTATCCTGCTAGCCCCCTGATGCCTGAGCCTTTCCCCACTGCCTCTTGTTTGGCAGAGCCAGTCACTGACATATGTAGCTACGCACTTCAGTGTGGATGCACTGCTTTTCACAACCCTACACATACCCTACATACCAGGCACCAATGTTGTGCAGTGTAGACATAGGTTTTGTCATTAGTAGTGCAACTGCACCCATTACTAATAATAGCTCCAGAATGAGCTACTCTAGCCAGGACTTTATAGCCTGAATTTGCATTTCACTAATTGTATTGGCTTTAGAAAAGACTGTGGCTCAAGTTAAGTTTAAATTCACAAACAAAAAACTTTGTTTAATGTTAGTTAAGTTTGCTCTCATCAACAACCTACACCATAAAAAAATTAAGAAATACAATGTCAAGGATTAAAAAGATATTAAAGGATTGCAAAGTCAAGCAACCTCAAATCAGGAAATGCCAGAGTGAATGGTAGCCATGCACTCTTAATTTGTCCCCTTTGTGTGTATGCATTATGATCACCGTGATCGATCGGTCCATCAGCCCTCACAGAGAGAGCACTGATCAAAACATGTCATTTGTGTTGCTCTAACCAGTCTTTCAGCCACCCACTGGCCAGGCTGTCAGCGGCACTGGACATCTGATCGGCATAGCGCATCACACCCCAGAACCCCTGAGTGATCTGCCAGCCCCAGTCTCTCAAGTAGCTGGACTTATACTGCGCCCGACATGCATTATGATACAGCCTTTAATGACATGATTTTTTTTCAGAGGACCCCTGCCTCATTCAGTGCACAACCTGGATCTGCTCTGGGGATGAACCAGGGTTTGGTAGTGAAGGAGGTTGTTATCTGTAGGACCTCTGCCTAATTTGTTGCAGAAGTTGGAAGGTTTGTAGTGAATGCAGCAGGGACTGCAGGAAGAGAAAGGATGGTCTCATGGTTAAGGCTTTTGAATGCCATGCTGGAGACTTGAATTCTATCTCTGCCACTGAGTTCCGATGTGATACCGGGAAAGTCACTTACAACTGTCTTTTCAGTGATAGACACTTCTGCATGTAATTAGAGGCTGTATCATAATGCATATGCACAAGGGGAGGAGGGGTGAATTAATGTTGCATGGGCAACTTTCATTCTGGCGTTTCCTAAATTTGAGAGTGCTTGACTTTTCAATTTTTTAATCCTTAACTTTGTATTTCCTATTTTGATGGCTTAGTTTATTGATAAGAACAGCCTTAACTAACATTAAACAAAGTTTTAGTCTGGAGTTTTCCTTAGTTTTTGAATAGAAAAAAATCGTTTATATGTGTATTACAAAAATAACAAAGCCCTTATATATTTGTTGTCTTCAGTGTATACTTTATTGCCATTACTATCTTTGTGAAGCTCCATATTTCATCACTCAGTGTCATGTTGACCAATATATTGAAAGTAAGCAAATTAAACTATTCCAACAAAGCATCTTATTTTTAATGTAACCTCAGTTTCACTGTAATTTCCAAATTTCATTTTTTAAAAATTGTGTAATTAAGAACTCAATAGGGATGTGTAGCTTTTCCCAATTTTTTTTAGAAGGTAAATATTCAGAAAGCTGTAGCCCCTGATTTGTACATGAAAAGGAGCTGGAATATTGTATCTTATTTTTATATTTTTATTTTGTATCTTATTTAACCCTTTCTGAGGAAAGTAACAATTACCCTTTGAAAAGAAACAGTGTAACTTACCTTGGTACAAACCCAAAGGAGCACAGCAGGAGCGTATAAAAACTTAGGAAGTTTTCGTTACAGGTCTTCCTGTGACTCTTCTGTGTTCATAATGTTCTGGTCCTCTGAGGTAAATCCGTTATCAAAGGCAGCCATTGCCATGACACCCAGGGCAAGAGCGACTCTCCCCAAGTATGTAAATGAACGGAACTGAATGAGTGATGAGTGGCTGATTTTCTCTGATGTCACAATGTTACTGCTCAGGCTGCAGCAGGGGGCAGCAAATATGCACTGTGTGTGTGTAGTAGGGAAGTAGGCTTTTCTGGTGTTCTTGTTTTCCCAACTTTCATTATAAATCTCATACAAACACAAAATACATATTGGAGAACCTTTCCCCCCTGCCCTTCCCCCATTAATTAGTAGTTGAAATTTTGTTCACATTCCCCATGGCACATTTACAAAAAAGGGTTCAGAAAAGGAGGTCAGACACTGAGGTACAGACCCTGTAAAACAGAAAATTCTGATGGCCTTAACTATGGTCTCACTACTGGGAGACGAGAATCAGCTTCCTGCAATAGTCTGAGCCCCACTTGGCCATCTGAGGATGTCAGTGTCCTTACAGATCTTAATGAATGTAGCTTCACAGTATTCTTGTGAGGTAGCCACTCAGTGATGGGGGACACACATAAATACCTAGAGAAGCAAGTAGTAGTATTACAGATGAAGTATCTGTGGTACCAAGAGATTCATGAGCTGCCAATATTTCTACAGGAAGCCTGTAGCAGAGCTGGTAATAGAACACAGGTATCCTGATTCTTAATCCTGTACCTTACCAACAACATTAATCCACTTCCTTATAGTGAGCATATCCCACTGGACAATACTTTAAAAATGTAGCTTCCCGTGACTGTTATTGGCCATTGCTGTTCTATTCTGAGCTCATAAAATACTGTGACACTTGCTGTGAACCACACCACAATAATTGCACATTCTCATAGCATTTTCTGGTAAGTAGGAGAGGTCAGACAAAGACATTCTAGAAGAGACTGCAGAACGAATCCTGCTTTTACTGTGGGGAATATAAGTCTCAAATCCATCAACATACTTTCAGAGACTGGACTAGACATCCAGAAACAGCCTGGTTTCTACTGGTCACTCCAAGTACCATTTCCAGCCATCTTTCTGAAGGAGTCCTGTGCACAGAAACTATAAAGCTCTAGTCACACAATCAGTTCAAATACAGTTCTGGGACATGACATTAGTTGTGGATGCCAATACCATCAAGTTAAGGAGCACACAGTGACTGAATTTAATATACAGGGTACCTGAACTTTTCAAAATAAACTGTAATTATGCTGCAGTTTGGAGTCAGAACATGTATGAAATGCTCTGCTGAGTTACATAATTTGGTGACCTTCACCTCATTAATATCTGCCTATATGCTGTACCTTTGGAAGACCAATCTCAGTATCTTAAAGGTGCGTTCTGATGAACAAAGCTGTAGATATGTATTTATTTTAAAATAAACAAACAAACAATCCTGGATGTTAGAGCAGCTCATTTAGTTCTGCTTTCCAACTGGTTGTGTGCTGTGTCACACTGATCTAGGTTTATCCTCTTATCAATTTTAAAGCTTTTGACATACTGCATTCAAATTCACTCTGGATTAGCAGGAATTACAGACCCTAAACTTTTGATTATTAGTGACACCTTTGTTCATTTGGTCCACAAACATGTACAAATGCACCATCTTGTTTAATAAAAGTCTCACTCCCACTGTATCACCTTCAGATTTATCCTTCCCCCATCTAAAAATATACACACACACACACACACACACACACACAGAGAGTCAGTAACGCTCATACTCACACATCCATGCTAACATGACTCAATATCACTAACTATTACAGGAGCAGAACAATAACACTTGGGTCTCTAAGTGGATGTGGCATTGTGTAAGCCTGGGGCATACAAATTAATGCACCTACTAGCTGGCATAATTTGCCTGGTCAAATATCAAGACAATTCTTCCACCAGCTCCATCCTACAAAGGAAAAGAACTTTTGAAAACAGCCACTACTTTATTTTATTCACTGTGTCTGGAAGCACATCTCACACAACTTCAAAGAGTGGAAAATATTTGTGTGTCAGTGGAGAGTACACAAAATAAAACACAAAACAAGGCTTAGAAGCAATGACAGTAACTGTCAAGCATCAGGATTTCTCCTTCATGGTTTCAAAACATCCTGGTGAAAAAAAGCAAAAAAGCACACTGAGTAAACCACAGCTGCTTGATATAATAATTTGCTGCAGGCCCACAGAACAGCAGCTTTTTTATTGCAGAACAATTAGACAATTAGTACTGCAATTGAATTCAGTGGGTTTGGGGCACCTAACTCCCTTAGGATCCTTTACAAATCCCAACATGTCATCATGACTGATAGTCAACACATTTTCCCTGACCCAGGGAAAGGCACTAGGACACTGGAGCTGGCTAACCCTCAGCCTGGGCTCAGCTGTAGTCATGTTGAGCCTTTTGCCCCTGGGTTCCCTTCAGGAGCCCCACTCCTGGGCCTACAGTTCACTTGTCTGTAGTCCCTGGAGGTGCTCCCCAAGTCCTACCACAGATTGCTGGTGAGAATCATCCCTCCAGAGCCTCTTGCCCACAGTGTCAGCCTGCCCAAATCAAAGGGGGGGTGAAAGGTTTGGCTGGCTCCATTTGCTATTGGAGCTCATTAGCAGTTCCTAGCAGCCTTCATGCTCCTAGGCAAACTTCTCCCATTCTTGTATTTTATGGTGTAGCAGGCTCACATTCTGCGTCTGTAACCTCCAGGTGCTGGATTTCATGATGTATGGCTACAGTCTCTCTTTTCCTAGCATTTTATTTTTTAAATTGTAATATTGCTTTCTTAATGGTGCCCCATTTTCCTGACGCTCTTACCAGATATTTTAGAGTAAACGTTGTCACTTTTAGGTGCCTGAGTTTGTCAAACAGAATCCCCTTCTCAATATTACTATTTACTCTCCTAAAGGATGTGATCAACAATTTCTTTGATGTTGCATGTTTCACAAGGCCAATCATTGCATTTATTAATTAAGGCCAAGCATTCCTATTTAAGCCCACGGTGCCTGGCAAGTATTTGGAGCAGATCTATCTCACTCTTTCTCTCAGGTTCTTGCAATATGTCAGCAATTTTAATTCTAGGGCATGCTTCCTGAAATCTTTCCTCCCCTCTTTTCTTTTGGTCATAGTTCCTGGTACTCCTCTCTTAGTTCATTTTTAATTAGGTTTTTAAACTCCTGTTTACTTAGAGGGATCCGTATGACAAGTTCTTCCTTTTCTACAACATTTTTTGCTATGTTGTCTTCCACATCATTTCCTGCTATCCCTACATGCACTGGGCTCCATGTTATTTCAGTGTTTACTCCCATCTGTGCCAATTCTGTTAGTAACAATATTTCATTAATTATATCATTTCAGGTATCTGAATTCCCATTTTTGATTGCCAGTAGTCCTGACAGTGAATCTGACAATATCACAATGGAGGTAGGTTATACATCCAGGATCCAATATAATGCCAACATTATCCCTGCTAGTTTGGCCATCATAACAGCTACAAAATTTGATAGACTAATGGATTTCTTTACTCCAAGTATTGGGAAACAGAATGTTGTCCCCACTCCCAGTTTTCTCATCTTTAGACCCATCTGTAAATATATGGCAATGTTTGTCCCATTTATCCCATATATAGCGATTTGCAACATTTAATACATCTAGCTGTCCTTCCCCTGCCTTTTAATTTCATAATATAGTTCCACATATATATTGGGCTGGGTTGTGTGTGTGATTTTTCCACTTATAATGCATTTTCCCATGGCTATGTATACTAATTTCTTTTAGGACTTTTTTTTCTCTTAGTTCTTTTGTCCATCTTGGTCAATCTTATTAACATGAGACATTTTTTGTCCCCACCCCACCATATTGTTCACTGAATTCCCTGCATTCTTCATATATTTGTTTAGTGTTGCCATCTTCCCTGTTTTCTATGTCTTTTTCCCAAGAGGTTAAATCCAATAATTTCATTCTTAACGTTACAGGCATTTCACCAGCAGTTATCTGCATTACACATACAAGTCATGATGAAGGCACCATATGACATGCACAATGCCTGGGCTTGGATTGACTTGAGCTTCCTTAGGTTAGTTTTTGATGTGGAACTAAACACCTGGCATCCTTACTCAAATGATTGGTCTTATTAATGCTCTATAAAGCATTACCATTGATTTCTTATCCACATCCCAAGTGGTTCGACAAATATTTTTAAGTAGATTGGTTTTACCTTTACATTATCTACAATATTTTCAGTTAGCTTGCAATTAAATGTCACACCCAGGAATTTGTACTTTTAATGATGCTATTTTGCTGTCCACAAAGACTGTTTACAATCTTTTTTAAAGTTTTCCTTTTAGTGAATATCATTCCCCTTTGTGTTGAGAATTGAAAATTTAAAGCCCCACATATTTCCCCATTCCACACTTTCCCTAAGTGTTTCATTAATTCACTTTTCAGCCTTGTTCAGACAGCCAGTTCTCCTCATTGTAGCTTTCTACCCCTTTGTGTCTCCAGCATTTTTTTAAACCACTCTGTCATTTTCAGAGGGTTTATATCCCCTATCTGCACATTCTTGACTAGTGATTTCATTATTATAACAGTTATATTTTTCTCTTTTCTGTCTTTCTGCCTACTGTTTCTTCTTGTAGCTCTGGCATGTCCCCCCTTTTTCTTTTTCCTGACCTGAACTCTGTCTTCCCCTCTGCTATCACCTTCATCATTTTCTAGATTGGTTTCAGTATTCTCCATTAGATCTTTCCTCTCTTCCGCAACATACAGCACAGCTACCTCCAGCCTGAGCAACTCCCACAACCTACTGCCTTTCTCTATTCTGTGACCAGTTGCAACTTTTTGTGCTCTGCATGTTCTCCAGGCATGCCTAACTAGTGCTGCCTGGGTGAAGGAATGCTCCTTAGCCTTTCTATTAGTGAGATGGGGGAACAGCCTTTGATAAATGAAGGGGGGCGGGGAGGAGATAGCTCCCATTTATGGACACCCAGCCAGCCAGTTAGCTTATAAAATCCCTCTTAGTAGCTGTTCTCTACTTGCTTTACTTCTAAAGGGTTAAAAAGTATCATTGCTATGCATAGGTAAAAGGAAGTGAGTGGGCACCTGACCAAAAGAGCCAGTGGGAAGACTAGAACTTTTTAAAATTAAAAAAAAACCTCCCACTTTGTCCGTCTGTTGTTCTCCCAGGGAGAGGCAGACAGGGCAACAGCTATGCTGTAAGAAGCTTTGGGCCAGGTATGAAAAATCCTCAGTATCATACCTAGAAACTACTCATTTGAACTCTCAAAAATATAAATAGATCAGGAAATGTCTAGGAAGATGTGATTAGGTTTATCTCTGTTTATTTCTTTATGGCTTGTGGACTTCTCTGTGCTAACCCCAGGTGCTTTTGTTTGCTTGTAACCTTTAAGCGGGACCTCAAGAAAGCTATTCTTGGTGCTTAATCCTTGTAGCTACTCTTTTAAAATCTAGCAATAGCCTGAGTTTCCAGATGTATTTTTCTTTTTAATAACATTTTCCTTTTTTTAGGAACAGGATTGGATTTCTGTGCCCTAAAAGGGTTGTGCATATGTTGTTTAATTAGCTGGTGGCAACAGCTGATTTCCTTTGTTTTTCTTTCTCAGCTCTTCCCCGGAGTTGGGGGTGAAAGGGCTTGAGGGTACCCCCACAGGGAGGAATTCCCAAGTGTGCCTTCCTGGGTTCTCAAAGGGGTTCTGCACTTGGGTGGTGGCAGCATTTACCAACCCAGGGTCAGAGAAAAGCTGTAACCTTGGGAGTTGAATACAAGCCAGGAGTGGCCAGTATTAATTTTTAGAATCCTTGCGGGCCCCCACCTTCTGCACTCGAAGTGACAGAGTGGGGAATTAGCTTTGATAGGGGCAAAACCCTAATTTTACACTTGTTTCTCAGAAAGGGGAAATATATTTTAATGACATTGGGCCATATCCTGAGGTCTATAGTCAGTTTCTACTCTGTCCTTATTCAGTTTGCCTGAGTAAACACTGAAGGAGTGATTTTCAAATGTGTCAACACCTACAACTCCAGCAGAAATCAATGGAGGCTGCAAGTTCTCATTACTTTGGAAAATCAGGCTCTGAGGAAAAACTGAGTAGGGAGCTCTGAGTTGGATCCGTTATCATATCTTTCTTTTCTCATTGCTTACCCCTAAACAAAGTTCTTCCCTTCTTTGTTCCAGAGATCTTCCAGGAACCTCCCCATCCCTAAATATGTTCCTTTCACCAAGAGAACAGGGGAGCAATTTATTTCATGAAGACACTTTCAATTTGACCAAGACACATTTTTGTAGTTTTAATATGCTATTTCCTTTGTGGAAAATCCCTCTTTTCCAGGATGCTGTTTTACTGCAAATAATCTAAAATACAGGTTTTAAAATTATAGTAGTATTGTGTGCTAAAAAGAGCAGGGAACTTTCAGGAAAATACTTGATATGTGGGGATGGCTGGCACTATATATCCTGTTTGATTTTCAGATTCAGCTGGGCCATCCCCTCTTACCATCAACAACCTGCCTCACAGCCAGCTCAGAGCTTCATTGTTTTGGCTTTGTCTATAACCCAAGTGGAACCAGCTTTCTTTAAAATTTTGTTTTTCAAACATCTCTGTCAATAGATATAAATCCTGACCAATAAGCATTATTATTTGTATTATAGTACTGCCCCAGGGCCTCAGCTAAGATCAGGGCTCCATTGTGCTATTACAGACACACAATCCTTGCCTTGAAGCATTTACAATCTACGTGGACAAGACAGACAAGGGGTTGGAGGGTAAACAGGCACAAAGAGGCAAAGTGATTTGCCCAAGGTCACATAGCAGGTCAGAGGAAGAGCCAGGAATAGAACTGATCTTTTGACCTCAGCCCACCCATGCCCTCCAGACTGGCATGCTTGTGGATGGTGAGTGGAACTGGAAAAAGGGGTCCAGGTTTCAGGAACCACCTCATTGATGTGGCACCTGAGGGCTCAGAAATGCAAGCTGAGTCCAGATTGATAGCTTTCAGACTCTGGAGCTACAGCACGTAGTACTAGCCACTCAGCATACTTACTAAAAATCTGTTTCATTCGTGCTTGCCTGCCTACTGCAGTAAAGCAACACTTCTGCCTCTCCGCTGTTCTAGTCTTTGGCCTTTCTCAGGTAGATATTAACAATGTACAATCTGTGGGAGATCGTGTGACATTCCTAAATGTCCACTGGGGAACTCAAAAGAATTGGCTGACCTCATTTCAACTATGTTAAACTTGACTGACTTGAACTAAGATCAGCTTTCATCTTCTGCCCCTTATAGATTTATAATATATATTGAATGAAATAGATGATTGTGGATAGATGCCACACAGGCTATTATGAAACTTCTACACAGGATAATTAATTACAAAAAAGGCATATTGCATTAAGCCTATGTGAAATAAGAACTTGAAACTGTGATCTTTTCTTCTTTGCCTGCTCTATACCTAGGGTGACCAGATGTCCTGATTTTTATAGGGACAGTCCCGATTTTTGGGTCTTTTTCTTATATAGGTTCCTATTACCCCTGTCCTGATTTTTCACACTTGCTGTCTGGTCACCCTACCTATACCTCTTAATTTCTCTCTTCCTATTTTTTATTGAACTCTGTGGAGCACTGTGGTATACAGTTCACATAAAATATATTATGTAAAGGAAAATTGTGTTATCTTCTACAGTAATTCTTGTTTGACTACATATTGTGAGTGAGTGCTCAGCACTTTTGAAAATCAGGTCACTTATTTAGGTACCTAAATATGGATCATCATAGAAGCCTAAGTTTAGGTGTCTATTCTTGAAAATCTTGGACTAGATTTTCATAAGGAAATTCAGAGACACTTGTCACACAGAGGCACAGGCCATCAGGGTGGGTTTTAATGGCATGCAAGGCAGGTGCACGTGAAATTGTGTTCAAAGCCAAATTGAGGGAGGAAGAGGGCCTGCCTCTTCTTTCTCCCCATCCTCACCCTCCTCTTTCGTTCCCTATCAATCTCCTTCTGTGGAAGTCAGGAAACCTATAGTCAGAGCTGGGATGGGAGTAAACAGTACTCTTTCTCTCCCCTTGTTCATTAATTTTCTCTCGCATGCTCGTTTATTCATTCATGACTCCTCATTCCACTCACCTTGGCCTTGGCACAGAAAGCTTGTGCTGGGTACCTGGTTCCTTAGTGACTATTAATGGGAGACAGCAGAGCAGAGCACCCAGACTGCTCTAACCTACACAGGGCTACGGGCATCACAGATGTGCCCTGAGAACAAGAGAGTCATAATTGGCTCCCTTGTCACCTACCTTCCTGTTGCCAGCCCCACTTCTGCTGCTGCAAGTAGAAAGTTGGCAAAGCATATCTAGGCCCACCTTTTTCAAATTTCTTATGAATATTAATAATTGTAACAGACTCCTGTTATTTGCTAATATGGTAAAAACATAATTGTCTTCTAGTTTTTTAAAGAGTGTATCCAGAACCATTGAGTTGCATAGGGAGTAACATCTGGTAACTTGACATTACATTGCAAATTAGAAAAAACAGATGTATTAATCCACACCGTTTCTCTAGATGAAAGAGGGAAATTTTATGTTCAAAATTCTTCTTGGTACATTTCTGACACATATATGGAAAAAAAAAGTTACAAGGCAGATTTAACAAAAATTAAATTTCATGAACATATGTTACCATGGATTGTTTTTCTTTTTATCATTTCAACAATATAAAAACATTCATACACATTACCAGTGTTGGATTTATCTTGTCTGGTAAATAATAATTATTATTTTTATTGTGATCCTGCCTCTGAGTTCCAGTCATGGACCAGGATCCCACTGTGCTAGGCCCCGAACAAGCAGAACACAAAGATGGGCCTTCCCTCTGGAACGTGCAATCTAAGTAAGTGAATAATGTGTTTGTTTATTTGTTGTCTGGGCCATGTAGAATTTAGAATATCCTCAACTCTTCATTTCGTTATTTATAAGTAAATATGTTTAGCAGCCTTACCGGATTTCATCCTTTCAGCCCAAGCCCTTTGTATGTTTCATTCACCTGTTGCATCCTGTCTGACATGGATATTGTGAGCAATACAGGCAGGGGCTATTCTTGGTGGTTTCTTGTCAATACTGAGCCTAGCACAATGGAGCCCTGATCCTTGGGGTTCTTAGGTGCTATCCCAATAGAATAATGCAATAAAAAAATAATACATTAAGTTGGGGTGGGGAAGGCTGGAATAGAAATAGCCCTGAGACACAGAATTCAGAACTGGACACAGAAAAAACAAAACAAAAAAAACCAAACAAAACCCTTCCACAAAATGCAAGAGAGTTTGGATCCAATATTGGGCCCATATCTATTTATAACCAATCAGATTATTTTAATGTTTTTTAATATTAACTAGTGATCTATTAGTAAACAAAAAGCTTAGTAGACCTATGCAGGTTAACTGAATCATTATCTCATCTCTCTCTATTCTATTAGGCTCATCAGCATAAAAGTAATATCTGTTTTTAAGTGTTGTCAAGGAAGCTCCTAGGGTAAAAGAGCTCTTTTGATAATTTAAAACTTCCCCCTCAAAACCTAGTTCAATTCACCTTGCTTTCTGAAGCCACAAATTACTCTATGGCATGAAATTTAAGGCTGGAGCTTGAAATGTTGATAAAGATCTCCCAGTGAAATCACCCAAACATTGTTCATAACATCATGTATGATATAGTGACATGCAATATGTTTCACTGGCACTGAGATTGGAAATGGAAATGTTAAGTATAAATCTTTATGGAAGTTTCAGTAATTTTTAATAATTTGTTCTTTTGTGGCATGCATATGTGAATGATATATTTGTCCTTGAGCAATACGAATTCATTTCCCCACATCTATAATATCTGCAGTAAGCTAAATTAAAAATACATTTGTACTTGTACAGTTAAATGATCATATTTAATGAAATGTCGGAGATGAATCTTAGCAAATAGTCAAGAAATTATTTCAGAAAGAGCAGCATTTCATTACTGGCAGTCAGGAAAAATCAGAGATTAAACAAATGGTTTACTACTTCAAGATATTGTGGGGTAAAATTCTCTGCAAGGAGGGTCAGATGACTGTCAGATCTCTGCTGTTATTCATCTGAGAAATGGGAAGCTGTTTTAGAATGTGAGGTTAGCATGATTAATACCCGTTCACAAAAGCAAGGAAACTCTGTTGATACTCCCAACCATTACTGGCCTGAGTTATATATAGAGCTGGGAGAAATTTTTTGTCTGAAACTTTTTTTCAGTGAAAAATGCAGATTTGGTGACACCAAAACATTTAGTTTTGCTCACAAAAAAATGCTAAAAAATTTCTGACAAAAATGAAAACATTTGATTTGGACATTTTTGAAACAAAACGTTCTAATTTTTTTTGTTCAAAACAACTTTTCATTTAAAAAAATTCCTTTAATTTTATTTAAAAAAACCAATACAAAACATTTTAAGTGTGGTTGAAATCAAAACTAAATGTTTCAGTTTTGTCATAACAATATGTTTTGTTCAACCCTCTAATGGAGTCGCACCTCCCCCAGGCGACAGCACGACAAATGCTTCTGCCTCAGTTTCTTCTTGCTCCAGCTGTAATCAGGAACATAGTGTCTCTCAATGGCCTGCCTCTGGGCAGAATGTATTTCTGTACACAGACAATAGCCTGCAAGATCTTCATGATAAAGCCCATTCTCCCAAATCCTGAAGTAAAAAATGGGTACAGTAACAACAGTTTTCCATGCCCCTTTCAGGGACATCATTTCCAGGTCACCCACCCAAGAGTCTCCGTTCACCGTTCCTTTGCTCCTATGCCAGGGCCCCGCTCTCCAGGCCATCCATTGCATTACCAGAGTAGCTTCGCTCCCATGATTCTGCCCCCAAGACAGGTCTCCCATAAGAGAGCTCCTTGCAGTGTTTCATTCTCCAGGCCTCCGAGTTCCACCAAAGCTCAGGAAATGTCTCTGCAGAGTCCACTCTCTTGTTTCTGGGCATGGCTCCCCCTGAGCAAGTGGTTCTTCCCCTTTGTCCAGGGGTCTCTGCACAAGCCTTCTTAAGCTGCTGTTCTGGTCTCATCACTTATCTCTCTTTCCCTTCAGGCAGTTCTCCTCCTCCCTTCCATACTCTCTCTCTCTAGGCTTAGATGCTTCTCAGACCCAAATGGAAGGCAGCTGACTAAACACAGGCACACTCACCTCTTCCCTTGTTAGAGGGGCCCGTCACTCTGTGACAGACCCAAAACAACTCCCCCTGCACCCAGTTCCAATTTTTTTGCAATTGTCAGTGAACTGAAATATCCGTTATTCACCCAGCTCAGCAACTGGGAGAAGGCAGCATGCTGTTTGGTAGATAACCCTCCAGCTGCTTAAGATAGGCCTCAAAAGGAGTCCTTGTCCAGTAGGAATGGAAGTTATTGTGGGGACTGAGTGTAGAGCAGTGTAAACATAAGAAAAATGGGCAGAGAAAGTGGGGTTGGAGAGAACGAATGAGAAGGGGGACATGGAGGACTCCTTACAGGCAAAAAAAATGAAGAACGGATTGTTTCTGCTTTGAAATTTCTGTAAAGAAGGAAATTAAAGGTGAAGCTTGGTCTTGGGTCATATTTTTATAGGTATTATGCATCTTATTTCAATGACAGTTAGGCAACTAGATACTTTTGAAAAGCTCACTTGGCACTATTTATATTTTCAGACACCTAAATATCTTAAAAAAAAAAAATCATCTAGTTCTATTCCGAACTGTAAAATGGGAAGACGAATATTCCCTTTCTCCCACACTTTCTCTCTCTTGACTATTTAAATTGTAAGCTCTTTTGGCAGGAATTGTTTCTTACAATTCATGTGTACTATGCCTAGACAATAAAGTTCCTGATAGGGCTTCTAGGTGCTACTGTAATACAAATAACAATAATAAGTGAATAAAACATTTTGACCAACTTTTCTTTAGTTCTCTAACTAATCCTCTGGGACTCTTGAACCCATTTACAATTTGATTCTAACGCAAAGAAACAGACTTGATGGAAGCTATAGAAATTACACAAAAGATGCTGATTTTGTGGATTCTGGAGATATAAAAATGAAACAAGATGTAGTGATGAAGCATCTTTATGGACATGCATACTTCATCACAAGAAAAGCAGCCTGAATATTCTCAAAGGTTGAGTGCTGATCTTCTGGGGATATCAAAGTGCCTTTATTTTCTTTTAAAACTCAGCCTTTGTTAATCTTTCAGCAATATGAAAGCAGCTAGAAATAATGATATAACTCAAAAGAATTTTTTTATGACAGACAGAAAGCATTAATATACATAGATAATAGCACACAGATAACAGGGAACTATAAAGACATGCGAAGTCACCTCTGCCCAAACACCCATGCACATGACAAGACTTTTTTTCTTCGTTAGCTGAATCCTTCTATCTTCTTCACCCTAGCTCAGGCAAAATCATGAGAAAAGAGATGGGCTTCTTCTGCCTCATTTTTGCTTACACTTCTCTCTGAGTTTTTAAAATTAGGTGTATTTTAGAAATTCAGAAAGGAAATCATTTGTTTACAGATGCACTCATATTATTCGTAACTCTGCTTTTGAATGCATGCACATGCGCACGCACACACGCAGGAATTTTCATGAGAATCTAATTCACAGAAAAAACTTACTGGATTAGTTTACTAATTAATCAAGTGCACTAAAGCATCTGGGTTATCTGAACAACACTCCATAGCGGAACTCAGATCATGCATAGCAAATTGAATCAAGGAAAAGCAGCTGAGGTGCATCAGCTTTGAATTTGGCCAATGTCAATCATATTTGTTTAAGAAGTTCCTTTTCAACTTAAATCATAAATGTTAAAAAGTGACATGGCATCTGTGTAAATATCCATCTAATTCTGATGGCCAGAATACTTGCCTGCTGAATTAACCTTCAAGGAACTGGAAATGTACTCAACACAGGTTTCTAAATAGATGCGTCTTTGGGTAGACATCCCTCTTTTCTGATTTTAAATGCAAAATTGGATTTATTTTCTTTATTTTTGCTTGTTGGAAGAAGTTTTATATAGTCAGACCCAGAGCTGTCCTTAGTGGCACATCTTGAGATATGCTCTCTAGGTCTTTGGGAATTGGGAGGGTGAGCAGGGGGTGGGGACCAGAAAGGGTTCAGGCGGTAGCTGCAACATTCAGTTTTTCCTGATCATGTCTCATGTTACCACATTCTGATACAGAGCCTGCACGCTGGGCGTTTTTGTGGCAGGTGACAAGAGGATTGGCTATACAGCATAGTTTTCTCCTGCTCCTGAGGAAATGCTACGAGGAAAAAATAAGTTCAAATTGGAAGGTAGCAGCAGCTGCCAAAGTTGTGTTTCCCTCAGGCAAAAAGGAGGTTGTGCACGGGAGAAACCACTGTATAGCAGCATCACAAGGTTTCATCCCAGACTGGAGGGAATCAAGGCACTTGTTAATGTTTTGAAGTTTGCTTTCAATCAGACACCAGAAGAATTCATTCAATTTGCTTAGTATTTTTCCCTTATGAACTTCAGCCCCACAATAGCTTTGCAAAACAGCTGAGCAATCCCATAGTGGGTTTTACATCCAGGGTAGGCTGCATCAGTGTGTCTACATACAGGGCTTGCATTTTATAGAGACTAATGAATGATTCTTTTTCAAATTTGATTCCGTAAAAAGCTACTTGGCTGCTCCAAGTAATCTTTTTTATTCTTCATCTTAGTTTACTCTTAAGGGTTTGTTGTTCCATCTTTTACGGCTGTCCTAATGTACACAAATCACTTTTAGAGATAGTGTCATGCGTATGAAGGGAGCAATTTATCAATACATATACTTCTTTGGTGAAGGATGGTTTGTCTTTACAAGGCTGGACAGCCCCAACTGGATTTCAATTTGCTATGGCATGCAAGGGATTTAGGGGATTATGGCTGGAGAGAGGTTTTAAGAATCAACCAGCTTATTATTGCAGAAGGAATATACAATTTTAAAACCTTGCTTGTCTTGACTTTTTTTTTTTTCAAGATGTAAGGAGAGAAGGGTGTATCAGTGAGAAAAGCAATAAGCCACTTGATGAATTTACAGCAATTAGTTTTTTATGCTTTTCAGTCACATGCTGCCTAGTTTTGAATGTGACAAATATAAACTGTAGTGCCAGATCTGATTTACACCAGCTGAGGATTTGGCCTCTAGTGTGTTACTATTAGATACCAAAAAAAGCTGTTGGGGAGGGGGAGGAATCAAGAAATACAGTCCTAGACGTTTATGCAAATGGGAAGGTGGCAGGTTGCTACAAATAAATATAGTTTTGAACGTGGCGTATAATCTAATGTTTAATGTAAGCAAATGACTAAAGAATAAAATTTCCTGAGGAAGGAAGATAAAATAATGTATTAAATATCTCATTCACTTCTTCCTTGTTGAAATGAAAGAGCTGGAGGAGGTTCAAGAAATCTAGTGGCTCAAAGCTAGGTTAGGTACCTTGTATGCCACAACATTCATTACTGATAATAACTAAAGTACTGCAAATCAATCACCATGAAGTCTAATATTAGAGTAGACAGCTGTGTTCTTTCTTTCTGATCCCTATAAAGAGTTAAAATATTATAAGATTGGTTTACTTCTCATGGACTCATAGACTTTAAGGTCAGAAGAGACCCGCATGATCTGGTCTGACCTCCTGCACATGGCAGGCCACAGAACCTCACCCACCCACTCCTGTAATAGACCCCTGACATCCAGCTAAGTTCCTGAAGTGCTCAAATCATGGTTTAAAGACTTCTGCTTTACTCCAGTTTTACCCTAGCATCACTCCATTACAATTAGTGACACACTTATGTGAAACTGGAATGATGCAATGGTGAATAAGGCTTATGAGTTCCCCCCACAAGTCAGAACAGTGAAGACTTGGCATAACGTGCACTTCTTAGGGTCTGACCCAACTCCTGCTGAAGTCAATGGGATTCTTTCCATTTTCTTCAACAGGAGTTGGGATAGGTCCATACAGAGGTGAGGGATAAGAGAGGCTCCTGGAAATATCTTCAATGTATAGTAGCTTCATTCTTTTTAAGTGAGTTTGTTGATAGTTTCTGACACTTGTGTGAACTGAAATCCTTCCTTAGTCCACAGAATAGGAACAGCACTGACAATAGCACTGCAGGGTTACTAATACTGCCCTGACATTGTGCTCCTACTCTAGACTGGAGTGACTACCTCCAGGGGTGGGATAATAGTTAAAACTCCATAGCCATTCAGCCCTGGCCTCTCTGCTTAGACTGCTAAAAAAGGTGTGTCCATTAGTTTCACTTGTGATGGTAGTTTTTATATTGAGTACACCTGTTCACTAGGAACTGGACTGAGGCCACTTGCTGGTTTGACTAAGGCAAATGAACAAGCATCAGATGGTAATCAAGTTTGGTCACAACCATCAAAAACCAGTGACCCAGAGAAGAAACCGGTGGCTTACATGATTCACACTAGTGATCTAGAAATGAAAGGCTCAGTTTCTCATTATCAATCTCCTGAGCCTGTCATTAGCTTCATTCTTATTAATTATCTTATAATTCAAACATGTATTTTGGCCTCCAGTATTCATAAATGCTCCACACTTTTGCCACAGCTAAATATACAAAATACTCTGCCTCCTCCACACACCTGGAATCTCACATTTGCACATCTCTATATTTTGAGGATGACAAACAAGGAATTAGATGCACAATGCATTTTCAAACAGATGCTAATTGGTAAGCCATGCCTGCAGTACCACATGGCTGGTTCAACACCTTCGGGGAAACATGGGTAGAGCTACATATTTAGCAGCACAAATGAAATTTCTAAATTCTATTTCTAGCTGGGCAACATGAGACAAATGGAAAAGATGACTAAGAAAAATCTTATTTTCTATAATTATATAAAATTACAGCAGGAATGACAGTAATCTCCTAAAAAGCCTCTAGGGAGTTGGATTAGCAGAAGACACTTTCTTAGATGGGGGTTTAAACCTCAGGATTGAGATTCAGAATTAGACTAATGAGCTAAAATAATTAACCCTTGGGAAGCCAGACTATGTAACCCAAAGGATATGTACCATTTATACATACAATATGCCCATACTTTCTGGGCACAAGGTATGATTGACTTATTTGGTCAAGTTTTTGTTAACTGGAGCTATGATGTTCCATATAAGAATCATAGAATATTAGGGTTGGAAGAGACATCAGGAGGTCATCTAGTCCAATCCCCTGCTCAAAGCAGGACCAACACCAACTAAATCATCCCAGCCAGGGCTTTGTCAAGTCGGGCCTTAAAAACCTCTAAGGATGGAGAGCCCACCACCTCCCCCTAAGTAACCCATACCAATGTTTCACCACTCTCCTAGTGAAATAGTGTTTTCTAATATCCAACCTAGACCACCTCCACTGCAACTTGAGACCATTGCTTCTTGTTCTGTCATCTGCCACCACTGAGAACAGCCTAGCTCCATCCTCTTTGGAGCCCCCCTTCAGGTAGTTGAAGGCTGCTATCAAATCCCCCCTCACTCTCCTCTTCTGCAGACTAAATAACCCCAGTTCCCTTAGTCTCTCCTTGTAAGTTATGTGCCCCAGCCCCCTAATCATTTTCGTTGCCCTCCGCTGGACTCTCTCCAATTTGTCCACATCCCTTCTGTAGTGGGGGGACCAAAACTGGATGCGATACTCCAGGTGTGGCCTCACCAGTGCCAAATAGAGGGGAATAATCACTTTCCTCGATCTGCTGGCAATCTGACCCAAGACTGTGGGTCATATGGCTTGTGAATTCCTGGAGGGTCCTAATACTCTGACCTGGCTAATCAGCTCCTGTAGTTCATGCCAAAAAAGTTATTAATATTGTTTTTAAAGGAAAAAAAATCCAGGAATTTAAGTCTAATATCAGCTATAGCAAATATCCAGACTCATAACTCCATCAAAGAAGTAAAGCTGGGTTATGAGAAACTAAGCTCTTATTAAAGTACCAGTATGTAAAATGACAGCAAAGGGAATTCAGGAAATGAATGGACAAGGAAATAGACAGAGAGAGGGAAGGAGGGAGAAAGAGTGTTCTCCCTCCTACTATGGCCCCTTTAGGCAGCAGACCATAAGATCCCCTGATCTGGCTGTGAGAGAATTTCCCCAGTGCGGGAATTGACTAAGACTGCCTAGAAGGCCCACACCACAAGCCCCATAGCGGATGTGACAGGGATAGTGTTGGGGGCTGGAGTGGACAAAGTATGGGTGCAGGGGATGGGCCCAGTGTGGATGCTGCTATTGTGATTCTGGGCAGTGCTGCTGCCCACAGGCTGCTCAGCTTGGGGGAGCTATTTTGACCTTTGCAGCAGTCCAGAACTGTGAGTGCACAAAGTTGGCTTAAAGCCCTCTTAGTCCCACATCCCTCTGGGCTGTAAGTTTTGTGCTGTGCCTCTTGGGCATATCACCAAATCTCACCCAGAGAGTTGATTCTGCTGGGATTCTGTGATTTGAACCAGTAGCGCCAAGAAGTCTAATTACTTTAAACCTGAACCTGCTACTTGTTGGGAAAGCTAGGCAAGATGCTATGGTCCAAAGATAAAACCTATCTGTTATTTCCTTAATCACAGCAATAGAATTTATTATATAAATATTTCCTTGAGAATAGAAATCTGCATGTATTATACCAGTCAGGGATTTCATACAAATGAATAACTACAGTCTTAGTGGTACTGTGTCTGTTTCTTGCTACATTGAAGATGAATACTAATAGGACTATATTCAATATAAGGAGGGATTTCTGAAAATAAATCATTTTATTGAATTCCCAGCAATATGCATTTTGTAAAGTCAGCCACTGATTACTGACTCAGCTGATTCCACTGTTCATTCATCACATATGCACACATAAAGGCTGAACTGTTCTGTTTTAGGACTTCCTCTAACATATGGCACAATTGGTCATGAACTAGTATTATTCCAGATAAAGGAAATTATATTTGATGGCTATGCACTGAAGTGGCTCCCTTTATGTAATACAAAGGCAGCAGAGATACAGATACATTTGGAGAAGTTAAGTTTCATGTATCAAGGAGAAACAGCCGTGCCTTAAACTGTATTGTACTCTTTGTATTGTAAATCAAGAACGACTCTTACTTGTTTGAAAATGCAGATCTTTCTTTATTACTTGATTTCTTATTTGCCAGGCATCGACCATATGTTTAGTGCTCTACAAACAAATAAGAAGGAAAAGGCCCTCTTCCAAAATGCTTATTATCTAGCTCAGTCTATTTCCAGTCCTACATATATTACATATAAGACAATGATTCAGTGGAGCTGGTAAGGGGAGGTGTAAACTTACAACACATAATACAATGGGGGGAAGGCAAGGTAAAGAGTAAAATGGTTCTGATTAACTTAATAATTAGAAAGGTCAGGAGTCTCAGGACAACAGCTGCCTAACTATTATTGAATCTTCTCCTCTTTATATTTGTCGTGAGGACCTTCCTATGCATTGTACATGTAGGCTGAGATTCTGCAAGGTCCTAGAGCAAGTGACTCTTTTTAAATACATAAGTAGTGCTATTGACTTCAGTGAGACTGTTTGCATGCTTAACTCTAGGCACATACTTAACAACCTTGCTGACCCAGGGCCTCAATCCTGATACACAACAACAAGATCAAGAGGTCCAGGTTGATAACTTGGTATCCCTTTGACATTGGTAGCATTATTTCTTCAAGGCTTAATCCTGTGTCCACTGCAGACAATGGCAAAGCTCCCATCCTTGAATGGTAGGATTAGGCATCAGTCAGTAATGGACTCCTTTAATGTTTATCAACGTATAATTTAGTGCAAAACGGTGCATTGCTTTATTCTTAGCAGTAGATGTTTGTGCGCTCAGCACCTATTTATGTATGCTTCAGTAGCATGTTGGTTGGTTATGCCATGGTGTTTTGATATACCAGGTGTGTTCATGTTATAGGAGGGAAAAATCCTGTTTTGCTGAAGGCATGTTCTCAGGGTTGGAGGCGGTACACCCTCAGAAATTGACAAGCTTGAGAAGGAAAGTGGGTACAAAAAGAAACATCTTGAGCAGCTGTAGTTTTCCATGACAAAAGAGCTTCTTCCCTCCTCACTTCTTTGCCTTATTTGTCTTCCCTCAGGAAGAGATTATCTTTATACACAAAATATTCAGCCGTACTCACATGCCATTGAAGAATAGGCATATTGGCTTGATGAGCATCAGTTTGAGGCTCTTCGGCAGATTTGCCTATCCTGCAGTGAGCCAGATACACTATGATCTCTACCTGCTGTTGTAAAGCCTCTCGTTAGCTTTGCCTACCCATTTTTAGATGTCATCAAGCTTTGCTGATGACTATGCATAGTTTGAAAGATTGTGCTGTGAAGGATCCTTTCCTCAGCTCACCTCTTCCCCAGTTCTTGGGAAATTAGATACATCCAAGAAAATACACTTAAGTAGCAAAAAATCTTCTGCTCTTTCGGGAGAAAAGTGTATTATGCAATGCAAATTCATAAATTTAGTGTTATTCATACATAGTATTTAGCAGTCCTTTGCTAAAAGTTCAGCATGATAAAAGTCGAGGCTCTGCTGAGCACTCCAAACTCACACTGAAGCTGCATTTAGAATGATAGAACTGGGCTAAACAGGTGCTTTCAATTCTAGTTTTGAACAAATTAAACATAATGGCCTTTGTAACACCTAAAGAGAGAGAATTCCATAAGCGCGGTGCAAAGAAAGCCAAAGCCCCGGTACCCAAAGATTTTTGTTTAAATAGGGAATGATTAACAGCCTTTGCTCATCAGGTCTGAATACTCATGAAAGGGGATGTGAAATAAGTAGATTGAAGATAGGACCATGAATGACTTTATGAGTTATATGAATAACTTTAAAAGGTATAACTAAAATTTATAATCAGTGTCAAAAATGACTGCCAGCCAATGTTAAATCAACTGTATAGGAGAAACACACTGCTCAGCAGGGCTCATAAAACAAGCTTTCAGAATAAACTGCAGCCTGGGAATGGAGGTCCAAATCCTGCTGTTCTTAAAAGTTAATTGCAACACTCCTCTGTATTTCAGTGAGAGCAGGATTGGGCACAAATTAAACAAAAGACAGTAGTTAAAGGGGCACTATGAAAATAAGTCACATATTAAAATATATATTTTTACTGTATCTGTGTTACACAGCACTTTTAAAGTATATCACTCAAGAATCCAAAAAAAACCCCCCAATGTATAGCATCTGGACTGTAATGCAGTATTCTGAAGTCACTCAACAGTTTGTGTCTTCCACGGTGATTTGTTGAGTGCTCTGGTGTTGGGTTCTCTGACGGTCTATTTTTATATAGTGTCGAGTGTGAACTCCCCTCCCACCCAGTGATGTTACATACTCAGCATTTGTAATTGCCCTCTTGATTAGACTGGGTGGCTTCACTAGTAGAAATTCCATTTGAAAATTTTCAGCTGATTCCTGCTGCTTCCAGCTTGGAACTAACAATAGGCTTATTGATCTACTGCTTCCTAGGGCTGTTGGTTCCTACCACCAGTAATTCTCTAGTATGAAGTGAAAGAGTCTAGTGGTAAGCAACTAAGAGCAGTAAAATTATTTTAATGGCATCTGCTAGGATTTCCACTAGGGTCTCTAGAATCGTTGTCAGCCTGGTGAGTTTTGACTCAATATGCTGTGTCTCAGTATTAAGGAAATTAGCTATTTATTAACTCACGCTTACCTGGCATGATGTTTGCATAGAGCTAACTAAATATGTCCTAAATGCCCTGTTCCAGCTTACCTCTCATCTTTTTATAAAAACTGGGGTGAGCTCTTCAGGGGCCTTCTCTAATTTAGTTGGCTTTCATCCTTAACAAGGATGTGATCTTTCCAGGAAATTACATTTAGCGGGAACAAAATTGGAAAACTGTTGAAAATTGCAGGCTGAAAGTGGAAAGTCCATTACAATAGGAAGACTTGCTACTATTTCACTCTCTCCAGGATGATCAATGGTACCTTAGTGGATGCTGCCATATTATTAACATGTCACAGGTGGAGACACAGTCCTGGTGATGCAATACAGTAATTAGGGACTCTGAGTCCAATTCACCATTGGCCTGCACCTTATGCCACCATTCATTCCAGTGTAAAGTTAATGCCAAATGGGTGTAAAATACTACAATCAGTATGGTGGCATGTTACACCCAATTTACAATGGTTTAAATGTCTACACAAGTGCAGTGGAAAGATAAATTGGGCTTTACTGGCCAAATTCTCAGTTGGTGTAAATTGGTGCATTGACTTTAATGGAGTTGCACCCATTTACATTCAGCAGAGAATTTGCCCCTTGATCTCACATTTGAATATAGGAGTAAACAGGGACTTTTGAAGGTATAAAGTATGTTCTCTCTCTCTCTCTCTAATGTATTTTGGTTAATTTTTCAAGTGCATTGAGATATATATATACAGAGAGATATTACCTTATACCCACTTTGAAAGTCTCTGCTTTCACATACATTCTACTGGGGACTTGGAGTGCTATCTGCTTCATGAACTGTCATGACAATGTTATTGATGATGAACATTTTAAATATATATTTAAGATTCCTACTCCACTATGGAATTTATGGGCTTTTTTCCCCTTCCAATGAAGCCAATAACAAAACTCAAATGGCCTTCAAAGACAGCTGAATCAATCCCCAACTGTTGTAACTATAGCATTTTAAAATTAGATTGAAGTTTTTCTTTCAAAAATGCCTTTTGTACTGAAAGCATCTCTCCTCTCTGAACTGCATTGCTTGCATGTTTATGACTGGCTATAATTGCAGCTGAGGAATAATTTAGGTTTAAAAGCTATTAGTCCCAGATGTACAACTGAATTCTAGGCTTCATTACTGAAAACACAGCAGACTGAAGACAACAAGACAAGGTCTGAGCTGCCCAAGGAGTGGTGAAAGGGAAAAGGTGATTATTTTGGCAAAAGCCCACAGGTGTATTACCTTGCTTCGCCCTCTTTGACTGCGGGTAGGCTGCATCTTTAAGGAACGCTGCTGTCGTTTTAGAGGCATTGTGTGGCAATGAATGCCAGGGAGATTTACGTGGTTCATTCTCTGACCTGTGATAATGCATCATTAGAGCCCTCCATCTTTTCCACCTTTGTGAACAAAGACTCATAACAGGGACAATTATGAAAAAATAAAATAGCAGCAGCAGCAGCAGCACAGGGAGACTTGGCTTATCCTCTCTGAACCACTGCCATAAGTTGAACTGGGACATCTTTATTGCTCTATACGTTTATTTTATTTTATTTTGAGGGTTCTACCCCTCCCTACATATAGCCCCTGTTCAGACTCTCAGAATTAAAAAAAAATACCCCAGCCTCCTTATTGTTTAACTCTTCACTGTATTAGTGAACATTCTAAATCAATTCAGAGATGCACCAGACATCTAAAGGGAGAGGTGAGGTCACCAACGATCCCCTGTGAGAGCTCTGTTGGGTTCGCTGAAGTAAAATGATAGTAGCGCAATCTCTTTCAGGCCCTTACGTACCTTTGCTTTTATCCTGACCCCAGGCAATCTTTTTATTTGGCTCACTGAAATGTAGGGCTGCTGCTGTGGCTGACTGACTGGGGAATAAGTTTATCTCTATTTAACCAAACCAGACTAGCATCCCCTCTTCTATGGCCATGGATTCAAACAGTTGTAATGCATTTTTGAGAACATTACTGAGCCTTTTTAATCACGGCTTACTGCACTGGTAGATTAGTACCCAAATGCAGTGACCTTCTTTCTGCAGTGGACTTGAACACACCAGAAAAATAAACATATGATTCTTTGTCTTGATTCAATAAATTAGGATTAAAAAACCCAAGAGAGACAAGTGTGGCATACTTTGCAATTCTGATTGCACCTGTTTTGTATTGGAAAAATTGATATTTTTCATGAAAACTCTCTTGCCTATGTCCCTCTGTTTGGGGAGCGGGAGAGAGAGGAGAGGGCACAACCACCAGAATTTACGCACGGCTTCCTACCAATTATGCACTTGACTATTTTTTTAAAACCTACAAAAACTGTGTGTGTTAGAAGGTATTATAATGCATTAGTATGACTGTCTATCTTCTGCACTGCATCCGGGTTGGGCGCCACAGATAGGCACAGGGAAGTGGAGGTTGATGTGTGACTGGGTTGTGGCGAGATGTGTCAGAGTAAAGAGATGTGTAAGGCCTTACAACTGACTCTCAGACTAACCATAAGCATGAGGTTCCAGGGTCTGATTCTCCATTGCCTTTCCACCTTTGTATAGGCATTTCTGTCAGTGCAAAGTGACCGTGAAACACTTTGAGACCATGATGGTAGAGTTTTACACCCACTTTGTACTAGTTTAAAGGAATCCACCAAGAGAAAGCCAGTGGAGCATCAAGCCCCCTGATTCAGAATTTGGGAAGAATGCCCTATACCATCCGAGTCAGAGCTCACACACTACGCCTTGCATAAGCATAGCAAGGCAAAGATTGTTTCTGTTGGAGACTCCTGTTGTGTGCGCCAAATAGCGTCCAGACAATCACAGTCTTCTTGGCAGCTGGAACTTGAAGTGAGTTTTGCACGTTAGCACAACCAGTCCTCAAGTAAGGACCATTATGGTCCAACTGGAAATAGCTTTACCAGGTGAGTGATGCGTCTGTCTGTCTGAGCTGGTAGAATCTGTGCTAGGTTGGTCTTAGCTGGAAGTCAGTCTTTGCTTGCTCCTGGTGGTACTCAAAATAAATCATTCAAAACCAAGCAAACAAACAAACAGCACTCCCCTTCCCCCAACAACAACAAAAAAATGGTTCTTTGATTTTGGTGAGCCATTAACAGATGTTTTGCTTATGCACAACTGTGTAATATTTTAATAAAAAAGGAAGTGCCCTCATTTTTCTTCTCTCCTGAAATGCTAGTAGTAAAAATAATCTTACTGCTGCCAGGTGTCTTCTTGAGGGAGTCGGGTAAACTCGTGAAAATATTTTTAGAGCACTTATAAACAATTTTACAATATACTAATAATTTGTGGTGAAGACTGAGGTAGTAGAGGAGTTTTTTTTGGTGCACAAGACCAATGCAAGGCAAAACAGACTGCATTTTACATAGGATTTTGTTATATGTATTAAGCTTCATGAAGGCAGTTCTGCAGATATAAAGCTTTAGTTGCATCTGAAATTATCATTTTTATAGGGCTTCTTTATGAAATTCACCGGAAATTGAAACTATAGTTCAACACATGAACTCTTTCCTTATTATAGCCCTGGTTCAGCAAGGTACTTAAGCACTTGCATAACTTTAAGCCCCATTTGGGACTACTCATGTTCTTAAAGTTAGACAGGTGCTTAAGTACATGGCTGAATCAGGGCCTGTGGAATTGTTCCTGCCCCCAGCGAAGTCATACTTTTGCCATTGCCTTGAATGATCTTGTCAACACTAGATAATTTTTGCTTACATTTCCCACTGTCCGTAGGACAGGTTTTGCTCTAACAGCAGTCAGAGTTCTTCTACAGAGATGGTGTCCTTGGAGATTAGTGTTTTAAGCACCATGTCACATACACCTGCTTTGAGTAGAGCTAGAAGACAGTGCTTAATATGCTGATGGCTCGCACTCTTGCTAACAATGGTGGCACTGAAATGTTGGTTGCAATGGTGAGCAATTTTAGCAAAAATACCCAAGGCATCGGTTCCAAAGGGAACAGAGCCCAAAACAAACCGTTTCCAGTAGGCTCAAGGATGGCTTGCATTGAGACATAATGCTCAGCTCTCTGGCGTGTGAGCCTAAGTCATAGGTGCTGGAACTAGGGTTGCTGGGAGTGTGGCAACACTCCCTGGCTTGAAGTGGTTTCCATCATTTACAGGGTTTACAGTTTGGTTCAGTGGCTTTCAGCACCCCCACTGTACAAATTGTTCCAGCACCCTTGGCCAAAGTTGACCTTCCCCAAAGTCCTCGGTGGGCTAGATCCAATGTCTTGGTTCATCATCCCCATCTCTAGTTATAGGGGACTCAGACTGTGAAGAGCTACCTTGGTAGATTGTCATATGTCTTTAGATTCTACCATAATTTCCATCTTCAAACAGTGAATAATTTCAGGTGTGTCTCAGTAATACTAAATGAATAATAAATATAGAATTTCAATAGGGATTGGGTGCTTACCACTCACAGGCCCCTTTGAAAATCCCAGTCAATAATAATAATTAATACCTAGCTGCCATATAGCTGTTTTCATTTGTAGATCTGAAAGCTCTTTGCCATTGGAGTATCATTATTCCTCTTTTATAGGTATGGAAACTGAAGTACGGAGAGGTCAAGTGACTTGCCAGAAAGGTTCAGCAGGGAAAGCTTGAGGTGACTAAGCCACCAATTGAAATGTGTGTAAATGGCAGTGTATTGCACCAGAGGGGACTGGACAAACTAATTCCCTGGGGTCCAGTTTTCCTACTGCAGGGTTCTCAAGAGAAAAATGAGAATTCCTCATAAGCAATGTCAGAAGAACTGAGCCCTCTGAGTTTTGCAGTCAGAGACCAGTGAAAGGGGACATACTTTTGTAGCATCACCTCCATTCTCGATAAGCATTGCTGTGGTGCAAACAGCCCTCGAATGCTTGGATCATCTGCTTTTGTCTCCAACAAACCATTCTGATGACAGGTGCTTTGTGACTACCCTGTTCCCAGAGCAGCAGGCGGCTGGGGTTTATCTGTAACCTGGCCCTCCCAGAAAGCAGATGACTCTCTGGATAATAGCTGCAGAGTGATCATATGGAAAATTCCACAGTTGGCATTTTCTTTTTACTTTTAGTTGGTTTATCAAGCGAAAAATTAAAACATTAAAAATCTAATGTACCCTTCAGAAAATCTGTTTTAATAACACTGCATATAAAAATGCTTACATTTATCTTTAGAATATTTTCATTCCATTCCCACTTATTTCCATTGTTGTTTTTAATATTAAGGACCCCCCATCCCCTCCTCCAATAACCCCTTTCTGTGTCTCCCACATGGGTTCCTTAGTCTAGCCTTACTATCTGCAGCCTGGCCATAGGATGTCAGGAAAAAATAGCAAGGGGAAAGATGCAAGAGGTACTGTGTGCTACTAATCCAAGTGATGCTTACAAAGAATAATAAAACCCTCCATTTTATAGTATTAATGGCATGCAAATGGTTCAGGAAGAGAACAGCAAATCGCAAACCACATGAAAAAAACAAATCTAGAAGGTGAACATTATTCCATGTAAACTTCATGGCCACAAAGTCAAAGGGAGTGAATATGTACTAAAGTGGAAAGACAGGGAGTAGATGGAGGGAAGGAACAGCTGATAGTGAAGATGAGAATGATGTGTGGGGAAGAGGAGTGAAACAGGGATACTTGGGGTTTCAAACCATGCTCTGGAATGTCATTTGGTATGCAGTATGCCTGCTTTTCTCCCCTCCCCCCCCCCACACACAAAAAACCCCCATTAACTTAGAGATACAGCTGCTCAGGTGCTTCCCCCATCAGTTCAATTACTAAAAATCAAGGGAACCACTTGCTAACCTTACATTAACAACAACACTAATCTCAAACCACATGTCTCACCACCCAAACATCATAAGACCCAAGCACACTCAGAAATACCGAACATATACAACTCCCTGTCATTTCCAACATACAACCATCCACAATGCTAACACCTTCTTACTTAAAAACAACTCCCACGCAAAAGATTAGCTGTGATCATAGGATTTATTAAGTGGAAATGACACAGTGGACAATTTAACAATAAAAACAAGTCAAATCAGTACAATAGGGGCTCCACCTTGGTGACCCTTGGGAAGCCCATCAGATGGTGAAACTGCCTATTGAGCAGAGATAGACAGTCTGCCTCTCAGGTGGCTTAGTCTGCCTGTCTTTCACTCTTTTTGCCCCCTCTTCTCTGTATGTCCCTGTAAGTGAGTGGGGCATTACTTTCCAAGGTGTATCAAGTTGGACTTGAGGTACCCAAAATCAGGGGCTACTTTGGAAAAAATTGGCTGAAGGCCCAGATCCCCGAAGGTAGTTTGGTGCCTAACTCCCATTGAAAGCAATAAGAGTTAGGCATCTACATACCTTTTAAGGATCTGGGCCTAAATGACTTAAGCAAAGTTGAGTCAGTGGCAGACTCAGAGAGAGAATCCAGGTGTCCTTCATCCCAGTTCCCTGCCCTAACCAACAGACAGCTCTTCATGCACTACCAAGTCATATATTAGAGCTACTGTTCTGATTTTACATTGTTGATAGTCAGTCCCAAACATCTCATACCCAATAGACCGGCATTTCCTGTGTACCTTATTGGCCCTTTTAGTAACAATAGTGGCATCTGTTATTTTCTTGGTTGTGAAAAGTCATGATGAAATCACACTCACCACACAGAACTTCAGTGAAAGTGCCAGGCAATGCCTCTTCCTAAAATAAAAATTGCTATGCTTGAATCTGTCCATCTTTCCCCTCCTGAAACCTGGTGCACCTCTCTGTGCACTTTGGAGATTCTCAGTTATCCATTCTATACACCTCAGAGGAGAAGGAGGAGTAGAAGGATGAATAGGGGGAAGGAGGGGTCTTACCAAAATAAATAATTTATTTTTACTGTCTATGTCATCTTTGAGATCCTTTGATAAAACTACTTTAAATAATCACTAATTAGATCTAAAAACGCCTATAGTTATTTCTGAATCCCTTTCACAGATGGGTAGGCTGAGGCACAGAGAGATCAACTGACTTACCAAATGTCACACAATGAGGTAGAAATAGTATCAGGAGCCTTGACTCTTTGCTCCAACCACTAGATCATACTTCCTCCCTTTGGGATGCTGGAGAGCTTTGCAAGAGGGGAATATATACTTAAACTTTTACCGGTGGTGTAAAATCCATCTCATTGCTCACACATTTCTAGCATAAAAAGAAAGATATTATATATATATATATATATATATATAATGTTTAAATTATAACATATGTATATGTGTGTGTGCGCCTATATATATACACACACACACACACAGACACACACACATATACATATGTTTAAATTATAACATATGTATATGTGTGTTTGCCTATATATATATATAGGCAAACACACATATACATATGTTATAGTTTAAAAAATAATGCTCCAAGAATTCCTCGTGTAAATCTTGACATTAAACCAATCTTTCCCTTATCTTGCCACTTGAATCATTTATTTAAGCAGTGATAATAAAAGGTGTCAGTAATTCAGTTGTAAGCTCTTGAAGATTTCTGTGTGCATTGACCTTTAAGTGTTTGCATCTTGACAGGTGAGTCATTCTTAACGTCTCCTGTGAGATATGGTGGGGGCAAGCGGTCAGGCACGCTAATGATAAAATTACCATTTACCTCACCAGTCGCAGTGCCTGACATTATAAATGTAGGTAACCTTTCACCTGAAGGCTCTCTTTCTTCTGCATTGCTAAAGATTATGGCAAAATGAACATGCTTGCAGCTGCAGAAGAAGTCTCAGTTTAAAAAAAAACTTCCTTTCAGGGCTCCTTTTCCCTTTAATTTTCATTGTTATTATTTTAACCCAAAAAAAAAGATAAATACATACTGTATTTTCAGAAAAAACAGAAGGATAGAGAGGTCCATTCAATTTTATTTTACAAAGAGAAGATTATTTCTTTTGTTTTTATCTTAATATGTTTTGAAGTGAGGATGTTTATTCAAGCATGTTCCTTCATTAGTATGAAGGTACTATTACTAAAGGATTAATTAAATTTTATTGCAGCAGAGGGCTCATTCAAGGATCAGGGCCACACTGTGCTAGCCATAGTAATGAGTTTGCATTGATCTTCATTCTTTATCATAACCACAAGCTCCAACTTATCCACCTCTGGATCATGATCCAATGTTTCCTAAACTTCAGGGTTACCCAGATTCAGGTGTTTCGATGGGATTTAGCTTTTTTACCTAAGCAAGTTATATGAGGAAATAAACAGATGAGGGAAATTTTCTCTAAGTAATATTCACTATTTTAAAAGGCTGTCTATTCTTCCCTGGTCCATGTTGAGGCACGCTAGCAAAGCAGTACTGTGGGATGCTTACACCACCTCTGCCCATGTTATACATGTTTCGAGAATAAACATAGACACTAAGGCATATTCTTTCTTGTGATCTGGCCTCTTTATATCACCCTGATAGTGGAAAGGGGCCAGATAGTGGCCAGATCTTCTCACCTAAGAATTCTACTAGTGTTGGAGGTAACCTCAGCTGGTATAAAGCTGGCTTCTGTTTTGCCTTCTCTCTTTGTCCTGTGCTGGAGACAGGAGAAACCATGGCCAGAGATGGTTATTCCCAATCCTGCAGTTTCTCTAGGGGCAGTTACCCACTAGTATAGGTTAGAACTACCCTGAGGCTGCTCTCAGCTTTTAGGCTGGGATTTTCAAAACCACCTAAGAGGTTTAGGAGCACAAGTATTGCCTTTCAATGGGACTTGTTCTCCTAAATCAATTAGACTCTTTTGAAACCTCCACCCATAATCTTTTAAATATTTGCCTTTTCCTTTTCCACAGCTTTTTCCAAAAGTATAAACAAATAAATATATTGATTTAACAGTGTATTTGTGATAGGGCATTTGCCTCACCCTGGCATGCAAGGAGTTAATGAGGTCCTAGGGAGGCTGCGTGGGAAGCAGCCAATAGGAGAGGGGCTGCGAGGAACAGTCACTCAGAGTTCAGCAGGCCCATATAAGAAGAGCCACAGGGCAGAGCAGTGTCAGCTACTCCGTGCAGCTCAGGGAAGGAGGACGGGGTACTGGGCAGGCAGAAGGAAGCGAGCACCCTGGACAGAGCAGTGCTGCTAGCAGGGAAGCTAGAGAAGAACTCCTGGCTGACTGCTGGGGTTTGCAGGCTGAGGCTCTGAGGCAAGCGTGAAGTGGGTGTTGGGGTCATGGGGAAGTGGCCAGACAATTGGCTGCAGTCGCCACTGGGGAAGTGGTGGGACAGCTGGACTGCAACACTCTGCCTGGCAGGGGGGAGCACAGATCTTGATGTGGCTGGAGGGCTGTGTCATAAAGAGTGTGATGGGTTGGACCCCCATTCTGGGGTGCTACCGGATGTGCTGGGGTCCCACTGGGCCCACCTGTCCCACCAGCCTGGGTTCCCCTTACTCTGTGCTGCTGTGACAGGCTCCCATCTAGCACACACACAGGTAGGGACACACCCAGCTGTAGAATCACACAGAGTCTGCAATCAGCTCTGTGTGGGAGGACTCAGATTGGGGAATTGCCCAGCACTTTGGTGCACACACCCTCTGGAGTGTAAACCCAGAATTATATTGTCTTGCGCTGTATAGACATCTACACAGCATAAGCTCATGAAATTCGCCTCTTCCCTCAAAGTGGAGGAAGATATGCACAGCTTCCTCCCACCCCAGTCATGAACTGCACAAACTGCATTTTGGAATAGACAAAAAACCCCAAGTTTATTAACTACAAAAAGTAAATTTTAAGTGATTATAAGGGATAGCAAACAGATGAAAGCAGATTACTGAGCAACTAAAACAAACCATGCAAACTAAGCTTACTACACTAAGGAATACTGGCTACAAATAATAATTTTTCACCTAAATGTTCTTTCAAGCAGGTAGCAGAGTTTCTTGAAAGTAACCTGCACCGCTTGCAGCTTAAATCTCCAAGGATTCCTTTTACAGGCTGACCTTTCTCACCTGGGTTCAGCCCCTACCTTCCCCATCTTAGTTCCTTCGTTTCTTCGGGTATTTTTAGCAGTCTTCATTCTTGGGTGGGGAAGCAGTGGAGAAGAGCCTAGATTAACTCACTTCCCAGCCTTAAATAGGCTTTTCATATGGCAGGAATTCTTTGTTTCCTGTCCTGTGGAAAAATACCAGCATTTTACGATGGTATCCTGTACCAGGTGACACGATCGCATGACCCTGCAGTCTCAAAGCAGCATCCCAAGAAATTTCTCAGGAAGGAGAGAGATTAGAATCTTCAAAGTCCTATTGTCCTTCCTAATGGTCCATCCAGGCTGTTTGCATACTGTCTGGTGGGTGTTCCCCAGGTGAAAACACAGTTGTAATTATTTCATAGTCAATATTTCTATCTTCAGATACAGAAATAATACATGCATACACATTGGATAATCACATTCAGTAAATCATAACCTTTACAATGATACTTCACATGACCCATCTTGCATAAAACATATCGTAGTTATGTCATATTCATATAATAATATTTCTATGAAGAATATGGGGCATAATGTCACAAAGAGAATGTCACGGTCCCTGGAGTAACATGAGTCTGGGAGCAGAAGTGATGGTGGGCAAGGCCCCACAGGGAATGGGTGCACTGACCTGCATAGCTAATCCACAGGAGGCACCTGCATAGTGAGTGGAGCCCCGTCACAGTATTCCATCCAAAAACCATCAAGTACTTTACAAATACACTTCTGAGAGACCAGTAAGAAAGTATTATTTGATCCACTTTACAGATTGGGAAACTGAGGCACAGACTGAGTCTGGCATTAGAGCACTGCATGCTGCAGGAGATGGTGTGGAGGCAGCAAAATATTTTGGCAGGATCCTCTGCTTTTTAAAGAGGGTGTAGTGTGCATTCAGGCCTGCCATTGTACCAGGCCCTTTCACAGCTTCTTATACCCTTTCTCCTCTTTTCGCATCAGTGCAGGCATCTGTTACAAACCAGTTCTACATGTTTGCCTAAGGTAAAAAAACCACATCAGTGGCAAAGCCAGCAGTTGCAACCCAGCTATCCAGCATGCCAGTTCTGTGCTTTAACCACAAGACCATGCTGCCTCTCATATGGGACAGTTGTTATAAAACCCTCAATTTCTGCTACATTATAAAGCTAAAAGGAGGGGGAGCGCAGAGGGAGTCATCAGTTTTTAATTTCCAGAAAAGAGAATTTAGGCTCTCTAGAAGCCATGAATATTGTAGATGGGACAACCTTAGGCTATGGCTACACTGCCCCACAATTCAGACTACAGGGGTGTGAATGGCAGTGGGCATCAAAGTATTATGTTGTAATTCTCCTGTGTGGATGCTGCAGGCGTGAACTAAAAGGTTTCTTATTTCCACTGATGTAGTCTTGTTTGAAGAGGACTAACTTAATGTGAATTAGGGACCTGCAACATCCACACAGGGGAGTTATAGCACAGCATTTTGGTGCTCTATGCTATTCAGACCCTGAACTATGGGGCAGTGTAGACAAGACCTTTTGTCTCTAGGTGGAACATTAGTTATTGGCCCAGAATTTTAAAGGTATTTAGGTGTTGCTGTGCTCAGCATTAAAAAGCCTAACTGATTAAGGAGCCTAAGCCTCATTTTCAAAAGTGATTTATGCACATAGCAGCCTAAATCCGGTCACTGGGATTGTGTGTCCTAAATGTCTAAATCTCTTTTAAAAATGAGGTTTAGGTTCCTAAATCAGTTATGCATTTCAATGCTGAGCACAGCAACACCTAAATACCCTTAAAAATCTGGGCCATAGCACTTGGGCAGCATCCATATTTGGCTGATTAGTGTGGCAACGGCAGTTTCTTTGCAGGGTGGAAATGTGCATCCGTCCAGCAAGAGTTAGAGTGATGAGGATGGAAATATGATACAGACAAAGATAGAGATTTAGTGCATTTCAGTGATCAGGAATCAAATGATCATTGGCTTCAGTTACTTCCCATGAAGAACAGCACACTTAAGATGAATACATAATTTTAATGATAGTCCCATAACTGTTAGGGTTGCTTCATAAATCGTGTTAATTTAAGACTTAAAATGCATAGCTTGATCATAAATCTTTATATTCAACATAGTGAAATTTGTCACAACATAAATGTTGTTCATGTGTGCGTGTGGAGTGAATCTTCAGCCACAAATCTTGTTGCAGTTTCATTCATGTAGTAAGGAGATTATATATATATAAAATTTTGTGACAGAGCTCTGTCCTTGTCTCCATGGGTCCCATGTTTTCTGGTGGATTTCACGAGCCTCAGAGGCTCACTGTGACCCTCCACGTAACCCTTCTCTCTCTAGAGGCAAGGGTCACAGTCTACTGAGCCATTTTCATCATAAGCCAGTGAGGGAGGTGAGGAGAAGCTATCCTCCCTTGCACAGTCTCTGTTGTCTCCCAGTCTCAGTGATTAATCAGGGGTGGGGGGAGAGGCAAAGGGGGGAGCCCAGGCCCACCCTCTACTCCAGGCTCCAGCCCAGGGACCCGAATAGTATCAGCTATGGTAGCCGACCTTTTAGAAACATGATACGTACAATTCGCTGGGCTACTTCCCCACAGCAGGCTCCACTTCACCCTTACCTCAGGGCCTCCTTCCTTGTGCCTGATATGGTGTGTACTGCTCAGTTTCTCCAACAGCACAACTTCCTCCCACAGCTCCTGACATCCACACCCACCTGAGCAACTGGGAGGCTTTTAACTAGTTTCAGCCAGTCCCTGATTGGCTTCAGGTGTCCCAATCAACCTAGCGTTCTCCCTGCCTTCTGGAAAGTTCTTAATTGGCCCCAGGTGTCTTAATTGACCTGAAGCAGCTGCCATTTAACTTATCCTGGTACCAGGGATTTGTTTAGCCTGGAGCTAATATATCTATCTCCCACTACTTTTCTATAGCCATCTGGCCTTGCCCCGTCACAGTATATATATAAATAAAATTAGGACTATCAAGCGATTAAAAAATTAATTGCGGTGATTAATCGCACTGTTAATAATAGAATACCATTTATTTAAATATTTTTTTTTCTACATTTTCAAATATATTGATTTCAATTATAACACAGAATACAAAGTGTACAGTGCTCACTTTATATTATTTTTATTTCAAATATTTGCACTGTAAAAAACAAAAGAAATTGTATTTTTCAATTCACCTAATACAAGTACTGTAGTGCAATCTGTTTATTGTGAAAGTTGAACTTACAAACGTAGAATTATGTACAAAAAATAATTGCATTCAAAAATAAAACAAAGTAAAACATTAGAGTCTACAAGTCCACTCAGTCCTACTTCAGCCAATCGCTCAGATAAAACAAGTTTGTTTACATTTGCAGGAGATAATACTGCCCACTTACTGTTTACAATGTCACCTGAAGGTGAGAACAGGTGTTCACATGGCACTGTTGTAGCCGGCGTTGCAAGATATTTACATGCCAGAGGCACTAAAGATTCATCTGTCCCTTCATGCTTCAGTCACCATTCCAGAGGACATGCGTACATGCTGATGATGGGTTCTGCTCGATAATGATCCAAAGCAGAGCAGACTGATTGCATGTTCATTTTCGCCATCTGAGTCAGATGCCATTAGCAGAAGGTTGATTTTCTTTTTTGGTGGTTTGGGTTCTGTAGTTTCTGCATTGGAGTGTTGCTCTTTTAAGACTTCTGAAAGCATACTCCACACTTTGTCCCTCTCAGATTTTGTCCCACTTCAGATTCTTAAACCTTGGGTCAAGGTGCTGTAGCTATTTTTAGAAATCTTACATTGGTACCTTCTTTGCATTTTTTCACATCTGCTGTGAAAGTGTTCTTAAAATGAACATGTGCTGGATCATCATCTGATCCTGCTATAACATGAAATATATAGCAGAATGCAGGTAAAACAGAGCAGTGGACATGCAATTCTCCCCCAAGGACTTCAGTCACAAATTTAATTAATTCATTATTATTATTTTTTTTAACTAGCATCATTTGCATGGAAGCATGTCCTCTGGAATGGTAGCCAAAGCATGAAGGGGCATACAAATGTTTAGCATATCTGGCACGTAAATACCTTGCAACACCGGCTACAAAAGTGTGATGCGAATGCCTGTTCTCACTTTCTGGTGACATTATAAATAAGAAGCAGGCAGCAGTATCTCATGTAAATGTAAACAAACTTGTTTGTCTTAGTGATTGGCTGAACAAGAAGTAGGACTGAGTGGACGTGCAGTCTCTAAAGTTTTACATTGTTTTGTTTTTGAGTGCAGTTATGTAGCAAAAAAAATCTACATGTGTAAGTTACACTTTCATGATAAAGAGATTGTACTACAGTACTTGTATGAGGTGAATTGAAAAACACTATTTCTTTATAATTTTTTACAGTGCAAATATTTGTAATAAAAAATAATAATATAAAGTGAGTACTGTACACTTTGTATTCTGTGTTGTAATAGAAATCAATGTATTTGAAAATGTAGAAAAACATCCAAAAATATGTAATAAATTTCGATTGGTATTCTATTGTTTAACAGTGCGATTAATCGCGATTAATTTTTTTAATTACGATTAATTTTTTTGAGTTAATCATGTGAGTTAACTGTGATTAATCGACAGCCCTAATATATGCGTGCGTGCGTACGTGTGTGTGTATAATTTTAGAAAACCAGTAGTCAAATTGATGTCTACTGTAATCAGTTTATTTCCTTGTAATTAGACTTCTACAATAAATTGTCCCACCTTGGTTTAATCAGAAGATCTGAGTAGGCTCTGCTTCTAAATTCATCAATTCATAGCTAGACACAGAGATCACAAACAAGTTCTGTACACCTCAAGCTGTTAATACATAAAAGGCACTATGATGTATTGATTTTACTTTCTCTTGATTGTGTCAATCAGAAGGTTCTTGAAAGGGTCTGTTCCTACCAAGAATAGAAAAAATGAGGTATATAGCTAAAAGAACAAAATGAATGTTGCTCCTTTAAGAAAAGCCAATACTTCTCCCCTTGCCTAGACCTGCACCATTTCCTCCATCAGTGAGTTTTGTGAGGTAGTGAAGCAGGACAGAGTGCACAGGAAAAGCCTTCCTCTGGGAAGCTTGTGCTCAAATCAAAATGTGTTGAAAGGGCACTGGCAAGGATGTCATTCAGGCTGGATGAATTGGCAGAGTCATTTCCAGGCTTATCAGATCATGTTCCACTTGTCTAAATACTCTTGTTTTACTTCTGTGCATCAACACACACTCAGCTGCCAGCACCAAAACCAAGACTCTCCTTTCTACTGCACAAAGGGCTCTGCTGTGCATTTTATAAGACATTCCTCCTACCCCTGTTGCTATTGTTTTCCTTGACCAGAATGCTGGTTCTGCATTCAAATGTATATGTGCCATCCTACTTAAAATTATATTTTAGGGTGCGGTGTGCTGCTGACCTGCTGTATACACCCATATTTGTGACCTCCTATGTCACACAAGGCAATTCAGACCTATACTTCTCCTTGTCTCCTCTAGTGCATTCATAGGTGAGGCACGCTAAGGTCTAAGCCTGCCAATTGCTGAACACTTCTTGCAAGACGGTGTTTTGCATCTTCAACTCCCACTACCACAGCACCTCGCAGAACTGGCCTCCAGAGTAAATATACAACTATATTCCTCTATCATTCAGACTACTGGAAAGGTTTTCCTGCAATGCTGCAGTGTTACCAGGGGTCATAAGGGTTTGGCTCTCTATATTAGCAAAATAGGCTGCTTCTAGTATAAACTATCCAGATAATAAAATAATAAGCACCATGAAAAAGCCTGTGTGAGGGTATGTATATGAAAATAAAAAGAGACTCGTAATAAATTGCAGTCATGTTATAAATGGGGCTAACTGCATGTAAAGTACAGATACGTAGGTTATATAAATCGCAGACAACAATTGTATCATGACTCTGCAAGCTATTACATAATTCTGCAATTTATCCTGCACCTTTGACCATCTCACTCATCCTCTCTCCATTAATCCATTTCCCTTGGGATTTATTTTAATATTCCAAATCTCTGGGAATCTTCAACCAGCCAACCCCCTCCAAACCAAAACAACAACAATGACAAAAAACCCCAAGCCCCTCCAATAAACAACAAAAAACCTTCCAGAGGAATCTTTCTGGCTTTCCCCTGAATGTAGCATTAACCCCTTGCCATTTGTCCCTGTCCCCTGAAAGTGCACTAGCCTGAGGTTTGGGAAGGGCAAGATTCAGTCTTGGGCTAGTGAGATTTTTCAGGTTCCACCAGAGCTAGAAGAGGGGCCTTCATTACTATTGGAAAGGGCAGATCCCCAGCTTTAAAATGGGCCACATAGCACTTTGTGTCTAGGCTCGGCAAACCCTGAGATATTTTTCAGCAATTATGAATAATGTAATCATCCAAAACTTATGCCAATAAATCTTTTGTACAGTATTTCTATCTATCTATCTATCTTTCCTTGAGCATGTGACCCTCACCAGCATGAAAAGAGCCTTCCTCAAGTCCCATTTGATCTTCACTAAAGCCTTGATCCTGCAAGTATTTGCTCAGCAATGAAGCATCCTCAACTCCCACTGAAGCCAGTCGAATTTGATGGTACTCAGCAACTTGCTGGATTAAGCCATAAAAAGGAGACCAGTTACATTGCCCTGGCCTTTTAAATTCATAATTGTCACAATTCAGGGCAACTGCACCTGTATTCCCCCTGCGTGGTCCACCAAGGGCATCCATTCTAGGCTCCTGGCTCCTCAGACATCACCCTTCTTGGGCAGAGACCTGCATCTTTCTCCCTCCTGACTGGGTTTTTTTCCTCAGGCTACACAGTTCCCTGCCTACCCTGTGATATCTCCAGCAAACCAGTTTGTTTGCAACAGGCCAGCTGCACTTTGCTTTCTCTATGAATGATGCAATTCCCAACATTAACACACTGTTCTTTATAAGTAAGCACTTTTATTATGATGAAAGCGTGACAGAGAAAACATATTTAAAACAATGAAAAAACCTACACACATGCTAATAGGTTTACCAGAGGTCACTCCTGCTCCACAAGGGCTCTGGTAGGAGTCAGTCCTTCAAATCCCACCAAGGGGCTTGTCTGTGGTTGCAAATTAATAGGCTTTAGCTCAGAACTAGCACCTCCCTTGGGTAGGTTAGGACTTGTCTACACTGGCACTTTACAGCACTGCAACTTTTTCGCTCGGGGGGTGAAAAACACCCCTCTGAGCGTGGCAAGTTTCAGGGCTGTAAAGTGCCAGCGTAGACAGTGCACGAGTGCCCCTCATGGAGGTGTTTTTTTTCGAGCGCTGGGAGAGCTCTCTCCCAGCTCTGTGCCGCAACTACACAAGTCACGTTAAAGCACTGCTCTGGCAGCACTTTACCAGTGCTAGTGAAGCCGTGCCCTTAGTCTTTCCTTCAGACAGGTTGGGCCTTTGATCTTGAAACTCCGGGAACAGGTAATCAGCAGATAATGGCCCTTTCCTCAAGTCATGGGTTCAAAAGGCTGAGTTTTTGCATAACTGGTGGTGGGGAATTTGCATTCACCTCCCTCGGGCAAACCATTTGACAGTTTGTCCCAAAAGACCATACCTGTCTGGCACATTGTTCAGTTCAGTCCTTTGAAGTTCATCGTGCTTCCCAGGGTTCACATTGCATTTCTACCTCAGAGGGATGATGGCTGACTATGAGTCTAGAGTGGGTGCCTCCAAGGGACCACAGAAGGGGAATACAGGTGCAGTTGCTCTGAACTGTGACGATGCAGTGAGAAATATCATAGGAATGGCTAGACAAAACAGTAGTCCTTTTTAAAAAAGCACTAATAAGAACTACACTTCCTGGTTGGAATTCTTACAGGATACATTGCATCCCTGAATCTGCAAAGAGATGTGGTTTCAAGGTAAGAATAGAGCAAAGCCAGAGGACTTTCCATGGTATCACTAGCCTTCCAGCTCAGACCCGTTAAGTCTAACTGGAAAAACATTTTGTAGATTGACTAGGAAACTAAGATGACTGCTCACATTTTAGGATACAGATTTCTCCACTTCAGAGTGTGTTTATTGATTCTTTAAGCTTTCAGAGCAACATTAATCACGCAAAAAGGCAAAGATGTGACACACAAGTTCAGCAACAAAAGAAAAGGGAGCTGACTTTTTAACAGCAAGGTTTATGTTAACACATTTCTGAAAATTAATCAATCATCAAATAAGTCTAGTGACAGACTGAGCATTCCAGGAGAGACTAGAGGATGTAATACACACAATTTAGTATTTACAATGTACAAGAGAATTTAATTTGCAAATATAAAAAGCAAATGGACTAGTCTTTTTAAATTTCATAGGAATAATCTGTCCTCCAGTAAAAACGTGCAGCAGGTTGTGGCGGAGGAAAATTCATTTACATGTCTGTAGCATTTTTAAACTGCTCAGGTTTGAAAAACATTCATTTTGAAATAAGTTTTTCAATAGCGTATCCCAGTATTTAGGTCCTGATTCCATGCTCATTGAAGTCAGGGAAAAGGAAAGGCTTTGATGGGCTTTGGCCCAGGACTTTAACAAGCTTCGGATCTGGCTTTTATATTGTAAGCCACTCAGGACAGGAATCAGTGTCTTTTGTTGCGCCTTATACAATGCCAAGCACACTGACACTGCTTAAAAAATGACAAATAAATCAGTAATAGTATCTGCACTATTTCACACGGCATTGTGTAAATGAAAAGTGCATGCTGTGCTTTCCATGCATTCTCTTACAAACTTTCTCATGTTTTAGGAGTTTTAAGCTGTGGGTTAAATTTTCAACTCTTTGCTTGATATATAGTATGACTACAATGGGAAATCCTGGAATCTATACAGAAATGGAGCAATTGTGAATAATAAAGAGCACTGGTTTTATAAAAATTATGCTAGACAACCTCCTCCCCCCTCCACGTTTTCAAATAATCCAGGTACAAAAAGAGTACAATGAGTGTACTGTAATATATCTGGTAAAGTATAGTAAAGCCTCCATATTCAACTTTTATGACATGCTTTACTACACCAGGTATATTACAGTACGCTCATTGTACTCTTTGTACCCTTAGTACTTTAAAAAGGAGGGTACAGTTTGTGTAGCATAATTTGTTGTGCATAAAACCAGTGCTCTTCTTTATTACTCATGATTGTTCCACTTTCATATAGACATTGGACCTGATCCTCAGTTTGTGTCAAATGGCTTCAATGGAGCTTTGCTGATTGACACCAGCTGAGGACCTGGCTCATTTTCTTTTCATGTTTGTTCCATTATTTTATCATGGATTAGAGAGAGAGCGAGTGCGCTCTCTCTCTCTGGAGGAAAAGTTTTACAACCTGAGCTGAATTCTCTTCCCATTTATCCCAAAACAAATCTGGAGCCCCTGCATTTAAATCACAAAGTTATCCCAAATTTCCTCTGGTGTCAGTGGGAACAGAATTTGGCCTACGCATTTATGTTTTTCAAAGTTCTCAGGCAAACAGAAAATACTTTTCTAGTCAGTCTTTGAAATGCTAATGAAACCCAGAGTAACCCACTGATATGCAAAGTACCTCATTTAATGACAATATATATAGTACAACTGAAAAAGTCTAAGGGAGAAGAAAAATCCTCAGGACTAGACACAGTACTCTTTAAGTACAGAGCTGTTTAAAATATCAATCTCCTTATTGTAATTTGATGTGTGAAATTCAGGCATGCATTTACAATTCAGATCCCATTCCTTAGGGATTCCCATTTAGGGCCTGTTCATATGATTTATTTAGTGCCTTTCTTCACTTACTTATGCTTGAGATCGTTAGGTATAATGCACATATATGCACAGAGATAAAATGTTTATCATCATTACTTCAATGAAGTCATTTGCCATCCTTGACACCCTCTAATGTCCCAAGTGCTTCAACCCACTGGCTCATTTGCCTGGCCTTGCTCTCTCTTCCCTTTTTCATCTCAAATTCTCAATGTGGGCCTTTCATCAGTCACAGAGGTTTAGCTGGTAGCAGTGGGGAAGGCAGCAGAATAATTATTCAAATATAACAAAAGAAGGGCTCCTTTGTGTTGTGGGGACCATATGTGTGTATTTCATGCTCCTTTGAAAACGTTAATGACGTCTAATGGAATGAGGAAGTACCCACTGAAGGACAGAGCGGTGACAAAGCTATGTCTTGTGCTCACTAATGTGAGGAGGAAGACCCCTTTTCCTTCATCCCTCTCCCCGCATTGCCTTCCATTGCTCCAGGTAGCCACCATTGCAGCACAGCTGATATTAACATTGAGGGACCATTTCTAATGTAATGACTTGGCTCTGTTTTTCAAAACAGAACCCAAATCACTGTATGCTGACTGCATTCAGATAATTGGTCCTTGTCTTCAGTGACAGCCATGGACAGTGGGGAACAAATTGAAGTCGAAAGGGTCATTGGGGTTGGGGGATGGGGTGAATTTAGCTTGGAACAGGACACAAGTTGCGAGATTCATCTGTGACTGCACCATGTAGGGGGAGGTGGACAATAATCTGGTGGCTTTGTTAGTCTATTTCAGTTTGGTAGTTAGAGGAGCAGCATTTGATATCTATCAATTTCCCAGTGTTTCAAATATTGAAACAATGCTCTTCCTTACTGACTCTAACTAGATATTTTTGCCCAATTTGAGAGCACGAATATGCAGAAAGTCTAGTACAGTCACAGTGTATAATATTAGGGGACAGTAACTTTGAAAATGTCGACGCTCAGCAAAATGGGACTGTGTGGGCTTCTTTGTTCAATAGATGAATTGTAGCGGAATGGGTACAGTATGTTGTACTGGATGCGGTATAGAATAGGTTATATATGTCCAATTGGATGGGATACAGCATTGTGGCCTGCAGTGTGCACGATCCCAGGAAGTGGCAAGGTAAAATGACAGATCAGAGAGAGTGCAGTTAAAAATGAAAATGTTCATATGCCAAACCACATAAACAACACATGCTGAAACATAACCCTTTGAAATATAGTGAAACAAAACATATGAAAATGAACATCTATCTATCTATCTAATCTTCTCTAAGGGTATATCTACACTGAGCTAAGGGTATGATTCCAAGCTCAAGTAGATATACTTGTGCTAGCTCTCATTGAGCTACCATGCTAGAAGTAGTAGTGTTGGCATGATAGAAGGGGCAGCGGCAAGCCGTGGCATGTGCTAGTGAGTATATACCCAGGCACCTTAGAAGTGCAAGATTCTAGGGCTGGGATTCCATGGAGTTAGAGGGGAGATTCCAGGAATGGGAATGAGAGAAGTCCGTGAGCAGGCACTGATCAGAGTAAGTTTCCTTTCGCAGAACATGGATTTCCCAGCATCCGTGAGCTACTGCTGGCAGAAGCAGCGGTAACTTCCTTTCCCACCTGCAACCTCTGTTAGGAAAGGGGGAAGGGCACAAAGGAAGGGCCAAAGGAAGACCCCAAGGGGATTTTCTGTACTGCTGGGAAAATGAAAGCTGAAACGTGTGCAGAGGAGATTGTCCTTCATGTTGACAGACGAGACAGTGATGTGCCTGCATGTTTTTGTGTGAACTTCCCAGTAGGTCCATTGCATCATCAGGTTTTACTGGCTATACTGTTTTCCCTCTGGACTGGCTCTCCCATGGGGAGATGATGTGACTTTTATCCTATGAGTTCTAGGTGGAGTCTGAGGTGCATGTTTTACCTTCCTGTAGGTTTTTTGATGAGAAGATAGCATGTGGTTCAGGGCTCTGGAAATGTCTGAGACATTCACTTTTAGTCAAATGTACTTCATGCCTGCTCAAGTTTTTCCAGATGAAATGTGCCATATGAATAAAAGGTACAGTATCCATAATTATTTAAATGTGCTAATCAATTAAAAAGCAGAAGCTCTGTCTGTGTACCCTGCCTAGTTGGCTTCATTCTGTTAAACTGGTGTAAATTTAATGTAAACTCACTGAAGTCAATGGAGTTACTCTGGATTTTCACTGGTGTTCATATTATTATTGTCTGTATCGCAGTTATGCCTACAGTCAGATTGGGCCCCATTGTGCTAGGTGCTCTGTATACGCATAGTAAGAGACAGTCCCAGCCCCAAAGAGTTTACAAAGGGTGGGAAAAACAAAGTTCTAATAAGACCAGGATGTGCTCAGTATCTCTCTCCATCTGAGATGTTTCTGTAGCACTCATCACTGTGGTATCTAAGGACTGACAACATGACATGTAGCAAGTTCAAGAGATTTCCCTTTCAAAACATTCCCTCCTCAACATGCAACAAAATCCCTCCACTGAAGAATGGATTCCCCTTCTTCTTAGGACCCAGTGACTATGACATTAAAGTCACTCTTTACTGACCAGGGCCTGTAGAACTGACACATACTTGCAGGCCTCCTGGCTGAATCAGGATATTAATGAGCGAGGAAACAGTAGAGAAGGTGATTACTAACCAATCAATAATGACTGAATTACAGTTTAAAAATTGGATGCGTTAGATAGTTATTAACAATGTAATTATTCATAAATGTGCCTAATTATTCATAATTATTCAGAAAACTTATTACTTTCCTGATTGTCATAAGTGATCTCTGAGGCCAATTATTATTTGATTATGGCCAAAGGACTATATGTTAATATTACCCCTTTTGTCCTAGAAAAGCACGGAGAAAGCTAGTGCAGTGAAATTCCTGAAGAATTCTCAGTGTTGACGGGCCCTTAAAATACAACAAATCTTTGGTTTGACAGCCTTTGTTGTCTGTCCTCCTTGCTCTTTTTTTGCGTTTCTTTGGTTCTTTTATTACAGAACCTGCTGCTGTTTAATTAGGGTTTTCTCCTTGTAATTGCTGCATTTGAGATCTTAATAGCATTACAGAGAGTGTGAAGGAGCAAGGGAGAAGAGGGCAGATTGGGATTATCAATGCGCATGTTTGTGGAGAAACTGAAAACTCCCCCGGCTGTGTGACTGCACTGGAGAGCCCATGAGTCAAATCCCAACTGTTTCATCTATCCCGTAACTCTATGGGGAACTCCATCAGATCAGGATACAATTGTTCCTGCCTCGCTTATTAAGAACAATGGCACTGTCTTTCCCTTTAGCCAATGCTACATCTAAATGGGGTCACTTACACACAAGTGAGGCTGGAAAAAATATTTTCAGTTTTGCATGTAATACTTTTCCTCCTGTAAATGTTAACTCAACTGTATTCTTATGGCAACTCTTCAGTCTGTAACTGGGGTACTGATGGTAGCATAGTTCATCATTTGAAAACTTGCTTCTCTTAAGATGTTGCTCTATGCAGAGGCTTGGGAGAGGGAGCACCATTTTCTTTCCACTTTTTTCCTTCCCTGAAAACATTAGAGCCATTATATTGTGGGGCGGCATTAGTCGCTTGAAATTAGCATATAGATGAGTTTTGGGGGCTGGGGGGAGGGAGAGATGGGTTATAAAAACCTAATGCTGAAATGCAGAAATCTTTTGGCTTTTATATACTGAACCCCTTAGAGCCCTGAGTTTATCAAATGGGGGAAGATTGCAGTTTCTGGGCATTTATAACCAGCTTTTACAAAGTGATTTTAGGGAGAGAGCTTAGTGAAGTATTGCCAATCCCAAGCTTAGGAAAAACATGAATCCAGGTCCCCAAAAATCATGAGATAATAATGAAATAAAAAACACATCTGAGGTTCTTTTCCTTTGCCTTCCCTTTTTTGAACCATTAGGATGCTCTCTGGTCATGTTTTCAGGCTTTTCTATGAGGGCTAGAAACCTTTTCTTTTAAATGAAAGTTGAGATTGTTACGTAATCACAGAATGCCAGAAACTGGGGGTGTGAGAACAACATCGCATATCATAAGAGTTGTGATAAAATCACAAGTGTTGCCAACACCTCACAACCACTACCAATAGCTCATGTGTGCGGGCACGCGCGCACACACATCTTTGAATGTTGTCCCCCTCTTCTACACATAAGGACACTGGATCAGATTATGATCTCAGTTACACCAGTGTGAAACCATTGTAATCTCATTGACAGCAATTGAGTTATCCTGCATATGCATTATGCAAATGACATTAGACTTCCCTGTCCCCATTCCTTGGATGAAAATGTGGGTGGAGATATCTCCTTGCCTGGGAGAGGGTGACCAGCTATGGGAAACTTAGCTCGAGGGTCATGAATGTCAATAGACCATTAAAAAAAATCATTGTATGCTTGGAAAGGTTAAAAAAGGAGGGTTTTTTTGAACCATTTAACTACCGCTCTAATCTAGACATGTTTGTGATATAATCCATCACATACTGGGAGTTTTCTGAGCTGCAATATTCCCCAGAATTCCTGTGACCAGGATTAAAGGCACACATCAGAAACACACCTCCAGGATGTATTCAGTGGCTACATGACTTCTGCTCATTTTTTCTCCAATTAAGAAATGCTTAGTCTTTCTTTGGAGGCTCCCCAAGTACTTTGCAATGAGCCTCAAACAACAGTTTCTGTGCTGAGAAGTAAAATAAAAGGAAAGTGATTTACTTTGCAAGGGGTGTGTGTGGTAATCAAATCTTGGCAAGACGTATAGAGAATAGAGTCTCCGCAAAGAGTGGGGGAGGGGGAATAGGATCTTTAAATTCACTTTCAGTTTACTTGAGGATATATAACCAAAATGAGAAAACTAGATTACATGTATGTAAACCTAGGCAACGGCTGCAAACTATTTCCATAAGAGTACTCACTTAAATGCGGTGATGAGCTGCCAAAATCTTAACAACCGGTTCCCTCCTCACCCCACAAGGGGGTCGTGGCCTACCCCTGCCCCCCGGGACTCCTGCCCCATCCAACCCCCCGCATTCCTTGACCCTCCCTCGGGACTCCTGTCCCATCTACCCCCCTCCCCTGTCCCCTGACTGCTCCCAGAACCGGGCAGGAGGGTCTCGTGGGCCATGTAGTGGGTGTCCACACCACCCCTAAGAGCCAGAGGGACCTGCCGGGGGGTGAGGTGGGGAGTCCCGGTGATGCTTATCTGGGGCAGCTCCCAGGAAGCATCCGGCAGGTCCCTCTGGCTCCTAGGGGCAGGGTAGCGTAGCCACAGGGGAGCAGGGGGAGTGGTTGCTCCCCGCACTGATCACATCAAAAGTGGCGCCTTAGGCACCGACTTCCAGGGTGCTCCGGGGCTGGAGCACCCACGGGGAAAATTTCAGCTGCCCGCTCCGTGCCTGGCCCCACCTCACCTCCGCTCCGCCGCCTCCCCTGAATGCGCTGTCCCGCTCTGCTTCTCCCCCCACCCCCCGGCCTTCCCGCGAATCAGCTCTTTGTGCGGGAAGCCTGGCGGGGGGGGGGAGGCACTGAGAAGCAAGTGGCGGCTTCGCACTCAGGCCCAGGGAGGCGGAGGTGAGCTGGGGCAGGGAGCGGTTCCCCTGCGCCCTGCCCTGTGTTACCTGCTGCGGCATGGGCAGCCGTCCTCGCGCCCCCCTGCCCCAGCTCACCTCCGCTTCACCTCCCTGGGCCTGAGTGTGAAGCTGCTGCTTGCTTCTCAGCCCTCCCAGGCTTCCCACACAAACAGCTGATTCGTGAGAGAGAAGCAGAGTGGGGTGGCACGTTCAGGGGAGGAGGAGGAGCAGAGGTGAGCTGGGGCCAGGCGCGGGGTGGGGAGCTGCCGGTGGGTGCTCTGCACCCACCAAATTTTCCCCGTGGGTACTCCAGCCCCGGAGCATCCACAGACTCGGCGCCTAAGGCACCACTTTTGGCCGGTGGTTAAATTAAAATCGCGGGACAACTGGTTCTAAAAGGGCTTCTAAATTTAACAACCGGTTCCAAGGAACCGGTGCAAACCGGCTCCAGCTCACCACTGCTTAAATGTAACAATGAATTCATTTTGGCCATGCTTGGACCCTTTTGGTCTTTTCCCATCATGAACAACCCAGCAATGCAGTTTCGCTTGTGGAGCCCTTACAAGGGATGGGACGTAACTTTACAGGGTTCCCAAAACCTCTCACCAGAAGTGGCAATCAAGGCTGTGCTTCTGCAACACTTAGATTCTGAATCAGCTAGCGACTGAAATACATGGCTAACTGTAAGCATACATTGTGGCCGTAGGCCAGTGTTTCCCAAACTTGGGACACCGCTTGTGCAGGGAAAGCCCCTGGCAGGCCGGATCGGTTTGTTTACCTGCTGTGTCCGCAGGTTTGGCCGATTGCGGCTCCCACTGGCCATGGTTTGCTGTGCCCGGCGAATGGGGGCTGCGGGAAGTGGCATGGGCCAAGGGACTTACCGGCCGCTGCTTCCCGCAGCCCCCATTGGCCTGCAGTGGCGAACTGCGGCCAATGGGAGCTGCCATTGGCCGAACCTGCGGCCGCGGCCGGTAAACAAACCGGCCGGGCCCGCCAGGGGCTTTCCCAGGACAAGCGGTGTCCCAAGTTTGGGAAACACTGGCCTTAGGCAAATGTGTAACTTTATTCACATGCTGAGTAAAGTTACAATCCAAAGAGTGAGACTTACAACGTGACTCCAGATCGGGGCTTAATGAGCCCTGTAAGAGTCTGGATTGGGACCTAAATGAACCAGATAAGGGTCTGATCCTGCCTTTTTGGAGGAAGGACCGTGAATGTACGCATACTATTACTCTGTGTGACTGCACTGAGACAAATTAAATTTAAACTCTGCATCCAGCCAATACTTACCACAGCCTAATGTCTCCTAGGAATGACCCCTCAGGCAAGGTATGTGTGGCCCAGAGATTCAAAGTCCTTGTGGTTTCTGCCAACATCTTCTTGCATTAGAGTCACAGAGTCAGGGATCAGAAACAGTGCCATATGATTTGTGTGAACAATCCCAACTAAGTAGCTTTAATTTGGAATAATGAGCATCTGATACTTGTAGCAAATTGTTCATGATCAGTGTAGAGAAGGAAAAAAAATGTAAAAATTCTTTCAATTTCAATAACATGAGGTCAGTTAGTAACAAAGATAAGAACATATTTTTAAAATATGTTTTTAATCTGACAGTGGCTTTTTAACTCATAATATGTCACTGGGTATCACACAAACCTGTGCCTCCTTGACTATTTCTGTAAAGTATCTTTCCTCCATGCTTAGGGTTAAGACTCAGAAAGATCTTGACACATACAAGGTGTAATGACCCAATTATTGCTTAACTCCACTGCATGGAGAAGAAGAAACAGACTACCCGCTCAAGAAATACAACAATCAACACACAGCCCAGCAATAATCCTCACCTCGCTTTTCAGTAAAGTTAAACCAGGCCCTAAGCAAACTGTCATGTGCTGTATACAATGAAGTCCCACTGTAAAAAGCAAGAAAAAAGAAAGATTGTAAGTGTGTGTGTTATTCTCCTCCCAGCCCCCATGGATTGAAAGGGTAAAAACAGAAAAAAGTGACTGCAGAGCATAATGGGTCAACACTGCAGCTCTGTTCACTGGAGCATGTACTCTAAATTTCACGCTGCATTAGGTAGATTTTAAAACCTAATCTGCTCCTATGAATGTTTTTTTGGTAATCTCATGAAGGTACAGATTGCTTGACAACACGGGGGACATGAAAGAGGGACCTAGAAATCAGCAACTTTGTGACATCCCACCTGTGCGCATCCAGTGTATCTCAGTGCACGTGGATTCTAGGCAACACCATAATGAGCCACCTTTCATCTCTTATTCCTCTGTGCTGCGACAGTGAGGGTTATTTATTTAACCAATTACATTTTTTCTTCTGTCATGACTGCTGTATTGATCTTGTATGAAGGAATGCTGTTTGTGAAGGTTAATAGACTGGCAGGAATGGACAACAAAGACCTGTGTTCAACCAGATGCCTTGTGAGGTTCAAGGAAGCTTAGCGCAAGCTTCTCACACTGCTCTTCCAACTTTTGTACCTCAAATGAATGGCACCGCCTGCATAGGCCCTCTGCTCACTGGACTGAAGAGAGCGCGAGAGAAAGAGAATGGAAATGAGTCGGTAGTCCAGTGATTCAGGTATCCAGGTGGGAGACCCAGGGTCCAGTCCCTCTGCTCCAATCACTCTTTCATTATTTATCCACAGTGGAAGAAATTCAACAGGAAAGACTGAGGGAGCCTCACAAAAGAATAGCCCATAGGTCAGTGGTTAGAGCCCTCTCCTGAGATGTGGGAGACCCCTGTTCAAATCCGTTCTTCCCCTCTGGCAGAGAGCAAGAAATTAAACTGGGGTCTCTCGCATGCCAGGTGAGTGCTCTAACCACTGGGTTAAGAGTTATCAGGTGGGCAACACCACCACTTCCTCCTCCAGCTGGATTATGAATGGGACCCAATCCGTTAGGTAGCTTCTGAGCACGCCTACCAGATCATGCTCCACATATGACTTAGGCAGCCAAATGCCTGTCTCTCCCTGGTTGTGAATTGGTTTGGGGCTTAGGCAGGAGATAGCCATCTGGCTGCCTAGAGGGAGGCAGCAGTGCACATGCTCAAAGGCAGTAACATAGGTGCTGAGGGAAGTTTTACTGTAAAAATGTAGGTGTGAGTGAGTTTAGGTGCTTGCAGGATTTGGCAGGAGTTTTGTGGATCACAGTGGAATCTAAACTGGGATTTAGGTGCTTAAGTCTGGAGTTTTGGGGCCCAAGTACCTTTGTGGATCTGGGCCATAGCTCCTAATGTTTGTATGTGAACAAGCTAGGTGAGTTTTCACAAACTTGTCTGTAAATGCCTGATCGTGCAACCTTTACTACTGCCAGGATAGCAGGACCAGGCCCTTATTCTGTAGTCTTCATCAGAGCATCTGTGGCATACTTTGCAATCCTTTCCCTCCTGCAGCAGGCCCACTGCAATCCCAATTCTCCTGTAATCATATAATTCCTCCAGAGAAACTTAAATTTATAGTTCTTCTACTTTTTCCTTTTTTATTGTAATAATTGTTTTACAGATACATTACAAACAACTGTACAGAGTCCTGAACATTACAAACAACTGTACAAAGCCCAAGATTGAATAGTCAGGCTGTAATTCAGTCTCAAGGCTGAGAGGTTTGCTACCATACCCAAACCCTTAAGCTATGTTCTTACATTGTGGGACATTACCAGGATCCCTCAATTGAATTACAGTATTGGATTCCATCTGGGACTTAGCACTGTAGTGTACTTAACATTGTACTACATAGGGAGGCATGGGAGTAATGGATTTTTACAGTAATACTTTTTTTTGTTAAATCAAAAGCAAGAGTATAAGGTACCCAGTTATGTGGCATAAATGTAGTTAAAATATACAGCTCTGAAAAAAACACCATACACCTGAGAATTAAGCACTTGTTTTATGTTTTAAATATTACATTGTGCCGTTAATAAACAATTACTGGGTAAGTAATGTAAAATACCAGATCTTTTTTCATAATTTAAAACATTTCCCATGAAATTTCAAATGGATTTTGATTGTGATAGCATTGATTACAACAACGTTCATATCTAGTTTTTGAGACAGAGGCCTCAATTCAGGAAAACATTTAAGCATGTGCTTGTCTCATCATTAAGCATATACCTAGGAGCTGTCCTAAGCGGGGATGCTTTCCTGAATCTGGACTACAATGAGTTAATGTAGAGAAGGTAGCAAAACAGCACAGACAAAAATGTAAAAATGCTAATTTTGGTGCAAAATGGTTTTTTCTCTGCACTGGTATGATGGTGCCACATAAGTTGGTTCATGTGTAACAAAATGTAAAAGTTCATATCTTTATATGAAAAAAAAAAGATGTGTGAAAAAACAGCCAGACACAACAGAAGTAACTCCCTATCATGTATTTTTCTTTTTAATTAATATTTCATGATCAGTGAACCAGCAGTCTGTTATCCTCCTAATAAAGCAAAGGTATTACATCCAATAAAAAATATTTATTGCCACATTTTTATGTTTTAATCAAGGGCATATTCTTTTTTAGCTGCTTGACATTGTGAATGATTAAGTAAAAAAATAGCTTTTTATGCTAAAAAGGAAATGCTCTGTCTAGCTTAGTTAATTAACATAGCGTCCTTTGGAAATGCAATAAATCCTGGATATGGAGAATAAAAAGAGATAATAATCCGAAATATACCATTTACAATCTACACCCAAGACAATGCTGACTGTACTAGGGAGAAATCCTGGCTTCATTGAAGTTAATTGGAGTTTTGCCATTGGCTTCAACGGGAACAGGGTTTTTCACCTTTAATGCACGTCAGGAGAATGGATAGTATGTTTAGGGATCTCAGGAGCCATTGAGGGAACGTTGGCCTTGAGGTTTCCAGCCATACAAGCCAGAGAAACTGCAGTAAGTAACAGCAACATGGGCTTTACAGTCAAAAGAAAATCCTAGGAAGGCATTATATATAGTGGACCAAATTCTATTCCATCAACAGTGTAACCCCATTGGGCAAATTCAAACATGGTGTAAGTGGACACAATTCTAGTTAAGTTAGTTGAATTCAGATCTGAATTTGGCCCATGGATTGGTTATATAAGCATAACTGAGAGAAGCATTTGGCTCATTGCATATACGTCTATACAGGGCTGTGTGTGTATGTGCACATAGGGGCAAATGCTGCCACACTTCTGTAGCTGCAGGGGTTCTCATAGCAGCAAAACAGGTGAAATTTCTCAGTTTAAAGAGGGAGGATATTGGGACCAGCACAGGGGGCTCGTTTCTCAGCAGCGTGCAAGGGACAAGATGTAGCCAGACTGATATAGCAGTGATTTACGCTGGGTGTAAGAGGCAGCTTACGTCACAAGATGCTCTAGAGGATTGCTAGTGAGGGTCAGTCTATGCTGAGCTCTGACAAGAAACATACAGCTCAGTTTATTTTAATAACAAAATCTCAGAACTCCAGATTGATAATTATAATTAAATAAGAAATTTGACCATTTAAAAACCTTTCAAAAAGCATACCCTACACCAAAATGTACTGCTCCTTTTCTTTCAAGTAATGGTTTTCCCAGGGCTCTGGAGCGGTAAAGTGATTTCAGATGCACATGCTTTCCTGTCTATTTACTGTATCCACCTGTTGTCTCTAATCATATACACTTGGACTGTAAACTCTTTGAGGTGGGGACTTGTTTTTGGTAGATGTGTTCATAGTATTTAACGCAAGAGGACTTGAACACTGATTGAGGTCTCTAGGCTATCACAATTCTAAAATGTACTACTACGAAGACTGATACTTCTTTTTGTAAAGCACTTGGAGAGCTGTGGCTAAGAAGCACTACATAAGAGCTGGGTGTTTATTATTGGTGTTGGTCTTGTCCCTTGTTCACTGGTGAGAAGCTCTGAAACATAATCCTTGCTGTCTTATTTATGCTCCAAAATAACAGCTCTGCTAGTGGTTCCTCGATGAGGAATGGTTCGGGTTAAACTTTAGCTCTATTGCTCTTGACACTTCTCATTCCCCCTAGGCTGTGGCTGCACTGAGCCTTTTCTTAAAATTTCCCAACGTTGCATTACTACCCATGCAGCTCCATTGGTGATGGCAAAAGGATAGAAGAGAGGCAGGCATTTTACCACAGTTATCTGCACCGGTTCAGTGCATGTCCAGGAACCCAGGGTGATAAAAACCTTGAAAACAGAGGAGTTCCTTGTCTACACTGATGCTTCCATATGGCGCTGCAGTGGTGAGAGGGCAAAACTAAGAAATTGCACAGATTGGATCAGAAGGAAGAAGTTTAAAAAAAAAAATCAAATCATAGTTCCCCACCTTAACAGAGTTGATGTGTTCCTTTCATTCATTTTCCCCTTGATTATTTTCACCTTTCTATTTACTATTCCACTCACCATTGCGATCAGTACCTCAAAAACCGCACTGTATCCCTAGGCACTGTCTTTTCTTCTTGGGGAAGGAGCAAAGAGGAACCCTGATATATGACATTGACAAATGGAAGCAACATGTCCTTTCCTGGTGCTGTATGGAGAGTTTTTAAAAGGACACGATCCCAGCTCCAAAGAACATCTAATTTAAATGGGGCAAACAGAGTCCCAATCATGCAGTGAAAAGTTCATTTGGGCTCTGGCTGGAGATGGGCCTCCCACAAAATCCTTTTTTTAGACCTGGTGCCACAGAACATGATGATGGGCTATGGATGAGGGTAAGGGCAGGAGGGATGAAGGTTCAAAAAACCTCATCATGTGGCTTACATTATGCAGCAAAAGTTCTGATGTTTGTAAGTAGCAGAATTCAGGCAAATGGGGATGGATAGACAGCTCAGGATTGGAAGTCTTGGAGGACAGCAAAGTGAGAGAAGTGGATTTGGAGGCAGTGAGTGAGGAGACACAGGAGGAGGGCTGGCATTCCAGGGACTTCTGTTGTTCCAAGCGCAGTTTGTGGGAAAAGGCACAAAGGGGAGAGTAAAAAGAGGATACAAAGGGAGCAATAACATAAGACCATTTCAAAACGTATTTTACAAACCATGCTCTGACTTAGTGTGATGTGGTGCCCACCCCATACACGTAGTGAAAGCATTAATGTGGGCCAAAGAGGACTGGTGGGCCAGGCCTTGTTAATGATGAAACCGAGCTGGGGAGGGGCTGGGTGGTGCTATAAACAGAGGAAGTTTGGAGGAGAAGAGGGTGGATGAGGCTGCTGTGACTTAAAATGATAGGAAAAGGAAGGACGGAGGCACAACTCTATAGAAACTCTATAGTCACTTTCCTGGCCAGAGAAAGGGAAGAGAACTGTAGGAAGCAGGGAGTTGTGCAGGATGAGGAGAAAGCTTAGGGAAAGGGAAGAAGTTCGGGGAGGTGGTAGCAAGGAATCTGGTGAAGTGACTCTTGACTGCCTGTTCTAGGGTCTCTGGATTGGAGTCCAGTGGAGAAGATAGCCCTGGGTTTCCTTGATAAGATGGTATGAAGCCCCTGAGAAGGGGATATGGATTACTGGAAGTCCTGAGTAAGGGCTGTCTAGAGCCCTGGGCCCAGAATTGAGGGCAGCAGTGGAGGAATTGTCCAGGTTTGGCTGGACATTCTGTTACCCAGAAGGGAGTGGAACTCAATGTGACGTGGCTGGATGTCTGAGCCATGAGATGAGGCAGACCCCTGTAGGGCTGTCAGCAGGGGATGCTCGAGCAGTGTATACCGGACAGTGGGTCCCGTGCCATGAGTGGGCTGCAGGAAGGTTCTAGATGGGTTGCTATGCCCAGAGCTGGATTAACCAAATGCTGGACCCTGGTGGGATTAAAATACAGAAAAACCAGCACCCCCTTCCCAAGGCAAGCCTGCCGCAACCCCAAACCCCAACCACAAAGTAGCCCCGCAACCGCACCCCTCCTCTTCAACAGCCACTTATAGTATCTAGAGCGATAACACATAACATCATTTTCTTACTTTGGTCATGTTTCTCCAAGCTGCTTTGTTTGTGTCTGTCTTCACTGAGATTATTTTTTCCCAAACTGCATTGATTCTATATTTTAACTATATACTTGAATGTGAACATTTTGGAACTTTATACATAAAGAAAATCCACTGAGTCTATTTCTTGAATTTGCATTTGCTGTTTCCAGCAATTTATCATGTTTAACGGCAACATTGTAGACAGGAATAGCTGAGGTTGCAAAGCTCACTTTTGACCACTTCAACACCGAGGCGATTCCCCTCGTCAGTCCAAAGGTTTGGTGGTGGACAGACAGCTGCTGTATTTTCAACAGTTTTCATCAGTTATTGCTTACATTGCGGAAGTGGGAACACTACATCATCTTTAGCTACACACAGAAACTTTTAACATTAACTATCCCAGTGTGCTGTGATAATAATGCAAATCATTAGACCCACGTAAAAAAAACAACAACCTGACAAATTAAATGATTTTTCTGGCAACTGGCAAATCCATAAAAAAACTGGCCAGGCCAGGTCAAATACCGGCCAGGTAGTAACTCTAGGCCCTAGTCTAGGCAAACATACACTTCTCTTTGCAACCGCCAGGGTAGAGAGCCAGGCCCAGATCTGCAGGACAGGAGCTGCTGTTGCGGGGGTTAGTGTGTATGGACTCAGCAGTGATGGCAACTGGAACATCAGTAGTTCTGGGAGTAGTGACCCTGACCCCACGCTGAATTGCAGGATCAGGCCCTGTGTTTGCTAGTTTACCATCAGTTCAGCCTCAGCCAGGGCAGCTCCCCAATTTTTTTAAAGTGTGTCACTCGCCCCCAAAACGTTTAAAAATACAAGTCTGTTACTGGGCAGTGAATTAAAAAATAAAAATTAATTCAGGGCGAAATTCATTCTGGTGTAGAGCACCAGAAGCATGATTTAAATCCCACTCAGGCCTTGTGCTAGCTCTCTTCAAAGGGGTGAATTTCACCCTTAGTATCCAGAGGACATTCCCCACAAGTTAATCTAAAGCCTGGGTGTAAAAGGTGGACATAATGTCCATTTAAGGCTTTTTATTTAGGCTGATTTCAATTTGCGAATTGACTCTCCTTGACCAGAATGAATGAGTGAGTATTAGTGCAGTTCATGGCATCACTCACACAGTTGGCAGCCCCAGCAGCAGATTGTACACTGTTCTGTATGTTCAGAGGGCCAAATACATTCCCCTTCACCGGATGGTCTCTGCATGTCTGATGGGACTGAGGGGATTAATAATGCGGTCGGTGTTTTTATTAATGATGGTGATAGTGAACTGCTTCTGAGAAGCCACAGGTAAACATGAAAATAGAATTGAATCAGTTTATAATCACTCATTGGTACAACTTCTTCCTATATGTTTCTTTTTCTCCTCCTTTCTTTTGATATGTGACATTTTCATCTCTCATTTTAACAAGCCTTAGTCCATCAAGTATGTCAAATGCCCTGCAAATGGGTGCTGCTTGTATGCTATAATGGCCAATATTCAGCATAGACACCTCTTCACTTGTATTCAATTAATCTTTTACAATTCATCAAACTCCTATTTCCGTATATTTAATATATAAAAATATAAGAAACATAATGGCAGAAAGCTTTTACTTTTGCTTTTGTTTTTGTTCTGCAGCATTATTCTTCCCTCCCTGAGGTTTAGCGCTTTGGGTATTTCTTTACAAAAGAAAACAAAACTTCTTTGCTAGTAATAATACACCCCTCACGCCCGCAAACCTCCTATTATTAAATAGTCACTATGCTCCATTCTTCTGGCTTGAAGAGATCCATCTGTACAAGTAGTGGTGGGTTTCTTCTGCTAATAACTATTAAAGAGCCAATTTAACATTATCAGTGGCATTTTCTACTAGTGAGACCAGCTCTGCTGAAATTAGGACAATGTTTGTGCCACCTAGTGGCTCCTCCTTAATATATCTTTGGAATTCTCTTATGGAAGAAAACCTGTTCTATAACTGTACAGGGAAACTCATAAACTATTAGGGAAGACACACACCAGATTAATATTTCCCTTTACTTAACATGATAGTGATGCCATTCCTCTTTCTGTACTCTTCAAAAGTGTAAATTGTAAAGTAAAAATATAGAAAATTCCATTTTGCGTTCAATAAATAGTGTTCCTCACATTATCTAGAGTTTCCTGCTTAGTTACATTTTGCACTGGTTTTTATATGGCTACTGATTCCTAATTCCCCATGGCAGTGTCACTTTGTTGGCTTTTTCTAGGTTGAGAAGAATGTCGGTAGTAGTAACAGGTCCGTAATTACAGTTGGGTTTTGCCATGAGATCTCTTCAGTTTTGGTCATTTGTTTTACTGAGATTTTAATACTTTGAAAAACTGACTGTTGTGTTAACTCAGTTTCCTGTAGAAAGTGGGCCAAATTTTCTGTTGCTGTAAACTGGTCCAACCCTGATATCAATGGAGCAAAACCAGTGTACATTAATTATAAATTAATGTAAGGCTTTGGTCAACCTTTGTGAACAGTTACATTGCTAACCATATTGGCTGAAAATGTCCAAACCCAGGTCTGTAAAACCAGGCACTTAATTTTATATTTAGGCACCCAAATAAGATTAACTTATTTCCAGAGATCATGAAAATCTGCAGACGCCATTGACTTCTGTGGGAGATGCAGATGTTTGGCATTCAGGATCAGACAACAGGGAAAATTTCTGGCTGATTTCTGGATACTGCTGAAAGGACCCCATACGGGCATATGTATGATACAAAAGTGTTGTCAGTGGTGTGGGCCTATGTTCTAACTGAGACCCACCTTAGACACAGGTCCCCCATCCCCTGGTCTAGCCTTACTGGCTCCAGTTTAGCAAAGCACTTAAGCACATGCTTAAATCCAATCCCATTGAAGACAATGGAACTTAAGCACATGCCTAAAGTTAAGCACATGTTTAAGTGCTTGTGCTCAGTAGAGATAGGTGCTGAATTGGGGCTGCTAAGAATAGGGAGAATCTATGTAGCACTATGTATGAAAAGGCCACTATGAATGATAGAGAACATGTGCATAAATATATGGGTGTCATTTCACATCTCTCTTGGCCTGATGAGTGACTTCACCAGAAGGGACCAGCATAGGAGCGGCCCATATCTGCCACTCTGCTGCTGCTATGGGTTTTCTGGCATACACCTATGTGTGGCATTAGCCAGATTCTGTTCCTCATTCTACATGGTTAATAATAAGTTATAGACTCAACTTAAAAGCAACAACATACAAATACTGCCTAGTTTTATTCAGATAAGAACCACATATTTTTTGCAGCTGTATTCCACTGGTACTCAGCTACATGGCTGGTTTAGCCTTTATTATAGACTATGGTGCATTCTTTTTGAGGTGGGGTGGTAATGCTTCCCTGGTAATAATCTTTGTCCCTGATCCTGCACCATTAAAGTAAATGGAAGCGTTGCCATTGACTGCAGTGGCTGCAGAATGAAGCCCTTAGTCACTAGAATCTCAATGGTACCTCTAAGATACCCTAGTTTAGGAGGGAGTTTGTGATGATGATCACTTACAAAGACAAACTGATTTGAGAAATGGTCCAAATAATAAGTGCTGACTGAATAATTATAGCACTCCAAGGCTAGTGGTGTCAATATTTGCTCTGCTAATTGTACTTAATTTACTGTGAAGTTTTTTTCAGAGGTTCCTGTTGCTTTGAGTGTATTAAGATACTGTGCTGCAGTATTCCAGTGGGAGAATGTATCAATTAGATAACCCATGAGCATCATTACTGAAGTTATCCTACACAGAGGGCTCTGTCATGCCTTTAAGGCACAGCAGACACTGGGGGGCTGGTGTGCAGGGGCAGTGCCCCAAGCAGGCACTCCAGTAGGCATTGTGCATGGATCACAGCTGCTGTTCACCCTCTTACAAAGTGCAGTGTGCTCAACTGTCCTTTCCTACTGCACTTTGTAAAAGCTATTGCCACTGTGGGTGCTAGCCTCATAGAGTAACTGTGCTTCCTGAGCATGTAGATTGTGGGGGGAAAACTCCTTGCTCCCCCTCCTCTCTTGCTCATGCTCACAATCTGTCTTTTACAATCCAGATGATTTAAAGGACTATATTGTGCCAGCACTGAGGCTAGATTTCCTTTCTTCCTTTGCACTAGATGTGGGGTTAGTGGCAATACTAACCACACATCTCCCAGTAGATCACAACTCCACAGGCCATTCTGAGGTCAGGTGAAAGTGGAGGCAATGTCATTGAAGTTGGAGTGGCCATACCCACTTATATCCTTTTGAAATTTGGCCCTCTTGCCTTCTCATTGCTCTGAAAAGTCTCATTTTTGTCAAATGATTCTAAAATCTATCTTCAAGAGGGAAAAGCTCAAAGTGAGTGAAGGGAACAGTAGTGGTTAAAAAAGGAAGGGAAAGGGGAAGCCCAGAAAGAAAGGGCTGATGTCAAAACCATCCCTCCTGCTGGATTGCCCCAGCTGTAGGTGTGTTTTTTAAATTTAAATAGCTAGGATGGAAAACAACCCTTCCTCAAGTGCCTAGCTGCCTCCTTTAAAAACAGGATTAGATCCTTTAATAGATTAATTTAATTATCTGGCATCATGTATATACCCAATCAAGGAGGCTGTTCCAAAGAATTCAGAAGAAAACTAGGGATGGTTTGCTCTGCTATGTCCCCCCTTAAGAAGGTGTGGATAAACTATGACATTGCAAAATGTACAAAGGTGTGACTGGTGGAAAGCCTAACTTTTTCCATTGCAATGTAGGGATATGAATTGTGGGAGGTTAATGCTGTTGACAAGAAGAAAATGTGGTGCTGGTGAAGACTTGCTTATCCCCTAGATGGAAAAAAAGACAAAGGTCCCTATGTTAGAAACATTGTTGGAGAGAAGCAGCTCCTCGTGTCAGAAATCAATAGATGTAAACTTATGTTCTTCAGTCACAGTCGGCGTAAAGAGGGAAATAACCTTGAGAAAATTATTATGGAAGGAATGGTGGAGGGTCAGCAGAATAGGGGATGACCAGCGAGGAGAAAGATGGATAGTGTGCAGCAGATCACTGGAAAGTCAGCTGCTCAGTGCTCAAAGTTAGCGATGGATCTTGAAGGCTTTAGAAAATTCTGCTGTCACCAGTGTTCAGACATGAATAAATGAATTTAGTTTAAATTCTCAGCTAGGGTAAATGAGCATAGAATCTCAGGGTTGAAAGGGACCTCAGGAGATTATCTAGTCCAACCCCCTGCTCAAAGCAGGACTACTCCCCAATTTTTTTTGCCCTAGATCCCTAAATGACCCCCTCAAGGACTGAACTCACAACCCTGGGTTTAACAGGCCAATGCTCAAACCCTTGAGCTATCTGTTCCCCTGTAGGGCCATAAAAGCCAATAGAGTTATGCTGATTTATACCAGCTGAAGATCCAGGTCACATAGTGGTCATCTTCTTCCTCTCCTCCAAAAAATTATGGACCAATGGTATCGGGAAGGCTAGTGGTGTTGAACAGCTTTTAGTGGATGGATTTTGGACCATCAAATTCAACTTGCGTTTGAATAAGAGTTGGACAAAATCTAACTTTGTAACGTCGGCCAATTTGAAGATAGTTTTCCCCCTCTCTTCCCCCGTTACCTGTTTTGTATTAGTGCAGGCTGACAAGACCTATAATAAGATTACCTACTTATTTTTCTTTCCCCACCCAGACAGAGATCAGTGCAAGGGAGGGGAAGAAAGAAGATTGATTTAGATAGACCTGTGAAAGACATTCTGATCTGAAACCAGGTGTCTCTAATGCCTGCCATAAGATTTATTACAGTCTGCATCAGACAACTCATGGTGAGCATTCCTGAGTAATTAGGATTCAGTATATCAGCTGATGGGCACTGACCTCTCCTTGACGAGCTCTCTAAAGTGTCCAAGCTTTTTTGTTCCACCCCCATCCCCCTACCTCTTCTGTCACATCCCAGCAGATACTTTATGACATGTTGCCATGCATGCCATGAAGCCTGCATGAACTTTATTACACAGCACCTAGCCTGGGGCTACTGTAAGAAATGGTAATTATTTGAAGTTTAAGCTAAATAATATCCTCTTAATGAGGTAGTATGTGCTACTGATCAAAAGCATAACCAAAACATAAAAAATCTAATAAGCTACTTATGTGCACGATAAAGGTAACCAAAGCAACGTTTCACTTAGTCTTTTGACTAGGTCACTGAAGGGAAATAGGAGGCTTAAAGATTCTCTGCGTACTAATGTGTTGCTCTTCAGCAGTTTCCACCTTAAATCCATCACTGTATTTGAATGTCTCGAATCAATGCAGAGAAAATGTCATCTAGTGCGGTGTGAAACGGGCCTGAACAAAACTACCGCTGAAATGGCTGATGTCTGAGAGCTGCAATTTGGGATGGCATGGGAAAGGAATGCATAGCCTTGTTCTGTAGGAACCTGTTTTCCATTAACCAGTTTAAGGACATCTGAAAATCCTGTTCAGAGCTTGTACCATCGAATTTATTGCTGGCCTTGTTAATTGCAGGAGGAAGAATATGCTACTTATACGTGCCTCAGTAGGTAAGTGTCCATTTAAGTCCTCAGGTCACCGTATATGTTCTTAACTGGCCAAGGAACATTTTTCAAGTTGTGCAGCTGGATGCTAGTGGCTTCCGTCGAGAATGGCAAAATTTTGTGTTGCGCCTAGCCAGACTTAAGAACTTACATGTTTTATTTACGATTGTATGGAAAGCAGAAGAACTCCAAAGCTCTAGGCTGACCCTCCTGACCAAATGGTATCATCTCAGTCCACTAGGGACAGAGGAGAAATACCATGGAATATCCGATGCAACCCATTCCAGCAAACCAGGTTTGAGCTTGAAATATATGGCAAATGGCAGCCTACTACAGTGTGTAGATTTTCAGAGACAGCTAAAAAAGGGGCAAAAAGTTTTCATGGGCTGATCTTTGACAAGCACAAAATTCAAGGAAATCACTGCTAATTTGCGGAAGCCGTTGGAACTCAAACCAGGGCTGATTGCAAATACTTTTGGAGTCTGAGTGAGCAATTCCTGCAGTTAAAGGACATTTTAGCCACTATAACTGCATCTACACTAGGGCTTTTGCCAGAAGAGCTATGTTGGTTAGGGGTGTGATTTTTTTCCCACACTCCTCAGCAATGTAGCTATGCTGTCAAACTTTTAAGAGTAGGTCAGGCCCAAGTTCACTAGTACTGGTCTTGCTATCTTCTGTATGAATACATGTCAAAGGCAGTTAACTTTGAAGGCTAAGTAGGTATATAACACCTTAGCCGCACTGGGATTCCATATAGAGAGAATCCGATGTGCTAATTTACCTGCTACAACTGATTAACGTTATGTCAGATGGCTAAACTCAAGTAGCCAAAAGGAATTCTGCTGTTGCAGATCTTTTGTTCATGGTAATAAGACCTGTCGGACTGATCTTACTTATTTAAAAGCAATAACACGAGTCTGCAATAATTGTCCAAATCCCCATGCACTCTGCGTACTATTTTTAAATTTAAAACCTATCTGTCTTTTGGCTTGTCTAGAAACAGTTTTTGCGCTGATTTAACTAAGTGGGTTTCCAATTTAGTTGAATCAGTGCAAAGCTATGTGCATGCAGACCAGCCCTTAGTAATGTTTGTGGCATCCATCACCACAGCATAAAAACAGATGATCTTGAGTAAGAATATTAGGCAGCCAACACAACCTTTCAGCATATCAAAGATCTAGAGGAATGTATAGTTAAGCCGCGGACATCCGCTTATGACTCAATAATTCTACTAGAAAGAGAGGATCCTGCACATGGGAACCTAATTTGCAAATGGGATCACCTAAATAGGACTTCCATATCCCACATTTGGGTACTCAGATTGACAAATAAGGATACAAATGCTCATATTGCCTGTTGTGTGCTCATCTGAACAACCATATCATTTGGATATCCTATTTAGGTGTCCACATTTGACAATCAGAAGGAAAGGGAAACAGAGACCAGGGCATACACGTTAGGATGCTCAGGGCTGCATCTGGCGCCTGAACCGAGCTTTAGGGTTCTAACAGGCTCCAGTATTCTAGAGGGCTTGCAGTCACCATCACACTTCTGCTTTTTCAGCCTTCACCTAAATCAGCCGACTGTCCCTTCACATTTATGCTTCGCACCCCAGCCTCCAATAAAATGTTCTACCATGAGCGAAACTAAAACTAAATGAAAATATTTCAGTTGCCAGGACTTTGCCAGAGGGTATAGCGGTTTATTGTGTGCCTGAGAGAACAAGCAAAGTAATATTAAATACCATAAGTAATTTCTAGAAAACCATTTTAAATAAAACTAATCATGAACCCCCTAAAATTCTCCCTCCTAATCCCAATGTTTTCATTAAACGTAATTGATTTTTTGTTAGAACAAAATTCTCAACTGAAATTTTATTTTACAATAACAATTGCTTGCCAAGGCTCTCACAATGCTTTATAAACGCTAATGAAATAAGCTTCCCAACTTGCCTGTGAGGGAAGGAAATACTGTTATCTCCATTTTAGAGATGGGGAACTGAGACACAGTGGCTCAGGGTATGTCTACACTACAGCAGTTACAGCAGCACAGCTACTGGGGTGCAGCTGTGCCACTATAGCACTATACTGTTGGTGTTTTCTACATCAATGGAAGGTGCTTTTCCATCAGTGTAAATAATCCACCTCTCCAAGAGGCAGTAGCTAGGTTGACGGAAGAATTCTTCCATTGACCTAGCTGCGTGTACAGTGAGGTTGATCGAACTCTGTTGCACAGGGTGTGAATTTTTTCACAGCCCTGAGCAATGTAGCTAGGTTGACCTACGTTTTAGGTACAGACCAGGCCTCAGTAATATGCCCAAGGTCAAGGTCATAGGACATGTCTGCTGTAAAACTGGGACTAGAGTGTAAATATCCTGAGTCCCAGTCCTATGATTCAACCATGTGACTAACTGCAGTGAACATATGGACTGTACAAATGCTGTTGCATAGGGATGTTAACTTGATTTCCAGCAGAGACATACGCTCTTCTTCCATGGCCTTTATTAAAGTTTAAAAGAAGTGTTGGCTTTTTCTATACTTCACACTGAGGAGGGAAGGAACAAACTTCTATCTGAGCTGACCTTTAGGAGCTGATGTATTGCCTCAAGCCCTGTCATTAAACATAGCAGTGAGCAGTAATGTTTATGATAGAATGTAAAAAACCTTTCGTACAAAACCAGCACCCTTTGCATCCCTGCCGCACCTCCCACCCTAACAGAATCTGCCAGGCAGGATCAATCGATATTGTTTGTGTGTGTTTTGTATAAATTTTTCATGCCACCTCCACTGATGGCTTAGAAAGCAAACACATCTTGTCAGGGTTCTCATCAAACAAGCGGCTGCTCCTGTGAAGTCCTTATGACTTTACTGATCTCTCTACATCAGTAAAACTTCATATTCTGGCTTCCCCACTCCCCTTCTTCCAGAGATACTGTATTTCCATTGCCCGCATAAGGGGAACAAATAAACAAATAAATAAACGAAAGACAGAGATACTTTCTTCTGCCAAACATCTGCTTTCCTTCATAAGATCACATTTTTTTTTTTGGGGTGGGGGGTGGTTTGTATCCAAGGCCTGAAAACAGTGACCTGGTTGCTTAGCAACTAGGATGCTGAGGCCTCAGCCCTGCTGGTTGAGATGAAAAAGGTCAATTAATGTGGCAGGCCCTGTCCTTATCAATATGCTACTGTGGCACCAACTTTTATTTCTTTACAGTAATTTATCATAATAAGTTTTGTAGGTCTTTATACTGTGGTGCTCCTTTTTGAATAAAAGCATAACTAAGACTTGAGGGGATGTCTGATACAACAGAAAATGTAACCATGAAAAAAAACCAACAGAATAGAAATCATCTGACTGCTGACTATCCTGCTGAGCTGCCTGAGGCAGTTACACATTTCCATTGAGTTATTTTATGATCAGGCCAGTATGTTATTGAAATATTATCTCTTTAGCCTTTCTCATTCTGATAAGAAATGACAGGCTCTCAGAGCAGTAATACACATGGAGAACAAAATATGGAGCTGTGGAGAAAATTCAGTTGGGGCAAAGAACAGTAGCTTGAGAATTTCCCCATTAAAACTCACCAACCCTTCTTGTGTTACATTTTAAATAACTGTCTTTTTTATTCACAGTGAAACATCAGGAGGAACCCGTTTTTTAAAATATTTTGTTCAAAATTTTTGTCAAATAATTTAACATTGTGTGCTGTCTGCCACTGTAGAAGTCTTCCTCGTTTAGAAATATTATTGCTTTGGTGTGTGGGAAATTTTGAAAGGAACAAATGACAGTTAGGCACCTCACTCCCATTGGAAGTCAATGGGAGTTAGGCACCGAGAGCCTGATGGAAAGCCTGTTGAAATCAGTGGGAGTCTTACTATTGACTTCAGTGTACCTTGGATCAGGCCCTTAATGGCCATTTGTGCCTGTGAAAATCACCCCTTCAGGAAATTGTCAAATGATTTTATGTTTAAGATTCACTGGCAGCGTGCTATCCTCAAACTCCTTCTAACGATGGGTGGATATGCAGCCCAGTTCTGCACAGTCTTATTCATGCAAATTGACTTCAACAGGTCAGTTTGCATGAGTAAGGAATAGTCACCTAGGTAAGATTTGCAGGATCATGCCACTATTAATGTCCTGATGGTTGGCAATGATTGGAGCTTAGACTTGCTGCCCATGAGGCAAAACTGACTTTCACATGGTTATTCTGAAAGTTAGAGTGATTTGTCTTTTTGTATTTGTACCACCTGCTTCCCGTAGTGTGATATTGGGTCCATAGGACAGCCTGCACTCCTACATATTTCATTGCTTCGTAATGTGGTATGGTACTTAATGTATAGGGGCACTTTGGTAGGTTTAATGTGCCATTCATTGATTACTCATATACACTGTGCCAGTAGCTTTCAAACTTTTTAAGCTAAGCCCCCCCTTTGAGTTATAATTTTTGGTTGCACCCCTCCACCTCTGACAAAAATAGGCACAATACCTGCCCCTTCCCTCTCATGTTTTCAGGGTGGGAGAAGGCATATGTGACAGTCTCTGGGGATGGAGCCAGTGCTGGGCATGGAGGCTGCCAGGAGCAGAAATCAGAACGGCAGCAGCAGGTGTTGACACTGGCCCACAGTCTGGGTGGCCTGCTGAGGTGAGTCAGGGTGTGGAGGAGGCGCTCCCTCCCCAAGCCCCACCTCACGGAGCTGTTTGTCTCCCGAATGTTCCCAAATGCAACCCATAGTCTCAAAACCTCTGCACTATGCTAAATTCTGGCTTGTCCTGCATGCGTGTGGTAGGGACAAAGAGTCTATGCAAGGATCTGTTATATAATGTTTAATTCAAGGTATAATAAATACTAAAACATATTATTATTATTAATTATTATTATTTTTATTATTGTAATGCTTAGGAGCCCCCGTCATGGACCAGAACTCCATTGTGCTGGATGTTGTACAGACATAGAACAAAAAGACTGTCCCATGCAAGAATCATGCCTGGTTAAAGACATCCTTGCATATTCTATATGTGATCCTCATGCTTAAGCCAATGTAGGTAAGATGCCTAGTAGCAGGCACTGGAGGTAACTCACCCAGATCCCATCTGCAGAGGCAGAATTAAGTGCACTATAAGACTCTATGGGTATGTCTACGCTGCAGTAACAGACCTGTGGCATGGCCGCAGCTGGCCCAGGTCCACTGACTCAGGTTCGTAGGCGTTGGGCTGAAGGGCTAAAAATGGCAGGGTAGATGTTTAGGCTTTGAAACCTGTCAAAATGGGTGGGCCCTGGGCCTGAAAGTCTACACAGCAATTTTTAGCCCCGCAGCCCGAGCCATGAAAGGTTTTTTATTGCAGTCTAGATGTCCCCTACAAGACACTCTGCTCTCAGTCACCATGAACCACTCTGAGAAGGCAACCTCCATTTGACCACTATAGTCCTAGCTCCAGAAAACCAGACGGAAGCAAAGGCAGAATTTAGCCCTCTATGTTTCGTTTATAACAATATGATTTCACGTACACAAATTATAAATATAAATTGTTGCTTATAAATATTAATGAATCTGAAGGTCTCTCCATTTTGAAGGCATGATTCTTCTCTGATTTACTTCTGTTTTAGACACAATATAAAATCATTTGATTCAGAGGAGTTACTCCTGACTTTACACTAGTGTAAGTGAGAGGGGAAATAAGTCCTGAATTTGTAATCTGCATTTCAGGGAATAAGATTTCAGATTGCCATCATTATTATCCCCAATGTACACAATGGTATAAACTGACCTTCAACTAATTTGGAGCTAGCACTCTCATCTGTTCAGCCCAGTTCCCCTAAAGTTATGATACTTATGTGTGTTTTGCTTCTTCTTTTTATTGCATTAATGGAGAAGCAGATGTTGCCTTCCTCCCTGCAAATGCTATACAGTGAATCATCTTAGCCTCTCTGTAAAATTTTAACTTAATGGAGTCCTGGCATTTGTGATGAGCTGAGGAACTTAATTTTATAGAACAACCTATTGAACAAGCTGTTCTTGGACATTCCCATCTCAACTAAATGTTAAAAGTATTAAAATTCACATTAGCACAAGAGGAAATTTTGCATGGGTAATCCTTTAATACAGTGTTTTATGGCTCTATTAGCTGCACAGCAGCTGGTGACATGATGAATTTAATCCATTAAAAAATTCAGTAAGAGGTTTAAAAGTCAGCTTTTTAAAACATAATCTTGCTGCAAGGAAAGAGAACTTCTCCTCAGGGCCAGAGACATGGTGGGTTCACAGTGTGGCAGGTATAGGAAATGCACCTGCATGACAAGCATTCATATGCTTATGGCTTCACACCTAGCAGAGGTCTTATAGTGATGAGAAAGAACTCAAAGCAAGGGAATTCTTAAGGGGCATGTTTAGGTAATACATCTCTCTAGTTTTCTCTCTTTTTCTTGAGGAAGGTTTAATACTGTAAAGTTAAAAAATAGTCTCTCTGTTTTATATATGTATCCCTCACAAAGTCCATACTTCAGAAACTATTTCTTTCCCTCTTGGAGATGTACTGCCTGGTAGAACTGTGTGAAAAAAATTACATGCTGATTATACTAGGAAAAATTGCATATTTTTGCAAAATATTTTTTCTTGCGTTCAGTACAGAGGTTAGTGTGTGAGAGTGTGCAGTATCTCATGAGTTTATCACACTATTTGGTGTTTTGCTTCAAGCTTCAGCTCCTGGAGTCAAATGATTTTGTGAGACTCTCAACTTTCTTTCTTTTCTTTCTTTTTTTTTAAAAGACGTTTGTAGCCCTCATAGTCACAGATACAAGCCTGAAAATGTGACTTGAGTGTGATCCAAAGGCTTGAAACACACAAAACAAATAAAAAACTGCCAATGGATTATTATTATTTTTTTAAATCTCATAACTTTAAGGCAATATCATGATTTTTGAGCCCTTGGGGTTGACAATACTGTATTACAATCAGACATCCATACTCCCTGCTAATTCCTCAAAATCATGCTGCCCTTATGAAATAATGACACTTAAAAATAACTTGCTATGCATGTGCAGTCATTTCAGTTATGATTTAAACAAATATGTAAACTTTCTATCAGAAATTCCTTCCAGATCCTCAGTTGCTATAAATCTGCACCAGCTGAGGCTCTGTCTACCTGTGCTGTGCTTGAATTACAGTAATTGTAACTCTGATCTCGATTCATCCTGATAATATATAATATTTCACTTTAATTGTGATTGATTAATTGCACAGCTGGATTTGTCTGCTTGGGTTTTGTTTTTTCAGTTATTTCCCTTCTCCCCAATGTTTAAAAGGAAATATGTTCACTGAGGTGTTGTGCATTGCCTTAACTAGCTGTTGGTGAGCTAGCGTCACATTTTGAAAGGTATTTAGGCACCTAAAGATGCTGATAGGTTCCTAATGGGATTTTCAAAAGCCCCTAGATACTTAACCCTTGTTGATTTATCAGTTTAATCAATGGGAGTTAGGAGTGTTTGAAAATCCCACTTGGCACCTCTCTCATCTTCAGGTGCTTAAATACCTTTAAGGATCTGGCTGTTATACCCTGATCCTGCAATAAATGTCTTGTGAGAGGCTCAGGTGCCATTTGCAGGATTTAGCCCAATAACACGGTTTATTATTAATATTTCCTAGTGGTTTAAATGACTGTCTGGAATGAGTTAGGGTTGTTAATTCTAAGGCCTGCATATTGATGCAGCAAGGACCTGAGCCTAATCCCGATTCAATAGAATCTCTTCAATAGGCTTTCTATCAGGCCCTAAAGATGTTACTTAAAAATCCCTGTTGGTGAGTTTTATTTGTTTTATTTTGTTTTATTTTATTGTGATTCATGACACAACCTGTGCATGTCACATACCAAACATTTTAAGCAAAGTATTTTTAGCAAACCCACTATGTTAGCCAATCAGATTGCTCCAAGCATACACAGGATTCCAGTCAACTTGTAATAACATAGCACTGTAAATTTTTAATATATTTAAGATAAAAAGTTCAATAGTAAGGATTTTTTTTCTCCTGCTCCTAAGCATTCGAAAATGATTAGTAAAAGTGACAAAGAACAAATAGTTACAATACAAAACAAAATCATAAAAACATGAACTTGGGTTTACTTATTATTGGTTACCTTTCCTGGCTAATGAAGTAGGATTTCCCCACAAAGTTCAATCTGTTGCAGACCTGGCTTCATAGGAAACAGGATCCAATTTTTCCTGAGAATGTCTCCGCTCTCCAAGATGTCTCCTCAGCAAAAGGACACAGAGTGACTTTGCTCATCCTGTGTTATACTGAAACAATCTTGTCAGTTCTGAGATGAGAGTTGTTTGCAAAGAACAGGGGACCGTTCGCCAAGCAGTCACAGGTGGCACTCCGCTGCTAGCCTATTGAATCAGATGCACCGCTTAAAATAGGTTATCAATCACTGATCTAGGTCTCTGCATTCTCATTATTTGTCTGTTAGAAATTCTTAAGGTACAGAAAAAAGGACATCACATACAATTGCTTTACTGGTTGAATCTGCTCCAGCCCTGTATGCACACCCAATATTCTAACCCTGCTGTGTCCTGACTGAAGAGCTTCTATAATCTTGGGGAGAGGGCAAAACATGATGTAGAAACCCTGCTTTCCCTTTCTATGCTCCTTGCCCTTTCCCCTATTCTAGCTCCCCTCCATCAGTGCAAGTAAAAATTCTATATTTTTACCAGTAGAATACAGTGGCCAGGATATTTTCAAGTCAAACTATCCCTGTTAAATAATAATAATAATAATTAATGATGATGATTGATTGATTATTTATTAGGGTACCCACAATGTGCTAGGAGCTTTGAAACTTAGAAGAAGGCACAGTCCCTGACTGGAAGAGTTAATATATTAGGGCCTGATCCAAAGCCCACTGAAGACAATGGAATCTTATCTTCACTAGGAAAGAAAAGCTGTGTTCTTAACTGTAGTTAGCTAAAATGAGGTAAAATCCCAGAGAAGAGAAGGCAGTTTGTAGTTGTCACACAGGTTAACATGTTGAGTTAAAGGCTCTGCAGGATCCTAAGGTTTACCTCAACATGTTAACTCAAGCATTTTACCTCTAGGACCTGCTAAGATTTTACCTTTAGTTAAGAACTCACCTCTTTTCCTAGTAAAGATGGAGACTGAGAGTCTTTCCACTGACTTCAGTGGGCTGTGCATCAAGCCCTAAAATAAGAGATTGCTTTTATGTTGACCCAGCTGAAACCCAAAGTGAAACTAAAAAAATTCAAATCAAACAGGGAAGTCAAAGAAAATGGTCCTAGAAACCCTGTGAACTGAATTTGTGGTGTTTCCCAGAGCTTGACATTAACTTGGGTACAGTGCCCTTTGGTAAAGTTAGTTTCCACCACTCTCTCTTTTCCTAGTTAACTCTCCATTGTTGCTTTAATAAACCTACTTTTGTTTAATTATAAGTGCTCACAAGTGCTGTGTGGTTTTACAGGAGTGTTGGTATAAGGTAAAACTAGTCGGGCACATTGCACCTTTGGGGGCAGAGGATCTGGGATTTCTATGAGTAGCCAGTGTTAGAGGCTGGATATCACGGGGAAATAATTCAACAAGTCTGAGGAACTGGGGTGCACCCAGGGCCGGCTCCAGGCACCAGCATTGCAAGCAGGTGCTTGGGGCGGCAGTTAGAAAGGGGCGGCAGTTCCTCCAGCCGCGGTGGCAATTCGGCGGCAGCTTCTCTGTTCTGCCCGCTGCTTCTTCCTTTTGCCGTCTGCGGCGGCAGTTTTTTTCACTGTTTGGGGCGACAAAAACTGTAGAGCCGGCCCTGGGTGCACCTATTGTTAACCTGCAAAGTGCAGACAGGGCTGGCGTAGAAGAGAGTGCTTGAGTGGCTGAAAGGATGATGGTTTTAGGGAGCAGAGGGCAATAGGGTGACTCACAGTATCTGGGTACTCTGAAAGTCATATATTTAAGTGCTTTCCTGGATCAGGGCCTGAATGAGGATGAACTTAATTATTTCAGAAGAACATCTCTTGATAATCTATTAAAGTATACCACCACATACCATGCCACTAATAAAGAGATAGAAATAAATTATTTTTTGCTTGTGATTCTTTTTAAATAGGAAGACATTGTTATTGCTACACTGCTTTAGCAATACGTTATATTTTAAAACTTGTTTTGAAAGTCAAGTACAAGTTTTATTAGACAGAATGCTTGTTATGGGCAATCTTGATTCATTTTTCATTGTTACAGTGTATGTCACAGGTGACCAATTTATATGTGTTCAAAAAATTGATTGTACTTCACAATTTCAAGAACAATGATTTTTCAAATAGGATTTTGTTGCACGGGAGCAAGAGGTGAAGAAAGATTTAGAATGGACAGAATGATGCTTTCACATAATACTTTGCCTGTGTAGAGTATCTTTTATTTAAGGATCTCAAAACACTTTATAAATATCAATTAATTAAGCTCCACAACACCTCTCTGAGATAGGCATTGTTATTATTATACTCAGATGCATAAAATAACAGGGAGAACGTACCAAATATAAATGGGAGGTTCTTCCTGCTTTTAATTATTGATACACATGGTTTTAAATGTTTACTATATAGTATAAAATATTTGCCTATAGGCACTTCTGAAAGCCTGTGTTGTATTTATTATTAGTATAATCAAATATTACAACCTTTATTTTATTATTGGAAACAGCTTGATAAGGAGACAACACTTTTTAAAGGCTTTTATTGTACTTCTCTCTCTCTTGCTAATGTTGTTGTTTAATTAACTTTTTTTGAAGTATGGGTTTTTAATTCCTTTACATTTTAAATTTCAGCCATGTCCTTAGCGGACATGGGAATTTTGCCTTAGTAAGGATTACAGGTTCAGGCATTATGATTCTGCAAATTTTGTTTGCTTAGTAAAAGGATGATGTTGATGACGATGATAATAGGAATACTGTAGCAGTGTTAATGTGAAGGCTTTGGAAGACTTCTAGGCCTCAGTTGAACAAGTTACTTAAGCACATGCCTAACTATAAGCATGCGAGTTGTCCCCTTGAAGTCATAGGTCAAGCGAAAATACTTAAGTCAGTTGAAGTCCATGGGACTTACCTGTCCAAAGTTAGACATTTGCTTAACAATGTTGCTGAATTGACTCTTTAATGTACAATGCACAATATTGTTAGGGTGCACTGTAGAGCAATTTAGCTTTAGTTTAGTTAAAATATAACATTTGGTAACAATTTAAATTTATGGGGTAAAAATTCAAAATTGCCCGAGTGACTTAGGGTTTGTCTACACTGCAGTTAGACACCTACCTGTGTCTGGCCTGTGCCAGCTGATTTGTTTTTGCGGGGCTCAGGTTAAGAGGGCTATTTAATTGTGGTGTAGATATTTGGAGTCAGGCTGGAGCCTGGGTTCTAGGACCCTGCAAAGTGGGAGGGTCCCAGAGCTCAGGCTGCAGCCTGGGTATGAATGTCTATTATAAATAATTGTGTTGCTGGTATCAGATGCATCTCCATTGGAAGGGCCTTTCTAGTGAAGACAAGGCCTTAATGCCATTTTAAAAAGTGCCTAAGCCATTTAGGAGAGAAATGGATTTAGGTTCTTAAGAGAGTGGAAGCCGGGAGAATAACTCAACAGGCTGTCCTTGGTGTGAGGACCTGGCGGTGAAGACAGAAATATGGGGGAGATGTCCACCCACTAAATGGGATTTTTGCAGATGGAGAATGGACGGATGCTATAGATCCATCCATAGATAGGAGGATCCAAGAGGACTGCTCTGAGAGTGAGGAGAGGCATTGCCCTAGTAAAACCTCCCATAACAGAGAGAGTGAGGGGGAAGAAACTCCCTTCCATTAAAAAGCGGGGACGTACGTGACAAGGTCCTAATTTAGTAGCAGGTTAACTACAGGGGCTGGGAGGGATACCGCTGTCACAAAGAGGGCATGAAATCTACTATGGCCAGTTGATGAAACATCCAAAAAGTTGCTGCTGTTTACAGTGAGGAATGCCAAACCAGAGGTGGCAAAAAGGGCTTTTTGGCTATGCTCTTTCCAGTCATCAAGAAAGGCTGCAACTGCAGCGCAAGAAACAACTGCTAAAATGGGGCTGTAGACTCTCCCACCTGTGAACAGGCAAACACAGGGATCTTTGAAAAGAATGCAAGCTGACAAGTGTGTCATATGTCAAGAAGATAAAGTAGATAACAAGAACTGACGTATAGGAAGGAGCCTTTGCCATATTGCCAAAAGTCCCGGAGCAGGGGACACCTTGCTGAAGGCAGCTGAGGGTAGAAAAGATGAATGTTCCATCTCAGATTTGAAAGGTCAAGACTATGTAACAACGGAAGTGAAATACCATCACAGCTACTATGCAGAGTAAGAAAACTACTATTCCTTTCCGCAGCAAAGAAACACTCGGGAAACACATATGATTTAGTCTGTTATAGGGTATTCAATCATCTAAGGAAATTCAGGGAAGACTTATTGGGCCATATTCTCCTCTCATTCCACTTTTGTAATCCCATTGCTGAATCTGGCAGAACTTGGACCATTGATTGAAATAGAATTCTTCAAGAGCTGATTGTTCTTTTGGCGTCTGATTCATTGTGAATCTCCATGGGACACTTTCCATTGACTTCAGCAGGATTTGGATCAAGCCCTTGCTGAGCACTTTCTGGACCTGTGTGTTGATTGTTGCTGGATGTACCTCAAACACTGAAGAGGCACAGTTCTGATGTTATGTTGAAAACTGTTAAAATTGTAAGCTATCACTTTAAATTCTCTGAGGTTTCCTGGTTCTCCCTGCAAGCTAGGGAACTCTGTCCGGAAGCATGTGATCTGGGTCTTCAGCAGTCAGGCTGCAAAAAAGCCAGTTTGGAGGAAAGTGAGTGGAATTGTTGCCTTGCTGCCTTAGGTAGCAGCCTGCTATGTCTTTCTTTGTATTTGGTTGTTATTTGATAGATTTGTGGTTTCGAAACAATAAAGTAGTGTTGTGTTGCATCCTTTCAGAAAGTGCATTTGTTTCATTTGTAACTCTGTGTGTGCTGGGAATATAATAGTTTCATCTAATCCAAAATGATCTGACTGTCTTTGGTGTAGTAATCAGATGAAAACAACCTGTTTCTAGTGTGGCCCACGATGCCACAAAAATAGCCCTTCTCATGGTACTTCAGTACTCCCACTTCCAGTCCTACCTGGAACCAGGAAGTACAGATCCAAGAGAACCTGGATGAAAGAAATTAACCATTCCCCCCCCCCCAAAAAAACCTTTAAAAGAGATGGGTTCAGAATTTAGCCAAGGTTTTGGGTTAGTTCTTATTTCATCCAAACCAGTTCATCTTTTCCTAGTGTTGATCTGAAGAGCCAAAGCAATTCCCTCATGGGAGTTCTCCTGCCTCTCCCTTCTATGCCAGCCCCCTGGTAATTGCTTTCTACCCCGATACCTCCCTCTCACTCCTATCTCTCCCTTGAAAATTCCCATGCCTTCCAATCACTGACGTCTGCCTCCCACTCTCCGTCCAGGAATATCACCCTCCCCACTTCATCCTCTCACCTCCTGTGTCTTCCTATCCCTTGATGCTTCAAATCTGAATGGTAGCTTATTGCACCATGATGAAAACTTTGTTTTTGCTATATCAGTGCTGCTTTTGTGTGGGCTCTTATCTATTTTTATAATATCATTGCTGGCTATTGCTTTGTGTGGTAGTCATATAGAACTTGGTGGAGGTTGTGGTGTTTTATATTAGCATAGTGTTTTACACTATGTTGTTGTTTTAGGCCCTAATCCTGCAATGAGATGAAGACAGATGGACTTCTGTGACCACATAGAACTCCACTGACTTAAGTGGATCTCTGTCTGGGTGCAAGGATCTGCTAGCATGCATCATCTGGGAGGGTAAGGGCCTTAGTGTGTATAAATGTATTTAGCTTTATAGATGTCTAAATATATTTGAGCTGGTCCCTCTCTTTTGACTGGCTAAGGGTCAAAGTGGCCTTTGCTTGTAATATAGGGTTTCCCATCATTGCAGCATTTTGGCCTGTTTTCCAGCCAATCCCTTGTTCTATGTAGCTTATTGTGTTTGGTTGTTTAATGTATCCGTATGGTATTCAGTAAAGGTCTTGCAGTAAAAGCAATAATCCCCTCTTTGCCCATGGAATCTGAATATGGAAAATTCCACCTGCTTTATATTTTCAGATTTTTAGTGATTAGATCATACTGAGTATGTGACACTGGCCGGGGGTGGGGGGAAGGTTAGTTGAAATTGACAGATAAGCAGCCACATTGTTTGTAAGAATTCAGGCAGGCTTCATGGCTCTTTGTCATGCTGTCTCTGATTGTGTCCATCTGCAAGCACCAGCCAGCTCCTTTTCTTGAGGAGCACAAGAAGTAAGGTACTGTGCACATATGACACGCTTGTCAAATCTGGCAAAGCTGATCGGAAAGTGGAGTGGGGGGCAGGGAGAGTTGTAAAAGCAATTCAGCTCATTGTATAGCATGGGCCTCCCTCAGCACCAAGTAACTGTTAATCCTTCACATTTCAATGTACCTAATGGAGATGAAAGATGGAGCAGCTAAGCTGGTAGCAATTACAATGCGTAACCTCACTGGGGTCATGTCTTTGGCTTGAATAATTGTGAATGTGTTAATATGGGCCCCCTATACAAAGTAAAGGAGAGGAAGAAGGATAAGTGCAGTGTTTCATTTGCTTATTGTGCAGTCTTACCAGGAACCGTCTATAACAAACATTCCTAACTCCGTCAAGGACATTTCTTCCTCTAATGAGCACATAGGAAGGAGAGACATTGTTCAAGTGCAAGGGTTCAGTTTGCAGCAAGCCACAAATCACATTTCATTTATCAGGCCTACAGATGACAGGATATCATCTAATCCCTGGAGAGTCATATTCATTAAAAAGAAATCTTAAGTAATTACAACAATTAATTGACTCGAAACAGTTTCAGGTGGAGAAGGTTTACATAATTCATTTGCCAGACAAAACAAGCCTGATGAATTCAAGGTAACGTATTATTTAGAAGCATCCTCCTCCTCCTCCTCCTGTCATCTTGGTCTTGCTCAGTGCATTCCGAACGCTTGGAGTCACCGTGAGAGGGGTAAAAGAGAGGGGTCTGAATTTTATTGCTCTATAAAGGGATAATGGTGTACAATCCCACATTCTCATTATTAAAACTGATAATAGAAAATGGTCATGTTCTACCATTTTCCCCTTGTGTTTGTTTCAAATAGTCAGAAGATTGGTGGTGATTAAGGGTGACTGAACCAGTTTGGATAAAAACAAAGACACCCTCCCCTTCAGATGTCAACATTTCTAGTTTCAAACTCAGTCTGAAGCTTTCATGAGGTTCTGAAATGTTTGGATATATTTTGCTTTTACTTCCATTTTTTGTTGTTGGCCGGGACTGAAATTACAGGCACCGGAATGCCGAAAAGAAAGACCATTCTCGCAGTATTTCTGGTAGTGAGCACATTTTAAAATATTCCTCAGACCACTGCCTATCATGCTGCCTGATATGGAATCTTTGTCAGCTTGTGCTCCCCTGTCTGTATCTACCTGTTGTCTCTTGTCCTATATTTAGATTGTAAACTCTTTGGGACTGACAGTCCTTTTGTTCTATGTCTGTACAGCACCTAGTGTCCTGTCTATGAGTGGAGCTCCTAGGTACTACAAATAAATAATAATTATTAATAATAATAACAACTATTGTGAGATTTCTACCCTAGTCCTGCTGATTTAAGAGGTCTGAATAGTTTGAATGTGTTGGAACTATTTACTATTATGTATTTATTTGTATTGTGGCTGCACCTAGTGGTCCCAATCAAAAACTAGGGCCTCATTGTGCCGGATGCTTATTTAAATAGAATCCCAACTCTGAAGTTTTTCAGATTCATCTGTCCTCCTGGGCAATGATGAATCTGAGAATCAACACATGACCTAACCTTCTTAGTGACAACATGCACTTGTAGTAGTATGGGCCACTAAAAAATAAATGCCAGATGTAGAGTCTGAAATGCCTTGAAAAGCCAACTAAAAACCCCCTCCATGCTCCACTTTGTGTCAAAGCTCTATAATATTTCATCCATGGTGTATTTTCACGGGAAAGACAAGGCGAGTAATTTATCAGAAGGGTTATGTGATTGGCTTCCTTCATGATTGAGGGAGAAAACAAAGAACAAACAAAATAACCTGGAACACTTGATGTAAATATTTAATAAGCTAAAGCATCAGCATGTACAGTTACTGTAGTTAGTGAAATTTTTGACAGTGAGCAACAGCTTGTCAGTGCACTGCACCAGACCACCTCAATCTCATTACAGCCCTCTTCCATCTGCTGGGTACACAATAAAGTCTCACAACATTAACAAGGATCCCTGTCTTGGGTCAAAGATGAGCATGTAGGTCCTGTAAAAGAGACAAGTAACCTGGCAAAGCCAAACTGTAAGAGGATAAACCATGAATGCCCACATTTTCAATGGTTCTGGATACCTCCATTGATAGGGCCCAATTTGAGATACTTGAAGTTTTTGGCCTAATTGTCCAGATGTTCTGAGCATTCGCTGTCCCTGTTGACCTCCTCTGAGGGTGTCAGGAACCAGTGATGATGAGATCCAACGCTTCTCATTTTGGACACCCAAAAAGCAAAGCTCCAAAATTAGAGGTCATTTTTTAAAAATTAGGCTTTAATCCTCAAGGCTAAGAAACTCAAAGAGTCAAGTACCTAGGTTTCATCTGTGTAATAATATGATTTGTATTATCACAACTTCTCTATGGACATCAAGACAGACTTGTTGTTTAGTATTAGTAAATGAACAGGGTATGATTCATTAGCTTTTTGTCAATGATATTGGGCTTGATTCTCTTCTTACAACAAATTTGCAATGGTGTAGCTCCACTGACATAACCTGAGTTACTCCTGACTTATACCTGTTTTCGTGAGAGAAGAATTAGGCCTATCAGCCTTACACTGACAGAGTGTGTCTACACTTGGAGCTGGGGGTGTGACCTCCAGCTCAAAGGAGACATACTCATGCTAGCTGTCATTGAGCTAGCACTCTGAAACTACAATGTAGCCTTGGCAGCATGGGCTGCAGGACAGGTTAGCCACCTTGAGACATCTGAGACCATAGACACGTACACAGGGTGGCTAGCCCGCCCATCCCATTACTTATGCCATCATGGCTACATTGTGTTTTCAGCATGCTAGCCTTTATGAGAACTAGCACGAGTATGTCTCCACAAGCTCCACCCGGCTTCAAGTGTAGACACACCCAATTCACACCCCCAGCTCCTAGTGTAGACAACCCAAAGGCTGAAGTTTGTCTGTTCCTGTGTGCAAGAGGAGCCATCCACTAAACTATGCTTGAATGAACAGCAGGACACATATAAGCAGAACTACAGGCACTTGGTCTAGGAGGCTTCTGAAAATGAGCTGACAAAGAGAAACAAAGACATTCAGCAGGCATTACACAATCAGTGAAAGGGAATGAAATAATCATAGATCATATCATTAAAATGGGTCAGTCTTAAATATTGTATACTGGCTATATACACAAACCCGGTGCTGGATTGTCTGTCTGAAAGGTTTTTTTCTTAGACTGACAACTTAAAATAAAATCGGTGCAAGTGGTTTTGTTTTCCTTATTTACTCATAAGCCAGTAAGGCTCTATTCATCAAAATACGGTCACACAGATGAGTCACATTTCCCCATCATTTTTATATGCTTGGCAGAGTCTATGCATGATTCATAAGGAGAGAGTCTGACTTTGCTGGTGTGTGTTGGCAGTAAAGGAGGAGTTGAGGCAAGTGCTCTTTATGTATTGATTTCAAATAGGAGCTGTGGGTTTCTCTCTTTGTGACGGATCATACTGGGTGTTGTAAACAAAGGACAGAACATACATTACAGTACAACACACCTTGTTCTTGAGTGTTTCAGCTTAGAATGTGGGCATCAGAGCCATCACTTGCAAGAGTCATTAGCATTACAGTGAAACGCTAGCATTACAATGAGTCGCTAACTATGCAAGAGGAAATGCTGATTTTTTTTTTATGTGGCGTACAGACAATCACACTCATACTCACTGTTCATGTATGCTGGAGTCTACAGTAGAGAACGGAGGCAGCTGGGCAGAATGGATGGTGTGCTGGCCAAATTACAGTCTAATGCACTGTAGACTTCTGAGCATAAACCCAAATGCAGTTTCCAACTACTTATACAGATAAGGTGAAATCCTAACAACCACTGAAGTCAATTGGAGCTTAACCATTGACTTCAAGGGGACCAGGTTTTAACCTATAGTCTTTTTTTCTTACAGGAGAACATTAAATAGTCACAAAAATCAATGCAAGCCTATCTGTCTGGCCCAAAGTCCATTGAAATCAATGGCCCCATGTGAATAAAAGGTGTTGGTGTGTTCTTGAAACCACATAATCTATTTTAAAAAATCTGGAATACATGGTGCTGCACTCAGAACTGTCTTCTAAATGCTGAACTGATGATAATTTTCAAAGGACTGAGTGGTGTTGGGGGGCACAAGGGAAACATACTGCTAGGAAAAGTTATTGCGTTTCAAAAGCTTTCATGCAAATATTCAGGCAACATGAAAGGTGGTGGGCGTGGAGGAGATAAAAGGAAGGGCTACTTGCAGGAATTTTGCCTTTCACCTGCATTCTTATGCTGAGACCCTTAGACATGTTGAATAAATTTTAACAAAATATTGAAATAGATCTTTCTTGGAAAAACAAAAGCAGAAAAAGATCCATGCCTTCTCGCTGTCTCTGATTATGAAAGAAGACCTTACGTGGTATTTGCAGTCGAGTCCACTTGCAGTCATCATTACGGCATGGGGTAAAGCTCTGTATGAACAATCAAACTGGGCTTTGTTCACTGTTTAAGAAGATTCAAATGGTTGCCTTCTATGGTAGTGGGGAGAAAGATCCCCTTGGTGCATTTGTTCCTTGTTATAAAAGACATTGGGAAATACCAAGAAAAATGTTTTATGCTTGTCTGAGCCGCTACTGTGTACAGTGAAATTTGAAATTTGGAAATAGTGCTATAAAAATACTTTCATTTTGGGTCTCATGCTGCAATTATTACAAAAAATGACTAGTGCTATTGTGTACTAATGTAATACCATCGACTTCAATGGGACCGCTCATGTGAATAAGAACTATCCATTCAGAGTAAGGATTATAGAATTTGGCCCTAAATTTGCATGTTGCACAAATAGTACAGATTGTGTCTTTCTAAAATCTAACTGAAGTGTTCTATCATGGAGTGTGATGGGGTCACAATGGGGTCCATGCAAGGAATGGCATTTTGATAGGGAATAAATAATTCTTTGCACTTCTGTCCACTCCGCCCCCAGTTACACAGTGAAACTCATCATGTTCCGAAATCATTTTCAATGCCTGATGTCCACAGTGGCTCTCACCAGCTTGGCTGGAGCAGCAGATGGATGGGATGTAGCTCCACTCAAAAGGGTCCTGAAAAGTCTGTTTGCCAAAACCTATTTCACAGAAGCTGCACCCCCTCCCCAGCAGGTCGCGCAGCTGAGCAATCCTCCCAGGGACCAGGAAAACGGGTGCAAAGTCTGCTGAGTTTCTCAGTGTAGCTGGGCCCTGAACTCTCCCTGAATCAACGATTTCAAAACCCCCACCCCTCAAGATGATTCATTATATAACCCTCACACTTCCCTGTGAGATTCGTGTGGGGTATAAAGAGATCCCTTCACCCACCACTGACCTGGGCCACAGGAGTGGTCCTCATTCCTTGCCCTAACTGAGAATGCAGAGGGCGTGGAATGGAATCTCAGAGCTGGGGCTTGGCCAGGACACAAGGGTAAGCCCCTAAATCCTGCAAACAGGGTGACTGGAGCTATATCAGCTGCAAATGCCTGGGAGTTTCCACCCAAAGGGACATTTCTGTTCCCAGACATGTACATATGTGTGAACATCGGGGTTCAGGATGGAGGTGATGCTCCCAAGAGGCTCCAATGTCTCACAAGGGACCTGGGGAGATGCTTCCTCCCTCACACACCTGTAGGGAGCAGCAAGGAGCAGGGTCATCAGCACATGGAGCCAAGAGAGCTGGGCTGGTTACTAACAGCCTGACATGTTCTACCACCGTGCCCCCTCCCTGGAGCTCAGAGCACTTTCATTTGGTGACTGGGGGTTAAGAGGTTAATATTATAGAAAGAACTCATCCAAAGCCACAGCAGCAGAGCCACAAGTGCAATCCAGCAGCCCTGACTCCCAAACCCTGCTCTATACACTGCACAGCCTGTATCTCCTGATTCTTTAGTTTCTTGTTCTAAACCCCATAATCAGTGTAATGACCTGGGACTCCAGAGGGGCTGACTAGGTAGATTAGAAATTGTGGGGACTGTCCAATGTTCCTGACAGATCTCATCACAGGAGATGATGCAACAATACTGTGAGGTCAGCACTTCATGCCCGGCTGCTGCCTGGCAGGCTCATAGTGCTCTGACGCCAGAGTCCAGCAGAGCAAATTGAGCCTCTGAAAACTGGTGTAAAATATCTTTAAACACAGATAGGCATCTGCATGGAGAGGGTGGAGGGGAAGCAGTGACTGAGTGGACACAGAGAAGTGACAAGGGGCAAGAACTGAGGTAAGTGCTGTGAAAGAGACCACAGAGGAGCAATGAGGGATGACGCAGAACCAGTGGATGAAAAGGGCTGAGACGTACTGCAGGGGATAGTGCTGAGGAGGAGGAGCGTGGATGAGGGATCCCACCGAGGAGGAGGAGAGGGAGGAAGGACCATGAGGGATTGTGCCGAGAAGGAGGAAGGACTATGAGGAATTGGAGGAGGAGGAAGAGGGACCATGCAGACAAAGAAGAATGATGATGATGGGAGGTGCCCCTTGGGCTGAACAAGGAGGCCTCAGGAATGAAGGAGGAGCGACAAAGGAGAAAAATGGTAGATGGTCTGAGGAATGAGTGATGAGGGAGGAATGATGAGGCTGAGGAGAGAGAAGTTTGCATAGTGAGAAGACATGTTGAGGGAAGCCTTCCAAGGGACGTGTGAATCTCCATCCATTTATGTCTAAAACACCATGAGTCCTCAGGTGCCAGGTGCTGGGGCAGGATGAAGCTTTGTGATTATTCCTTGCTATGGCTTCTACCAGGCAGAGGGGTTAATAAATACCCTTGTGTGTGTTTGAGGGCTGTCTCTTGTGGGTTCTTCCTCAGTGTGGGAGGTACCTTGGTACAGTGGCTGAGATAATTTGCTGTTTCAATCCTGAAACAGATAGGACTAAAAAGTCCTCCCTCCATTACAGCTATGTGTGAGATGGGCACATGGCAGATCAGGTTCAAATATCCCTGTTCCTCCATGGTTAGTAGGATCTGAGGCAGGTTAAAATCAGGTCCCCCTTCTCGTGCATGGGGGGTATCTGGAACTGTCAGGAGCTCGATATACCAGTCACCTTTAAGGGATCTACCCTGTACAGGCAGTGGTTTACTTTAGGTGTCCGAGCTCTCTAGCTGCTCCCATTCCCTCCTCCCTGCTGCACTATTGAGATACCCTTGCCTCTCTGCAATACAAATATGCAAACCATGGATCCTAGCAGAGGAAGGCACAACACGGTCTTGAGATTTTAGCAGGTTCCACTCACTGAAATTCTGGAAAAATGCTCGGGGAGCTTTGGGCTCCATCTACAATTTGGCTCCATGTCCTTCATTGCTGGTTAAGAGAGGGATTTTCAAAAGCACACAGATGAGCTAGAAGAATATGTCCCATTGAAAATTAGTAGGACTTAAAAAAAATTCCACTCTAACGCTAGTGGGAAGACACTGGGTCCATAAAAGGTGGAGATGGCTGATGCCTCCCTGGTGAGGAGTGGATGCCAGCATCATTCAAACTAGTAGTTGTTAGGTCTTTGCTGGGGATGCTCCCTTGACACTTGGAGTCTTCAGACTCCCTGGCAATCTTGTTTTAACCCTCTTTATGGGACAGGGACAACTGTGGTCTCATTGATCTCTTCCTGGTGAGAGACAAGAATCACATCCATGCTGATTTGGGGCCTGGGAAAAAGTCCATTAAAGTCAACAGGAATCTTTCCATTGACCTCTTTGGGCTTTGGATTGACAGACAGTGCCATCAGCTTCCTTCCCTCCCAGTGACCATGAGGTGGTGACACTTCTGCAGGCCCTGGCAGGAATGGATGGAGTCACCGCTAAGGTCTCTGCTCATTCCTCTCCTAGAGGACCAGATTGCAGTGATGGACAATTGCTCCTGTGCCCTGAGGGCTCTCATGTGAGAGGTACTACAAAGCTTGGGTCAGCCACCTCTCCTGTACACTGTCTTTCTGAGGGATCAAGGGCAGACAGTGAGCTCTGTAGAGAGGTCACTGCATGCCTGGTACTTAAAACATCAGAACAGGTTGTGCATTAAAAACAAGTTTGTTAGATGAAAAGCCTAAACTGTGTTTCCTAGAAGTCTACAGTAATAGGTGGCTACAGTACAAATGAGATAGTCCCAACGTGATAGAAAGACAGGGTAGATTTTCAAAGCCTAATGTAAAATGACAAATCCTGATTGTCTGATTCCAATGGGAATCTCATTTGAATAAGGATTTCAGGATATGGCCCATCGAACAATCCATGTACACTATGATGGGGCACTTAAATGTTAATGAAAATATTCAGCCTAATAAAGGAAAAAGTAAAGAAATGTTTTAGGAACAGAGACAATACTACAGTGCAATGTAGGCCCTGATCCTGCATTGACAGTGGACAGGGGGATGGCTATGTCTGTGTGGAGATCCCAAACTGGAGAGAAAGGAATTAATAGAGCCCTCAGGGGCCTGCCACACCCGTCCCAGAAAGAAGCAGTGAAGGTGAGTCCTTTGAGCTGCCTAGGGAGGCTGTGCAGGCAACAGCCAATTGGGAAAAGGCTGCACAGAGCAGCCAATCAGGGCCTATTGGGGCTAGTATAAAAGGAGCTGCAGGATCTGAAACAGTTGGTTGCTGTGGGGAGCCCAAGGAGGGAGGACTGTTCTCTGAGCAGGCTCCAGCAGGGCTAGCACCTTAGACAGAGCAGTTGCTGGCTGGGACCTGAGGGAGCACGAGGGACGTCCTGGCTGGCTACTGGGAATTTCTGGCTGAATACCCTCAGAAGAGGGCAAAGACGGTGCTGGGGCTATGGGGAAGTGGTGCAGGGAATTGAAGAAGCACTGGGGGAGAAGTAAAAGAGTTGCAGCAAGAGGCTGCTATTTATAGCATCCCTGGGTCAGAATCCAGAGTAGTGGGTGGGCTTGGGTCCCCCCCATTTGCCACTGGAGAAGTGGCTTGACTGGTGGACAGTGATACCTAACCCCTGGAAGGGGGAGATACAGGTGGTGTCATGACCAGAGGCCTGAGTCATGAAGAGGACCTTGCAGTATTTGGACTGAGGTGGGTTTTCAGGCAGAGAGGACAAGGGGCGAGGCACCACCTGGAGAGGGCACACTGGCTGGCAGAGCTAATCCCCATGATGGCCAGCTGGTGGTGCTGCTGTGGTGAGTGGACCCCATGACAAGGCCACTCAGGTCGCTGGGGCTCTTGTGGGTGCAGCAGTGTGCCCATGTGCTATTAATGCAGAAGAGATGCTTTAGACACATCAGGCTGGGAATCTCATCAAGCTGATAAGCAGTGCTGGGGAAATCTTTATAATGTCCCTTATTAACAGAAATGAAATGAATTGGCTGGGAATTGACGGCACCTCTGAAGGAGTTGTCATCTTATCCCACCGATCTTCCACACAGATACCACATGGGGGACACTGGGCTGCAGCCAGCTTATAGTTACATTCATTCCCATCAGCAATGGAATGTGCAAGTCCCTGTAACTGTGGTGCAGTTATAATGCAAATCACATTATTCAATTCCTCATCACTATTTCTGCCCACATCTTCACCTTTTTCCTTGGGTTTCCTTCACAGTATCTATGATGAAATCAAAACAATTTAGTTCTGATAATGACTATAATTATTTTATAGCATAATTATGATTCATGCTACATTAGTGCCCCCAAATAAAAGAATACATGATTATTTTTAACAACTACGGACCAATCTCTTCTTTCACTTACACTGACGCAAATCTAGAATAATCTTGGGTATGTCTCCGCTGCATGCTAAACCTGGGCTCTGACTCAAGTTTGAGCCCAAGCCCCCCTTCCGTCCACACATCAGTCAGTCTGACTCAGGTCAACAAACACTCAGGACCTGGTTTCTAGGACCCTGCTAGGAGTATGGTCAAAGCCCTAGTGCTGCTGTGACTCGGGTCCAAGCTTTGTCATTTTGCAGTGTGGAAACAGCTGCAAGCCATGGACCTGAGTCAGAAGGTCTGTGTAGTGCAGTATGGCTGGCTTGGAGACCCCAGACTAGTATTGTAAACCCAGGTTTATGATGCAGTGTGGATGTTCAAAGTGCAGGCTTTGAAACATTAAGGCCACAAGTTCAGTTCCCACAGACTCAAGTTTACAATGCGGTGTAGATATGAGCCTATGGCAGGGGCCTTTGCTTACATACATGGATGTATCTGTCTGGGTGTAAATGGCCTAGATTGATGGAAAATATTTATCAATTGTCTAATTAAAAGATAAAGAACCATTCTATCAGTGTGAAAATTGCCTACCCCTTTCAAATCTATCAGCCTTACTATTAGGCAAGTTATTATTGTTTATCATCTAACTAGATTTCTTTTTTTTCTCTTCAGCCACTATGTAAAACTTTTCAATTTGCTGAAGAAATAGGAAAATTGGAGGAGTGCAATGGGAGTGTAACATGAGGAAGGATACCTGGAAGATAAAACGTGTATTGTACATGAAACTTTTCCTTCATCACTAATGGTGATTCCTTACATGGGTGTTTTGGTTACAGTAATAAGTATGTTAAATATCAAGATTGTGATTAAAAATGCTATTCAGAACATCAAGGGTCAGATACTCAAAGTCAGAGACACAGAATTATGTGTACACATTTGCATGACCTATATATGTGTGCAGATTCCCAATGTGTGTGTGCAAATCAGGTACACATGGCTAGCTATCTGTGGATCAATATGCGATTTCCATGTGCACATTGCGGGCTGGATTCTCAGCTAGTGTAAATCAGGGTAGCTCCATTGTCTTCTGTGGAGCTACACTGATTTATACCAGCTGAGGATTTAGAGCTGTGTAATGGTTTGTACACCTGTGTATAAATGCAACTTGCTGTAAATGAAGACCTTGCTTCACAGGAAGACTAGGAAGACAAATTTTGTCTCCTTCCCTTGAAAATGAGGTTCTTTCAGGTCAGACTTTGATAGATTAACATGAAGGAAATTTGGACTGAACCTTTATTTGCAAAGCTTATGTGGTATAAATAAATAAATCCTGAGCTGCAAATGAAAAGTCTCTCTCATTCAATTTGGAGAGGAAATTCCTCCTCAAGAACAGTTTCAGAAGATTTACTGGGAAAACATTGGGGTAGGAAATATAAGGTAAAATTTTCTAGTGACTTAGGTGCAGAAATCCCATTGAAAAGTCATTGAAGTGCTTTTGAAAATGTTGTCCTTAGTCTTGTTAGTGAACCAAAAAAAAAAAGAGCTTTTAGGAATAGACAGCCATACAACACTGCAAATCAAAATATTGAATAGAAAGGAGCAAAATAAAATAAAAATAAGTCAATTTGAGCAGGTATAATGGGCCAAATCTACACTGTTTCATATGAACTGAGAATATGGTCCTATTTGTATTTCTTCCCTGTGCACAGCAACAATGACTGAATAATGTAATGAATGAATGAATACATCAATAAATATATAGATCTTTCCTAATTTTGTTTTGGATCTGATCTAAAGTCCATTGATTTCAGTAGGAGTCTTTCCATCGATTCAATAGGATTTGGATTGCCATTTTCCAGCCAAGAGTGAATCTGTGGTCATGTTATAAACCCCTAAAAATAGGGTGTGTAATGGAAATGCTGACAGACCCTTAACCATCGTGGTGCTAGCGGGCACCACTATAATATTGTAAATAAGGTGAATAGGCTCTTCTTATCTCATTTCACAGCTGAGCAGTGTATTGCCAGATAAATCAAATCAGAATGAACGGCTTCATCTAATAAACTGGGTCAACATATAATGTATTTGTTCAGGTTTGCACTTTCATTGATTCTTATTTGATTTAAGAAGAGATATTTCAGCTCATGTTTGCAGCATTTTAAAATATCTCCTCCCTCACCTTCTCTTAAAAAAAATGTGCGAGAGCTGGTACATTAACAAAAACATTGAGGTTTTTGATCCTTGTAAATTCGTCTGCTTTTCATTTTTATGCATCAAATAGGGTGGGGGTGGGGAATCAGGGAGTTTCTATCTCTTCAGCTGCATTTTCTCAATAATGTTTTAGTGATGTTTGCTAATGTATCATTCATTAACCATCAGCCGCTATAAAAAACATAATCTATCTCACAAAGTGGACATTATTATCGCATTAAATCATTTCACAATATACCTGAACGGTTCCACATGAGGGGCCTGGCCTGACTGAGCTCAAATGCCTCAGGGGCAAACTCTTCAGCAGTAATGAGATATGAGGTCTGTCTGTGATGAATATGATATTACTCGTGTCAGTGGCTGTGGACTGCTCCCAGAATATTTCTTCCTACAGGTTCCCCCCTCCCCATTGCAAAGGAACTCAGGCAAAGCACTATTAACCCAGTAAATGAAGCTCTAAAGATCACAGAGTGTGTCCATTAGTAGACAAGATTGTGACTAATCCAATTTTTCTTGCAGGGAGCAATCCTGATGCTTCTGCAACATCTGGGGATGGCAGGGGCACATTACAAATGAACCTGTGTATTTCCCTCCTCCCACTTCCTCCTTCTTCATGTAAGAACAATTATTACCACATTTATTTACTCCCTCCTTCTCCCACAATGACATCTTTGAAGGTGATTAAAATAATATCCCTCGCTGACAGAAGAAGTGGAAAGGGTAAGGGCTGGGGAAGGAAGGAGGGAGCTAAGAAACAAGACAACTTCACACATTTCCAAGAATACTTATGGAAGATTTGCAGTTCTCTGCAGGAAAAGGGCTGAAGTCAACAAAAATCTGTGGAAATGGGTCTAGCGCCATTTGTTTACAAACACAGTTTAAGCCATGCTGTCTAAACTGTATTGCAGGTTAGGAAATAATACTAATACTAAATTAATAATACATCCTCTTTCTGTTATCTCTCTGTTATTTATTTTAGGGGTTATGGTTTGCATGACAGATATGACACACCAGGAATTTATAGAACTTGCTTTTCTGATCTATCTATACTCAACTACAGAGTTTCAGCCACTTAGGGAGGGATATGAGCAACACCACTAAAGCAACACATCTAAAAGCTTTTTGCAAAAGCAAACTGACCTGTGAAACTCTGATGGCTAGAACACATGATTATTTTTAGGCTGACTTCTTGCACTTAAGACCAAATTTTATTTCTCCCTTTTCGTGGGTGTAGAACAGGCTAAACACTGGGGACCCTAAACACTGCCCTTCCCTGCTGCACTGGGATAGGGAGGGGCAGAGCAGGAGACATCACACACTTTTGACTCTTCACCTCCTTTGCACCATGGAGCGATGGTCTAGTACAGCTCTTTCTGTCATGGTGCACAGTGGGAGGGTGTGTGGCCCATCGGTCAGTGAATTTTTGTCTCCAGTTGCTTAACCCCAGCTTTAAGGTGTTGCAGGAACCAAGTGTAAATGCTACTACAGTCCATGAACTATAGTAGTGACTAGGTTAGTGCTTTATGCTCAAATCTCTCTGGAGATACCCCACTTAATCAGGCTTTGCAGGGGCAGCAGGTTTGTATAATTTTTGGTTCCCAGAATGGGTCCAAGTCCCGCCCTCTCCACCCTCCACCTGCCTTGTAAGCTGATATATATATTTTTAAATAATGTAAAAATGGACTGGAAACAGTAAGTGTTTAACAGTTTCCCTATATTGCACAATATCACTGTTGTAAGAAAAAATTATTTAACTAAGTATATCAACTTTATTAATACTCTTTTGAATACGGAAACAGCCAAGCACTCTTGGATCAATAACCCTCAAAAGCGAATACTTTCTAAAATTAAAACAAAATGTAGTCCCTTCTTTTGCGATGTTCTCCAACCAATTATATACTTTTAAGAGTATAAAATAATCAAGTATTGTGCTAAACACAATCATACCCCAAACTGCCTGCCGAATTTAAGTTGCGTGTTTTTTCCCTCAGGCACTCATACAGTATACAGCAGTGTTCCCTCTAATTTTTCTCACTCATGTGGGGAATGAATCTTGTTATGTGCATCAATATGGAGGTGATGTGTGCCAAATCACCTCCATATTGGTGCACATAACAAAATTAATGGGGTGGGGCCGAGGGGTTTGGAGTGTGGGAAGGAACTCAGGTTGGGGGTGTGGGCTCTGGGGTGGGACGTGGCTGGGGATGAGGAGACTGGGGTGCAGGCAGGCTGCCCCAGGGCTGGGGCCAGAGAGGAGGACTCAACAGTCCCCCCAGCCCTCTCCACCCTGGCAGCATACTCACCCAGCACTGGCACTGCATGTGCTCCTAGGGGCCGGGCCCCTCAGGTCCCCTCTGGTGAGCGCTGGAGGGGGTAGGGATGGGAGGCTGCCATCATGTGTGCACCTCCTCCCCTCCTCCCTCCACAGGCGATGACTTTGCCACTGCCTCAGCCTGCCACCAGCGCCGTTCCCTTTTGTAGCTGGCAGCAGCTGGCAAGGGAGTGCAGCGCAGAGTGGCAGGGCAGCCACCCTCTGCCCAGGGTGCAGGCAGGGAGGCTCCAGGGGTGGTGCGCCAGGGCGGCAGGCAGGGCCGGGGAAGAGACCCGGCCCTGAACATTGGCGGCACCAGGCCCCCGGGCCCTGAATTTGCTGGAGCACGGGCACCGCTGGCCCATATAACTAGCCGCCCCTGAGGCTTTATACAAAATATTAAAGTTTGGCCCATATTTAGAACCTCTGCTGAGCTTGCATGCTCTGCCTGTCACAACCTACGATACTGTATGTTGTTATTACTAAGATTACAATGCTCCTAACACCTTAGTCTCTAGGTGCCTGCCGGCTGTGAGTGGACATTAAACAAACAAACAAACAAATGTTGATCTTACTTTTCTGAACTCAAAAAAAGATTGGCTTTGATTTAAGTTTGAAGTAAATATGGGGGTTGGCTCATTCCTAATTCCTGAGGCCCAGATCCTTAAAGGTATTTAGGCACATAACTTCACTTGGGAGTTAGATGCCTTTGAGAATCTGAGCCTGAATGAAGATAATATGGGTTTAAAGAAAGATGGATGACTGGACTACTGCATTTCTAGTGAACCTTTAGGCACACATTGCTAAAGGCCCATGGTATAACGTGTCCAAGCAGAGGCAGGATGTCCTGGAAATATCAAGAGAAAGCCTTGCCTTGGTCTGTAGCTCAAAAAGATTCAAATAAGTTTGCATAAATTTCTGGTAACTATTCAAATCATCAGATGCATATCAGGGATTAGGCTTTGTTCCTACAGTATTGATGTCACTGGGGCCAAAGACTGAGTAAGGACTTCAAGATCTGGCCCTATGTTTACAATTTTGGTACTGTAAGAAAATTGATCTTTTATTGTTATTATATATTTGTATTACTGTAGTGCAGGGGTCGGCAACCTATGGCACGTAAGCTGATTTGCAGTGGCACTCACACTGCCCGGGTCGTGGCCACCGGTCCGGAGGGCTCTGCATTTTAATTTAATTTTAAATGAAGCTTCTTAAACATTTTGAAAACCTTGTTTATTTTACATACAACAATAGTTTAGTTATATAATATATAGACTTATAGAGCGAGACCTTCTAAAAAACGTTAAAATGTATTACTGGCACACGAAACCTTAAATTAGAGTGAATAAATGAAGACTTGGCACACCACTTCTGAAAGGTTGCCGACCCCTGCCGTAGGGCTTAGGAGCCACAATCATGGAACAGGACCCTATTGTGCTAGGCACTGCACGCACACATAGAACAAAAAGACAATCTGTGTGCCAAAGAGCTTACAATCTAAGTTTAAAACAAGATATAATAGACGGAGCAAGACATACAGAAAGGGGAGTGCAAGTAAACAAGGAGAAAATATTGGTCTGTATTATACGCAGTGGTTTCAGCATACCCAATAGCCCAACCATTGTCAAAATTTTTGTGTAGGCAACATAGCAAGGATGTTTTAAAGAGAAATTTGAAGCAGAGTAACGAGGTAGCTTTGCAGACGTTTACAGGGAATATATAAAGTAAATATTGAGGAATAAATAAATGGAAGAATAGCCCAGTAGTAATATTTCTCAGTTAGAAGGTTTAACACAGGCTGAAATTCTAAGAATGTTGCCCTTTTTCCTTTTTCAGGGAAAAATAGTGACATTTGAACTGAAATATTTTTCTACAGAATTTAGAGCTTGATTTGTTTTTTGAAAAGATGCCCCAGGTCTCTTTAGAAAACATGAATGCATTATTGAATGTCTGCATTAGCACACATTTGCTGCAGTTATAGACTCAGGCCCAGATTCAATGGCCCTTACTCAGTACCAGTATACGTGCCCTCAATGATTGGATATAATAACTCAGACTCATAGATTTTAAGGCCAGAAGAGACCCCTATGATCATCTAGTCAGACCTACTACACCATCACAGGCCACAGAACCTCACCCACCCACTTCTGTGATAGACCCATCACCTCTGGCTGAGTTACTGAAGTCCTCAGATCTTGATGTAAAGACTTCAAGTTACGGAGAAGCCACCATTCACTCTAGTTCAAACCAGCAGGTGCCCCACACTGCAGAGGAAAGCAAAAATCCCCAGGGTCTCTGCCAATCTGACCTGGAGAAAAATTCCTTCCCTACCCCAGTTTCCTACCTTGCACTCCCAACAACAAAAAGCACAAAATATTAGTCTCCATGAGTACTCATCTAATTTAAGTCTAAGGGGCTGAAATAAATGGGAGATCAGAAGCCACTGCTAAGATTAAGGCTCTATATTACTGCAACAGGTATTATTAAAGAAACGAAAATAGTTTAATTAGTCTAATTTCTCCTAACTACATTCACACAATACAGATCTCTGCATACCCTTTTGTACATACAAATGCCTAAATTGTGTGTTTTATTACTGTGGTAATCATCCACACAAAGGTAACTCAATTGTACAAGCATTTTTTATGCAGGCATCTTGGGCACTTTTTTTCTTAATTTTTATTTTTAAATCTTGCAAAATCTTTCTGCTCCAATTCAGGTGTTCCTCAGGGAGGCATCTGGCTGATGTACAGAGAATGTCATACATTTTATGCTTTTATTCAGGCTGGAAAAAATGGCTAGTGGGGCCATTCTCTGGTAGAGATGGGAGGTGACTGCTGGTATTTACCATACATATTTAAATAATGCTAGGTTCTGATTCTGCTCCCTTACTTATGTTGAGTACTACATTACTCTCTGGGGGTAGTTCCACTGAAATCAATTAGACTCTATTTGCAGGATAAAGTGCTGAGTCTCAACATAAGGTTGAGGCATAAAGTGCTTACTCAACATGAGTAAGAATGTCTGACACTCACTAATAATAAATATTAAGAGCTCAACATTTGCTAATCTACTAAAAGTGTAAATATAGCAAGTAAGAAAAACAATGTAAACAGATTTAGAAGGATTTTAATCGCTTAGGTGCCTGGGCCAGAAGATGTAGGTTAATGTAGAGAAATGGAAAAAAGAAGAAAGTCAGGGAAGCAATGAACCAAGTTGGAGAATGTATATTAAATGGAACAGTCATGCAGGATAGTGACAAAGAAAAGGATTTAGGGGACCTTGTAGAAAAATCCTTGAAGTCAACAGTCCAGTGGCTATACCAAAGCTTGGCAAACATAGAATATCAGGGTTGGAAGGGACCTCAGGAGGTCATCTAGTCCAACCCCCAATTTTTGCCCCAGATCCCTAAATGGGGCCCCCTCAAGGATTGAATTTACAATCTTGGATTTAGCAGGCCAATGCTCAAACCACGGAGCTATCCCTCCTCCTGAACATGATGGTGTCTTTTATCAACAAAGGTCAGGAAGAACACCAAACCAAATAAAACATGCTGAGCTTTATGTACAATACTCAAGTTTAGTTTTGATCTCTATTTAACAAGAATGCTACAACATATTAGACATTAGTGTGTAAGGCAGATCAGCTATGTGGGATGGCCCTCTACACATGTAGGCCCAAATCTTCCTCTCAGTACTCAGCACCAGTGAATGTTGTGCATCTCTAGCAATAGAGAAACATGAGGAAAAAAATCTTTGTAAGGAGGAATCTGCCTCTTGTTTAAATACCATATAGGTTGGATACTTTTCTCATGTTAGAAACTTTGCATAAACTATTTTAGGCTTGCCATGTAATAGATATGTTAAAAGTTGAATAATGGTGAAAAAGAACAATATTTATCTGTGACAAATAGCGAGAACTGGAGTTATTGAGTGAAATCCTGGCCCTATTAAAGTCAAAAGGCAAAACTCCTATTGAGTTTGCATGGGATTTCACCCAGTGGGTTAAATTCTGCGCTTAATTACATTGGCATAAAACCACTGATCTTAAAGGAGTTACTCTGGATTTACACCAGAGTCACTGAGAATGAATTTAGACTTTAATGTTAGGAGACGATAAAAAGCATGAAAGTATCTGGATACCTCTTATCTGAATAAATTTCGTTATTGCTATGCAATCTTCCAATGCTGACCATAGTGTAGCATGGTCAAACTTGCCTGAAATCTACTCACTGTTTGCATGCAATATTAGGAGTGAGTTGTTAAGGTTCAAGCCTGCAACAGACTTGCACACATGAGGAAAGTTATTCAAGTGTACAAGTGTTTGCAGGATTGGACCTTTCAAGAGAATCTTGTCTAGTGTCCATAGTTGCTGTGGTTTTTAAGTCATAAATCAAATTAAATTGGTTGATATATGATACATGAGATAAGATACAGTGTAAGGTGATGAAAGGAAAAGTAGTTAATTTTACCCTGCTGGAGGTAACAGTTCAATACTTTTTAATGAAAACTTTGTCTTCCTACAGATGCTGTTTATTCCACTTATTTAGTTTTCTTTTTACTTCTGTAAATTGCAATAAATAAATAAATAAAAACCTGCTTTATTTCTGAGAACCTGATTTAGGTCTAGGATACTGTTAGCTAATGATAATTACTGCTAGTCTCCACAACAGAATTTCTGACCTCAGGGAAGGCAAAATCAGAACTGGTAACAGTCAGAGGGTAAGGGGTGAAATCCTGGCTTCACTGAAATCAAAGACAAAACTCCCATTGACTTGAGTGGGGCCAGGATTTCACGCAAGGTCTTTGCATTGTTGAAACTGTGATATGCAAATCCAAATAATGCTGCAAGAAGATAGTGAAAGGCACTGGGGTTACACAACCACCTGAATGGTATTGTCACAACATGGATATGGAAGAAGTTGAGAACTACTGAGTTACAGTACCATTGTTATTTTATCTAGGCTGCAGTTCTAGAATGATTCTTGTATAAATTCTTTAGTACTGTATATATTGCAGCATATGCCCCTTAATGGCATTTTGGCAGTGGATCATCAATGATTGCTCATATAACTGTTTAGCTATATTATTGTGAAAGGAAGCTATTTTCCTCTAGTGCTATTGCTTGTTACTCACAATTAATCAAGGTTAGCGTATCATCAAACACTTTGGATATATCCAAAACAATTAAAATGTGCCATTTGTTAAATTCTAGGAAAGCTATTACAGCTTAGTTGAATGTTGATTCTGAAGCCTAATGATTGCACTTCATTTTTAAATTATTTCCTCAGTGATCAATTTAGCAGAAAAGTCCAGCTATCCTGGGATTATGAATGGAATATGAAGAGTGAATGAACTTTTTATGCCCAATTTGATTCCTGTTTGTAGCTCACTTACATTAGAAAAATGGTGCTTTACTATTTTAAAAAATTCTTTCCATTCTTTGTACTTTAATTGACTTAGAAGTGCTGTTTTCACAGTTAGACTGGGCTGAGCTACAGAGAGATTAATTAAACTATATTACAAGCTGAGGCAAGCTTTCTTTAGAATTGTCCTCATGCATCTTTGATGCGGGATATACTGACGACACACTCAGCCAATGGAATACAAGACAGAAGCATTATACACATAGAATAGCTCCCAGTAGCTTTGATCGGAGCTGCTGTGTCCTCAGCTCCTTTGAAAACTGGGTAATATACTTGGGTTCCTAAGCATGGACTAAAGTGCCTAATTTTTGGCACCCTCACTGAAATTGTGCATATAACCCTTTTGTGCGTGTCACACATGACATGAAAGAAAGAACAGACCGCATGTGACAAATGTTAGTCATAGCGCTTAATGCACTACTAGAAGGCACTCAGATACTATGGTGATGAGCATAGTATAACAACCTGTCCTGAACAGAAGGGATGACAGAGGTGTAGGTGGGAATGATATGCAGGGAAAGGTCAAAATGAGCATGTGAGATGGTGTTCAGGGATAAGGCTCTCTTTTCAAAGTGATTTGCCAAAGAGCAGATAAAATCTCCCACTCATGATTCTGTAAGAAGACTGAATAAAGTCTGTGCCTCATCCTGATACACGGAAGAGGGAGTTGAGGGAACATATATTTAAATCATAATGAGGTTAAAAGGGTAGTGAGACAAATGGGCCTGAGCTCTGTGTACAGCTCTGTAAATTAAGCTCATCAGGCTGCCTTAGGAAAGAGAAATTGAAGGGCAGGAAATGTTTAAAAAAAAAAAAGATGGTGCAAGATATAATGTATGAGCTGTATTTCTGGGTCTGCTGTTCGTTAGGTGCTTCTCTCAAAAATCTAAATGATAGGTGCTGATGTTGCATAATGGGACAATTTACCAATAGAAATGAAATAAACGTTTATAATTCTGACCTTAGTGATTCCAGTAAGATCAGTCCTTTACTGTTTTAATATTGTTTCATAGTTTGTGCTGTTAAATCAAAAGGTTATCTATAATACATCTGGTGCTATTAATGCAAAGGATCTGGGGTATTCAACAGACATTTATTCATTATTAATATAGATAATAAAGGATCATTTATGAGGCTACAGATGAGATTTTTATCATCAAAAGCTTAAAAAGGGAAATTTATTTTTGCTTCAGGACAGAGATGAGAAGAGTCAGTAATGGGAAATGTAAGAGTCAACACAAACTGTCAGACTCATTCTTTTCCTGAAGACAACTTGCACTTTATAGCAACAGATTAAAACCAACATAAAATGTTTTTGCTGTAAACCCTTTTTTTATTGACAGAGAGTTTTTTGGTTTGTTCTGTTTTTGTCCTTTAGGGAGACAGTCATCAGTGTTTCTCCCTTATGCAATTGTGATCTTGGATGCCTCACGAAAAGACCTACAGAGCAGAGAATGTATCACTGTCTGAAGACACATCTGAAAGAGAATTTGAGAGGCGTCAAAGTCAGCTCTAAGGACTCTGTGTTGTGAGATGCAACCATAAAGCCAGTATTTTAATAATGTCACTGTGTGTTATATAGGCATGTGGTAGGGGGCAGGCAAGAGTTAGGCAGTATATCATAGTAATGATCCTTATCTTTGTATCTATAGTTATATAGACAAACACACGAAAAAGGAACAACAGGAAATGGGGAAGTTTGAATGTTTGGGCTTGCATGGGTGTCTGATAATATTATTTTTAGGGGTAGAGGGATCCCCTCCAATTGTGCTGAGTATGTTTTCAAAAAAGATATAGTGCCTGATCTTGCTCCAATTGAAATCTATGGGAAGTTTCTGCCATGTGCAGGAGTAAATCTATAGGCTTCATTGAGCCCTACTGCCAAAGCCACAGCCGCTCAGTCAAGATGAAATATCTCCCTTATAATCATTAAACCCAGGAAATTCAGAGTGAAGGCTAAAACTCTCCCCTGGGTTCATCCATTGTGCCTATCTATTGCAGTTGGTTGAATCAGCTTTGAGGAGTTATCATAACGCTATTAGTTTGTTTCCCAAATAGTCTGAAACTATTGGGAAACAGGAATTCATTCAGAGTTTGATGGGGTCACTTCAGACCTTGGGGTACAGAGTGACTGGTACGTTTGAGTCTGCCCTAAATCTTCATGGAGAATAACTATACAGATGTACCAGGAGTTCTCAAACTCATTGCACCGCGACACCCTTCCGACAACCAAAATTACCTCACGACCCCGGGGCCGGGGGGGAACAAAGCCTGAGCCTGCCCTAGCTCCGCCACCCAAGGCGGGGAGGGCAAAGCCCAAGCCCACACCCAAGGGCTTCAGCCCAGGCAGGGGGCCTGTAACCCTGAGCTCTGCCAACCAGGGCTGAAGCCCTTGGGCTTCAGCTTCGACCCCAGGCAGTGGGGCTGGGGCTTTGGCCCCAGGCAGTGAGGTTCAGGCTTTGGGTTTGGCCCTGAGCCCCAGCAAGTCTAATGCCAGCCCTGATGACCCCATTAAAATGGGGTTGTGACCCACTTTGTGGTCCTGAACCACAGTTTGAGAACCATTGAGATACAGTAATTGTTATGTATATATTGAATTCGTGTGTATCTCTTGTTTGTTACCACAAATATCTTCTTAGGTTATGGGCACAATTCTGCAAATTTTGTAGAATCTGCCTCCCTAATGTCAATGGCACTTCATGCAGGATGAGGGGTCTTCACATGTGGCTATCGTTGGAGGACTTTTCCCTGTATATCTACAGAAATTTGTAGCCACCTCTGGTTTGAGAGGGTAACAGCTAAGAGGCAATACAGAAATGAGCAGAGAGGAAATTTGATCCCAAGATCAGCTGTTCTTAGGAGCTTTCAGCCTTTTTCTGCTGCAATCTCATTGAGAATGACTATTATGATACAAATGGTACGCCTGAGTCAGAGCTGGACAAGAAGGAACCACAGAGAGCTGACCTGTTCAGATGTGGAGATCTGAATCTTCCCTTCCCCACCCCAAAACTGAAGGCTCTCAGACTAAAGATTGTGGTTTTGATTCATCTCTAGCAACGAGATTTCTCCTAATTTTAAATACAAATCAAAATATTCCACAACACAGCTAGATGGCAGCGTGTTTGTGTGTGTGTGTGAGAGAGAGGCGGGAGGGAGGGAGAGAACTACAGGAAATTCTGTCAAACTTTTCTGTTTGCTTTTAGTTGCCATTCTAACCACTAACCTAGGCCCCAGTCATGCAGTGGGCCCTTATATTTCCATGGGCTCCTATTGAAGGCAATGGGATTCTCCATGGACCCAAAGGCCTGTCTGGATCATCTTGCAGGATCAGGGCCCTAGAATGTTGGCCAGATTTAAAAGACAAACAAAAGTGCAGGCAAGCTAAAAGAAGCCATTTAATTTTGTTTATCACGGGATTTTTCCCCGCACTACTATCAAAACTTCCCTGTAAAACATGATTGTTATAAACTTCCTTTAATGTTTGACGGAAAAAGGCTTGTGTAGACACTTTAAGTTCTAATTCAGCCTTTGTATATTCCAATTCTTTGTATATTCAGAAGGTGAATTTAACATTTGATTATCCAGAACAGTTTATAATAAAAGGAGAGGATTTTTAGATCAGAAGTTAATTTAGATAATTTGTCATCTCCTACCAGTGTCCTCCCGCTCCTCTGCTTTCTCCTATTGTTCCTACCAGCAGTATGTTAATATATCACATAAAGTAATTGTCAGTTCCAGTTGCAGATTATACGGCCATTTTAAACAGTCAAAGATCTAATTAAAGTGATCACCTCAGTAACATCTGTAGTCACTTCTGGATGCTGATTAGGACACGTATGAACAGGCAGTGACAACCTTCCAGCTGCAGGGAGCTCTGGGAGGGCATCAGAAAGACAAAAAGCAGCTGGAAAGATTAAAGACAACACCAGAGGTTGCTGATTTGGACCATGCTTCAGTTGGAGCTGGGATCACACAAGATCAAAGACAATGCGGTGTGTAACACAGATACCAAGGTCTTTCCTGTCAAGGAGCTTCTTAACAATTCATGAGAAGCAATCAGAAAGGCTCTAGACTGATAGAAAAGGAAGAGAGAGTGATTGATACACTAGACAAATACATACCTGCCCAAGTTATTAACACAAGGGAGGTGGGAAGGATACCTTGGTTGATGCAGAGGGAGCATGCAACACTTAGAGAGATTCCCTGAAAGCATTCAGCTAATTTAGGGCCTGATCCACCAAAGCAGTACTCACATGAATAATCTTGTTGGTAATCAAACTGCTGATGTAAGGACTGGTCTCATATGAGTAAGGGCTTGTGAAGTCTGCACTCATGGTAAGTCTGACACTTGTTAAAATGTAATAATTCCAGTGACAGGGAAAATATTTGATTAGTGTTTTTAGACAGGGTGGCATTATGATAGGGAACTAATTTATGGTATTTTACCTGGTCCAAAACGGAGCAGTGCAAAACTGACTGATTATTGTTTTTCTTAACATTAGAACAAGGTTGTAACTGTGAGATATTTTTTCACTCATTTATGGCCCTGACGAAAATGAGCGTGTGCATCAACTGGACTGAAATGAATGGTGATTATGTTGTTGTTGTTCTGTGCCCACCATTATTATTATTTGTATTACCATAGTTCCTAGGAGCAGGATGGATCAGGACCCCATTGTGCACAAAATCAGCTTTTCAGATGTGAACATTGTTTCTGGGATTGTGATAAATAGTGTGTTTGGGGGGGTGGGGAGTGGAACCACAATACTTGGCTATTTTACTGTTTCATAAAAAGTGTGATTTTTGGTGTAAAGCTTTGATCTTGAATATTAGGAAACTACAGCTATACAAGAGACACCAGACCTGAATTTTGGAGTACTGCCTCGTGCTTGTGGCACCTTAGAGACTAACCAATTTATTTGAGCATGAGCTTTCGTGAGCTACAGCTCACTTCATCGGATGCATACTGTGGAAACTGCAGAAGACATTATATACACAGAGACCATGAAACAATACCTCCTCCCACCCCACTCTCCTGCTGGTAATAGCTTATCTAAAGTGATCATCAAGTTGGGCCATTTCCAGCACAAATCCAGGTTTTCTCACCCTCCGCCCCCCCACACACAAACTCACTCTCCTGCTGGTAATAGCCCATCCAAAGTGACCACTCTCTTCACAATGTGAAAGCTCATGCTCAAATAAATTGGTTAGTCTCTAAGGTGCCACAAGTACTCCTTTACTTTTGGCGAATACAGACAAACACGGCTGTTACTCTGAAACCTGCCTCGTGCTGTGCATTATGCCCTCAAACTGCTAACCCAGGTGGAAGCCTCCTATCAGCCCACATCCAAAGCTCATTGATGTCAATGGGAGTCTTTCCATTGGATTAAGCCCACAGTAATATTGTTTCTTCACAGAACAAGGTTAAAGTCAAATTAATCCAGCTTTGCAGCTGTGTGATGACTGGGGCTGTGCCTCACAACCACTGCACAGCTTCTCCATAGCTGGTCCTCTTCCATGCTGGGCTCCAGTGCACTGGGGAGTGGCTTCCACTCAGTGGCCCAGATTCTCAGCTGGTGTAAATCAGCATAGCTCCATTGTCTTTGATGGAGCCAGGCTGATTTATACCAGCTGAGAATCTGGCCCATTATCTCCATGTAAACGTGAGTCCAGTGTTCCTTCTTCTGCCTGGCCATTGGCTCTCTCCCAGTGTTCCATTCCATGCCGACGTACTGAGAGCAACCACAGAGCCCTCCACTCCAAGGTGCCAGGCGAGCTGGGCTACTTATTAAAAAAATTAAACCAGAAGGAAGGGTCCCTGGAATGGGTCCTCCATCATCCCCAGATGAATTTCATCCCACAAGCCAAGGTTCGCTATCACTGCAACCACTATAGCATTTGTACATTGCACTGTACTGAAACAACTGTGGACTTCCATTTCTACTTCACTATAAATGGAGTTTCACTATATCCGAGTGTGCTATAAATGGGTTTCACTGTATTTTATTCCTATCAGTAGCTAGAGTTTTGTTTTGTTTTTGCTACTCATTTTGCACAATACAATAAGCAGTGTAATTTTCAAAGAAAATAATTTATTGAAGATAGAAAATATGACAAAAAGTGATAAATTGCTAACTGTTGTGTCTTTTGTTCTGACACCACCAACATAACAGGAGGGAACCACACAGGCACAATGGGGTCCAAAATAACTGGGTTTACTAACTGTATGCTAAATGCAAGGCCCAGCTACATATTACATAAAAAACTAAAAGACCATTAAGATTGCAAAGTCAAGTACTTTAAAGTTAGGAAACACCAGAGTTAAGTTTGCTGTCCTTACTCAGATATCTGCCATTGAAGTCATAGTTGTTCAGACTAAGAGCCTGTTCCATGTGAAATGCCATGGAAATTAATGCTGCTGCAAACAAATCCTCTTGTGTGGAGCAGCTTGCAGGATCAGGACCTATTGCTGTATATCACCGAGCGTAAAGTCAGTTTGGGTGGGAAATGGGCATCTATTTCCCTTACTTATACTTTGGTATTTTCTGCTGAGAACAGTTAATGAGAATTGCTTTTGTAAAATATAGTGGTGTCACTCACGCCACATTAGACTTAAAAATAATGAGAAAAACAGTCATTCATTTAATTCAATTCTCTCTTAACCCTTTGGACCCCACTTTACATTTTTAAAGAATCTCCTTGTTGGCCTGCAAAAAGAAAAAAAAAAGTCAGCTAAATTGCTCCAGACTACTACAACTCCCAAGCACAAAAGGGTGCCAATCAAAAAATGATGAAGGGAGAAATATGTAGAAATGTCCAAGTGTCAATGTGCATTCTCACTGTCGTTTTTTATTCATAATAATAAAGGCAGGGCAATGGTGCAGCAGGCCTTAGTTCCATGGGGACCTTCATCTTTAATATAGTCTCTTAAAAATACATGCATTGCTACATTTTTCATTACCCTTAATTTTTTCATCAATCATGTTAATTTATACAGAAGGGCACTTAATAATAGCTAATTAACACTTATGACTTTTGAAATTAAAAGACCTTTGGAGAGATTACTGCTGATTGAGAAAAGGTTTTTTGTTCCTCCCATTAAAAACAGAGAGCAAGAGAGAGAGAGATTGAGATTGAAGATGGGGCCCAGGCATTTGCGGGGAACTTTTCTTTTCTTGCTTCACTGATCACACATCAAATGAAAACGGCAAAGGCCCACAAAGAGGCAATGATGCTATTAGCCACCACTCCTGAAAGATGCCATTATTTTAACTGATTATTAAGCAGTATATATATTATTCAGAGTGACCTTTAAATAGGTGGAAATTAAATTATAATTTACTGGGGAGATATCTGAAACCATGTAGTCATTACAAAAAAGACCAAGTGCTGGTACATTGTTGTGAAAATATGTTTTATTACTACAAAATGCAGTGAAGAGAAAAAGCATTGGATTCTGACAGCCAATAAAAGGGCTTGCATATGTATAAACAATATTTCTAAATGAAAATTAGAACGCTTACAAGGGAAGGTTGCCCATGTCTAATTCTTACCTATGGTATCAGATGGGTACCTCTTTCCCTTTATCTTCCTTAAAAAATGCTGTCTACCCCTCTCCCCGAGTCTCTGTGTTAAGGGGTTCTAATGTACTCTAAACCCACATGATCCTCCTGCCAGCAGGTTTTGTATTCATGCTGTCCTTTCAAAATCATTATTATTTTGTCCCACCAGTAGATGTCTCCCTTTCCTGTCAGAACCTACAGAGTCACTCAGCTTCCCAGTGTGTATAACATCTCCCAGCAATCTGGTAGTGATGATGGGGAGTCCAATTTAGGATGAAAGTATTCCACACCCAAAGTAGCATTTAATTGCCTCCTTTTGATTCTGCCTTATTCTAATTGTCAAAGAGCCTCTGGGTAGCCTATTTAATACATTGCAGGGTTCCTTCTACATGCACATGACCATGATTTCTTTACTGTGAGGGTAGGTGGCAACCTGTAGCAAATAGTGATTTTTGGTGTATTTTCTGCCTACTATAATGCAGGCTCATGCAATGTGAATGGCATGGTATTATTCATATTTAACATACATTTTTCGATTTTTTTTTTCAAACAAGGTGCCAACTCTGCAGCAGCAGTTAGAAGTCCACATTTCCCAGTAAATCCTGTATTTCTATTTTTGCCTATTACTAATTTAAATCATGCTGGATGCTTTTCAGCTACAAATCAGACTCAATAAAAATCTAATCCACAAATGCAGTAATAGGAAGGATTAAAAAAAAACCCTAGATGGATGTATTTATGAAGTTGATTGAGCATGACAATCTCTGTTTAATAATCTTATGAATTGTTTTTGAGCTTTAGGGTATCATTTCAGCAGTTAAACACAACTGTACAAGGCTATATCATAGTCAGGGAGATCAAAGTCCACTTTTACAGTCAGCCCATGGCACTGATTACCAGAAGTCAATGGGAGCAATTAAAAAGAAAATGTATATACATCATAGAGATACACAGGTGGCTTCAAATCTCTCTCTTCATGGAATTTGATGAAAGAACAATCAAATTTTGAATTGTAAAACCTCCTTTCACTCAGAATGCGGCTCAATTTTGTTCTGAAATTAGCTCATTGTTCCTGAAAAATAAATCTGTCTGGCGCATGAGTTCCACAGACATGATCACCTCCTGACGCAAGGCATGGTGGTAGAGATTTCAAAAATATCTCCACACGAGTGGAGATCCTTTCCAAACTGAAAAATCCAGGGAAAAAAAGCCAATTTGATTAGAACTGGAAACCCAAATTTTTAGTTGAATTGAAAACTTAAAATAATTTTGTTTTGGATCAACAAAAACATTTCAGGTTGACAGGAAACAATTCTTCTCCCAGTTTTTCAGTGTATTTCAAGTTGACTAAAATGTTTCAGCTGACTCAAAATGATTTATTTTTCTTTTGCTTAGCGTTGGCCACTTTCAGGTGTTTTTCACCCTTTTTAATGTTTTTTTTTGTTTTTAAGATTGGACTAATTTGAAAATGAAATACCATTTCAAAATGGAAAGATGAAATGAAATGAAATGTTTTGATGTTTTGGATTTTTTCCACAGGTCTTTTCAGCCAAAGCTAATTGTTGAATTTGACTTGAATTTGGGAATAGTTTTGTAGGTTCCCTCACCTCCCCGCCCCCAAAATGCATTCAGTGAAAAAACTATTGACTTGAAATATTTCACCCAGGATGTCATTGGTGTGCAAGAGTGATTGGAAAGTTTCCCTGAAAGAAGGAGGGCCGAGATTGGGTGGTAATTGGGTATACACGTAAAGCATATGTATATATATTCTGAGAGAATCCACAGTTATAATTTGATTGTGAATGACAATAGGATTCAGTCAAATTATTCACTTACAGCAGAAAGGGGTTGTTCTGACTGAATCTAAAACCACAATGTTTAGGATTCAACTCAAAAGACTGATCTAAGCAATATTTTTTTAAAAGAAAAAAATCTTTACTAAATGTTAAAATAACCAGTATGGTTACATATCATCTTGTTAGTATCATGCTTTCTTGCTTCTCCCCAGCACACACAACTGCTGGAAAATAAACCATACTTCCACCTCCCTGAGTGAGAAGTTGAGGACACCTGATAGTCAGTGGCAAGAAGCCTGACAAAGAATCCGAATGATGTCATCTGGGACAATAGTTGCATCATAGGGGTCATGTAAATAAAAGTGGCAGATATGGCATGCAGCATCATAGTCAAAGCACACTGGCTAACCAAGGTGTCTTTCTGACCAAACCCTTCAATACAGTGGAATGGAGGGGTGCCCAAGAGGCTTTTGTCTACCTCAATATGGGCCTGATCCAAAGACCACTGAAGTCTTTGGGAGTTTTTCCATTCACCTCAAAGGGCTTTGAATCAGGCCCTATGTGCTGAATGTTGGGCAACTAGTCAGGCTAGTGTGATATTCAGCACATTAACCAGGCACAACTAAGCTTATAAATGATAATTCATGGGTTCTATGTATTTACAGCTGTGGACTCAGCTCTGGTCTGATATTCTCTGCATTAACCTTATGACATCACAACTATCTGAAAACTCCATTGGGGGATGGAGTTAGCCTATAATGGTCCCATTTTCTCCATATTGTATGGGTTTTTTTCCCCCAATTTTAAAAAATCAGTATTTTATATAATAAAAGACATTTTGAACGCTGAGCCACAAATGAGAAAATGGATCTAATTTGTCCTGACAGATCTTGTAAACTATGGTAGAAGCAGCATTGTCATCAGTGATGTTTGCTAGCAAGGCTGTATATGGTTGGACCAGAAAGGTGGCAGGGGCAGCTATTGATCTTACATTAACGGGAGCAGCCAGCTGATATTCAGAGTCACAGAAGTAACAACACAGGAACCCTCTGCAGAGCACTGCAAGGCACTGCAGTCTAACTTTGAAACTTCTAAACATCGTAATGAACTAAAACAGCATTTACACTTTAACAATGTCACACGTGTGTGCTACATGACACTTTGCCAATAATCACTTCAGCAGTACTCATTTTGACATCAGCGTGTGTTGTGACAAAGGGAATGAACCAAGCATGTTTTACTGTATTCTATTAGATTGGAGGGGGAGGAGAATCAAAACACCCATCATTATATTTTGGCCATTTACTTGAAAATGGCTACAGTAGTTACAACCAAAGTCCCCCATATTGGAATTTCATGCTACAAATAGCTGCACTGTTTAAAATAAAACCAATATGCTATATTGTGTTGAATGGCAAATTGCCTGAATAATAATAAAAAGAACACAGAAGAAGCTAAAGATCGACAATATAATAATTTTCAACAAAATGAAGAAATTTTTCTAAGTCATCTCTTCCTTTGTGAAGCCCATAATTCCAGATTACAGATTTCCCCCACCCCCAAGCATCTCTGTATGGAAGAGCAAACATTTAGCATAATAATAATATTGTTAACATTTTAGCATAATAGCTAATATAGCTTATTGCATTATGAACATAAAAATTGCCATATTGGGTCAGTTCAATGGTCCATTTAGCCCAGTATTGTGTTTCTGGCAGGGGCTAGTGCCAGCTACTTCAGAGGGAATGAACAGAACTGGGAAGTTATTGAGTGATCCATCCGCTGCCGTCCAGTCCCAGTGTCTGTCAGTCATAGAATCATAGAATCATAGAATATCAGGGTTGGAAGGGACCCCAGAAGGTCATCTAGTCCAACCCCCTGCTCGAAGCAGGACCAATTCCCAGTTAAATCATCCCAGCCAGGGCTTTGTCAAGCCTGACCTTAAAAACCTCTAAGGAAGGAGATTCTACCACCTCCCTAGGTAACGCATTCCAGTGTTTCACCACCCTCTTAGTGAAAAAGTTTTTCCTAATATCCAATCTAAACCTCCCCCATTGCAACTTGAGACCATTACTCCTCGTTCTGTCATCTGCTACCATTGAGAACAGTCTAGAGCCATCCTCTTTGGAACCCCCTTTCAGGTAGTTGAAAGCAGCTATCAAATCCCCCCTCATTCTTCTCTTCTGCAGACTAAACAATCCCAGCTCCCTCAGCCTCTCCTCATAAGTCATGTGCTCTAGACCCCTAATCATTTTTGTTGCCCTTCGCTGGACTCTCTCCAATTTATCCACATCCTTCTTGTAGTGGGGGGCCCAAAACTGGACACAGTACTCCAGATGAGGCCTCACCAGTGTCGAATAGAGGGGAACGATCACGTCCCTCGATCTGCTCGCTATGCCCCTACTTATACATCCCAAAATGCCATTGGCCTTCTTGGCAACAAGGGCACACTGTTGACTCATATCCAGCTTCTCGTCCACTGTCACCCCTAGGTCCTTTTCCGCAGAACTGCTGCCTAGCCATTCGGTCCCTAGTCTGTAGCGGTGCATTGGATTCTTCCATCCTAAGTGCAGGACCCTGCACTTATCCTTATTGAACCTCATCAGATTTCTTTTGGCCCAATCCTCCAATTTGTCTAGGTCCTTCTGTATCCTATCCCTCCCCTCCAGCGTATCTACCACTCCTCCCAGTTTAGTATCATCTGCAAATTTGCTGAGAGTGCAATCCACACCATCCTCCAGATCATTTATGAAGATATTGAACAAAACCGGCCCCAGGACCGACCCCTGGGGCACTCCACTTGACACCGGCTGCCAACTAGACATGGAGCCATTTATCACTACCCGTTGAGCCCGACAATCTAGCCAGCTTTCTACCCACCTTATAGTGCATTCATCTAGCCCATACTTCCTTAACTTGCTGACAAGAATACTGTGGGAGACAGTGTCAAAAGCTTTGCTAAAGTCAAGTCACAGGTGTACGGACACTCAGAGCATGGAGTTGCATCCCTGACCATCCTGGCTAATAGCCATTGATGGACCTATCCTCCATGAATTTATCTGAATCTTTTTTAAACCCAGTTATACTTTTGGTCTTCATGACATCTTCTGGGAACGAGTTCCACTGGTAGACTATGTGTTCTGTGAAGTAGTACTTCCTTATGTTTGTTTTAAACCTGCTGCCTATTAATTTCATTGGGTGACCCCTGGTTCTTGTGTTATGTGAAGGGGTAAATAATGCTTCCTATTCACTTTCTCCACAACAGTCATGATTTTATAGACCTCTAGCGTAGGCCTCTTTAGTCGTCTTTTCCAAGGTGACCAGTGCCAGTCTTTTTAATCTCTTCTCATATGGAAGCTGTTCCGTATCCCTAATAATTTTTATTGCCCTTTTCTGTATCTTTTCCAATTCTAATATATCTTTTTTGAGATGGAGAGACCTGAGCTGCATGCAGTATTCAATGTGTGGGAGTACAAGGGCATTATATAATGGCATTATGATATTTTCTCTTAAAAGATCTCAAAGCACTTTGCAGACACTAATGAATTAGGCCCCTGCTCCTGCAACATACAGTGGGCAAGTGGAACTTTGTGTCGACATGGAGCCCCATAGGTTTCAGTGGTGGAAAAAGAAAAAAAAGTTCAGGATGAAAAAACTTAATCCTCATTCCTTTGCTTTACATTATGTAGGGGTTACGATTATTCCCTTACATATCATGGTATGACAAAAAGTGATGTCTCAAAATGTACCTACCTTCATGTACTACTTTCTCTAATTTCTAAATAATGTACATTTATGAATAGCTTTGGGATGCTATCTTTTTTTGTGGGAAAACCTGGTATAAAAATTTCTTAGAAAGTCAGAGAAAGAAATATATCTTTGTGCAGAGGGAAATGAAATCCAAGAGTCCATATTCACTCAACTCCAGATATTTTACTATACTATAAATCCTCACATACACCCTGAAAGGAGACAGCATATACTGTTGTGTACTAGACTATTTACTTCACTGGTGACAGACCCAGGTTTTAGGTGTCAGAAATTACTTCAGTACTTGAGTCTAAACAACTTGGGTGAAATCCTAGCTCCAATTAAATCAATGGCAAAACTCTCATTGCCTTCAGTGGAGCCAGTATTTCACCTGTGGTGTTTGCTTTTTGAGTAAACATCAGAACTAAATTTTGTTTTAGGGTTTTATACTTACACCCATTGCCATAATATCTGAGCATCTTCCACATAAAATCGGTCAGCAGTAGTAAATTCCCTAGTGGAATTCATGGAATTGCTGAAACAACTCCCTTTTTGGGGTAAAAATTTTGCTTGAAGTAGGTTGATTTTCTTTTTGGGGAGGAGGGGAGAGGGTTTGTGGTGGGGGAGTTGGTAGGGTTTTGGGAATAAAAGGGATGTTCAAATTCTGAACATCACTTGTGGTGAATAGGCTTTCTCAAAATGAGAAAGGTAACCACATAGGCAGTCATTAAAGTGGTATTGCGAGGCTAATGACCCAGGTTTACCTCTTGGCAGCAAGCTAAGGAATGTAGAAGTAAGGGGTTCCTAACACCAGGCTAATTGTTGGTTCAATGCTCTGTGGGTAAGCCAGAGCAGTTGTAGTGTGACCCTGTGAAAAAGCAGAGATAGAGAAACAGTCCTTTCTTGAACATGAGTTTGGCATGCCTAGCTTGGGATTTGAGTTTTTACTGTTGTTCACAGAAGCAGGACTTTGTGTATATTTCAGCATTTAAATAGATTACCCTGATTCCATGTCACTGATTTCTCCTCCCACAAGGCTAGAATTTTGACTTTCCATTTGGCCAAAGGGGCAACATTTATACTGTGCTTTTAAAAGTCCATTTTGTGTTCACTTCTGCAGATCTGTTTTCCACATTAAAAACAGAACTTCCATCCCTAAAGAGGCATTATGGATCATTTGGAGGCCTGGATGAGTGCACAAGCATTTCCAGAATATACATATTTAAAATTTTGGTTTCTGTAAATATTACCAGGAACTTTGAAATGCATTTTCAGCAAACATTTATGCCAGTAAAACTTAAACCCTCAAGTATTTTTGGAAAGAAGAAACAAAATGGCACTCAGATACTATAGTAGACACATATCGGGGTGATTTTCTAAAGCCACAGTTATCTCTACCACTCGATACCAGGGGACAGTAAGGACAACCACAGCTTCACATACACTTACCTGTGAGAACCATGGTTGCTGTATGTGTAGCCAAAATGGACTGAAATGGACATGAATGTTCTTTTCCCTTGTTTAGGTTTGTTCCATTAATTTATTTCAGAAGTTTTTATTGCATTTGTTTTTAATTGCACATAGTTTCTATGCACTGGTTCTGGTACATAACACAATCTATTTTGGGAGCATAATGTATCTTTATTATTTCACAACGTATGATACAGAATGTCTAGAACTACTGAAAACACTCCTTGTTATTGTATAGGGCATCAGCTCTCATGGGATCAGTGACAAACACAGTGTAATAATTATAAAAGTATATCAAGCACCACAAACTTAATAGGTGTGTTAACAGACAGCGTTATATTCATAGATGTACACCAAGCACCACATCATTCCTAACAGTTCCCAAAACTTCAGGGCCAGGTGGAGCACAGCCCCCCACACCACACTTCTGTGGCTGATTGTTGAAAAGCACTTTCAGGGCCTCCCTCAGCCACATAGCTCTGCACTGTGCTCTTCTAATAACCCTTGTGTTTGGCTGTTCAAACCCCACAGACCGATGCTCCACTTTTGTCCTGGCGGCAACTTTCCCCCACTCAGCTCACAGATATTATGCAGGGCATAATAGGCAGCTATAACCATTGGGATATTTTTCTCACTGAGGTCCAATCTTGTGAGTAAACAACACCAGCATCCCTTCAAGTTACCAAATGCACATTCAACTGTCACTCTGTACCTGCTGAGCCAAGATAGCTATGCCAGCAAAACCCCCAGATGCAGATGCAGCTACATTGCCAGAAGCAACGCCAATTGAAGCATTATAAAGTCATTCAGGAGGGCGCTGGTCCTGCAGGAAAACTTTCTCCTCTGGGGATTATGCTGCCATATTTATGCAGACACAGCTATGTCGACAATGGCTCTGTACTGTAGCCATAGCCTTATACCAGTGTAGCTTGTTCCCCTTCCCATACAGGAATAAGTGATATCAGTGTAAGAACTTCCGTACTGTTATAATTGTATCCACACTAGGGATATTGTACCACTTTAACCACCCTGGTATAATTAAAGACGTACAACTTTATAGTGTTGACCAGGCCTGTCTCTCCGTGACAGAAATGTACCCAAAGACCATAATAAAAAAGGAAAGGAAAGGACAAGGGGGCTTGTATTTTTACTTAAGAAAGGCAGATATTTATTTTATTCATCTTCAGCTGCTACCTCCAAAATTCACCCTTTAAAATGACATCCCTTTTTATTTCAGGGAGCAGGGGACGATGATCTTCTAGTTTCTTCTTTCCTACAAATCCCCTACATATGAGTCTTACTTTAGCACAAGAAAAGCTTGTGTTCTATCCTGGCATAGTCATTTTCTCTAGGTATCTTGTAACTCCCCGCCCCCATCCTTCCCCTGATCTTGAGAGTTAAAAAAAAAAAAACCCAACCAAACAAATAAACAATTCCTAGAGGGAAAATTTTCAAAAGTGCTTCAGTGACTTCATAGCCCAAGTCTCATTTTCAAAAGTGACGCTGGCACTTAGGAGCCTAATTTCCATTGAAGTATTTACAGCTTTTTCAAAATTTTACCCTAGATCTCTAGATAAGAAAGAATCTACCAGTGTTCTGGGATGGAGTTCATCCATCTGAGTCTCTACATCAGTCGTTCTCAACCTTTTTTTCATTTGTGGACCCCTAAAAAAAATTCAAATGGAGGTGCAGTCCCCTTTGGAAATCTCAGACATAGTCTGCGGATCCCCAGGGGTCTGTGGACCACAGGTCAAAAACCACTGTTCTGTGGAAACGATAACCTTTGCGGACCCCTTAGACGTAGTCTGCAGACCCCTAGGAGTTTACAGACCACAGGTTGGAAACCACTGTTCTACATACCTTCCCTGCACATAAGGAACAACACACACACTCACACTGTGCTTGCCACAGAAACAGCATTTAAAACACACCTAAAATGAAAATAACCAGGCAACTTATTAGTAGTAATAAAACAAATAAAAATAATCATTAATAATAAACTCCAGACAAGGCAGGAAAGGGGTTAAGCAGTTTGTACCAATTATTGACTACAAGATCTGCAAATGATTGCATAAAATTTCCAAAATATGCCTGCGAGCTTCTATTATTGATGTTATGCCCCGGGAACTGCACATATGGGTTTAATTGTCTAAACTGTTTTATTAATTAAATTGCTGTGATTTACCTTTCCCATGTTAGCATTTACAGTTTATGAAACAGCTCGTAATTAGAAAATGACTGTACTGATGTTGCTTGTTTACTTTGCAAGCAATACATAATAGTGCCACATTCCTCCTTTAAACCCACCCTCCCAGGCTACCTTTTTTCTCGTCCGATTAATAGGCAACTGCTGCTGGAGCGTTAAATTGCTTTTTGGGTGTGTGTGGGAGGAAGATAACTGGCAGGGTTACTGTTTCAGCTGAAGTGTAAAACAGCCGCCATTTATCCAGACAAAAAGCTTGATCCAAAGCCCATTGAAGTTAATGGAAGTCTTTCGATTGCCTTAAACGGGTTTTGGATCAGGCCCACAAAGTGAAAATCAGGAAATTCCTCTCCATGGAATCTGACTCCTGGCTAGTCTAATGCTGAGCTCTCTAACCACTCAAAGCTCTGGTCAGGCAAACACTATTTTATTTTTGTAGCCAAAGGTTTTTTGATTTTTCTTTAATGACTCATTTAATCATTTTCTAAAAAATGTACAGCTAGATGCCTTGTAGCTGTACAGATCTGGATGTATTCATATTAGAGACAGTGGAGAGGTTTTGTGTATAATAATATGAAGTCATTGGATGGCTGATTTAGGAGGAGATGGATATTATTGAAATAGTTACTTACCTGGTTTAAATGATAATTTATCTCTTTTTGAAAATAATTATTCAAACTATAATTAATCTCTATTTAGAGCAGAATTTTTTTGGTTTTTGTTTCCCTTATAGGGGAAAGGCAGAAGCAATATATTTTGAGAACTATAGTATAGTTATTTTTAAGGACAGAAGGGACCTAATCGGACCTGCAAAACATATGCCATAAAATTTCACCCAGTAATTCCTATAAATACTCTTAGTTACTTTGATTATGCTGCTTTTTCCACAGTGATATGATCTTACATTGTATGGCAGCTTTCATCCAGATGAACTCCAAAATACTTTACAAACTTTACTAATGGACTGTATAAACTCTGAACCCAATCCTGCTTTGATCAAAGTCAATGGCAAAACTCCCATTGACTTCAAAGGGTGGAGAATTGGGCACAAAGCAGTTCCTTTAAAAACATGACCTGGCCATCATAAAAACAACTGTGCACAAGTGATGACAGAGGCAGTGCTCTGTGTATTGCTTTGTTTATGCTAAGAAGTAAATTGATTCATACATTGGGAAGAAATGTATCTTTCAGTGAAATTTGGCTTTAAAAAGCATCCTGACAGGAATTCCTAGCGTAAATAAGAAAAAACAGAACACATTTAAGATAATAATGTGGACAGAGAAACCTTGACAACATTACATGATAACATGTATGTTCCTCACTGCAGATAGGCAAGTCCACTCTTTTCTACAGACAAAACACACGGCCAGTTTCTTGCCTATGTAAAGGGCTATTTGTGCTACTGAGATAGCACAAAAGGGCCTAAGACTGCCCTAAATGCCCCCCCCCCCATACCACAGAGCATAGGGACATGACTTGGGAGTGCTATACTTTGGCTTTCCTTGCAGGTGTTAATGGCTACTGGGGGAAGAGGGCTGTCCCAAACCAGGGCATTTACAGAGCCTTAGGGCTGGCTGCTTTAATTGGCAACAGGGGCTGAAGCAGCCCCTGGCTGCCTTGCTTGCTTGGTTGAGCACAAAGCTGGCTTAACAGGGACTTTTTCTTCTCTTACCCCATCACCCAGTGGAAGCTCTGGCACAATTGGGGATCAGGACCATCACGTGTGTGCAATAATTGTCATTAAGGAGAGGGAAAATAAGGGAATTACATGTGAAAATATTGGCTGGAAGTTCTTAGGGGCAGAAATTTGTCAATGGGTGTAAATTGTCATCGCTTCGGTCACTGTAGCTCGTATAATTTACACCAGCTGAGGATCAGCCCCTTTGGCTTAAAAACAACCTTTTATGGAGAGTGTGGTAGGGTGTAAGCTCCACACAAGTGAACAAAAGGTTAACTAGAGTCTGAGTGCTGATTTAGCCCAATGGCCTGCACTGGGAGAGTGAATCAGGCTTGATTTGTTATCACACTCAGCTGGGGAGAAACTGGGTGTTCTTCAGAAAGGAAGGAAGTGAAAGCTATAAGGTCAGAGAGACAGAGAGAGATCTCTTCCTCCCTCCCTCCCTCCGGTTAAGCAAGTTGTGGGAGAGGGGCTACTAGTCCTTGTAGCAGGCCCTGAAAAAGGGGCTAGGCTCTAGGGAAGTAGCTTCATGGCTTGGTGTTCTGCAACAGAAACCCAAGGAGAACCCAGTGGGACTGTAAGGTAAAGCCTGGATGGGTGGAGGTTGTTTTGGTTGGATTTTTTGTCTGTTGGGGAGAAACCTGGGAATCGGCTACTCTGAGAGAGGAGTGGAGCTGCAGAGAAGCTCTGGTGGAGCGGAAGATGGTGTGTTGATAATTAGTTGTATTGGACACTGGGCACCCAGAAAGGGTGAGACTTCAAAGTGATCTGGCTGGAGGGCTAAGTTAAGAGATGCTGACCACCAGAGTACTGGAGTGCCTGTTAGTGGGGGACATCAGATGAGGAGAGGCTGTTATGTCATATGCAGCTATGAGAGAGTGCATCACCGGTGAGTCCATTCTTCTGCAGATAGCACTTGATTTTGTTCAGATTCAAGGTAAAACAATGGGTAAGGGGAGACAGGATAGCTGCCTGCATGCATATGAAGGATGTAAATGTGAAAGTAGAAGAAGAATTTCTTGCAACCCAAAGGCCATAACTATTAAAAAAACTGAGCAAAGGAAAAGGAACAAAATCCTAACACAGCGGTGTGTGGTGTAATCTCCCTAGGGAGAATGGTGGAACTGCCCCCCATTCCCTTCTTTCCAAAAGCTTAAGATATTGAAAAATCTTGAATAGGGTATGGACTGGATTTGATGTAATAGGCCACTTCCATGTCCAATCTGAATGATATATTGGTTCTGGTTGTCCTCCTTCCCCTTTTCTCTAATAAGAAATAGAAGTGAAAGTGACAAAGCAGTGCAATACAGCATAGCAAAGATCTAGTAAAATGGGAACCTCAAAGGAGGTTTTTAAAGCCTTATTTAGGCTCCTGAATAAGTGACCTGTCTTTCAAAAGTGCTGAGTAAAGTAGTTTCTATTCAGTTCTGTGGGAGCTGCTGTGTGGACAACACTCTTGAAAACCAGATCACTTGTGTAGGTGCATAAATGTGGCAGTCTGTGGAATGTAAGATTGGACCTCAAAATAACTGGAAACAATATAAAAATTGGTTTGATAGGTAAAAACCGCTCCCACGCAGGCCTCTGCAAGTATAATATAAACTATATTTCCCTTTCAAAGCAAAAATAATATATCACTGTAGAAATGTTCAGTCTCAGGCCAAGCTTCTCAAATGTTTAAACCTCTTCTTTACTGTCTTGGGCATTTAGTTGGGGAGAAATCCAACTATAGATAACAAGCAGGGAATGTATTGATCTGGATGCTCTCAAGAGCTGAGGCCTGATTATTTCTTACACTAGTGTGAAGCAAGATGAACTCCATTTAAATCAATGGAATGATGCCTGTATAAATTGGGAGAAGTGACAAGAAATTAGGCTGTTTTCTATCACCGCAAAAGATGCGGTTGACTAAGGCCTCGTCCACTCCTTGGCTTTGTCTAGTCTAGGGAAATTTTGGTGTGTTAACTACTGTTTGCCCTGCCCGCCGCCCCACCCCCCCCAGTACACTTGTAATACCCAGTGTGTCCTAACACAAAATTGCTCCCACCAATGCACACAGGTGATCACATACACATTTTGGTTAGGCTTGCCTTTAAGCAACAGTAACCACTATGTGATTCTCCACTACCTACTGGCGCACAGTCCACATGGACAAATCACTTGCGTAGTGATCCTAACAGTGCAAACAGTCCTCTCACAATGCACCGCTCGCTACTTAGGTGGTCTTTCTGGTTTACTTTCTGAACGCCAGTGCTCAAGGGTCAAGCAGGCTGGGCCTCATTTACGTTCTTCAGGTGTCTCATTCCTTTGCAAGAGGAAATCAGAATCCCAAGGAGATGCACTTTCTGGACCTGTGGAGCAATAGTTCTGTTGGTTTGCAACTGCAGAAGGTCTGCCTGTTTGTGTATAGTAAAGCTGAATCTTGAAAACTGTATCTGTATAACTAGCACATCAGTTATACTGTTCTTTAATATGATTAAAACAACAATTCACACTGTAAACTACTTCACTATGACTAATCCAAATCAATAATTAACTGGGAGAAAGAGACGCATGAGATCATCAAATGTATAATCTCTGCATTACAAAACACACAAAGGAGCACTTTAGCAGTTGATGCCATAATAATTCTAGCCCCATCGAAACAAGATACTCCACCCTAATAAAGATCTTATTGAACACCCCGCAGCACCAAATGACTCCTAATTAATTAAAGAATGGCAACAGTTCACGGTTCCATTTCCCATTCCCTCCATCACTTTGAATGTGTGCACAGAAAATTTCTAATTTGGGAGGTAGGTTGACAGCCCCTCATAATAGCAGCATCAGGTACAAAAGCCTCGCATCGTGTAACCCGCGGTGCCTACATTGCTGGAAGTCCCGCTGTGTTCTCATGTTATGCTCACCTTAGCTCTCAGATACTAAACGTGCAACCTGTCGTCCCCGCTGAACTCTGCTACTGTCACAGCACATGCCACTGCCTGGCTGCAGCTACCTCAGAAACCTTGCTATGGATTTTCAAAAGCTCCAGCAGAAACCTTTCTTGCCAAGCAAGGAATGAGAGCTGAGCATTCCTCCTGGCGTCCGTTTTCAGCAGTGGCCTTGGAAATTGCACTGGTACCTGGGCAAACTGGGGAATTTCCAGAGTGGATCGCCGGAGTTTGAGCTCCTCTTCTTAGGCTTACCCTGGTTCTCCTCGAAGGCCTTTCAGAATCTCCTAGAAGCCATTCCTCCAGAGAGCTGTTGGGAGCAGTGCCGATAATCAGAGGGAGTGTAATGGTGCTGCCCAGCACAACTGTTTAATGTGGGGCTAAACTACAACCCAAGCAGGACTTGTTAGTGTGGGAACGGCTGCCCTACTGGTGCTTACACAGGTGCTGTCCCACCCATTCACTTACTAACACTTCAGTTCTCTAATATAGACACAGCCTGAAGCAGAAGGAAATGATAAAGCATCAGCATAGTATTGAACTCATTTGCATCTGTCTCTGCCCATGTTTTGGGGCACGAAGAACTGACTCACTGTAATAAAAAAGGCAGAGAGCTGAGTGCCTCATAGGAGGTACTCATCAGTTCAGAGCACTGGAACCAACCTATTGATACCAACTAATGCCTAGCAAGAGTCTCACCCCAATAATTTGACTTCCCTGCATGCCTTTTATTTTAATAACTAATGTAGTGTTAAAAGAAAAGGACTTGTGGCACCTTAGAGACTAACAAATTTATTTAGTCTCTAAGGTGCCACACGTCCTCCTTTTCTTTTTGCGGATACATACTAACATGGCTGCTATTCTGAAACCTAATATAGTGTTAAATGCTTTGGCAAAGTGTTCTCTTAATAGGGTTCCCTGACTGACCTATTAAATACATGGCCTGCAGTGTGGTGTGGTTACACAGTTTGGATATTCTGTTAGAACATTGTGTAGCCAATACACATTGTATTGTACGGCAATAAAGGGTTGTAAGAGTAAAGTAAGTGAGACTGGAGCCTTAAATACCTATATGTTAATGCTAAAATAGCATGCTAAAATGTGATACTTTCATGCCATCTTTTGCTTCTATAGTAGGCTGACCCAAGTGCTGTCTTCATCTAAGTGGCGTGAAGTTCTGAAAGACTTGCTAGTTAATAGACATATTTTAAATATTTACTTTTTATAACTAAGTGTAAATAAATTAAATTGAAGGAGAAACTTCTCTAAGGTCCCCCTTTAATATCAGGTAATCGGCACATTCACCGCCTTTTTGATCAAGGGGACTGTAAGAAAGCATGGATAGCAGAGCAAATCACTGGGAGTGTTTTGAAGAGTAAGGTCTAAAACACAAATGACAGGGAAATAAAGGAAGTATTTTTTTTAGGGACTAATTCATAGGAATATTAAAAATTCTGCACTCAAACTACCTTCGTTTGAAATACGATTTTCTAACTTAGGGTCTGACCCAAAGCCCACTGAAGTTAAGGAGAGGTTTCCTACTGACTTCACTGGGATCCGTAAGCACAACTTCCCTCTAATTGTGCTATTTTGAATAGAGTCAGGAATGTAATTTTTCTCTTCTCCTGTATACAACAGACTCCTGGCTTTGATATGATGTCTGTCCCTGGGGCCAGAATTTTCAGCAGGACCCAGCCCCCACTCTTGTGGTCAGATTTTCAAAACTGCTCAGCTACTTTTTAGGGACCGAGGGCAGATCCTCAGCGGGTGTACATTGTCATAGTTCTATTGCAAAACTACTTCAACCCACAGCAGCTGAGGATCTGCCTCCAAATGTTTAGATGTGATCAGCACATGGAGTGTTGAGCTCTTTTGAAAATCTGCCCATTGGTACTATAAAGGGAGCTGCTGGGTGTTGGGAACTTTTGGAAGCCTGGCTTTATTTTGGTGCCTAAATGGGCACTGAGCACTAGGAAATTTGGTCCTGAACTTTTTTAAATGTAGCCCTGTGTCTGTATGTGAAATGTGTTCCATACAAATACTATTATAACATTTCCTCCTGTCGGGACAGACAGTACAGCCTAATATCTGAGTATCCATAATTCCTTAAATGGTGTCAATACATATATTTCACAATGATCTAATTCCATAATATATACATAACTCTTAATACCACTTGTGTACATATATCACACAAGAATATTAATGATCAGTGAGTTATATTTTTTCAAATGAAACATCACAAGGCATATTTATTGTAATAATCTTTGTACAAAGTATGCAGGGTGTGAATACAGGCATGCTTAGTGTCACAACTATACTAATGGCCAGATTATAGTGCACCCATATTTGGTACCCTGAAGGGTGAATTTGTGTAAGCCAACTCCTTGATCTTATCTCTTGTAACAATCTTAATCTTACCTGAGTGACACATTTTATTATTGCATTTTTTTTAAGTGCTGACCAAACCCTGTATTTCTCTAGAGCACGTAGGGGCCACAACTGTGAATTTGTCATTAACATGCTAAAGAGTTATGCTCCAAGAATAGTGTGACCTATTTGTCTGCATTTTAATAGAACTCTCATCTAGAAAGATTTGAAAGCGGTCTTCGCCAGACACAGGCCATGTTCATTAGAACAATGAAAGGGTTTCATTTGAAATAATAACAATATATACTTCTACCATGCATTCCATTCAAGCAACTCAAAGCACTCTGCAAATTAATTGTGCCTCACTGCACTCCTGTGAAGTCAGTGTTAGCCCCTATCTGTCTAAGGTCTTGTAGGACGTAGTGTCTAGATGCCTGATGGCGGAAACTGTGGTAGAGTGATTTGCCCTAAACCTCACTTTGAGTCAGTGGGAGAGCTGGGGAAGGAACCCAGGAGTCCTGATTCTCTCATCTTCCTGAACTACTACTAGAAAACATAGCTACACATGCAACACAAAGATACATAGACAGTACTGACGATTGGGAAAAGAATTGATTGATTAAATGTTCATATAGGGCACAATTTTAAAAATCTGATTTAAATGTGAATGCATAAATATCAATTTAAGTGGCCTTATTTTCAAAGATACTGAGCACATGGAACTAGAAATCAGGCCACTTGTATTTATGTGCCTAAATATGGATTGAGCACCTAACTCTAAACATCCACTTTGAAAATGTTGATCTTTTGTCAGAGCAGAAGAAAAGTTGGACTGTTGGGTGTTACAGGCTTTTTGTCACTTACCAGTCTGAGACCTCTTCACACCAAGGCTATGGGGCAATATAAATAGGTCAGGAGTTTTCACAGGAGCACATGCAAGGATTGTACTTCTGAAAAGAAAAGGCCTGTGCCTACAGAAGGGAGCTTAAACATGCTAGTAGCTGCGGACCATAGCTGGCTGGCAACATATTTATCTGTGACATTTTCTCCCCTTTCCATAGTGGGCCCTATCTTCTGCTGATGTAAATTGGTGTGGCTCCATTGAAATCAAGGGCGTATTGCACAGTTGCAATGAGGAGAACTTGCCCCTAAAATCCACACTGTAGTAGGCAATCATCTGCCTAATGTTGAGGAGGTGTTTTAGTAGGAGGGTGGCAGAAAACATTGGGACTGCTGCCTAGAATGAGTGCCAGCATCCCTCTGATGATCCTTTGCATGTATTTCCCATGTTCCCTAATGCCCTGCTACTTGGTTCCTGTGCCAGCTGACTCCTCTTAAGGGTTTAGTGCATAGCAGGTAGAACAAACATTCTTACTGTACCCATTGCAGAATTTAAATGTATAAAACTTCAATTATGCCCTCTTATCAGTTCTATTAAAGAAGCCATGCACTTGAGGGAAATAAATCCAAAAAGTCTCTGCTGGAAAGAATGGAAAAAGGTTTTTCTCCCTTTCTATTTGTAGTTCATCTAGGCAGGGTTATGAAAAAGCAATTGCCTTTCATCTTTGGGACCACAGTTAAAATACGCATCCAAAGAAAAACTGTGAGCTGTGCTCTCCCAGCTCACTCCATATTCTTGACAGCTTTTCATATCACATTAACAGTGTAAATGGGCTCAATTAAATTTATTAGGTCAGAACAGCACAGGGAAGTTTATCCAGCAGCTTTTTTTTACTGTCTGGTTACGTAGTCATTGGTAACTTTAAACCCTTTTGTCCGTCATCTATATGAGTGGATTAGTGAGTGATACTGTGAATTATCTATACCTGTGCTCTAGAAACAGTTATATCTTGAGATAGGGAGACCCTGTGGTCCATCTATGCTTATTTGTGTATATGTTGTGCACTACTGAACTACGCAGAGCTACACAGAACATGGAGTAAGCAAGATACCTGCCTAGAGGAGGTTATAATCTGAGACATGAGAAACAACATATAAAAAATTAACTATGCATCTGATTTGAATATTAGTACTGCTCAAGGTGGTGGATTAAGACTAACTAGCTTCAGGACAGTGTGTTTGAGGAGGAATTTGTGGGAAGGTGGGTGGGAGCCTATCTTGCCAGAATATGGTGGATGATAGACATAGCATTGAGGAAGGGGCAGAGACTGGAGTTACAAAAGGAGTGACTTTAGTAGTCAAATCATTCTATGCTAATGTTGTCACATTAGGATCTATTGGAGGTCAAATAGAAGAGCTATCACCTTCTAGAGTACATAACATTTTCTCATTGACAGGCCTCTCAGGAAGGTGCTGGTGCCCTCTCAGGGTTTCAATGTTTGTTCAAATTCACGGTGTTCTTTTGATCACTGACTTTATCTGGACTGTATTTTCTTAAGGCTTGTTTCCACTTACCGTCGATTGATGCTGCGGCAATCGAGCCACCAGGGGTCGATTTAGCGGGTCTAGCGAAGACCCGCTAAATCGACCGCCGATTGGTCTTCTGTTGACTCCAGTACTCCACTGGAACGAGAAGCATAAGGTAAGCAGGTGGGAGAGTTTCTCCCGTCGACCCAGTGCAGTGTAGACACTGTAAGTCAACCTAAGGTACGTCGACTCAGCTTCGTTATTCACGTAGCTGGAGTTGCGTAACTTAGGTCAATGTAACCCCATAGTGTAGACCTGCCCTTAGAGTGAGTGCCAGTAGTGGGCAGTATATGATAAACAGATGAGCAAGTTTGATTGAAACTGAAAGAGCATAAAACAGCATATACAACTGCTACATACTCTATACTTGTTAGTGTAGTCATTTAGAGCCCTTCTCTAAATAAATAATTTTGTCCTGTTTGCAACTTCGCCTTGAAGTTTTTCCAGTTTCCTTCCTGAGGTTAATTTGACTTTTCAGCTGAATCACTCCATAGTTTTTTTTCTGCCTTTTTTGTCCAACATAGAAAGTCTTATCATAGAAATGATTCCATACGGTACAGTCAAAGAAAGGTGGGCGGTATTTTTCTGAAATGTCTCCTGACTGAGCCTTATGTATTCTTCTACATCAGCTGTCATCATACTATGCTGAGATGTAACATTTCAAATAAAAATCCAATATTTCTCAGTTGTAGACTTTGATAACCTTTGAATTTGGGGTTGTCTGCCAACTAACAAGTAGGGTAGATATTCTTATAAGCACACTTATTTAACCATGAGGATACTGCCACTTTTTTATGATGGAGTGCCCAGAAATATCACCTGTTGAAATAACCAGTGTCTTTTTTTTTTTTAAAGAAACAAACAAATTGGCTTATTTTCCTCTGCTCCTTTTATGCTTGAGTCAACAGGTTAGATCTCATATGCATCTTTAAAAGTAAAATATAACAAAGTTTTCCAAATGCTACAGCCTGGAACACATAACATGTCTGGCAGGAGAATTAATGCAGATTTGTACAGCAGAAGGAACAGAAATAAGTTTAGAACAGCCAGGAGGTATGATGGAGAAAGGAAGTGTGAAAAAAGTAGAGGGAAAGAGGGAGCTGAGCATTATAAAATGGATTTTAAGTCAACATCTCTGGTTTTTCAGTTCATGTTGTCTCAGCCATATCAGTGTTTGGGGGTGGGGGTGGCGCAATTTAGACCCAGTGAGCAGTTGTCACCATCTGCTTTGTAACCTTGTGTGTCTTACAATGCTTTGCCATTGTAACTCACAACCAGCCTACCAGCATGCAGGTCACACCTGGAGTGTCCGTGTGCTAGAGAGCCCTGGTTCAGCAGCTCTGACCTGCCAGCAGCCTGTCTGCACTCACTCTGGCTTCCACCAGCCTGGGTTACAACCAGCAAGGTGACCCCAATGCACTCCCAGTCCCAAATTCCCCCCAAACTGTGTGCTCCGTAATGTCTGCCTCTCTCCTGGACAGCTCACAGAAATAATACAGTTAGTTTGTTCCTATAAAGACCCCAAAACATATCACATCTTATTAACTTAACTGGGGATAAATACACCCTTCCCTTTAAGCACAGCACGGAATTCATTTATGAATTCATTAACAAAATACACATAGGATTAAGAGAGTTCAAATATAAGGAATGATGATAGGAGTTACAAATAAAACAAACCAAAATACACTCCTAAAAGTCTCAAGCTTAATCTAGTAAAATACAGGTTTTGTTCAAGATGGCTTCTTTCACCAGTCATTCTTCTTCCCAGCCATGGCTAGCTTTGCCTCAGTCAGGATCTTCCACAAAAGTACAAGGTGCTGGCTTCCCTGGTCATCTTAAGTGAAAGATCTTCGCCTCAGCAGGTTTCTCACCTATATTCAGTTCCAGAGACTTTAAGTCCCTCTTGATTAAAGGGTGTATCTTTCTCAGCTTGCAAGAACTCTGGTCTCTTGTGTGTCTAGTGATGAATGCACAAAATGGCTTTCTGTTCTTGCTTCTGAATCCCAAAGTTCAATGACTTCATTTCAAGAGGTAGGAGTGACCTCTTACTGTTGTTCCCTCCTGTGGGCTTCCCATCCCCCTATATGATTTCTGTGTATCTAGGGCTTCCATTGTTTCTGATGTCACCATGCTTAATTTACATAGGAGACAGGTAGATGGCTGTGAATGGACTGTACAACCTAGTATCAATGAGTATCCATAATGTCTTACATAGTGTTAACATTTCACAATTAACTTAATCACCAGTGTGTCGTTAGCTTTCAGAAAAGACCTCACTCTAGACATTCTTATAATACAGTCATATTGTACACAAACCAGGTGATTCAGTTGTCACTTGAGGTTCAGGCCTGTCCCCCCCGGGCCATCTTTATAGACCAGTAAACCCTTGAAATGGATTCTTCTGAAAAGGAAAAACCCAGACCAGGCATCTCTTTCCTGCTGGGTGTAGATGCCAGACTATCTTCTTCCCAACTTGTTAGTGTGAGGTTTGCCTCCACCCTTTGTTAGCTTGATGGGTCTGTTTACTGCTTATATGTGAATTGAGGTAAACACACGTTCCTTTGTTTACGATAGACGTGTTTAACAACTCCCCAATATACTTGGTTTACACATGCATTACAGCCATAATTCCAGCATGTATTCATAACTCTTAATACACATTTGCATCCATATATCATGCAAGAATATTAATGATCCGTGAGTTATTAGTTTTCAAATGATACCTCACAAGGCCTATTTTGTACAAAGACTATTACAATAGTGTGTAGGGTGTGAATACAGGGGTACTTAGTGTCACCCTCAAATGTGTTTCGTACCTTGATCTGTATTGTTTGTGATCATGATAAGGTCACATGCTTGAATAGAAGCTCCAGATTGAGTGATCATGGTAATTACTGCTTTGTCATGTGACTGCTTTAGGCTGTTGCAATCCAGGATATTTTTAAAGCCCATTTTCCCAATGAAGATCAGTTTCCCATTAGGATAAAGAGAGATTGTTTACTGTACATTCTTCAACCTAGTGGCAAAACTGTGAATAAACTTCAATGGGCAACCACTGGTCACTAAGAGCAGTAAATCATGAAGTGCAACAATCCAATTTAAAAGTGATGAATCAGTTGAGTAAAAATTGTCATTAGCCCATGACAACGCTTGTGAGATGCTTGTCAGGAGGTGACAGGACATTTTGGTAACAGAATTAAGATACCTTATAAAGAAACAGTTGGGAGTTAAAAATGGATCACTGTTAGCAAGAAGGAATATCAGTAAAGTTCAGAAAGGTAAATATTGTTGCATCTAGTGTAAAACTGCTCCTTTATGTATTTTTCTGAAATATAAATACCTATTTACATTATTAAAATAACATGTAATTAAGTAGCAAGGTTCTTTTCTACTTCACAGGAAAAATCCTGCCAGTACTGTGGCAGTAGGCCCAGGGGGCTGCATAAGAGCACAGTAAGTGGAAGAGAGAGGGAGGAAACAGAGAATGTTTAACATTCAGAATTTGTCCACAGCCAATAATTTATTGGAACTCATCTGTAACAAGGCCTGGCACTGATTTATAAGTTGATTTGAAAAATAAATAAAAGTGATAGAAACCTGCATTTGGTTTTAATGATAGACTGTTGCAGCGTGAAAAGTAAGGATATGAAACATTGCAAGGAAATTAGATATTATGCCCTGAAGACAACAGCAGCTACCAGCCCATTAATTGTTAGATATTTATTATTAAAGATTTCTTTTCATGAGTGACTGCAGAATATTTGCTCTGTTAAAGTTGTTGAGTTCTGACATGAATGAAGTGTATGGAGCTAATTTTTTTGCCGCTCTGTGCGAGTGTGTGTATTTGTGTGTGTGTGTGGCCGACAAGGCAACTGAACCGAATAGGTGATGAATGTTTATGGCACAAACACACAAGTGCTGCCTCTAAATTGACATAGAATAGGGCAAAGGAATGCTGGGAAGTTTTCTGCTGCTCTGTACTTTAACAATGAAGGGCTAGATTATAACCTGAAATAAAGGGTCTGCTCCTGCTCCCAGTGAAGTTGATGGCAAAACTTGGATAGACCTTCAGCTGGTGTAAATTGTCACAGCTCAATAACAATTTATACCAGCTGAGGATCTGTCTTGCACTTTGCCAGAAGTTAGTGTACTGCATGATCACTTATCTGTGCAAAAAACACCATGGAGCAGGGTGTTCATAACAGCCTGGAAGAGGGAAAAGGAAGGTAGGTGTACGTTTAAAAACTGGTCCTGAGTGGCATGTTATCTCAGCAAACTAGATGCTGTATTTTTGTCGCGCTTGGTAAAGTTATTTTTTTAAATAAAATTCAGCACTAATGAAGGATCCACAAAAATGAGACCATCAAACGTTTCCCTCCTAACCTTTCTCATGCTGCTAATCTGCCACTAAAAATGACCCTTTAAAAATGCAATATGACTGGGGGAAAGATAGAGATCATGCACATTTATTGAGATGGGACTGATGCTTCCTTAAGGCATTGGACCAGCAGTTCTGTGTCTTATTCCAAATTTTACCAATGATCCGCTGTGGGATTTTGGGTAGGTTCATTTCATTTTTCCGTGCCTCGGTTTCCCCACTTGTAAAATGTGTACAAACACTTACATTCTTTTGTAAAGCACTTTGAGGTCTACAGATGAAAAGGGTGTGTGTGTGAGAAATATTTGCTATTTGTATTGCACCTAGTGGCTACGGCCCCATTTTACTGGCACTGTAACAAAGAAATGGTCCCTACCCTACCCTACAGATCTTATGTTCTAACTAAAAGACCTTGATTATTTTCATTATGAATTATTAATCCAGCAATATTGTATTAGAAAGAGAGAAGTAAGATAAAGCAGGGCAGGAAATGTTTTCCTGTCCTGCTAGAATTTTTGAGATTGAAACATGTTCTGATATCAAATTTTGGGATGAAAATCTCCATGAATTGACCATGTGGGGGAAAAAATCATATTGGGTCAATCAAAATGTTAAGATTTCGAAAGGTTTCATTTCAGTTCTGACCCTTTTTTTAAACTACAAATTCAAAGCTTTTAAAAATGTTGAAATGGGATGTTTTGAAAATTTCAAATTTTGTTCTCCCAATTTGAAAAAAAGATGGAAATCTGTCAAAACCGCAAACTATTTTGGTTTTGATGAATTGGCATTTTCTGATGGAAAAACGTTTCATTACAAATTTTTCGACCAGCTGGGTAAGAGAGACTAGGTGTATTTTAAGTCTGTTTGTTACTTAGACCATAAGCCAGGGGTAGTTGGTTACTTTTTGTCAAGGTCCAAAAATCTTGGTCAAGGTATAGTCAAGGTCCAGACTCCCAGAGAAATATTTTTCATACTGCAATGATGATGATCAAATAAAAAGATTTCATGGTCTGTTCAAAAGCATCTGGTGGTCTGGATTTGGCCCGTGATCTGTCTATTCACTACCCCTGACATAAACTGTTTAGGGCAGTGAACACCTTTCCATCATGTGTACAGCACCCAGCACAACGGGGCCCCAATCATATTTGGGACCTCTTAGCTGTATCAGAATAAAAATGTAAGTAATTATTTTTGCCTCTGTGCCTCCATTTTTTCCTACTGACTAACACACTGTAACTAACCCCATGTTTCTATTGCCATTTATCATGGCCCATTAGACCAGTTGTATTTTACTGGGGGATTTTCAAAGGCATGAGGGGAGATTAGGTGCACAGTTCTCCCACTGAAAGCCAATGCGAATTGGGGGCCTAAACAGTCCTTTGTTTTGAAACTCTCCCCTTACATAATCAAACATAATTTACAGTTTGAAGCAAATGTCTGTATTCGTGTTATGTTTACAAGCCTTTTTAATGACAATGAAGTCTGAGGCCACGTACTTTGTTTTTCAAAATATGGATTTAAAAAGGGAACTTGGTTATGTTTTATGCAGCACAAGGAAGACAGGCAGCTATTAAAGAAGATTCACAGTTATAGGCACATATTAGTGTTGAGATTCTCTCGAAATGAGAAGTTGTAACATGAATTTGCATAATCCCACATTAAAATAAATTATTCCCTCCCTCAAGGCCCCACATCACAGCTAGAGCTAGGCAAATAATTAGTAACTTTTTTTTGATCTATTTCACCTCTTTTTCTGTTTGTGAATTGTAAACAAATGCAACATAATTTTCTTAAATGTATTTACTCAAAATTATTTGCTAAATATCTGAAGAATTCATGGTCTGAAGCTCATTTGCAAGTGGTTAGGTGCAAGTATTAAGTGGTCTAGATGTTTTGAGTGGATGCACAGGTCATATGATACATTTTTGTTCCCTGACTGGATGAGTGGAACTTGTAGAATCAGCATTACTTTGAATATACAGGATTAGAACTCTGAAACTTGCTTTCTATAAAATATAAAATCCATTGTTTCCATGACCATTCTAACCCATAACTCATTCACGAGGGCATGGATTCTCAGCCTAGAGGTCATGACCGCTGGAGTAGTCACTAACCAAGCCAGAATTTATCCATGCATTTTTCTTTAAAAAGTAATTGCTCAGTTCTTGTCACAGCCACCTTCTGCCTGCTGCGGAAGAGCACATGGGACTCCACTCAGTACACGTGGCAGCTGGGGGATTGAAAGGCTGTGAAATGAATTGGGGTCTCTGGCATGGCCATTCAGAGCACTATTTCTGGGCCACCAGGGCAGCCCTGGAAGGTATTTTTAAATTACATTTTTCATTTTAAATCACCTAGACCCAGAGTGGTTATCAAGCTAATGAAATTCTCACATCCCTCTTTCTGCTGATGGGAATAAAGCATGCAGTACTGTGTCCTAAAACTATAGCATAAAAGAGCGAACTAAATGACACCACAATGTAAGAGTAAAGAAGAAGAGGAAGGGCAGTCATGTTAAGGTGCCAGACTGGGTCTGGGGAGTTCAGGACCCAATTCCCAGCTCTGCCACAGATTTCCTGTGCGACCTTGGGCAACGTTTTAGCTCTATGCCTCGTCTGTAAAATAGGGATAATATTTCCTTCTCTTCCACCCTTCATTTGTGTCTGTTTATTTACATTATAAGCATTTCTGGCTTTTACTGGGGTTGTATAGGGACTACCACATGGGGGCTGCTTGGCACTTCGGTAATAAGTATTGCAGTTGTTGCTGTTAAAGGATTTCCATGCAACTTAAAATTAAGGGTATATATTATCCCAATACCAAGCATTATAAACCTAGGAAATGCAGAATGTTTGCATTTGAATGAAATTAAAGTAAAACATGTAGTTAAGGCACTCAAACAACCTTACCTCTGCCCTGAAGCGATGTGTTCATTTGCTATACTGGTGAATCTGTCTTGAAAAGAGAACTATAACTACACAAATATGATTAAAGCATTTTAGTATTTAGGTCCCAGATTAGATGAAACTGATTTTTTTAAGGACAGATTTTTTTTCATATTTTCCGTTCCTCCCTCATTCACTAGAGGGCAGAGTTAAGGTTACTGGAGTTTGTAGTGCTTTGTTTTGGGATACCTACAATATCCCTGTAACATTCTGTAACTCCTAAATTACAAAATATCAAGCGTAATCTCAACCTTACTTCCATTTTAACTAGTTTTTTGCCTGGCAATTTCCTTAGGTATATTAAATTATTAAACGTTTCATAAACACTCAACAAGAAACCCAAAGAGAATGCTATCGTGTAATATTTCTAACTATTTGAAGATCTACTCTATCAATCTTAAGTCATTTAAAAAAAATTCTAACTTTTCAGGACAAATTCAGAAGACCGCCAGTAGCAAGGGCAAGACCGTGCACAGCAGCCAGTTAAATTGGGGTTACACCTGTTTTGCATTGCAAGAGCAATGCAAATCAGGCAAAACAGGCTGAATTTGACTCTTTAATTTGCAGTTGACTTACTGGTACAGTGGGCTGTGCTAGTCTGGTGCTATGTAAAGTGAGCCCAGTCCCGAAATCTCAATGTCTTTGTTCTTTTAAGGGCTTCCCCAGTGCTCCTGACTCAGTTCCCCTGGCAGTGCTGCACTGAACTAGAGGTGGCAGTGCCGTGGGTTGTCTATCAAATACTGAAACCCACGCTGGTATGAAGCCATGGAACCTCTAAAGAAATAAACTAACGGGGTTCTTTATAAATTCTCAAAAAAAATCAAATTGTATTCAGAAAGTGCTGTAAAACTGGGGAGGATACACTGTCTTTTTCATACAAAGCAAAGATGCAGAATCCCTGCTTTAAATTCAAAATAGAATTCAACCTTACTTATGGAGAAGCGACCAGTGCCTCCATAATAACCTGTACCATTTTTGTTTTTCAATAATTTCCATGGGCCTCAATTTGTATCCAAAATGTTTCTCTTTAAAAGTGATTGTTAGTTCTGCTGCATAAAAAATGATTTTCTGCATATTAAACATATGAGCTGGTAACAGGACTCCTGTACTTCATCTATTAAGAGAAGTATTTTAATTATTTTACTTTTCTTTAGGACAGATGTTCTTCCTGGGCTGCATAATAATACCAGCTCTTTCCTTTCAACAGGAAATCATAAAGATAGGGGGTTGGGTGGTGTAACTTTTAATTCCCCCTTACGTTGAAAGGAAAATAGAAGTCTGTTCATTTCATTGCACTGAAGATTGGAATTCTAAGACTTGCATTGCATGCTACTTACTTGTGTCAATGGGTTTTATGTTAGTTTGTGAAGCATGCTATTTCTGATTAAATCTGCAAAGATTTGCCATCACTGAGCTCCTTGCAAATCTGCAAGCTACATTTGTATGTACATGCTAGAAGTGTATGGAAACATCTGATTGAATGGAATTTAATGGTCATGGGTGAAATCTGTGAGTAGGATGAGGGAGAAGTTCCACTCCCCACACTGACTTCAGTTCCCTCCCTTAATAGGGGTTGACTGGTTCCCATGCTGTGGTCCCTCCCCATTGCTAATCAGAGTAGCATATACCAAGACAAACCAAAGCTGGCTGACTGCCTGTCCTCTGCAGAAAGACATGATTACATGTTATATAGGGCCATTTGAAAATTTCCCATAAATACTTTTTTTACATAAAGCAGGTTTTGACTAAACTAAAATTTTTGAGGAAAGTGCTTGTGCTTTTAAGAAATGTCAGTATTTTGTCAGAAAACGAATTTTTTTCAATTTTTTTTTGCTTTTAGATGACCATTTTTCAGGTTTCAGTGTTTTGAAGAGAAGTTGAAATTTTCCATGGGGGGGGAAACCCATTTTCCAACCAGCTCTAATATTATCAAATCCTTTATCTGAGTTGTCATAAATATAAAAGTAAGGGTAAACACCTTTAAAATCCCTCCTGGGCAGAGGAAAAACCTTCACCTGTAAAGGGTTAAGAAGCTAGGATAACCTCACTGGCACCTGACCAAAATGACCAACGAGGAGACAAGATACTTTCAAAGCTGGAGGGGGGAGAAACAAAGGTTCTCTCTGTCTGTGATGCTTTTGCCAGGAACAGAAAAGGAACGGAGTCTTAGAATTTAGTAAGTAATCTAGCTAGATATGAGTTAGATTCTGTTTTGTTTAAATGGCTGATAAAATAAGCTGTGCTGAATGGAATGTATATTCCTGTTTTTGTGTCTTTTTGTAACTTAAGGTTTTGCCTGGAGGGATTCTCTGTTTTGAATCTGATTACCCTGTAAGGTATTTACCATCCTGATTTTACAGAGGTGATTCTTTTACTTTTTCTTCAATTAAAATTCTTCTTTTAAGAACCTGATTGTTTTTTCATTGTTAAGATCCAAGGGTTTGGGTCTGTGTTCACCTATGCAAAGTGGTGAGGATTTTTATCAAGCCTTCCCCAGGAAAGGGGGTGTAGGGTTTGAGGGGATTTTGGGGGAAAAGACGTTTCCAAGAGGGCTCTTTCCCCGTTATATATTTGTTAGACACTTGGTGGTGGCAGCAATAAAGTCCAAGGGCAAAAGGTAAAATAGTTTGTACCTTGGAGAAGTTTTAACCTAAGCTGGTAAAAATAAGCTAGGGGGTTTTTCATGCAGGTCCCCACATCTGTACCCTAGAGTTCGGGGGGTGGGGGGAGGAACTTGACATGAGTACTGTATTCCTAGCACCTCAGGGTGCTGGAACAATTTTTATAGTGGAGGTGCTGAGAGCCATTGAACCAAACTGTAAACCCTGGATATGATAGAAACCACTTCAAAGCACCCCTAGTTCCAGCACCTATGTACCATGCTTACTACAGGGTATCAAAGCTGTAGACACAAGTGTTCTCTGAAACAGAATTTAAAAAATGACATTGAATTGGGAAACAATACCAGTTGACTTAGCTGAACCAATCACAACAGCATCAACTGTTCAGAACTATTAGTAATCAATCCATAGTTTAAAAACAATCTGTAAGAGGTGTAATTAAAATACTTCTGAATAAGAAATTCTAGTAAACCATAATTTGCCTTTGGATACCAGTACTCCGTGGGCAAACAGGCAAAATTCAGTTAAAATAATTTATCAAGTACTTGCTCAACTCTAGTTATTCCACATATTACAAAGAAAGCATCAGCAAGGGCATTATGTCTACACACAATTGATTCCTATTAATCTAGAGATGGAAAAATGTGGATAGGTTTAACATGTGAACCATAATGGAATCACATTTGCTAGAACTGGTCAGCGAGATGAATTGTATTGATCCATCATTAGGGTAATGTATATAAAAAGTTGCACATTGCTCTGACTAAGCAAGGGCGTATCTTATTTCTAGAATACTGGTTAATGAGAGATGCAACTTGTCAGGATATTGGTCTTTTGATAGTTCAGTATTAATAGCTTGAAAAGAACCAGTGAGAACTTGCCCATGTTAGCACAGGAGCTAGATTCTACCACCCTTATACAAATAGCTCCTTACCCCTTGTGGAAAGATACTTTTGTAGTTTTTAGACTGGACTAGTACTCAAGAGAGATGGATTCAATTCCTTGCTTTGCCTTAGACTTCCTGAAGCATCTTGGCCAAGTCACTTAATCTCAATGCTTTAGTTTTCTATCTGTATAATGGTATAATACTTCCCTATCTCACATGAATGTTCTGGGAATAATTCTATTAATAGTCCAGGTGGTGTCCAGCTAGTTAGTTACCCTAATTAGTTCTTTACCTGACAAGTGGGGTGGCTACTCATGCATTCCCAGAATACTGGGATTGGTGCACGAGGTCATGCCGGCAGGGTATGGGATGATCTTCAAAATGGCATTTCTCCATCTGATATCAGACAAAACCACACCTGTTTTTGTCTCAGTACTGAAAGGGGGACAAGTCTTAGACAAGCAGGAGTCTCTGGATTAAAACTAGATGAATGGCCTGTCTACTGACAAGTAGTCTCTCTGGTCCAGATTGTAAAGGTATTTGCAGTGCTGACCACAGCATCGTCTAATGTGCAACTGATTTAGGATCCAAAATCTCTTTTTAGTTGCAGCCTCATCATATCAGAAGACAAAAATAAAGCTTTTTGCCTCAAATAACTTAGGTAATGGATGGACTGCCAGCCCTCCCTGCTGTGGCAATTTTGAGCAGATGTGTTATATGCCACCCTATTTGCTGTTGTGATGAGGCTTTAGACATCTGCCATTATTTATTACAGAAGGCTGAGGAAATAACAGGTCACCAATTCAGCTGAAGTGAGAGATTAATAGAAGGGAGAAAATGGAGGAAGATAAGCAGAGAACACTTTGTAAGTGCATCTCAACAATACACCAAGAAGAGGATAAAAGGCTAATAACTACAGATTTACTAAGAATCCTGGTCTGCACAAATCCCAATTAGTTTAAAAAAAATTGTGAATGAAAGTGGCAGTGATTAGATTTTTAAAGTGTGGCTTTAAAGCATTGCCAAAATGAACTGAGCATTGGAAGACGTGAGATTTCAGTTGAATCGGAGTGGGAAGGCTGAAGAAACTGACCCACTTCCTGCTGCTTCATGCAAAAGGGCAAAAACTCTTCCTTATTTCCCCCACATACTCAAAGCATCAGTGATGAAATGCTGACTCATCCTTCCAATGTGTGCATGCCAAAGGCATAACGTTGTATCCTCTTGCAGTGAGGATAAGCTGAAAGAGGTCAAGAATCCACCACTTGCTGCCCTTAGCTTGGAAAGGGGATTGTACTGAACTAGCTATAGCTCTACTAGCTATAGCTGTATAAATGTGACCCTAATCCTCTTATTTTTGTAATACTTCATGGTTCTTCTGTTACTTCTTCCTCTCCTTCCCCTAAATATAGTCAAGGATTATTTGTATGCACCATCACAGCTTTCCCCAGGGAAGTCTGCGTGCCTAGAACAGAAGGGTCCAACTCATTCAGGGCCAAATTCCATTTGTAACTGTGGGCCTCTGTCCATAGTGGAGCTCCCACTGATGTCAGCAGCAGAACCACAAAAATACATCAAGTGGGCTGGATCCAGCCCTGGGCTGGGAATTTGACACCATTGGCCTGGAATCTTCATTCTCCCACCAAAGCTCTAGGTACCTCTATATATGAATGTTAAATAAACTTTTCAGTCAAGCTTACAAGCCTGATGGATTTTTTTTTTTAAAAAGGGATTTGGAGAAGTGCCTTTACAACTGTAATTTAGCTGTCCTATTACTTATGGAGAAACTACATTCTTTGCAACATATGCAGCAAAAAAGGACTCTGGTACGAGATGTTCTGCTGTATCTTTCTGATACAAAACCGAGTGGCAGATGTGTATAATTTTAACCCATAGGTATAAAGAGCTAATGTTTTCTCTATTTACTAATAGCACTGCTATTTAGAAACAACATTTGTGCAGAGTACATTTTCCAAGTTATTAAAAAATCTGCAAAGAAATAGCTGATGTTAGGATTGTTTCTGCAGTGCAAGATTAACTATCTCAGACTTCGTTAATCCAGCTCTGCTTTACCCATATGCCTGGAGAGCCAAAAGTACTAAGTAATAGCTATTCTCACCACAAGCAGGCATGTCTGATTTGTTAATTTGAGGTTGTTTTAATCCCAGGAAAAATGGAGTTTGATTATTGAGCTGGTATAGCTAGGACTCACTCATTTATTAAGGGTGTGGATTGTGGGACAGGAGGAGGACTGGGTATGATTCATAACAGGGATTAGCTGCCTTTGAAATCACCTATTCCCTAGGTATTTAGCTCTCAAAGGTGAGGATCTTTATCATGAATGGTGATGCAGCACAACAGCAAAGTTACACTTCCTCCCACGAACAAGCACGAACCCTTATATCCAGATTTTGCCCTTGATTACACCTGCACAATGGGGTTATACAGATGTGACTGAGCAGAATTTCTGTCTATCCAAGAGCTAATTTTGAATTGTGTATTAAGGCACCCAGAGAATTCCTCAACTATAACTTCCCATTTTCAAAATATGAAAAAATTTCCATGTAAAAATGATCCAGATTTGGTGTCTTACTAGGAGGTGGTAGGAGGAAAACAGTGCCCTTTGATATATTTTTGGATTGTATATTTCTTGCAGCAAGAACTGGCATCCTCTGTGGACCCAATCAGGAGCGTTAAGGCTAGATTTTCAAAGGTAATTAGCACCTAAAGCTGCATCGTGAGGATTTTTTTTCAGAAGAGCCTAACATGCTTATGTGCTTTTGAAAATCCTGCTAGTCCCTATCTGCATCTTTAGCTTTAATATAACTTATGTACCATCCATGTGCTGTACAAAAATAGGGCTTAGTCCTGAAAGCATCCTATGAGGCTCTAAGGGTCAGATTTGCTAGGTTATTTAGGGACCAAAAAGTTCTGTGCTTTCTCCTGTGACAGCCAGTATCCCCACCCTCTTCTTTTTGTTTCCATAGTGTTAAAAGAAATAAAACCTGTGTGTATGTGTATGAGGGGAAAAAAAAGCTTGTGACAAACATAGAAACTAAAAATTAAGGCCATTATTCCATGTTGAACTCAAAAGTTGCATGTAATTTAGAAATCCCTTTAATATCTAGATACATTTTAATATCTAGATACAATAGGATTGAGCTAATGATGTCCAAATCTCTCCAAGGCCAATCTTTAAGTTGTCATAGGAATGGGGAGTCATGTATTAGTTCTAGTCCCAGTTCACCATAGAACAGGCAACTTTGGGCAAGTCACAACCTCTCTGCCTTCTCAGCAGTAAAACAAAGGTTTATTTCTGCCTCACCATGATACTGAGAGACTAAAAATGATGGTAAACCACTTGGGTAGTCAAGTAGAAGGAACTATATAAATATTAAAATTAAGATATAGTATTAGGAAAATGAGTCAAAGTCTTTCATCTAACAAACTGAGCAATTACCTACACTATAAGAACCACTTCATTTAATTTCTGCCCCAACTAGTAAAGTTTGGCTTTATTTTTCCAGCTCCCCAGGCTGTACAAATATAAACATGGTCATGGCCAAGAAAAAAAATGCCATGTCTAAACAAGGAATGGTCAAACACACAGCGTGGTTTGTGCATGGGAGCAAAGGAAGAAGGAAACGAACAACACCGATCAGTGAGGCAGGCACTCATCTCTATGGGTATTACTATCTTTCTGTCTCAGGCAAAATGGCAGAAGTGAGATTTTATGGAAAGACTGAATGCGACTAAGGACATGGATTGGTGAACAGGTTTGGGGAGGGTATTTCAAGCATGAAGGAAAACATGAAATTACTTTATTTACACAAATTAGATGTCTTCAAGTCACCATGGCCTGATGAAATGCATCCTAGAATTCTCAAGCTGACTGAGGAGATATCTGAGCCATTAGCAATTATCTTTGAAAAGTCATGGAAGGCAGGAGAGATTCTAGAAGATTGGAAAAGGGGCAAATATAGTGCCACTCTATAAAAAGAGAAATAAGGACAACCCAGGGAATTAGACCAGTCACCTTAACTTCTGTATCCAGAAAGATAATGGAGCAAATAATTAAGTTGCAAACATCTAGAAGATAATAAGGTGATAAATAATAGTCTCAAGGTCCCTTCCAGTCCTATGATTCTATGAAAGAGAGCACTGAAACACTTGTGAGAAGTGAATGAAAGGGACATCAAAGCTGTTGTCACTGACAGACTAGAAAATGTGAAAGGACACCAAGTCAAAGTTAGAGGCAGGGGTTGTGTGATTATGTAGGGTCTAAAAGACAAGTAGTAATAGTTAAAACTTGCAGCCCAATGGCAGTGTGATTTAAGAGGAGGACATGGCATGACTGAAGTGATGGGAGATGATGCAACAATCAGAGAGAGAAGTGTGTATCCCTAAATTTTACATTAAAACTAGCCACTGACTGTCACCACCTACTATGTTACCTAGACTAAATCTATGATGGTGATGCAATGATGGTGATGGTGTCACAAAATGCAATGATGGTGTCACAAAATGCTGAATGTGTGATATTTTGAAAGTTAACTTTTATAGGTTTATATATACACACACACACACACAAAAACAAATGTTAGAATAATACCTTGGCAGAACTGATATAGGAAGATGACTAAAGAAACGAGTTAATGGTTATCAGTTACTTTAATACCTTTGGCATACGAAGGTGCCCAGGAAATGCAATAATGCAACCTCACATGGGAAAGCCATAGCAGATGTAATCTCTTTTCAGAGAATTGGGCCCCAGTCCTGCAGTGGTGTCTGAGTGGACCTGTGTGCCTGGGCTGTGCGCAATCCTATCAGATCTGATTGCAGAACGCAGGCCACCTGAGGTTTAGAATTCACTTTAATCGCATTTTATCTAGATGTTTTTTAGGATTAGTCCACACATCTCAGACCTCTACAGGGAAGGAAGTTCTGTGGGGAGAAGGTGGGAAATAGTTTCACTCATTTAATGCTTAGATTGACCCCTTTTTCAGATAAGGGCCATCTCTTTGTTCTGTTTGTACAGTGCTGAGCCCAATGGGGTTCTGGACCTTGACGGAGGCTGGTAGGTGCTAATGTAATGCAAATAATCAGCTTTACTGACCTGATATAAAATGCCATTTTCTGAATAGCATGCATATAGGAGGGAATGTTCCAAAAAATAAGCCTTAAATAAAGAACACTTGAAGGTGTGTAAATTTCTCTTATCCACTTGCATTATAAAGCTCATTATAAAATAGTAATTCACTGAAGTGAATATTCTCTTAATGTCACTACACCATAGTATAAGTAACACTCTGACTACAAGCCATGAAATTGAAACAGACCACGACTGGTGGCAAATTATAGGTTTTTCTCACTTTTGTGAAGTTTGCCCTTGCATAACTCAGTTATATACAGGGGATTAGTGAGTATTAAAATTCACACCTATGAAAATACCAGTCCCTGCCCCACAAAAACCCAACCCTTTAACTTGATCTAGCAACTCTAAACCCACAACAAGATTAGTTTGAGAACGTATTGCAAATTCCAGAACATCTATAATCTAAAGCAAGCAATTATTTAAAAAACTATACATTTTCTAATGTGCAGTCCACTAGCTCAATCTTGTATGAAATAAAGAAAGTTATTCAGTTTAATTCCATTAACACTACAAACCATTACCAAATGGTGAAATTTCAGACAAAATGCTGATAAGAACATTAGTCACTGCAATCTGTATCTTTTAATTTCAGTCAGAAATTGTGATTGTGACTGATTTAAAATGTATGGATGTAGCAAGGATACAGTTAATACTTATATAGTAATTTTCATTTGAAGACTCTACTGACCTTTGTTAAAATTTCTTTATTCACATTTTACAGATGGAAAAATTGAGGCACAGATACAGAATCCAGTAAATCAGTAACACTAACCACCAGATTATAGTGAGGCAGAGAACATTGCAGTTAAAATTCAATACCCTGGTTTCACTTGCTCAGAAATTCCTGAGAAATTCCTTTGGGACTCACCTCTTCCATTCTTGGTCTCCAGCCAAAGGTTAAACATTTTCATCAAATCTGAGAGGAATCCATTCACCTGTTCTTGAATTAAGGAAGACTGAAAACTTTTTTTTTTCAGAATCGGTAAAAAATTAAATACCTGGAAACTTCCCCCCTCCCTTGCAAACTTGGCATGTGACTTGCCCCCATTGGGAAATAGCTGCTTAAGGAACAAGAGCTGTGATTGGTGAAAAAAATACATCTGAACTTATTTCAAATTATCTGATTGGCTCTTAATCTTAAATTTGATGGAATAGTGATTGTCACCATCTTCAGGCTCCTCTCTGTCCCACCCTGCTTATCCCTTGTCAATTTTCATGTTGCCTTCTCCTCTCTCCTCTCTGCCACTGTTTGAGTCTCATTCACTTGTTTGTCAGCCCCTCAGGGCTTGTCTACATAATCACTTAGTTTGTGGCAAGCTGGGCTGTAAATCAAAGAGGGGTAGATCAAAGCACACTAAGGAACCATTAGTGTGCAGCAGCAGGGTCCACACGGACACTTAGTGCCTGGAAGATTTACATCCCAGCTTGCCACAAACTAAGTGATTATGTAGATAAGCCCTCACACAGTCACCTCCATACCTTCTTTCATCCAGCCCCTTATGTATGGCACAACCAGTTAATGTTGTGAGTCCAGTAGCTGGGAGTTTAAGAGAAATCTTCTTACTATATGTTCCATTCTATGCATCTGATGAAGTGGGCTGTAGCTCTTAAAAGCTTATACTCAAATAAATTTGTTAGTCTCTCAGGTGCCACAAGTACTCCTGTTCTTTTTATCAAATATTGTGAGACTCTCAATAAAATTGAGAATTAGCAACGTGATACACTTGAATTCTTTGAGAGTGTTTACAAGCACGTGGACAAGGTTGATCCAGTTAATGTGGTGTACTTAGACTTTCAGAAAGCCTTTGACAAGGTTGCACACCAAAGGCTCTTATTAAACCCAAGCAGTCATGGGATAAGAGGGGAGGTCCTTTCATGGATCAGTAACTGGTTAAAAGGTAAGTGTAGGAATAAACCAGTCAGTTTTCATAATGGAAAGAGGTAAATAGCGGAGTCCCTCAAGGATCTGTACTGGGACCTATGCTCTTCAACATATTCATAAATGATCTGAGAAAGGGGATGAACACAGGGCAAAGGTTGCAGATTATATAAAATTACTCAAGGTAGCTAAGTCTAAAGCTGACTGTGAAGAGTTACAATGGGACCTCAACCTAGGTGGACCAGCATGGCCTCCAAGATCACCCAATGGCACCTTGCCCCTAGAAGGTCTCTCACTGTATCAAAAACAACAACAACAACAAAAAAAAAACAAAACCCAGACAGAACTCATCCACAGAAGGACCAGCATAGTTCCAGAAACTCCCACGCAAGACCACATCCCTAAAAGGGCCAGTACTGGTGCCTCCAAAACCATCCTTCCTAAAAAGACCAGTGCTGCCCTAAAACCTGTAAGGGAAGACACTGTCATCATACCAGAGATCCTGCCTCAAGATTGGTCAAAAGGAGCTCTCAACACCGGGAGGAAATGAGGCAACAGGCTAATTCCACAGCAATTTTCCAGTATGAGCCTGCAGAGATTGAGCAGCCAGAGGAGCAACAGCCTTCAGCAAGAGCTGCCGCACCATGGCAAGCCACTTGGATGGAGGAGTTGGCACGGACAGCCTCCTTTGACTTAGACCTCCTTGTAGACGGACTCACTAAAGACCTGTCTGCAGAAATTGTATCTATGAGAAAGGGAACTCAAGAGAACACACCGACTGCTCACAGAACTCCTGTGTTGGGCCATAACATCATCATCAGAGAAGCCAGGAGAAGGAACATCAGTTGCTGCTACGATCAAGCAGCAGGATCCAGAAGCTCTACCGGTCAAACTGCCCTAAGGCCATGAGAGAGAAACTTGAGATGGGTCCTCATCCTGCTGTGCAATCCCGTCCGAGAGACTATTCTCTTACTTCAAGGGTGTGTTTGAGCCTGTAGCTCAGAATGAAGTGCAGCATCCAGGGTGCCTTCATCCTCTACCCCAGGTTGACTACGCAGGGGACCTGGAACAAGACTTTACATCACGGGAAGTAATGACCAGACTTACAAAGACCAAAAACACACACCCAGGAAAAGATGGCATTCACTATTACTTCCTGAAAAAATGAGACCCCGGTTGCCCGGTATTAAATGCCACTTTCAACAAATGCAAACCGTTCTGCTGTACTTCCAGCTCCTGGAAGAAGTTTATGATGGAGCTCATCTACAAGAAAGGTGAGCAAGACAACCCCAGCAACTGCAGACTCATCTCTCTCTGTTCCACCATGTACAAACTGTATGCCAGCTGCCTCGCGGCTAGGATCACAGACTGGTCAGTGAACGAAGGAGCCATCAGCTCCATCCAGAAAGGCTTCATCTCAAGCGAAGGCTGTTATGAACACAATTTTGTCCTTCAAACTGCCATTCACATGGCCAGGAGGGCATGGGAGCAATGTGCCACAGCATGGCTCAACCTGGCTAATGCTTTCGGATCGATGCCCCATCAGCGCACACTTGCCACACTGCGAGAGTTCGGGATGCCCTGAAAATTTTCGCCAACCGGTTTGGGAACTTTATGATGGCTGCACCACCACCATTCGCTCCATGGAAGTAGAGACACCTGAAATTCCTATCTATAGTGGAGTGAAGCAAGGCTGTCCCCTCAGCCCCATCGTTTTCAACTTAGCCATGGAGCCGCTCATTAGAGCCATCTCCTGCGGTCTAGGTGGTTTCATTGAGTGAATATCCTGGCCTATGCAGACAATCTGATCCTGATTGCAGACAACCCTGAGAGTCTCCAACAAATGCGCGATGTCACGGGCCAGGCTGCCAACTGGATGACACTCTGCTTCAATGCCAGGAAGTGTGCATTTCTGAATATTGATGGCAGTGGAAGGGACTTGGTCTAGACAACACAGTTTCAGATCTAGGGTGAACCCATGATCTTCCTCAAGGATGGGCAAGCATACCAACATCTCAGCATGCCCATGGGTTTCCGCATCCAGCAGACACCTAAGGATACCATTGCAGAGATCCTATGAGATGTAGCAAGGATGGACTCCTCCCTGCTGGCACCATGGCAGAAGATCAATACCTTGAACACCTTCCTGATCCCCCATATTTCATTCGTCTTAAAGGAATCTGCCATGGCGAAGCTACCTCTTAACAAAGCAGACAACACAGACAGCTAGTGAAGATGTGGATATTTCTTCCTCAGAGGACCAGAAATGAACTGGTGTACATCTTGCACAGGCAGGGTGGTGCCAACGTCCCTCATACGGGTGTTGTGTGACATTGCAATGATCACTCATGCCTTCTGACGTGCCCAGACGCCACGGTTAGGAACATCGTGGAAAGTGCTATGCAGGATGCCATCAAGAAGTGAATTGAAGGACCCTCTCCAAGCAAGATGTTGCTATCCTGAGTGGCTCCCTGGAAGGCAAATTTGAAAGGGGGGGAAAAAGACTTCTTGCTTCGTTCTGGATTCATGCCCGCAATGCTACTGGAGAAGCGTATCGGCTGCCCCTGGATGTGGTGTGAGGAACACCACGAGCTGAGAATCCTGGTGCCACTGGCACAGATGAAGAACATGGAGCGCACAATGATCACTCCAAGAGCTAGAACCATGCTGGGGAGGACCTTGAAAGATTCCCTCCACTGGCAGTACACAGAAAATCTGAAATGGAAGCCAGACCACAGGAAGGCCTTTTGAGGTGACATGCAAGTGGGACACGAGCAACCACTTTTTCTCCCTGGGGGCAGCTTCACCCGATTTGCTGATTGGTGGTTCATCCACAGGGTCTGGTTCAACTGCATTCCGCTGAATGGACTTCCGCCAAGGGAATTGGAACAAGCAATGCAGGAAGTGCAGCTATGCCAACGAGACACTACCCCATGTCCGGTGTAGCTGCAAGCCCCATTCCAGAGCCTGGCAGCTGTGCCACAATGCCAGCCAAGATTGCCTGGTCAGTCATCCCGCCACCTGTAGGGAAAGTCGCTGTGAACGTCGCCATCCCTGGAATGGACAGACAACTGTGACTGGACATCATCATCACCAATGAGGACTGGAAGAAGATCATGGTGGATGTCAGAGTTCCCTCTGAAAACAGGACTACTGCCTTCTGCGACGCCCAATCTTGAAAGCTGGAAATATAGGCTCCACTGGCCAACACCTTGGGAGCTAGGGGCTATGAGGTTCAAACTCACATGCTGATCATCGGAGCCCTGAGCGCATGGGACCCCAGTAAGGAGTCAGTGTTGGGAAACTGGAATTGGTCAACACTACGCTCAGCTGACGGGGCAACTCATGATGTCGGATGCCATCAGATGGTCAAGGGACACCTATCTAGAACTTATCACCGGACAGTGGCAATAACAGGAGGGATGAGCTGGAGCGCCGATGAGAAGCACAGTCGGGAAAGTAACTTGTACTTCCCTGGTGGACTGTGTTTTCTAGTTCCATGGTGAGAACTAATGTACAACAATGATTGAACTATTCCACAATCTTTTGGGTTTGTGATGTAAGCATTAGTACATCATGAAATGGCAATCTCTGCCCACTTTTATTTTTTTTTCATCCAATATGTTTTCCCATCACAAATTGAGAGTAGTCAGTGCTGAGCAAGAGCATGCTTAACTGCTGAAAAGACTTTCCAGACAGCAAGGGGATGGCCAGCTCCTGGGAGAGGGGTGAGAGGATTCAGAAACTGAGCTGAATTATTGGTTTTATGGTGGGATTTTTTAACTCCACACTGCACCCAATTAAATACCTGCTATGAGAGAGAGTATGGGCAGATAAAATGGGGAGGGGTGTTGGTAGTTAAGTTTGTTGCTTGCCCCTTGAATTCATCCCTGTGTCTCTCATTTGCCCACACTTCCTGATCAATATGACCCTGTGTGTGCACTCTGTCCACTGGAAGAGAAATCTCACTGTCATCTACTTATGTTTGGAGTTTAAAGCTTTAATTTGAGGACAGTGAAGAGAAATGATGTTTAATATATTAACCTGTGTGCTGTTAGAGAATTTTCACTCACTGTTTTATACCAGTACAGTAACAGCAGACAACTCCTCTGATGGTGAGAAAGTACTGCAAGCAGACAGATCTTGGTACTCTTTTTTCTATACTGGGATTAACAGTAATGTCTATGTGCACTCTTTAATAATTTTTAAAAGCTGAAGGGGGGGAATGGAAAAAAATCACAATTCTTTCAATCTCAAATTTAAACCATTAATCAGACTTTGATTTCAATAGAAATGCCAATTATATTAACAAATGTACAATGTTGAGAATCTCATCAAGAACTTAAACTGAATTTTTATTTAAAATGAAAAATCATGACATACCGTATTCTACCTCTTCCAACTTTAAAATTTCAATTTGGTCAATCCGTTGCTGATTAGCTTCCATTAAGTGTTAATACAGTATTACTTTTACTTTTAAATAATCCCAGCCCAACAATAAAAACAAAGAACCACTAATCTCAAATCAGCCAGATCTGATATGATAAAAATGCCCAAATTAATGTGCTACTGTCCCCCATTTGGAACATAGTATTTCAGCAGTCTGCCAGGAGTTGCTTTCCTTCATTGGCTTGATAATGCCTTCTGACAATGGTATCTAACACCTATGATGAATTCAAGTGCTCTGAAGAGAAGGCTCACATAAAACTGTTCATTTCAGCCTTCAGCTCCTTTGGTTTTAATAATGTTCCCTTTGGAAAGTGAACCAGTTGAAGACTGTTCCAATAAAATAAGTCAGATTCAAGACATGGCATGAAACCATTGTCTACACAGTTTGTGACAACGTCCTTGTCTGTCTGTCTTCCACAGTTTTGTTGCAAAGACCTCGTAGTGAAGGCAGCTTGATTTTATCCATATTCTTACTGTAAACATTCAGAAATATACCCAGGACAACTAATAAACCTGACCACACGTACCTGAAGGGTGAAAAAGAGGAAAATAATCATAGTATTAACAGTTTATTTTTGTCTTGTAGAATGTGAGGCACATCATTGGCACATTACAAATAAAGTCTCTGCCTCAAGAAGTTGACTATCTAAAAGGCAAGTGGTAGGACCCAGTCAAGGTGTTAGCTTAAATCTTTAATTTTTATTATCCTCTCCTTCCTCTTAGGTAAGTAGGCTGGAGAAGGGAATTTACTTGACATAACCTGTCCGCATATACTAAGCTATAATTAATTGTAATGGTTCTTACCTATATGAATAAAATACCTTCAATCCGCAATACATTCCCATGTTTATAGGAGCTATATTTTATGACTACTGCTCCTACATAGGGCTCTTTTCTCCATCATTATCTTGGATTGCCTGACTTCAGCACCTTTTTACATAAGATTTTCTTAAACTACCAAAAAGAACCCCCAACCCCTCAAAAACCCATCACCTTCCACCCACCCCCAATATGTACAATGGATTTGTCTTATGTTTTTGGGGAAAAATGAAATTATTCTCTCTGACATAATCAACAAACTAGCCAATATTTACAACCCATTTCTATTACAAATGTTTGAAAGTTGAAGAAAATCCTACTCAAACATTTTGATGGTTAACTGGTAATGTTGTTCAATTTCAGTGATCAAGAACCTGATTTTATGAAATACACAAGCCATAAAAGGACAATTTGATACTTACTGGAATGTGAATGGCTTTGCAAAGAACAAAAAAGAAAGCACAATGGTCATTGCCTTTCTTCCTGTTGTTACTGCAGAAGAAAAATAATAGTTAACTATACTTTAGATCTAGTTATAATCCAACTAAAGCTGTTGTTAGGAGGTATTAATAAACTAGGTAATTAAGGGCCTAGCTATAGCAGGGATATTTATATTGGTGAGCTTCATTGGTGCAAACTGGTAGATGACTCTACCAGTGTCAAATAGGGGGTGTGTCTTCTCCTGGTTTGAAACTGGTGCAGCACATCCAAAGTGAGGTTTGCATCAATATAGAAAAACCAGTAAAGATATTCCTACTACAGAGACTCCCAAAGTAACCAGACTCATTTATCCCAATGCTCACTTTACTCACCAGATCACAGGAATGTGATAAACCATCTTTGAAACCGCTACCAGTTGGAAATTGTGAACTAGATTGTGTACATTTTTTAAAACAAAACTAAGTTTAAAAATGTTAAGACTTGGATATACTGTAATACTTACTATTGCAATCTTTCTTTTGGTCAGAATCTACCGGCATAGATCCTTGCTTTTAGTTTTATTTTGAAGGGGATAGGTATTTGCATCTTAACTGTTTTGAAACTATTTACATAACAGCAGGCCTCAGTACAGAGAAATAACTCTGGTGAGGACACTGAACATGACAATGGATTTCAGAAGGCCACATTGTACTATTTCACTAATCTTTGCCTACCTGTGATCTTGTCACTAAAGATGATCTGAACTGTAGTTTCTGAGGACATAATCCTATTAACAGATTTAGGTAAAACTATAACCTGCTGGGTTACACCAAAATTAAACACAACTTCCATAAATTGCATTGAAATATCATATGAATTATCTAGTCTACATGGCCATGTTCTGACTTCATAACTGTTTATATAGTAGTCAAATATGAAACTGCTCAACAACAACACTCATAGATGGTCAGGTGAATCTTAAACTTTTCCACAAGTGTTCTCTTAAAACTAGGTTTAACATGGACAGAAGTATTCTCTTGTACCTTTGCTTTATCTTCACCTGATCTCAACTTTTTTTTGGTAATTATCTTTACATTTTAAGAAGTTTATGCACATCAAATAATTTTCAATTACATGAAAAATGAAGGGAATAAAAAAGAAAATTGAGTTTTAATTAGAAAAGTTTAGATGAATAATTAAAAAATGGTTAAATTACATGAGTTTTTTTAAGTACTATTATTTCTGTTCTTTCACCAAATCAGTTATTAATTAAAATATTTATATAACCACTTCCTTCTAAATTAAGTGCTTTCTCTTTTTTTCCAATTAAGTCTGATAATTTCTCATTCTGCTAATAGAAATACAATTTTCATTGAACTCTTTTCCCCTTCTTGCCCAATAAGGGGAAAGATAGGGTAGTCAGGGGGCAGTAATGAATGGGATGCTCTTCCAAGGCATGGTAAACTTTTTTCCCCATTGCTACAAGCAAAGTAGAAACGAATAGAGTGCCAAGACTGTCAAGGTGAGGCACAAGAATTCCTGGGAAGGTTTTGCTATTCCAGCATTCTTTAACACAGTAAAACACACTTTTTAAAAACTGTTTTAAGGCATGAAACAACTTCTCTCATCCATGCTCATTTGAAATCAATGCATATAGTGAACTTGGTTAAAAAAGCAAAACTCAAACTATGAGAGTGGCGAACTTGATTAATATTTTAAGTTAAAACTGTCCATATTCTCCCTTCCACTACAGTAAATGAAAAAGAACATTACCTTACACAAACCAGCTTTGGGGGCAGAGGGAAGGGAAGTAAGTTCCCTGGCATCCTCCTGCTCCCCCCCACTCCCCAATCCCTCGTGACTGATGTTTGTCGTTATAAAAAGGGGTAACTTGAGGTAGAAATAGCCTGACGTAACTGTTTTTGACACACAGCTATTACATCTATATAAACTACAGGGGGATCAGGCACACAATTTAGTCTTGTGAAATATATCCAAATGAAATTTTACGCTCTCAAAGTCTAACAATTCCATTGTTTTAAACAGCTCTGGGTATGACTGTGTGTCATAGCTGATTATGACAAGGAGCGTTAATTTTACAAGGATTTTGGAAATAGGCATAGAGAGAGGAAAAAAACCCAAATCTCTCCTGACTTTGTGTTGGAGACAACTTGATAAAGTCATTTCGAGACATCCTAATAAGGTCCTTTCTCCCCCTTCCCATTCAAAACCAGAGACAACTTTGATATGCAAGCAGCTTCTATGATTGCTGACTTGTAAGGTCACGATCGTACAGGATGATAATGTTCACTTAGAGATGTAATTTTGCTATAGCGAGTTATACTACATTAAAGTAACACTGTGCTAAAATATTATGACCAGCTCAATGAGGAAGGCTGAGTGAACACAGACGTAAGCCACAGTAAATTAGTACAGATAACCCCTAAATCATGGTTTGTCATACTCTCCATTCTGGTAATACATTTGATTTTAGAAACTATTTAAAGCTTAAACAAATTATTGATAAGTAAACATATTACTCCTGACAGTGGAATCATCCTCCATTAAGTATGTTAGGCAGACAAAACATTAATAGACCAAATCAGTGGTTTTCAATCTTTTTTACATTTGCCGATACCTAAAAAAATTTCAAATGGAGGTGAGGACCCCTTTGGAAATCTTTAGACATACTCTGTGGACCACAGGTTGAAAATCACTGGACTAAATTAATACTTCCCTGTTGGAAAAAGTACTGGTGTCCAGTGTTTCATGTAGGATCTGTTTAGCACTGATCATTTTTCATTATTTTAAACTGCAGTTCCTCTTCTCCGAGCAAGGGGAGGAAAAAAATTCATTGCTAGCACATTCCGTATGTCGGTTCCAAGACTGAGTGAAGACAACTATTTTTAGGGTGCACATCACCCTGCTGCACTGCGAAGTTCATGCATAAGCAAGTAAGGTTCCTTGCTGCTGTGGCACTAAGGGCTTAGTAACTTCAACATTTATGTAGATGGCAAATCTTCTGAGTTGGCTCAAGATTTTCATGCTCACCACACAACTATCCCAGATGATTGACTACTCAGCATATGTAGCTGGGCATATTCTTGATATACTACTTGGGATGGAATCAGTGGTTTGGAGACTGGAATTTCTATCTAGGTCATGGATGTCTCATTGCCACAGATCGCCTTGATACTTGTCAATCTGGGTACTGACCTGCATATGGATACAGACTGCATGGGTGGTGCTGACATATCCTCTCCTGCCAATGAGTGGAAGTCAAGTGTCCATGCCATCTGTAGATGATACTATCAATAGTACTGATTCCGAGACCAGTGATACTGTTGATGCTACAGGTCATAAGATTTGCCTTTGTACCCAGACAGCACAAGGGGACCCTAGGGTGGCTTTTTTCCTTTCTTGTGGAGCATTCCCAGAGAATGGTATTGGGTATCTTCTTTCCTTAGAACACTCTCTTCTTGAGTCCCACAGGATTCCATCTTGTCACCTCTCTTGTTCTTTGCATATATGTTGCTCTTAAAAGCATTAATAATTACTTAAGTACTTTCAGTATATTGATGACACAGCATAGTATAACTGTCTTCTGAAGTACCTAATGCAGTCATGTGCCATACTAAGCATCTGGTAGTCCTTATATATGCTCCATTTTCTATCTGGAACAAGATTGGAGTAACACTGCAAGGTTGGGCAAAGCATCTGGAAGATTAAACAAAGAGTTTATCTGCATCTTTGATAGAAGGTGTTGTCTGATACCTCCCAGAACAGGTTGCATTCCAGATATACAGTAAGGTTTCCATCTGCTATTAAGAAATCAAATAGCAACTTCCTTGGTTTGGAAGAGAGAGCTGGTGGCAGGGTATTCAGCTTTGGAATTCACACACTCCCTTGCTTTAAAATAGCTTTTATCTGTTGACCAGCAGGGCATGCTACAAAGCCCATCTGTTTACAAAGGCTTTTGTGGTGGATGTAATAAAATGGAACTGGTGAAGGTTGAAAGTTGAGTTGGTGTTGTGGGGAGGGAAGAGTATTCTGACTTTTGCTTCTACTTGACTGGTGGTTGTTTAAACTTCTGAATGAAGGAGATGGACTGTTGGACTTATATTTATAGATGGTATTTTTAATGGCTGTCAAGGATTCCTAGCGCACAGGACCGGCACTTATTTTGTATTTATATATATTACCAAAAAAAAAGCTACAAATCAAAACTAATATAAGATGCCCTGTATCTCTAAGTCCTGACATGTACAATTCAACATATTTTGTTATCCTAGTCAAATGAACAAGCAAGAGTGCAGGGGTTGAAAAGACAATTTGCTGCTCTTGATTTGTTTTTGCACCAAACCTGCAATGTACATTTACTATTGCCTTAACAGCATCTAACTATAAATGTCTGAAGGTTCAAGGCCTTAAACAGAGTGCACTACATTAATCTATTGAGAATATATGTAGAAACGCTTCCTGGAATTTCTGAGGCTGTGATTTTGTTTGGGAAGCATGATACTGCCTTTTGCACATCTGTGCCCCATTTTATTTTAACACTTTTTCCTCCCTGTCCCAAATAAGTCTTACCTTTTTGCTTATATTTTGGTGTGTATTTCTGATTCCACAGATCTGTCAAATGTATTGTTTATGTATCTAGCAGGGCTCCTGGTGTTCATATATTTGTGCACAAAGCCCTTCTAGGTGAAGGCACTGGGTTAGAAAGAACCTTGGTTTCCAAATATACTGCAATAGAGAAGTCATGCTACATGAACTCAGGTAAATCAGCTCAGAGAGTAGAAGCAAGAGAAAGGAAGAACTATTTTCCCATTTAGGACAAAGCTTGTGAGAATTGGAGTAGATTCTTTTTATATTAAAATACTAAATATGTAATTTGTTCATACCTGTTACAGCTAGAAGGGCACCGAAGATTTTAATCAACGCTAGAACAAAGGATATGCCAAAATATCCAGTCAGGGAAAAAAAGAATGCATAACCATAGGTCTGAACTGGATGCTGCAAAAACAAAAAAAACCTGTTAGGAAAATGCAAAACAAACCCTGAGGTGTTGCAAAATGAAATAAAACTATAGACTTTAATCAATTGCGTGAGCAATAATAAGATGTTCAACAATGCATTCATGCAAAGGTTCTTATTTTTTCATTAAATAATGGAAAAATAAAATTATGAACTCTGCTATGGGACTTTTTTTAATTCACCTACTCTATTGATCAAGGACTAAAAAAAGGATTAATTTGTAAGTTGGACAAGTTTACCTGTACTCCAGATCAGAAAATTATGTTAAGAGAACAGCAAGACTTGTCACACTATATTAACAATAATCTTTACCGTGAGGAGTCCTCAGTACACAGAACTATTTAATCTATTTTTAAAATAAAAATATTTAATCTGTGTTTACCTTTGAACAAAATGTTACTGCAGGGCTTAATCCACTACTGCATGTCAATCCCAATAAAATGTACACAAAACCTATTGAATAGGAATACAGAACCTGGAACAGTTAAAATAAAAATATTAGCTAGTTCTACTAAACAATTAAAGTAGAAAATTAAATGCTGGGTTAATATACTCAATTTTAAATGTAGCACATAACATCCTCAAACAGTAGTATTCAAGTAACTATATGAAAAGTGAGAGTGGGTAATAGGATCATGATCTTCCATTTTACCATCACCCCACAGAAAATAAAATCTTTCATATGCAGGAAGTCAGTTACTAATATCCTCAGGCCAGACCTAAAAGAGAGAGCAGTTCCTTCGAATTCAGGATTTTGTTGTTTAAGTAAAACGTCAAACAATTATAAATACATGCAGTTGTTTTAACTATTTTTAATTTACAAAACTCCAAGTAAATACACAGACAAAACTACATTGTTAACAAAGCCAAGCATTCATAAATTTTGAAATGCCTGAATTAAGGTTGCCTGTGCAACCTTAATTCAGTCCGCTTGAGCATGTGCATCATGACAGTCTTTAATTTACATGACCACATATTTTTTCCACAGAACCCCTGCCTCATTTAGTGAGAAGGATAGACAGCGTATCACTAAATGGCTAGCTATTTAACATTTCATTTTATCTTCATCATTTGGTGTGTAGCCCTGTGTATTTACTGCACATCATCCGAACACTGCACTGAATACAGAATTAATTTCCTCATGGGCTTTTCTACTATACTCTCATAGTATCTCGGTTATTTACTGCCATACATGATTTATCTTCACAACACCCCTGGGAGGTGAGATGGCATTTTCCCCCAATTGTCCAGATCAGGAAATGAGACACAGAGACTAAGACCAAAATTATCAGAAGTGTCCACTAATTTTGTGAGATAGATTTCAGACATCAAGGTCTTGATTTTTAGAGTACTTAATATTTTATGCATTTATAGCATAGCTCCTACTTCTGTTTGTTGTGAGCGCTCAAGCACTCCTTCAGATCTGGCCCTACATGTCTCCTGCTGGGCATTGAGAAAACATGTAACACACAATTAGCGGCCATTGTGAATAGTTTGATTTAAGCAACCTGCCCAGCTTAGGAACCATTTGGTAGAACTGGCGGCGGGAGTGGGAGGTTAGTATCTCCACAATGGAAATATTTCAATAAACTCATGTACGTGTGTGAGGGCAGAGGCAACAGCAGGAACTGGAGGGGCTGAGGAGTAGGTAGGAACTGTTAGCACCCATCTTCTCAACCTGGAGCCTGCTCGCTCACTGTCCTACCGTGCCCCCGCCCACCAGGTGACAGAAGCAGGGACAGAATCCAATTCTCCAGGGCAGCATTAATCTGTTTTGACCATGAGACAGTCCCTTCTCTTCCCACAATAATCCCCTGCCTCACTCACTAAACACTTACCAACTTCGTCAACAAATGAGGCAAAGGTCCTACAGACAACAAATTCATACATTACACAATCTCGAACAATTCCCAAAGCATTGTCCAGTGTGTGCACAGAACAAGGCAGATGTCCTGTGAAAAAAACAATATGCAATCAAAAAGATTTTATTATAATGCATATGTACAAAGGGGTCAGGTAAACTTAATTCTTGCATTTCCTAATTTTTGAGTGCTTGACTTTGCAACCTTAATGTTCTTTTAACATCTTTATGGATGCCTCTTCCTGAATTCTTTAAAAACTTAAATTAGAAAAACAAATTTCATCATCATGTACAACCATATTGACCATTCCCCCCCAGTAAGACATCAGCACAATCCTCTACCACTGTAGCTAATGGAGTAACTGGTGTAAGTAGAAGGCTGTTATTTTGTATGTGGAATTGCCACTACAGGCATCTATAGACATATATTTTGCCAGTGGGTTTCACAGCTATTTGTTAGACAGCAAAGCAATGTGGAGACTATATGGAATAATAGGTTCTATTCCAGGCTTTGTAGGGGAGTGTTCTCTAGTAATTAGACCCTTCTGCCACTGTTCCTATGACAAAGTATTAGGGAATCTTAACTATAGGCATCATTATCTTCACTGAATACAATTTGAAAAAGCAAATGTAATTGAAGAAAAAATGTTTTGCGTTATAAAATATGTACTGAAATATGCTATTGAAGTAAACTGATAATTACAATGCCAAAGTCACAAAATTTTAATTATCAGTTTGAATAAAATCCAGCAATAGCAATATTTTTTAATTAGGTTAACTCCAAAAAATGTGTCCACTTACTCTGGCCTTGTTGTCTACTATGAAAATTGTATTAATTCCACTAAGGGAAGAAAGCCCAGAGTTCTCAGAACCATATTTAACATTTTCATTTTGCCTAACAGATTAAGGGGTTGGCTATTAATGTGTATTTATTGCCAACGAACATAAACTCTTTTTTTGAGCTCACGGGCATTGAAGTTACTTCACACTTTCACTTCATTAGTACTAGACATTTGTTGTTTTGATTAGCTGCAGGTTTTTACTTGGTAGAACTTGTTCATATCCCTGGTGGTTTTATTTTTCCTTTTCTGCTATGGTCTTCCTATGTACCAACAAGACAGTAAGTGTATATAATGGTAAAATTACCAAAATTGTTTAATCTTTACCAATGTTTTGTATTGAGAATCATTCTTTCCTCAAATCTTGTTGGCACTTAGGAGGACAAGGATTTTAAAAAGAGCTGATTACTGCTTCAGAAAGTGATGAAGAGCTTCTGGGCTTCAGAAGAATTTCAAAATCCCATATTGCTCATTATTATAAAGGCACTTAATTTTCAAGCTCTGATTATTTTCTAAAGTAATTTCTAATGGGGTTAGTCATAGTGCCTCTGTTCTGTACTGAGGATAGATTACTAAACTCTGATGAGGTAAAGTTTTAATGGATGTGCCTCTATTGATATCCTATCTATAATGTAAATTTTATCAAAGTTCAGAGGAGTTCTCCAATCATTTTAAACTTTTCAGCCACATCTGCTGGTTCTTTTATTCTAAGCTTTATGCATCACATTTTGTATCTTTTGGGACTGAATAACATTTGTCAAGTCAATCTGAAGATTTTTGTCACTGCTCTTTAGAAAACTAACTCTATTTCTGCGGCAATTATGCAGTAGTGTCAACTCACTAACCACTGTTTTTTAGGGTTTGATATCCCCTGTCTACTTGCTCTCCCCTATAAATGTAATTTGCCAATACAATTTCAGATTTCACTGTTATGCTACTAGTCCCACAGTTGTTTTTCTTAGTTACATCTACAGCACTATAATACGGATGGTTGCTAATGGCACCAGATTTTTAAAAGTATTTAGGTGCTGAGTGGGATTTTTAAGAACATTGAAATCAAAGGACAAAATACAAAATAATTCAAACTAAGGGAACATATTATATTTTTATTAAACCTGGAGTACATTAATTATATGGAACACCCTCCATTGATTTCAGTTATACAGGAAGGATGCATGAACATCCTATTTTTGTATAATATTTGTATAGACAGATTATTGCAACTTCAAAACTTGTTTCATTTAATAATGTACACAAATGTGTACCTTTTGACGGTAAAAAATGAGTAGAGCAGCACAAGCACTTTCTTTTTATATGTATGATAAATAGATTAAGTTTTGGTTTGCCATTACATGATCGGTATATCTTGACTTATGTAGAATATCTCTTAAAAACATGAGAGAATTCCAACTCCATATGTATTGGTATAGTCTGTCAGTGATTCTGAACCAGGGGTAAGTGTACCTCTGAGGGTACGCAGAGGTCTTCCAGGGGGTACATCAACTCATCTAGATATCTGCCTAGTTTTACAACAGGCTACATAAAAAGCACTAAAGTCAGTACAAACTAAAATTTCATACGACTAGTTTATACTGCTCTATATACTATACACTGAAAAGTAAGTGCAATATTTATATTCTAATTGATTTATATTATAATTATATGGTAAAATGAGAAAGTAAGCAATTTTTCAGTAATAGTGTCCTGAGATACCTTTGTATTTTTCTCACATTTTGTAAAGAAGCACTTTTTAAGTGAGGTGACACTTGGGGGATAAACAAGACAAATCAGACTCCTGAAAGGGGTACGTAGTCTGGGAAAGTTGAGAGCCACTGTGTGACAGAACACTAGATTAAAGAGTCAGGTATTTACCATTTCTGAATTGGAACCATTGTGCAACTTCATAGCTTTTTCCTGCACGTTTCCTATAACAGCATCTGCACAGAGAGCAAGGGATATAAGGACCACACCTGCAAAGAAAAGAAAAAGGGGGAAAAACAGTATTAATTAATAAGACAAATGCCATTCTACACTCGCCCTGTAGCGATAGGTGTAGTGTAAGATGCTAACTCAAACAATTTTCACTGTGCTTATACTGGTTTAGACCTTTAAGTTCTAGAAGGCAGGAATTGTCTTATTTTACACAGATCAGCACCATAGGGCACCAAATCCTGATACAGGCATCCGGGCTCTCATGCACTACAAATAAGTAATAATGATTAAACTTTAAGATCAAATTAATGCTGAATATTATTTATATAAAATAGGTATGTCCTGTTGGAAAGAAAATAAAAAGCAAAAGCAGTATATTTAACAAAAACAAAAAAGGAAAAACACAGAAATATTGACAAAACGACAAAACAAAAGCAAGAGGATTCACAGTGAAAGGTTTTCAGTTTTCTGAACTTACTTTATTTGCCTAGGTGCTGTTCAGGTACAAGATGAATGTACACCTTTATGTATATGCTGCACTACTTGGCCACAACAAACTCACTGCATGGCAGGTAATGTTATTAGCTTAACAATAACAAAAATTAGTAACTCTTTATCCATCACAAGTCAACTAATTTCCAAACTTTGATTCTTTCACTATTTTACCAACCAATATCTCTGCCATTCCAAGAGTTAGGATTAACGCTGGATACTGTAGGAAAACATGTTGGAATCCCAGCTTTGATAAAAGTATAACATTAATTAGCAGCACACAAGATGTCAAAAGTAAGTAATGTCCATTTTCTATTTTGTTTCTTATACCATGACCACCATAATTGAATGGTGAGAGCAAAAACAGGAAATAAGTAGGTTAATCAGCATGACATTACTTAAGATTTCATATTTCACTAGTAGAGATTTTGTTGGACTAGTACAAATACTTTAAGGAAGGAATAAACTTTTCCTATCAGAAAGAGAAATGATTGATCCTTGGGACTGTTTGAATTGGAGAACTTTTTAAGTCCCTAATTTCCTTAAATTTAGTTATAAAGTTGCCTCCATGCTACAATTTTGGGCCTATGCCATTTTCTAACCACCAGGAAGCAAGCAGAGGGGGAAGAATCTATAATTTATTCAATCACGTACCTAGGGGCACTGTTACAACAATGGCATTGTATATGCCAAAAAACAACTTTATAATTTGCAGCAGAAGCCAGAACAGGAGTAATAAGCCTGAAGAAACACCTGATGCCTAAGTGAAATGCATTGATGGAAAAACAGGCCCTATGGCTTCCTTAGTGTGTTTATAACTTGTGGGGGTGAGTGTGTGTGTATTTTTTTTTTTGTTTTTTTAAATAAAAAGCACTCTTTTCTCCCTTAGTGAGAGGAGCACATAGTAGCTGGTCAAGGAAGTTTTGAGTTAGTCGTATTTCCTACATTTTTACATCACACCCATTATATGACTTTTAAACTATACTTTTTCACATACTGTATCAATCTGTAGCTTGAATCCATTACAATGCCAATATGGGTGTACCAGTATAAAATAAGATAATGCACATAAGCCAGTTTAATCTCATAATTTGATAGTTTTATTTAAAGGCACAAAAATCCAATCCATACTACTGACAGAATCTGAAAAGTTTTCTTAAAAAAAAAACACCCCAAAACAACACAAAGGGCCTGATTTTGATTTCACTTTACATCAATATAAATCAGCAATAACTCCACTGAAATCAATGATGGTAAACGGTAAGATCTGAACCTGGTCCAAAGGCTTAAGACCTAGCAGGGCAAACATAATCTGAATCAAATGGACCATTTCCTTTGTACTTCACAGATTCGGGGGGCCAGGCGGGATTTTGCACACACCATTTTAAAAAAAATTATTTGCTATGTTAAAGTGCAAAGTTTTAGTCCACACAAAGTTTCTAAACCACACACCTTGCATTTAAGAAAAAACACACTGGCTTCCAAAATGGGTTATTTAAAGTTAATGAATAACTAACAAAATTACCTTCCAATTCAAATGCTTTATAATGTATTTTAAAAGTCCACACTGCAGGTGATTAGCAGAACACGCTAAAGTTACTCAGCCAAACACCATTAATTAAGCTCTGGGCTAAACTGTGTCTCCCATTGCAGATGTAGGCTTGAGGGGATGCGTGTGCAGGAAATTTGTATCCCATATTCCTTCCATGCAGGGACCAACCATGATAAGGTTCCCATCACTGGAGAGTGGATAGATAATACTGCCAGTAGAGTGGCCAGAGGAGGAAGAGTTTCTGTTGCACAGACGTATCATGATGTGCCACTTCCATGCATCCTCCCAGCCAGTCAATCTAGATATTAGGCCTTTAAAAGGCATGATACTTCCAAGCGCTACTCAGTCAGACAATGCCAAAGCCATTACTGAGCCCTAAATATGAATTCTACTTTTAAAATATATTTCCTTCCTTGGTACAAGACTGCAATGGGAAAAGTAAACGTCTGTTTCCTTTGCTAACATCTTTAGTACACGAATGGAACACTGTGTGAGGTATGTTTCATTAAGTCTATTTGCTGCTTTTGTACAGCAATGTTTATCCTGGACTCCACTGCTATTAAAGAGCCTTAAATCTAATTTACAAAATTCTGATGGCACAAGACGGGCAAAATTGTTCATCCAGCTGATGCTTTAAATCCACTCAGGTTTTATGTTTGTAACATTTGTATCAGACAGCAAAGATTACTTGTTCCGTTTAACCTCTCAGCATAGTTTTGCTTCCTTAGGCAAAACTGTGACATGTAAATAGATTTGCCCTTGACAATGTGCACGTTTAAAGAATTTTGATTAAATCATGAATGTAAAAAGAAAAGCTCCAGATCAAAATCATACTAGTTTGTGTGTAAATGCTTCTAACAAATGCATTATTATAAACCACTATAAAGGAGGAAATGTGACATTATTTAGTGACTAGCAACTTGGTGATGTGATAAGACAATGAATTCTTAGGAATTTGTCATTTTAAAGTTACACGGTAGAGTAAAAAGTTAACATTGTTTTGAAAGCCTCAAGAAGCTTAAGTCTATAGTTCACTTTTCTTTTCACTCTGATCTGCATACACTTCAAATGTCAATATATATTCTGTTTCATAGAGGCACCTTTACTACGCTTTTCTTCAGTTTGCTGTCCCTTTGCAGAGAAAAAAATTACATAAAATTATTAAAGGACAAGGTACATCAAATTACATAGTGAGAAAATTCTTAGGTTAATTCCACTGGCTTCAGTGGAGTTACTCTTGATTTATACTGGTGTAATGTCAGAAGTAAGCCCACTTTTTAGGAAATATACTAAGCTGCCTCCTACCGCCATCATTCAGCTAAAATAAAATAAAATATCCAGCTTCTAAACTGCAGAAGCCGCATCCTGTATCTGTCCAGGTCATAGAATCTAGTCTGAATTGGGAGGAAGGTGCAGAGAGGTAACTTGCTCAACTTACACAGCAGGTAAACAGAGCAGGAAAGAACTCTGACCCAGTCTTCTGAAAGAAGACTCTTTTGAGCCCCAGTCCTGTGCCCTAACCCTTCAAACCTGTCTTTCTTTATCCTTTTGTATCGTATGTGTCAAGATAGATCTTTGGTTGAAATGGGTCCTAAATGCCTTAAAAAGGAAAAAAAGCAGTGCTGTTTGTTGTCCTATATAGATAATACTCAGACTACATACAGAAGATGTACTTGCATCAAATTACTGAAGGTGTTAGGACCAACATGGTCCTCAGTCCTTCAGTTTGTAGAAAGATATTTTCACACAAATTTAAAAATAAAAATCTGACATTTTAAAATCTGATTTTAAAGAACATCATTTAAAAATAGCTTTTAACCATTAAAAACCTCAGTAAGAACATATGCCTAGATGTGTTTTTCCTGGGATATACTTATTTGGTGGGTGCCAAAAAGAACATACCCACATGTTGTACTCCAAATACATGTCTCTTTGTTCAACTACACATCTAGTCTCTTGTTCCACTATGTACATGTATACAGTAGATCCTATAATTTAGATAGGTAGCAAGTCATTTTTTCCAGTTTTAATACCACTAAAGTGACAAGCATTATAAAGCCAACATAGCAAAACAATGACAAAACTAAATAAACATCTGAGTTTAGACATCATTACTATTTGAGCACCACTCAACACTAGATGGATAACATTTCTCAAAAGGAAAGGTTTCTTCCCTAAAAAAGGGCTCATTTTGTTTTAGGATCAACCAATGCTAGTATGAATGAAGGTCCCACAATGAATTGACAAACAATTACTATGTCTCATCTGAATCTCCTGAAATAAAAACAGCTTCAATATGGACAGCTCTAAATTTCTACATTGTACATACATGTTACTATTACATTAACTCCAGTGCCTTATTATATAGCACATAATTCATGGTTACTGCATGAAACAACTTGAAATTGCACGATGTGGGCATTAAGTATGTGTAACACCAAACAATCTTGCACTAAAATTGTTTTAATGTCACTGGTAAATTAGTAAAATATGAAGCAGTGTGTTTACATAATCCTAAGAACATATGTGCAGTTCCACTGTGAGGTATGCTTTCCAGAGGTGTACTCTCTAGAAAGCATATACAGTTTTAAAGTAGCAGCATGTAGAGTAACAGAGAGGCTGACAGACTTGCTGGCCTCAAAGGATTTGAATGGTGATGGATATCAAAGTCTATAGTCCATTCCACTTTAAGATGGAATCTGAAGAGGCCCTACCTTTCTGTTGGAGTTTGCTAATGCTGATTTCAAAGTCTGAAGCCCTGTAATACACCAAATGCAAACTGAGATGACTGCTTATTCAAATATATATATTCAAGATATTGTAGATGTAGCACTGAATTAAAGTTGACTGTTTCCATTTAAAGAGCCTTTTTCAGTCACTTATAACTTTATTCAACTTTCAGGTGACATTTTTCCAGTTTGAGTGTCAGTGCAAAAATGGTTAAGCCATTTCTGAGTAAGAACGTAATGGAAATAAGCAAATTTGTCTTTATTTAAAAAAAATGGCTTTTTTGGACAGTTCTAGTACCTCTGGGGAAAGAGGCAGAAACTTGAAATTAGTCCCAAGGTTAGATCTGCTGTGCTTTTTGGTGGGCCAGTGAAAGTTCCTTTTGATTTTGCTAATTTATACAAAAATGAATGCATAGTGATCTTTTTCCTTTTTAATTTTAGATAGGAATTTATGAAGTATCACATCAGTTAAAATTTCTGCTATTTCTAACTTACATGAAGAAATTGTACGTCAAGAACACTAGTTCTCACTGAGAACTAATTCTATAGCAAATATGAGGTAAAGAAAAAAAGTTAGTTACCAGCTGCAAGACATAAGTCTGAAAAAGTTAAAAAAACCCACTTTTTATTCTACTTAAAGTATTTCAAATGGAATTTTATGAAACATCTCAAGATATATTTACTTCTGGACTGAGATCCACCAGAGATATTTCAGCTCCAAGGGTAATATCTGGGGAAGTTTTAAGTGCTTGAGAACTAAAGCTTAGAATGATAGTGTCTCTTTTATTATAGCTGTAGTGCTGCTGGTAAAATGATATAACAAAATCTACCTTTTTACTATGACATTCCAAGGCAGTACCACCAAAGGCTCCCGCTTTTATGCAATGCTCATTCTAGGCAACATAAGAATGATTAAACCATAAAGTAAAATGAATGCTGCTTTACCTGTCAAGTTGAAATTTGGTGCGATTGTGCTGTCAGCTAAAGTAAACCATATTAGGCCAAGACTCATACACATTGCAGCAGACACGTCTGCAATATTATAACGTTTTCCTATACAAAAATACAAACAAAAAAAGGGCCATGTAATAGTCTTAATTTTAACTCCCCTTTATTAAGGAGGGAATGGCAGACAAAGGAAAAAAACTCCCATTCAGTACGCCACCAAAACATATGGACCTAATGTTCTCCCTCCCAATATTTGAGAAGAAGGCCTGGCTGCAACTCTCCACAACAGCAGTTCTCAAACTTTTTCATAGTACATCTCCATAGAGAAATCTTGTGAGCAATAGCTGTTACCATTCACAATGGTACAGGACACGTCTCCTCCCCTAAAGTGATTACACATCTCTCTGGCAACTACAGCAATTATTTACATGGAAAAGTAGATTTACAGTTGTGTTTTAGTTATCTTTAATGTAACATCACAGAGGAAACAAGGAGAGCCAGTACCATTTGGTCAGCCAGCTATCTGTAGAACACCAGCAAAGGCTCAGCAGACCAGTTTGGGAACTGTTGCTCTAGAACTCAGCAATGCAGCCAGCTGTATTTTGGGGGGTCCTGAGAATATGATTTGAATAACATATTCCATCCCTTCCCAAGGGGCTGTGTGCACCATATAAGTGGCCAGAAAATAACTGTTTAACACGTACATTTTAAACTATGTTCTCAGCTTTCAAGAACCTAGCACTATATAATCCAAAGGCATTATACAAATATTACCTACAGAGACCTGAAAGCTCCAAATTTAAATGACAAGAGGATTTAATTGTGAGACAGACCTGAGTTGTTCGTTGCGCACACACATTTACTTTTTAGTATAAATTTGCATATTTGATTTTCTTCTTTAAACTGGTTTATTATTGCTTCAGTCTCAATACTGAAAAGTGTAATATTCCACTGTAACTACAAGACAGAACTACAGTAATAGGAATACTACTTTCTGGGCTCAGTTCTGTAGTCCTTTGCCATGTGGAGAATCTTAGGGTACGTTTACACCGTGAATGCCAGCAAATGTCAGGGCCTGGGTCGACAGATTTGGGTTCGCATAACAGCATTAAAAATAGCCATGCAGAAACTCTCCCCCGTTCTCCCAAGGCTTCAGAGCCTGAGCCACAACATCTACACAGCTCTTTTAGTGCCATAGTGTGAGCCCGAATCTGTTTGACTCAGGCTCACTGGCGCTTGCTGTACAGATGTACCCTTACTGACTTTGAGTAGCAACAAATCTACAGATACAAGTGAGAATTTTTCATAATATATACTATAAGGATTATCAAAATATTGAAATATGCTATGTATTTTATTTACATGCTCAGTTATGAGCTTCAGTCAGATTCACCATCCAGAACCTCTTCTGGTATATCACAGCATTAAATACAATTTTAGAGGTTAATCCTGTATTCTCTGAGCAACCCAAACCAGAGCTGGTTGGGAATTTCATTTTTTGGGAGGTCAAAATTGTTGATTTGTTGAAACCGAAACTTTCTGTGGGAAAAGTTCTCTTTTGACAAATTTCCCATTTCAAATGATTTTTTAAATTTGTCAAAATATCCTATTTAGGCATTTTCAACACGAAGTTCTGGTTTTTTGGGGTTCAAAATTACATTGTTTAGAAACTTAAGTTAATTTATAGTAAAATATTTTGTTTAAAAAGGTCAATACTGAAAAAAACAATTTTGATACAAGCTACATTTTATGGGCAGTTTCTGCCCTGCCCCGCCCCAGAACAGGAAAACTGTTTCCTGCCCAGCTCTACCCAAAACTTCCATTAAGTCAATGGAATGCAGGATTTGGCCCTTATGTGGTTATCTTCTAATAAGAACATTTAATAAGAACAGTGCATACCTTGTATAAAGACTCCTCCTATCATAACGGGAATCAGTTTACAGCACTTAAAGATGACTTGAGTAGGATAATTCAGATATCCTAGGGAGGTATTTGATAAACCCATAGTCCCTACAGTTAGAAAGGCTATTATCATGTAGGTTTTCCCTGGGATTCTGCAAAATATAAATGTATGAATCTTGGTATTATGAGCATATTGTATTTTTAATAGGTGAGACTTTCATACTGGGAGAAGCTAGAAGAAAGGGTACACTAATAATAGAACTGGTTGAAAAATGGGTCAAACTTTCACTAAAATTTCATCTCCAACAGTTTTTATAGTAATTGTTAATTTCAGTGAAATTTTCCATTTTCAACTGGGTCTAATGAATAATGCTTTAGTCTTCTATAGTGCCTTCTATTTAAGGATTACAAAGTATATCACAACTGTTAAAGGACTTAACTCAACATTACCCACCAGGAATTATCCCTATTTCACAGAAAGGAAATAGTCACAAAGGAGTTAAGTGACTTATAAAAACACACCGGAAGCTGGGAACAATACCATATCTCCTGAATCTGTTTGTTCTTAACCACCTTTCCCTCATGACTGTATAACAGTTCTTCTTGCAGCCACCTCCATTTTTAGTTGTTTGTAACTTTTTGAAATCTCTGACTATGAATTTCTTTGTGAAGTTTAAACTAAACGCTTTCCCATTTCTGTATGTGCAGAAAATGGGGGGAAAAAACACATCCTCTGTTTACAAAGTAATTCTGGTGCCTTTTTATAACTCTGGAGAAATGGATGAAGACAAAGTTGAGATTTGGCCTTGAAATACCCTAACTGAGAAGTGCCTTTGAGTATCGTGGTGAATACTGCTTTTGATGTGGCGCGTTATCACCTGCTGACAATTACACTTTGCACATGTACATTTTAAACCATTATAGCACTAAGTTTGAAGTGAGCACCAAAGGCCATGCTGCACAAACACATGCAGCTAACTTTACTGAATTTTTTGTATGCAGCTATGGGGAGCAGTGAATAAAGAGTAGTCTTGCTGGAACCCTTGCCTTATTCACAATACATTCTGTACCATAGTTATAAGAATATTTCATCAGTTTTTACAGGTGGTTACTTTTTTGTCAAAGATATTGTCTCTTTAAAAATAAGCTTAACAAATTAACAGTTCTGTGTAACCTGATAAATCTGACTTCATTTTAGAAATAGATTTTCTATAATTTAGAATGTCAGCATGTAAAATATAATGCATGTTTAACTGAAAAGTGTACCATGAACACAAATTTAATATATTGGATCTCAGCTGAGGATCACTATTGGTGGGAAGAATTGGGGAGGAAAATAACTCCTGTTTAATTTTAAGTCAAAAAATGGACTGTTCTGAGATGTGAGAGAGAGAGAGTGTGTGTGTGTGTGTGTGTGTGCGCGTGTGCAAGTGAGAAATATATGGAGACTCTGGTTGTATACTACAGAACCCAAAGAATTGTGAAGGGGAAAAAAGAGAAAAATTTGGAAGAGGATTTATTTTTAAATGTTCTCTTTAAAAAAAAAAAGTTAGTAAATATTTTCCTGAACAACTATAAAGAAAATGCAATTGTCCTAATAAAGAGTTATTGTGCCAAATTTGGATACTCAGTTCAGCCAGAAAAGTGTGAAACAGATTTCAGTCCTGCTTTAAGTGCAAATCTGAACATAACTAACTATGGAGTCACTATCAATACTTCCATAAATTATATTTAATAAATTATTGAAAATGTGTGTAATGCACATCTGAAAAAAATGAAATGAAACTGAAAAGTACAATTAAAAAAAAGGTAAGCTAAGTGAAAGGGACTGGCCTAAACAGCTGCATCTCCAACCAACTTCAAAGTTCCCAAGGTCCTGATCCCATAGAAACTTATGCATCTGCTTAGCTTTAAGCACTGTGTGTTCTCCCACTGACTTCAATAGGAATACTTATAGTTCTTTAAATTAAGCATGTGCATGTCCATACTTTTTTGCAGCATCAAGGCCTAAACCTGAAACACTAGCCTTCCGCTTACATAGTACAGTGCATACAATATAATACTAGTGTACTTGTTCTGCAACCTCTGAAATAAATGTATGTAGCACAATAACATAGTATATTAACCTGGACACTCAAATATGTAGCATCATATCCTGATAGTCATTAACATGGGAGTGTCAATTTAAAAGGTACCTAACACAGCATCAAGAATACCTAAAACTTTTCAACGTGTGTGTGTGTGTATATATATATATATAATTTTTTTAAGTCAACCACTGGTGCTAGTGTTCCATTTCACTATTACAACAGAAGTCAGGCATAATAAACAGGAACAAACAGTGATGTATATCTTCAATTGCAAATCCACTTATCAAATCATACTACATTTTATCTTATCACTATCCATACAAATCTACTCAATTATCTGTGAAATAACAGCAATATTCATACACAAATTATGGAAGTCAGATTTATCAAACTGATTGCCTCATGCTAAGTTAAATGTGTAAAAAGATATCACTTAAAAATACATACCGTCTCCTTTTATCCTGAATAAGCTGCAGTTCTATTAGTCCAAAAATGGAATAAAACCCAAATTGCACTAAAGTAAGGTACCAACCAAAGGGCTTAAAGCCCTCCACTGAAAATATCAGTTCCTATAAAAACAAAAAACACACACATACCCACTGTTAAATCAAAACTTAATTAGCAGACCTATTTTCTCAATGTGAAAATGCAATTCTCATGCTTTTAAGTTGCAAAGCAATAAGTAGAGAGTACACGCAGTATACATAACTTAGAAGTATTGGAGAGGCAGCATTTAAAGACTGAAAAAAGAAGGCCACATTTATTGCTGGTGTAATTCCTCTGAATTAAAGTGATTCATCAGTGATTGGCATTTGGCCCATAAACATTCATCTCAAATTAGAGAGGGCTTTGTGTCTGCTTTTAACTTGGTTTTCAATTCATTTTACTCAGTATTTGACTGTTTCTAGACAGCACTCTCAAATGACCCATAAAAGATTAAGTACAAATTGTTAACATTAACTTATTTAAAAGACAAATTTACTGGTAATTCTAATTTCTTAGGAATCTACAGGCATTTAAAACAAGAGAGTCATTTGTTATGGAAAAACATACACACTGTCTAAAGAATTATGCAGATGTATCCATTTTAGCCAGAGCTGGCAGCAAGACTGATACCTTCCATTATAAGACCCTGTTTTCAATTACTAATAACTTTGCCAAATTTAACTATTTGGGCTGCAACTTTCCATGTCAGGTGTTTCTTCAGACCGTTTAAGTTTTAGCAGAAGTTTTCCCATCATCTATGAGAATAAGGTTGGGAAAAATGTGTTGCCAATGTTTTTTTAAAAAAAAAATTCTACTATTATTTTGGTGAGAAGCTCTAGCACCTTCACACTTTGGAGCAGGAATTAAAAATATGCAGTCAGAGTTTAAAGCCAGGAGGAACCACTAGATCATCAGTCTGACCTAGAGTATATCACAGGCCATCTACACCATCCCCAGCACCCGCACACCAAATCCAACAACTGAAATGAGACCAAACTATTATAGCCTATAAAAGACTAGACTACTATGTGCCACAGGCAGAAAACAGGAGGGACAAAGGAGCACAAGTGCTTGAGACCCCCATAATGGCAGGGAAATTAAGTAAGATATAGGAGATAATCCTGGCAAGTAACCCAAACCCCCATACTGCAAGGGACAGCAAGGGACCCCTAAAGTCACTGCCAATCTGACCTGGGGAAAAATTCCTTCCCAACCCCACATATGCAAACCAGTTAGACCCTGAGCATAGGAACAAGAACCAGTCAGGCAAGCACTTGAGAGAGAATGGTTGGTGTCACCTCAGAGCCCAGTCTCAGCTTGCCCAATGTCCTATCTCCAGCTGTAGCCGTTCCTGATGCTTCAGAGGAAGGAGATTTAAAAAACAAACAAAACCCCTCCTCCCAGGAGTCAGGTTGGCAGATGGAAGACAGGAGCAGAAAGGTATGTAACCACTAGAGAACATTCACCTACAGAAGCGGGAACAAAACCCAGGATACAGGAGTCCTAAAATTCCTCTGCCGTTTAGAAAACGGCTGTGAAGCCCACTAGCACACCATGCATCTCATCCCCCTCTAGTGAATGTGCGGAAAGGATAACAGCCTACTAATAGTTAGCTGAAGTGGCAGAAGTCCATACTGTAGACCTAAAGATTTCAACCCTGATGATGACCCATGGGGTCATTATGGTCCCATACAATGTAACTTTTGTTTTTTCAGTTTGTTTTTGTAAAAACTTAGAAAAATCACATACAAATGTTAAGAAAATTAAAGATGCAAAGTCATGCACTCAAAAGATAAGGAAAGAAAATAATTAAGGTAGTACAAGCATTCTTAATTAGGTCCTCTTCTGTAGATGCATTATGATTATAGTTTTTAATTATATGGTCATGTACTATTTTTTCCCTAACTTCAGTGTTAGACTTTGATCTTAATGTTCTTTTAATGTAGTTTTTTAAAAAAGTATAGATTAGGACAGATTTTTAGACCAATCAAGCTACACATTGCTGAATATTGTTCAACAAAAGAAACAGAGGTACTAGCATAAAACATAAATACAGAATTTACCTGTAAATATCCATAGATTAGATAAAACATAAAAACTCCAGAAACACAAATAAAAAACTGAGTGGGTTTGTTAAATTTGCTTAGATTCATGCCAAGAACGATTATGTCATCTACTGATTTGATATGAGGTGACATGGCTTGCGATTTGGAAGGTACGCTGATCGAAACATATTTCCTTGAGGAGTTGAATTTCAGATCCATGTTTCCTAGTTCGCTGCATTCAGTGTCAATGGAATCTTCTCCTTTTTCTTCCTCTCTCTTTTTGTGTCCTTTGTTTGGAAGCTGAAAGAAATCAAAAAAGTGAGAGAGGCCACTTGAGTATGGAATTCCAAAATTAAAACAAAAAGAAAAGGAGTACTTGTAGCACCTTAGAGGCTAACACATTTATTTGAGCATAAGCTTTCGTAAGCTACAGCTCACTTCATTGGATGCATTCAATTTCCACTGAATGCATCCGACGAAGCGAGCTGTAGCTCACGAAAGCTTATCCTCAAATAAATGGGTTAGTCTCGAAGGTGCCACAAGTACTCCTTTTCTTTTTGCGAATACAGACTAACACGGCTGCTACTCTGAAACCCAAAATTAAAACAGTATACAAATATGAAACTTAATGAAATTGCTTCAGACAAAAAATTGCACATGGAAACATTTTACAACTCAATTTCAAAACTTAATGGGAATTCCTAAAAATCACAATAGTGCAGTACATGTGTCCCCCCTATGATATTACTGCCTGCATAACAGATCTAATGCAAGAGGGAGAATCAATGATAACATTATGGCACTAGTGCTAAGCATTAGTGCATGAGTACTTTATACAGAGGCTTGGTCTACACTTACAAATGCTGTTGGCACACCCCTGACCAATGTAGCTATGCTGACACAGCTGTGCCTACACTGGGGATTACGTTGACGGAAGAATGCTTCCCTTGACCTAGCTACTGTCGTTTGGGGACGTGGTGTTTCAGCACTGACAAAAAACCCGTTTTGACCCTGTAGGTTGTGTCTCCACTATGGGGCTATGTTAGTATAGCCTCCATAGTTCAGACATACACAGAGATGGAAAATCTGATCTGGACAAATATTAAGCCTGACTTTTTATTAGTATATTTTACTTTTCTGAAACATATAAAAAGTTAAATACCCTTTAAAATCCTTCAAAAATAGTTTGCTTAAAGTGGGGATCAATCCTTCTACTGCAGGGGTGGACAAACTTTTCAGCCCAAGGGCCGCATGTGGGTGGGGAAATTGCATGCAGGGCCATGAATGTAGGGCTGGGACAGGAGGCGGGGTGTGGGAGGGGGGTGCAGTGTGCAGGAAGGGGCTCAGGGTGTACAAGGGGTCTCAGGGCAGGGGGTTGGGGTGTGGGAGGATGTGGGGTGTGGCAGGGGGCTCAGGGCAGGGGGTTCGGTGCAGGAGGGGTTCGGGGTGTGGGCTCCAGCCTGGCGCCGCTTACCTGGAGTGGCTCCGGGGTGGCAGCGGCATGCAGCGGGGCTAAGACAGGCTCCCTGCCTGCCCTGACCCTGCGCTCCGCTGCTCCCGGAAGCGGCCCTGCAGCGCCGGGGGAGGACAGGGCAGAGGGTTCCCTATGCTGCCCTTGCTTGCGGGTTCCTCCCCTGAAGCTCCCATTGGCCGCAGTTCCCAGCCAATGGGAGCTGCGGGGGGTGGTGCCTGCAGGCAAGTGCAGCACGTGGAGCCCTCTGCCCCCGCATCCCCCAGGGGCTGCAGGGATGTGGTGCCAGCTGCTTCTAGCAGCGGCGCGGGGCCTGCGACTCCACAGGGGTGGCAATCCCCGTGGGCTGGATCCAAAGCCCTGACAGGCCGGATCCGGCCCATGGGCTGTAGTTTGCCCACCCCTGTTCTACTGCCTACAGAAAGCAATGCTGCACAGATCTGTCACATCAGTGTCACAGTGCTATGGTTAAGCAGTCAGCACAGGGCCAAACCCAGCCCTCTTATACCAATGTTCACAGGCATGAAAACAGAATATGCTGTCATGGGATGATCCCATTACTGCGATCACACTGAAAGTACTGGTGCAGAGGTACTATGATTATGGCTGGTCTACTTTATTTGCATGGCAAGGTGCACCACACTCAATACATCCATTTCTATATGCAGAGCCTAACTGTGAAACTGGAAAGAATCTTCCCCTCTACCCTTTGCTTCCAACTCTCACTTTTGCTTGAGATTACCTGTTAATGTTCAGGAAAAAGGGTGTGCAGACTAGGAAAAAAAACCTTAGTGACTGTCCAGGAACAACCAAGGTCTCAAATATGGTCACATGACAAGAATATGGTGGTCCCAAAGTTTTATAACCACTATCAGTCACATGCATTCATCTCCAATTGTAGGATGAGGCATAACTGGATGAGTACAGCCAAAGAGAAGGAATTTAGCAGAGTACGGGAGTGGGCAGGCAAATCATCCATTTCCTCACTTCAGTGAAGTATGTGATAACTGATGTTTGAGGCTAATTTTGCATTTTTCAGTCTCAAGCTAACTCCACTGGCCAATTGCTGCTCCTAGTCAATTGCTGCACTTTTTAAGTGCAGGTCAACAGCTAGTTCAGCCCAGGGTCAGTAATTAAATTTTTATTGATCTAGACTGGTGTTTTGGTTATTCCAGCCCAACGGTATTTTTTCTCACCAGAGTATCCACCAAAACCCATCTTCCCAGTGCTCCTTTATGGCAATCATTTATCCTGCTAAAGGAAACTGAATGAGACTCCCTCCAGGAGTCAGTCAATGCTGCTCATTTAACTCCACAGACCAATAATTAAAGAGTTATGAGAGGTACTACCTTCACCAGAAGAGGAATAGTGTGCCATATAGTAGTACTCAGTCTAAACTTCATGCCCAGACAGCAATTTAGTGTGAAGGCATTTATAAACTAATATTCACTGCCACTGTCTTTGTTGGCCTCTTTTTGTCAATCTCTCTTGCTTCCCACTCCCTCCCCCATGACACCAGTACAGTATAACAAGCCTTGTGGATAAGGGGGAAGTGGTAGATGTTGTAGTCTAAGGCCTTTCTGCAGTAAGGAGCAGCGGCCATTAGCTAAAAGTAAGGAGTCATGTTCCCTCTAAATGACACCAAAACAATGTAATATCAGGTTGTTAAGAAAGAGTTCTAGCCCTAGGGAAGTATAGCAGAAACAGTGACCAGATAAACAGAAAGACATTACAATGTTTAAAGGAAAACTTTGCAAGATAACACTGTCTGGCAGAACCTCTTATCAGCAGTTTCAGTTGGGAAATCTATACTTCCCTTTTGTTTGACCTTTAATTGGTTCTGTCCTTTGTTTGTTGCATAACTGATTTAGCAAAATTTAAATTGACTCTAGTATGTAAAAGGTAGTGTATTAAGACTAGCGAAGAACATTATTTCGTAATATTTTAGTTTAAATGATAGGTCCTGTTTATCTATACCTTAACCAAAGTTTGACTATATAAACTGGGCTCCAAGAAGAAATTCTTTGGAACCTAATTCCAGGACACAGCCCAAGATCAAAGCTGCCAAAACTCAATACCCTGCACAACCATTCTGTGCAAAAGTTGGAGCCACAGACTATCCGATTCCGACTGACCAGCAGGAAGAGATCGCCTGCTTTATCAGGAGTGGTGACCATTGTATGCTTGGTGTGTGTGTGTTCTGTTGATCAACTGCTAATAAAGTCAACGTAAGCATTTACTGTGTAAAGGCTCTTTTAGCTGGGAAAAGGTCCGGCCAACCTGAAGAGGGTTATGCCCTGAGCCCACGGAAGGGTAGGAGTGGGTGCCCTAGATTGTGCGGGTAACAATGTGAGATATCTCAACTTTAGTATGGCTTATGATACTGTCTCATATGACCTTATAAACAAACTAGGGAAATATAGCCTAGATTAATCTACTATCAGGTGGGTACACAAATGCTCGGAAAACTATTCAGAGTAGTTATTAATGGTTCAGTCAAGCTGGAAGGGCATATTGAGTGGGGTCCTGCAGGGATCAGTCCTCTGTCTGGTTCTATGCAATATCTTCACAAGTGATTTGGATTATGGCAGAGAGTACATGTATAAAATCTGCAGATGATACCAAGTGGGGAGGGGATGCAAGCACTTCAGAGGACAGGATTAGAATTCAAAATGATCTTGACAAACTGGAGAAATGGTCTGAAATATATCGGATGAAATTCAATAAGGACAAATGCAAAATACTACACTTAAGAAGGAATACTCATTTACAAAATGGGAAATGATTGCCTAGGAAGGAGCACTGCAGAAAAGGATCTTGGGGATTAAAGTGGATCACAAACTGAATGAGTCACCAATGTAATACCATTGCGCTTAAAAAAAAAAAAAAAAAGGTAAACAACATTCTGGGATGCATTAGCAGGAATTCTGTAAGGAAGACATAAGCAGTAATTCTTCCACTCTACTCAGCATTGATAAGGCCTCAACTGGAGTATTGGGTCCAGTTCTGGGCACCACTCTTCAGGAAAGATGTGGATGAATTGGAGGAAGTCCAGAGGGGAGCAATAAGAATGATTCAAAGTCAAGAAAACGTGACCTACAAGAAAATATTGAAAAATTGGGTTTTGGTTTGGGAACAAGAATACTGAGGTGGGAGGTAACAGTCTTCAAGTATGTACAAGGTTATTATAAACAGGAGGGTAACAATTATTCTTATCCATGGAGGACAGGAAAAGAAGTAATGGGCTTAAATTGAAAAAAGGGAGATTTAGGTTAGACATTAGGAAAAACTTCTTAACTGTAAGGGTAGTGAAGCATTGGAACAAATTACATAGAGCAGGGGTTCTCAAACTGTGGGTTGGGACCCCAAAGCGGGTCACGACCCTGTTTTAATGGGGTCGCCAGGGCTGGCGTTAGATTTGCTGGGGCCTGGGGCCAAAGCCCGAGCCCTACCACCTGGGGCTGAAGCCAAGCCAAGGGCTTCAGCCCTGGGCGGTGGGGCTCAGGTTACAGGCCCCCTGCTTGGGCTGAAGACCTGAGCTTCGGCTTTATCCCCCCAGCCCCTGCATAGGGTGGTGAGGCTTGAGCTTTAGCCCCCTCCACCCAGGGTGGCAGTGCTCAGGAGGGCTGAGGCATCGGTCTCGCCTCCTGGGGTTGTATAGTAATTTTTGTTGTCAGAAGGGAGTCGCAGTGCAATGACGTTTGACAACTGCTGACCTAGAGGTTGTGGAACCTCTGTCACTTGAGGTCTTTATGAACAGGTTAGACAAACACCTGTTAGGGATGGTTTAGATAATAATTAGTCCTACCTCAGTGTATGAACTGGACTAGATGACCTATTGAGATCTCTTCCAGTCCTACATTTCTATAGATTCCATACGTGTACATTGCTCTTTCCCAGCAAGAGCAGCAGCTGCCAAACTAATCCCACCTAGTTTCATTTCCCTGCCCAAACTGGACCACAGAGGATGTGATATGTCCAGACAGAGCCAGGATACTAGACTAGTTCAAGGAGTCCAATTTTCAATTTGTCTCTTTTCCTTAAGTCTCTCAGCAAACAGTAGTGGACTGCATAAATGTCTACTTTTGTACAGAAAGCTTCCTGTCTGGCCCAATCCAAACAGAGTTATGACTATATCACACTTACTGCTGCTATTCAGGCATGTGCTGCACGATGTTAAAGAGTACCAGAACAAGCATGATTTTGCCTTAGAAGAATTTCAGAGGTGCAGGGGACCATAAGAAAGACTACTTTCTGCAAATCTCATGCTAGCTATGATGTTTCTAACAATACAGAAACTACATCCCTTACAACTGCTTTAGATATTAACAGCAATTGCACTAGCAGAGAAACAGAACCCTGAAATTAGGTCACAAAAAGGAAATAGAAGAGGAGCTGTTTTTAAAATATTTTATTTTCTAATAATTTAAGGCAATATGTATTCTGTTACTGAGTTTTGGATTTAAAGATTAAATACTACTTTAAAAGAACAAACTTTCATGAAGGATACCAGAGTTACAGTGAAAAAGCGTTTGTTCCACTCACATACAGTATTTAAAAGAAGATTGTGTAAAATTCCCTTTTCTGTGTTAAATTATTTGCTTGAGAACATGTTATCATAAAGGAATATTCTACAGTGCCTAACACTAAGATGAGAAACAGTAAATATTTGAAACAAATTCTCCACCAAATACTATTATTATAGACAACAGGACTCTTCTGAAACATATTTCTCTAAAAACATGCACAGCAACTGTTTTTCTAAGCAAAATATCAGAGGTGTCATTCTTCATCATCTACTCAAAATACTCAAAGGTTTCAGAGTAACAGCCGTGTTAGTCTGTATTCGCAAAAAGAAAAGGAGTACTTGTGGCACCTTAGAGACTAACCAATTTATTTGAGCATAAGCTTTCGTGAGCTGTAGCTCACTTCATCAGATGCATACTGTGGAAAGTTTAGAAGATCTTATTATATACACACAAAGCATGAAAAAATACCTCCTCCCACCCCACTCTCCTGCTGGTAATAGCTTATCTAAAGTGATCACTCTCCTTCCATTGTGTATGATAATCAAGGTGGGCCATTTCCAGCACAAATCCAGGGTTTAACAAGAACATCTGGGGGGGGGGGGGGGAGGGTAGGAAAAAACAAGGGGAAACAGGCTACCTTGTGTAATGACTAAGCCACCCCAGTCTCTATTCAAGCCTAAGTTAATTGTATCCAATTTGCAAATGAATTCCAATTCAGCAGTTTCTCGCTGGAGTCTGGATTTGAAGTTTTTTTTGTTGTAAAATAGCGACTTTCATGTCTGTAATCGCATGACCAGAGAGATTGAAGCGTTCTCCGACTGGTTTATGAATGTTATAATTCTTGACATCTGATTTGTGTCCATTTACTCTTTTACGTAGAGACTGTCCAGTTTGACCAATGTACATGGCAGAGGGGCATTGCTGGCACATGATGGCATATATCACATTGGTGGATGTGCAGGTGAACGAGCCTCTGATAGTGTGGCTGATGTTATTAGGCCCTGTGATGGTGTCCCCTGAATAGATATGTGGGCACAGTTGGCAACGGGCTTTGTTGCAAGGATAGGTTCCTGGGTTAGTGGTTCTGTTGTGTGGTGTGTGGTTGCTGGTGAGTATTTGCTTCAGGTTGGGGGGCTGTCTGTAGGCAAGGACTGGCCTGTCTCCCAAGATTTGTGAGAGTGTTGGGTCATCCTTCAGGATAGGTTGTAGATCCTTAATAATGCGTTGGAGGGGTTTTAGTTGGGGGCTGAAGGTGACGGCTAGTGGCGTTCTGTTATTTTCTTTGTTAGGCCTGTCCTGTAGTAGGTGACTTCTGGGAACTCTTCTGGCTCTATCAATCTGTTTCTTCACTTCCACAGTTGGGTATTGTAGTTGTAAGAATGCTTGATAGAGATCTTGTAGGTGTCTGTCTCTGTCTGAGGGGTTGGAGCTAATGCGGTTGTATCGCAGAGCTTGGCTGTAGACGATGGATCGTGTGGTGTGGTCAGGGTGAAAGCTGGAGGTATGTAGGTAGGAATAGCGGTCAGTAGGTTTCCGGTATAGGGTGGTGTTTATGTGACCATCGTTTATTAGCACTGTAGTGTCCAGGAAGTGGATCTCTTGTGTGGACTGGACCAGGCTGAGGTTGATGGTGGGATGGAAATTGTTGAAATCATGGTGAAATTCCTCAAGGGCTTCTTTTCCATGGGTCCAGATGATGAAGATGTCATCAATATAGCACAAGTAGAGTTGGGGCGTTAGGGGACGAGAGCTGAGGAAGCGTTGTTCTAAATCAGCCATAAAAATGTTGGCATACTGTGGGGCCATGCGGGTACCCATAGCAGTGCCGCTGATCTGAAGGTATACATTGTCCCCAAATGTAAAATAGTTATGGGTAAGGACAAAGTCACAAAGTTCAGCCACCAGGTTAGCCGTGACATTATCAGACATTACAGACATGAAAGTCGCTATTTTACAACAAAAAACCTTCCAATCCAGACTCCAGCGAGAAACTGCTGAATTGGAATTCATTTGCAGATTGGATACAATTAACTTAGGCTTGAATAGAGACTGGGAGTGGCTTAGTCATTATGCAAGGTAGCCTATTTCCCCTTGTATTTTCCTACTCCCCCCCCCCCCCCCCCCGACGTTCTTGTTAAACCCTGGATTTGTGCTGGAAATGGCCCACCTTGATTATCATACACATTGTAAGGAGAGTGATCACTTTAGATAAGCTATTACCAGCAGGAGAGTGGGGTGGGAGGAGGTATTTTTTCATGCTTTGTGTGTATATAATAAGATCTTCTAAACTTTCCACAGTATGCATCTGATGAAGTGAGCTGTAGCTCACGAAAGCTTATGCTCAAATAAATTGGTTAGTCTCTAAGGCGCCACAAGTACTCCTTTTCTTTTTTCAAAATACTCAGAGTAACTGATCCACCTTATGTACTAATGAGCAACAGAACTGCAATTTTACAAATGCCACTTACAAGCTTAAGAGGTGCTTACTTCTGGGGGAAATCTGCACCACTGCGTGCATGCAGAATTCATGTCCCCAGCAGAATTCTTTGCTTCTCTACAGAAAAATGACTTCTGACGGGGAAGCAAAGGAAAGCCCCAAGAACGATCATGCACCCCTCCTCAGCAGCACAGGCGTGTTGTTTTGGACGCCTAGCACAGGTGATGGAGAAGTAAATCACTGCAGGGGGAGGGCGAGGGGAAGCCCCCAGATGGGGATGTCATAGCTGCTGGCTTTTACCCTGTGCTAGGCTCAGCTGCTACTCCCAACTGCGCTGGGAAGGATGGGACTTCCTCTTCCCCTGCAAGGATTGGTCGGGGCCAGGAGAAACCTCTCCCTGCTGAAGAAAGCTCTGTTCCCCACCCCTACTTTCTGCCCCCATTGCTCCTCAGCTGCGGAGGGAAGGGTCACTGTACAGGGAGCTGCTCCCCCCTGCCCACTCCCTGTGCATCCGGACTCCCACCCCATCAAGTCTCACCCCCTGCCAAGCCCCTCTCCCTGCATCCTGACCCCGATGCCAGCACCCAGACCACTAAGCCTCCTGCACCCAGATACCCCCACCCCACTGAGCCTCAACCAGCTGCACCCAGACCCTCACACCCTGAGCCTCCTTACTGAGCCCAAACCACCTTCACCTGGACCCCCTCACAGAATCCCATTCCTGCTGCACCTGGAACCCGCAACAAGCCCCTGAGCATCCAGATCCCCCCCCCATAGATCTATCCCCACCCCTCACACCCAGATTGTCCCACACAGAACCCTCCCTTCCCACACCTGTATTTTCCCCCCATCCCCTCCACACTTAGATCCTGCCAGGCTGAGCCTGCTTGCCCCACACCTGGATCAGGGCTAGACACGCATGCGAGACTGTGTCCCTCTCTTTCACTATCTTGGTGCACCCGGCACAGAGGGGCAGGACCAACCCTTGGGCTGTGTCAGGGTCTGGTGCAGCCTCACCATTAAGTCCGTGTCCTGGGAGTGGAGGGTGATCTCCTACCTCCGTGGAGGCCTGTGTTCCCTATTGCCATGCTGGAGCCTCCACATTTATTGTAAAATAAAATAATGTCTGCAGAATTTTTATTTTTTTGGCACAGAATTCTCTCCGGAGTAAAAGCTTTCCCAAACTACATGTTTAACATTTCATTTTTTGACTCTTAATTTTATTTAACAGGTTTCAGAGTAACAGCCGTGTTAGTCTGTATTCGCAAAAAGAAAAGGAGTACTTGTGGCACTTTAGAGACTAACCAATTTATTTGAGCATAAGCTTTCGTGAGCTACAGCTCACCTTGATTATCATACACATTGTAAGGAGAGTGATCACTTTAGATAAGCTATTACCAGCAGGAGAGCGGGGTGGGGGGAGAGAAAACCGTTTGTAGTGATAAACACCCATTTTTTCATGGTTTGTGTGTATAAAAACATCTTCTGTATTTTCCACAGTATGCATCCGATGAAGTGAGCAGTAGCTCACAAAAGCTTATGCTCAAACAAATTAATTTTATTTAAAATGACTGAAATGCTTCCTCTTGCACAAATGGTTTGCTAAAATAAAATATCCTCAGGAAAGTTTTTGCCAGAAGCAAAGCTGAGCTAAACCTTCTAAAAATAAGAGACCTTAAACTAAGCTCCAGCGCATAATTAACATTAGCAACTGTAGTTAGAGAGAACCACATGTCTGGAGCACCTATTGAAAATAAAAATCAATATAGAAACGATGTTTTCCTATATCTATGCAGGCAGGGGGGCCAGAAGACATTTATCATCTTCTCTGTATCTTGGTGGATCAGAGGGAGGGGCAGCATACCATTTTTGAAAGTGTCTGCCTTAGAGAGACAGTAGAGACACAAGGTGGGTGAAGTAATCTCTCTTATTGGACCATCTTCTGTTTACTCTTTTGGTCCCTTCTGACCTTATGATTCTGTTAGTGAGAAAGAAAAGCTTTTAAGCCACTCAGAGCTCTTCTTCACGTCCAGGTTCAAGAAGAGCTCCGTGTGGCTCAAAAGCTTCTCTTTCTCACCAACAGAATTTTGTCCAACACAAGACATACCTCACCCACCTTGTCTCTCAAAGATCCTGGGACCAACATGACTACAACACCACCTCATTAAAAGGACACTGTCAACTTGATACTTAGGCTATGTCGACACTACCACTTATGACGCTCAGGTGTGCGAATATACCACCCCCTTGAGCAACATAAATTACACGAGCATAAATGCTAGTGTGCACAGCGCTTTGTCAGCAGGTGAGCCACCCCCACGGACATAGCTACTGCTGCTCGCTGGGGGCGGATTAAGTATGTCAAGGGGGGAGCTCTCTCTCCTCCATTGGCATAAAGCAGCTACACAGGAGAGATCTTACAGTGCTCAAGCTGCATAGGTACAGCTGTAAGGTCTCTAGTGTAGACATAGCTGTAGTCCAATATAGAAAAAAACCTCAAAAGCAGTTTCAAGTAATATACCTGCCCCTCACTCCCCTCCTGTCTGTGTATGTTTTAAGTCACAGGTTCCTCATTCTTCAAAGTGTTTTTTCCCTCCCTGGTTGCTATGTGAAAGATGTTCACAGCGCAGAAGAAACGGCCCGACTTTACAGGGGAAACACTGAAACTCATATGCAAAGTGGAGTCAAATCCAGAAAGGACCCGAGGAAACCCAAAACACTTATTGCCTCCAATTTCTTTTAGTTCTCGGACGGGGGGGCGGTACTTGTGGCACACGAGTAGATGAAGCCTTTACAGAGGCGGTGCAACGCCTGGACCGAGAGACCCCCCCCCGGGCCAGCCCAGCCCCCCCCGGCAGTAAGCTCAGTAATTTGGTGGGAGGTGTCACCTGGGGACGCTGCTGCTGCGGGGACCCGCCGCGGGGAGGCCCAAGGGCCCCGCCCAGGGAGACGCGCCCGCCCACTTGGGGCCCCGGAGCCGGCCGCGTCTCACTGCGCACGGGCTCGTCCCGCCCGGCGCTCCGAGGGGACGGGGGGGCAACTGCCCAGCGGACCCCCTCAGCCCAGGCGGGGCCGCGCCCCTTCCCCAGCCGCGGCTCACCGCTCATGGCCCCCAGCGAGCGGCTCCGGCCTACGCCACCTCCCGGGAAGCAGCCTGGCCCCGCCCACGCCCCGGTGGAGGGGGGAGCAGTACCTGCTCGCGCCCCGGGGGAGGGGGCGCGGCGGCTGCTCTCGTCTTCCTCTGCCTGCCGCCGCTCTCCCCTCGGCGCCGAAAATGGCGGGGGATGGGGTGTGTGTGCGCGCGCCGAGCGCATCGAGCCAATGAGATCCGTCTGCTCGGCGCTCTCCTGCCGGGACTGGGCCCCGTGTCATTGTCCCCGCCCCGGCCGGCGCAGGGAAGAGCCTCCCCCCGCACACAGGGGGACTCTCCCCTTACGGGAAACCCTCCCGCAGAGGAGTCCCGCGCACAGGGGAGCCCCCATAGAGGAAGCCCCCCTCCGGGAGAGGAGATCCCCGTGCAGGAAACCCCCCACGACAGGAGACCACCGCACACATACAGGGGGCCCCATATAGGAACCCCTCCAGAACAGGAGACCCCTTAGCCCATCTAGGGACACCCCATCCAAGAGAGAGGACCTCTATGGGAACACCCCCTAGAAGAGTAGACCCTTACACCTGGGGGGAACCCCAGATAGGAACCCTCAAGAGAGGTGACCTCACAAATGGGGGAACCCCATATAGGAACACCCACCAGGTAAGGAGACCCCCTCCCACACACACACACGCACATATGGCGGGGGAGTGCCCTAGCACTGTACCTGGACACACAGCCTCGTGTCTGGCTGCTCCGCACAGTGACCAGACAGCAAGTGTGAAAAATCGGGACAAAGGGTGGGGGGTAATAGGCGCCTATATAAGATAAAGTTCCAAATATTGGGACTGTCCCTATAAAATTGGGACGTCTGGTCACCCTACCTGTGCAGGACCCTCAGACCTTTGCTCTGGCTGTGCCTCCACACGCAGGCAAGCCCCCCCCCCCCCCTTTGTCTGGACTAGGGAGGCAAGGGGTGGTTCACTTGTTTTGTTTTTCAACTGAGATCCACCTCCTTGTATAATCCTGTAGGTTCAGTTTAGTGTAGTGAGTCGAGGTGAATATATATGGTGGGGAGGTCTAGGGTTTACCGCACCCAGTTAGGTATTGAGTTTAAAAACACCAGTCTTACAAACCACTAACTATATGAACCATTCTTCCAAACTGCAGGTGAGGAGGGGGAATATCCCATAACCATAGGCGCCGACTCCATGGGTGCTCTGAGGCTGGAGCACCCATGGGGAAAAATTAGTGGGTACTCTTCACCCACCAGCAGCCAAGCTCCCCTCCTCGCCCCACCCCACCTCACCTCCGCCTCCTCCCCTGAGCGTGCCAGGTCCACGCTCCTCCGCCTACCTCCCAGCTCTTGCTGCTGCAAAACAGCTGTCTTGCGGCATAACAAGCTCCGTGAGGGAGGAGGAGCAGGAACGTGGCGCACTTGGGAGGAGATGGGGAAGAGGCAGGCCCGGGGCAGGGATTTGGGGAAGGAGTCAAATAGGGGCAGGGAGGGGGCGGAGTTGGGGTGGAGACTTTGGGGAAGGGGTTGGAATGGGGGCAGGGCAGGGCAAGATGGGGCGGGGTCAAGCCTATGCCCATAACAAAAGCGATGTTGATGAGGAACATGTTGACAGCCCTTTACCTCCTGATTCCTTCAGTGCATCAGAAATTGCTTCGCAGTGTTGTGCAGGATGAGAATTTTGCAATGCTGGGTACTGTACTGCAAGTTCTGCACTGTACCTACTGTAATTTTCATTTTATGAATTTTGTGATCCCCAATTAGTTCATAAAATAAAGTAGTCGTTCTCAAAGTTTTGTATTGGTGACCCCTTTCACATAGCAAACCTCTGAGTGCGACCCCCCCTTATAAATTAAAAACACTTGTTTATATATTTAACACCATTATAAACGCTGGAGGCAAAGTGGGGTTTGGGGTGGAGACTGATAGCTTGCAAACCCTCATGCAATAACCTCGTGACCCCCGGGTGGTCCAGACTCCCAGTTTGAAAACCCCTGAAATAGAGGGTCTGCTGTAAAACTACCATTACATCCATGTTTCCTTCTCTAGACTAGGATTTTACTATAGCTATTGTAAAACCTCCCTTTTCTGGCAAAGATATACCCCTAGCATAGGTGCAGAGTAACATCTTCAGCTCAATTCTAGCATACAAGATAAGCAGCTGTTAACCCTGCACCTATGGTAGAAAAAAGGTCTAGTTTAAGCTCAGATTTCGTGAGCACTTTAGCTAAAACCTGCCTAATTTTAGCTACTTTTCCTAGAAAGAAAAGGTGGGTGAGGTGTTTTCTTTTATTGGACCATCTTCTGCTGGTCAAAGACAAGCTTTCAAGCTCCCTGGAACTCTTCAGGTCACCAACAGAAGTTAATTCAATAAAAGATATTACCTCATCCACCTTTTCTCTCTCATATCCTGAGACCAACATGGCTACAACACTGCAAAAAAAGTCAAGACAGCCACGCTCATTAGTTCAGAGGTGTTGCTGGAGGAGGAAAGAAGCCTCAGATGTGGCTTTTTAAAGCTAATGGGGAATAGATTATATCTCCTGATTGAAATGTTACATTAACATAACGTATCACTAAAACAGCTAGTCAACATAGTGAACTCATCTTGTGTCACTTTTCCTCTATTTGTCTGGCTTTAAATTGTGAGCTCCTGATGGTGAGAATGGGTCTTCCCTTACTGTGTGTAAATATGCTGTGGATGCCACCAGAAATAAATAATAGCTCTGAGACTCCTACAGAGTTTTGAAGGTAGGATGAGGGAAAATGTTAAGTTACTTATGACCTATCTGCCACAGGCTGAGGTGCTTTTCAGTAAAGTTAAAGCAGTCTTTTGTTATGATTAACTAGATTTTTTTTTCCCCCTTGAGATTTGAATACATTGAAGAGGGGCAGAGGATTCTATTACAGATAATAGATCACCAACATGAGGTTGTTTTTACAAAAGTCACAGGATGTAACTAGCTGTTCAGAGAACATCAGACTTCTCTGCTATTACATGAAACAAAAAACAGTAAAGCAGCACAAACTTTGAAAAGCAGCTTAATGAAGGTACCAAAAGGCAAACAAATGAGCACATACATTTGAGGATACAAAAACAAAAAAACCAACTGATAAATACCTGCTTAGAAGAATTACCTTAGTCACAAAAAAGCAAAACGATATCTAGAAACACTGTCATGGGGAAATATGAATTAGATAGAATTACTTTAAAATTAATACACAAAGTAAATATTAATAATCCATATCAAGATGGCATTCTGCAGGAGGTCTGTGACAATGTGCTATTTTATCTTAAAACCAAACAAGTTTGGTTTTTACTGGCTGAAAGAAAGATGTTGCTAGTTACACAAGAGCTAGTTTAGGCTGAAGTTGTTGAGCTATGCCAAATTTAAAGGATTAGCTCCAGATGCATGCAGGGGGGAAAATGTTCTTATCATCAAGCAAGCCTGTTTTGGGCATAGATTAATAGGAACCAGGGAGTTAAGGAGAATACAAGGTAGTTTGGGTGTTGCTCATGTTAAATACATTTTAATTAATGCTGTCCCCAAGGTTATTAATGCTCCACAGGAGGGAGTCCTAAAAGTTTCATGAAGACAGTATTGGTAACCCTAAGCATTCAAAAAACATACTAAAATTGACTTGAAAAATCATGAGATTTAAAAATAATAAATTCTGGATTTTTTTATTTGTTTGCTTGTGTTGGAGCATTTAGGGTTTACTTTTTCAAGCTTTTCTCTGCAAGCACGAGGATTTATTTATTTTAATGAAAGGTGAGCTTCCCAGTTAAGCTAATTCCAGCAAACTCCCAAAATCACAAGACTTGTGATAACCTTAAGAGAGCTGGTAACATGGTAGAGAGCAAGGAATTACAAAATACATGAATAGGAAATATCCATATAAAGTTATTACTGAATTTGTGTTTAAACAGTGTTTATTAGTAATTGTTTTACAGAGGATCACATAGTCTTATGGAGGGCTGAAGTACATTATTAAGAGCATTGTAGGTGTCATGAAAGTAGAAGAGAGTGCACATGTCTTTCCCCTTTACTTACTTCTATGCTTTTCAGATATTGGGTGGATGTTGTGTGGCCGGACTCAACCTAAACTGTTATTAAAGTACTATAATAGTAGTATAGAGGCTTTTGTTTGCTAGTTTAGTAGTTGCTGCAGTGTTGCATAGAATATGTCTCTGAGCTGTCAATCTACAATAGCAAACTGATTTGAGAAAGAGATTAGGTGTACATTTGAAAATGTACGAAATTAATTTGTTTTTAGAAATTATGTAGCTAGCTGCTGTACTGCTTGGAAAATATTTTTCTAATTTTTTATATTTAAAATGTTGTTTTAAAGGCGCTTTTTCTTTGAATCAAACAAGTCTAATAAATCAATGTGTATTTTATGTGGAACTGGTAGTGACTCCTCCCGACCCCTATAGTTAAGGTTGTCTGACACTTTGTACTATGACTCCAAAGATTTAATCTTTATTGATCATGCTTTATCCAGAGTGTGCAGGTGCAGGTGCTGAGCAGGGAGACTAGCCTATGCTCTCAATTCTCCCGCTTTTGCCACTCATGCAGCATGGGAGAGGAAACTCTCACTCAGTTGGAGAGGGGACAAGAGCCAGACCTAGGATGGGTGACAGATTGGGAGAAGAAACCTGTGGGGGCAGACTGGGAGCTGGTGGAGCAGGTTGTGGGGGAAAACTGGGAGTGGCTGGACTGGGATGAGAAGCCTTGAGGGGGCTAGAGACTGGGACTGGCTAGGCCAGGAGGCTCGGATTGGAAGTAGGAGCCTGGTGCAGAAGAGGGAGACTGGGATGAGGAGGGATGCACAGGCAAGCTAAATTCTGGTATTTCCTAACTTTTGAGTGTTTGACTTTGCCATCTTAACATTCTTTTAACGTAGACTTTAGACAAAATGTACAAATTAGGCTGATTGTTCATTGTCATATAAGAACAAACCTTTGGTGCCCTGTCTATCTTTTAGGAACATGCTGTTTTTTACTCTGAACATTTCACCCAAACTGGAAATTGTAAGGTAAAATAGGCATATGCTGGAGGATGTTTTCTTTAAATGGAGTCCAAGTGTGAACCACAAGTAGGATGTTTGTTATTGATCTCACAGATGCTTTTGCTGTCTGCAATATGAACACAGATATAGAGTACTGATAAAGCCAGAAAGCAAATTACATTTTCTCTTATAGTTTTTTAAAACGAAGTTAGGGTTTATGAAAGTCACTGTATTCACACCTCTGGAGAGCAAAGTTCTCTTTTTATCTGTAAAATGGATATTGTACAGCACCAGCAACGGCAGTGGAAGTATTAAAGCTCTGCAAGTTCCCACACTGTCAACCAGTGTGCCTCATTCTTGGCTTGGAAATGCCAACTCAAGAGATAAGTGGTTAGCTCAGTCTCTGTGCACGTTCATTTCTTGGTCTCCCTGCTGAAATTGCTAGCAGGGGTGCCAACGGAGAAGGTGGCATTAGTGATATGAATTTTTGTCCATTAGGTTAGGATAGAGAATGCCAAATTCACATGGCCTGGGCCAGATCTTCACTTGTGCATATCATTGGCTTGATATGAACATTCCGTATATGCCTATGGTTGAGAAAACCAATAATTGCTTTGCTTTAGTTAGTTTGCTACCCATTGAATACGGTGTATGCAGTTGATGGGTTCATACCATGTTATAACTGAGGGATTAGAAACAGACAAGCAATGAAAAGTGTGAGTGAATGTTTCTGAATGAAATATGTTTCTAAATTACTTGCATTTAAGGAGAGAAATTGATACCTAAAATGTAATTTACAAGGGATTAAATGACAGAGTACTGAGATTCAAAACCATTCACTCATATTTCTCATTGCTTGTGTGTTTCTAATTCCTCGGTTATAAAACGGTATAAACTCATCAACTGCACACACCCTATTCAACAGGTAGCAAATAAGGCAAAGCAAAGCTATTATTGGTTTGTTGTAGGGCTGTCAAGCGATTAAAAAAATTAATTGCGATTAGTTGCACTGTTAAAAAAATAATAGAATACAATTTATTTACATATTTTTGGATGTTTTCTACATTTTCAAATATATTGAGTTCAATTACAACACAGAATACAAAGTGTACAGTGCTCACTTTATATTTATTTTTGATTACAAGAGGGTGTGTGTGTGTAACCCACACACCACCGGGGTGTGGTGTTCTATCCCATCTAGTGGTATTGAGACCACTGAGAGAGAGAAATAAAGTGAGTCTGCTCTACACCCTTAACTAACAGGGAGTTGTCTTTTAGTTTATGTGGTAGAGGCTCATGCACTAAGCTCTAGAGGTCCCCAGTTCGATCCTGCCTGTGGACAACTGGGGTCTGTCGGCGTTACATATGCACTGTTTTAAAAAAAAATTAGTATTTTTCAATTCACCTAATACAAGTACTGTAGTGCAATGTCTTTATCATGAAAGTTGAATTTACAAATGTACAATTATGTTAAAAAAAACTGCATTCAAAAATAAAACAGTCCACTCAGTCCTACTTCTTGTTAAGACAATTGCTCAGACAAACAAGTTTGTTTACCTTTGCAGGAGATAATGCTGCCCATTTCTTGTTTGCAATGTCACCTGAAAGTGAGAACAGGCATTCTTATGGCACTGTTGTAGCCAGCATTGCAAGATATTTACCTGCCAGATGAGCTAAAGATTCGTATGTCCCTTCATGCTTCAACCAACATTCCAGGGGACATGTGTCCATGCTGATGACGGGTTCTGCTCGATAACAATCTGAAGCAGTGCGGACCAACACATGTTCATTTTCATTATCTCAGTCAGATGCCACCAGCAGAAGGTTGATTTTCTTTTTTGGTGGTTCAGGTTCTGTAGTTTCTACATCGGAGCGTTGCTCTTTTAAGACTTCTGAAAGCATGCTCCACACCTTGTCCCTCAGATTTTTGGAAGGCACTTTCAGATTCTTAAACCTTGGGCCGAGTGCTGTAGCTATATTTAGAAATCTCACTTGGTACCTTCTTTGCGTTTTGTGAAATCTACAGTGAAAATGTTCTTAAAATGAACAACATGTGCTGAGACTGCTATAACATGAAATATATGGCAGAATGTGGGTAAAACAGACCAGGGGACATGCAATTCCCTCCCACCCAGGAGTTCAGTCACAAATTTAATTAACACATTATTTTTTTAAACAAGTGACATCAGCATGGAAGCATGGCCTCTGGCATGGTGACTGAAGCATGATGGGGTTTACGAATGTTTAGCATATCTGGCACTCCATGCATCTGAAGAAGTGGGTTTTTTACCCACAAAAGCTTATGCCCAAATAAATCTGTTAGTCTTTAAGGTGCCACTGGACTCCTCACTATTTCTTTTGTTTATCATTTTTACAGTGCAAATGTTTGTAATAAAAATAATATACACTTTGATTTCAGTTACAACACAGAATATATATAAAAATGTAGAAAAACATCCAAAATATTTAATACATTTCAATTGGTATTCTGTTGTTTAACAGTGCAATTAAAACTGCGATTAATCGACAGCCCTAGTTTGTTGGTTTTGTCAACCATAGGCATATCTGAAATATTCAAAAAGGGCAAATGAATACCATTGTTTGGTAGACTATAAGTAACATGACATGCTCAGAATACAGAATAATGTCTCTGTTAAACATTAAAGGAGATAAATATCTACTTTGTGGCTGCAAAAGTTATCCATTTAATCCAGGTTTTTTTCTTGTCTAATAAAAAAGTGGGTCTGCTAAAAGTAGCAACAAAGTTTTCCAACTGGTTCATCAATAATATCTGTAATGCCAATCGGGGAAAAATATTTGTTATTTTTTCTTGTCTTTCAGTATAAAGCACAAAGTAACATCACTCTAATTAGGCTGATCCTTAAACTCAATATTGTGTTTGTTAACTCTTAATATTTGTTATTTCAAAATCTACAGTGTTGGTTAAGAATTGATGTGCATAAATAAGGACGTAGACTGGGAGGCTTAATAAGTGTAAACACAATTTAATTTACCACATTGTTCTCTCTAGAAGAAATTTATGGGATACAACATACTAAGTGTGCAATCTTTTTATCATTTGTACTGTAGTTTTAGACTGAATGCAAATAGACTGGCTTTTATGCAATTGTTAATATATAGGTTGATAAAAATGCTAATTTTGGTTTGATCCAGCTTCTGTTGGATTCGGTGTCAGATGGATTGAGCCCAGAAACTGGTTAGACAGCACAAGAAAGAAGTTTGCCACAAAACATAGCAGGGGAACACAGGACCGACTTTTAATATCTATGAAATAAGATCATGATGTTATAGAAGATTGTTTAATGCAGTACCATTCACACTCTGTTTTTCCTACAAATTTATATGCACTAATGTTCGCATTAGAAGTGGGTACTGCAGAACTGAAAACAAAATAGGTAAAGCACATATAAAAACATGTTTGGTGACTGAATTTTTGCTAGTAATGTCTATTAAATTAGGAACTCATGCTAATGAGATATCACAGTAGTATTCAGATAAAAATAGGCTGCAAACCCCCTATTTCTTAGGCTTCTGTGGTGTATAATATATGCTTACTCTGTTTCTAACAGTTTTTTACTCTGTCCTTGAACCATTTTTCTCAGCCTATTTTTTAACATTTTAAATATGTTCCTTATAATACTGACTTTGGCTGTATTAGAAACTAAATTACAGTTTCAATAGTACAGGTAGTTACATGACTATGTAGTATCTTGGTTAAAATGTATCCTAAAGCATTTTGAATTCAAGGAAAGGCTAATACATTTAGAACTGTAAAGTTAAATTAAAGTTCTGGCACTCAGACTTTACAAAGTACAGTAACACTGATTTTAAACTGATTTATAAACATGCAGAGAAGCACCTACCCGGATAAGTTAGTAAATTTTGATGGATCTCCAAAATGACACCTGCATTGTCTGTATACTGTCACTTGTGCACACAAATGATAGGCCATACAAATATAAAGACCTATCTTTGTGCACAAACAGCATAGTTTTTTCACAGATTGGGATTACACATGCACATTTTGTCATTTGCGTGCAATAACTAAGTGGGAAAATTTGAACTCACAATAATTTGCATAAGTAAAATTGCTTTGTATAAAGAGAGGCCAAATTGAGATCACTTTGAAAATATGGCCTAGTGTGTAAAGAGACATTATCGATCAGTTTCATTTCCAAATTTGACCTTTCTTTAAATCAGCTGTGTTTATTTGTAAGCTCTTCTGGGCAGGGACTATGGCCTAGATTTGCCTCTGTTACCCCAGTGAAAATCCAGAGTAACTAATGGAAACTGGTTGTTTAGCATGGACCTTGAGGTACTCTGATGCCTTGGGGACGAGAGCAGTATAAAAGCCGATAGTTAGGTAGACTGGTTTCTCCTTAAAAAAAAATCTCACATGGCTATAGTTATACCGTTTGCAATGGTGTGGTGCCCTCCAGGTTGTAAACAACAGGAAGTTCTATAGTACATCTAGACAACATTTTTTGACTGAAATATTTTTTTGTTGAAAAATGAAGATTTGGCGACACCAAAAAATTTCACACATTTGTGTCTGTTTTGTCAAATTGTTCATTTGGAACAAACAAAAAAAAATCTGAAAAAATAAAAATATTTTGTTTCAACATTTTCAGAATGAAACATTTTGTTTTTTCATTTCAAAATGTTTTTTCATTTGAAACTTCCTTACATTTTTTAATTAAAGGGAAAGAAAAAAGCTTGAAATCAAAATGAAATGTTCAGTTTTGGCTGAACATTTCATTTGACCTGAAATGATTTTATTTTTGATTTTACTGAAAATTTTTAAATTATTTTTGTTTTTTCAGTCTGACCTGAATGTTTTTGGGGACTTCTTGAAATTGCCAACAAACTGAAAAAAATCACTTATTCACTCAGTATCTGAGTGAAATCTGAACTCCAACCTAGCTCATAAGAGCTAAAGATCTGATGGACCTCTTCATCCTTTCCTGACAGGTAGGAAGATTTGGGCAGGCCAAATGAATGGGAATGGTGTATATCATAGACCAGAACAGAAAGGATAAGTGTAGGTGCATAGTTGGGGTTGCAGAACTGGAAAGGAGAAGCAAAGTAGAACTGGGTGAGGGAGCCTGACAGAAAAGTGTTGGCAGGTCTAGAGCTGGTTGAAAATGTTCATGACTGGACTGAAATGTTCACTTGAATCTGTGTATGCAGTGTTGTTGTTGTAGCCTTGTTGGTCCCCAGGGTACCAGAGAGAAAAGGGGGTGAGGTAATATCTTTTATTGGACCAACTTTGCTAGACATCAAAAATCATGGACTGGATAGAGATTTATAGCTTATTCCAACCATCTATAACCAACTGACAACCCCATCTCCCAGCTGCCTTTCCCTCCCCACTTTCCTTTCTCCCCTAGGATTGGAGAAGTGTAAAAGGTCCATTTCTCCTTGAATGGTCCCTTGAAATATGTGTTAACTACTTATGCTAAACAACCTGTTCCACTTTGTATTTAGCTGTGACTCTCTGGGTATGTCTACACTGCAATTAAACACTTTTGGCTGGCCTGTGTTAGCGGACTCGGGCTTGCAAGGCTCAGGCTACGGGGCTGTTTAATTGCAGTGTAGACATTTGGGCTGGAGCTGAAGCCTGAGTTCTGGGACCATGTGAGGGGGGGAATCACAGAACCCGAACACCGGCTGTGTTGCGAGTCTTTTATTCAAGTGTAGACATACCTTCTGAGTATGTTTCTCAGAAGAGTTCTGTATAAGCTGGAAAGCTTGTCTCTCTCAACAGTAGTTGGTCCAATAAAAGATATTACTTCATCCACCTGAACTATTGTAGATTTAACAAAACTTTCCCTAAAACACAAGGTGTTCTATGGTCCATAGCTGAGGCAGGAAGCTTACCAGCCTCCGGACCCACAGCTGAGCCAGGACTGATGGCTGGCAGACTCCCCATTCTTTGACACCAGCACTAGGATCCCTGGTTGGAGCTGGAACTATAGGGGCTGCTAGCCTCCATGGCAGCCTGCCAGCTCCTGAATCCCTGGCTGGAGCAGGCAGTTGTCATCCCAAAAGCCTCTTCAGGCCAACTGGCAGAGGGGTCCCTGTACTGTAACTCATATCAGGCCTGACACACTCATTGCCCCAATGCACTGTTGTTATAATATATATCTCAAAGATACCATGTAAAGTATCATATGTAAACTGGTGACACGCTGGTACCAAAAATCATTGCATGATATATGTACGAGTTGGGTACAGAGAGATACAGATGTGTGCAGGAAATATGTTCTTAAAATGCGTTTGGAAGGCAGAGCATAAAACCCAGTTTGTCCCAGACAAAGGAATGTCCATTTACCTGTTTGAGCACCTTGGTCACTGGCAGAACACAATGAAAGTACATTTACGTATAAGTGAGGTTAAGATTTTGTCATGGTTATTTTTAGTAAAAGTCACGGACAGGTTGCGGGCAATAAACAAAAATTCACAGAAGCCCATGACCTGTCCCTGACTTTTACTGACAATAATGGGGTGGGGGCTGCTGATTGCTGGGGAAGGGGAAACTGAAGCCTGAGCACTGTGGTGGGAGGGCTCTAGACCCTGCCACCATGGGGGCTGACAGCTCCATCTCCAGCCCCTGATTCCGTTGCTGCGGTGGGGGCTGAAGTTGAAGAAGTCACAGAGGTTTGTTAAAGTTACGGAATCAGTGACCTCTGCAACTAAATTGTATCCTTACATATAAGGTAAACTAAGCCACCAAGCTAAACGAGCGGTGGAGATGACTGCTTAACAATCACCCCAGAGAACAGAATCTGCACCACAAGAAGCCTTCCTGGCTCTTGAGGCAGAGACAATGAACTTTGAGTGATAAAAGGGGGAGCAAAAAGACTTTGTGGTTATCCATTACTATGGTCACAAGAGAGTACAGCATCCTTTGAACCTATGAAAGCTAGAGTTTATTGGCCAGAAAGGCAAGAGCTGTCAGGTACTTGATGGAAGTGAGAAACCTGCTTAAATAAAGATTGTAACTAGCTAAAAATTAAGTTTTAGTCAGGTGAAAGCATGTTTTGTTTTGTTTTTTTGTTTGTAAGCCTACCTGCCATTCTTATTCTTGCTAAGTATCACTCAAATCTCTATTCTTTGTTAGTAAACTTATTCTGGTTTTATTTACAAACCATCTTGGTGCTATGTATTTAAATGGAGTGAGAGTCCTTAGCTAAACCAACAGGCTTGTGTGTGTTCTGTCTCTTTGGAGGCACCGAATTTGATCGTTTCTGTGCGTCAGTGAGAGAGACTGGACACTGCAGAGAGACATCTCTGGGGAACTGGTGTTCACTAGTTTTTACCTATGTGATGCAGACTAAAGGGGAAGGTGGCTGTCTTCACTAATATGGTCACCATTGTTACAAAATTGTGAAATCTTGTACAAAGTATACCTTGTGAAGTATCACTGGAAAGGTTGTAATCTGCTAAGTAGTAGCATCCTGTTTGAATGTGTGGATCATTGTTTTATATGAAGTTATGAAACTTTGCTATGTGTTTGGTATCTCAAAAATGTTGTGAGGTTGAGGAACGCCCACAGGTTAACTCTTCAGAGATAACAAACCGTAAACAAGAGTGAAGACACCTTAGGTGGCAAGTTGCAGATGGGTGCAAGCAACGATTTACAAGGGACAACTCATGGGAGCTGCATGAAGGGCCAAGTGCACCTCCAGCAGGGTCAAGTGCCTCCAGCAGCTGGCCCGAGGAGGGAGAGGAAGGGGTGGGTCCAGAGCCGGAAGGGAAGAGGCGGGGCCAGAGCCTCTCCTCTTCCAGCCACGCTGCCTGGGATGCTTCCCGGTGAGCACAGTGGCTGACTGAGAGAGCGCCTGGCTGTGGCAGCAGCAGGCTGTCCTCCGCCCAGGCTCAGCTTCTGGAGACAGTGGCCGAGTGAGCCAGAGCCCCCCTCCTCTCCAGCTCAGAGTCGGCTCCCAGAAGCTGACCCTGGGCAGGGAGCGGGCTGCCACTGTTCCCTGTCCAGGCTCACCTTCTGGGGACAGGAGCCAACTCTGAGCATGCCGGGAAGGGTGAGGGGGCACCAACTCGCTCAGCCACTGTCCCGGAAGCCAAGCCCAGGTGGGAGGCAGCCCACTGCTGCCGTAGCCAGGTGCTCTCCCAGGCAGCTGCTGTGCTGCACCGGGCAGCATCCAGGAGTGGATCTGGGACTTGGCGGCCAGGAAGAGCAGCCGAACATGCCAGGGGGAGTTGGCACAGCGGGAGGACAGAGCCCCCACCCGGGTAACGTGGGATGGGGAGGGGACAGGGAGAGGGCGGGGGCCTTGGGCTGGGGGCAGGTGGGGAGGACTCATGTGGGGGGGTCAGGTGCCCCCCTCCTTTACCTGGTGCCCCCTTTGTCTCCCTCCCACAAATTGCCTCATGGAGAAGTGTGTAGGCCATGGAGATGCTTACCCCGTGAGACAGCCAGTATTTTTCCAGCAAAAGAGTCAAGATAGAGCAAAGGCTCCTGGCCACCTCTTTTCTACCGCATCTCTTGATTGGTGAATTCTAACAAGGGGAGATTATGAACAAAATGACTGAGGTCCCCAAACTATTTGAGCAACCCAGAGAGACTCATAGAAAACTAGCAGATTTAACATCCCTGTTATTATTTTGGACTATATGCTGTGATCCAACTGTAATGTATTTTATCTGCTTTAACCATTTAATAACACTAATTTCTTTCTCTTAGTTAGTAAACCTTTAGTTAGTTTCTAAAGGATTGACTACAGCGTTGTCTTTGGTGAGATCTGAAGCATATTTTGACCTGGGATAAGTGACTGGTCTTTTGGGACTGGAAGAACCTAATGTGTGGTGAATTTTGGTTTTAATAACCTTTCATCATAAAGTCCAGTTAGTCTGGGTGGTAATATGGGCTGAAGGGTCTAAAGAGACTGCCCGTGGCTCCGTGTTAAGCTAGTATAATGATCCAGGAGCACACATTTGTGGCTGGTTTGGTTAAATCTGATTATAGAACAACCCACTAGTGTGGGAGTGTATGCCCAGTTTTTGTCAGTCTGACTTGAAATTGGTTCACTCAGGGTATGGCTACACTACAAAATTAGATCGATTTTATAGAAGTCAATTTTTAGAAATCACACAATCGACTGTATAAAATCATGTCCCCACTAAGCGCATTAAGTCAGCGGAGTGCATCCTCAATACGGTGGCTAGCATCAACCAATGGAGCAGTGCACTGTGGGTAGCTATCCCACAGTTCACGCAGTCTCGGTTGCCCATTGGAATTCTGGGTTAAGTTCCCAATGCCTGATGGGGCAAAAACATTGTCATGGGTCGTTTGGGTATATGTCGTCAGTCGCCCCTCCCTCCATGAAAGCAACAGCAGACAGTCGTTTCGCACCTTTTTTCCTGGGTTACCCGTGCAGACGCCATACCATGGCAAGCATGGAGCCTGCTCAGCTCACCCACTCAACCGCTGCTGTTGTGAGCATTGTAAACACTTTGCGCATTTATCCTGGAGTATGTGCAGAACCGGGCTAAGACGCCAGCACGAGGACAATTGTGATGAGGACATGGCTGTGGCAATTGGGACATCATGGTGGCAGTGGGGCTGGTTGATACAGTGGAACACCAATTCTGGGCCCAGCAAACAAGCACAGACTGATGGGACTGCATAGTGTTGCAGGTATGGGATCATTCACAATGGCTGCGAAACTTTCGCATGCATAAGGCCACTTTCCTTGAACTTTGTGAGTTGCTTTTCCTCACCCTGAAGCACAGGAATAACAAGATGAGAGCTGCCCTGACAGTTGAGAAACAAGTGGCGATAGCTCTGAGGAAGCTTGCAACGTCTGACTGCTACCGGTCAGTCGGGAATCAATTTTGGAGTGGGCAAGTCTACCGTGGGGACTGCTGTGATCCAAGTAGCCAGTGCAATCACTGATGTTCTGTTAGCAAGGGTAGTGACTCTGGGAAATGTTCAGGCTGTTCGAGCAGTTGCAAGAAGGGACTTACTTCCCAGACCAGAAAATTACTGTTGGGGATGTTGAAATGCCCATAGTTATCCTTGGGGACCCAGCCTACCTCTTGCTCCCATGGCTCATGAAGCCGTACACAGGCGGCCTGGACAGTAGTAAGGAGCAGTTCAACTATAGGCTGAGCAAGTGCAGAATGGTGGTAGAATGTGCCTTTGGACGTTTAAAAGTACGTTGGTGCTGTTTGCTGCCTAGGTTAGACCTCAGCGCAACCAACATTCCCACTGTTATTGCTGCTTGCTGTGTGCTCCATAATATCTGTGAGAGTAAGGGGGAGACGTTTATGGTGGGGTGGCAGGTTGAGACAAATTGCCTGGTGGCCGATTACGTGCAGCCAGACACCAGGGCGATTAGAAGAGCACAGCTGGGCGTGCTGCGCATCAAAGAGGCTTTGAAAACCAGTTTCATGACTGGCCAGACTATGGTGTGACAGTTGTGTGTGTTTCTCCTTGCTGCAAACCCGCCCCCTTTGTTGATTTTTAATTCCCTGTAAGCCAACCACCCTCCCCACTTCGATCACAGCTGGCAAAGGAAATCAAGTAACTATTGTTTTGAAACCATGTATTCTTTCTTTCTTTCTTTCTTTCTTTCTTTTTTAAAAAAAGTGAGATAACTGCCAAGATAGCCGGGGTGGGGTGGATTTGGGGAGGAGGGAAGGACAAGGCCACATTGCTTATTGTAGCCACACTACAAATCAAAACTGTTTTTTGAATGACAGCCTTCTGTTGCTTGGGTCATCCTCTGGAGTGGAGTGGCTGGGTGCCCGGAGCCTGCCCCCGGCCCCCATCCCGCCCCCTGCGTTCTTGGGCGTCTGGGTGAGGGGGATATGGAACTTGGGGAGGAGGGCAGGCGGTTATACAATGGATGCAGCGGGGGGTCTGTGCTCCTGTTGGCTTTTCTGCAGCTCCAACAGATGCTTCATCATGTCCGTTTGCTCCCCCATTAGCCTCAGCATCGCCTCCTGCCTCTGCTCTTCACGCTCACTTAATGCTTTCCTGGACTCTGCCATTAAATGCCTCCATGCATTAAGCTGTGCCCTATCAGTGCGGGAGGACTGCATGAGCTCGGAAAATACTGTCATCGCGAGTGCCTTTTTTTTTTTTTTCACCTTCTAATCTGTGGTAACCTCAAGGATGGAGATGATAGGGGGAGCATAGAAACATTTGCACCTGGGGGGAGATAAAAAGGGAGAGTAAAATTTAAGATGATACATTTTTGAGAACAAAAGGGAGACTCTTTCACAGTGAATCAAACAATTCACAGCAGACAGCACATATGCTTTAGGTACAAGGTTGCATTTTGCCTTTTATATTGAGTGCCTGCCGATATGGTGACACATCACAAATGGCTGGGCAAAAGAATTTGGTTACCAGGCAGCCATGGTAAGCCTTTTGGTACGCGGGGTTGGCTTCTTACGCATTCATAACATGTGGGAATGGAAAAGGATGGCGCTGCAGTTTGTAACCCATAGCAAGCAATGCTGGTTGGGTTTCACATTTAAAAGGAGGGGCTGCGGTTTTCAGGTGGATATGCAGCACACACCTCCCCACACCCCACCGCGTGGCTATTCTCTGGCATGATCCCTTCACCCCTCCCCCTGCCGCGTGCCTATTCTCCGGGATAATCCCTTTTAGCCAAGCGCAAACAACCCAGCATGAATGGGGTTCTTTTACTGTTCCCTTACAAAAATTCCCCTATTTCAACCAGGTGACCATGAATCATATCACTCTACTGAGGCTAACACAGAAAGATATAGATCGATTGTTGCTTGAATGCGTCCAAAACTCAGGACCATTCGCTGTCATGCTTTGTGCTGCAACGGTTCCAGACTACTTGCTACTGGCTTGGCATGGTAAAGTGTCCTACCGTGGAGGACGAAATAAAGCAGCCCTCCTCAGAAACCTTCTACAAAGGCTTTCAGAGTACCTACAGAAGAGCTTCAAGGAGATGTCCCTGGAGGATTCCCGCTCCATCCCTAGACACTTTAACAGACTTTTTTCCAGTAGCTGTACTGGCCATGAATGCATCCCAATTCTTCAGGGAAAATCTAACATTAAACACTATTGCTTTTAAACCCTGTACTGTAGTTACAAAGGTGCCTTCTCCGGCTTCAGGGTCGGGTATCCCGCCTTGGGAGGGTATTGGCTCCAGGGTGATGAAAGGGTCCTGGCCGCCGGGGAGGACTGATTCACTGCTTGCCTGCTGCGCATTCTCCTCTTCCTCCTCCACAAAATCCTCTTCCCTGTTGAGTGAGACTCCTCCCTTGCAGATGTCCAGACAGTGGTGGGGTAGTGGTAGGGTGTCCCCCCCCTAGAATGCCATGCAGCTGATCATAGAAGCAGCATGTATGGGGCTCTGACCTGGAGCAACCATTTGCCTCCTTTGTCTTTTGGTAGGCTTGCCTGAGCTCCTTAACTTTCATGTGGCACTGCTGTGTGTCCCTGTTGTAGTCTCTGTCCATCATGCCCTGTGTGATTTTGGCATATATATTAGCATTTCTTCTTTTTGATCGGAGTTTGGCCTGCACAGATTCTTCTCCCCATACAGCAATCAGATCAAGTGTCTTCCTTTCCTCCATGCTGGAGCTCATTTGCGATCCTGGGGGGACTGCATGGTCACCTGTGCTGCTGAGGTCGCCATGCAGATCAAACAGGAAATGAAATTCAAAATTTCCCAGGGCTTTTCCTGTATACCTGGCTAGTGCATCGGAGTTGAAAGTGCCGTCCAGAGTGGTCACATTGGAGCACTCTGGGGGTATGTCTACACTACGAAATTAGGTCAAATTTATAGAAGTCGGTTTTTTAGAAATTGTTTTTATATATTCGAGTGTGTGTGTGTCCCCACAGAAAATGCTCTAAGTGCATTAAGTGCATCAACTCGGCGGAGTGCTTCCACAGTACCGAGGCAAGTGTCGACTTCCGGAGTGTTGCACTGTGGGTAGCTATCCCACAGTTCCCGCAGTCTCTGCTGCCCATTGGAATTCTGGGTTGAGATCCCAATGCCTGATGGGGCTAAAACATTGTCGTGGGTGGTTCTGGGTACATATCGTCAGGCCCCCGTTCCCTCCCTCTCTCCGTGAAAGCAGCAGCAGACAATCATTTCGCGCCTTTTTTCTTGAGTTACCTGTGCAGACGCCATACCACGGCAAGCATGGAGCCCGCTCAGGTAACCGTCACCGTATGTCTCCTGGGTGCTGGCAGACATGGTACTGCATTGCTACACAGCAGCATCAACCCATTGCCTTGTGGCAGCAGACGGTACAGTAGGACTGGTAGCAGTCATCGTCATGTCCAACGTGCTCCTGGTCGCTTCTGTGAGGTCGATCAGGAGCGCCTGGGCAGACATGGGCGCAGGGACTAAATTTGGAGTGACTTGACCAGGTCATTCTCTTTAGTCCTGCAGTCAGTCCTATTGAACCATCTTATGGTGAGCAGGCAGGTGATACGGATTGCTAGCAGTCCTACTGTACCATCTTCTGCCAGGCAGGCAAGAGATGTGGATGTCTTGCAGTCCTTCTGCACCATCTGCTGCCAGCCAAAGATGTAAAAGATAGATGGAGTGGATCAAAACAAGAAATAGACCAGATTTGTTTTGTACTCATTTGCTTCCCCCCCTCCCCCGTCTAGGGGACTCATTCCTCTAGGTCACACTGCAGTCACTCACAGAGAAGGTGCAGCGAGGTAAATCTAGCCATGTATCAATCAGAGGCCAGACCAACCTGCTTGTTCCAATAAGAACAATTACTTAGGTGCACCATTTCTTATTGGAACTCTCCGTGAAGTCCTGCCTGAAATACTCATTGATGTAAAGCCACCCCCTTTGTTCATTTTAATTCCCTGTAAGCCAACCCTGTAAGCCATGTCGTCAGTCGCCCCTCCCTCCGTCAGAGCAACGGCAGACAATCGTTCCGCGCCTTTTTTCTGTGCGGACGCCATACCAAGGCAAGCATGGAGGCCGCTCAGCTCACTTTGGCAATTAGGAGCACATTAAACACCACACGCATTATCCAGCAGTATATGCAGCACCAGAACCTGGCAGAGCGATACTGGGCGAGGAGGCGACGTCAGCGCGGTCACGTGAGTGATCAGGACATGGACACAGATTTCTCTGAAAGCATGGGCCCTGCCAATGCATGCATCATGGTGCTAATGGGGCAGGTTCGTGCTGTGGAACGCCGATTCTGGGCTCGGGAAACAAGCACAGACTGGTGGGACCACATAGTGTTGCAGGTCTGGGACGATTCCCAGTGGCTGCGAAACATTCGCATGCGTAAGGGCACTTTCATGGAACTTTCTGACTTGCTTTCCCCTGCCCTGAAGCGCATGAATACCAAGATGAGAGCAGCCCTCACAGTTGAAAAGCGAGTGGCGATAGCCCTGTGGAAGCTTGCAATGCCAGACAGCTACCGGTCAGTTGGGAATCAATTTGGAGTGGGCAAATCTACTGTTGGGGCTGCTGTGATGCAAGTAGCCCACGCAATCAAAGATCTGCTGATATCAAGGGTAGTAACCCTGGGAAATGTGCAGGTCATAGTGGATGGCTTTGCTGCAATGGGATTCCCTAACTGTGGTGGGGCCATAGACGGAACCCATATCCCTATCTTGGCACTGGAGCACCAAGCCGCCGAGTACGTAAACCGCAAGGGGTACTTTTCAATAGTGCTGCAAGCTCTGGTGGATCACAAGGGACGTTTCACCAACATCAACGTGGGATGGCCGGGAAAGGTACACGACGCTCGCATCTTCAGGAACTCTGGTCTGTTTCAAAAGCTGCAGGAAGGGACTTTATTCCCAGACCAGAAAATAACCATTGGGGATGTTGAAATGCCTATAGTTATCCTTGGGGACCCAGCCTACCCCTTAATGCCATGGCTCATGAAGCCGTACACAGGCAGCCTGGACAGTAGTCAGGAGCTGTTCAACTACAGACTGAGCAAGTGCAGAATGGTAGTAGAATGTGCATTTGGACGTTTAAAGGCGCGCTGGCGCAGTTTACTGACTCGCTTAGACCTCAGCGAAACCAATATTCCCACTGTTATTACTGCTAGCTGTGCACTCCACAATATCTGTGAGAGTAAGGGGGAGACATTTATGGCGGGATGGGAGGTTGAGGCAAATCGCCTGGCTGCTGGTTACGCGCAGCCAGACACCAGGGTGGTTAGAAGAGCACAGGAGGGTGCGGTACGCATCAGAGAAGCTTTGAAAACCAGTTTCATGACTGGCCAGGCTACGGTGTGAAAGTTCTGTTTTGTTTCTCCTTGATGAAACCCCCCACCCCTTGGTTCACTCTAGTTCCCTGTAAGCTAACCACCCTCCCCTCCTCCCTTCGATCACCGCTTGCAGAGGCAATAAAGTCATTGTTGCTTCACATTCATGCATTCTTTATTCATTCATCACACAAATAGGGGGATGACTACCAAGGTAGCCCAGGAGGGGTGGTGGAGGAGGGAAGGAAAATGCCACACAGCACTTTAAAAGTTTACAACTTTAAAATGTATTGAATGCCAGCCTTCTGTTTTTTGGGCAATCCTCTGTGGTGGAGTGGCTGGTTGGCCGGAGGCCCCCCCACCGCGTTCTTGGGCGTCTTGGTGTGGAGGCTATGGAACTTGGGGAGGAGGGTGGTTGGTTACACAGGGGCTGTAGTGGCAGTCTGTGCTCCAGCTGCCTTTTGCTGCAGCTCAACCATACACTGGAGCATACTGGTTTGGTGCTCCAGCAGCCTCAGCATTGAATTCTGCCTCCTCTCATCACGCTGCCGCCACATTTGAGCTTCAGCCCTCTCTTCAGCCCACCACCTCTCCTCCCAGTCATTTTGTACTTTCCTGCACTCTGACATTATTTGCCTCCACGCATTCGCCTGTGCTCTGTCAGCATGGGAGGACAGCATGAGCTCAGAGAACATTTCATCACGAGTGCGTTTTTTTTTCTTTCTAATCTTCACTAGCCTCTGGGAAGGAGAAGATCCTGTGATCATTGAAACACATGCAGCTGGTGGAGGAAAAAAAAAGGGACAGCAGTATTTAAAAAGACACATTTTATAAAACAGTGGCTACAGTCTTTCAGGGTAAACCTTGCTGTTAACATTACATACATAGCACATGTGCTTTCGTTACAAGGTCGCATTTTGCCTCCCCCCAACGCGTGGCTACCCCCTCAACCCTCCCCCCTCCCCATGGCTAACAGCGGGGAACATTTCTGTTCAGCCACAGGCAAACAGCCCAGCAGGAATGGGCACCTCTGAATGTCCCCTTAAGAAAAGCACCCTATTTCAACCAGGTGACCATGAATGATATCACTCTCCTGAGGATGACACAGAGAGATAAAGAACGGATGTTGTTTGAACGCCAGCAAACATACACTGCAATGCTTTGTTCTACAATGATTCCCTAGTACGTGCTACTGGCTGGAGTGATAAAGTGTCCTACCATGGAGGACGCAATAAGCAATACAGCGGTGCATAGACAATCCAGGAAGTTTTTGGAAAGCGTAGGGGACAATTTCCTGGTGCAAGTGCTAGACGAGCCAACTAGGGGGGGAGCTTTTCTTGACCTCCTGCTCACAAACAGGGAAGAATTAGTGGGGGAAGCAAAAGTGGATGGGAATCTGGGAGGCAGTGACCATGAGATGGTCGAGTTCAGGATCCTGACACAGGGAAGAAAGGTAAACAGCAGGATACGGACCCTGGACTTCAGGAAAGCAGACTTTGACTCCCTCAGGGAGCAGATGGGTAAGATCCCCTGGGGGACTAACATGAAGGGGAAAGGAGTCCAGGAGAGCTGGCTGTATTTCAAGGAATCCCTGTTGAGGTTACAGGGACAAACCATCCCGATGAGTCGAAAGAATAGTAAATATGGCAGGCGACCAGCTTGGCTTAATGGTGAAATCCTAGCGGATCTTAAACATAAAAAAGAAGCTTACAAGAAGTGGAAGGTTGGACATATGACCAGGGAAGAGTATAAAAATATTGCTCGGGCATGTAGGAATGAAATCAGGAGGGCCAAATCGCACCTGGAGCTGCAGCTAGCAAGAGATGTCAAGAGTAACAAGAAGGGTTTCTTCAGGTATGTTGGCAACAAGAAGAAAGCCAAGGAAAGTGTGGGCCCCTTACTGAATGAGGGAGGCAACCTAGTGACAGAGGATGTGGAAAAAGCTAATGTGCTCAATGCTTTTTTTGCCTCCGTCTTCACTAACAAGGACAGCTCCCAGACTGCTGCGCTGGGCATCGCAACATGGGGAGTAGATGGCCAGCCCTCTGTGGAGAAAGAGGTGGTTAGGGACTATTTAGAAAAGCTGGACGTGCACAAGTCCATGGGGCCGGACGAGTTGCATCCGAGAGTGCTAAAGGAATTGGCGGATGTGATTGCAGAGCCATTGGCCATTATCTTTGAAAACTCGTGGCGAACGGGGGAAGTCCCAGATGACTGGAAAAAGGCTAATGTAGTGCCAATCTTTAAAAAAGGGAAGAAGGAGGATCCTGGAAACTACAGGCCAGTCAGCCTCACCTCAGTCCCCGGAAAAATCATGGAGCAGGTCCTCAAGGAATCAATCCTGAAGCACTTAGACGAGAGTAAAGTGATCAGGAACAGTCAGCATGGATTCACCAAGGGAAGGTCATGCCTGACTAATCTAATCGCCTTCTATGATGAGATTACTGATTCTGTGGATGAAGGGAAAGCAGTGGATGTATTGTTTCTTGACTTTAGCAAAGCTTTTGACACTGTCTCCCACAGTATTCTTGTCAGCAAGTTAAAGAAGTATGGGCTGGATGAATGTACTATAAGGTGGGTAGAAAGTTGGCTAGATTGTCGGGCTCAACGGGTAGTGATCAATGGCTCCATGTCTAGTTGGCAGCCGGTGTCAAGTGGAGTGCCCCAGGGGTCGGTCCTGGGGCCGGTTTTGTTCAATATCTTCATAAATGATCTGGAGGATGGTGTGGATTGCACTCTTAGCAAATTTGCAGATGATACTAAACTGGGAGGAGTGGTAGATACGTTGGAGGGCAGAGATAGGATACAGAGGGACCTGGACAAATTGGAGGATTGGGCCAAAAGAAACCTGATGAGGTTCAATAAGGATAAATGCAGGGTCCTGCACTTAGGACGGAAGAACCCAATGCACAGCTACAGACTAGGGACCGAATGGCTAGGCAGCAGTTCTGCGGAAAAGGACCTAGGGGTTACAGTGGACGAGAAGCTGGATATGAGTCAGCAGTGTGCCCTTGTTGCCAAGAAGGCCAATGGCATTTTGGGATGTATAAGTAGGGGCATAGCGAGCAGATCGAGGGACGTGATTGTTCCCCTCTATTCGACATTGGTGAGGCCTCATCTGGAGTACTGTGTCCAGTTTTGGGCCCCACACTACAAGAAGGATGTGGATAAATTGGAGAGAGTCCAGCGAAGGGCAACAAAAATGATTAGGGGTCTGGAACACATGACTTATGAGGAGAGGCTGAGGGAACTGGGATTGTTTAGTCTGCAGAAGAGAAGAATGAGGGGGGATTTGATAGCTGCTTTCAACTACCTGAGAGGTGGTTCCAAAGAGGATGGTTCTAGACTATTCTCAGTGGTAGAAGATGACAGGACAAGGAGTAATGGTCTCAAGTTGCAGTGGGGGAGGTTTAGGTTGGATATTAGGAAAAACTTTTTCACTAGGAGGGTGGTGAAACACTGGAATGCGTTACCTAGGGAGGTGGTAGAATCTCCTTCCTTAGAAGTTTTTAAGGTCAGGCTTGACAAAGCCCTGGCTGGGATGATTTAATTGGGGATTGGTCCTGCTTTGAGCAGGGGGTTGGACTACATGACCTCCTGAGGTCCCTTCCAACCCTGATATTCTATGATTCTATGATAAGGCTGCCCTCCCCAGAAACCTTTTGCAAAGGCTTTGGGAGTACATCCAGGAGAGCCGCGAATGCCAGGGCAAATTAATCCTTTCACATGCTTGCTTTTAAACCATGTATAGTATTTTAAAAGGTACACTCACCAGAGGTCCCTTCTCCGCCTGCCGGGTCCATGAGGCAGCCTTGGGTGGGTTTGGGGATTACTGGCTCCAGGTCCAGGGTGAGAAACAGTTCCTGGCTGTCGGGAAAACCGGTTTCTCCGCTTGCTTGCTGTGAGCTATCTACAACCTCATCATCATCATCATCTTCTTCGTGCCCAAAACCTGCTTCCGTGTTGCCTCCATCTCCATTGAAGGAGTCAAACAACATGGCTGGGGTAGTGGTGGTTGAACCCCCTAAAATGGCATGCAGCTCATCATAGAAGCGGCATGTTTGGGGCTCTGACCCGGAGCGGCCTTCACCACTCTGGTTTTCTGGTAGGCTTGCCTCAGCTCCTTAAGTTTCACGCGGCACTGCTTCAGGTCCCTGTTATGGCCTCTGTCCTTCATGCCCTGGGAGATTTTGACAAAGGTTTTGGCATTTCGAAAACTGGAACGGAGTTCTGATATCACGGATTCCTCTCCCCATATAGCGATCAGATCCCATATCTCCCGTTCAGTCCATGCTGGAGCTCTTTTGCGATTCTGGGACTCCATCATGGTCACCTCTGCTGATGAGCTCTGCATGGTCACCTGCAGCTTGCCACGCTGGCCAAACAGGAAATGAGATTCAAAAGTTTTGCGGTTCTTTTGCTGTCTACCTTGCCAGTGCATCTGAGTTGAGGGTGCTGTCCAGAGCTGTCACAATGGAGTACTTTGGGATAGCTCATGGAGGCCAATACCGTCGAATTGTGTCCACAGTACCCCAAATTCAACCCGGCAAGGCCGATTTAAGCGCTAATCCACTTGTCAGGGGTGGAGTAAAGAAATCGATTTTAAGAGCCCTTTAAGTCGGAAAAAAGGGCTTCATCGTATGGATGGGTGCAGGTTTACATCGATTTTAACGCTGCTAAATTCGACCTAAAGTCCTAGTGTAGACCAGGGCTGGGATAGCTCCCACAGGCCAATAACGTCGATTTGCGTCCACACTACCCCAAATTCAACCCAGCAAGGTCGATTTTAGCACTACTCCCCTCACCAGGGAGGAGTACAGAAGTCGATTTTAAGAGCCCTTTAGGTCAACGGAACGGGGTTGGTTGTATAGATGCATTTATTTTAAAATCAACTTAATGCAGCTAAATTCGACCTAGCCCCATAGTGTAGACCAGGGCTCAGCGTGACAATCTGTAAAGCATGCTTTAGAGTGGCAGAGTTCAGAAGAGTTTGCTGGCAAGGCAGATAGGCTGGTGAGTCAGGGAGCTGAAACGCAGCTTAGCAACAGCAAAACTCAGTTGCTGAGGCAAAGAGTGGTAACACACGTGGCTCACAATTTTGAGTGTCCTGACCACAATGTCACAGCAGGGCTCTGCTCCACAGGAAGAGCAATGGCTGGAGCCAGATCTCTAGAGCCTGGTAGACTCCCTGCTTCACAGCAGGGCTCTTGCCAGCCCCTGGAGCCCTGGCTGAAGCTGGGAACCTAGCAGCCTGAGGGCTGGGAACAGCTAAGTGAAACTGACATTCTCTGTTTCAGGGCTCCTGTTCAATGAATGTCAAATTTCACCTTTTTTCAGGATAACCTTATTTCAGTGTTTCTGAAACAAAAATTTTCAGGGATTACCATCTCACTGAGAATGAAAGCAAATTAGAAAATACTGAAACTCCAGACAACCTGAAACCCCTGAGTTTCAGCTAGCTCTAGGAAGGCGATACACTGTTCCTGAAAGAGAAAGGTGATAAGATTGGTGTGTTGGTGTCAAGGGGGCTTCGAAGAGAAGATACAGTACAGATCTGGCTGCGAAAGGGGAGGGAAAGCCTGTTTGGGCTGCTGGTTTGTAGTTTTAGGGGGGGAAAAAGGGAGGTTCATGTAGGTCTGGAGGGAAGAACCCTCCATTTTTATTTAGTTATATTTTCAGGTAAGCATCCAATTACTGTGTGTTATGTGTATTCAGATTTGTTCATTTGAACAAGTTCATTTGAAATCAGCTTCCAAAGTTTCCGTAGCTTATCCATCGCTACGTTTTCATTTGGCTTAAAACTGTATTGATGTCACTTTTACATTTCAGTGGTTTCTGCTGCTGAATTAGTTAATCACTGTGCTGATATGATGGGAAAAAATACAAATAGCTGGGAATTAGATTAGTCACAATTGCAATTAAAACCCAATATACTGTATTTATTACTAAATAAACAAAGTAAAGACTTGGTGCAATATGCATTCTGATTTTTTTTTGAAGGCATATAACAATTGCTAAAGACCCAGCAACATAATGTAATTTAAGGAAATAGACATGTTACACCTGGGCAGTGCTGGAAATGAACACTCATATAATTTGTTTTAAATTCATGGGTATTTTTATGGTATCTTCACAGTGGTTTCTGAATGCCTCTCAAATATGAATGAATTAATCCTTATAACACTCCTGTGAGTCAGGGAAGAATTATTACTATCCCCATGAAACCCATGAGGTGTTTAATTCCTATTTTGCTTCAGACTTCACTAAAAAGGTTAATGGTGACCAGATACTTAACACAATGAATATTAACAACAAGGGGGAAGGCACACAAGCAAGAGTAGAGACAGAACAGTTTAAAGAATAGTTTGGTAAGTTATAGGTATATGTATATTCAAGTTGGCAGGGCCTCATGAAATTCATCATAGGGTACTTAAGGAAATAGGCGAAGCAATCCCATAACCGTTCGCAACTATCTTTGAGATCTCCAGGAGAATGGGTGAGGTCTTAGAAGACTGGAGAAGGGCAAATATATCATCTTTAAAAAGGGAAACAAAGAGGACCCAGGAAACTATAGATCAGTCAGTCTAACTTCGATATGTGGATAGATATTGGAACTAATTATTAAACAATCAATTTGTAAGCACAGAGAGGATGATAGGGTTATAAGGAATAGCCAGCATGAATTTGTCAAGAACAAATCATACCAAATCAACCTAATTTCCTTCTTTTGACAGGGTTACTGGCCAACTGGATAGGGTGGAAACAGTTAACATGATATATCTTGATTTAAATAAGGCTGTTGACACACTCCCACATGACATTCTCATAAGCAAACTAGGGAGATGTGGTTTAGATGAAATTACTATAGGGTGGGTGCACAGTTGGTTGAAAGTCAGTACTCAAAGAATAGTTATCAATAGTTTTCTGTCAAACTGGGAGGGTGTATTTAGCGGGGTCCCACAGGGATCTGTCCTGGGTCTGGAACTAGTCAATATTTTCATCAATGACTTGGATAATGGAGTGGAGAATACGCTTATAAAATTTGCAGATGACATCAAACTGGGCGGGGTTGAAAGCACTCTGAAATGCAGGATTAGAATTCAAAGTGACCTTGACAAGTGGTCTGAAATCAACAGATGAAATTTAATAAAGACAAGTGCAAAGTACTTCACTTAGAGAAAGGAAAAATCAAATGCACAAGCGAAAAATGGGGAATATCTGGCTAGGCAGTAGTACTGCTGAAAAGGATCTGGGAGTTATAGTGTATCACAAATAGAATATGCGTCAACAATGTGATGCAGCTCTGAAAAAGGCTAATATCATTCTGGGGTGTATTAACATGGGTGCTATATACAAGATGTAGGAGGTAATTGTCCCACAGTGCTTGGCACTGGTGAGGGCTCACCTGAGTAGATGGAGTGAGCATTCTGGAGACAAGACAGAAGATAATAACAATACCTAGCTCTCACATAGCGCTTTTCATCAGCAGATCTCAAAGTGCTTTACAAAGAAGGTCAGTAACCTTATCCCTAGTGGGCATGGTTCACATTATATGTATTCATATTTGTTGAAAGACAACAGGAGAGTACAATACAAAGTTGCTTTAGATGCTGAAACCTAGCAAGGACTTTAATATTAGAGAAGAACTCTAAGAGGAGTTAGATGTTATTTATATTGACTTCTAAAATTCCTATTTTACAGTTTCATTTGCATCATTATAGCAATTGAGTTACTACTTTGGGCATGAACTAATGTGAAAAACATTGCATTCCTTTAAGTGTTTGAATTATCAGAGGTGCTTTATTTTTTATTTCATTTTTATTAACAACTCATACACTAAGTGGGGGGGGGGGGAAAGGGGGTCGTGATTTTGCATGAAATTAAATTCCACAGCAGGTGAGTGCCCATCTCAGCATGCTGTAAAATATATTACAGTTTCTTGCAACTTTCTCTTAAAAAAAAAAAAATCCCCACAATTTTAATCCCTTAATTTTCCACTGGTGCATTAGTTGTAGTAAAACAGCACCTATCTTTTCATGTATACTGCAGCCTCAGGATTTTTCCTGCTGTGGGAATAAAGTATAAAGAAGCAGGTGTGCTGGGGGTTCAGTAGCACCCACTGGCTTGAAGTGGTTTCTATCATATACAGGGTTTACAATTTTGTTCAATGGCTTTCAGTACCCCTACTATAAATTTTGTTCCAATGTCACTGTAAAGTAGTTACTTCCGCTTTACTGAATAAACAAGCAACTATATTTTGACTATGAATAAGTGAGCATCATTTATATATGTGGGGCAAAAGGCTTCATTTTCCCTATGTCAAATTTATATGTACAGGCCAACGTGTATCCAGGTAAGATAGTACTATATATTTCTCAACTTGATATGCAGTTCCATAGTCCTCCTCTTATTACATAGGCAAGAGCTTTTGAAAATAATGGCACATGCATTTGTTTAATGAAACAGCCTAAAATCTGCTAAAGATATCATGTAGACAAAAATGCCTTTTTGAAAAAGGGACTTTGTTACCCAGCTATTTTAATGTGTCCTGTTTCTTCTTTGAAGCATGTTTAGTATGACTTTGGTAGCCAACGAATATTACCCCATATGATAAAATGTAGTGTCTTTTTACTGCAATAGTCAGTGGCTTATTGTTGAAGGTATAATCAAGTCCAGAAATTGCTAACTCTGCTGTTGAATTTAGGCCAATGATCTGCAGTCTTTTTCCCATGGTCCACCTTTTTTCCGTCCATCTTTTTTTCTCTGCTAAGCAGTATAAATCAATATTCACAAACAAGTTATGTAAAATTACATCATGATCATTACTCTAAGTTTACTACAGTTTTTTCCCCCCAATGGCTAGGTTTTACTGTTGTCAGATTTGGTTCTAAATCTACAGCATTATTATTTTGAGCAATTTGGCCCATTCTACTAAGACCTTCAGCAGGTTCTTTATAGACCCAAATCCCATTGCAACAATATGGTTAAGTTACAGTTTGCCAGAACCACTACAGTTGGGCTCTATAAATTATAGTATTTAGTGGTACCTGGAGAAGGAGAAATATTAGTGGTATGTGAGAAAAATAAAAATTACTTGGGGCACAAAAGTTGGTTACAGAAATGCCTTCCCAAAGCAGGAACCAGCAGGATTCACTAGTGAGGATTAAGACAACATGGAGCAATATGTTTCTAGAAAAGTTAATGTAACATTTAGGCCCTGTGTACCTATTGCATTTAATCATGAAGAACAGCTAAACCTCCATGTCGTTCTATTTTTCATATATATATTATAGTGTAAGAAAAAATAAAGAGAAAAAGGTGTGTTTTGCAGATTCATTGAAAGGAACACCAGCAGCTCAGACCAGGGTTGTGGCAGTGGGAATAGCTCAGTGATTGGTGAGCACAGTGGGGTATCATTCCGTTAGTTGCTTAAGTATTAATCACAATCCATTCTTCTGACAATATTCTATAGTGCAAAGCACTATGAGGAGCACCTGCTTCTATGAATGTGCTCAGTTCATGGTCTCTTCTCTGGAGGAGATAATGCTTCAAATACCTTAAAGGCCATTATTGATGGGAAGACACTGGGTATCTAGAGTTGTGCACACGCTGAACTTCTCCATTAGGAATTCTTTGGATGATAGCTCATTAACCAATATAATTGTCCCAGAGCTCATTAACCAGCGACATTGGTGTTGGCTGAAATATCTGGGCATATTTCCATCAGTCTTTCAAAGCTAATAGATATTTTAGACATTTTTAGTCTGAAAAATATTTCCTCCGTGTCATCTTATCTAGGATTCTTCAACCTATAGATGCTCAACGTTTTTATGTGGTGGAGCCAATGAATGAGCTGAAAGAGGGTCTAAATTCCATGACTACAAAACGTGACCGAATAGGAATCTAATACCACAAGGGATATGTTAGGCATGTACATGGTGGTGATGAGCACACTGAACAGTGATGCTCAGTGACCTGGGCCATCAATTGTATTTATTCTGTCAGACCACTTCGACATCAGAGGGAGTTTGACCGGTGGGGGGCGGGAGTGGTTTGGTAATACAAAAGGTGACCTAATTTCTTCACTCAGCTGAAGATAATAGAGTTGCATCACTGTTGTCAGAATTTTTCCCTATGTGATTGTCACCTTGTTGGAAGAAATGTTTAGGAATGTAAGGATAATTGTGGGAAACATAAGGAATAATATTTGGGAGTGTCATTTTTAGTCAGTCTAACTTCAAGACTTAATCAGAGTTACAAAAGCTGTGCTGCCATGACTGAAGTTGGGTGGGGAAGGATGGTAGTACTAATTAGAGTACTTTCTGCTCATATAACAGTTAGTGGACTAAGGTTAAACTTAAACCTGTCTCATAAACAATAGATGAAGGTGCGGGGTTGAATCAGAATGATGCTAACGGGAGACCACTGAGTTAATCATTTTACTGAATCAAAACTTTGAGCTTAGATGTCAAATTCTGCAATGTAAAGAATCAGTCGTGTCAATCACTGACACAAGAGTCTGAAAATTGCAGTATGGGTGTTGCCCACACAGGTGTGTGCACTGTGAACTTGTATTCAGATTTCATTACTCCATACGGTTTGTCTTTGAAACTAACGTTGGTCTGAAAAATAATTTCACCAGCCAATCAACTGGATTATAAACACTGTATGTCTAACAATGGCCACAGCAGTGAGTTTCATCTGTCACTGAATTGGAACCCTGGGAGGAGAGCGAATGTTTTGCACATGTTACAGCATGGAATTTTCACTGCTGCACACGCTGACTGGTGGCACTGCTCACTACAGTGTGCTGTGTCTGACATTTGCTGGACAATCCTTGTAGCTCTGCAGACCTGGGGAAGGATTTTGCCATGGATCTATTCCATTACAAATAATTTTTCTAATGTGATGGCACTTTCTACATTGTATCATTACACAGTTTGATTCCAAATAACTTTTTACGTGATAGATCTGAGCTCTTCTCTCCTTTTTTTTCCCTCCCCAAAAGCCTATAGATGTTAGACATTTTCAGTTTTGAACATGTTACTCAGTGTTGCCTGATCTGGGATCCTTAGCTTATTTTGGGTGTTTTCCATATTTGTCTGAATAGTTGAGCATAGAGGCCTATCAAATATGAGGTGTAGCATTTTTCTCCCCAGAGGCAGTAGGCCATGCTGGGGGCATTTTTGAGGTATTTCCTTGAGTAAGCAAAAATGAATACACTAATGAGTGATACAGGTATACTACATTACATTTGAACAAGTTTGTTTCTTCCTGAACTTGCCACTGACATTCAAAACAGCACAAGAATTTTAAACTAAAATATAACTACTACCTCATCAATTTTCATTCACTACTAAAAACCCCTTCTAAAAGACAGGTAGACTTCCTGCTGAATGTGTTTCATTTCATTTAGATTTAGTGGACATATTGAACAATATTGAGAGCGAGACTAAGTTTGCTCTGACCAGCAAGTATTGTTGTAACATTCTCCATGAAATAAATTGTTTAATTTTATGTGTCTCCTTTCAGCACAATCCTCTACATTAATATGAATAAAGAATTCCACAAATATGCTACCAATTCCCATCCAAAAAGTAATACTTCAGTAACACTAAGGGTATGTCTACACTGGCAGAGTTACATCGCCGGCAGTTACAGCGCCACTCAGAGAGCGCTGAAGGGAAACTGCTGTTGTGTGTTCAAACTGTCAGCTGCCTGCGCAATAGCGTGTTCACACTTGCGACACTTGCACTGGTATTCGGAGCGGTGCATTCGGGGCAGCTATCCCTCAGAGCATCTCTTCCTCTTCTGCCGCTAAGAGTTGTGGGAAGGCGGAGGGGGTCGTGGGGCATCCTGGGTCGTGTCCCAATGACCCGTGATGCATTGCTTCACATCCCAGCAATCCCTGTGCTTCCGTCTGCATTTGGTGCCATCTTTCAACGGTTTGTGTACTGTGTGCTTTGCCTCTTCGTTCTGAAAGAACGAATCCCGCACTGTTGACCAATATGCTGCTCGGTCTCGCTAACACGTCATGAGTGGCAGTGGAATTATTCCTTAAACTACAAAGGCAAGAGGAGTTTGACATTGATCTTGCCACGCGTAGTAGCTACAACACGAGAATGCTTGTGACATTCATGGAGGTGCTGCCCACCGTGGAACGCTGCTTTTGGGCTCGGGAAACAATACTGAGTTGTGGGATCACATCATGATGCACGTCTGGGATGAAGAGCAGTGGCTGCAGAACTTTCGGATGAGGAAAACCATATTCATGGGACTGTGGGATGAGCTTGTCCCAGCCCTATGGCTTGGCAGTGTGTACACCTCAGGAGTTACACCGCAGAAAGCTGCTTTACTGCACAGAAACTTGCTAGTGTAGACAAGGCCTAAGTTACAAACTGACATTAAGATTAAAACTGACAGAAACAAAGAGATGTACGGTGAAGACCGATATAGCGCATATTGTCGATCCTCCAAAAGCTAGATATAATAGTTATCGTTAAAGAGCCCCACTGGTTTAAAAATTATAAAAGGCTGTATTAAAGTTCTAAGAGTCAGAAGGACCTTGGATCATAGGATAAGAAGTGGTGGTGATACATCCAAGGGGTGGCTTTTTTAGGCCAGGAGCCTACTGGGTGCTGGGGGAACGTGGTTACCAGCAGCAATTATTACATTAGATATCGTGTGCTTTCTCTCAGTGGAGCCACTGCTAGTGTGCAGAGGGTGGGACATTGGTCCAGCTGACATGTCCTTTTAGGGCAGTAAATTCTGCTACTAGGAATAGTGAGAACCCTCTTGTGCTCAGCTGTTCTGATTTTGGTTGCCAGGTGTTTGAGTGTGCTGGAGTAGAAGAGACGCTGAATTCTTCTCTACTAGTGCAAACACATCAGGACAATAGCCTATTCTACTTCGCTAAGTCTCCATTAAGCTTGTCTATAATTTTCTGAATTCAAGTTATTTCTGATTATTGAGAAAGTGATGTGTAAAGAGAGGCCTTTTTTAATATATGTTTTGCTTCTGCCTGATTCAGTGATGCCACAACCAACTGTGTAGATGTTTGTTGGTAGTTCATTGTGATGTTACAAGCACTGATTTTGTGGAGTTACTGAAGATATCATTCAAGAGGAAGTGGAGTGAAGGGGGAAAAGCTTCTATGCACACAAAGTGTCAGAGGTGGATATACCATATACATAATCCGTCAGTTCTTTTACGGGCTGTTCTAAGTAAATCTAGCTTCATTAAGCCTGATTGTTTTCTCATTTACACTGGGTTTCAGTGGTGTTACTTCTGATTTACACAAGTGTATATGAGAGGAGAATCATGCTCATTATATGTAGTCTACTCTTTCTATACACATCACTTCCATAAGCAATAAGCTATGTTGGAGGGATACTGTCTTTTTTTTGTGTAATAAAGAATTGATATACAAATACATGACACAGATATATGATTTTCACTGCCTTGTGCTTGTGCCTAGTAAAGACATTTAGGTCAAATCAACTTTGTTAGGCTTAGTATGCCTTGATACAGTGGTCACATGGGGTTGCATCTATTCCATTTCTAATAGTGAGAGTTTCTGCAGCTTAGTATTTACTAGAAATGCCAGGAGAGGTTTTAGAGAGTTGACACTCATGAAACTAGATTACGTGCTATGGTATGATACAGAAATATATACAAATTTTATACTGCACATAAGTCTTTCATCCCTTATTGAGTATTAATTGCCCCAGAAGAATGTCTGTGTTCTTTTCAAGAGTATGGAAAGATAGAGCATTTATAGAAATTGATGCTCTATGGACTTACAACACCAGGACCCCTAAGAACTTAGAAAGCATGACTAAATATATTCCAATTACAGACTAATGCAGGTAATGGGTTTATGGTACTTAGAGGGTTGGATCTGTTCTCTGACAGCCTGCAGACATTAGGAGCCCCTCATGACTGCCTGCAATGTAGGCATTATGGAGTGATTTTTACTTTACTGCCTTTTCCATCAGATCATCCCCTTCCTTTCACACACAAGGTTAATTCACTTCTTGATCACATTATTTCCTCGCTGCTCTTTGACAATATAAAAATTCTGAGTGGACAGCTCAATCCCTCTTCCATCTCAGATTTGATTGTTATGGTATTGCCTGGCGTCCCTCAGAGGCCTCCAGCCGACTTTGCTGCACTTTATGACACTTAAATGGCTGGGCTACAATTTCTCCATCTATTCACAAAATGCTGTTAATAACTCATTTCCAAAGAGGCCCTTCTTTATGTCTTGGCATTAAAGGATTTTTTATTAGGTGCCAGGATAGGTGACACACAGCCCCAGTAACCAAAGAGTTAATTAATCTGTTGAAATTTATTGCCTTTTATACTGCACTCAGTGTGACAGTCCCTAAGAGAAACAGATACTATATTTACAACCTAGCTGAAATATTCAGTAATATAGTCTGCATACTGACCCACTCTATCAGTGTATGGCTTTTGCTGGAGTACCCATTAATCAACTAAGATGGATTTGTGTAATCTGTCTTCTTTCTTATTCTGAGATTCCAATAAATATTGAAATAATAATTTATTGATTATCCTGCAATATAAATGTGTAGTAAAGGCACCCAAGATATTTGCATGGTAATGCATTTTGAAAGCTCTTGGCATCCTGTGGGTATGGGAGGGAGAGGCTGTAACACTGGCTAGTTATGATGGCATTACTTCAGTACACCAAATTTAATGCTATCATGTGCAGAGATCCTTTAAGGTAGCTCTTGAGCTCTGGTGAGGTATAAACTGTAATGGGGTACAATTCTCCTTCTCTAAAAGCAATATATTAACAGTAAAGTTATACTGCATGATTGACCAAGAATTTGAATGCTAGCAAACCCAAGGGAATATGACTGTGTCTCTGTATATAAAACGATCCTTTCAACTCTTCTTGTGCCAAGTGTTTATCAAAAAAGTATTTGCTTAATTAGTTCTAGAAAGGAGAGAGCTCTATGACTATTAGGCTGCCTGCTACATTAATTGCCTACCTTATAAGATACACTTCTCTATAACATACACAGCGCATGGGGCAGATTTTGTGATGTGGCTGTCCTGAGAGAAGCAGCACAGAAAGCAGAGTCTGGGGTGGGTGCGGGAGCAAAAGTAGCTTTATGCCACACAGCTTTGTTCTGCCTGGAGTCTCTGGGCTTGGTCCAAAACAGCCCCCAGCATAAGTTACAGCAGCTGTGGGGACTGCTCTAATTTATAGCAGCCTTTTCTAGGGTTTCTATGATATGCAGTGTACCTCATAATCTCCATAGTACTGAGCTTTAAGGCTACCCTCCTGACCTATCCTACCCATGGCATACCTCCTATGCTAAGGCTTGGTTAAGAGGCAATACAGAGCTGCTTATGTTGGCCCTACACTGCTCACACTGAGGAATTCTCCCCTGGCTCCTTGTGACTCATCTATGGGCCCGATTCACCACTTGTGGGTAGGAGCCAGGACAGAAGCCAGAGTCCACTCCTTAGTTCTTATAGGAGTGCCTTCCGGAGGGGGAAGCCCTGTATATTAGTTTACATGGCTAAGTCCCATTGCTGTTTATAGCCTTGTGTGGTGTATATTATAATGTGGCAATAAATCAAAGATACAAATTATTTTTTTCAAACTACTGTTTCAACCAGCCCAAACCTTTGTCACTCCTTAGAACAATCACCTTTTGAATACAAAAGCAAACCTTCTTTTAAGGTTTGAGAAAGTTTACTTAATACACTCCCTCTCTTTTCTTCTAATTTTTGCATACTTTTATGCTGGTGGGACCAGAAGATCTATAAATATAAAATCAGCAAGGCCTGCGATATTTCTGCCAGAATAGAAGCAAGAAGCCCTGAAAATCTTATGACCTGGCTGAGCAAGATTTCTAAATCAGTTTTTTAGAAGCATTTAGCTACAAATACTACTTTAAAATTAACGCAGTGCTTTACATTTGCAAAGACCTGTGTTTTTCCAGATAGCAGAACAGAAATTAGGCCTCATGATTTTCTAGCTCTCAGAGCAATTAATAAAGATTACGGTGCTTTCCAGAGGAGCCTGCAAAAAATGAAATCACTATTCTAGCAAGAGAAGTTCCATTTCCTAAGGAATTAGAAGAACTAATCAGTTCATGTTGACAGTTGACATTCACCTGCTGGCATCATATGAGTTTGTGCTAGTACTTTGGTAGCCCTACTGTGAAGAGTCAGTTCTAATTGCTCAATTGCTGAGGAGACTCTGTTTTCACAGAATGTACTTCCCGACTCAGAGAAATATATTCCTCCGATATGTACTACATCTCTTCCTGACAAGTCACTTATGGTTACCATGCTTCTGTGGTGGATATCATATGGATATGTTGTTCTGTTTTCCTTATGCTGTCCCTTAACATGTAAGGAGACTCTCTTTTTGTGTGGGCATTGCTGTGAGTCATTCCAAGATGACTGCTATAGAGTAAGTAACATACTGTGTGCTCTCTCATGGAGATTTATATTTGCTCTTTCTTTCTTGTTGTTTAATCGCAAATCAAAGTCAACCAGCTTGAATGTATGTTTTGCTCTTTGTGTATGAAAACTTTACCCTTGCCTGCAGACCCTCTGAGAAATCCTGTAAAACCATCATGCCAACTATATGTTCAGTCCACTAGATCATGCTGTCTCTTTAGCATCACCAACAGCATCACACAATGTGGTTTGTTGCAAAGTGCAGCAACCCTTAGTTGAATTCAGTCACAAGTGGTTTATACAGCACATTTCAAGTCTCCATAACAATTTGTCATAGTTTTGGGTGACTGCCTGTGATCAGGATAACTGAGGTATAGATAAAATTGTACTGCACAGGATTTGTTTTCTAGTGCCTTGCTGATAAGGTTAACCAGATGGTGAAGTATAATCATCTAGGCAATACAATAGATCATCACAAAAGTGACAGTAGAGGAGAAGGAGAGGATGGTTTTTTAGTTTGTTTTCCTGAGCCAGAAATTGAAAAAAATAACCCCCACTCCTTTCCCCATTTCTTTATATAGCACGGAATTCCATGGAAGGCTAAACCTGTTGGTTTGTATTTTTTTTGTGTGTAATGGATCATCATTCACCCATTTGCTATGCATTTTTATAAGGGGTGTGTGTGTCTTCTATACCTTATGCTATACCATCCAGTTCACAATCAGAAATCTTATGAACCTTGGGAAAGGCAAACACTTTGGATTTCAAAATTGAATCATTTTTCTTGCACAGTATTTTATGCTAATTACTATATAAACCACTTCACATGATGTTTCTTTTACATCATGGCCCTATGAGACATCCTCTTAAATCAACCACTGTCAAAAGATCACAGAATTAAGCAGCTTTGCAGGGTGACCTGACTATTAACCTACAGATGTACCATCTTATGGATGGAAGGCATTTATTTTTGGACTTGATTGCTAACAATCAGGAATAGAGGCTCCATAGCAGAATGATTACAGTGATGATAAAAATGTTCAAGAGTTTCCAGTGGAAGCTATCATCATGTATATTAAGTCCTCAGTTGTGTTTCTTTAGGTACTAGTGTTCCAAAAGACTATACAAGTTAATGCCAAGTGATCACAAATACAACGTCACAAGATACATGTTACACAATAAGTATGCATTATAAATCAGAAGTTAAGTTGTATTACTGAAGTACTATAGAGATTAGAAATGATTAACTTTGAGTGGTACAGGGACTGAATGGTATGATCTTTCTCCTGTTTTAGGGTAATGGGAATTTTGCTATTGATTCAATGACTGATTTATAATAATGTTGAAGATCATGAGATTGTAGATTGTAAGCTTTTCAGAGCAGCAATCTTGTCTTATGATGAGTGTGTACAGCATCTAGCACAATGGGGCCCTGATCTTGATTGCTATCTCAAGACAAATTGTAAGTGATAAATAACCATAAGGATGTAAAGCTTTATAGAGGCAAGTGATAGGAAGGTCTTGGCTACTTGGAGGCATAGTCAGGTTGGGCACTTATCACTGGAGATGTAGGAAGGTTTGATTAGATAAGAGGAGTGGGAGCAACTGTGGTTGGGGTGTGTAAGGGAGAATTTTGGCAGCTGGTAGGGATGTTGGTTTTGGAGGCTTTTAATGTGGAAGCAGTTGTCCTATCTGTACATGCTGGATATGATGGTGGGTCAGTGAGTCACAGCCATTAGAATGGCTGAAAAACAGGATGTCCCAATAAAAGCGAGACATTCCAGGTACATTACTCCATGGACCAGAAATGTTACTTTGAGTAAGCATCATCATAGACTGTACAAAATGTATACTCATGCCACATTCCTGATACAGACTATGTCAATGTAGCCATTTGGTTGGATTACATTGTATTTCACAAAACACTCATGAGTTGATCAGCAATGCAAGGATAGCTAGGAATTTGTGGCACAATGCTAACAGCTACTGATGAATATTTTGATGTTTTATAATAACAGTAGTGGAAATAAATACAGCGTTAAGACCCCCTGCACTTGCCTCCCCCCCACAAAAAATCTCAAAACAACAACAAAAAATCTGACCAAATGATGTATAGAAATTTTCCAATGTGTCTGGCCTGATCTTTTGTCTTTCAGGAAATTCCCTAGGATCCCAGTTTCCCCAGTCCTCAGCACTCAACATATACATTTTTACATCTCTCCACCTTCAAAGATCTCCACTGATTTAAACAGAGTTACACTGGCACAAAGCTAGAGTAACTCAGCAGTGAACCAGGCCCTCATATTTTAAAACTGCTCGAATGCCTGTTTATATCTGTCTTCCCATGACCATAGATAGATTTGGAATTAATTTTGCCAAATTAAATCTTTGTAGATCTGCTTTATGTTATGGATTAGGCATTTCAACTATTGTGTTTATTTTTACAGAATCAGCAAACCATCTTTCCTCAAATTAAGCATTGTATAACTAGCTTCCGTGAGACCAGTTTTTAATTTAATAAGTTCTCTGCAAAAATGTCAGTCTTTCATTGTGTTGTTTAAGCTCCATAACCTAAATTAAAATATCAATCATCATAACCTCAACCCATTGTAATCCCTCAAAGATCTATGCAATCACTGGGCAATTTCTTAGTTTTGAGGATACAAGCCATCTCCTGCACAGAAATTTTTATCCAGGCTGATTCGTGCACCCCTGTAGCTAAGACCTCTGCGGATTTGTTTTTAAGGCAAAATCTTCCTGTTAGATCTACAGCAGTAATGATATTGTAGCCTTCTTTTAGTGTGGAAATAGCCCTTCTGTGGATGCTTGCCTGCCCCCAATAGGCACCAGTTGAGCATGTTTGTGTTGAGTCAAGAGTATCTATGGGGGGAGCGGGAGGGAGGGAGAAGAAAGGTTCTTTTTTTTTTTTTTTTTTGACCCAAAAGTGTCATTTTGCTTCATTGTGTTCAAAATCCTACCATCCTAACCCTGACTGAAACGAAGGTTATGTTAGGCTTTAAAAAAAAAAATTACACAATTGAGGTAGATTAACTAGTATACAACAGCTACCTCAGATGTGAAGTATGTAAGGAGATAGATGGACATTTACAAATACAGCCTTGGCATAAGCAAGTGTCACTCTTTCTGAAGTCAATGGGAGCTGTGCCTTTTTATGCCAGGGTGAGTTTGGCCTCTGTCTGTGTAGCCATACTACATTAATATCATTTGGATATTCCCCAGAGGTTATATTTTCTTACAAGCCACATATTATGGTTGGCAACTTGTGACAGGTACAGTCTGACTCCTGTATGTTTTATGCAAAACCCCAGGAAATTGTATCCATGCTTTTCACATCAGTATGCCAAAATGTCAAGAGCACCTCTCAGCATAAAAACACTCTGAAATACAAAGAAAAATTCTTGGCATCATCCCTTGATAATGCAGACCTTGCTGAGGAGTCATTTGAGGAAATCGGTATGTCAATCATTGTTCAGTACCATATATGAGGGAACACCAGGTAACATTTTCGTATCTTAAATGTTACACGTTGCTTCCATGTAATGGTGCATATGGCATGGCTGTCAATCAACCAACCCAAACACCCAACCTGGGTCTGGCATTAGCTATCTGCTTTCATTATGCCACTAGCCACTTGCATAGATTTAGAACTAGGAAATTGTGAGAAATTATTTGTGAATCTTTAGGCAATTTCTAAATAGAATTTCACTTCCACTGTTTGCATCCCTTTTTATTTATTGTTTTTGCAGACATTTGTGTGAGCAAATTTTTGTTTGTTGTTCACTCAAAGTGGTTTTCAGGCTTAAGATACATCACTAAGGGTCAGATTGCCCTTGACTCTAATGAGGCCTGCTGGGATTGTCCTACCCACTCCTATTAGTTGCGTTTCTTGCTCTGTTGCTGCCAGTGTTGCTCATAATATAGACTTCCATTCATTCAATTAGGCTCAGAGGGTAAAATTCAGAGGGGATGTGTAAAGTGGGGAGTATAAATTATATGCTATGTGCATGTGAGTCTTAGTAAATTAATTTAAGAGAATCTAACTGGAATTTAAGTTGGTGGCCAGAAGAAAGTGTAAAATGCACCAAATTATACTCTTTTTATATGCTTTCCTGAATTTTGGCCTGCTGCGTAACTTAAGAATGAGAGGGGGAAATCCTGGTCCCACTGAAGTGGATGGCAGAACTCCCATTGTTTTCAATAGGGCCAGGATTTCACCAAAGAGGTTATTTAAAGAGTGTTCTCACTTGAATTATGAGCAATTGAGATATGAAAAATAATATCCTTAGGCCAAATAGTGCCATGGATGTTTAATCAGAACTTCCACTGAAGTCATTTAGTTCTGAGTAAATACTAATGGGATGATCTAGCCTCTTGTTAGTAAGGAGTTTGTAAGTATGATATGGCCCATTGATAATAGGATCTGGAATTAAAATCTGGATTAGGTTTACACTATGGTTTAAAGTTCTGGTCTGAGGGCATTTGAGGGCTAGGGTTTGAGTTCATAGTCAAACAGCACCAAAACCTTGCTATCTGTTCTCATAACACTTCGGACAAGTCTCATCTGAAACTATAAAATAGGCCACTTCAATTCAACCCAAACAGTAGAGATGGGTACAGATCTGGGGTTAAGAACCACCCTCCCACCTCTGAAATTTGCAGGGGCTCATATTCAAGATGCCAATTTTGGCACCTCTCTGATTAGAAATATGTGGAAAACATAAACAGCACCAGAGAGAAGAAGTCTCACTTTTTTTGTGAATATCAGAGCATTTGACACTTTCCTTCAACTTTTTTTCATGTTTTCCATAAAACGTGGTTTTCAGATGTGAAAAAGTAAACATAGTTTGTGACCATTGTTTTGATGATGGTGATCATATATTTGCTTGTGGAAATGGCAATATTATGCCTTCAACCAAATTCATATATTCTGGTGAAAACAGATAAATTTTGAGAAATTTTTTCAGCAGCAGGTGAAATGTACAAAACATGGTGGAAAAAGGTGTAAAGTATTTTATAGTATTTGTATAATACTTCTCATGTTCAAATTGGTTTACAAATTTTGGGGCTCAGTCCTGAAAGTTTTACTCACATTAGATGTGATTCTTCACTCTTGTTGAATACTTTACTTGGCATACTACTCATCATGAGTAAAGTAACAGAATTGGTCTGCTAATTATTTCTACTTAGTTCAGTGCAACTCCTTGCATGAGTAAAGACTCTGAATTACCTAATAAGTCTTAACAAGACTCCTTAGAAGTAAATAGGTATTATCCTTATTTTGTAGATGGGGAAGCTGAGGCCAAGAAATTAAGTGAATTAAGTGAACCTGGGACAAGAGACAATGTCAGAGTTGGTATTAGAATTCAGGACTTTCTGATTCTATGTCCTTTGCTTAAACCACTAGACAATCCCTCTCTCTTCTCTTCCCCGGGGCCCACCCCACCTCCCAAAAAAAATTAAAAAAAAAAAAAAAGGAATGCAAGGTACATAGATTTCTGGAACAGAATGGTATTTAAATCATAAAATAAAGTTTCATGGAGTAGCAAGTTGTATATGGATTTCTTAAAAGAGCATGCATGAAAAGCTTTGATATTACTGATATTATTGATATAATGTGTGTTGATATTTGTACCATGTATCTGAGGAGAAGCCTTTTAATGACCGATCAGAAGAATCATATAGATGGAAAGTCACTAGTGCAGTGTTCACACAAGGCCTTTGCCTGACTAAAGCCCCACTTAAGCCCTATCTTGAGGTGAATTTCAACCAAAATGTATTTAACATATTTTTTCTAATAACATTTTTTTGTATGTTTTGTAATTTTTTAATGACAAGACATTGTGATAGGGATAGCTCAGTGGTTTGAGCATTGGCCTGCTAAACCCAGGGTTGTGAGTTCAATCCTTGAGGGGGCCATTTAGGGATCTGGGGCAAAAATTGGGGATGGGTCCTGCTTTTGAGCAGGGGGTTGGACTAGATGACCTCCTGAGGTCCCTTCCAACCCTGATACTCTATGATATTCTTTATTGGATTATATTTTTATCAAAATATGGTCTTGCTCTGAAGTTTCAGGGTAAAATCACTTGTGGGAGGCAGAATGTGGTCATTTGAGTCTGTCTAATTTTCCTCAGTACTAGAAAAAATATATTATGACATGTAGAGCACTGTTTCATAACAATAGCAATTAAGCTTTGAATTTTTATAGCAAATTCTAGTTGAGGATCTCTTCAATCAGTGGTTCTTAACCTTTAGCAGCCTGCACCCCTTTGGTTCTCAAAATATGTTCTCTCACCCTTTATCAAAAATCAAAATATGTTCTCCCACCCCTTATAAAAATTATTTAAGTAGGTCAGTTCTTTAAACCTAGATATATTTTTTGTTTGGATATTACAGTAATCGTTGTTAAATGTATAATAATAAATACATAGGTTTGATGAAACAAAGTAGTTGTACTTATGTGTCTGTGCTTAATTTGTGTTTTCGATGATTTACCTTCTCAAAAAATCTGGCATGTCTCGCACCCCGAGAAAGGGCATCTCGCACTCCCAGGGGTGTGTGCACCTCAGGTTAAGAACCACTGTCTTAAATACTTGCAAGGTACAGAATTAATCTTCAGAGCACTTCTTTGAGAATAGGTATTATGACAGAAATGGTTAGAAAAAGCTTCAACAGAACAGTTTTGTCAGAAAATCCAGTTCCATCAAAGTCTAGTCTAAGTTCTTTACAAAATTATGTTGATTAATGGAAAATTTTGTTTCAGAGGGGAAAAAAGGGGAAAAACCAACACTGACTATGTCAAAATGTCCCATTTTGATATTTTTGGAACAAAACTTTTCAGTCTTTCTGTTTGCAATAACATTGTGTTTCAGTTTTTTAATTATTGCATTATATTCTGTATTAAAAATAAAAGTCAAAATTGAAACATTTTGATTGACCCAAAACAATTTTTTAAAATGTTCTTTTGCACAGAATTTCAAAATGTTCATGTTTTGTTCCAAATCAGAATGAAAACAAAATTTCTCAAAATCCTTCATGAAACAGAATCTCTGTACTCTTCCCAGCTGAATTTTCAGATCCACATTTTACAGGTAGCAAATCCTGAGACCTAGAGAGATTATATACCAGGAAATTCATGCCCCAAAGTCACAGATCTTCCAATTCCTAGTCCTATGTTCCTCATAGGAACTTCAGGCTTTAGACTATTATTTTGTTTGTTATGGTCTTAAGTTCTTGCTAACTGTGCTCCCTGGAGGGTCCTCTGCACTTTAGAAAGGGCAAGGAGAGATTCATAACTTTGTGTCAATTAGCAGAACTGGCTAGTTGAAAAAGGGGGAGTGTGGTGCATGCCTTCAACAGTAGCACTCTGTGTACAGGGCAAGGTGCACAGCAAGGAGCTACAGGGGGAGGTATTTTGACTTCTTGAAGCAGAATGCCTCTGGATGCTCCCTCCAGGTTAGTACAGCTCCACAATGCCCCCACCCTTTTACAAAACAAGGCTGTTCCTGTTTCCTGTACCGTATGCTGGGAAATAACATTAGCTATTTTGAAGTAGTCCTGTGGCCTAGGTTATACAGGAGGTCAGCCTTGATGATCACAATGGTCTCTTCTGGCCTTGGAATGTATGAATGAGAAGACTCCGTTCATACTAAGCTAGAGGTGGCTCTTTAGTAAAGCAACAGTTTACAGAGCTATTCCAACTGCAGGTTAACATTCCTAGTGATCTATGCACAGACTGACTTCTTGGTCCTTCTCAAAACTCTTCCATTCAGCAACCCATAATCCTCAGGTTCCATGCCAATTGCTACAGTGCCAAAATGGCACAACGTAGCTTTTTGTTTTTAAGTAGGTCTTCCTCAAGCAAAACATTCATTGACTTACTGTTTTGACTGAGCAAGAAAATCAGGATTTGGCACAGAGATAACAGTTCCTGAATAATGATGTCCCAGGAATGAAGTAAGGCGAGCCAAAGGGAGAGGAAGTGCACTAAATAAATTCCAAATGACTTGCCTGCAAAAATTAAATTTTTGTTAGTCCTCTTATAAAGTACTTGGATTCTATAGTATATAGCAAGATTACATGTCAGAATGTAGAAGAATATCAGGATTAAATGTTTCATCACTTCTTTCCCCAACTTGCCATCATTAACCAAATAATTATTTTGCGTGGGTCCTGTTCTCCCACTGTGCAATTTCCCTGTTGTCTCCATCCGTTTTTATATTGTACCAATGGTTGGTAGGATGTAGTGGGAGGGTAGGTTGCAAGGAGCTGAATGTCTTTTTCAGGGAATGGAGGGTGCCAGAAATTTATCAGAGGATGGGTTGGAAGAAGGGGAAATCATAGACATGGGGAACTGGGAACATTGCTGGCTGTGGGAAACCTGTTGGTGGCTTTTGTCAGGAACCTGTTACAGATCGTTGGGAACTGCAGGAAAGAGGGTTGCAGGGAAACGCTCAAGGGGTTAACAGTCCGGGATGCCACTGGGAGAGATGGAGACTTGTGGGTGCCCGGAGCCTATTGGAGGGTGTTCAAACTGGAGCTTTGGGCAGACAGCCAGATTTTCTATGCTTATCTGAACTAAAATGAAGCTCTGAAAATATTTGATGTCCACCCATCACTAATTTTGAATACATTTGCACAGCTAGGTCCGATTGCTGTGACCAACCCTGAATTCTTCAGTATTTATCAAGGCTGCAGAACCATAGTAAACAACGGACCCTGTGTAAGTGCACCCTTCTCTTTTGTCCTTTCCATTTGTTAGAATTAACTGGGGTATATTTTACTTGCAGTTTTCCAACTCTTGCTTTAATATTGCCATCCTTCCCCAACAGATGATAGAAATATTGACTGGTATCCTAGCAGTGTTCTGAATCTTTTCAGGCAGTTTATATAATCTCCCAAACTACTGTTTGATTTTTCTAGTGATTTCCCTTCATCAATATTTCAGAGCAAATGATAGGTATCTGTTGCTCTTCAATCCTCCCTAATTTCAACAGTATTTATTGTACTTACCTTATTTCCTGGGATGAGGTTCAAATTAGCTTCTGACCATGTAAAACCAGACAATGGTGTATTCAACTTTACAGTTATATAATTCACTTAAATTTTTTTTGCTAGTTGCCCATGGAATCTCGCTTTCAGTTTCACTTGGTATTTCCTGACTTCTCCGTACAAATTCATATGTTAAATTATTTTTATTTGCCTCATTGTAAAAATATAATATATACTACTGAATGGACTCTGGCACTGTTAGCAGAGTAGCTAGATTCTGATATTGAATACACAGGAAGAAGAAGCATTAGTTTGGGGAATTTATTTGAATTTGTTAATATTTAATCATATAATGTCAGATATTTTAAAGCAGAACTTCCCATTAATGATATAAGTGGTTTTAGGGTGGTGGGGGCTCAGTTTAAAAAAGGATTACATAGCATGGTGCATTGTTTTCTATGTTTGCTTGGATCCTGATTCCAAACTCATTGAAGTCAATGTGGGTCTTTCCTTTGACTTTTCTAGGGCTCTGGATCCGACCCTTGATGAAGTTACAATATTAGGCAGTGTACTGAGAAGAGATAGTGTTTCATTTTGGAATCTGTCATTAAACTCTGTGGGATAAACTTGAGCAGTTTTTCATCCCTTCCTTGAAGAATCAAATTTAAAAAAACAATAGTCAGTGATTCCAATACATATTCTTTGAGAATTATAATGTTTGCATATCAGTAACAGGGTGCACTAAACATGAAGCATTTCAGAGACCAAATACATTGCTTCCCTTTCAGACTTTGCTGAAAACTATGATTCATCACCTTTATGCTAAACAATTTACAAGATATGTTATTTTCCCTATCTTTAATCAGTATTTCAGTTCTGTCTGAAAAAATGCATAGGTGATAATGTCTAACTTAAATATTTTTTTTTCTTCCTGATTATCCCATTTTCATTCAACAATAAAGTCAAAGCTCAGTCTCCTCCAGCTTTGGCCAGAAGAGGGAACCATCTCACTGCATCAGCACCTTTGGTGACTTGTACCCTTCACAACTTTTTGCTTTCTTTACTTCTTCCTGCATTGTAAACCCCTTACCTAAAAGTACACAACCATTTCTGGAATTTGCCTCACCAAGCCTTTTCAGGATCACTAATATAATTATTTACCTGAGGGTTCATTAACACCTTGCACATAACAAATGTTTGCTTTCTCTTGTACTGCATTCATTACTTTGGGTTTTTTTATCTGCACATAGCCAAATGTTGGCTGGCTAAATTGATATATTTGTACATTGTAGGTTTACTCCCGCGTTCCTTGTGCACCCCCAAAATCCCATTGACTCCAGTGGGAGAACAGGATGCACAAAGAATGCAGAATCAGGTTGTACACACACGTGCTCATAAGCAATCAGACATCCCAAATTCATGCTATGCAGTCTTTATGCTACACTACTTCATCCTGTATTCCAGAAGGTCCCAGTGTATTTGAGCCAGGGAATGGAATGGATGGGGTCGGAGCATGCTCCACTGATTATGAGCTCTTTAGTGCAGGGATCTTGCTGTTTGGATAACACTTGCCATAAACAAATAATAATAAATCCTCCCTCCCACCCCCCCGCCACTTGACAGAAATGCCCTCAGAGGTGCTCTGCAGATATAGGGTTCCACTGATTGGAAAGGGAGAAAGGTGATATCCTCCCATCTAAACTCCATGGGCAATATTAATAGAGAGAATGCTGTTCCAGTTTCTCTTATGTAGTGTGTGGGCTTCTGCACAGTGAGTCCCTCTCTTCTTGCTGCAGATGTTGCGTAGTAGTTGTTATTGAGACTAGGAGGCAGAAGGCCCTGATGCAGATGTCTCTGGCCTCTACAGATCTCCTGAGAACCTCATGAGTTCCTTCTGTGGAAGCAGGTGAGGGGAGAGAAGGCTCCCTGAGTTTCCTGCTCCTATGTAGGTTTTTCCTATGTTGGGGACAATGTGGCCTGTAGGTAGATAGACACATTACTTCCCTTCCCCTCCCCTCCTAAATCACCCCTTGCATATTTTTCTTATATACACCAGGATTCTAAACAAAGCAATTCTGGAACAGGGGAAGTGAAACATGTCGTTGTAATGTTTTTTTTCACAAACCTTCAAACTCTAATCCATGGCTTAAGTAATGCTTGTGTCTAAATACCAAGGTAACTTTTGTAAAAGTTGGCTTTGAACTGGTCTTTTCTTGCTGAGCTTCATTGTGTGCCCGAGATTATCCACTTGTCAGGCTGCCATTCTGGGGCTGTGATGAGTAGCTGGAGCACTCATTCATCTTGCCCTCAGGACAGCATGGCCTTACATTTCTGACGACTCTGGAATGCATTAGTGTATTATGTCAAGGTTTCTTTTGTTTTGTTTTTCATTTTGTTTTCAGGCTTCTGTTTACTAGTTCATCTCAGCTAAATTTTCAACTACCTGTGATGAGACGACAACAGGTGACCAACCATGCAGTGCACTACTCAACTGACCTACTTTATAGGTTTGGACCTGAATCAAAATCTCATGGAGGAGAAACTCAGCTAGCGAAATCCTCCCATTGCTCCCATACAGAAGCAACTAAAAGTTTGACCTTACCACAAATAACTATCCATTAGACATATTGTAATTACAGCTCTGATTTTATTTACCTTGGCCAAAATTTTCAAACATTTTTCAAGAAAAGTGGCACAATTTTCAGATATACTGAACAGCCACCCACAAAACACATTGAAGTCAGTGGGAGCTGCAGGTGCTCAGCAGATGCTCCGAAAATGAAGTTACTTATATTTAGGGCCCTTAACGTGGGTTTAGGAGTCTAACTTTAACTTTAAGCCCTCATGTATGCAAATAATAAGTACACTCTTTGATATAATATATGCAAAAATGGCCTGGAAACCCTCCTTAGAGAGGAACAGCCACTTTGCTAAATCTGAGACTAGAAAACGGTGTGCATTTAACAAAGTTTTATAATCATTTGAAAATACTGTACTGACCATAAGCAAGCAGTAGAAAATTTAATTGCCTGGAATAGGCATGTCTCAGGGGACATGATTAATTGTAGTGGAAATGTTCAATTGCTTGTAACTTTGCAGGAAATTCCCTTCTGGGCTCTGAAACTTTACATGCTTAGTCATAGCTTAATGGAGCGTTTCCTTGGAAAGTTCAGCTGTTTTTGAGTTATGTAAGTGGGAATAAAAAGACTTTTCGGGACTTAACTAAAAAATGGCTGATTCTGACATTGGCATACATTCAGAGTAACTCCTTTGATTTCTGGGTTTACACCAGAGTAACTAAGATCAGAATTTGGCCTTAGACATCAAATTTCAGATGTGTCTAGTCCTCAGTGAGGAAGAGAGTCTGTGGCAAATTGTGGGGAAAAAAATGAAAGAAATATAAATTAAAAGTGATATGTATTTATTTAGGGAAATATAGCATTTATAACATAGCATACTTTTTATTCACATAGCTCCCTTTGACACTGTAAATGTGGGTTAATCTCAGAGGTACCACTGGGGTTTTAGGATCTTCCTACACAGACAATCAGTGCCTTCACTTCTTAGGATTGGGTGATATTCTGTAATAGCCGTTCCACATAGCTCCCTGTGTGGACGCTCTTATTCCTCACTAAAGCTAGGTATACACTGCACACCACTGGTGGCGGCATGTTGGGTATAAATAGCTAAACTCTGCAGTGAAGAGCAGGCTGGGTCCACACTGCAGCGTGCAGCTGGATGTGTCAGTGAAAGGCTCTGGGGAGAGATTGTGGTGAAATGTTCCGGCAGTGGGACACTACACTGCTAAAATTAGCTGTGAGGTGGGGGAGACTCTGCTTGGGTCTGTAGAGAGCTGTGTGGGATACATACCCACCGGGTTCAGGCATGTTTTTACCTGTGCCTCACTGGCTACACTGCTATGTATACTTGTGCTAGGGGTGCATGGACTGGAAAGTACTCTACACACCTTCGGGAGTGCCTTTGTGCAGTTTAGCTTAATCCAGCCACAAAGTAGGTTAAACTACAAAAAGACACTCTTCGGGCCTGGCTACACTTGCAAGTAGAGCGCATTAAAGCAGCCCCGGGTGCACCAACTCCAGATGTGTCCACACTGGCAAGGCACGTAGAGCGCCTGGATTATCTGCAGCTGGAGCACTCCTGGTAATCCACCTCCATGAGACGCATAAAGCTTGCTGCGCCCCAGCTGAAACGCCCGGGTGTCAGTGTGAATGAGGTGTTGCATTACTGCGCTGTAATTGGCCTCCGGAAATGTCCCATAATTCCCTGAAGTCAAGTGGCCACTCTTGTCATTGTTTTGAAATTGGCTGTAGGAATGCGGATATGCCCTTTCAAAGCTCTGTTTCTGACAGCCGGCTGCTTATCTGCTCTGGGACAAAGCAGCCATTACTGTGGAATGCTGCTTGCTGTGAGTGTGTGTCTGTGTGTGTGAGAGAGAGAGAGAGAGCGAGAGAGAGGTGGGGAGGCAGGTTTGCTGCTGTCTGAACTTACTGGACAGCATGCTGACACACTCTCAGCCCCCCAAAACACCGACACACATCACACTCCCTGTCACACTCCACTCCCGCCCCCCATTTGAAAAGCACGTTGCAGCCACTTGCACACTGGGATAGCTACCACAGTGCACTGCTCTCTGTGGCGTTGCAAGAGCTGTGGCCACACCAACGCACTTGCAGCTGACCGTGCAAACACACGGCAGCATTTTCCCTGCTGCGGTCTCCAAAGGCTGGTTTAACTCCCAGCGCTCCACATCTGCAAGTGTAGCCACGCCCTTAGGATACACTTGCCCTGCAATCTGAGGTGTGACTGCAGGTGTAGTCCCACTTGAACTACCTTTGAGCTAGATAGCTTGAATAACAATAGCGGTGAAGCTTTGGCAGCTGGGCTCAACATTTCCACCCACGATCCTGGGTATACACTCGAGTGGCTAGCCTGTGCTGCTGTGGCTTCACTGCTAGTGGGGTTCAAGCTAGCTAGATCAAAGCGAGCTCTGGAACGCCTACACACGCTGCAGTCAGGCCTCGGATTGCAGTTGAGATGTAACCTTAATTTGGAATAAGAGTGTCCACATGAGGAGCTAGTAAGGAAGAGCAATTGTGCTTCAAATTGATACAGTAGCTTCACTGTGTCGACAAGCTCTTATCAGGCACCTTATTTAGGTGACGAACAGAACTGGATTAATAGTAAGTAAAATTATGCAGTCATTTTTGTGATTGTTTAGTAGAACTGCATTTTTGAGCATGTTTGCAGCCCTTTTCAGGCGCTTATTAAATGGTTGTTTTCGGTGATTACTTGTATGAGTAAATTCTTACAATCTGGCCTGAATTCTTGAAAACTCCCAGTGAACAGTTCGTGAGAAATCCAAAGGTTAGAACTGGTTCTCGCAAAACATGAGTCCAACATCTTTGAACAGAATACAGATTCTTAAAAATTGGAGTCTATTCAAGGACAATTCATGAACAGGACTAAAATTTCAGGGTAAAGAAAAAATCACAGAATATACTGTTTGCTGTGAATAGTCTGCCAGCTTTAATTGTGAATTTCCTTCCAATATTAGAAAGTATGCAACTGATTCTCAAGCCCAATTGCACTGCCAGAATGGTCTACAAGGGGCTTAGTGTAAATGAGAATCAGGCCCTTCATCTGCAGTAAAAATATCTTACTGCAGGCTGTTCCTAAGAAAAACTGAAGGCTTCTCCCTCTGCCAAAATAAGAGCTCATATCTTACCTCCATTTAACTAGAATGTGGGAAACTCTGAGCTGGATCCTGAGGTACCTATTAAGGAAATGGGCCCATGATAGAATGTCTGTCACTGAAACAGTACTTCCAATCGTCCAGTATTTCTAGCGTTAAGTGACTTTGTTTTTCACCTTGTCTTTTTTTCAAGCAATCTGGCTAATATTTAATCATTACCATGAGCCTCCATGTGGTATCCCATCCTACTGCTTTAACTAAGGTCCAGATTCTGCTACCTTTATGCATCTTGGGGCAGATCCTCAGTTGGTGTAGATTGTCATGGCTCAACTAACTATAAGACCACTATGACAATTTACACCAGCTGATGCACTCTCCTCCCCCCCACCCCCGCAATCTCATTTATTTCAACAGGAATGCTGATGGAATAATTTATTATTCCGTATAAGAAATGGTGGCAGAATATGGCCCTAAAAGAACAAAACAAAAACAATTTTGCTAAATCCAGTAAGAGGTAATTATAGCAAGTTTTGAAATGCAAGGATCATATGGGTAACAGGCTTTCAAATTAAGTCAAAAGTCAGGAGTAAAAAGTTTGAAATCAAAGAACTTTGGGGTTTTTTTACTCTGATACCTTACGTTGAATAGCTAGATCATTTTATTATTGCAAATACAGTGGCAGTAATCTTTTATTGCATGCAGTGTAGGCCTACAGCATTAAGTTGGTATAAAATTGCATATAGTTTAATATATCTGTACAACACCTTTAAACAAGCTTCTCTAGGCAGGAAGGTTATCTGTCTTATAAATCTATTATTCCATTGTACATCTTGATAGCCTAGCATTGCTCCTAGCCATGTTTAAGCATTAAATAGTGCATTATTATTTCACATAAATCAACCAGAGATGTGTGAATTCATAAATTTTGCATTTGTACAGACAGTATTTTAAACGTTTTATGGCTTCGTGAGAACTCAGAGCAGGAGCCCGTACACAAATCAGTGCCCAGGAAACTTCAATAAAATTTAATATCACAATTACTTCTTTTCAAAGTCACTGCATGCATATTTTAGAAGTATGTTAACAGGGTCTAAAAATAAAAACAAAACTTGCAACAGGGGCCTTGTCTTGCCCTATTTTAGTTGAGGTCTATATCATTACAAAGAACAGTTTGTCCAATGTTGACTTGGTTAATTACCTATGTCATTGTTTCCATCCCCATCTCTTTTCTTCTAATCTTTTTTTTTCCTTAAACTCTGGCTTTTTGTTTATTTTCACCTTTCATATAAATCCTTCCAGGGCACAATCATGTAATGCATATGCTTAATTTTATGCATATAAGTAGTGTGTCAGTGTAGGCACAAATGTTTGCCTTTTATCAATACTCTTTTTTTCCTTCAAGAACACCATGTGTGTCCTTACAAAGATGATTTTCTCGTACCATGTGCTACATGTATTATCAGTACAAAAATGTGCTAATGCAACATTAATATTGCACTGTTAAAATCACAAAAGTCAGGAAATGCAAAAAAATCTGATGTGTTATGTATATATTATTACATAAAAAGTAGCTACACATTTAACAAGAAAAACAAGTACAGAAAATACAAAGCAGGCAAACCACTATTGCTATCAAAAACCTAGCTTTCATATTTCTTGACTTCTTGGGCCAAAGTATCAAAATGATATTTATATATTGATAACCTTTCATTGATGCTCATCACCTGATCATCTGAGCTATCCAGGTAAAACACCTGTGGGGTAGAGCAGTATTATTATCCCCACTTAACAGATGGGGAACTGAGGCACACCGATATTAAAGGGTAGATGGAGCCATTCTGGTACATCCTCTAGTAAGAGTTGCCCCACACACGGGGAGGCATTCCAAGTGCCTATTACTATGCTCCTTTGTGAGGTAAAGCTTTCAATCTCCTGCATGCCAGGCCAGCACTGCTGTCCAGTGCACAGGGTGATGGGAGAAGAGGAAACCATTCTCTGCCTCTTTGGGGAGCCATGTACCTGCATGGAAGTAGGGATGGAGCAGTCCTCACGCTACCCAGACCTTGGAGAATGATGCTCTGCCCGATCCTTACAAGGAAAAGAGGGAAGTCTCCTTATTCCCTCCCTCTCCAGGGTACACCTGTATATAGGAAAGGATGAGGCCATAAGTGGCTTGCCCACAGATCATGGAAGAGGTCTGTTGCAAAGTCAAGAATGGAATCCAGCTCTACTAAGACCTTGTTCTGTGTTTTAGTCTGTCTACTTTTTCTCCCTTAAATACAGTTGGTCCCATCCATTTCCCACTGAAGTGCATGGGAGTTTTGCTATGGACTTCAATGGGAGGAGATCCAATATCATCCTCTCTCTGTGTGTAAAACTTGCCTGTGTAATTATTTGACCATGCATTTTTGAACTATTAGTTATGCATGTAAAAGAGAAGATCCTTTGATAACTTTTAATTCCTTTCAAAGTGATATAACCCATGTTGAAACCGCCTATGTACTTGTAAATTCTACCATAGCATAACAAGTGTAAAGGTTCGTGCTTCAATCATTTTTGCTGTAGCAAAAAGTGGTTAGTTTTTCTTTTCCCTTACAAAGTTAGAACAGTGTTTTTCTTCCTTTCCCATAAATCAAAAATGGCTGAAGGGTTTTGGTCAAATCTTTTAAATATTCCAACTCCAGGCAAAAACCAAGCATGGGAAATTATACCCCAAAAGACAGATGCTTTGGAAAGCGATAAGCATGAGAAACTGTTCTGTAACCTTAATTACAACTGATGTGACTGAGCATGTGGCAGAATACTTACCTCCTCTTAATTAATGCTTGCACTGTGTTATGTGTAAAATGTAAAGTTTGGGTTAAATTCTAAAACCTTTACTTTGGTCAAAATTCTGCTCTTGGTAACAGCAGGCAGTTCCAACATATTCAATAGATTAACTCCAGATTGACATGGGGGGTAACTGAGAGCAGGCTCGGGACCACTGACTTCAGAGGGAAATATGCCTGAGCCAGGACTGCATAAGGACTGTGGGATTTTTCCCTGAAAAGTTAAGGGTTGGAATGTGCTTGCCCTTTTATAAATTCCCAAGGGAAAGGGCATCAGGAGTCTTCCCCTGTGCAGAGGCAGGTAAAATTGCAGTTGTTGCACTTCCCTGAGCACAAGAACTACTCCCTCTTGGTTTCTTTTGGAGAGCTAGTCACTTCCAAGCAGGAAGGGAGCTGCTGGGAGGAAGTGGAGCGAGACACCTTCACCTTCTGCTTTTACACACACCAGTCAGCAAAGCTGGTTTGAGACACAGTGTTGAGCATAGTGCCCTCTCCTAAGGAGTGGAGCAGCAGCAGCGCTTTCCCCGCATACCTGGGACGTCAGCTGGCTGGGAAATTGGAATTTCCCATTAAACAGGAATTCGACTTTTCAAAAAAACATTTTGTTCCAAATCAGAATGAAAAACTGAAATACGATAAAACTTGATTTGGGACCATAGAAACATTGCATTTGATACTGTCGGAATGTTTTGTTTCAGTTCATTTTGTTTAGATTTTTATATTACATTAAAATATTACGTCTAATAGATATTCTCTACATAACATTAAATATAATAAATATTAAATTGATGTTATAATATCAATTCATTCTGACTTTGACAGGATAAAGTCAAAATGAAATATTTCGACATTGTTGAAATGAAATGTTTTGACATCTTCCTGTTAAAAAAATTTCAGTTGACATGTTTGAGTGAAACATTTTGATTTTTACTGCATTGCCTTTTTGACATAAAACTGTTCAATCAAAACTTTTTTGACCAGCTCTGCCTGGGACCTCTTGGAGGGATTATGCTGTTTGAAATCATAGTTGCTCTCCAGGAGATCCCCATGGGTGATGCAGCTCTGTACCGCCTCTCAAGACAGCCAGTGCCTATCAGGCATAATAATCAATAATCTGGCCCTAATTATTTTTCTTACTGTATTCATGTCACATCAAACCTAATGTCCATAACTAATCTCTTTTTGAGCCCTTCTTTTTTGGTCATTCATTCCTTAGTCTAGGGAAATACTCCTTCCAATTTCTGCAGTTGTTTTCCTACAGAAATACACACCACCTGTTTAATTCAGTGAAAAACAGATGTCTAGTATGAAAGGAGGGTTCCATTTTCAAATTTCAGTTTGGTGTGAATTGTGAAAATTACCTTCCTGGAGAAAGATCACCTGTGGATGCATTAACTAGTACGTGATATAGAGCTAACTTGAAAACAGCATATTTATCACCTCTAGCAACTGATTTGGACATTTAAATTACTGTGAAAATATAATTCATTTCCCACCTTAACATAGTGATAGGGTGGTGGAGAGGAAGACCAAAAGTTGTCGTATTGCTTGACTGTGCATATGAATTTAACTGCTTGGGAAACAGCTTTACTGTTTTTTGTGTTTTTTTTTAAAAGGTATTAGACAAAATGGCAAAGGTCTTTCATTAATTAAGAGCATGATCCTGACTGTTTTGTTGTTGGGCAAACGGGAGCAGGATCCAGGACTGAATCCTAAATGAACTTCTCTAGAAATATGCTTCCACCCCAAGTGACATCTCTTTAAGACCTGTTAAAGCTTACTGAAATTCAGTAGAAAGAATCCCATTGTTTTTAGTGGGCCTTAGCTTAGGCTCTTAGTGAAAGTCTGTTCAATCAGAGAATCTGCTTCCTCCACCACTGCTCCAGAGCATGTCTAGGTGTTGTGTGAATTGTGCAATCTCCCATGGAATCCCCTTGCCCATAGTGCCCCCAAAATGGCCAAACAACCAAGAGTAGGACTGGTTGAAATTTTTTCACTGAAGCTGTTTTTTGATGGAAAATTCGGTTTTCAATTAAACTAAATTTTTTGTGACAAGCGTCTGTCAATAGGGGATGATTTTGATTTTATTGTTGGAAAAACGGAATTCTTGTAAGCTGAAATATTTTGGTTTTTTCAGTGGAAATTTTTCAGTATTTGAATTACGGATGAAAAATCAGAATTTTCTATGGAAAATTTAAACAAAAACATTTCCCCCCACACTTTCTGTAGGAGGAAGATACTTTTTACAACCAGCTGTAGCGGAGAGTAGAAAACAGGAAGTAAATGGAAAGGGCAGAAGTGGCAAAAGCCTCATGGAGTTCATGAGTCTTATTGAGGGGGTCTTGGAAAATGTGGGTGGGTAAACATTTGAAGCCTCTTTGTGGGGAAACCCACCACCTCTCTTCCAGGAAATGTTCCCACTTCCTCTAAAAATACAGAAGATTGGCTCTGCTGTCCCAGGGCCAAGCTCACTATTGTCCTGTGCACTGTATAATCATATACATCAGGGCAAAATGGGTAAAAAGCCCTACAACCCCTATTCTCTATTCTGTTGCACTCATTTTACATCAGTGTATCTCTGTTGAAATCAATGGAGTTACACTGGTGTAAAACATGTGCAATGGAGTGCAAAGTCAGGCCCTGCCATTCTCATTTGTTAGCATTTTCTGCTTACTTTGCGCTGTTGTGAAAGATTACACAAGATGCACTGCTACTATGAAGCAGGTCCCCTGCCCCTTCCTGAAGTGAGGCATACTTTCTGACACTCTCTTGATTACTGGGCAAAGAACAACAAACAAGTTCAAGACTAAGATTAACGATATCAGGAGATCGTTGTCTAAAGATTAATCTTTCCAAAATGATGAGAAAGGGATAGACATAGCTTTTAGCAGCCTACAGCTACAATGAGTAGTAATAAACATTCCCATGGCAGGGCTGACTTTGGAATACTAACATAAACATATCTAGTTATCATCAATAAACACTAATGGTGGTTTTGTGTCATTGTTTTTTTGGCTACTGATGAGTGCTGAAAATGGTGTGGCTTTTTGTTGTTGTTCCTGAAACAACAATTGTGTGCTTTCTTTTTATGTCTGACTATTTAACATTCATTTGTTTGGGTCCATTCTCCCTTTGATGGTATTGCCACTGTCCTCTTTTCTCTTTTGAAAACTTCTATATTATTGCCTGGATTAAAAAAAGAAAAAGAAAAAGATTCATTGTAGAAATTATATTTTCTCAGTTAACCCAGAAGGCATTGTCTTTCCTTTAGCTCTTGTATAACTAAGACTTAGTGTTATGTATATTTTCTGTGTGTGTATGCCATATATTTTAGCAATATATATATATTTATACCACACAAGTGACCCATGTTACCATTACATAAATCCTTTTATTTTTCAAAGGCTATATCTCAGTGATTGATGGCATAGAAATGGTATGTGTAAACAAAAATGTATAAATATTCTTTCTTTCTATGTCAGCTCTATTTATACAGTTCTTTTCTATGTCACAAACTTTGAGTTGAAAGGAAACTGGAGATTGTGCTGAGAAGTTGAGACCAGAGTGAAAATTCTAAACAATTTTAAACACATTTATCCAAAGTGTGTAAGTTTTTTCTGTTTCTTCAAAATCACTTACGGAAACATCCTAGTTTGAAATCCGATTCTGCTGCTTATTTAATAATCAGTGAGGGGCACATTCCTTAGTCATATCGCAATACCTTACTAGTCATATTACCACTACCTTACTACATGAGTAGTTCCACTAACTTCGATGGAACTCTTTGCATAGTAACAATCTACTTCATATGATTGTTTAAGAGACCGACACAACCATTAACAGTTTGGTCCCTTGTAAAGTGCACTACACATTATAGTCCTGTTAACAGTGGTTATGTTGGTCCCTTGTATAGTACAATAATATTACAATAAATAAATTAAATATTAAAAATATAGAACTTGATTCTGCTGCCAATGATATCAATGGACATTTTACCCTTTACTTGAGTGGGATCAGGCTCCTACTCTCGTATTAATAATACACGTACCCTGCACCAATCAGTCTAAAAACTGAGGGCTTAATCAAGCCACGTGTTGCATGTCTCCTAAAGTTTGAGTGACCTCCACTCTGATTGAAGTTAAGGGAGCTCAGGATCAGGCCTTATGATAGATAAGACAAAGACATGACAAGGGAGAGCGATTCAGATGTGGGGGAATGTGGAGACAGTAATTATTAAAGGCAACCAACATTTCCTAAGGACAGGAAGTACTACCAAAGAGCAGAAAAAAAGCAGGAAAGCTGCAATAGCAGCCACAGAGAGGCAATGCTGCAGACAACAGTTGGGTGAAATTTTTCAATCCCAACAGGTTTTTTGGTTAAAAAATCAGGTTTGGTGAAACCAAAACATTTAATGAATTCATGCTGATTTTGCCGATTTTGGTAAAAACAAAACCTACTTAAACCTACTTTCAAAAAAAAAAAAATTTCCCCCAAAACTCTTAATTTAGACATTTTTGAAATATTTCTGGTTTTTGGTTCAAAATGACTTTTCATACCAATTTTTTTATTATATTAAAAAAATCAAAATATGAAATGTTTTAAATAAAAATGAAATGTTTCAATGTGGATCAAATGAAACATTTTGTTTGACCCAAAATGATTTTTGTTGACTCTTTGGAATTGCCTGTCAACTGAAAAAATTCACACATCTCTACCGCAGACCCATAGCCTGCCTTTCAGATGGGGGTGAAGTCCATTTTCCACTTAGAACCTCCCATAAAGCCTGATCACTCTGGTTTTGGACAAGAAGGGATGAATTCCATAATTAAAGCATGAATGGGTATAGCACACTGAATACATAGACAGTGATCGTGTCCTAGGATGCTCATGTGTCTGATAGGAAGAAAAATAAATATGTTATACATAGTTTTAATTTCTGAGTATTTATCTTCCATTGAAAATTGTGTAAACATTTTAAGATGTAATCTGCGAGGTGCCTTCCAATAGTGGGTGTGATTTTGATTTGAGGATTTGCTTAATGGTGCCATTGAAATCAATATGGATATTTGCTTGAATAAAGTCTGAGTAAAAATGGATTTCAGGGTTTGGCCCCCAATTAGTGTAGACTGTTTTAAAAGTGAAATGCACATTTCATTCTTGCTGCCATTTAATGAAGAGGGGTTTGTGCAGCTTAAAAGTGCTGTGCATCTTTTGTCTTGTAGGAAGCTACAAGTTGTTTTCAAAACCCAACAGGAGGAAATGCCACCTGGAATCAAAATAAAATTGGAAAACAATGTCCAAATCTGTCAAAGCCAACATAAGGGGCCTGATTCATCACTGTGTCCCGTCAGGTTCACACCGGTGTAGTTCCAATGATTTCAGTGGATTTGCACCATTATAAAACTGGAGTAGTGCACTATTAAAATGGGCCCATTGTTTAACAATAATTTCTAATGGAAAAAAGATCTTCACCAGAGCTGTGCAACTCCAATGTTTTGCTTTTCAGGGATTTGCATGGATGCCTCTTGCTTTCAATCAATGTGCGTTGGCAACCCTTGAATGCTCCTATGAGTTTCAGAGTCAAATGAGCCCATAAATCTCAAAGTGAAAATTTAAAACTGCTGAGTTTCACCTGGCTTCATGTCAATATAACCGTTTTCACCTGGTTTTTATGCCAAACCAATAACTGGCCAGACTGGCTTAGACAAAGACCTAGGTTCATTGAAAGATGTATGAACCTTCTCACAAAAACCCAATCAGAGTTTTGAGTTGGGAATCACTCCTTAAGTTAGAACTGCTTTGGATGACTTTACTACCAAATGTATGTGACGTTTTTTTAGTCTTAAAGAGCCCACTGCCTGATTAATTGTATGTAACTTTTCAAAGGTAGTAAGCAATTATATTTTCAAAACATATCTTCCTATTCTTGTAAACTAATTTTATATATTGTTATGGATCATGACTCTCTCATTCTTTAAATTACAACTCATTTATTTGAAGGAATACTTGTCAAAAGAAAGCTGTAAGTACTGATTTAAGAAAGCAGTGTTAAATAATTGAAATGACTGTGATAAAATTGCCTTAGTTTAAACAGACCAGTTTTATCAGTCTGTTTAATGAATTGTGCTTTTATAGGGTGAGATAAATCTAATATGAATTCAAGTGGTTGCACTAGAAATACAGCTCTTGGTGAGATTTCTTCAAAGAATAAGTCAAAGAATTTTTTTTGCCATATGCTGGTATGTTTCATTCAGAAACACTCCACCTGTGGTAAGCAATGCAGATGCCTCTCAGGCTCAGAATAGAATTCTGTAAATATTTACATTTTAAGATGTATTGTGTGATATATGTATGTATCTTAAAAGAATTGGAGAAACTCAAACCCCAGATATTTCTTACTTTTTGGGGGGGTGTATGTATATATGAATTAGAAATCACATTTGTACCTTAATTATAGAAGTAAAAACAGATACATTTCAGGTGTTTGTGGAAATTAAAATCAACTTGCACACTCATCTAATCTCAGGGTTGCTATTGTTCTATTACTAGAACTGTGATGCAAAATTGATTTGCATTCATTCCAAGCAAATTTGGCAGACTTTGTTTTTCCCATATAATGCTAGTTAAGGAGGACTTTTTCTCTCTTTAATAGACACAGTATATATATCTACTGCACAGTTACAACACTGATCATTGTTTGAAATAAGAGAATCCTGGAACATTTTGGGCCCTGTTGATTGTACTTCTGTGTAATGTTAAAACCCTGTTTGTTTATGTATGAAATGAGTGATTAAAAATATGTACTGAGTCTGTTCTCATTAGAATGATCCACTAAAGGAAGATTTAGGTCATATGCTCTTCTCTTGGCCAATGCATTCATCCTAAAATCAGCAGAAACATTTTCTTTTAATACACAAGAATGGAGATAAATATCCAAGTACTTCACTAATTTAGGGACAAATCTCACTCCGATTTAAGTGCCGGATTGTGATGCCCTTCCTCATATTGAGTAACACACCTTACTTTATGTGCGGTCCCACTGATTTCAGTAGGACTACTAGTAAGGCACTCAATGTGAATAGGAGTATCACAGTCTAGCCCTAAGTCAATAGCAAGATTCTTGTTGACTTCATTGAGCAACAGTCTGTGTCCTTACCTGCCATGCAATCCTGTTGAAATCACTGGGCCTGAGTCACCAATATCCTTGACCTCTTGTAGCTATTTACACCAGTTTACAGTGGATATAAAATGTTACCATGTTGATTTTGGAAGATTTTACACCCCCTATGTCCTCATTTTCCACTGGTGTAAATGATTACCTTAGGGCCATGGCAATCAATCAACAGGGTTGTAGTAAATGAGGGCATTACTTGGCTCAAAATTATTATTATGATTGGCTTCCCATAGGGGCTATAGTCTACCCTCAGTTACATCCATGCTTTGCTCTCAGCTATGCCTGTGCAACCAAACTCACGCAACTAATTCTGCTGAAGGGGAACTGGGAGAGGTCTGAGGCCCCTGGCTCAGTGAGCTGCCGAGGAGCAGGGTGGGCAAGACGGCAGATTTCTGATGATAACCTGCCTGGGGTTCATCGGTAGTTTGCAACAATCAAACCTTTCCTATAAAACAGCTTGATTTCAATGAATTGGAAAATTCAGATGAAAAAATATTTTGTCTGACTTTTTCCAACCATCTCTGCTCAGCAGTTCTTTATAGGGCTTTTATTGTATGGAAAATGAGGCAGAAAAATGGAAGAGAAAGGAGATATGAAAAATGAGGGGGCCATTTGAAGTAGAAGAGGTAGAAATAAAAATATTTTATAAATAGCAAACAGTGATTAGACAAAAAGGGCTTTACTACCCTTTTCCCCTCCTCGCTATTTCTTATCTTTCTACTATAAAGTTTTAAATAGTGGAAGGATATATTAAATATCAGGGGAAATTATTTAAAAAAGTATTTTCAAAAATTAATTTAAATGTAGACAGCCATAGTATTATAGCATTAAGACACCCCAGGGCCTTTTTTATTGGTCCATTAATACTTGCCTCGAGTGGTTGAACACACCTGAGGCAAGATTTAATGAACCAGTAAAACATGCCCATAAGTATCTTAAAGCTATATTACAATTTCTATTACATAAATGTATTGTTTGCATACTTCTTCACACATTTTTAGAAAATCTTCAATTAACTAAAAATACTCTGACAATTCTTATGCCAATTCTTATCAACAGACAACTATTCTGGAGTTATTAAACTTATTACTTAGGATATTCTCAATTGACTGATGGAGTACATTGTGCTTAGAACTCTATAAACTGTCCACACCGATTCCTTTACATCCTGTTATGTATTGAGACTGAACGTTTCCTCTTAGTCATAAAGACATTCCTAAAATCCACTTAAACAATTTGGATCAAAAGGTTTTATTTTCTATAAATTCTTCTCCATATCCCTTCCCAGGGCCTGATTAATGCAGGGGCTTTAGGGGCTGCAGCCAAGGGCCTCAGGCTAAGCGGGGCCCCACAGGCCCGTGGGCCAGATGCGGCCCATGCTTCTTCTCATCTGGCCTGCGGCAAGTCTCTGCGCTGTGGGCTGGACACTGGTCCCCAAGCCTCGGTGCCCACCCCGGGGCTGGAGCCATGAGTGCTGGCTTGCCGATGGGCCCCTACAGCCTCTAGCTCCACTGAAGCCAAATGTAGCCAAACTCCCTCCCAGACCCCGTGCCCTCACCTGCACCCCACCCCCTTGTCCCAGACCTGAGCCACCTCCTGCACCTAAACTTCTGCCTAGAGCCCATACCCCGAACCTCCTGCTGCACCTTAACCCCCTGTCCCAGCCCTGGCCCCACCCTGGAGGCCCCCCCGCCAGCTGAAGCTGCACCCCCTCCCACACCCCACAAAATCTAATAGCTCCAGGACCACAGGAAAGTTAATCCAGCCCTGTCCTTCCAGGCAGACTCCTTCACTTTGAAATTGCACTATGGGTGAAATTCACCCCTGAGCGGTGGTTCTGTACAAGGACTATGCATCATTTATGTCCCACTTTAGCCTTCAAGGATGATTCTAAAATCAATAGAATTGTGTCCCCTTGCACTAAGGATGTAATTAGCCCACCGACTTTAAACTTTTGGGGCCAGATCTTGAGAAGGGGTAAATCATCTGGCTTCAGTGGAACTGGGCTGATTTACACCAACTGATGATCTAGCTCTTTGTTTTTTCAACACATCTTTGCCAGAGAAATCAAAATTCTGATCCAGAAGGGCCAGATATCTTATGCCTACATTAAATAGGATTGTTCAGATGGAAAAATATGAAAGACATTTTTGGGGACATTTATTGCATTAAAAATGCCATAGTATAAATTTTTGAGCTGGGTTAGGCTTTGCACTCATGGTCCAGAATGTCTTATTACTCTGAGTAAAAACTGTGTTTTAAGTTACATGAACACACACCCTTTATATAACATAAAAAAGACTATGTGGATTAGGTTTGAGTCTATAGAGGTACAGAACTGCAATATAATAATAACTTGCACTTTTACAGTACCTTCCATCAGAGAATCAAAATGTACCTTACAAATAATAAATTTTGCCTCACCCCTGTGAGGTGGACAGGTTCTATTCCTTCTTTTACAGATGGGGAAACTTACTCTCAGAGAGGTACATTTCAAATTTTAGCTGCCTCAACTTTGGGGGAGATACCTCTCAAGTTGGCTATCAAAAACTGATATATACCCAATAAGCTGACACTTGAAAATTTAGTCCCATGATCATACAGGATGTCTGTGGCAGAACCAGATATACTTCCTGTAATTCTGCCCATGATTACTCCTATTAGTTACTGAAATGATTCATTTGCTCCATTATAAAGTGAGTATAAACACTTACCATCCGGACTGGATAGTGTTTTACATTCATTTTGAACTCCCTTTTCACTGGCATAAATGACTACACAATGTGCAAGGCAAAAGTGAGCTGGGTCCTAAACATCTGAATTAGAAGGATCCTTACAAAGCTCAGGAGGTAAAAATCCCCTGGTGTTAGACTGACACAGAAAAATAAGACCAATAGCATTTTGGACTTTGTCAAGGAAAAAGGTTTAGATGAAGGTGTAACAAAGGCCATATTTGATCTCTGTTCCTGGATTTGACAAGTCGGACACGTGAGCTATACAATACTTGTAATGACAAAATTATATTACTTTTAAGACCAGATCCTCTACTGTTGCCAATTGGCATAGCCCCGTTGGAGACAATGAAGTTATACCAATTTACACCAGCTGAGGATCTGACCCATAATCATTCAAGTAACAGACTCATTAACTGCTTAGGACCAGATGCTCTGCTGGTGTGACACCATTGAACTTCTAGTGTGTATATATATATTTTAAGGTACAGATGTGTGTGTTGGGATTCAGTTATATCATCTGACTTCTAAAATATCCTCAGTGAACAGGAATTGTAACCAAAATCACTATTACTAGAGAATTTTTCTGTAAACGTTCAGACTGATAAAAGGTCAAGATATTTGGCCAAATTATGCCTCAGTTGCACTGGTGTAACCTTGCTGAAGTCTGTTGGGCCTGATTTTCCTGGCTCCTTTGATAGCTATTTTAACCTATACAAAGTGGGGGTAAACACCTACCAAATCTGACTGTAAATGCCTGGGATGGAATTCCGTCAGGGCAATGGGGTTAACATCTTGCAAAATGTGCCACGGGGCATTTAATGATCACAAATGGCCTGCCTTGGTTTAATAACATCATCCCAAAGTTGAATCTTTCCCTCTCCTCTAGTACTGTGCCTTTTACCCTGCCCTACCCCCACCCCTGGTAAGAAGTGGATTCTGCTAACTCATCCACTTAGTGATTCACCCACAACACTCAGGCCTGGGCTTCTTGGAGGTATCCCATCAGAGCATCCTATTTAGCTAAAATATGATAAGCCCAAGGTGGTGTAGTTCCTGTAAAAAACAGGGCATACATCTCAATGATTTTTTTCCCAAGAAAAGGCATGGCAGCACAGCTTTCTCACAGCCATCAAAACTCAGGCTGATGCAGGAGTTAGACCTCAGAACTTATAAATACAATTCAACAGTAATAGGCTGACTTTTGTGCACTATTAGAGAAACATGAATAACCCAAACACTAAAATCCAAAACAGAATCACTGGCCCCCCTCTGCAGTTCTCCTATTTAAGCTGAGCCAAGAAGGATCATTGCAAGCCATTTGCAGTTGCGGGTGATGTAACATTGCTTAAGGGCATTCTGTACCTGGCAAGCAGTGCTATCCTTTGAATGGGCTTAGATAAGAGACCACAAGAAAACAGAAATAGGAAATTGTTGGAAGGCAAACATTGCCTATTAGTACCCAATCCTTTCAAATAAATAAGAGAAACTTCACAAACAAACCAGCTGGGGGTATGAAGAGTCAGACATAGTCTGGAAGACAGGTGATAGGAAGGAATGACTTTAAGTTAGACATGAAAACATTAATTGGATGACAGGGAGTCTGAATAATTTCTTCTATGCATTTATGTTTCATGCTAATATTTTCAGATTAAAAAAACCCAACTATTTAGGACCAGGTTTTGAAGGTGCAAAGGGTGGGGGTGCCTTTCCCCATGAAAAGATGAGACACAATTGCAGTCCCTGCTACTTTCCCTGAGGCATTAACTGTCATGGTATATAGAATCACAGTCTACCTCAAATAGAAGGTATTTATTAAACAAAACATATACAGCTGCGAACACAAACGGGCTTCCACATTGCTTGAATTCCAGCCTTGTTTCCCTTGTTTACCAGGGACTACCCCCTATTTGTAACTATAAATCACAGAGACATCCAGTGGCTGAATAATTCACTGCAAGTCAATATATCATTCTCTTCACTTACTACCTTATATGTGGCAGGAGGAGTTGGGGCTATGACATCACCCTCACTCTGCACCAACCTTCAGAGCTGGCTGGTTGTGGAAATGAGTGTGCTACATCCTCTTATGGTTGTGGGGGATGCAGTGGGTGCATTGCCCCTGTATACTAGGTAACTGGAGGCTAAAGTACCTCTTGGAGTTCTCCCATAGGCTGGTTACCTTATATACGAAATCTGAGTCTTAATATTTGATTTTTGAGGGAGTACAGAGGGACTTGTGTACGTTTTCAGTCACACCTTTGAAAATAATTCTAAATATTTGCAGGCACAATGTTGTGCACCTACAATAAATCCCCAATTATTTTTTAAAAAAGTATTATTCCATTGACTAAATACAGGGTACAAGTATCATTCCTAACTATATTAAAAATGGCTGTTTAAACAAATGGCCATCCTCCAAGACTAGTTTTACTGTCTTATATGTACATTTGGGTATATCAGTACTTTTTTGTGCCTAAATATAATTTAAGGAAAAGGTATTTATGTGGGATTGCACAAGTAATTAGCTGTTTTGTTTGAGCAATTGCATATACAGATATTTTCCTACCTGGAACATCTTTTTGGCAATATTGCACTTAATTACAGAAATACTTGAAGAAAGACAAGGATATAGGGCGTATGATACAAATGGAAAGAAAAGATTTAGGTGAGCAGTCACTCTATAATTACCTTGCAGCTAGAAAGACCCCAACATCACATGAAACCTGTTAAAAATAAGGAAAGGACTAATTCTCTTCTCATGGGAAAGGAATTAATTAGCAGTGTGCTAAGGGCCTAAGGATTGGTTCTCATTCAAAGTAGATAAATAAAGCAAACATTGCTCCATACTATGGGTGAGATTCTGTGTGGTACACCACACAACTTGTGGCCCATGGAGGTGGGGGGAAGGCGCTGATATGGCTTTAAGCTATCTTTGCACCCTTCTGATCTTTGCCTGATCCAGGCTCCTGCGATATTTAGACAGCCCTGAGGGCCTGTTTAAATGACTGCAGCCTCTCTGGGCTGCCCTATGGGTCACATTACTTCCCGGAAACTCTGTGGTTCTGTGTGATACAGACCCCGCTCCCAGTCATGTCCTTGGTATTTCCTGTTAGCCAAGGATTGGAAGGAGATCCACAGAAGGTAGCTATACAGCTGTCTTCTGTAGGTTTGTGCTAGAAGAATCCTTCCTTGGCCCCATGTGGGGAGTTTAGGGCCCTTTCGTGCTGTTCCATCCCTCTTACCTGTTGTAGAAGGGCTGGAGCCTGAGTGATGATCTTGCCTTCGGTCTTAGAATCATTCTTCAAAATAATGGTCTGTTTCTGATGCTCTCGTCTGTAACGTGGACATAAGGATACATCCTGTCTTTGTAAAGTGCTTTGAGATCTGTGAATGAAAAAGCTATGCAAGCATGAACATTGTTTTTTTATTTTTAGAATTGAGCTTGATCCTGTAATCTTTATTCAGATCCTGATCTCCTCTGCTAAAGTGGAGGAAATCTCATCAAAGCCCTCCTTAGAGGATTTTCTTCCTAACTGTGCTATTGAGGGGTGGAGTTTGTCCCCTGCAAGAATAGGCCAGTTGTCAAACCTTTACATCTAAACAACTCAACAGTGATCCCTGAACAACTTACAAGATTCTCTATATATATTATTATTATTATTATTTTATTTATTAATTATTTGTATTGTGGTAATACTTAGCGACCCTGAACATAGATCATGGCCCCGTTGTGCTAGGCACTGTATAAACAAATAACAAATATCTTATCACACAGAAAAGTATTTGACCCTGTTACCTCCCATTGACTTAGTTATGAATGCTCAGCACCTCTGAAAATCAGGACTATTCAGTGTATATGTGTAAATATGTTGGGTGAAAACCTGGCTGCATTGAAGTCAATGGAAGTTTTGCCATTGACTTGGCTGGTGCCAGGGTTTCACCTATATGCTTATATTTGTGGTAGAAATAAACCTACACAAATTGCTATAAATATGTCCATATAGCACATCTTTCAATTAGTCATTGCAAGAGATTTTACAATCAGTGTTAAAGAACAGTTACATTGTCTATCCACACATGAATCTATCTATTTCATAACTGTGAGTCTTTTATACGATTGTAATCCTCTGTAATTTGCAATTTCCTATTTCTGGATTTAGAAAGGAAAGTGAGAACCTGTTAAATATCTTTAAATTGGTTCTCCTGGTGACATTAGTAACATTTTGCATTTTTAAGGCTTTAGTTTTTCCAGGACTTAAATTTTTAACAAGAAATTGCTTACAGCATTTTTCCCTGCTTTGGAGATGGCATTAAAAAATGGGTCTTTCCTCGTTTTTGGTTTCCTGGGATGCAAACAGTATCTAATTTCACTGAAAACTATTTTTTTAACCTTAACATTAAAAGTGATGGCTACGTTTGCTGCGGGCTTCTGTGATAACACACAATTCTTTTACCCCTGAGCTCCTGATTCAAGAATACAGAATGTCGACGTTTTTAGAGTTTCGGAGGGAGGGGGTGATTTCAGTTAATTTCCTGGTAGCTGATGTTTCCACATCTCAGAATCATCATCTTGTACTCAGCCCAACTGAAGGTAAAATGCAGCAGTGTGGTGTAGTGGCAAGGTGGGAAGGAACCTCTTCTACCCCATGCAAGCAGCAGAGCAGATCTCTCCATAGTGCTTAGAGAGAGCCAGGAGAGAGGGCTAGGTAACGTGCTTTGCCATGCCACGTTTCCCAAAATTGGGACTGGCCTGCTATTCAGAGGGCATGTCCCATTCTTCAAGCCATCTGATGCGTGTGCTGCTGTCCGTGGTACCATCCCTGGGAGGAGAGGATGCACCACTAGCATTTCTCCACGTTATGGCTCTGGCCAGGACAGTTTTTTAATCATAACGTTTTTAACAGATGTGGTGCCCAGGACCAAGGTTGCTCAAACTGAAATTACCTCCGTCTCTCAGAGACGTTAGTAGTATATGTTAATCATGAACTAGAGACTATGTACTATAAGAGTACTTCAGACATATGCAGTGAACAAAATGGTGAAAAAAGTGAATGATGGATGCCACTAGAGGCACTAGTGCTATTATCGATACTGTGAATTCACATAACCTGTGTACATTCTGGGGTTGTGTGACTCTTCTATTGTATATTAATAAGACTTGCGAGATACTGTAAAACCCCTGAAAGTGCTCTTTGGGCTTTTTCAGATGTATTGGTTGGATTAACAAAAGTGATGAGAGCAGGTCGTGGATATGAGTACCCACTGGGACACAACATCTCCTGTCCTGGCCAGGTATTGAGATAACTCTTTTGAGGTGCCTTTATGCTAAAGGTTCAGCTGTTTGCCCTGTGACATACAGTATTAAGAAAGACTTCTAGAATGCCAGAGTGTCTCAGATTAGCTCCTAATCTCTTTAGACATTACTGCCTGTTGCAGGGTGCAATCCTGAAGCATGCTACCTGGTGGCGTGGCACTGTAATCATCCTGCCTCACTTTCCTTCTTGGTTCTCCCAGTAATTCACTCATAGCCAGGAGGATTTAACATAGCATTCTCCTTGGGATCCAATTTCTTAAGTCCTCTCAAACATACATTTCTTTTGGCCTATCCTGGTTCAAGCCTTTTTCTTGCTGGGGTCTTCCAGTTTAACTTTTTTTTTCAGGGCTTCCAGGCTATTTTTATTCCGACCTTCATACCCTGGCTCCCAGTTCCCTGTAAGCAGGAGAGCTCTGCTGTTCCTACTCCAGCCCTTGGCCTCTTTGGAGAGTCTTTTTCCTCTGGTCTTTTCTGGCCCCAATCCTGGGCTCAAACTACTTCTCCTGCCTGGGCAGTGCTTCACATCTGGCAGGCATCCCATCAGGGTTTTGTACTACCCTAGAGAGCCTCCCTCTGAGTCTTTGAGACTGCAAGATTAACCCTTTCATGCTGGGCAAAGTGCTGGGCACTGTAGCCAAATCCAGCAAAACACACTAGCCTGTGCTTAGATTTAACGAGGTGAGTAGTCAGACTGAAGACAGTGGATTATTTCTAGGCTTAAAATTAAGCACAGGTTTAAGGGTTTTGCTGGATTGAGTTAGAGTGATCAGCACCTGTCAGGATTGAGCCCTATATTAGTGGCATTATTTCATTTTAAAAAGCTGAGAGTTAGTGTAAAGTTTTGTATCAAATCATCAGAAAATTTTGCCAATGCTTTAGGAATGACTGTTATATCATTTACTTGTCTGTGCCACAGTCCTGGAGAATGATAATATTTGTGTGTACCTGAATAGATTGCCAGAATCAATCCACTTCCAGGAGACAAACGTGGACATGTCCTCTCTTCCACTGTAATGTGAATACTCAAATCTTTCTACATAAGGAACTCATATATTTGAGTTTCACAGCACTCCCTGATAAGGTTTTATAGCCATTAGTGTCAGTGTCATCTATCACTAAGGCATTGAAAAAGTGGAGTTTCTTTCCCATACCACCTCTCTAAACATCCAAGATGAAGTGATTTTATACCTTACACTTCTGCAGAGCTTTCAAATTCCACAGTACAACTCATTTCACCTGAGCCTGGAAGACTTTGTAAATGGTTTCCCAGAAATTGTTGAAGGGGCCTTTTCTTCCCTTCTTAGTTTCCTATTGTTTAAATTTAATATGCTATGAGGTTTTGCTCAACATGAGAAGAAGAGCTATAGGACACATTGCAGACAATGTATGTGCAAAAGGTAAGTTACATGATCTAATAAATAAAAGTGTAACCATCTGAAATTTCAAATGTTTGGAAGCGTGTTAAACTTTTAAGCCTCTGACAGTTTTCCATGCTGACAACTAAATAATGAATTGATGGCTTAATGTCCATGATAGCCTGAGGGTTTCAAATATATGTTTAGTCAAAATAATTGGTGCTTTAATCATTCTTTATGAACCAACAACGTTCCTTGGTCATAAAGGAGTGGTGCAAAGCAAAATGTATCTCTGCAATGAACACTCCATGGTGTATGTCTAAAACTATCTCTTGGTAGACTGGGTGGCAAGATGTGGTACCAGTGCACGCCCTTCTATAAACCCCTCCTATGTATTATATAAGTCCCTTGTCTACATTGTATCTGTAAACAAATTACGGAATCTGGTTACAAGATAGTTGTCCCCAACCCAGTTACAACACAGTTAAAGCTGCAGTATAGATAGAATCTCTCAATCTATTGGGAATAAAACCCTGGACAGACCAAGGTCCTGCCCCTGCAATGATGGTGTCTGACTAGATTGCTGCATCTGCACATGTAAATGGGGCTCCGCATGGACCCTGCAATGTGTCCACATAATGTCACGTGTAAGGCTTTATTCCAATTAGGACCCATGTACCCCCAGTCAGGGGACAATGGCATTGCAATGGGTTCCTCGGCTCAAGTGTAGCTGTAGTGTAAACACGGCCTAAATGTGGAGTAACTAAATGCTAGTTCGGTAGCTCCAATTATAACGGCCTGTACAATTGTGTCTGTCTGTGTCAGTTTTTATGCCGTGCCCGCCATATAGTGTACGAGCTCCATCTCACTATGGGAAGTTGGCTGCCTGAATTAGGGCTCCCTGCTTTCATTCAGTATCAGCTCCCATCATGACAGGGCTGGGACAATTCCAAGGAAGAGGAGCAAAGGAAGGGTCAAGCCAGCTGAATGCTGTGAAGTACTGCCCATCAAAGTGTGAACTAAAACATGCTGGTTGAAACTCTGGTGTGTGGCTCCTTCCCCAGTGTTTGATATGAGCAATTTGCTTAAAAAAAAATGAGGGTGCACAAATCCTTTTTTGATGGTGGAGGCTCCAGGCACAACCTCCCCCGGGGCATACTGGTCAAAAATTCCTGCCACCTGATGCAAGTAGCAAATTTTGAAAAGCAAAGAAACTGTTCTTCAGAAATAGCTTTATGAACCTAGGATAAGATACTTCTGTCAGAATGATTTAGCTTGTATCTAGAGGCAGGGAATCCCTATGCCATCATCCCTCTTCCCTTCTTCATTTTGAAATAGGCCCTCGTCCAAGACTAAATTACCTAACTCATTCTCTGAACTCCCTGTGATACATGACCTCCTGCTATGGCATGAGCAGAAAAGACCTCCTAGTGAGATGGAAGCGGAGGGACATGTGCTTCTCTGCTTTTTTAACCACTCCCCCCCATTATAATTGACTTTACATGCTGCTGTCTGGGCATAATTCTTTGAGATAAGTCTCCAAACTGGAGAAAAAAACAATAGTGGGAATGATTATAAAATGCAATTAATTTGTCTGACCATTAATGTAGGAAGAAAATGGCTAATCTGTAGCAGATTTCTTCCCATTTGGATAGCGTGACCGTATCCAATTAAAACGGAACCCTCTGCAGAAGTTTCATTTCCTGGCTCCTCCTAAATCAGGATGTAGTGGGCATCACCAGTTCTGGATGTTTTCTTTGTGTATGAAAAAGGGGGAAATATGGCAATGATGCTGTACATATATCAGCTTGCAAGGCTCTGAGGGGTGCAAAATCCTTGAAAGGGGGTGGGGGAGAAAGAAATATCTCAGCAAGACTCGGCTGGCTCTTGTAAATGTTAGATAGTTTTGACAGTCTGCCAAAATGTTTCAGTATTTCTTTGAAGCTTTTCTTCAACTTAATACTGTGCAGTAATTAAAGTGTACAATTTCAGCGGCACTTCTTTTTTTTTGTTTGTTTTTTTGTTTCCACATAACGTTGCTCTGGAGAACCTTACATTCCCCCACGAGCATCTTTTCCAGGGTGAGAGTGGGGGACAGGGAGGATGGAAAGACATCAACATCTGCTAGAAACAAGTTTTACTTTATGTTGGTGATGATCTATTCCAGCCTCTTGTTATTTATCTTCTCTCTTTCCTAGTTATTATTTATCTAGCTATCTGGAAGAGCTTCACAGTTCATTAGATGATTCAGAACAATTTTCCTACAATTAAAAACAAGTCACCTTAGACCGAGTCTATCCACATTTTTTGGTACCAATTTGGTATTTTTGGATAGGGGTGTGATTTGTTGGGTTTATTATACCAAAATAGTTAAAGTGGTGCAACTCCTAGTGTGGATACGGTTACACTGGTATCCGGGTCCCATGCACTGGTATAACTGCATCTGCTCGAGAGGTTTGCACCACTTTAATTATGCCATTTTCAAAATGATACAGTAAGGGCTTGTCTAGACACAAAACTTGTACTACTTGAAATATACCCATTTAGTTAAAGCAGTAAATATACAAGTGTGGATGCAGTTATATGATATAAAGGTGCTTATATCAGTATAGCTTATCCTCATATGGGAAGGGGAACAAGCTATACCACCTTTATACAGGTATAATTGTATCTACATCAGGGGTTGTACTGGTAGAACTATATTGATGACAAATCATATCCCTAACTGACATAGTTATATTGGTGCACACACTGTGGGTAGATCAGGCCTTAATGTGGTACAAAATCTGTGTGTAGATAGCTCTTAGGAGTGCAAATGGGTTTTCTTTTTATATGTCTGAATTTTGATTTGAGCAGAACAGCATTATAAACACAGTAGATTTATTGCCTCGCCACCTGTCCTCCTCCTCACCCAAGTAAAATGTTCTTTGAAAAGCAGTAAGTTTCCATGGGCAAATGAAGCAAAGAAAATTTTAAAAATGTCACCAAGGGAGCCCGAGTAAAGTAAGATGCAGTCAGTGCTGGGCTTGCACTGCCAACTTTAATTTTATTAAAACAATTTTAAAATATTTGTATTGTCATTTTTAATGACAATTTCCCCCAGCGAAGACCATTTAAACCGTTATAAAACAAAACAAAACACAAGGTGCCCAAATTGTCAGATTGATATTTGAAGTGAATGAGAGCTGCTGGGTGCTCTGATAATAAGGCCCCTCATTTAGGCATCTTAGGTCTTGATTTTGCAAAGACTTATGCACAGTGAGTAGTCCCATTGACTTCAGCAGCACTATTGCAGCCAGTGAAGTTAAACAGAACACAAATCTTTGCAGGATGGACTGAGGGGCTGTATTTGCAAATTTTACTTAAATAGCAAATCAAAACGTATCCTGAAAAGATCTTGCATATTCCAAACATTGATATTTTTCTGTTATTTTGCCTGCAGTAAATTAAAATTAAGTGTTTATGGGTTTGACAGGACTTTAAAACACAGTGAGATTCCAGTGGAGTGCATTAGGGCTGCCATCCTGTGACTTTTTAAACCAAATCCAACACTCCTATTGCTTTCAGTAGGGCTGAATTGAATTCTATGGCAGATAATGGGGGGTTTATCTGAGCAAACTGAGCAAGGACTTTAGGATTTATCTGTATCTGTTTAGGACATTTCATTTAAAAGGTAACATCTATCTCTTGGGGTGGTGAGGGCAAAGAAAGCCACTTGTATTTTTGGTCGATTGACTAGCCAATATCCCTTTTCTATTACTATAAGCTTATTAATGCTAAAGTTTCTTTGGATCTAAGTCAACTTATGGTGCAGTTTGTGAACTTCAATATATTCTACTCAGACAATAATAATATGTTGTCCTGCATTCATATAGTACCTCTCACCTTGAGTGGTTTTGTCTAGTGGTGGGGCTGAAAATGTGCCCATTTTACATTAGATAGATGGACACAGTTAACTCAATATTTGTATCAACCTACGGGATGGAACTTGGTTCTTAATAGCATGTTGTGGGTTCATAGTACCGCTGGAGGTACCATCTTTCAGATGAAAAACGGAAGTTCTGAACTCATGGCACATATGGTTAGAAGTATATTTATGGTCCTAGCTAAATTCCAGCTGGGTAATTCCCTTCTGCGTACCTCATTCCCCTATATTACAAGAAGACTTTTAAAATTTTCCTATATTATTTCTTTTCATTCACGAAGAACAACCACACATTCTGAGTTAATATGATTTGATTTTAGATTAAGGGAAACATCCAAACAAAAGTAAAGTCACCATGAGAAAGCACAGAATATATCCCTTCTGTAATATGTTACTTCATGTTTACCTCACAAATGGCAGCTGTCTGCACAGGCAAGCAGATTCATTAAAATGTAAAGGGGTAGCATAGAGCAATGAAAGTCTGAACTATTGCATACCACTTACACCACACTTCCTGTTAAGTTAGGTATTTTGTATCTTCTATCTCCCGGCTCAAAATTTCTCCTCTTGAGAGCACAGCAGAAGCAGAAGAAGAGGGAATACCTCCCACCTGAATACTTCACAATTCCAGGCCCTTGAGACCCTAAGTCACCTGATAGTTAACTCCCTTGATGTACATGCAGAGTTCTCAAAAATTGTCCAAACCTCCCCATATTCTGTAACTTTTCTACGCATCTCAAAACTTAATGAAGTGTGAACATTCTTATACAAGGGCTTCTATGGTGGTCACGGTTTTCAAAGTTTTATAGCATACAGTGCATCCTGACCTGACAGAAGGAAAATACAGTAAGATGATAATATTTGCCTTGATTCATAACTCTGAGCACTAGCCAGTAGAAATGAGAAATCATGAAAATTAGAGCTGGAGAAGATGTATTTAATCAGCCATTTAGGGTGATTTATAATCATCTTTGCTCATTGTTGTTTGGTTACTAGTTACATCCTTTTGTACCCCCCCGAACAATTCTGCACAGACTTAAAATTGGGACAGATGAGACTTACAATACATGATCAGTCTCAATATGCAAAAGGAGAGTATATTAAAGTCAATGGGTCAGATCCTCCAATTTGGTATAACCACGTTGCATAGCACTGCTTGTACAAACTGGCCCTAAAGGTGGTATATGTGGCCTTGGAAGGATCACATTGGGCCAGGGGCATCTTCATTTAGAAAAGCCAGTGCAGAGGCTCCTATGCTTCCCATCCCTGCTGCCAGTGTTAGAGGGATAGGTGGAGAAAAGTGCATGTGGGCAGGACTCCCTTTCTCTGCGTTGATCTCTGGCAGCAGTTTGGTTCCTTGGGACCATTAGCATCCATTCAGGCTGCTTAGCTGTGTACAGGTGGACCAGTTGTGTGGTCATCAGCTTCAGGATTAGGAGAGTGAAAAGATGAGTTTTATGATATATTTGTGTCCCCTTCCCACTCGCACAGACATATAAACCTTGAGCATGCCCAACATTCAGAAAATTGGAGTTTCAGAAAACATGAAATTCTAATTTATGGGACATTTCCATATTTTAGGTAATTTGAGCCATTCATATCTGTGTGTGTGTGTGTGTGTGTGTGTATGTATACTTTAAAAGAGTAGGGCCACATTTTTCAATAGTGGCCATTTATTTGGGTACCTCCATTATTTGGATGCATAGTCAGGCCCAAGGTGACTCAGGGTGGGCTCTCAAATGCGGAGACACCCCAAATCAGTTACCACTGTTGAAAATTAGGTTGCATATGCGCGGTGATGCTTATAGTACTTTATCAGTCCTACGTAACCTTGAGTACTGCCAACCTCAAGCATTCCAACAGTATGAGGCCAGGCCCCTAAAAACTTGTGAGATTGGCTTAAAATAATGGGATTTTTTTTAAACAGATTAACACCTTTTTCCTTTTTATTTGCCTTCTGGTTTCAGAGCTTTTAGGGTGCACTCGTTTCACGTTTCTAAGCTTTTCTCTGCCACCACAAGGGCTAGAAGTTTACTTTTTTTTAAAAAAAATGGAGATTCCATTTCTTATGCAATCTATTGATTGCAGCTGCTGTGGTTTTAACAAAAAATACCAAATATCATGAAACTTATGATAATATCACAGGTGCTGGCAACGCTGAGTTTGCAGTCTGGAAGCTGTCTAACATTAAAACCCAGCTAGTAAAGCGTGGTTTCTCTTTGGCCCTGATCCATCTCCAGTGGAGCCACTGACTTTAATGTGAGTTCGAACAACGCCCACCGTTTCAATCATGGGCTAGTGTAAGATTTTGCAGAGCAATCACATGAAATTTGCAGTTTTCCATGGATGTGATGCAAAACTCATTAAAAATTTGGCAGTTTTGACTGAGTTTTGTTTGAAATTTTGAGTTTGTTTAAACCCAAAGCTCAAGATAAAGCTTGATGGAGAGGAAAATGCATGTGGATTGAAAGTAAAGAAAACATTTGCACAAAACCTTCTTATGTGAAATCACTGAGTTTTTCATAGATCTATCAAGAAAGTGCTTTGCAGATTGCTGAGGGCCCTGTACTGAGTGTTATAATGGAAGATGATTTCTTGTTCATAGTCTCTGTTTCTGATATTGCCTTTGCAGCAGTTTAAAAAAAAATTGTATTCACCAATTTTATTTTCATTCTGATTTCTCTGTCCTTGACCTAAAACTGTCAGGCCAAGATGATATTATCATCTGCAGCAGATTGTGAACTATCCATTCTTTTCCTTTATGTACAGTAGCAAGCAGAATGCAGATGGGGCCCCTTCCTGGCAGCGTGTGTTTTCCACTCTTTGAGGATTCTTGAATCTGATCCATCACAGATGTTCCATTCTAAAACAGAAAAAAGAAAAGGAGTACTTGTGGCACCTTAGAGACTAACCAGTTTATTTGAGCATGAGCTTTCGTGAGCTACAGCTCACTTCATCGGATGCATAGCATATTGTGGAAACTGCAGAAGACATTATATACACACAGAGACCATGAAACAAAACTTCCTCCCACCCCACTGTCCTGCTCGTAACAGCTTATCTAAAGTGATCATCAAGGAGGGCCATTTCCAGCACAAATCCAGGTTTTCTCACCCTTCCCCCCCCCCCCAACAGCTCCTTGATGATCACTTTAGATAAGCTGTTACGAGCAGGACAGTGGGGTGGGAGGAAGTTTTGTTTCATGGTCTCTGTGTGTATATAATGTCTTCTGCAGTTTCCACAATATGCTATGCATCCGATGAAGTGAGCTGTAGCTCACGAAAGCTCATGCTCAAATAAACTGGTTAGTCTCTAAGGTGCCACAAGTACTCCTTTTCTTTTTTCTTTTTACGAATACAGACTAACACGGCTGTTACTCTGAAACCATTCTAAAACAGGATCTCAGGTGAACTGAGCAGATTTGACTGAAATGGTGATTTATAGCAATAGCAACACAGGAATTGCCAAACTGCCTCAGATTAGTGGTCCATCCTTGATTCAGAGGAAAGTGCAAGAAATCTCAAATAGGCAATTATGAAATAACTGGCCCATTGGGGAAGTTTCTTCCTAACCCCCTTCAGGTGCAAATTAGTTTATTCCCTGAATATCCCTTCCAGATTTATTTTGGTTGTGGTTGTTTCATTTTGTTTTTTAATCCTATTATAACTAGGCTTGACCTTCCACCTTATATCGTAACCCTTTATTTGTTAATCAAAAAAATCTTTAATGCAATAAGTCAACAAGTAGCTGACTAGAAATTTGTGAAGAGTTTTGTGTGTCAAACAAACCCAGGAAATGTTAGATTTTTGGCGAGTCCAATCATTCACATCTTAGTGCAGTTACACAAATTTACTCCATGAATAAAATAATCTAAGAAAATGCAACATGTGCATTACTTTGTAGGTCAAAAGAGAATTTTTCAGATGCTCCTATCTGGTGGTAGTTTCTGTGTGTGAACGCTAAATCATTCTCTGTGATCGGAAGGCATGTGGCCCATTGGCAACTACCAGTAGCAAAAATCCCCAACTGCTGGAGACAGGACACTAGATGGGGAGGGCTCTGAGTTACTACAGAGAATTCTTTCCCAGGTGTCTGTCTCATGGGTCTTGCCCACATGCTCAGGGTCTCACTGATCACCATATTTGGGCTCAGGAAGGAATTTCCCCTCATGTCAGATTGGCAGTGACCCTGGGTTTTTTGTCATCCCCCCCACCCCATCCTCTGAAGCATGGGGCATGGGTCACTTTCAGGTTTAAACTAGTGAAACTGGTGAATTCTCTGTAACTTGAAGTTTTTAAACCGTAATTTGAGGACTTCAGTATCTCAACCAGAGGTTATGGGTCTATTACAGGAGTGGGTGGGTGTGGTTCTATGGCCTGCAATATGTAGGAGGTCAGACTAGATGATTACGATGGTCCCTTCTGAACTTAAAATCTATGAGTCTATGAGAAGGATTGAAATCCACAGAGAAAAGAAAATAGAGAGGGACAGTGCTGAATTTTTAATCTCAGAAATCCTGTCAACTTTTTACTACCTATCACCAATATTATTTTTTACATTGTGATTCTTCTTATTCACTTTGTAATAAGTCCTTAAAGGATAGATTTTTAAAATTATATTTAATGGAACAGAAGATGGTGTAATGTAGCGGAGGTCTGACACTAGAAAAAGATCTTTATATGACTTTTTTTTCTTTTGGAGAGATGCTCCAACAAAGACATGTTAAAAGGCATTAGAGAAGGCTGAAGGGAACATCTTAGGGAAGATTTGGTTAAAACACTGATCTCACCTATTGGGTTTAATGATTTTTTCAGGGTCTGCCCATTGGGCTAAGATCAGAGTTGCCTAAACATATAGATAAATACTCCCTGTCCATCACTAAGTACCAACTCTTATAACTTCTCCAGCCATGAGACATCAGGGTCATTGGAACCAAGCTTTATGTGATAACCTGGGGATAGCACTGTTAGCATTACTTCAGAAAGTAGCTGTAACTGAGACACATAATGTTGAAAATCTGCCAATGAAGCTACCATGTGAAAAAGGCTCATTCATACCTCACACCATCATGACTTTGGGGCGGGAGGAGGAAGAGATCTTAATACTGATGCAAAAATGATTTTAATAAAATTATTATAACTTATTTTTAAGTCATTACCACCTTATTTGCACCCTGTGTGGAATATTAAGATATACAAGCGCGTTATAGCCATGATGCTGGGAAATATAAAATACATATATTTTGCTAATTATATTACAATATGTTGAATCAAATAAATTCCGAAGGTTTCTGCTTTGATCTCCCAAGGACAAGCAAACATCAAGCAGACAAACCATGTAAACCTTTCTAGGAAGAAAGCTTATTGTGAAAGGAATGCAGGTTTGTGTTATCAGAGCAATAAATCTAGAGGTAAAGTGGGCCTATATCCCTCCCCCCTTTCTTTTCCAAGAAAAACCTGAGTTTAAACCCACACAAAGAATTCTCGGACTTGTCTACACTTACGTCACTGCAGCTACACCAGTGTAGGTATTCCACCTCCCAGAGAGACAGTAGCTAGGTCGATGGGAGAAATCTTTCTGTCGACATAGAGCTGTTTAGTAGGGGGTTAGGTTGGTATAACTGCGTTGCTCAGGGGTGTGGATTTTCCATACTGACATGCGTTGCTGGTGTAGAGCAAGCCCTAGAAATATCCTTATTTAAACAGGGTGTTTTTTGTTTTTTTTGTAAACGCACTAAAGTCTTCGTTCTTTAAACCTGGAGAAAAACTTATGGTGGGAAATGCCTTACAGAAGATACTGCTTACTTTCAACTCATGTTTCCACTTAAAGGTGATAACCTTTGCAGTTTCTCAAATGCTTAAGAAGGCATAAGCGTCTTTTAATATATATAAATATATATATATATGCAAATATTCTGTACCTAAAAGCAAGCCGTCAAAGAATAATTGTCTGATATGGTTTGTATATGATATGAATATTAAACTGTTTTATATACAAATATCGCTATGCCATTTGATTCTAGACTAATACTAATATAAGAAGCCATTTAAGTATAGAATATTTATACTAATGGGGAATTAATTCATCAGTTACTGGAAGTCTGAAAGCAAACCCGCATCCAATTCAGGAAGACAAGACAATCTTCATTCCAAAAATTGTTATGCAGAGTCAGAAACTTAGGCTAGAGACTTTCTAAAAGTTATTTTAATTAAAAATACTATTTTTTGAACTAAAAGTTCTTCCATAAAAATAAGAGTGCTTGGATTTTTTGAAAAACAAATTTTCTTTCCTGTCAAACACTAATAAAAGTACAAAAATAATAAAAACAAATACCCTGAGAAAAATTGACAAAATCAAAAGAATGAGTTAAAATGAACTTTAAAAATTATCTGGATCTTTCTTGCCACAAGAAGAACAAAGTCAATTAAAGAAATGTTTCATATTCTTTAAACAAACTGCATATTCAGGAGCTGAAAGTGTCATTTAAGGCTCTAAGCCAAATCTGAAGGCATGGAGCCAATGAAAGAGTAACAACAACCAACTTGAATCTAAACAAAAATGAAAGAGATGTGTTTTTCTATAATTTCATGAAAATAAGGAGAAGGGTATAAAAGTCTCTCAAGTGAGCTCCCCACATTTACAGCCTACTCTGCTTAGACAGAAAAACTCCACAACTCATCCTGTCCATCTCTACAGGCAAGTTGCCACAAACAGATAAAGAAAACAGAAAAGGCCCAAGAAGAAGCCAACCTAAGGAAACCTCCCCAAGACTTCAGCATGGATTGGTGAGAGGAAGTTAACTAAGACATTCCAAGGGATTAGATTTAAAATTCTTGTAATGATTTTGTTGCAAGGTTGAAATGTTGTAATTTAAAAGACTAACAGTTTCTCCTATTAATCACCAAGTGGTTAGACCAGGTATTCCTGGACAGGAGATGGGACTAGACATTGGTAAACAGGAAAATAGTGGTATTGCATTGGTTTAAAGTTTCTTAATATTGGTTAATTGGCTGGTCTCAAGACAGCCCTTAAATGACTTTGACCAAGTAATTTATCTAAATATTTTCCTTGGTTTCATAGCACGTAATTAAATTATTTGCCAAATGTCAACTAGCTGATTATCTATTAATAACCAACAGGGATGTAAGAACCTGCAATGCTAAAACCTGGGACCATAGGGTGTCTGGGCCGCTAATACTTCCACATCGCCATGGGAGGCTTAGGCTGGGCTCCTGCAGGAGGCCAGGTGCAGCAGGAAGTACCGCCCAGCAGGACCTGAGTGGTAGTTCCTTGCAGCTCACTGATTGGCTGGCACCCGTACTTAGGCCAAGAAGCCATGACGGAGAGTTGTCTGAGCAACAATACAGACTGCCTGCTTATCTTGCTTCAGACCTTGCATGTGAGAGATCCCAGATTCTAGCTTCTGACCGTGCCTGCCTACTGATGCCTGACTCCTGGTTTGCCTTCCGGTCTATCTAAGATGCTGACCTTCTGGTACCCAGCTTGGCCTGAGACCTGCTCTGATCACTAGGTCAGACCACCCATGACCAGGCCATGAGAAGGTCTGTCTGTCCTGAAACAAAATTCCTTTCCCCATTTTTAAACATTCTTAGTTATCTAAGGATATACTAAAGAATGAATTCACAATAATTTTGCGAAACACATAGTTTGGTCTTATCCTACCAAGAGGAAAGCACACCTCAGGGATATAATCTCTGTTAAAAGCTCTCCACAGAGACATGGAAGAGATTGTAACAAATAACTTATCATTTGCATTCAGTCGTGTTGTTTTATGTTTTATTTTATTTTCCTTAATAATAAAATAGCCATGTTTAATAACTGATTATTTTGCTTTGTCTTAATCATGGTGACCCCTAAGGTAAGTAAAAAAAACAAAACACTTGTGACTAAAATAGTGGGAGTCACACCCCTGAGTTGGCAATAAGAGAAAAAATTAAGAAAAGCTAACTGGCCTACCATTTCTTGTTTCTCTAAATTAAATATTGTAAGTAATTTTTAAGACAAAATTATCAGGTGTTGAACAATTTAAAACTACCCCTTTCAACACCACGAGAGACCACCTATATTATGCTACCTGTCATTTAGCAATGTGAAAGCAATGAGGTGGCAATGGGCATATATTCTGAGCATTATTGCTTGAACAAATGCATGTGGAATGTCAACCTGAGGAATTTCTCATGTTATTGAACAAGAACACGGACCCTTCTCTTCCCTCCAGCAAACAGTTGAGACGTGGACAGCAAGATTTACTGAAGTGTGTGGTGTTATGTATAATTGATTAATTCTAGTTAAAATATTTTTCTATTCAACTGCGGACAGAGTAAAGCGTCTAAGTCAGAATCAAGTTGTGCAGTCACGGTTTTAAGTGATTAAAACCTGTAAATGTGGGTCAGTGCCCCTATCCACCATCCCTCAAATGCAGTTTATCTCTTTTCCCTGCCTCCAACTATCTACCTGTCTAACTTACAAAATTAAGCAACCATGTGCCAGATAGCCAAAACTGTGTCACTGCTGCCCCCTCTATAAAACATAATGGCTAGTTGCTTTACTTCTGGTGAGTGAGGAAAGATTATAGAGAGTCCAGATCCACAGTGCAGTTAAGAAGCAACAACATTTTGTCTTTCCACGGATCTCCTTTCATTGTTATTACTTCACACATTTCTAGATTCCTCCCTTCATCTTCACTCCATGGCACTGCTGCTGAATATTAATTAATACTTTGTCCAACTCTAGTCCGCTGTGTTTGCTGGAATATTTCCTATATTAAACATCTGACTGTTAACTTTTTGATTGACTGGAAGTCTGTATTGTCCATCAATATTCAACGTGACAAATATTTTGACTCCGATCACTGAGATTTGATTGCCATTATCCTTCTCATATGGGACAATGACAAAGACAGAGAGACCTCTTGGGCCCCAACAGTTTCTGAAAATGAAATCGGTCCCATATATCATGAAACTGCAACTCTCTTGGATGACCAGTTGCAAAATCCTGTTCCTTTTGTCTCATCACATATTCAGTGAACTTCATTGTCTCTTGAATTACTGCATAACAAATGTGGAGTTCATATGACTACACAAAAGAAACTAAACATCTTTTGCATTTTAATGGAAATCATTTCCATTGTCAGCTTCATATGGAAATGGGTCCACTTAAGTGCAGTGTAGTATAGGAGGAAATATCTATTGGTGCACATCCTCCATTAATTCTGTGTTAGAAATTTAGCCCTTACATTTATAGTAAAAATAAAACAAATGAGTGCATGCTTTTCATTGGTCACCTAAAAGTTTAAATATATATAAACTAATTCTCAACTGGATTGTGAATTCAGCTACATTATTTCTTAACTTCCGTGCTTTGACTATACAACACATCCTAAATCTGACAAGAAGAAAGTCTTATAATTGTTTTTGCATTTGCTATGCATTATTCCTCTTTCCTTTCCTTTTTTTAAAATAAATAGTACTTTGGAACAATTGATTTTGCTAGCTAGTGCATTGATCATGCACCTCGCCTGGGGACAGAATATAGCTTCAAAAACAATAATAACTAAGACAATCATCTAATTTTACTGAAATAAAACTGAAAATGTACACCCAACAAAATCATCTCTGAGACTACTGGAGGTGCATTTGTGCTTGTACTTTATCCTCATTGACACAGTAATCTACTAAAGTTCTTCTCTCGATTTTTCTCTTTGCAATCTGGGAGAACAGATTCACCAGTGATTGTGCTCATTTATAAAAGCATCCAAAACAAAATTGAACCCCAAGGCTGATAAACTATAAAGATGCTGATCAGATCTGAGCAGAATGGACGATGCTTTGGGGCTTGCTCAGCTAAAGATGGCTCAAGAAGACTGATGGCTTTATATACACAATTACAAACTCCATAGCTTTGTCGAATGAATGGGAAATCATAAAATATGTTGTTTGCCCTTTATTAAGTAAAGAATGGTATTGTGTAAAATACTTGTGAAGATTTAGTAAATTTCTGTAATTTAATTCCTGTCACTGTATTTTCTTTCCTTTGTAGAAAACTTAATCAAACAATCATTTGGAAAGAACAATCCAATAGAGTAAACCTTCTAGTCCAAAAGAACAAGTGGCTAATTGATTTTGTTTATCGATAAAAATCAACTGGCTGCACATTGTCCGCTTCATATAAAATTCATTCATTTACAGTAGCTATGTCATAATCGATAAGGGTTTAAAATTACATTTGTTCTCACTAGAATTCCTCTGTAAAGGAGATGCTGAATTTAAGAGTCCGCTACAAATTATATATTTATTTGAAATAATAAACAGGCAAATACAGACAAGGAAAAGATGAAAACGTCAGCGTTTTTCCCAATGAATTGATATTGTAATGGAGACATCTTCTGGCATAAAGAATAGCCCTGTGATGATGACAAAGTTGTGGTGAAGGGACTTATCTGGATCCAGGAAACTTTCCAAATATAAACATGCATGACATAGTACACATTTAAAATAAAGAAACAAACAGGTACTGTAATAGCCTCTGGATACTCCAAAGTCTCTTCCACATTTCTTAATTTCAGGAGTGCACTAGTCATTGGATTTGTGAGTCTCTTGAAAGTTGGTGATCTGGTTATGGGGAAATCTCATGCTACCATAACGTCAACCTGTTCTAATCTTGAAACATTTACTTAGGTGAAGAACCAAGAGTATTTTCAAAGTTATCTGACTGGGTTGAAGACTGAGGGCCCCAAAAACCAAGGTCTTCATAACAATCATCTTCTTAAGCTGGAAAAAAGGGGCGGCTATACTAGCTTGGGGGCAGATGGTCCCATTTGGGGTGCTTTAACTGTGAAATCCTGATCCCACTGAAGTTAGTGGCAAAACTCCCATTCACATCAAAGCGGGCCATGATTTCACCCTGGAACTTAAGTGGGTTTTGTTACTTTCATTTTAAAAATGAACTTCTACAATGAAACTGAACCCAAGATTTTAAAGGTTATTAAATTGAAAAAGATGATAAATGATTAGTCCCTTGCTTCATTTTTAGTTTAAAACTCATTTCTGCACCTGCAAATATTCTAGTTAAATTCAGAGAAGTATGACTTGGAGCAAGGGATGTACAAAGGGATACCTGGTAAATGAATGGGATTGTAGCACAGACCAGAAAAGAACTGGCTCAATGTGCAGTTGCTCTAAAAGTTGCAGGAGGCAACTCTGAGTTACTGGAGGAATGTGTCATTCAGAGAAGCTGGTTATGGTTGAATGAACATGTGAATTGTCTATATGCGCAATATTAGTTACTACACCTTAGAAAGGAAGTTATTTCAGAGAGTGTGTTTAAACTTTATTTTCATAGGAACAGAGTTCAAATACACTCAGTGAAATAAATTCTTATCACAGTGATTTGTTTAAAATGTTTCTATTCATGTTGGGGATGGGTTTGTGAAATTCATGTTTATGTACAGAATGGTACTTTCTAAGTACGCAGAATACAAAGATATCTAAATATCCAGCTAACAGAGAGGGAGAAGGTTGTGTGGTTTAGGTGGTAGACTTGCATTGAGAAGCACTGGGGGTCTATACGCTGCTCTACCACAGGCCTATGGTGTAACCTGGGGTAAGTTGTTTAATTTCTCTGTGTTACAGTCCCCTATCCACAAAATGGGGGTAATAATACTTCCTTTTCCCTTCCCTTTGTTTTGCTTGTCAAGAATGTAAATTCTTCAGGACAGGGACTCTATCACATTAGCTGTTTGGACAGCACCAAGGGCACCGGAGCCCTGATCTTGGTGGGCCCTGTGAGGTGCTTCTGTAACGTGAATAATATCATCAATGACTAGAGCTGGTCAGAAATTATTTTTTCCACAGAAATATTTCAATTTTTGGTTTTCCAGTGAAAAATTAAAAATTTCTGAGGAAAGCAGATGCTTTCCTTGAGAATTTTTGTATAGTTGAAAAATAAATTCCCCATAAAAAAATTAGATGGACATTTTTTGACTAGTCCTATTAATAACTTTTAGGTCAAAATCAAAGAAGTGAACTGTCTTTCAGTGGAAGAACCGGAGTTTAATTGGCTTTGTGGCAGAAGTTTTTAGGAGAAGGTAGATTGAGGGGAGGGTGACATTTGGCATAGAAGGGATGCTTTCCCAAGCATAAGGTGCAGCATAAAAAAAAGCATAGATGAGAGTAGGAGAAGGAAATGAAGGGAGGTTAGGATAGAGTGAAATGTGCGGGAGGGAGAGTGGGAGAAAATGAAAGCAGAAATTGATTTGTCCAGGAACTTGAACTTAATGTGGAAAACACTGGCTGGCTAGTTAAGAGATTCACAGGGGATTGATGTGGTCTAAGCAGTGTGAAAGGAAATAGATATCTTTTAAAATTATATATCCCCATTTCTCCTGGGAAAATACTTACTTTCAGCCACTTCCTCTCTTCTTTACTCTGGTAGGAAATTATTAGAGCTGTTTGGAAAATGGAATTTTGGTGCCAGGGGACATTCTGACAGTTTAAAATCAGATTTCCTTTTCTAATCGGTATGGACAATGAAAATATCAAAATATTTAGTGGAGTGAAAATTTTGAAGTTTTGAATCAGGAATGTTGAAGCGAAACCTTTTAACATTTTTAATCGAAAGAAAAGTTATAATTTCAGATTGATAATTCAACATAAAATGTATTTTTTTTGTTTTAAAGCAAAAAACTGAAACAAACATCATTTTAGGTTGAAACTAAACAAAAATAAAATGTCAATTTGACACTAAAGTTTTTGTTTTGATATTTGCTGGAAAATCAAAATTTTTCGTTGGAACTGACATTTTCTCACAAAATATTTAGATTAAGCTGTATTTTTTGTCAGGAAAATTATATACATAAAATATTGCACCATAGCTGTAAGAAAGTATTTCTGAAGCAAAGCCTGCAAACAAAAGTCATCCTGTGATAAGCAATTGTACAAACCTACAACTGAGCGTTATGATTGAGACTTGATGATCAGACACCAGTTTGGGACTTTCATTTGCTGCAATATCATCACGTAGTAACATCCAGGTATTTATGTCATAGTAGTAGAATCATTTCTTGTGTTAATGTCACAGTGATACACTTTGCTTTTAGAGATTCTCTGTTCCTTAAAGATTATATGTAGATTATTTTTGCTGAAAATTCCTGCACCGTCCTCTTTCAGAATCTATAAATATAAAAGTTTTCTGGTTTTCCTTAAAAGTATATAGCCAGATGCCAGCCAGATCTTGACTCCCAGCCAACAGACTAATAAACAGTTTTATGTCTGAGCATCTGAGACCATCTACTGTTCTCTCCCAACACCTTTTGCTCTTTTTCAGGGTAATTTAACCCCAGCATGCCTTGTATTCCTGCTGACCGACATACTGGTTGAACAAGTCATAATTTGAAGTTTTTTCTATCAGATCTTCACAAGCATCATAACATATCTACAGCAGTATGAGCCTGATTCAAAGCCCACTGAAGTCAATTGGAGTTTTTCCCATTAACTTCAACAGGGTTTAAATCAGGCCTTATTTGTGTAAATTAATGGTGAATTTCTTGCTTAGCTTTGAAAGATCTTTTTTTGTGTTTGTTTCCTGATGAGCACTGTTTTGAATACAAAGACTTTAATAAGCTTCTGTGGCTAATGACTTTAGGTAAGGTTAGAGAGTCCTATGACTTTTGGATTTGTAAAGTTTATTTAATGGGGATGATAAATAATATAGCTCCAGAATATACATGAGAAAAAATATGGAGTATATGTAATTCCACAGAGAAAAAGCTTTTTTTTTTTTTCAATGTGGGACCGAGCTGCATCTTTTATTCTGACTGACATCCTCCATGTATAGTAACGATGCAAAATGAAAGTATAACAGACTAGTATATAGTATACTTGACACCAGATGATTGTTTGACCCTGAATTTTTCCTGCTCTACCATCTATGCAATATTACAATTAAAAAAAAAGTGTTAAAATTAACTATTGGCCATGCAAGGCTAAATCCCTCTCTCCAGTTGATTTTTTTTTAATGTTATGGAACTGTTGATAACACAATGAGATTTTCATTTGTTTTCTAAAAGTTGAGCCAAAGGATGCCTGTAGTTGCTGATGTCACTCCAACACTAATTCAGAAGATGAAGTGAACAATTTTTTTTTTTAAATACAGAGAACTGGTTTTAAATGGTATGGGCAACAGAGAGCCTCCTCAAAATGTTTGCTTTTTTTTTTTTTACTGTTCTAGCTTTAATTCATAATTACAAGCTTATTCCAATCTCTCTGCATTATGAAACTACATTTTAGACCAACAGCTGTTATCTACTTTCACTTGTAGCCTTGGGGTATGCATATTTTAATATTCATTTACTATGTGCCGATAAACTAAATACTTCCTACTGGAAGTCTATCAAATTAATCACAATATCTTAGTTGCTGTTCTGTCTTCCATGTAGCTCATATTTTTTAAACTGGCTTTGTTGTATAAATCTCCTCCCCCTCCAAAAAAGGGGGGCAGGGAAGAGGTTATTGCAGAATATACAACCAGGACAAGTTGATTAAATCTGTGATAATTAAAAATAGAGAGAGAAATACAGTGAAGTCATTCGAGTGACCCAACCTACTCTCCCCTTCCCATATCTTGCATAAAGCTAGTCTAAACATTACTATGTTGCCTCCGGCAACATTTTAATAGCTGGTTTTGTATTTGAAGGCTGTGGTTTTAACTGTTATCCAAATAGTATTAGGTCCTCATATGTGTATAATGTGGCTTATAGGTAGACATTTTCCAATCTTCCAGGCACAATTGCTTCTTCCAGCACCTTTGTGTTACACTATAAAACATGTAGCAACTTTTGTGCTGAAATTCAGCAAAAGAGCAGGAAATAAAAGTCCCCGCAGCCAATTAAAGTTTAAGGCTGTTTATTGTACAGCAGTGGATAAAGGATGGGTGAAAGACTCTAGAAGGGCAAGAAAATAGATTACTTCAAGGATGAGTGTGATGATGGAAGGTAATAATGTCAAGGCTGGAGATGCCTAAGTGGATTTCTCATACATTTATATTTTCTGAAGCAATGTCCTCTTTTCCCAGTTACAACTGAAGGGCAGTATTGGTGGACAGCGATAAACAATCGGTGCCTGTTAAAATCAGTGGAAGTTTTGCCACTGAATTCAATGGGAATTGTATCAGCTCCAATTTGCGTGGGATATAATATCTCTATTAATAATGATTCAGGGCTAGATCATGCCATTGCATGCCCTCTGAGGCAAGGGGTAGTGCTTGGACACACCACCCAAATGGTAGCACCAGGAGGTCTGGTGCATCAGAAATGTCTCCCCTGCTGTGTTGGGGAGCTGGAAGAATTTGCAACATTTCTTGAGAGGCTGTATAGCCTACTAGATAGATGATTTGACAGGGACACATAAGATGTGGCTTCTATTTCCAGCTATGCCACTGGCCTACTAACAGATCTTAGGCAGGTCATTTAATTGCCTTGTACCTCGGTTTCCCCATCTGTAAAATGGGGATGATGCTACTGTCCACCTTTGTAAAGTGCTTTGAGATCTATGGATGAAAAACAATATATTAGAGCTAGGTATTATTATTTATTGGCCTATGCCCTGGGAGGTTGAGAGGGACTCCTGAAATCCCTTAATTAGCCAGAGCTCCTGGGCAAGTAGCCAGTCCTATGCAGTCATGCAATGGTGAGTGGGGAATCCTGACTCCCTTCTGCTCCCCTGCATGGCCCTGAGGGAGCTAGATACAGGTTGGCCCTAGGGAGTAGCATCATAGGGAGGCAGTGTGTCCTAGTGAATAGAGCACAAGACTGGGTGTCTGGAGACTTGGGTTCAATTCTCAGCTCTGCCACTGGCTGACCTTGGGCAAGTCACTTCTCCTCTCCGTTCCTCAATTTCCCCATCTGTAAAATGGGGATAATGATACTGGTCTCTTTTGTAAAGGAGCACTGATAAAGAAAAGTGCTACGTAGGTATTGTTATAGCCTGTGTTCTACAGAAAGTCAGGCTAGATGATCACCAGGGCTTTGGAGTGGAGCCCGGAGCTGGAGTGCAGCGCAGCTCTGGAGCAGTGGAGCTGCAGGTTTTTGCCTGGAGCTGGAGTGGAGCCGGAGCACAGCTCCAAATCCCTGATGATCACAGTGGTCTCTTCTGGCCTAGGAATCTGTAAAACTCAGCATCCCCAAAACATATTTATTCAAGGTGTCAGCAAACAAAGCACTCTGCTGTAAAAATAACTCTTAAATCTTTTGTGTAAAAAACTTAAAATGCAATATTTATATTCCTGGTTATAAGGACTCAGCGCTAATCCCTGTCACTGGAGGCCTTCTGGGTTATATTTACATAAAGGACAGCATATCAGACCCAATAATAATTCTTCCAAACTTATGCTCATGCATTTTCAGGAACTTTCAATGACTGTTTTCTCAACCTTTTTAAAAAAATACCTACTCGAGTGCTGAAAACATTAATCCATGGTTATTGCTCCAGCCTTTAAGAACTTCTGAGTTCTAGGGCTGGGTTACATTTAGCTTCATGTGATTTGACATGCTAAATTGGAAAGCAAAATACTGCTTTATAAGATTGGTACTAAAATATCTTCACGATGATTACATCATTATATTTGTAATCAAATTTAGATGTAAAATTATATCTAATCTGAAATCTGCATCTCTGTTTAATTGACCTCATAAAATACATAATAGCCTACCGTCTGTAGTTCACCTTCAGAAACTCATTGATCTCTCTCTATGTCTTCTGTGAGGAGCCTAGCACACCTTTGAGTGCTGGGAGATAACAAATAATCCTGAATATTAAAGGAGCCTTTTGTTAGTGATAAAAGGAAAATACTGAGTCCACATGTGCGCTGTAACATGTCCAGACGCTGTGTCGTGTAATTGTAATGAATGTTAAAGGACAGCTGGTAAGTCCCTGTCCTGAACTCCTTGTTCAGGCTTCGGTGAAGTCAATGGGTGCCAGGCAATGGGAGTTTTCTCTCGGCAGAATGTGGTGATTCAAAAGGACAAATACATTTTGAAGATAAACTGAAAGATTTGTTCATCTGCAGAGACCTGAGTTCAGGGTTTAGTGTTTTTTTTTCTCAAATAGACGAAAACTTGAATTAAGTGAAAATCAGAATTTCTTTCCCATGGGAAATCCCAATATTTGCGCTTGTGTTTTCATCCTAACTTGGAACAGAGAATTGAATTGTTGGCATTTTTTTCTGTAATGAAAAGTTCTAAAACCTTTTTGCCTTGGAAATGTCCAAACATCTAATTTAGACTCAGTTTGACATGAAACTGCATCTGACTATGGGCCCACAGTTCCTCATGGGAGTTGTAGTCTGAGTGTCTCGTGTTTTCATGGGGTGTTGCGTGGAGAGCAGCGTGGTATGGTAGCTGAGTGAAGTCCTGGTGCTTTCAGTAGATGCACCCTTTTGTTTTGCACTAGGTCAGAAACATCCTTTTGTGTCTTGCATCCTGAAAACCTTTGCTCAATCCTTCTGACCTCTCAAATTGCCAGCTAATTCTCCTCCTCCTCTTTGTCTCCCAAACCCATCAGTTAAATTTGATTCCCTGGATTTCCTTTCTTTCAGCTTTTCCCTTCACCTTCTATGGCTTCAGCTTTCTCCAATCTACCAAACACACCCTCACCAAGTTCACTAATTACCTCCTCTTAACTGAGTCAAAGGGGCTTACTCTTCTTTACCTAGCTGGTGACTTTGACACAGCTGATTACTCTGCATTCCTCCACTTCATCTCCAATCTAGGCTTTCATAGCTTTATGATCTCCTGTTTCTCCTGCTTTGCTCAACACTCTTTCAGCATCTCAGCCTCCTATCCCCTCTATTTGTTAGTACCCTTCAGGAATCTGTTGTGTCCTGTCCTCTTCTTTCTTTGCTTTCTCCTTAGGTGATGTCCTCTGATGCCATTGTTTCAACTACAGCACCACCTTCTGTAGATCGTTCCCAAATCTTCCTCTTTAGAAGAGCATAAGTATGCAGACCTGCATGTCACCAAACAGATATTCATTCTCATTACTCTGAACCTTGAACAGTAATCCCTCCCTCTTTCTCCTCCTGTTAATATTTCAGTTAGAGGTGGTGAGGAATCTTCTCTTTGAAATTTTTATTTTGGTAATTTTTTTTCAAATTTGCATTGGGAAAATCAAAGCCAAATATCTTATTTCAGATCAGTTTGACACAAATTGAAATATTTTGGATTGTTCAACTGATGAGAAACACTTCATTTTGAGTCTATTCAACATTAAACTGTATTCACCTATTGTGACTCATTGCCTTCTGGGAGCTGTAGTTTGGACTCTTGTTGTCTCCTATGGGCTGATCTGTCTGGCTCCCCTACATCGCTGATGATGCAACACAATCTTCCCTCTGACTAAGTGGCATGGTGCATCACTGGAGTCACTTGGCTGTGGATGCAATATAGGACATATAATCTTGCTCATAAGGTGAGAATGTGGGCATCAGGCCACCTGAATTACAATTCCCATGAGGTTACGCATATGGAAATGTAGTTGAATATTGAACTGACTTGAAACAAAATGTTTCAGGCCAGGCCTACAAATCTAAATGAAACTGAAATGTTGAATTTTGATCAAAGACTCTGAAATGAAATGTTTCATCATTTCCAAATAGAGATTTTTCAGAAATTTTTGTTCCACAAAAAAATTCAATATTTCAACTTGTCATCCTGATGTTGAACTATCGGAATATCCAAATTTCTCTCGGGTCTAATTTCAATATCATTTTAAAATTAATGTCTTGCTTAAGGACACAAAAAGATCTTTGTGCTGAGACAAAATTCAGGATCTATCAAACCTGTGTATAGCCTGCACTGGGATCTGGGTCAGCAACCTGGACCAACTACAGGCAGACTTGGAGCAGCTAGAGGCATTCCATATGTGCTATCAGTGCCAAATCCTGAATATTAAAATGGTTTAACTTTGTGCGAAATGTCATAATCTCACAAAGACCTGGACTCCCTGCAGTTGCTCATCCTATCCGACAGCAACATTGCATGCTCTTCAGCTTTGCCGCTAAGATGGACAAAACCAACTCTCCATATCATGGCCTCAAACTCTCCCTTTGACATGTGAAGGGGTACGTTCTCTGATAACACTTAGTGCTGTTTGTCAAAATAACACTATATAATCACGCCAGTTTCAATTATCTTGGTAATTTATTTCCAAATATCTGTCCGCAGGTATGTCTGTAAAAATAGATCCACGCAAAATTTCCCCCCATGGGAAGAAACCCCTATAACAACCCAGTTCCTATTTCTGTGCCCCCTCCCTGCAGAGCCCAGCCAGGGGACCAGACACTTATATCCCCCCTAGAGCCCAGCCACGGCCCTCCCCAGCCCAGACACTCGCATCCCCTACCCCTCAGAGGCCAGCTGTGGGGCTTCTCCTAGCCCAGACACTCACACTCCCTCCTCCCTCCCCAAGCCCAGCTGTGAGCCCCCCCTGGACCAGACACTCACACTCCCTACCCTCCTGGAGCCCAGGGATCTAGAGGAAAAAACCCAGCTTGATGGTGGGTTCCGGGTTTGCACAGAGTTTTCTTCAGGTTGTGCTGGGAACTGCAGCTGCTGGGAACCCTCCAGTTCCCGCCCCCTCCCTCGAGCTTTCTATTTGTGAGCTGGGTTCTGCCAGGTCCAGCAGCCTCTAGCGGTGGCCAACATTTCTGCTGCATTGCTGTGTGGGGGAAAAAAGGAAATTCTGCACACACAACATTAATTTCTGTAAAATTCTGCATTGTGCAGTGGCACAGAATTCCCCCAGAAGTAACAGGATTGAGCCAGATCTGGGAACTTTGCCACATGATGTCTGAGGCGATTCTATCACATGTGCTCAGTCTTGGTGCAATGGTCAGTAGTAGATTGTGTGTGTGTGTGTGTGTGTGTGTGTGTGTGTGTGTGTGTGTGTTTAAAAGTAAGACAGGTTAACATCCTTTTCTCCAGTGTAGGTGCCATCTGCCTCTATGAGGGAAAAATCATTGAAGGGGCTAGGAAACTCTGAGTTAATTTTAACCCCTCATTTAAATCACCTGGTGTTGTTTGATTCCTTGACTAAGTGACATAACATTTGTAAACAGTAGGAGTACTTTTTTCCTTCACAAATTATCCACAAACATTTGTGGTTGCTCAACTCCTCTATTGTGTGCATAATAAAATGATATCTTTTGCAATGTCATGAGAACATGTCTGGTGAGAATGCCTTCATGAATATTTATTTGGGCTAGTATTCACCCGTATACTTTCTGCAAATATTTTTAAGAGCAAAAACATGCTCAACCGAATGTTCCTGGGTAAGTGAAAAGAAAAACAAAACTCAAAAGCAAACAACAATAACAAACAAACCAATAAAGTGAATCACCACCAATAAAGTGAATCAGAGAGATTTATTCACAAGATTTTTTTTTTTAAATCTTCACTCAGCTTTGAGCAAAGCACAATGTTTCGTTAACCTATTATAGGGTTTTGGAGATTTTTGTTCTTTGTTTTTGCTGTATTTAATTTTCTTTTCCTTGTTGATTTAGAATAGGAAATTAAAACATTTAGTTAATCTCCATAATTGACATAATTTTTACTACCCTCAAAATCTTCTTTTTCTTTCTTTAATGAATAGTAGAACTTGAGTTCATTTCCCCTTTTCTCTTCCTTTTTTCCTTTCTCCTCATTGCTGTCCCTGTTTTCTCTGTTTTTCTTGTTTCCATTCTGCCCCTGAAAAAAGTGGACAGAGGTGGGAGGGAGAGAGAGGGGAACGAATGAACTAACTAAATCTAAACCTGAAAAACTGAAAACTATTCTGGTTTTGGGAGGCTTAAAAAAAACAATCAGAAAATTTCCAAGTTCATGAAATATCTTTACCATTTTTTTTACCTGGTCCACTTCCCATTGCTGGGGAGGTGAGGAAAATGTTAAAATGCTTTTCAACAAAGTGTTTTGTCCTTAATTCAAGGATCTGCAAAGGACAGGGCAGGATCAATGACTCCATGCTCCTCAAATAAAGAGCAGTGAGATGGGGGAAGTGAAGGATACTCCTGGACCGAGAGCCCTAAAATGCAGTAAAGCCTGGTGCTGTCAGGCAGGCAGTTAAGCCTGGCTCCTTTCCTATTCTTCTACCCCTGTTTGTAGGACTTGGATGGCTTATTTAGCTTTAAAAGAATTTGTCTTAGAAAACCATGTTATCAAGCATCATATTTATTGATGCTCTTGTTCATCTGAGGCTTTACTATTCTCATAGTGACAACTGCCCTGTTCAAATTCCTTTAGCAGTATAAAGTGAACATTCAGAACAGTCAATGGAAAAAAAGTAAAGTCCGGTTCCCATCCCTTTGAGATATGTTCCTTCTGTGCTTAAATATGGAAGAGCACAAATATGCAGAGTAATGCAAATGCAACATTTGAGAAAAGTGTTTTGTAGAATTTATTGTGATTTTTGGTGCCATTTTATGCCATTTAGCTTTCCATATTTCACTTCCTATGAAAATTCCAGGAAATGGTTACTTTTGCTTTGAAAAGTCATTTTTAAAAATTCTGAGCAATCTGTGCTTAAAAACAGGCCATTTTGTGCTCAAAAAAGGGGCAGATTTTAAAAAGAATGTGCATATCCTAGCACTTTTTGTAGCAATTGGCCAATTTTAGCGTTTGTACAAAAATGCAACATCCCACAACTTTTAAAGTTTGCACAGTTTTGCATTTGTTATCAATGTTTCATTTACCTCTGAGAAGCACAGATAGAATTAGGGCTCGTTGAATCTCTCGTGTTTCAAATTCCCCTTTTCCACATAGCAATTTATGTTCTCCCCCTTGCCCCCATAAACATGACACACATTTTATCCTGCATCCAGCACGATTTTAGAGATTGCACAACATCTTCTCATTACCACAGAGGATTAAAAAATATACTATACTCATAACCATTCAAAATGACTATTTGTTGCCACTGTACATACACCTACAACATGTCTCGGCAACATTCATAAAGAGCAGTTACAGCATGTACAGTAATAAGACATAAAAATGCAGAGAACCAATTTAGAGGCCAAATTCAGGCTTGTTATATAAATGGCTGTAACTCTTATTGGATCGAATGAGATCAGGTCAGAATTTGACTTGGAGTACAACAATTCTCTTTCTTTTATTTAACTCTTTTAATTATTTTTTGTTAATGTACAAATATTTTTTCTTTCTGACATATTGTTCAGAGAGGACTTTGGCCTATATCTAGCAAAACACTTTAGCACCTAAAATCACTAGTCACTTTTGAAAATCTTGGCCTTAAAAGGTTTCAGTAGTAATTGATTTTCCTGAATAGAAGAATGAAGTGGGTTGAAAAGAAATATGTAATATAGCACAAAATAACTCAAAATTTGTTGATAATTTTATAAAATGTTATATCAGGTTACATCTGTGTAAAATAACTGCAGTATATAGTATATTTTAAATGTATGAAAATATTCCATCATATATTTATTTACCTCCATACTGATTTTTTAATAATAGCTTGCTATTACTGTGTTCTATTTCAGAGAGATAGGAGGCTAACTTCGGATTTCCTTTACACTGGTGTAAATCCACTGACTTCACCTTAGTTACTTTGTGTTTGAAAAGATGTGGCCCACTAGCTCCTGTTTCAAAGATTTCCCGCCCTCATACCAGAAGATTGCCACTTCTTAAATAGATCGAAGGGTGAAGAAAGCCAAGTTTATCCTGTTACTGAGTTGCTTTGTCTTTTTGGACTCAAACAACACTGGGCCAAATTCTGAGGTCCTTACTAATTTTTTCTCAGTCCTCCCACTGTCTTCATGGTTGGTTGCGATGACGCCATTAAAAACAATCAGTGTTTGCTTGAGAAAGGGGGACTTGAGTAAAAATGGAGGGTTAAATTGTGCCCTTAGTTGCACCAGTGCAAATCCCAAGTAATTTTGTTGAGTTCAGCTAGTGGATTTACACCAGAGTAACTGAGGTCAGAACTTGGCCTTGACAGAAAGAGGTTGGTCTTGTAGTTAAGGTACTGGATTCTGTTCTCAGCTGTGCTACAGACTTCTTGTGTGTCCTTCATCAAGTCACTTGGTTTCTCTGTGCCTCAATTCCTCATCTGTGATATGTAGATAATAACATTCCTTTCTCCCAACCTGTGCCTGGTTGCAAGCTATTTTGGTCAGGGACTGTATCTTATATATCCAGTGCCTAACACAATGGAGACCTGATTAACCTGGATTCATAGGTGCTGGAACTAGTGGTGTGTGTGTGTTTGTGTGTGTGTGTGTGGAGGTGATGCCATACCCCCTGGCTTGAAGTAGTAATAACTCAAATACATGGTTTCCACCTTCAGCACCCCCACTGGATTTGACCTGTTGATGATATGAAATGGCTTCTTAAAGTATGAGATGTTTGTAAACTCACTGAAAAATGTCTTGCAGTAGTTTCTGGTGTGCTAAAATCTGAGTCAACCCTGACTCACCCACCTACCAAGTTTTCTATGTCTTTCCAAGACTCATTTCATGGACCTGTTTTTGTACATAAATAACTACAATACTTTAAAATCACCAGAAATACTATTAAGAATATTGCTTGAGAAAAAAAAATTACTTTCATTCTCATTTGCTCTGAAAAAATAAAAAAACCAACAACTCTCATTTCTTTTTGTAATAATTGCATTGTCTCACTCATTGGTAGCTTGTGGTTGACTTTTCTAAATATTTTTGATCAATAGAAAGAAATGTAAAAAATCAGTAGATTGCAGCTTGTAGCTGGAATTGATAGATAGTTTAGGTGGCAGGCTTTGAACTCCCTTGGCAATCAGTAGTTGAAAGAAATTACCTTACTTCCATAACTAGGATCTTCTGCCAAATTTACCCTGTTCACTTCTAAATCTCTTACATATTTTAAAGGATTAAAGTTAAAGATGAGATTAAAAACTTTTCTCTTGGCTTCAAAAAGAGAACAAAATTCTCTGTACAAGCATAACTGACAACCTCCTTTAAGATTGGGGGGGAGGAAAGGGGAAGCTTAAAGAAGTTTCCCCTTTTCTTAACCATTTATTGTCCACTTTTTTGTAACTTGGTTTCCTGGTGAGATGGTTCTTTATATATGGTCTTGTTAGACCTTTTGCAAAGGCGATACTTCATGTTTTGACATAAGTATTTTTCTTTCTTTGAATGCTTTCTTGAATCATTAATTCTCAACAGTGCAGTTAATTCTACATGTTGTGGCAGAATTAATTGTGTTGCCATAACATCACTTTCTCCTAATAAATTTTCCACTGTGGGGATTTCAGCACTTCAAAGACAATACAACGTACCTTTTGCTAACCAGATGATAAGGTTTCATCTAGGCAATGAAGCCAATGATTATTTTTGAACCAACGTATAATTATTAAGACACAGTCAGAGAACTTTCAACGTGCTCACAAGTGGCAGAACTAAACACAAGTAGGAATGTCATGTTGGGGTTGAGGTTCAAAGTTAGCAGCCAGTTTTCGACTCTGCAGCTACTCTAATTACACAACTCTGTAAATTGGAATAATTTATCTTCTGCCAACTGCAGTAATTAATTTTCTTTTCAGTCAGTGGAGGGGGGATTGATCTTTCCTTTATGAAAATCTTTCTCACACAAATACCACTTTGCTCTTCTGTGTTTCCAGTTCTGTAAAGGTGGAACATTGTCCTTCTGTACAACAGATATGTAAGGAAGTTAAGGCTCTAATTTTTCATATGTGATCATATCCATGTGGTGGTTATGAAAATGAGAACCCCAATGTGTTGATATGTCTAGTAACCTTAACATATTAAATACTTGAGGGATTAGATGGGTTTGGGTGGTTGCAAATGGCTAAAGGAGTTTTTCACATGTAGACCATTGGTTTAATTGCAGCCTAGGTCACTAGTTACCAAGTCTGTCCATCTCATGGCTTCTCTGTGTTCTATGTGAAATGAGTTTGTGATTTCAGTACAGTTCCTAGTGGACAAATGCTTCCATCCCCCAAACCACCAATGCATTGACAAGAACTGGCCCCTTAAAAAACACATCATGGAGGTCAGGGATTGTATGGACAGAGTCTAATTTTCCATTGCACTACAGCCCTTTGTGCCCTCTAATGACACACACAGGGCTCCCAAGCCAGTGCATGTGGCCACCTGGGTGATGTAAAACCAGTGTAGCATCGCTATACTAACTACCTTTTAGCCAGCATAGATGGTGTGGCTGGGGAAATGGGAGTGTGCTGGAACACCACTGAACTCCAGCTATTCCTGGCAGTGGAAATGGAAACAGGAAAATATGGGCCTTGCACCTTCTGGGGCAGATCTGCCAGTGCAGTAATGTTGTTTCACATCACTTCAGCAGCCTGAAGCTGGTGTAACTGACCACTCTAGGATTCCTGTGTTAGGGAATGATCAGATGACTGTGAATTGCTGTTATAATGCCTAGCCCACTCCGTCGCCAGAGGCCACCGCAGCCCCTAGCTATACCAGACCCCTGATTCTGAGCTCAGAGGAGCTACGTCAGTGTGGAAATTCAATCAACTTCAAGTATACAAAAGTGTATTAGATATATGAGCCCTGATTCATTTTTTTCTTTCAGTTCTAATGTACCAATTAGGGTGAAAAGGAAAGGAGTAAATCTCCCCAGCGAACTATCCCCACGACAGGGGATCTCTGTGCTTACAAAGGTAGAGGTGGCTCCACTACCTCTGTGCTGCCTTCACAGCAGTACCTCCCACTCCCTCTCCCACTAGTTCAGGGAGTGTTTTGGGGTGGGGTAAGGATGGGGCAGAGACCAGGGTAAGGAGGAAATTGTGGCCTCACAATTCTGTGTCCCTGGAAAGCCTCATGGGGCTTCTGGAAGCAGGGGTGCAAGTTAGGGCAGCCTGAGCCTGCCCCAGGGAGTCAGAACGTGAAGTGTACACCAGCACCTGTAAATCCCCGAACAGCTGAAAAGCAAACTGCCTCCCCTCTGTCCCTTCACCTGTGCCAGGATGAACGTGTCCCATGGTCTTTTTCATATTATCCAATGCTTCTTGAAGACTGTTTCACAACAGGAAATGGGACCATTAGGAGGCAGTATACTTATAATGATAGAACACGTAGAAGAAACTAGGAAGAGAGAGAGAGAGAGAGAGAGAGGTATAATGTGTCAGTAGAAGTACTGTACATACAGGTCCAATTGATAATCTAAATAGGACTACAATTTTGTTTGTTTATTTTTTGATCATAAAGGGCGGGTTCTCTCTGAAAAGACATTTGCTGTATTCCAGTTCACTACATTTGATAATCCTCCTTTGCATCACACTTTAACACACTTAAAACACATCAAAATATGATCAAACTACATTTATCAGCAGAAAACAGTGTGAGTAAAATTATTAAAAATGCTTTGAGTTTCAAAGACAAGAATAAAGCGTGCTCGTTTGGCGTTTAACTTCATATGGTGATTCAGAATTATCTGTTTCCAGTCCTTAATCCTTGCATATTTATATTTGTTTTACTGGTGTTGGCGTTTGTGTGTGTGCTTAATAATTATGTAGGTTAAATTGGAGGCTGAATTCACTTCTACGCTTTCCTGAAATCACAATTAGGTTGGGTTAGAAAAGTCAACATTTTGATTTTGTGGACTAACATTTTGAAATCACGAAATCATTTGCATTCAAAAAGCCTGGGGCCAGATCTTCAGAGGTTGTAAATTGTCATAACTCCTTTGACTTAAATTTAGCAATGCTGATTTACACCATCTGGGGATCTGGGGTTTGTTCTTGGTTTTCTGTTTGATTGTTGGGCCAAAAGCAAAGGAAATGTCTTAGTTCTAGGGTTTGTTTTATAGACGTACATTTTTCCTGGAAAAGAAATTTTTCAAAATCTAAAGTGAGGATCGGAGTAACTGACTATCTCTGGGTGGAACAAAGAAATAGAAGAGAGGGGCTAATTGTTTAATTAGTAAATGTCTGCTTGGTTAATGACATATTAATGAGTTTTTAAGACAGTCATAGCATTTACCATAAAAGACCCATGTGCGTATCCCTGGATGTACTGTATAATTAAGTAATGTGACCCAGAGGAGTCCATCATTTAAAAACCTGTCAGCTGCCTCAAGTTTGATAGCAGATGAGTAAACTCAGGAGGGTCCTACCAGGTGGAATAAGTTAAGAGTTTTAGTCCCAAAGTATTTCTCTGTGTAAAATCTGTTAATCTCTCAGCAGTACAGTCTCTTTGTATGGAGACTGCCTGGATTAGGATTTGCTTCACAGTCCTCTGGGTTCTTTATTACTCAGAAAACATCTGGAGGCCATGCTGGTGCAGTGTTATGAGTACTTTCCTTCTCCACTCTTTAGCTTCACCTATAATGAAACAAGCAAGGTAAGTAGTATTTGAATTGGAAGAGGGGCAAAGGGGCGGGATTTACCTTCCTGTTGTGGTATTCATCTCCCAATCTTTTGATACTTCTAGTTTCTCTCTGCCATTTAAGACATTTATCTCAGGCTTATAGAGATACTAAGGAAGAACAATTTTTCTCTCTTGGGATGTACTAGACTACACAAAATGATGTGTTTCCATTAAAAAGAATTTTCCTGATGAAAGCACTTCTAGCTTTCCACTCACAAATTATACTCCCCACCCTCTTCAAATTATGTGCTTTTAATATTGATTTGCTGAACTTTGTAGCCATTACTTCCTGCTTCAAGCCCTAGGTGTTTTAAATGAGCATGTGCACTGGAAATGCGAGCGGATGTTCTGAAATATTTGCCGTAATCATTAGAGAGGGGTCCAATCACGAAGTCTGGATCCAGCTCTGAACCTGAATTTTAACAAATTTTGTGAGGTTTCATACCCTCTGTGTGTGTGTGTGTGAAGTGGTGGTGTTCTTTTCTCTCCGTTTCCAATCCCCTTCCTGCCCAGCTATATGCACGGTGGGAAGTAGTGGGAATCAGCCCCTACTTTTCTTCTGACAGCTGCACCCTTGATGAAGGGAAACCTAATGTAGCTATGGGAGTTCAAAGGGCCTAAATCTACTGTGTTGAGGCCAGTCATTGTCTGGCCCCAAATAAACATGACTGCATAGGCACACACTGAGAGAGTCCTTTTGGCACGGTAACAGAAATAATGATTAACAGAACTGAAGTTAGAGCAGCTCAATTTGGGAACATTTTTTTAAAATGTTCACTGTTTTTTCATTGAAATTTCAAATTTTGAAAAACCGTTACCACTGTATCAGCTGGTTAAAGGACAGCAAATCTGTTTTACAGAATATTTGCAAAGCTTTTGCAAAAAATTTTAGTCAGATCTTTTCAAATTTTCTGCCAGCTATTATTGCGATAAATAAAGGCAATATGGTGGGCAGAAAATAGTAATTCCCAGATTTCATAAAATGAGCTCCAAATGGTGATGCAGTGTCCTGCCCCAATAGGTTATGGGAGAAGAGCTGAGTAAAATCTCTCATTTAAAACCCATTTTTTTCACCAAAAAATGCCAATTTGAGTGGATCAAAACAATTAGAAAATTTATGTCAATTTGGCAAATTGTTTCAGTCAACAATTTTTGGGGGGGGGGGGAGAATGTCAAAATGGTTCATTTTGGAAGGATGTTTTAGTTCCCATTTTCCTTCCACTTTATTTTAAAAAAAATGTAAAATCTTTAACTGGGAAGGGAAGAGCCTTCATTGTAACAACCAATTGGATAAATCCCACTAATAGCCAGACTAAAGAGGAAGCCAAAAAGCAATATAAATAGCTATTTTTTTCCTAATTACTTTTTACTATGGTAAATAGATATAAAGTATAAAGTTACATATGTAATGATATTTGGAGTCTGAGTGCTAATATAAGAGACAGACTCAGGGTTTTATTCAGACCTCCCTTATGCAGGTGTGCATCATTAATGATTCATTGCTTATTTTGAATTATAAGCTGTACTGCATCGTGGAAGGCAGAGCATGGTCCTCAGAGTCTACTGCACATGTGATACATTAAGAATTATATTGAAAATGTGTAATTTATTAAAATAGCTATCTTGGGTTAAGGCACAATATATATCTGAAAATTAGGGGAAATTAGATGGTGATTCAAGAAAAGGCAAAGAGACTGTGGAAGTACAGTCAAAACTATTTTTCAGATGACATGAAGCATGACCTTCATCTCCGAAGTTAATAACATTCTAGCATACTGGTAAAATGTATTTATTTGCCTGTCCTCTTCTGTTTAGATTCTTTTATCTGTCTTTATCTGTATAAAAATATAATCTTCACCTTGTAAAATTGGAGTGAAAATTGAACAGCTCAGGCAAAAATCTACTTTCCAGCCCTTTACTGCAATGGTGATTATAATGAAAAAATTAATAGTATTTGCCCATAAAAAATTACTTAACCATGATCAAGAAGGTATGTAGAATTTTGCAAGAGTGATATATTTCTGTGGGTGTATATGTATATATATATGGATATATAGGGCCAGATCTTGGCGCAAATTATCATAGCTGTATTGATTTCAATTTACGCCAGCTGAAGATCTGCCCCATAATATATAATATTTAAAATGTAAAAAGAGCACATTAATAGAATGTGATAGTTAGACATTCAATGAGTCGGGATGAAATCCTGACCCCACTGAAGTCAATTCCCCCTCAGAAGCAGGAAATAAAAAATTAAGGTTCTCATAGCAGCATTGTCACCTCTTTCACATATACTTATAAGTCAAATTGCCCACTTTATTAGAAAGAAAAAAAAGTTACTGCTAAGCAAAGTTTCATATTTCAACTGTTCCTGCAGGAAAGCTCTCCTAAAATACTGTAAACACAGGTGATACTGTACAGTGTTCAGTTTGGAAAATAGCAGGTGTTTATGTGATATCCCGGCTTGTACCTACTAATGGTAGACAAAAAGGGAACAAGAGTAGGAAAAGGGGAGAAAGAAAGATGCAAATGAGCTGAAGTACACACAATAATGACTCTTCCTGTGAGCCTCAAATTCATGCAAGATGTGTCCCTTGTAGTCCCCTTTCAAACACTGGCAAGCATCAATTTTAATGGTTTTGATTACTACTTAAGGGTCTGATCCAGCAAACCAATTAAGCACATGCATAATTTTAAGCATCTGAGTAGTCAATAGTACTATTTTAGTTATAATATTAATATAACATTTTATTAGTTGATTAAGCTACACATGTAATGAAGTGCTTTGCTGGATAAGGGCCATGGAGCCAGACTTTAGTCTTCTTACTGATAATATGAAACCACAAAAGAAGTGACTTGTATATGTTATCAGAATCCAGGGATTAAAATATTTTATTAATGTATACCAGGGGATTCTGTATTGATCTATTAATATATGCCTCTAGTATCTCAGTTTACATACCAGGGATATTTACATCAAATCAGTATGAGCACTCACAATCCACTAGTGTGTGTTGATGTATTATATTACCTTAAAATTTGTGCTGTATCTAGTTTTTAGTGTGCATTCGTGTATGTACACAATATATATTTTATATGGAAGGGGAAAAGGAGAAATAGAATTGTATATTTTTATATATTATAGTATATACAGTGTAGTGTTGGGGATTTTTTTTATTTGATCTATGTCTTAAAAGAAAGTGATACTGTGAAGTCGTCTAGGTTTGTAAGCTTTCCTTTGAGAGAGATATGGGCCATGTGTGCAATCTGCGTGCCTAGCTAGTTCTTTGATGATAAATTTGGACTCAGTGTTAAGTAAACTACAAGAAGGTGCCAAAAGCATTGGCGTCTGATTTGGAAAATTGGCAGTGTTTCCTTGGCTGTTTATTTCTTCATCCCGTCTCATTACTTTACTCCTATCAGCTTTTACCTGCATGAAGAAAGACCAAAGGAAGAAGGCAAGAAAACCCTTTAAAGCTTAAGTAGCTATTACAACAAACAGAGCCTAAACCAGTGAGGGTGAAGACTCTGTGATTTTCACTCTTTACGCATACTAGGTGCAATCAAATGACTTGAAGCAATAACACGGGGGGAAATATGTTTTACATAACTTGACTTCCAAACAGTGATTGTCCCTTCAAGGCTGTTTGTTTTTTCAAGTATCCTGCTGATTGTAGGCTCTATGTTAAACCTGTTTTGGATGATAACCTAGCTACACCTTGGCTTTCTGTTACATTAACCCAATTGTGACTGCCTTGAGTGGGCATGAGTTATGCGTGGGGGGTGTTGCCTCTTTAAGTGCTGCAATAATTAAAGCTGTGCCATGTTTCCAAACCGTATTACTTGCAGATGTGGGGAAATACCTAGGGTGCAATCCTGGCCCCACTGAAGTCAAGCACAAAGCTCCCATTGATTTAACAGGGTCAGGATTTCACCCCTAGTCGGTGCAGGTTATTCTACTTACTGTCCACATACAATCTGTATCATAAACACTTGATCCATTATCTTTCTTTATTGGCAACAGGTCCTTGTGTTTCAATCTGTTTTATTCGCTTCAAGATTTCATTGGGCTAATAGACTCGGAGATCTTCTGTTCCCTGTTTGGTGACAAAGTAACTGGCAATATTGTTCCAAAACAATGATGTGTTAGCCAAGGAAATCTAAAGCCACAGAGCCTTAGTATACCATCACTAGGCTGGCCCAGCTGTCTAGTAATAATGGAGATTGTTGTCCAATGGGAGATCACTGCACGGGTTTCATGCTTAGTGCTACCTTCTCTGGGCTGGCAGAGACTAGAAGCTCCTGGGAGAACAAGTACCTCACTTTATTCTTGATCTGTTAATTTTATGTCTCTGTCGGTTAGCGCAAAATGGCTTCTGTTCTCAGTGCTAGCATCACAGTCCCTAATAGGCTGAGCTGACAGTTGCTCCTTGACTGGATCTGCATTTAGTGGGAAGCCCCAAGCCCTGTTTAATCAGCTTTCATATCTCCCCACAACTAGCATCCACTTAAGGTTATCTTGCATCAAAATGGGGAGAACATCACTTGGAGAGAATCTCCCTCCTCTGGCACTGCACCTTAGGCCTCTGCAAGTAGCAGATCTCTCCCACTTGCCATTTTTCTGAGTCACCCTTCTCCCTCCTTCCGTTTCCCTCTGCAACTTGATATTGCTCCTCTTCCCTGGACCTAACAAAAAACCAGTTGTTTAAATTAATAAAGATAATTTTACAAGAGGTAGGGATTGAATTCTCCACCTGCTAAATTTCCTGGCTTCCATATGCTGCACAGACCTGCTGTTAAACTGTTTATAATACACAGGTCTTGTGTTGTGCCCTTAAGCTTCCAGAACATCAGGTCTAGTAGAGTGCCAGAGGGAGCCGGTGACTGAGCACACCCTTTTGTTGGTCTTGAAGATTTCTATCACAGAAGATGTCAGCCAGCTCCAGAAGAAAATGACACCTGCCGTGAGTCATGGGGTGAGAAGAGATGTTTCAGATACATGTGCCCTGGACCATTTAGGAATTTCTAGGTTATAAACCTTGTATTGCACCAGGAAGCAACAGATAACCAATGCAAAGCAGTGCTTTTGCTCTTATTTCTTGTTTATTTTTTATTAGTTCAGTTTAGATAATGCTTGGCACTAGAAAGAAAAAAAGAAGAAATGGGATCCTAGCCCCCTGAGAAACTTACTTTGTGATAATGATATGCTTATAATAAATCACCTAACTGAAGAGACAAGTTGTGCCAGCTGAAGTTTCTGAGTACTCTTCGAGTGTATCCCCAGGTAATGCTCATTGCAGCCCTGAAGGTAACCAGAGTTGCCTTCTGGTTATAAAGGTGTTACATTTCTGTGGTGAAGTCTGCATTAGAGAGGAAGAGCTCATGCTTTTTCGGCAACCATAGATAAAAATAGGCATTAACTTGCAAAGTTGTCCTATCGGAATGTAAGAGCAGCAATGGATCCAAAGTGACCCGCAAATTGCATATTGTATTGGCGAAGGTCAGATGTACACATTCAACAGAAGGTGCAGTTGTGATCCTGGCGCATTTCTCTAGGTATCTGCCCATGCTTATCAGCATAACTTTATATGTTGGCCACACATAGCATAAATTGATTTGCTTCCCTATACCTCCCCACCTTTGTCCTCTGTCAGATAATGGGAGAGCAAAGAGACCTCAATATCTGGATTCAGCAAAAGGTGTTGATTTGACTGTCTGATGTTTATGATGCTGCAGATGCAAACAGTTCACTCTTGATACCAGCAGCTGTATCACATCAAACAGGTGACCAGATGAAACCGTGCTGAATCTTGATTACCAAGTGCTGAGGAAGAATGAGTAAATACGATGACCACCCTTTTGGATCTCTCAGCAAGGAAAGACTAGAACTATTGTAGATTCCTTCAGAATTATGCAGGGGCCATTAGTACTGAAAGCTGCTGACTTAGCTAATAAAAAGGGGCCAGGGAACCTTACTCTTGTCCATTCTCTGTAGGAGATTATCAGTGATGGATAACACCGCTCTCTCTCTCTCTCTCTCTCTCTCTCTCTCCCCCCCCCCCCCCCCACTCCCAACCCCCCACGCTGAGAATCAGACTAGTTGGGATCAAACACCTCTGGAGCCAAGATGCGACTAGAGCTGCTTAACCACTACCTTCTTAACAGCCTTCTTCCGAAAGGGAAGATTAGAGACTGGATATTTGGCAAGGCTGCTAGCGTCAGTAGATGGTTTCTTGGTTACATATCTTAGCACCCCATGTTTATGGATGGTTGGCGTCCTGCCTTTCTGAAAAGAAGTATTAACAATCCTCACTAATAATGGTCCCAAAGCTTCATGTCTGGTGTATGAGGCAAGTTTGTTGCTCATGGTAGGATGCTGTGGCAGCTTCTGTAGGACCGCACTGAGCAAAATTCAGAGATGGTGTCTGCGAACCTTCCATCCCACACTGTTATCCAAATCATCTAATATCTGATTTCCCCTCCTGTCCCCCCCCGAGTAAATTGTGTAAATGGAAAATTCATCCGTGAGAACATAACTTTACAATAAAGTTAAGACAAGCTTGATTCACCTGTTGGCTCAATCTACTGAACAGCTCTTCTGGGTGAGATGGAGTAGTGTCATTGAAATCTACAACAGAAACTGATAAAAAGGACAATTCATTCCAAAGTAAAAGCCTGTGGAAGATCTTCAGAGTCCATTGGAAAGAGCTGCAACATCAGAAATTCTAAGTAGGGGAGCAAGCAAACCTAAAGCATCAAATTTGATAAGAACAAGACAATGGGCATATTTTGGACATGCTTTAAGGATGCCACCAACATGGCTTCCATGTCAAGTGATAATATGGACACCACCTATAAAGGAAAAACGAGCGTGACCTAGAGAAACTGTGATGGGGTTTACTCCCCACATGGGCCCAGCAAGACCTGAATTAGGCCAAGTGGGCCCAATCAGCCAGTAAACTGCAAACAGGGGAGATTTAAGTTGTGAGGAGGGAGCTAATTAGAAGGAAGCTCACCTGTGAGGGAATAGGTTGGGGCTTCTAGAAAGCCAGGAGGCTGGAAATAGTGTAGGGGGAGCAGTTGGGAGGAACGCTGCAGTCCCTCTCCCTGAGGTAAGGGAGAAGAAGCATGGTAGGATGGAGTTTAGGGGTGAGAGCAGTAAGGAGATGTAGATGCACACCTTAACTGTTCACTACAGGACCCTGGACTGGAACCCAGCTTAATTTACAAGAATTATAATGTTACTTATTCATAATTCCAACTATTGTGTATTGCTGTTTTGGTTGAAATTTGTTTGTTTTGATTGTATACATCAGAGATTATTATAATTATTACTATTGTAACTATATTCCTAAAAGGGTATAGGAATTGTGCAGGATATGCCTGGAGTGAATGGATCACCCTGAGTTTATGGGTAGGGGACTTTGGTTTTGAAATGAAAATCAAGATTAACAGAGGGTGTGTGGGGAAATGGGCTCTGTCCTAGAGATCAGAAACTCAAGAGTCTTCTTTTACTCTGTGTTCCCCATCTGGAAATTTTGCGTTTTGTGTGGAGGAAATCCGCAGGACCGCGGGACAACCAGATTGTTGGCAGTGGCAGTGTGGAGCTGACTTTGCAGCAAGGCCCAACCCTAGCAGCAGTATAGGGCTGAAATAGCAGTACACTGGCCCACTGAGTCCTCAGAAGCAGAACAGGTATCGCAGAACTGAATCAGGTCGCTGCACATGGAGCAGGACCTGGCAGGGATTCGGGGTCTCTGGGCAGGAGCAGACCAGTGGAAGACAGCCACTCCTTGACACCCTTTGACTAGCATTGAGTCCCAGTGGACTTATGAGTGGGGTTTTTGGTGAGACTAAGGGTATGTCTACACTACCCGCGAGATGCAATAAATCCCCACCCACCTAGATGCGATAAATCGACCCCCGAGTGCTCTCCTGTTGACTTGTGTACTCCACCTCTGCGAGAGGCACAGGTGGAGTCAACGGGGGAGTGGCAGCAGTCGACTCACTGTAGTGAAGACACTGCGGTGAGTAGGTCTAAGTACATAGACTTCAGCTACGTTATTCACATAGCTGAAGTTGCGAAACTAAGATCGATCCCCCGCCCAATGTAGACCAGGGCTGAGAGTCTAGCCCTCCACAAGTTTCACAATTATAATTTGGAACTATGGGGTTGACCAAACTCCTGATGCCCTGATTTGGTTAGCTCAGTTTCTTGTATGGGAATATACATCATGTTCATATTTCTTTTAATTGGTTTTTCCTCATCACCAAATAAAAATACTTGTGGTTCCATGTTCCTAAAAGACACCCTAGTGTTTGCGAGTGCAGAAGAACCATCTGTAAAGGTGACCAGACTATTTTATTTTAATTTCTCAGAGCCAGAAATAGGAGTACAGCTCTGGGTGGAGGCTTCAGCTACTGCAGTGGTGTCCAAACTTTTCCTGTTGCACCCCCTCCCCATTACCGGTAATGGAATCTGCCCAAGCCCCCCCTCCATTACTGCACAGTTGGTTCAGCAGGGGAGTTTGGGCTGAAGGCAGAGCTGGGGACAGAACTGGGGATGGGAGAGAAGCTGGGGCTAGAGGTGGAGCTGGCCTGGGGGCAGAGAGGGAATGAGGGCAGAGCTGGGCTGGGGGCAGAGCAGGGGGAGGAGTGGAGCTGTGACTGGGGCCGGAGCTGGGTTGCGGAGTGGAGCAGGGGGCAGAGTAGAGCTGTTTATTTAGGAAATATACAATTTTGTTACTTAATGCATGTTTGGAGGGAACATTCTCGGTTGTTTATACCACTATAACTTCAAAGAAGTCGCTGAATAAATGAGGAGTCAATGGAGTTATAATGGTTTCAGCAAGAGGGAAATTGTAAACTGATCAGATGAAATAAATTAGATAAGTTGAATGATGAAAATCAATGCATCTGTGCCAGCAATTTAAAGAAAGTGATTTTCCAACTTACAAAATTTTGAATATATCAAAAATTTAAAATATAACATCTTAAAAGGATCCCAATTTGTAACCTGAGTTAGTGTGTGTATATGTGTGTTTATACACAATGAAATATCAGAAGTGAAATGGTGATTATCTTCTTAACATCTATTCATTTAAATGAATACAAAAAGCTGTAAATTGAGTGGCATCTTTTATCCGTAAAGTATTATTCTCTCTCTAAGCCTTGATTTGATACATCATATGTCATTAGATTCTTCTACATTACATTTCATTTCCCTTCCACAAAGTAGTAGTGCCATATATTAAAGTTCAACCTCAAAAACATTAAAGAGAAGGCATTTTAACCTGCATTAGCTGTGTAGTTAGCTAGCCATAAAGCTTTCTTCCCTCTTGAGATAAATACTCAAACACTTTAACAGGGTAGGGCACAATAGCTGTTCTAAAACAAATAGATTCTTATAATGAACTATGTTTTCCCTTTTTGATTGAATGCCGGTCTTGACACAATTATACTGTAAAGTGAGTCTCTTGCCACTGGAAAGCAGGGAAACCTTAAGTACATCCCTGTCATCAGACAATCCCCAGGAACCGCTCTGCTCTTTTTTAAGTCTTTTTTTCTTGGCTAGCAGCCAAAATCCACTTTAAAATAGTTTAAAGAATGTAGAGTTTGCTTCAAAGCCCACTGAAGTCAATGAAGACTTTCAAAGACTACAGTGGTCTTTGGATCAGGCCCTGGAGTCTGGTCTCTCACTTACTTCAGGGATACTGTTATATTATTTAAGTATGGTGACAATAGTTATGGATAATACCTGGGACAAACCCTGCAATTCTCAGTCAGTTCACACGTAGGCAGAACTCCCAATGAAATCAGTGGGTAAAGGTGGAAGGGTTTTGACCTCCGCCCATTAATTAACAACAACAAAAAGTGTAGATATGTCATTTCTCACCAACTGTTGATATTTAAATTGATAGAATTGGTAATAGAGAAATGTGATGTGGTCTTAAATTGCTGCCTCAAAGGAGAATTATGGTCTAAGTGGTTATGGCATTAATCTCTCAAAGAAGGTTTTTATAACACACACATAAACACACAAAAGCCAATGGTCTAATTATCCTTCCTATTTCCCATGAAGCACCTGGAACACTCTGGGTTTTAAAAAATGTGTTTATTTGCCTTCTTCAACTGTTCTCCCCTCTCCCATAAGTTGATCCAAAGCACATCCACCTCTTAAGTGTCTTGCTGTCCTGGAACACTCATAGATGTTAAGTCTGATTCTCTTTTAAAGCATCAATACACTGCAGCTGATTAATTTCACCAGTATTTGACAAACACTTATTTCAGTCACAGAATTTAAGTGGTTTATAGTAAATGTAAAACAAGTTTATTAAACAAAGGCACAGGTTTCAGTCATACTTAGTACAAGGAGTGAGGATAGAAATGGTTACAAACAAACAAAAGTAAAAATACACATCTAGGACTAAAACTTAACTCCAGCAAGTTACAACCACTCCCAAAACAGGTTTCTCGCCTATATTCAGTTTCCAGGGTCTTCAGCTCTCTTAGTTGAAGGGCTCAGTGTTCTATGATTTCAAGAGCTCTGGCTCCTTGAATCCCCCGAGTGATGGAACACTCTGGGGTTCTCTTTCCTTTCTCTTTATAGTCCAGCAAAACTTTGACATGCATTCTTTGAAAAGTAAGCTTTTCTTTCCTGCCAGGATGTTGAGTGGTTACCTCCTCCCCTTGTTAGCTTGAGGGCTTTGTTTACCTTTTATGTAAATGCATTCCATATATCTCTTGATTTTACCTTGGAGACCCCATTAAAGCAGGTGGAACCACATTCATTTGTCTGGAACAGGGTGTGGCTTAGGCACTGCTTGCCAAATACATTTTAAGAACGTAATTCTAGCACATATTTCTAACTCTTTGCACACCCCCTGTACATACAAAACACAGTGATTTTTGGGACAAGCGTGTTACTAGTTTGTGTATGATACCTTACATGACACATTTTAGATACAGATTATGACAACTGTGTGTTAGGTGCAGTGAGTATGTCTGACCTGACAAGTTGCTGAACCACCAATGCGCCTTTGTGTCACACAAATATTATTTGCCTAGATCTAGTCAGCTGACAATAAGAACAGGAGTACTTGTGGCACCTTAGAGACTAACAAATTTATTTGAACATAAGCTTTCGTGGGCTACAGCCAACTTCATCGGATGCATGCAGTGGAAAATACAGTAGGAAGATTTTATATACACAGAGAACATGAAACGATGGGTGTTACCATACACCCTATAACAAGAGTGATCAGTTAAGGTGAGCTATTACCAGCAGGAAAGAAAAAAACCTTTTGTAGTGATAATCAAGATGGGCCATTTCCAGCAGTTGACAAGAACGTGTGAGGAACAGTGGGGGGGGGGAGAAATAAACTGGGGAAATAGTTTTACTTTGTGTAATGACACATCCACTCCCAGTCTTTATTCAAGCCTAATTTAATGGTGTCCAGTTTGCAAATTAATTCCAATTCAGCAGTCTCTCGTTGGAGTCTGTTTTTGAAGTTTTTTTGTTGTAATATTGCGACTTTTAGGTCTGTAATCGAGTGACCAGAGAGATTGAAGTCATCCATTCAGCTGACAATGATGACTGTCATTTTCCATTCCTGAGTACAGGGATAAAGTACAGGGATAAAGGATGTCTTGCATACTACCATTGCATAACTATCAGTAAAGACCATCTTTTTAATAAGGATCATTGTACATGAAAGGCTAGATTTTAAAGAATGGGAGTCTTGTTACTGGAGATGCTTGGTTTGCTACGCTTAATTCACAGCAGCAAGTACAATTAGTAACCTCTTTGTAAAACGGCCTCAGTTTGTGGCTGCTAATGCATTTGATACAGATCTTGGTGACAAAAACAGTTATATTAATACTGCGAAAGTCTGAAGAATCATAAACTAAAAGGTTACATTTTAAATTCAGAAATTGTTTAGAAAAAGACGCATCCATTTTTCTATTGCGCCAAAGTCATACAGTCAGTATCAAATCAAACATCCATTCATGTTACAGATGCATCTATTGAATTTAAGGATGTTTGCATATGTGAGAATAGAATCCAGTCCTGAGCAGATGTATCTCTGAGCGGTTTTGACTGGGTGGGCAGGTGATTGTGGTGGGGTGGTTCTGGACGTACACTGTTTTAATTAAAACAAAATCCCATATCCTTGATTTCACCAGCTGACAAGTCATAGCAGAATGAGGCAAGCTACTGATCCAGTGGTGCCAAGGTGAATCATTGGGAAAGAGCTTATTTAAATGTGCACATAGACATGATTATTTTAGGTCATGAAAGAGTGATACAAAGGCAACAAGGCTTTTAACTAGAGCTGTTTGGGAATTTTCTGACAAACATTTTTTCACCAGAAATGCCAGTTCTTTGAAACTGGAACTACTTGTGGGAGAGGGTCAGTTCTGACCAAATTTCCTCTTTCAAATTTTTGAAAAAGAAGTTTCAAAATTGTCTAAATGTCCACTTTTGATATTTTGAAAATGAAAATTTTCCACTTTTCCAGGTCAAAATGACTTTTTCATTTTAAAATTTAAGGTAATTGTGTGTGTGTAAAGCAAACAAAAAGAAATAAGGGTAGAAATCAAATTGAAATATTTCCTAATTATTAAAACAAAACGTTTAGATTGGATTGTCCTTAATTTTTTTCCCCAGATTTTTCATTTGCAAAAATTTTCAAGATTTTGAATTTTTATCCCAGCTCTTGATGGGAAATATTTCAAAAATCTTGAAAATTCTCATGGACCAGGAAAAGCATTTCCCGCCCAGCTCTAATTTAACAGCCTCTTCTGCACTTGTATCATGTTAAAGAATCTGAACTGGCATAACATATATGGAGATCACTCTCCAGGGTCAGGAGCTCAGGTTAGAGAAGCATGGCATTATCTCCACTCCTCCAGTAAGCTACGTCTCTAAAAGCAAGACTGAAAAGAGGGTATGGTTAGCAGAAAGAGGAATTCCTGATCACAGCCTTCCTGCCCAAATGCTGCATTCTGCTGTACGATATGGGCAGAGTGTGGCCAGGAAAAAAAAGAACATATGTAACAACAAGCCATCCAGGGAGCAACTGAACAGCAGTTAGGCATATACGTGAATCCAAGCATCTTTCCTGCTTTCTGAGGAGAATATGGGTTACAATCCATGGGAATAACTCATGACCCTGTTGCCACATTGCAGATTGCTTTGGTCCCTGTGACTTACACATCACACATATTTTACAGCCTTTGTTTCTAAGTTGCTTGATATACACACATGACGAGAAATGTGCCTAGGTGTCATGCATCAGTGCTGTTAATCATGGCAATCTCAGTGCCTCGAGAATCAAAAAGCTCATCTAATACTATGGGCCAGATCCCCCAGGTGGTGCAGATTGGCACTGCTCCATTGACGTCATGCAAGAGCAGCAACTTTGATTTAAATGTAGATGGAGTTATGTCTGGTTTAAGACTTGGCTAGGAGGATCCACACTCATTCCATCAGGTTCTTCATAGGAAGATAAGCACAGAGACAAGAGAGTGCCTTCTAATCTCATCACCTCCAGTTTTGCATGCTTTTGACACCATTGGGATAGTATTTACATAGTTCCACGGTCCAGGAGAGTTCAGCCCTAAAGAGGTGTGGATTGTGGCATTTTCCTCAAATTCTTTCTTTCTTTCTTTCTTTCTTTCTTTCTTTCTTTCTTTCTTTCTTTCTTTCTTTCTTTCTTTCTTTCTTTCTTTCTTTCATAGTGAGCTCCTTCCTCCCCTCTGCTTTCCTAAGGTCATGAGAAGAGGGGTGTGAGACATTCCAGTTTTAGGTTTCAGAGTAGCAGCCGTGTTAGTCTGTATTCGCAAAAAGAAAAGGAGTACTTGTGGCACCTTAGAGACTAACCAATTTATTTGAGCATAAGCTTTCGTGAGCTACAGCTTACTTCGTCGGATGCTGTAGCTCACGAAAGCTTATGCTCAAATAAATTGGTTAGTCTCTAAGGTGCCACAAGTCCTCCTGTTCTTTAAACTACTCTGGATGACAATAACTTTTTTTCCCCTTGGTTAGACCAAGGCACACGGATGAACCTCCACAAACAGTGTTGAACTCAGGATGCTAGAAGTGGATGGACTGAAAATACCACATTTTCTGTGACCAGAAGATCAGTCGCTGCAACATAGATGTGTCATATATCTGATACCTACTTACCAATTCTTACAACTTTATGGATTAGCCAAACCAAACCAATTTGGGTAGCCTTGAGTTCTGTGACCATCTGCTGATTTTAGGCGGTACAGATTCTTAGGTGTTCTTTAAGCAAAAGATGGTAATACTATAGCTGTTAACTTCTGGGTATCTATTTGTAGTCATGTTAGGGGGTGGAAGAAGAATAGAGTTATGGTCAGGTTTTACCATTCACCAGGTAAACTGCAAGGTCATCCATGAAACAGCATCCTCCAAACAGTTCAGGAATCATTTCTATTATAACGTGCTTTCCCAGCAAGTGAAACATTATTACATTCGCTGGTATACTAAAACAGACTCCAACGAGAGACTGCTGAATTGGAATTAATTTGCAAATTGGATACAATTAACTTAGGCTTGAATAGAGACTGGGAGTGGATGGGTCATTACACAAAGTAAAACTATTTCCCCATGTTTATTCCCCACCCCCACTGTTCCTCAGAAGTTCTTGTCAACTGCTGGAAATGGCCAACCTTGATTATCACTGTAAAAGTCCCCCCCTCCCCCCAGCCTGCGCTCTCCTGCTGGTAATAGCTCACCTTAAGTGATCACTTTCGTTACAGTGTGTATGGTAACACCCATTGTTTCATGTTCTCTGTGTATATAAATCTCCCCACTGTATTTTCCACTGAATACATCTGATGAAGTGAGCTGTAGCCTAACATGGCTGCTACTCTGAAACCTGTCAGAGTAGTTTAGCCATCCATCCTCTACTGATACTAAATGCTGTTTTCACTTTAACATCTGCAAAATGCAAATAATAGCACTTCCATATCTCATAGGAGTGTTTTGAGGAGATGGTCACGGCGGCCACAGAAGTACCTTAGATAGAAGGTTTATACAACATTGTGGCAGTGAAGTCTAGCCATTTGCTCTGAATTGTATTTCTTGTATGAATTACAATGAGTTTAAACTTGCTGTGTAAAAGATTACCCTGATTAACAAAAATTAACCAGGAAACACAAGCCCTCCTGAGATGAAGGAGCTGTTACCATGATAACAGTACTTAAAGCCTTTTTTACATTAGGAAAAAATTACTCCTTGGCAAAGCCATCCAATCTCTTTAGTGAAACTGTAAGTTTTAACCCTGTTTTATAAAACAGTGAAGGACACAGTTTGTTCTGGTCTACATCTGCAGTTAAACTGTGTTAATCACTGGGACTCTGAGACCACCCCAGTGCTGGATGGCAAGGAGCTGCCTAGTATGTAAAAATAAATCTCAGCTGGCCTGACCAGCTCAATACACCTCATATACCATTGTCATTATATTTATTTAGAAGTGTCTTGTAATATATCATTTGAAAGCTAATAAGCCACTGGTCATTAATATCACTGTGAAATGTATGCAATGATGCTGTATGTCAAATTATGGATAATCTCTGATATTAGGTTTTGGAGTCTGTAAACGGACCAAAGAGGCAAAATAGTTTTTTCTTTCAGACAAAGGAGAATGGCCAACACCTTTCTGGCTCAATTGCATATCACACCAAGTGTGGCCAAGGACAATGGTATATTCATTTGCATCAGGGATCCCAGAAAGTTCATTTGCATTGTAAAATCACTGGAGACTGCAAAAATTAACCTGACTTTGACTCCCTGGTAGACACAAAAAGCTGGACTCCCAGGAGAGATCCCTGACTTTGAAAACAAAGATAAACATTGAGGATATAAGGAACTGGAGAAAGACTTTGGGGGTATCTATCACCTAGGGGACAAAGGGGAGCAGCACCCTTTGAATTCATGAAAGTGGAGCCTCTTAGTCCAGGAGGCAAGAGTAGCTGCAAACTGACTATAGGTGAGAAAACTTGTAGTCACATGCTTTGTTGTTTTTTTTTAACTTGTATTCACACCTGTCTCTTCTATCATTTCCATCTCTGTTTTTGTTGTTAACCTCATTCTGGTTTTATTACAACTCCATCTCAGTTCTGTGTATCACAGTGAAGGGTAGGTTTCAGAGTAACAGCCGTGTTAGTCTGTATTCGTAAAAAGAAAAAAGAAAAGGAGTACTTGTGGCACCTTAGAGACTAACCAGTTTATTTGAGCATGAGCTTTCGTGAGCTACAGCTCACTTCATCGGATGCATAGCATATTGTGGAAACTGCAGAAGACATTATATACACACAGAGACCATGAAACAAAACTTCCTCCCACCCCACTGTCCTGCTCGTAACAGCTTATCTAAAGTGATCATCAAGGAGGGCCATTTCCAGCACAAATCCAGGTTTTCTCACCCTTCCCCCCCCCCCCCAGACACATATACAAACTCACTCTCCTGCTGGTAATAGCCCATCCCTCTTTGAAACCTCTCTTTATAATGTGCATGATAATCAAGGTGGGTCATTTCCAGCACTAATCCAGGTTTTCTCACCACCACCCCCCCCCACACACACACCCCCCTCCAAAAACCACACACACAAACTCACTCTCCTGCTGGCAATAGCTCATCTTACAATGTGCACAGCAATAATCCAAGTTTAACCAGAACGTCTTGGGGGGGGGTTTGTAGGAAAAAAACAAGGGGAGATAGGCTACCTTGCATAATGACTTAGCCACTCCCAGTCTCTATTCAAGCCCAAATTAATAGTATCCAATTTGCAAATGAATTCCAATTCAGCAGTTTCTCGCTGGAGTCTGGATTTGAAGGGTAGAATCCTCAGCCAGACTAACAGACTGGTGTGTGCTCTGTTTCTGTGGGGTCAGTGACCTTGATAACTTCTGTGAGGGTCCAGTGAGAGGGACTGGGCACTGCAAGGGAGACGGTTTTGGGGAGAGTGGGACTTGGAGGGGCTGTTGGTGTCCTGCAAGGAATAACCAGGGTGGTGAAGCCAGGGTGAAGTCAGTGCGCTACAAGCGGGCTGCTGGTATCCGGGCTCTGAGCCAAAGCTGCACAGCACAACAATCACCTAAGGTTTCAGGGCAGGCCGTGATTCAATCCCTTACTGGTCTGGGGGAACCCCCGAAGCATCGCCATCACCACTTCAGAAGCACCTGTGGGTAATGCCTTGTCTAGACAGGAAAGTTATATCAGTATAGTTATACCGGAATAACCCCTTGTGTCAACACTCATATTCTGATATTAGAAAAGGAGTACTTGTGGCACCTTAGAGACTAACCAATTTATTTGAGCATAAGCTTTCCTGAGCTACAGCTCACTTCATCCGATGCATTCCAAATGAAGTGAGCTGTAGCTCACGAAAGCTTATGCTCAAATAAATTGGTTAGTCTCTAAGGTGCCACAAGTACTCTTTTTCTTTTTGCAAATACAGACTAACACGGCTGCTACTCTGAATTCTGATATTAGAGTTTAGGCTCGGTTTTTTTTTCTGTTTAGCTTGCACATTCCTCCCAAGTTGTATAAGCTAAACTGAAAAAAGGCACTTTTATACTGGAAGAAGTGTGGTTACACAAGAGGATATACTGGTATAAATTCACACCTTAGTTTTATACCAGTATAACTTTCCCATATAGACAAGCCCCGAGACTTGACTTAGTATCTATAAGGCTTATAAATGGAGTTTACTTAGAGACTGCCTGTGATGCTGGCAGACCAGGTGTCAGCTCATGCCGAGGCCCTGCGCCTTACTGAACACTGACAAATGCATAGCTGGAAACCAGTCTGGCCTAGCTGTGTGTTAGTTTTATTAAAGTAGATATTAGAGTTATAAGAAATTGTTTAGTGTTTAGACTTTGTGGAATGCTTGTAGGATGCTGCATGTATTAATATTACTTATAATATCTGTATCCCATGTTATAAGGTAATGTTTAAATGTTTGCTCTGTAACTATAAAAATGTTTGCTAAGACCTTAAATTCTCCACAGTTGTGGAAGAAGCATTACCAAGGGTATGTCTACACTATGAAATTAGGTCGAATTTATAGAAGTCAGTTGTGTAGAAAGCGTTTTTATACAGTCGATTGTATGTGTCCCCACACAAATGCTCTAAGTGCATGTAGTCGGCGGAGTGTGTCCACAGTACCGAGGCAACCGTCGACTTCCAGAGCATTGCACTGTGGGTAGCTATCCCACAGTTCCCTCAGTCTCTGCCACCCATTTGAATTCTGGGTAGAAATCCCAGTGCCTGATGGGGCTAAAACATTGTTGCGGGTGGTTCTGGGTACATATTGTCAGGCCTCCCTTCCCTCCCTCCTTCCGTGAAAGCAAGGGCAGGCAATCATTTTGCACCTTTTTTCTTGAGTTACCTGTGCAGACGCCATACCACTGCAAGCACAGCTAACCGTCACTGTATGTCTCCTGGGTGCTGGCAGACGTGTTACTGCTTTGCTACACAGCAGCAGTTTATTGTTTTTTGGCAGCAGACAGTGCAGTATGACTGGTAGCCGTCGTCGACATAGTCCTGGGTGCTCTTTTAACTGACCTCGATGAGGTCGGGGCGCCTGGGCAAACATGGGAGTGACTCAGCCAGGTCATTTCCCTTTTAAGTTTCATCTCATGGCGATTGAGTCCTACCGGCAGTGCACTGTCTTTTAATCAGCAGCCAGCAGAAGACGATGGCCAGTAGTCATGCTGCACCATCTTCTGCCAAGCACCCAGGAGATGACGATGGCTAGCAGTCATACTGCACAGTCTGCTGCTAGCAAGATGTATTAAGATAGATAAAGTGGCTCAAAACAAGAAATAGACCAGATTTGTTTTGTATTCATTTTCTTCTCCCTCCCTCCATGAAATCAACGCCCTGCTAAACCCAGTTTTGAGTTCTATCCTTGAGGTTTTGAGTTCTATCCTTGAGGGGGCCATTCAGTTTCTTGCAAAGCCACCCCCTTTGTTGATTTTAATTCCCTGTAAGCCAACCCTGTAAGCTATGTCGTCAGTCGCCTCTCCCTCCGTCAGGGCAACGGCAGACAATTGTTCTGCGCCTTTTTTCTGTGCAGACGCCATACCACGGCAAGCATGGACCCCGCTCAGCTCACTTTGGCAATTAGGAGCACATTAAACACCACACGCATTATCCAGCAGTATAAGCAGCACCAGAACCCGGCAAAGTGAAACCGGGCGAGTAGGCGACGTCAGTGCGGTGACGAGAGTGATGAGAACATGGACACAGACTTCTCTCAAAGCATGGGCCCTGGCAATGTGGGCATCATGGTGCTAATGGGGCAGGTTCATGCGGTGGAACGCCGATTCTGGGCTTGGAAAACAAGCACAGACTGGTGGGACCGCATAGTGTTGCAGGTCTGGGACGATTCCCATGGTGGATGGAATAAGGCTGCCCTCCCTGCGAAACATTCGCATGCGTAAGGGCACTTTCATGGAACTTTGTGACTTGCTTTCCCCTGCCCTGAGGCACAAGAATACCAAGATGAGAGCAGCCCTCACAGTTGAGAAGTGAGTGGCAATAGCCCTGTGGAAGCTTGCAACGCCAGACAGCTACCGGTCAGTCGGGAATCAATTTGGAGTGGGCAAATCTACTGTGGGGGCTGCTGTGATGCAAGTAGCCAACGCAATCAAAGATCTGCTGATATCAAGGGTAGTGACCCTGGGAAATGTGCAGGTCATAGTGGATGGCTTTGCTGCAATGGGATTCCCTAACTGTGGTGGGGCCATAGACGGAACCCATATCCCTATCTTGGCACTGGAGCACCAAGCCGGCAAGGGGTACTTTTCAATAGTCCTGCAAGCACTGGTAAATCACAAGGGACCTTTCACCAACATCAACGTGGGATAGCCAGGAAAGGTACATGACGCTTGCATCTTCAGGAACTCTGGTCTGTTTCAAAAGCTGCAGGAGGGGACTTTATTCCCAGACCAGAAAATAACCATTGGGGATGTTGAAATGCCTATAGTTATCCTTGGGGACCCAGCCTACCCCTTAATGCCATGGCTCATGAAGCCATACACAGGCAGCCTGGACAGTAGTCAGGAGCTGTTCAACTACAGGCTGAGCAAGTGCAGAATGGTGGTAGAATGTGCATTTGGACATTTAAAAGCATGCTGGCGCAGTTTACTGACTCCGTTAGACCTCAGCGAAACCAATATTCCCACTGTTATTACTGCTTGCTGTGCGCTCCACGATATCTGTGAGAGTAAGGGGGAGATGTTTATGGCGGGGTGGGAGGTTGAGGCAAATCGCCTGGCTGCTGGTTACGCACAGCCAGACACCAGGGCGATTAGAAGAGCACAGGAGGGTGCGGTGTGCATCAGAGAAGCTTTGAAAACCAGTTTCATGACTGGCCAGGCTACGGTGTGAAAGTTCTGTTTGTTTCTCCTTGATGAAACCACCCGCCCCTTGGTTCACTCTACTTCCCTGTAAGCTAACCACCCTCCCCTCCTCCCTTCGATCACTGCTTGCAGAGGCAATAAAGTCATTGTTGCTTCACATTCATGCATTCTTTATTAATTTATCACACAAGTAGGGGGATAACTACCAAGGTAGCCCAGGAGGGGTGGTGGAGGAGGGAAGGACAAGGCCACACAGTTCAAAACTTTAAAACTTATGGAATGCCAGCCTTCTGTTGCTTGGGCAATCCTCTGGGGTAGAGTGGCTGGGTGGCCGGAGGCTCCCCCACCGCATTCTTGGGCGTCTGGGTGAGGAGGCTCTGGAACTTGGGGAGGAGGGTGGTGGATTACACATGGACTGTAGTGGCGGTCTGTGCTCCTGCTGCCTTTCCTGCAGCTCAACCATACGCTGGAGCATATTAGTTTGATCCTCCAGCAGCCTCAGCATTGAGTCCTGCCTCCTCTCATCATGCTGCCGCCACCTTTCAGCTTCAGCCCTCTCTTCAGCCTGCCACTTACTCTCCTCAGCCCGCCACCTCTCCTCCCGGTCATTTTGTGCTTTCCTGCACTCTGACATAGTCTGCCTCCATGCATTCGTCTGTGCTCTGTCAGTGTGGGAGGACAGCATGAGCTCAGAGAACATTTCATTGCGAGTGCGTTTTTTTCACCTTCTGATCTTCGCTAGCCTCTGGGAAGGAGAAGATCCTGTGATCCTTGAAACACATGCAGCTGGTGGAGGAAAAAAAAGGGACAGTGGTATTTAAAAAGACACATTTTATAGAACAATGGGTACACTCTTTCACGGTAAACCTTGCTGTTAACATTACATACATAGCAAATGTGCTTTCGTTCCAAGGTCACATTTTGCCTCCCCCCAGCGTGTGGCTAGCCCCTCCACCCTCCCAGTGGCTAACAGCGGGGAACATTTCTGTTCAGCCACAGGCAAACAGCCCAGCAGGAATGGGCACCTCTGAATGTCCCCTTAAGAAAAGCACCCTATTTCAACCAGGTGACCATGGATTATATCTCACTCTCCTGAGGATAACACAGAGAGATAAAGAATGGATGTTGTTTGAACGCCAGCAAACATACACTGCAATGCTTTGTTCTACAATGATTCCCTAGTACGTGCTACTGGCTGGAGTGGTAAAGTGTCCTACCATGGTGGATGGAATAAGGCTGCCCTCCCCAGAAACCTTTTGCATAGGCTTTGGGAATACATCCAGGAGAGCCGCGAATGCCAGGGCAAATTAATCATTAAACATGCTTGCTTTTAAACCATGTATAGTATTTTAAAAGGTACACTCACCAGAGGTCTCTTCTCCACCTGGCGGGTCCGGGAGGCAGCCTTGGGTGGGTTCAGGGGGTACTGGCTCCAGGTCCAGGGTGAGAAACAGTTCCTGGCTGTCGGGAAAACCGGTTTCTCCGCTTGCTTGCTGTGAGCTATCTATAACCTCATCATCATCATCTTCCTCGTCCCCAAAACCTGCTTCCGTGTTGCCTCCATCTCCATTGAAGGAGTCAAACAACACGGCTGGGGTGGTGGTGGCTGAACCCCCTAAAATGGCATGCAGCTCATCATAGAAGCGGCATGTTTGGGGCTCTGACCCGGAGCGGCCGTTTGCCTCTCTGGTTTTCTGGGAGGCTTGCCTCAGCTCTTTAAGTTTCAGGCGGCACTGCTTCAGGTCCCTGTTATGGCCTCTGTCCTTCATGCCCTGGGAGATTTTGACAAATGTTTTGGCATTTTGAAAACCGGAACGTAGTTCTGATAGAACGGATTCCTCTCCCCATACAGTGATCAGATCCCGTACCTCCCGTTTGGTCCATGCTGGAGCTCTTTTGCGATTCTGGGACTCCATCATGGTCACCTCCACTGATGAGCTCTGCACGGTCACCTCCGCTGATGAGCTCTGCACTCACCTGCAGCTTGCCACGCTGGCCAAACAGGAAATTGAAATTCAAAAGTTTGCGGGCCTTTACCTGGCCAGTGCATCTGAGTTGAGAGTGCTGTCCAGAGCGGTCACAATGGAGCACTCTGGGATAGCTCATGGAGGCCAATACCATCTAATTGTGTCCACAGTACCCCAAACTTGACCCAGCAAGGCCAATTTCAGCGCTAATCCCCTTGTCGGGGATGGAGTAAGGAAATCGATTTTAAGAGCCCTTTAAGTCGGAAAAAAGGGCTTCGTTGTGTGGACGGGTGCAGGGTTCAATCGATTTTATGCTGCTAAATTAGACCTCAAACTCCTAGTGTAGAACAGGGCCAAGTGTGAAATGTTAGTTTAGCACAAGAGGTGTTATCTTCTCACCAACAAAAGAAGGCCTGTAGACACCAGACAAGCCATCGTGGACAAAAGACTTTAATTGTTACCCCACACTTCTGAAGAGGGTAAGTGCACAAGCCTGCATCCCATCACAGCTTGAATGCTGGGGGAAGGGAATAAAAATGCCTGTTAAGGAGAAACTGGTATCTTTATGCTGTCTGGGCTCTGAGGGGCAAAGATTCTTAACCATAAGCAAGAGATCCCCAAGCTGCTTGGGCTGGGTTAGCCGTAAAGGACATAAAAGCTGCTAATTATAGAAGCTTCTATTACCTTTTGAATTTCAGATGGTGTGTCATTTGTGTGCATATGTTTACCTGCTTTAACCTTGTGAATAACTTTTAGTTCTTTTTCCTAGTTAATAAACATTTAACTAGTTTGTTACAGGATTGGCTACAAGCATTATCTTTGGCTTCAGATCAGAATACAATTGACCTGGGGTAAGTGACTGGTCCTTTGGGACTGGGAGTAACCTGAATATGGTTGTGATTTTTGGTGTAAGGGGTCATCTGTGACAAAGTCCAGCTTGCCTGGGTGGCAAGATGGACTGAAATGACCAAGGGGACTGTTTGTGACTCCATGGAAAGGCTGTTATAGTGCTTTAGGAGTTCATACTTGTTACTCGGTTTTGCCCTGCTTCTTGACTGTGTGCTCTAAGGTTGGCGCACTCAGTTGTGAGAAACGTGAAACCCTTCAACCCTAAGAGAAGTTAATTAGCATCCTAAAAGATTCCTCCAGCTAGTGATATTTGCTCAGACTATACCACCAAAGAAAGTACATTTGAGGACGTGATCAAGGGGCCTTACTGTGGTTAATGCAACTAAACCAAATGCTAGAAATATGATGAATTATTGTTACTAGTTTCTTTCTACAAAGTTGTGTAAATTTACCCGTGCTGCAATTTCTTCTTTTCCTCTTCAAGGCATTTTCTTTCTTAGCCTTGTAGTTATACTAGTTGCTTTTGGGAAAGCTCCCTCTGTGCTCTTGTCATGAGCATAATGGTGGGAGTGCTAGTGTAGACAGGACACCGGCCTTTTTTTTTACCACCATGTTTTCTAATCCTATTCAGAATAGGACTGTTTGTTTTTACTTGAGGATAAAACACTGGTATACATCAATGCCATGTCTACACTAGCACTTCTGCTATCTGGTGAAACTGCACTGGGGGTAGTAAAATCGTGGGAGACTTATCCAAAATAGTCTGGTGTAGAGAAGGCTTTTGCACAGTTGTAAAGCTCAGCCCTGGTGAATAGTAAAGAAAAATAAGCTATTCTAATGTCATAGCTTTCACTTGTATAATACCTTTTCATCTTGCAGGATGCTCTCGAGATTTGCAAACTTAACTATATGCTACACACAATGGTTACTTCATATATAACTGAAATGCATCCTGTCTCTGGGACGTAACTCAGCAGGTGTTCAACAGCACACAGCAATGCTGCGCAACAGCCCTGGGTAGAAAGCCAACACTTGAAACTGCAGAGGGAATTTTAGGTGCATGCAATATAATTGCCAAGTCTGGAATTTGGCAAGGGTGCTGAAATGAATACAACTACTCGTATTTCAAAAAGTACCCTGGAATCGTTGATGATCCTAAATAGTCAGTATTTTGATTTAATCCAGAAGTCACTGGGGCATATCTCCGAATAACACGGAAGTCCTTAGATGCTCTTGAAGTCAATGGAGCTATGTTGATTTACACCAGCTGAGGATCTGGCCCACCACATCCAGCAGAACTGTCTGCCTGCCTAACACCATGAAGGAGAATAGCTTCTGTAATAATTAAAGGGGATTGATGAGTGCTGCTTACTGAATTACCTGCACTTTCTGCAGCAGGTGGATGTTTCTTAGATGGCTCCTGTTGAAGTACTGATTCACACAAGTCCTGAGATCTGATGGAATCACAGCACAAGGTGGGTGTAGTTGCAGTTTTGTTGGGCTATACAGGTTTTTGTACTGTAGAAATATATGCTTCTTTTAGGATTATGGATTAGAGGAAAGGGTCATGATTGCCCCCACCTGTTGCTGCATTGTTACATGATCTTGATGGTAACAAAGAGTAGAGATATAAGAAAGAAAAATATAAAACCTGTTGTGATTTGTTGTACAAAAAACAATCCTACAAGTATTTTGGAATATTTATTTAATAAATTCCATATGCTGTAACTGTGACAAAACTGTATCCATTTGTTATGTGAGCCAGGAGTTAGCTCGCAATTTGGGGGAATTCTGTAATCCCCCCAAATTGGATTAATTTGCAAGGATAATTTTTTTAGCATCAACAGAAATGTACTTCTACAATTTGGCAAGCTAGCTGTAATTTACTGCAGACTTTTGTATTTGGTTTCTTATAGTATGCGTCACCAGTTCATCCAATAGCTTTGTTGTGCAAGACTATACAAATCTAATTTACATACTGGAGGCTACATGGTCAAGTGGAATTATGTCCTTGTCTTTTACCTCTGTGAACCTGGATTCACATGTGGCTGAAGTTCACTACAATAATGTATTTGGTGGTCTCAGTTACCAGCATGTCACCAGTAGAAATTTGTTCACATTACAAAAACTACTTAATTTTGACAAAGTCCAGGCCAATCTGCAACCTCAGATGAGAAGAGATCAAGTACTGGAAGAAAATATTCTGAAAGGTCATATGTGCAAACTAGACCAGCCCAGCCCACAGGCATCTAATGTTCACAACTGGTACTTATATGACAAACAACATAAGCTCTTATTGACCTTGGCAGCACTGCAAGGCTAATATTTTCATAAGAGTGAACACTTGTTGAAGTGCTTTTCTTGACTATAAATGACATATGGGTTCTTTTTTCATTTTTTAGATGGGCAATCCATCTCTGCGGCTGATGCTGCCGCTTTTATATGGGTTTCTAAGGCATTTATGCTGTAGTCTCCTGTTCCAGGCCACTGTCGGTTTTTCTAGCTACCTCTTCAAGACATCAGTGCCATACACCAGGGGTTTTCAACCTTTTTTCATTTGTGGATCCCTAAAAAGTTTCAGATGTATCCCTTGCTAAATCTTACACATAGTCTGCGGGCCCCAGGTTGAAAACCACTGTTCTATGGTAATGACAACCTTTTGCGGACCCCCGAGACATAGTCTGCAGACCCACAGCGGTCCGTGGACTACAGGTTGAAAACCACTGCTGTACACCAACTAGTAGATGTAAACATGAGCATTCATGCCAGAAACTTGATTCTAAATGTTAAATTTATGTTGTTAATTCATACATATCTATTCAAAACAGCTTGGATAGCTGCCAGGAGCTGCTCACAGACAACTTACAAGCCATACATATTGGCAGAAATTATTAGGTGAATAATTTTAAATAAATGAATACATGAACAGTTTACAGTCAGAGGGAAAAGGCAAAATTAATAAATTATTCATTATGAATTCTTTGCCTAGCTCCAATATCGACATAATTCCCTTGGGATCCAATCCTGCAAAGTGCTTAGCAACTCTGAGTACCGTTATTCCTCTTTTTGCCTTGAGACTTATCTACTCCCAAATTTTCTTGCCTCAGAATATGCCTGAAAGAGAGGGAGCAGATTATGACTGCAGTAAAATTGGCAGTTTCTCCAGCCTCACTAAATGGATGTCTTTAAATAAATGACCCAGTGAATGACTACCTTGTACCGCCCACTCACCAGAAATTCTCACAAAGAGGGGACAGAACTGGTCAGCTGCTCTCAGAAGATGTTGGGAGAAGATAAGGTTGCAGGTAATACCACAACTGCAAGACAGCTCAAGGTAAAGGTGAAAGCTTCCAGGTGTTGGAGGGGAAAGAGGGAATCTGGGGCTGGAGTCCTCTTAGAGGCCCGTACAAATCTCTTGCCAAAGTTCGTGAAAGTCATTAAGAGGACTTTGATTTTTGTAAAGAGGTAAACTCAGGTGAATATTGCCTGAATTGGGGTTCCATTATGAAAGTTTCGCACAGCTCTTTTTTGTCACCTTTCAAAGCATGTTGCAAGGTATAGCTTTTCTCCTGGGTCTGCAGGGAGATGGGAGAGGGGTCATAGTGTGGTATTACATGGTGATTCTTTTGGTGGGGCTGATTATTAAATTCCAGATGTATTCATGTTGATGCTGGGGTAGTATGCTCAGTGGGTCGATTGTTGGAGCATGTTGTGTATGAATTCTATTTTTAAGAGTCTGTTGTGATCACTCATAGCCTGGGCTGGATGCTCTTTTATGTAGCTATTGTAAGTCTCAATAAAAAAAAAATGTTAAAAATAGCTCTGTTTTTTAAACATGGTCATGATAAAATTGCAAATAGCGTACCTGTTATGAGGTAGGCTCAAACAGAGACTATTTTGTCTAAATTGCTGAATGCATGGCCGAGTGCAGAACCCTGTGATGATATTGGCAGTAGATTATCACATGATAAAGTCCCAGGAAACATCACAGAGGAACTGCTCTGTTCCACCAAAGCCATTGCATTCCGTGGGTGAACTGAGACTGTGTGAATTTACCTGCCTGGTACCTGACTGATATATATATATATATATATATATTTTTTTTATAGAAAGTGACTCTAATGGTGAAGCTGGTCATATTAATATTTTGTTAAGCTGACTTTAGCCATATAATGTGATATGTAAATGTTTCCTATTTATGAGGGTGTCAGCAAAAGGACCCACCTGCACTCTGTGTTGTTGTTGATGCCAGTGAAATCACTATACAGCAGCCATTCACAAATACAGTGCATTTAGGGTGACCAAATGTCCAGATTTTATTGGGACAGTCCCGATATTTGGGTCTTTGCCTTATATAGGCGCCTATTGCCCCTCAGCCCCTGCATCAATTTTTCACACAGCCTAAGTCACCATAAGTACATTCTGTCTTTCTGCATCTCTGTCCCAGCTCTGGTCTCAAAGCTATCTAAAAATAATAAATAATGCAAACAACGCTCAACTCAAATGAAAGCTCATTTAGCAAAAGCAAGCAACAACAAACAAACTCCACTCCCCTGCTCCAAACTCCCAAATGTTAAAAATGACAGAAGAATCCCCAAGCAGAGATGATAGCCCTGCAGTAGTGGTGTCACCATGGTAAACTAAATCATATGTACAAGCTGCTTCCAATAAACCATTCAACATGATAAAGGGGTGCTATTATATTACAAAACCCAGAAGGCTCGGGTACTTCCACTGTCATGAACTGAACAGGTTAAAAGTATTTTAATGAGACTGACATACTTTTTGCCTTTAGCTCTGTTTTCACTGTAGAAAGCTATCCCTTTACTTATGTACATGGTAGGTCAACAGCACAAATTAGGAGGATATAATCTAGTTTGTTCCAATCATTCAATACTGTGAAACAGCTTAGGATTCTATGTAAAAGCAGCCAGGAACCAACGAAATTTTATGAGATATCTTGTAATCAAAAATTTTCCTTTTGGAAAATGAATTGTATTTTATTGTTGAGTAGAGGCCTCTGAAGAGCCTGCCATGACTTCCAACTAGGATCAGCCTCAGAAAGGAGGATCCCCTGCCACCTGTCACACTGGCTTTCTGTGACTGAGGTAAGAGTGGAATGGCAGACGAGTGCTGCAGTTTCCTTTAAACAGCAAATCCCTTTTTTAAGCCTCCCCTGTCCTTTGAGTTTTTCTCACCTGTGGTTATTTGAGGTACAGTAAAAAGGAGAAAAACATAGTCCACGAACCAAATTCCAGAGACGTTACAAAGGCTCAGGCCTTCCCCTTGAGATGAGAAACCGGTGAGAAGGCACGAAGGGAGAGGAGGTCACTGTGAGTTTCCCCTCACAGTTTCCTCTGATTCTTCAGCCGGGCAGTTTTTCCAGCTCCATGGGGTACAGGCCTCAAAATGTACAATGCATATCTTAGGGGCTCTGCAGTAGTTACAGGGCCACGCAGGCAGGATCCCACTCCTTGGTGGTTCTCTGGCAGCTTGGGTCCATTGAACCTACCTGCCAGTGGCTGCCTGAAGGACTTTCCTTAAGGGGGATTGGTGAACAAGGTGGGCTCCTCAGGAATGTTAATACAGCTGTACTCTATGGAACTATGTGCACATGCAGCACAAAGATCAACAGGACATGACCTGGCCCTCAGTTTTTATTTAGTCAAAACTCCCAATGGGCCCAATCCTGACACTTACTTAGTTCTTCCTTGCCTAAAAGTCTCTTTTTGAGAAATTGCGGTTTTTGTCTGAGCTAAGAACTGTAGGGAGAAAGAGCTTCATAATGCAATCCTGTATATGGAAACATGAGCTTCTATTTTATGCATCTCTGATGTCAGCAGCACATTCCTCATCTGTAGGACCAGGTCCACAGCTCATGTAAATCAGCATGGCTCTCCTAAAGTTAATGTATCTTCTTTAAACCAGCTGAGGATCTTGCCTGTAGGCATCACAGGGTATGTAGAGTAAAGACTGTACTCCCTGGCCCAGATCCTTAGCTGATGTAAATCCACATAGCTCCATTGACAGATTTCAACCAGCTTAGAGTAATAGGAGGCAAGGTCCCATGGAAAGACCAATTAGGAACAAAGGAGTCAAAGCGGGCTGGCAGTTCATAAAAATGTAATGCTAGAAGCTCAACATCAAGCTATTCTAATGGAGATGAAAGATAAGAAGAGCCACAGGAGACCAATGTGGCTGCACAAGGAGCTTTTTAGCTATCTAAAAACCAAAAGGGATACATACAGGAAATAGAAGGGCGGGCATGTCACCAAGGAAATACACATGGGAATACCGTGAGCTTGTAGGGACAAAATCAGGAAAGTCAAGGCAAAGAATGAGTTACAGCTGACAAGAAATGTTAGAGACAACAAGAAGGGGTTATACAAATATGTCAGACAAAAAAGAAAGTTCAGGGATAGTATGCGTCTGCTGCTCAATATAGAAAGTGAGCTAGTAATGGAAGATGGTAAGAAGGCAGAGCTATTTAATGCTTACTTTGCTTCAGTCTTCACACAAAAAATAACATAGACAATAAAGGGGAAGGGATGCAGAACAGGATAAGTAAAGAAGACATCAGAGGTCTTCTGGCTAAGTTGAATGAATTCTAGTCAGCTGGTCCTGATCTTGTGCATCCCAAGGTGCTGAAGGAATTAGCTAAAGAACTCTCAGAATCACTGGCAATAATATTTGCAAACTCATGGATGACAGGAGAGGACATGGAAGACTAGAGAAGGGCTAATGTAGTGCCCATCTTTTAGAAGAGGAAAAAGGAAGAACTGGGGAACTATAGACCAGTCAGCCTGTCCTTGCTACCTGGGAAGCTACTAGAGCAATGTATAAAACATTCAATTTGTGAATACCTAGAGGATGAAGGCCTGATCACTAGCAGCCATCATGGATTTGCCAAGAACAAATATCAAACCTGCTTGATTTCCTTCTTTGATAAAGTAACCAGTTCAGTGGATATAACATACCTGGACTTCAGCAAGGCTTTTGACACAGTCCATGGGTGGCAGGTGAAGCTTCCCCTGTGGGAGGCTAGCTCCCTGTCCTGCCTCTTCTGCCCATGGCCCTGCCCCCGCTCTGTGCCAGGCCCTGCCCCCACTCCCGGTAGGCCCACTCCCCGCTCATCCCCCCGCTGCTGCTTGCTGCATTCCTCCTCTCCTCTCCCTTTCCTGTGAGGCCCCCACCGCCCGCCACTTGCCGTGTCCCTCCTCTCTTCCACCCTCCTCCCCCACAAGGCCCCCACTGCTTGTACTCTCTGAATCCCTCCTCTCCTCCATCCTCCTCCCCTGCAAGGCCCCTACTGCCAGCAGGGACATGATGTGCAGCGGGTGGGGGGCTTCACGAGGGAGAGGGTGGAGGAGAGGGGGAATGCAGTGAGCAGCGGGGACCTCCAGAGATGGGGGGTGAAGTGGAGGAGAGGAGGGACTCACCAGGCAGCGGTGGGTTGGAGGGGCCTTGGGGAAGGGGTGGAGCAGGGACAGGAAGAGGCACAGCGCAGGCAGGGTCACCATGGCCCAGGCGTCCTGTGGCGGGTTGGCGGTGGCTGCACCAAGGGAGGCTTAGCCTCCCCATGCCTATTATACCCACTGCCTATGACACAGTCCCACATGACATTCTCATAAGTAAGCTGGAGAATTGCGGGCTCAGCAGAACTACCATTAAGTGGATACATAATTGATTAAACAACCGCAAACAAAGAGTAACTATTAATGAAATGATGTCAGATTGGAAGGAGATCTCAAGTGGGGTTCCACAGGGATCTGTTCTGGGTCCGGTGTTGTTTAATATCTTTATTAATGACCTGGGTGTAGGAATAGAGTGCATACTAATCAAATTTGTAGATGACACAAAGCTGGGGTTGGGGGTGGGGATGTTGCAATCAGTTTGAAGGATAGAGCTAAAATTCAAAGGGATCTTGATAATGGGAGAACTTGGCTATTGACAACAAAATGAAATTCAACAAAGACAAATGTAAGATGCTACACTTAGGGAAGAAAAACCAAATACACGAATACAGAATGGGGGATAACTGGCTTGGCAGTAGCACTGCTGAGAAGGATCTGGGAGCTGTGGTGGATCACAACCTTAACATGAGTCAACAATTTGATGCTGTTGTAAAAAAAAAAAGCAAATGCAATTTTGGGTTGCATTAACAGAGTCATAGCATGCAAATCACAGGAAGTGAAAGTACCGCTCTACTCGGTGCTGGTTAGGCTTCAGCTGGAGTACTGTGTCCAGTTTTGGTCACTGCTGTATAGAAAGGATGTAGAGAAACTGGAAAGGATCTAGAGGTGAGTGACAAAGATGATCAAATGGATGGAATGCAAGCCATATGAGCAAAGGCTGAAGGAACCGGGTATGTTTGGAAAAGAGGGGATTAAGGGGGACATGAGAGCCGTCTTCAAATACTTTAAAGGCTACCATAAAAAAGATGGAGAAAAATTGTTCTCTCTAGCCACAGAAGGCAGGAGAAGAAGCAATGGGTTCAAACAACAGCATAGCATATTTGGATTAAATCTCAGGAAAAACTTCGTAACTGTAAGAACAGTAGGAGAATGGAACAAACTGCCTAGGGAAGGCATGGAAGTTCCTTCACTGGAGGTTTTCAAAAAGAGGCTGGATAGCCATCTGTCTTGAGTGCCTTAGACACAACAAATCCTGCATCTTGGCAGGGAGTTAGACTAGATGACGGTTGCGGTCCCTTCTAACCCTATGATTCTATGACTCATAGGAGTCCCTCCAATTTACACCAGCTGAGGATCTAGCACTGTTTTGAATCCAGTTCATTTCAATCTTTACCCACTGCTATAAATTGGCTCTGAATGCACCTTATTGTCAATTCCATCTACCCACATTCAGATGTCACCAGCCTCCACTGCCTTCCTCATATGAGAATCGTCATGATAAGTTGTTTGTTTTATGATTGTCACCAGAAAATCTGACATTGAGAATTTCCCCACAGTTATACAGTATTCAAAAATGAAAACATAATGCAAATATTAAATAAAACTTCTTGTAACAACAAATACGGAATTAAAAAAATATGATTTGAAATACTCTGTATCATTCATGATGTAATCTCCTGGCAATAGAAAACTGGCAGTGTGCGCCAGTCATGCTTTCAATTATGTTACTAAGTAATCACACATTAAAGTCTAATGGCAAATGATTCTTTATTCCCAGGGTGTCCTGTCCAATTGTTTTCTAAATTGGTTTCAGGAATAAGGATGCAAGCATGACTGCAAAAATATTATTTATGGTTTGGAAGTCCTCTTTTTATTTTTTTATTTTTTGTACTTTCTGGCAGAAGTGTTCAGAGCAGAGTACAATTTATTATTTGTAAGTCCATGTTTTAGTTTGACAGTTAAGAAATGCTTAGCCCTAACGATAGACTTGCTTGGGTTGATAGAGTTGTCAAATTTCCTCTGCCACCAAATATGGCCTCTCAAAGTCCTTCTCAGACCAAATTTCTATGATTCTGTGTTGCTTGTCCCATGAGAAATGAGTATTTTCTGAGGAAACACCTCTCCAGAAGCTTAACATTTTGCAGTCACTTCTTACTTGCATCAGATAGAATAAAGTGAGAAGAATATCCTGGTTTTGTTTGTATATTGATTGTAGTGGATTCCCAAGATATAATTAATTACAGTAGTTATATCCCTCCTCCCCTAAAAACAACAAGGAAAAATAAATTCACTCCCTGAAGAGTGGAGAATCCAGATAGTTCCAGATAGTTTTCAAAGCTTTAGGAAATTTAGAATTCATATTGTGGAAGAAATGGACTTCAGACATTTGAAATGTATCTGTAAATTGTATATTGTATTTCAATAACACATATTAATATGGATGTATGCAGTGTTGTTGTAACCAGGATATTAGAGAGACAAGGTAGGTGAGGTAATATATTTTATTGAACCAACTTCTATGGGTCAGAGAGACATGCTTTCAAGCTTACACAGAGCTCTTTTCCAGGTCTGTTTAAGCTCAAAAGCTTGTCTCTCTCACCAAGAGAAATTGGTCTAATAAAAGATATTACCTCACCCACCTTGTGTCTCTAATGTTTATATGGATGACATTTTCCTTTTCCCAACTTGGCTATTTTTGCACATCTTAAATGTCTTTGTTCTCATGTTATTGCTCAGTGAAGAGAGTTTATTCATTCATTTCACACATTCATATGATTCTGAGAAGTAAAGCATTACAGGTAATATACTCTAATTACCCAAACCCCCAAATTCCGGGTTAACCAAAGGTCTAGTATGCCTCCTGGGGTTACTTGAAACTCTTCAGGAACTATTTAGGAGCAGAGAAGGAAGGGTGAAATATAGGATAATAAGAATGTAGGGTGCAATGCAGGGAGGGAGGTGGAATCCACGAGAGCTGTGCAGATCTGCTCTCAGAGCCAACTGAAATAGCCATCTCCATAAACTGCAGCCCTCCTTCTGACCACCTTGTGTCCTGAGCATAGAGCTCGACTACCGCAAAGTTTAGAAAATCTTCAGGGCTTGAAGCTAAGCTCCTATGGAGCTTTTCAGCGTCACAGTTGCAGAGCTCCCAGTTACTACAACCCCTGATTGTCTGAAGACTTTCCATGCTCCCCAAGACCTTCATATAATTGGGGCTTATCAGTTATCTATATTAAATATATATACTTTTCATACAGACACAACTGCAATGGGTTTGGAATTCATGGGCTAAACTTACCCACTAGCATAGACAGGTATTAACTGTCCCCACTGGCACCTTCATTCCCTGTCCCCTGCTTCTCTCCCCAAGCTTCACACATCTATATGTGCAGACAGCATAGCAGTACAGGTGTAACTGATGGGGAGAGACTTTGAAACTGATCTTGTCAGTTTTACTCTCTCCTCCCTTGCATACCAAGTGTAGAATCTGGTGGAACAGCACTGCTGGTAAACTACAGTGTACAATGACTAGCTGAAGTTCCAGCAAGCTGCACCGAAGTCCAATTTGCACACTGCAAAGCTGGATGAATTATAAACATTAATTAAATAAAATGGCTATTTTTAGTTAAGACCGTAACTGGGTCTGATCCCTATGAGATATCGATATACTGAACATGCAAATGCTAAAGATTACATTACTGTAACGAGCTTAGCATGCAGCTACACACTGAGCCCATTTGTTTTTGAAGTTAGTGCAAAAGGTGGTGGCTTGTTTTTTAAGCAGTGCATCCTACTGACAGCATATGACATGTACCTTTCTTGGAGTGATGCCAACACTAAAAGCCATTCAGAGTTTCCTATTGTTTCACTACTGTCCATAATCTGGGTACCATTTCAGATCTGTGGAGCCCTAGAAGGCTCAAGACCTGATTACCTGAGATACTGCCCCTCCCTCTGGCTTTGTGGAACTACTGCACTTGGAGATGTCAGAGCAGGAGCTCCTTTCATTTAAATGATAAGAAGTGGCTATTAAGGTGGGAGTTCTCCTTGGGAGAGTGGGGAGGTGGACTGCAACATTGTCACTTTGGAGTTCTCTTCCATGGCCTGCCACAGCCTGGATTTGTGAACTTTTGGGGCATACAGTAAAGCCCATGGATTTTTTTTTTTAGGCATTTGGGGAGAACAGGGGTTGATTGGGTAGAAGGTTAGTGGGTTTGGCTTAAGTTTGTTCTCATTATTGTTGTTAGTGTATGATTTGTTGAGGATAGTTTCAGGAAGAGTGCCATCCTGCCGCCTATACATTCCCATTCATTTCAAAAGGACTCATTTTACAGTAAGGGATTATTCAGTGTGAGCTAGGGTTGAGAAATGGGCCCATAATGACATGAAGTTCTTTTAATCTAAAACGTACAGGTACTGCTGGTTTTACATGTTGTAAAGCAGTGTTTCCCAAACTTGGGACACTGCTTGTTCAGGGAAAGCCCCTGGCGCGCCGGGCCGGTTTGTTTACCTGCCACATCCGCAGGTTCAGCCGATCGCGGCTCCCACTGGCCGTGGTTTGCCGCTGCAGGCCAATGGGGGCTGCGGGAAGCAGCGTGGACCGAGGGACGTACCAGCCGTCGCATCCCGCAGCCCCCATTGGCCTCATTACTACTAAATTTGAAATACTCACATGCTTAAAGTTAGGCTTATGCTTAAGTACATTGCTCTATCTGGACCTCAATGGCTTGCTCACAGTTATGTATCTCATGAGTCCCAGTCCACTGTTTAAAACCCAAGACCTTAATAAACATTGATCCACTACTGTCTGCTAAATGGTATGATAAGGTGGCTGAGGTAATATCTTTTATGGGACCAACTTCCGCTGGGGACAGAGACAAGCTTTCAAGCTCCATAGAACTCTTCTTCAGGTCACTCTAGAGCTCAAAATGTTGTCTCTTTCATCAACAGAAATTGGTCTGATAAAAGATGTTGCCTCACCCACCTTGTCTTGCTTATATTCTGGGATCAACACGGCTATGACAACTCAGCTAAATAGCATGGCACTCTGTATCTTCATATGATTTTTTAAAAAGACAGAAAAATTCAAGTTCTGTAAAGTTCAACAGGTCTTATGGCCCTATGGTTATCAATGAGCAGCTCACAGGTTATTAAACTTTATTGTCTACATTAGGTTCTGAATGGTGTTTAAATACCTATAAGCTCACATATGTTGCTTTTAGTAAGGCTTTTGACACAGTCCCATATGACACTCTCATAAGCAAACTAGGGAAATGTGGTCAAGATAAAATTAATCTTGGGTGGGTGCATAACTGCCTGAAAGACTGTCCTCAAAGAGTAGTTATCAATGATTCTCTGTCAAAGTGGGAGGGCGTGTCTAGTGGGATCCTGGAGGGTTCTATTCTGGGTCTGGCACAATTGAATATTGTCAGACTTGAATAATGCAATGGATAGCATACTGCTAAAATTTGCGATAACGCCAAGCTTGGAGAGGTTGCAAGCATTGTGGAGGACAGGATTAGAATTCAAAACAACCTTAACAAATTGGAGAATTGGTCTGAAATTAGCAAGATGAAATTCAGTAAAGACAAGTGCAAAGCGCTACACTTAGGAAGAAAAAATCAAATGCACAAATACAAAATGGGGAATAACGGGCGAGGTAGTATTGCTGAAAAGTACCTGGGGGTTATAATTAAGGCTATGTTTTAGTCATGGTAGGTATCTTTAGTAAAAGTCATGGACGTCACGGCCGAAAACAAAAATTCACGGGCCCATGACCTGTCCAAGACTTTTACTAAAAATACCTACTGTGACTAAAACTTGGGTGGGGGTGTGCTGGGGGTGCCTCAGGTGCTTGGGGAGGGGGTCAAAGTGACCTGGGACCCCCTCTGGTGCTGGGGGAGAAAGGGGCCAGGCCACAGCACGTGGCCAGACCCCCCCAGTAATGGGGGGGGGGTCGGGCTGTACGTCGCGGTGGGGACCCTAGACCCTCACTGTTGCTGGGGAGGGGAGGGTTGGTGGAGCTCCCTACCCAGCTCCGCATCCCTGCAGCTCCTAGGCGGCGGAGATTGGGGTCAGGGCAGGGGCTCCTCCGCTGCTCCCGCCACAAGTGCCGGCTGCCGCAGCTCCCATTGGCTGTGATTCCCAGCCAATGGGAGCTATGAGGGTGAGGCCTGCGGGTGCCGGCAGTGTGCGGCGCAGAGACACCCCCCAAGCCCTCCGCCACCTGGGAGCTGCAGGAGACCCCCCACTCCAGGTAAGCGCCCCTCCCCACCTCCACCCAACCCTAGCCCTGAGCCCCCTCTCACACACCCAAACTGCTGGGCCAGCACTAGCCGCTGCAGAAGTCATGGAGGTCATGGAAAGTCACAGAATCCGTGACTTCTGTGACCTTTGTGACTGACTCGCAACCTTAGTTATAATCTATCACAAATTGAATGAGTCAACAATGCGATTCAGTTGCAGAAAAGGATAATGTAATTCTGGCGTGTATTCAGATACATGATGTAATTGTACCATTCTACTAGGTACTGGAGTACTGTGTCCAATTCTGGATGCCATACTTTAAGAAAGATGTGGTAAAAATTGGAGAGATTCCAGAGGAGAGCTACAAAAATGATGAAAGGTTTGGAAAACATGATCTATCATGAGGAAAAAACTGGACATGTTTTGTCTTTGGCAAAGAAGACTGAGGGGGACCTCATAATCTTCAAATACATTAAGGGCTGTTAAAAAGAGGGCAGCGATCAATTTTTCTTTGTCCGCTGGAGATGCTACAAGAAGTAATTGGCTTAATCTGGCAGCAAGGAAGATTTAGGTGAGATATTAGGAAAAAAGCTTTCTAACTACAAGCATAGTTAAGATCTGGAGTAAGTTCCAAGGGATGCTGTGGAGTCTCTACCCTTTGAGTTTTTTAAGAAGAGATAAAACGAACACCTGTTAGGACCAAGCATACTTAGACTATCCTTATCTCAGCATGGGGGTTGGACTTGATGAGTTCTTGAGGTCCTTCGAGCCCTACATTTCTAGGACTCCATGTTAGCAAACAGTCATTTTCCCAGTCTCAGCAAGTCCTAATTCCTTCTGAAATATAAATTATTGCATAGTATCACGATTTTATTGTTTGTACTGCAATCAGATAAATTAGCACTTTCATTCAGTTTCACTATATAGTTTCACTATATCATAATTTACTATAAGTGGGTTCTACTCTATTACGGCTTCTATTGTTGTTTCAAGAAATAACACAACATATAAAGAGGTGAATATATTACAGATTTAGAAAAATGCTTTACATTATTTTGTTGTTATGCGGTATAGAGGGTAACCTTTTCAGTAAGGAATTTTATGAAGAAAGACACAGAAAGCAGTTAAATTTGTGATTTCACTGCAACTCACCTTGTGTGGACTTTGACTTCAGTGGACTTTGGATCAGACCTTAGATGCATATGGTAGTTTGGATTATGTGATACTTCTTGCAAACACTGTATACTACATTTGAGGTAAGTGAGATAGTGTATGTGCAGTAATGTTAGGCTTCAGATCCATAAAGATTAACATCTATGATGTTGAGGAATGTTAAGAGCCTCCAGGGATATTTCAGATATAAGAGAGTGCAGTGAGCCTGTCTGTATAACTGATCATACCTCAATTTAGCAGCTTATTCAGAAATCAATGCCACAGAAAGATACACAATATCAGGGAAGTTTTCAGATGAGAGTATGAAAGTCTAAACAAACATTCAAAAGTATAAATGCATTATCATTTCTTCATCTGAAACCTAGTTGCGGAATAAAAGGAAAAGATTTGCAGTTAATTTTCAGAACATGACCCAAGATAACTAGAAATTGATTCAATTTAATTATTTCCAAAGAATCAAATAATTTATTTCCATGGAACTTCAGCTATAATCTAGAGATGAGTGAGCCACTGATATAAAAGCAGCTGACCCACACTTTCACACAAAACATGAACTGCTGTCAGGCACCAGAGTTTTGTAGGTTCAAAACTGTTTGGATAACTTCTGATCCTTCTATTTTAATTCCTTGTACATAGAAACTTTCTGTTTCAATCAGAACTGTAAGCTGAAGCATCAAATATTACAAAAAAGGCTTTTAATTTTATTTCCAGTCTCATTAGAACAGGAAGTTTACCCATTACTATTACAGACACCACTATATGGATGGATGGATGTAGGCACACATTTGGATTGGAAAATAACTGAGAGCAGCTCAGTTCCATTTAGGGGGGTATAAACAATAATAATGAACATGTAATAGCTATATTATCTGACAACTTCCATCCAAGGAGCTGAAAGTGCTTCCTCAACATTAATTAATTCAATCTTAAAATACCCCTTTTAATTCACAAACGTAAAGTGAACGGCAAGATAACATCCATGACAGTATTGACTGACTACTAAGTTCAGGATAATTCAGTTCTGATTCAGGAAAGTGTGTAAGCACATGTTTAGCTTACTGAATCAGGGCTGAATTGTGGAAGCCTATTTGGCATTAGTAGTCCAGAATGAGTATCAGAAAGACAGAACAGATTGTGCTGATGGGGGAGTGGCACTATATGTGAAAGAAAGCGTAGAATCAAATGAAGTAGAAATGTTAAATGAACCAAACTCTACCTTAGAATCTCTATGGATAGTAATTCCATGCTCAAATAATAAGAATATAGCAGTAGAGATATACTACCGACCACCTTACCAGGATATTGATAGTGACTGCAAAAGGCTCAGGGAGATTAGAGAGGCTATAAAAATAAAAAACTCAGTAATAATGGGGGATTTCAACTATCCCCATATTGACTGGATACCCGTCACCTCAGGATGGGATGCAGGGATAAAGTTTGTCAACACCTTGAATGACTCCGTCTTGGAGCAGCTAGGCCTGGAACCCACAAGAGGAGAGGCTATTCTTGATTTAGTCTTAAGTGGATCACAGGATCTGGTCCAAGAGGGGAATAGAGCTGGACCACTTGGAAATAGTGACCATAATATAATTAAATTTAACATCCCTGTGGTGGGGAAAACACCAAAGCATCTCAACACGGTAACGTTTAATTTCAGAAAAACGAGGAAGTTAGTTAAACAGAAATTAAGATACAGTTAGAAAAGTGAAATCCCTGCAAGCTGTATGGAAATTTTTTTAAGACACCATAATAGAGGTTCAAGTTAAATGTATACCCCAAAGTAGAGAAACATAGTAAGAGAACCAAAAAAAGTGCCACCATGGCTAAACAACAAAGTAAAAGAAGCAGTGAGACACAAAAAGGCATCCTTTAAAAAGTGGAAGTTAAATCCTAGTGAGGAAAATAGAAAGGAGCATAAACTCTGACAAGTGAAGTGTAAAAATATAATTAGGAAGGCCAAAAAAGGATTTGAAGAACAGCTATCCAAAGACTCAAGAAGTAATAGCAAAAAAAAAAAAAAAAAGTAAATACATCGGAAGCAAGAAGCCTGCGAAACAACCAGTGGGGCCACTGGACGACCAAGATGCTAAAGGAGCACTCAAGGATGATAAGGCCATTGTTGAGAAACTAAATTAATTCTTTGCATCAGTCCCCACAGCTGAGGATGTGAGGGAGATTCCCAAACCTGAGCCATTCTTTTTAGGTGACAAAAAATCGATAAATTAAACAGTAATAAATCATTAGGACCAGATGGTATTCACCCTAGAGTTCCGAAGGAACTCATGTGAAATCGCAGAACTACTAACTGGGCTTTGTAACCTATCATTTAAATCAGTTTCTATACCAAATGATTGGAGGATAGCTAACATAATGCTATTATGTAATGTAATAGTAATAATGTAATTCTATGTAATGTAATTTTTAAAAAGGGCTCCAGAGGTGATCCTGGCAATTACAGTCCAGTAAGCCTGATTTCAGTATCAGGCAAACTGGTTGAAACTATAGTAAAGAACAGAATTATCAGACATATAGATGAACATAACTCATTGGGGAAGAGTCAACTTGGTTTTGTAAAGGGAAATCAGGCCTCCCCAATCTACTAGAATTCTTTGAGGGGGGTCAACAAGCATGTGGACAAAGGGGATCCAGGGGATATAGTGTACTTAAATTTTCAGAAAGTCTTTGATAAGATGCCTCCCAAAGGCTCTTAAGCAAAGAAAGCTTTACTTTGTCATGGCATAAGAGGGAAGGTCCTCTCATGGTTTGGTAACTAGTTAAAAGATAGGAAACAAAGGGTAAGAATAAATGGTCAGTTTTCAGAATGGAGAGAGGGAAATAGTGGTGTTCTCTTGCGGTCTGTACCAGTCCTATTCAACATATTCATAAATGATCTGGAAAAAGGGGTAAAGAGTGAGGTGGCAAAATTTGCAGATGATACAAAACTACTCAACATAGTTAAATCCAAAGTGGACTGTGAAGAGCTACAAAGGGATTTTACAAAACTGGGTGACTGGGCAACAAAATGGCACATGAAATTCAATGTTGATAAATGCAAAGTAAGGCACATTGGAAAACATAATCCAACTGTACATATAAAATGATGGGGTCTAAATTAGCTGTTACCAATCAAGAGAGAGATCTTGGAGTCATTGTGGATAGTTCTCTGAAAACATCCACTCAACATGCAGAGGCAGTCAAAAAAGCTAACAGAATGTTGTGAATCATTAAGAAAGGGATAGATAATAAGACAGAAAATTATCATATTGCCTCTATATAAATCCATGGTACCCCCACATTTTGAATACTGCATGCAGATGTTGTTGTCCCATCTCAAAAAACATATATTGGAATTGGAAAAGGTTAGAAAAGGGCAACAAAAATGATTAGGGGTATGGAACAGCGTCCGTATAAGGAGAGATTAATAAGATTGGGACTTTTCAGCTTGGAAAAAGAGGACTAAGGGGGAATATGATAGAGGTCTATAAAATCATGACTGGTGTGGAGAAAGTAAATAAAGAAGTGTTATTTATTCCTCATAACACAAGAATGAGGGTCACCCAATGAAATTATTAGGCAGTAGGTTTAAAACAAACTAAAAGAAGTACTACTCGCACAATGCACAGTCAACCTCTGGAACTCATTGCCAGAAGATGTTGTGAAGGCCAAGACTATAACAGGGTTCAAAAAAGAACTAGATAAATTAATGGAGGATAGGTCCATCAATGGTTGTTAGCCAGAATGGGCAGGGATGGTGTCCCTATGCTCTAGTTGCCAGAAGCTGGGAATGGCTGACAGGAGATGGATCACTTGATGATTACCTTTTTCGTTCATTCCCTCTGGGGCATCCGGCACTGGCCGCTGTCTGAAGACAGGATACTGGGCTAGATGAACCTTTGGTCTGACCCAGTATGGCCATTCTTATGACTATTAACCATCTCTGGGTTCACCGGAAACATCATTTTTGCTCTAACAGGGACCAACTCTATAATTTGGGGGTCAAATTCTACTCTCCAGTTAAACACTGGTACAAATCTGGAGTAACTCCAATGAAGTAAATCATTAGATTATTCATAAAAATATAAAAGGGGATTATACTGACCTCATCATGTATTCTGTATCTTTTCCTTGATGTATGCAGTCCACATTAATTGATTCATTAATTTATCTTTATACCTAGGGATTGAAATGGTTAGCATGCTTTTGTAGTAATCAGTTCCTCTTCTTGCTCATTTTTTTTACACTCTTCAATAGAACTAATTCAAAGTAAAAGACAATGACTGTATATCCTGTGCATTAAAGTGGCCACTGGGTACTCTAATTAAAAAATTCTGCCGATTAGGAACATAATTTCAACCAAAATTTGCATGGAGACCACTAAAAAGGCATTGTCTTAAAGCCTGAAGGCAGAGTTCATGTTCAGAAACAATCCCCTTTGTCTGTGAATAAATATATTGTTCATGCTTTGGAAAGCTGACAAAAATACTTGTTGCTGAACTGCATGATATTAGTGAGCATAACTGTAACCTATACAAGTTATTTAAAACAATATTTGAAAGCTGAAAGAAACAAACTTACCTAAATGTTCTTTCAGAATAATCACATTCCATCCCTCAGCCAAAATAGCTTGAACCCTGTGTTATTAAGGCTTAGATTTGATTACTTCTACTACTTCAGTTTTTCAGGGACATTTTAATTTGGATGATGAGATTTTGGAAAACTAGACTTGGATGCTATATGGCCCTCAGGTGGATTTGATTTCCTTCTTGGCAGATTTGGTGCCAGTTTGTAGGTTTTATGCCCTGGACTGTGCCAAGTGAAGTAAAAGGGGCAATGCCGCAGAAAAAAACCAAGGCACAATCCCTGACTGGGGGACTCAGGCCTCTTCTAGCAATGCTGTTGCCTCTGTACTTGGCTGCAGTGTTTGTAGCTTTTATTCATCCTTGCTGCACCCAAAGCAGCTGCCATTTTGGTTGCATGGCAGCCTACTACAGAGGAGACACACACACATTTTACCATGGAAACCTTACTTTTATGCTTTCTTGCACTATTGTTTTGAAATAATAAAATAAAGGGAATTCTTACTGAAAGTACAAAGATCATTGCATATGGAATATGTAGGAGGCGACATTACTATGATAAATTGCACACAGGGATAGGATGAATGTACTTATCATTCACTTTTGACTGCATCACTTGCTCTCTGCACACTATTGTTCATTCAATCTGTCTCTTTTACATCCATAGCTATAAAGAAAGACGGCATGACTTTCATTCTGGCTTTAATTCGGCTGTCCTTTTTGCACCCACGGTTTTGTGTGTGGAAATAATTATGGGTGGAATTTTGTGCCCTCAGTGACTTGTGGGCAAAGCCTAGGACATTTGGATGTCCCAGGGCCTGATCCAGCACAATTTAAAATCTATAGAAAGACTCTCATTGACGTCAGTGAGCATTGGATCAGATCCGAAGTACCTAGTTTCATCATCAATTACTTGTATTAAAAATTGCAGGTACTAAAAATGTAGCCAGATTTTGAAAATCTATCCTTAAATGGCTTAACTTGTGCCCATAATTTTGTGGCCACAAAAAAACAGTCCTGGTTAAGGCCCGTTTGAAAATCAGGCATAAATGACCTGATTTTCAGAGATGCTGAACACCTTTTTGATTTCAGTGGAGGTTGGTATACATGAAAATCAGGCTGCAGATATGGTCCAGATATTACCCACAGAAAAGGAAACTAGAGGTCTAAAGCACTCTGTGATGGGGTGTGCATACCCCCACACTGGGCAGGAGAGGGTTAACCCCACACTATGGGTGGCAAAAGTCCTGCCCCTCAGACCATGCTGGGCATGCTCCAACTGCTGCCTCAGTATAAAAGGGAGCAGCCCAGTTCATTCTAGGCTGACCACTGGAGGAGGCTGCAGCTGAAGAGCTGCCACAGCCCTTGCCTACAGGAGCTGGAGATCCTGAGAATCGGACTGCAGTTCTGTGGCCAACGGAGCCCCAAGGAATTACCCATGCTGAGGAGCCCGGAGATCCCGATGTCCCATGGAGTAGAGCTTCAGGAAGAGTGGTAGGAAGTGACCCAAGGAGGGTGAGTGAGTGGTATCTCCCATCTGTGGGAGCTCAGCGGGATTTCGGTGGGATTCCCCACTGACCCAGCGGCAGACTCCCCGCCACTGTTAGGGCCCTGGTCATGGCCCGGTGGCGTTGGGTACTGGCCATTAAGCCGCACTACTATGTTGGAGGGCTGTTATTATTGACTCTGGTCGTTAGGCCGCACTGCCCTGAACACGAGGGCCTCTGTAATTGATTCCAAACGCTAGGCAATGCCGCTCTGAATGCAAGGGCCATGGTATTGACACTGGCCATTAGGCGGCACTGCCCTGACTCCAAGAGCTGCCATATTGGCTCTGGCCTCTGGGCGGTGCTGCTTTCAGCCTGAGGACAGTACCATAGACTGTAACCACAGTGGTACCTCATCCCTACCCTGCCCCAAAGGAGTGCATACCACGTGACACACCCACACTTCAAGATGTGGGCACAAACAGAAAGCTGCTGCTTACAGATCTGTTCCATAATTATCTACATTAGTTAAAGAGTATCAGACCTATTTCTTCCTCCCATGAATTTTCACTTGTGCATTTTTGTCAAATTTTTGTAACCCACTTTTCAAGAGAAGAAGGAAGTGGAAAGACATTTCAAGTCCAGCTTTGCAATATTGCCATAGATTATAAAAAGTAGTTGCTAGACCAATATATAAATGATACCACCTAGTTTTAAATCTTTGCTTCCAGATTGCAGTGCATAAATTTGGAATTATTCTCATAAAACTTCCTATTATTTTTATTTTCTTATTTTCTAACATGGCTGCATGTCCTTAAATAAAAAGCAGACAAAACAGATAAAAATCACGTTTATTATTCAGTCCACAATATAGCTGTGTTTTTGAAACAAAAAATAACCATATTGATGTTATGTGTTCTTTCATTACAAGTTTGAAAAAAAGAAATAGAGCAAAGTATTGGACATTGCTTTTAGCAACTTTAATTAGGATATGATGGTTATTTAATATGTTAATTGAATTTTAATCATGACAAAATGGACTAATCTTACCATTATTCTGCCATTATAAAAGTGTAATTGAAACAGACTAAAACTACAGAACATTATTTTCAATGTCTTGAATTCTTAGATCTCAGACACAACACTACAATGGCTAAACGTATGTTTTGTGTTGAACAAGTTGTGTTTTGTTGACTAGTATGATTTCATTTTGTCGGTATTATACATTTAATTTTAGATTATGCCAGTTAGTTTATAGTAGCAATCTCAAGACAAAACTTTCCATGCCTTTATCTTTTCCCTTTTTTTTTCATATTGGATATCACATTAAAAAAAAAAAAAAGAAAGACTCTGCCTTTCCAGGTATGCACACTGTGGGCCAGATGATGTTCTCAGTTAGGTCAGCAATGTTGCTAACCCTTTGCATTCAAAAATCATGAGACTGGATTAAAAGCATGAGATTTAAAAAAACAATACATTGTGTGGCAAGTGGGGGTGGGCAGGAGTGGGGTTTCCTTTGCCTTCTGGTTTTTGAGTTTTTATGGTTCATTTGGTTCAGGCTTGTCTCCACAACCATGAAGTCTAGAATCTTACTTTTTGAAAATGAAAGCTGAGTTTCTTATGACTCCAGGAGCTGGGGCTTTAGGAAAAACATCCAGCATTGTGAGACTCCCGATAAAGTCTCAAGAGTTGGCAACACTGTAAACCAGAAGTAACTCCACAGATTTTTTTTGCATTATCAGTGTTCTTCATTTGTGTAAGTGAGAGCAAAATGAGATCCACAGTGTATGGTATGTATACAACAACCTACTATATAATTCCGACTGCATACTCCATACAGTAGAAAGCCTCCCATTGACTTCAGAACTGGGCCACACACCTATGTATTGTATCGATGAACTAAGTGTTTGATTATGTCTGGAGAATCATTATTCTGCCAAGATCATCAAACTCTACTTCTTTTCTATGAACAATATTTCCACAAGGTTATGGTTTGATTTTATGATCTACTGCTAAGAGCAGTGGCACAGATAAAGTTATACCCCTGAAAATCTTAGCACTGGATAATAATTTCACTAAGAGATATGTGGTACTGAGTTCTCAAGTACCATGTATAGAATTTACAGTGCCATATCTCTTGGGTAGAGAAATGTCGGGTTTAGTGAAGCAGTTTACACTACATGTCCTTGTTTCTTGAAATGATATACAATCTGGGTTTTTAAAATATTTTTCTTAAAATCAATAAAGCAAATAGAATACTCTTGCTTTCACAATGAGGAAGTCAAACGTAATCACTTCTTCTAATGTTCACAAAAGACCCTTAGCTTCATTAGAGAGACAAGGTGGGTCAGGTAATATCTCTTACTGGACAGACTTCTATTGGTGAGAGAGACAAGCTGCAAGTGACACAGAGCTCTTCTTAGCTTCATATTCATTTTAAAGGGTGACTGAAAGACTAACCTGCCGTTCACAAACACAGGGCCAAATTCTATCTAATGCAGGTAAAATCAACTTCCATGGAAATCTCTGAGCCAAATTGAGTGCTGACATAAGGGGTGGTGTTATTTAGGTGAGCAGGTTTTCAAAATCAATAGTCAGGACACTTTTGTGGCAACATTTTTAGGGTTGAAAGATCTCCCCTTTTTTATTAAAAAAGCTCCACCTGAAGCGGTGTTAGAAATCAAAGAAAGGCTGAGCTATGCCTCTTCTACCTGAGACTGTCTGTCCCTTGCTTCCCTCCTCTCTATTGTTCTGGCAACCACAAGAGAGAAGAGAGGAACAAAGGGACCTCCAGATATTCACTGCTCCTTCCACAGCCTGCTAAGGGGCAGAGTAGGGGTTTTGCTCTTACTGGATTGGATCATCCACTTTGTCAAATCATTTTTCAACAAGGTTGCCTGGATAAAGCCTGGTCTACACTAGGAAATTAGGTTGGTATAACTACATTGTTATGAAAAATCCACACCCTTGAGCTATGCAGTCATGCCGACCTAACCCGCAGTGTAGACAGTGTTTACACGACAATTCTCCGATTGCCCTAACTACCACCTCTGAAAGAGGTGGATTACCTACCATGATGGGGGAACGCCTCTTGTCGGCATAGGTAATGTCTTCACTGAATATAAACATTGCAATGGTGCAGCTGTGCCACTGCAGTGTTTAAGCCTTAAGTAATGACAAGCTATGGCCTTAGATAATACCTAGAGTGAAATAAGTGCTTACTGTGCAATGAAAGTGAAACAAAGGTGTACAAAACATTTTATATCAAGGTATCAATATATCCTGAACAAACATTTTGTTTGAAAAAAATTCAAATGTCTTGTTTGATTAAATGAAAAACTGAGATGTTTCAGATGTCCAGATAGACATTTTCACGGCACTGTGACATCATGTGAAAATACTAGGAAAATAGGGGCCATATATAAAGGGCTGCTCAACAGAGCAGAGGGCAATTTCTCCCCAGCTTGCTAGGGAGAAGGTCTGGGTGACTAGGAGCACCAGGGCTACAGCAGTGCTGGGCAGGAGACCAGAGCAGAAGGAGCTACTGGCTGACCGCTGCCAAACTGAGGCCCTGGAGGAAGGGTAGATAAGATGCTAGGGCTGCCCCCACTTGCCCTGAGGGAAGTGGCCAACACAGACTACAGTTTGCCCCTGGAGCAAGGGACTAGACTGGTGACTGCAGCAGGCCACCAAGGCAAGTGGCTGGACTATAAACTGCCGGTTCCCCCAAAATGGGGGGAGACAGTGGAGCGGGGCACAGCCAGAGGGCAGTGTCCAGAAGAAGATGCCGCGGTTCTGGAAGCAACGCGGGTCCCAGAGTGGTGGAGACAGCAACGTGGGAGTAACGCCGAGTGAGACACCACTGGAGGAGGGCGCCCTGCGGAAGGACTTGAGCTAATTCCAGACCGACCAGCAGGAGGCGCCACGGCGGCGAGTTCCACACTGTCACAGGCCCACTATAATACCATGTTGAATGGGCTGAAGAAGATAAATTGGGTGTTTCTACTTACCCTTTCTCTTACTGGTAATACAAAAACAAGAGGATATTCACTGACACGTAAAAGCAACAATTTTAAAACCACTAAAAAGGAAATGCTGTTTACAGTACATGCTTTTAACCTGTGGAACTTATTGCAACAAGATGATTTTGAAGTGAAGTACTTAGTAAGATTCAAGGAAGGATTAGACATTTATGTGGCTATCAATAATATTCACAGTTACATAAGATAGTTTAATTTTCTCTGAAGAGATATAAACTCATGATTCAGGCATAAGTGAACCACTAATTAGCAGGGGTTAAGAATAAATATTCCATAATTATCTTTTACAGGCTTTTTCACGCCTCCCTCTGGGGTACTGGCACTGGACAGTGACAGAGACAGGATAATAGCAGACTAGATAGAACACTAGTTAGAACTGGTATAGCAACACAGAAATTGCCCATATAGGATCAGACCCAATGTCCATCTAGCCCAGTATTCTGTCTCTGACAGTGGCCAGCACTGGATACTTCAGAGGAAGGTGTAAGAACCCTGCAGTATGGGGATGTGGGACAATCTGCCATCTCATCCTGAATTCTAATAGTAACATTTTCTATGTTCCTGCGGCTAAGAAAATAAATTGATAATAGTGAGACATTTACATTTTTGAGATTTTTTTTAACTGCTCCCTAAAAAACCATTCAAATAACTGCTGGCATTATTATCTACCATGGGAACAACTACAAGGATTAAAACTAGGACTAGCTGAACATTTCATTCAGTGAAATTTGCCCTTTTCCTTCTTTGAAAATTAACCATGTCATTTTTCACCAGTTTTTGTGTTATTTGAAATTAGATGAATGCTTAGATGGACAAATTTCAGCTTGTGAATCACTCTCAAATTGTTCCCTGTGACTGTTCCATCAAGTATTCATTATTCAAGCTGTGAGACTGGTCATGCAGATTACTTGGTATTGTTTCTGTTCCCTGATTGGATGGCTGATCCTTTATAAACTATAGTCTTGGAGCCTTAAAACTTCCTTTTGTCCTGTTTGTCCTGTCCTGAGAGAAGAAAAATCTCTCTCTCTCTCTCTCTTTTTTTTTTTAACAGGAACTCAGGATTATTCAATAGAATTCACCCTGAAGGGCAGTGGGATTTTAAACTTCTTCTCCTTCCATCCAAAATGAATTTTGCTTCATTGTGAAACACATTTTTGTTTTGTGATTAACTAAATTTGGGCAATGGGCCCAACATTTGTTTCCTGTGAATGTTCATCTGAACAAAACTTTCCTCATACAAATGTTTATGAAAAGCAAATAGAAGGGGCTGTGCACACATGCCAAGCCAAATTCTGTTTAGAAGTCATGGAAATTCCCCCAACTCTAATTCATACACTCTGTGTAAGCCACAGCCCTTAGAAGTGGTGCAAAAGTCTAAAGCAGAGTATGGCAGTGGATTATTGTACTGGTTTCATTACACCTGCATGGCCTTCTTCCATGTTGTTATTTTAAGACCCAGGGCTAAAGTGAAAGAGCTTCTCCACATTTCTGGTATCTGTTGATATTCCATCGGTTTCAGTGGAACATCACTAATCAAACTGATATTACAGTACATTTTGGGGGCTCCAGCAGCAGGAGAGTTAAGGCAGATCTTGTGGGACTGGCAGAGGTCCAAATGATCTAACTGCACAGGAATATGGTCTTGTGAAAATGATCTAAGACACATGAGAAAGCACAAGGAATAAATGAAACGGATGACCATTCTACTATAACAGATCAATAGGTGTCTTTAAAAATAAATGCTGTCTTAGACCCTATTTGACATTAACTGAAAACAATCCTTTCTCAGCCATTTATTTACTCAAACCAATGTGAGCTGCCAGGGTTTATTAGGGTTAGACATAAGTGCTAGTGCTACACTATCGCAATCAGGTGCCCTAAGCAAAGTCTTGTTATGGTTTTCATGATTAACACAATGCAGCAGTAACCATAGGCCAGCTGTGCAGAAATCATTTTCTTTCTTCTGGATACTATTATGAGACTTTACTCATTTCAAAGCAATGACAGTAACTTTGTTTTCCTTTTTTTACATGAGGTCAAACAATATGGTTTAGTCCTTTATGCATTTCATATGACATTACAGGAAACAAATTGAAATTGGCTTCGGCCAACCTTAGAACTATCAGTGCTTATTAATATGATAGTCAGGATTCTAGAAGGAGAGAATGAATTATTTGAACAATGTGTGACAGCATAAGCACCCTGTCTGTAAAACCAGGCTGTTCTTTTCTCTGTCAAGCAGGGGTAGGCTCAAGATGCCTGAGTAGCCAGTAGATGGCAGTGTTAGAGTGTAGATTAAAACCTTGGACCCACTTTGCATGAAACAAGCCAAATAAAAATGGCTTTTTGACTTGGAAGCATTTATTAAGTGAGCCCTTAGCCAAAGAATTGTCATGCAGCCAGGTTCCTGCTCTTGAAAGATCTGGCAAATCACAGGTGCTGCTCTGCAAGTGCTTTTCCTGAAATGAGACCGAAGCCCTTCTCAGAGCAAAGGAGTAGTACATATGTCTGCTATTCATTTATTCAGAGCCACGCAATCTGCCAATCAGCCTTGACATCACTCGGTGCCTTGGGAAAAGCTGCTCAGCACCAATCTTTGTTGCTCAGGAGAACAGGGCTTATGCTTTTGTGGCATTTTGAGACAGCATAAAACATTCTTTTTCTGTGAAACTCAGCATGCGTAAATCAATTTGGAGAAGACCTGAAACCTCTGACCCTCCTTGCTTCAGACCAATCCCAGTTTAACCCCTCCTCTTGCCTTCCCAGAAAAGAGGGGAAGGGAAACAAGACTGAAATGACAAGCCCAGCCGCTGGAAGATGGTTATGTTTGTTTCAGCTGAATGGATGTGCAGTTGTGTTGGGGAAACTCTTTTGAATAGATTCAGAATAGGAAAAACAAATATCCAAGTTTTGCTTGTTCTTGAAACTGACAGCTGAACGCAACAGAGGCTTAGCTTTGGCAGAAGTTTATAGTATGAATATGGACAGTAGACAGTATTACCACTCGTTCCTCCTCCCCCTGCAGAACAGATTTAGGGCTCTATCCTATAGCTTTGCTATTGTCTCCAGTGGGAACAGGACCTAGTTCTAAATGGTCACTTCCATGCACTGAATTATGGCACATATTACTTAAGATTTCTTTGGTGGTGGGGGCTAAGAGATGATGTAAAGATCTACAGAGAGGAAGCCATTTGCAGTTCACAAAAACAAGAAATTGTATTGATCCTACAAAACTTAGAAACTCTGCTACATATTTTTGAGTGCCATCTACTGGCATTTTATCTATTTACTGGTTTCAGAGTAGAAGCCGTGTTAGTCTGTATCTGCAAAAAGAACAGGAGTACTTGTGGCACCTTAGAGACTAACCAATTTATTAGAGCATAAGCTTTTGTGGGCTACAGCATAGAATGGAACATATAGTAAGATATATATATATATACAGATAAGTTGGAATTTACCATACTAACTGTGAGCGGCTAATTAGTTAAGATGAGCTATTATCAGCAGGAGAAAAAAAATTTGTAGTGATAATCAAGATGGCCCATTTAGACAGTTGATAAGAAGGTGTGAGGATACTTAACATGGGGATCTGATGAATGCATCCGATGAAGTGAGCTGTAGCTCATGAAAGCTTATGCTCAAAAAAATTGGTTAGTCTCTAAGGTGCCACTAGTACTCCTTTTCTTTTGGGGAATACAGACTAACACGGCTGCTACTCTGAAACCTGACATGGGGATATAGATTCAATATGTGTAATGACCCAGCCACTCCCAGTCTCTATTCAAACCCAAGTTAATGGTATCTAGTTTGCATATTAATTCAAGCTCAGCAGTTTTTCGTTGGAGTCTACAGAAACTGCTGAGCTTGAATTAATATGCAAACTAGATACCATTAAGTTGGGTTTGAATAGAGACTGGGAGTGGCTGGGTCATTACACATATTGAATCTATATCCCCATGTTAAGTATTCTCACACCCTCTTGTCAACTGTCTAAATGGACCATCTTGATTATCACTACAAAAGTTTTTTTCTCCTGCTGATAATAGCTCATATTAACTAATTAGCCGCTCACAATTTGTATGGGAACTTCCAAATTATCTGTGTGTGTATGTGTATGTATATAATGGATGCATAGAATGGAACATATCATAAGATATATATATATATAGATATATATATATATATATCTTATGATATGTTCCATTCTATGCATCCGATGAAGTGTGCTGTAGCTCACGAAAGCTTATGCTCTAATAAATTTGTTAGTCTCTAAAGTGCCACAAGTACTCCTGTTCTTTTTATCTATTTACTATTTACAGATATATATAGACATCTCTAGTAGCAGAGTTGGAGGTATATTTTCAGGTAATTGCTCATCTAGGTTCACATTTACTCTTATTATGTGCCTTTAGTACTATAATGCTATTTATTCTTCAATACATATTCAGCTAGGACAATTGCTATTCAGCTCCCCTTGCCAGCTTGAAAGCCACCCTAGCCTATTTTGTTTTATCTAGGAGCAAACTATGGATCTGATTAGATCCAAATCTTCATTCAGATAGACGTGGTCCAGGGCACTGGTGAAATCCACTATATTTGGTACGGCTGGTATTTTTCTTATGGGCCAAATCTTATAGTCAGTCCACAGCAGTGGTTTTCCTACCAGGGCATGTGACCTGCAGGCTGCAGTATGCTGCTATACTATTTTTCTATGGGGAAATGGTTGGTGGATGTATGGATCCATGGGTGCCTCCCTGCTTCTTCCCCACCCTATTGCCAACTTCTTCCCCCATTGCTTGGGGGGCAAGGACCCCCAGCTAGGCTGTCCCCTGTGTAGACTCTTCAAATCCTGCCCCATAGCCTATGTAATGAAACATTAGTTTTGTTATGTCTAAGACCCACTGCACTTGTCCGTGTGTGTGGTTGCACAAGGCCAGGACTTGCCCCTCTGATGTTTTGCAGCTACCTCTATAATCAGCATTTGTTTTATCGAACCTTTTAAAAGTGTTTCCTGCACATCATTTTTCAGATTTCCAGTTTTCTTAGAGCAGCTAATTCAGGAATGAGGGGCATTTTAAAAAGCTAAGACCAAATCCCTAGACATGAGTACGTCTTGGGAAAGAAAGGTTTGGACCCTTTGAAAGTAAGCAGAGTATAAAGGAATATCAATACTTTGGGCAAAAAATTCTGTGGCTAAATTTAGGCAGCATCTTCCATGTAAAACGAAAAAAAGTGACCAGGGGGAGATCCCTGGGGCACAACAATGAATCCTCAGTGCTGGACTTCCATAAAATTGATGCAGTTCACACTCCACAGATACTCCAGGCCTGTAAGGGAGATTCTGGAGTGTGTGCTGGTATCGTGGTCATGGTAATTTTGCATTTATACTTCTGTTTTGTTTGGTGCAACTTACTTCTGCCCCTGGAAGGAATAATCCGCACAGAAGGCTGTTCATGAATCCACCAGCAGCCAGGATATGGGCTCACAATCATGCTGTTTTTGTAAGGTTAGTGGCACATCTGTTTTGGGTAAAGTTGTTACAGGGCTGGAATTTGGCCTATAGTGTAAGACCTTGCATGTGATTTGTTTGGGTTGTGCTTATAATTCCCCCTCACCCCATTTGTGTAAATTTTAAAAAGAAAAGTCATCTGAATCGAACAATTAACTGGTCTGGTTTACTCTCTGTTGGATGGAACCTGAAAATAAAATAAACATTAGCTATTTGATTGTGGAGGCATAATCTCTTTGATTCAGGGTATGGAAAGTTTTTCTTCTTATTCCTTCTAGAGATGGGCTGGCCTCCAAAACCTGTGGAGTGTTCAGTTTGGATTAATATTCAAAAGTTGGGATGCTTATCTGAAGCTATTCCATACCCTTTTGGGTTGGAAATGGGTTTGGAAATCGTGAAGGAACAAGTTCTCTTATCAGACTGATAGTACTTCCCGTATTTGGTTTGGTCAGAAATACCTCAAGCACAGCCTTTCATGCAGTGGTTTGTTATTTTTGCTTCATGTCTTGGCCCTCACATCAGGATAGAGACAAAAGAAAATGTATTAAAGGAACACTGTCGAGAGAGAACCTTCTAGCAAAAATATTCCATACTTGGGTTCCTTAAACCTCAGGGCCCAGATCCTATCATCAGACCTGGGAAAATGTATACCTTGGCAGAACTCACTGAAATCAGTGCGATTCCAACCCGGCACAGGGCTGCCTGCATGGATCTGCTCGCAGGATTGGGGCCTTAATTATTAAATCTTAATCTCATTTATTTTTCAGCATTTGATCAACATGTTCACACGTCAAATCTCTCTCGGCCTAACTTAGGCTGACAACATCTCTTTTTAAAAAGAAAAGTCAATCAAAAGGTTTTAAGCTTTACATACTAGATTTGGGTTTCATTTCCAGTTTGGCAGAACTTTGGGCTGGTTCTCATTTTATCCTCACTGCTTTGTCCATTCCTAATCTGGACATAATACACATTGTATACAAAACCACAAGCTCTTACTTAGGGTCAGATCCTGCAAGCAGCCAATCCCCTCCTGAGAGCTGCTGAGTCCCTGTGGAGCTCAATGGTTCTCGAGCACACTCAGGAAGTGCACAGCACCTTGCAGGTTCAGTCTTTGGAGTCCCCAGTCGCTAGTGTAAGCTTTTGTGCTAGCACAAAGTAGGGCCCCAATTCTGTAAACTGCCCACCACAGGCAGACCACTGCATCTGTGTGGATCCCCATTGAAAACAACGCGTTCCATATAGGTGCAGAGAATTTCCCATCTAGAGCAGCTTGCGGGATTGGGGCCCAGGTATATAATTTTAATTCACTGGATACCAGTCCACCAACTCCAGTCCTGAATACAGCAAGCCTGTTTCAAATCAGTTTGAAACATCAGTGAAAATCTGTTTGGCACTTGCTCCACGCCCTTTTCCAAGTCAAAGCAGATTATTCATAGTTTCCTTTAATGTCTGCTGTTTTGTTTATGAGGATCGGTTCAAGGAAGTTTTTCTTTAATTCAAAACGAACACTTCGCTTGCACACAGATTGTCTGAGCTTTAGTGTTCTGCTGGAGCCTGAATGCACGACAGGTGTTGCTATAGCAAGAACATTTTGTGGATCAAGAAAAAAAAAAGGAAAGAGAAAAATGTCCCATGGTGAACCATGGTTGCTGATTGTTTCCCACTTGTCACTCTTTATGATAAAACTCTGATTAGCAATTAGAACTGTGAGACATGTTGTGTACATATGACTGTTGGCTTGGCCATTCTTGATCCCACTGAAGTCAATGGGATCTTCCCTGTAAATTTTAATGGGAGCAAGATCAGGCCCATAAAATATAATTGGTGATTTTACGCATTTTATAGTTACTCAAAAGTACAAATACATACAAAATAAATATAAAACAAATTAAAAATATATGTTGGAGGTGAGAGTGAAAAAGATGGGCCAAGTATTAGTAATTTTGACCAGTTCAAACCCATTCCAGCTAAGAACTGGCTATAAGCCACATCATCTGCTGGGTGACAGTGGCCTACATGAAATCAATCAATTATTTTTAAAAGGATTGTTGGTTAAGCACTGACATTGTAACTGATGTTGTACAAGACACAAAATACAGACAATCCTTCCAGAGTTCACAATGCAAACAAAACAGACACAGTGTTGACAGGATGCACTGAAGATCCCCGAAAAGAGAATAAATACATTTACAAAATATTTGTCTAGTTATCGACAAACTTATGTGCAGTGATTCAGGAATTTTCAGAAGCACACGTTAACATCTCAAATATTGTATTAGTGACAACAGGTTGAGCTCCTCAGTTGTAATGCAGGTACTATTTAATACTTTGCTGAGGAAGGTGCTTTTTAGACTGAACATCTCAGGGCAAGGGACTGTCTCTGTCTTGAATATCTGGAAAGCACCTAGCTTTAATTGATCTTCAGGTTAGCATAGCTGTGTGAATCAACATCATGAAATCTGACACCAGGAACTAACTGACAAAATATATGATTGCAGCATGTGTGGCAATGAAAACTAACGGTAAAATACAGAGAAAGCTGTCTTCAAAAATTTAACAGCAGACTTCCCTCTGGTGGCTGGACAGTTGCTTCTTCACCTCTGGCATGCCACATGTGGATGAGTACTTCTTTTGCTGTTCCTTGGTGTGCACACAGTGCAAACAGAGTTTAACATCACTGCAGTTAGGGTGAGGAGAACTTGGAGAGGACGGAAGCATCCATAACCGCAAAGGAAAAACTAGAGAAAATTGTTGTAATAATTCCATGTAAAGTGGTGGACAATCCTATTACAACTGTTCTGATTGTATTTGGTTGTGGGACCTGAAATGGAAAACAAGACTTTTATGAGACTTCGGTGGTGTGTGATAGGGTAATGGGGAGAAGGATAACCGAAGATGGGACCAGACGGATTTGATTGACACATAATGGACATTGAATGGAAGGAAGTCAAAACAGAAGCCAGATGAGAAAAAATAAATTGATTTAGACAAAAGTTTGCTCCTTTCAGTGGTAGTGCTTAATCATCAGTAATCTTCTTTTTCTTCCTTCCCTATTATAGCTATTGACAGTGAATGATCCTCATGTCTCCACAAGCTGGAAGATGGGGTAGTTGGACATAGAGGTGTGTGCTATCTGCATATGGCTGGCATTTTATTCCATTTTAATCTGTGCTGTTTTACAATCTCTCCTGATGGCTTTATATAGCTGTTGAACAGGATGGGGGAGAGAATGTAACCCTGAGGGACTCCTCAGGAACAGTCTCTACAGATGGAGGAACAGGTTCTTATCTGGGTTCAGCCTGAGATAATTGACTGAAGCCAACTCAGTATGATCCTGCTACCTCTTGACACAGCTCTGAGGCCAAACAGCAAGAGTCCATGGTTGACCATGTTAAATTGTTTGGAGAAGTCTAACACTATAAGTATGGATGGATGGCCCCTGTCCATGGCCTACAGGAGATCCATCAGTGATATCAATACTGTCTCTATGTGACTGAGTGCTGAATAACAGCAGCTGAGCCAGCACTCTGGTCACTGCAACTCCAATTAGTTACTCCAGAGCAGACCTCATTAAGAATAGCTGCGCTTAATTGATGAGCTGAAGAAATCTAAGAGGCTAATGAGGCTGTTGATACAAAAGGCACAGGAAGCTCTCTCCCCTGCTTGCCCCAGGAGCTGAGGGCCCCTAGGACTGTAGGGGTGAGTCTATATAAGGGTGGAGGAAGCTAGTCTTGTAAATAAACTACACAGGGTATTTTACCAGCAAAAAGGTCTCTGATCTGTTTGTGGACTTGAGCAGAGGCAGGAGCTCGTGGGCCCTGCCACGCTCTGTTCCATGTCCTGGCAGGGGTGGTCCAGAACACCAGTGTAATCAAGGTGTCTTTTGTGTATGGCCATAAGTGTGCTTCTCATCTAGCTTCCATAAGAATGGGAGACTAGATAATGGGTGGTAGCTGGAGTGATGGTTTCTTACATACTTCCAAGGTTATGATGAACTTTAAGGTGCACGGCAAATTTCCTTCCCCAAAAGATGTGTTGAGGATCTCTGCTACCATGGGTTCAGAGTTGCCACACCACTTGGCAATGGTGATCTTCATTTAACAGTTTCCATAATTTAAGAGCTGGTGGACCAGATTCTGCTCTCTGTAATACTGATATAAATCCGCAGTTACTCCATTCATTTCAATGGGGTTACTTCAGTCTCAGGCTGGTGAAGCTAAAATCAGCCTGTTAAAAGGAGACTCTTAGATGAATAAATTTGGGCTCCTCAGTGGTTCTGGAATCAGCTACATCTGAGAAAATATCTGTGCTGAAGGTATAATAAGAAAGACTGATTGACATGCAGTCACTAATTGATCTTTTCAAATGTCATAAATGTTTGATCTTTGTGTAGGTCTTATGGGGTTAAGACACCAAGCTCTTCTTATAAATGAGATGTTGCCTCTGCGAATCTCCAACACTATAAGCATTGTGTAGAAAAGTCAAGAAAAAATGGTATCTTGGAGGTTTTTCTGAGGGGAATTTGTGATAGACAGTAATGATGTGTGAATTAAACTTCTTTTTAATAATAAGTTACTCATGTTCCGGTATCATAGAAAATCTATTCTTGGGTTCATGTGAGTTCATAGTTTGACAGAAAGAGGAGAGCACAGGTTTCCTGAACCAAAGACAGAGAGGCTGTTTCAGGAAGTATGGGTTGAACTTGCATCTCCTCTAGCCTCCTCAATGTGCATTTCTGCTGGTCAAGAAATGTAAACTTATTTTTGTGAAAAATTTGGAATTTCAAGTTACTTTCATTTTGAAGTGTTCTAAAATGTCATATTTTAGATATGTAATCTAAAGTTGTGAACAAATTCTATTCTTGACATTTTTATTGAAGATATTATTGAAAACATTATCAATTATTTATAAAAATCATTTTGGTAAAGGCAAGATTGCAATAACCATTTTGATACTCTGATAACATTTTGAAAAACACTGACAAAGCTTAACATTTTAAATAAAAAAACAAACAAAATTTGTCAGTGTCCACAATTTTTCACAAAAAAATTGTTTTTGAAAAAATGTTTTTCAATTTAAAAACTCTTTGCTCAAAAAAGTTGAGCAGTTCTAGGTATCAGAGTAGCAGCCGCGTTAGTCTGTATTCGCAAAAAGAAAAGGAGTACTTGTGGCACCTTAGAGACTAACAAATTAATCTTATGCTCAAATTTGTTCTAGGTATGTTACGCTAGCCTAGGCTGCCTCTGGAGTCCATTAGAGTGACTGACTTACTCAGGGCTAGATTTTGATAGCCCTGCTCATGCTGAATAGATGGGACGGCTTGTGGAGTAACGTGCTGGTCAGCATAAGGGTATTTGAATGTGTGATGTGAATTGTTGCTTGGAAAATATTGACAGTGTGTGTTATGTTTCGGGATGCTCATTCAGAGAAACTTTGGCAGACGGGTTTGGGTACAGCAATAGCTGAAGTCTTTTGTACTTTGAGGTTCCAATTTTCCCCTTTTGACCTTGCTAACTGTGATGCATGTGCTCCTGAGTGCCACTTGTTAGTCTCCTCCCACTTCAGGCAATGCTCCGTACGCTTTTGTATACTGTGGAGAGTAGTGACATTTCTTTCATTCTAATATTTAGTGGTATTAATGCATCATTTAATTTTCAAAATATCAGCTGATTCAATGGTTCAAAAGTATCTGAGTTTGCAAATGCGGGTCATCCCATTATTTCAATATGGGTACTGAGAGATTCCTTCTTTCTACATCACCTGTATATGACAGAATGATTCTCTTCCACTTTATTTCACTTCACCATTCAGAAACCAGTGATGGGCATGGTACAAGAACCTGAGTCGAAAAGAGTTGTACTGAAGGCTAAGATCTTTCTTTCTTTCTTTCTTTCTTTCTTTCTTTCTTTCTTTCTTTCTTTCTTTCTTTCTTTCTTTCTTTCTTTCTTTCTTTCTTTCACAAAACTATGGAATAAAAATTGTACAAGTAAATTCCAGGCACTTGATTTACATGGTCCTGTTTTATCAAAGTTTCTTACTAGACCTGTAATGTATTTGGTGCTGTGAGATTGTTCTAAGTGCCTATGGTGTAGCCATGCTTCCTCCACCTCTTTACATTTCTGTTATCTTGTTTGGTGATTTTTTTTTTAATCTTAAGGCATAGACCAATCCACTGTTGTTTTCTGCAGTGATTTTGCTGACAGGTTCACTCTAAACAACCATAATGCCATATTCCCAGGTCATCCATAAATCTGATATATTTTGACTATTTATCTTGCAGGCAATAAATATCCGTTTACAAAGTGCTTTTCATGAATTAGATCAAATTACATTTGGGCTGCTGTAATCCTGGAGAAAGAGGTGCCAGGCATTTGATGCAGGAGAACATTGTATTTAACTTCAGGGGAGAACAAAACTTGTGATTTTTATCATCAGAGGTGAAGCAGCAAAGCCTTATTTCTTGTTAACATTAAACCATTTATTCTTATTTAGCTGTCAGTTTTATTACAGGCTTTAAGTCTGATGCTCGTGACAAAAAGTTCGAGCACGTTTCAAAAGGAATTGGTTCCGTACATATTTCAGAAAGCTCTATTTTATAGATGGTAGCTTATGATGGCTTCTGGTTTACCATTGATTATGAATTATTAAAAAATAAAATTGATATTCAGAGCTGCTGAAATGAGCTCAAGTCTCATCAGAACACATTCTCACTCATTAAGTGTACTTACGGGATGGTATTATTCTGTGAATTCCAAAAGAACATTACAGTATTTGGGATTTTGGTTAAATGATCATCCAACAACCTGTTACTCATACAAGTAATCATTGCTCATGAAAGTACCCTTAGAAAAATACTAGAATATTCCATTGTAATCACCCCAAATCACTAGTGTATTACAATATGCCTGAATTTTCACTCACACCAGTGAAATCAGTAGTAATTCCACTAAAGTTAGTAGAATTACACTGGTGTAAAAGTAGTGTAAATAAGAAGAGGGGATTACTGTAGAAGACTGGCATTTATTTATGATAAGGGGAGTCTTACTGAAATCAGTGGAACGTCTCATATAAATAAGGATTACTTGTCCGTATGACCAGGGGTGAAAGTAACTTGATGGACTTACTGGTACACAGGGCAGCCAGAGTCCTGGGCAAGGTGTGGGGGTTTGTGGCTCTGGGCCCCTAAAGGGGCGGAGCCTCAGGCTGAAGGGGCGGGACTGGGGCCAGACTCCCCCAGCCAGCCCTTCAGTGCTGCCTGGCCTGCGCTGCCCAAGGCTCCGACGGCGATTTAAAGGGCCTGGGGCTCTGGCTGCTGGCGCGGTAGCAGTGGCCAGGAGCCCTGGTTCCTTTTAAATCGCCAGGCCCTGGGGAAGCTGCCCCTTTCCCCTCCCCCCATCAGCGGCCCTGCCGGTACGGTCGGCTGTGTATCAGCAGCCACTTCCTTACCAGTATGCCATACTGGACTGTACCGGCTTACTTTCATCTCTGTGTATGACACAAGTAAATACAGGGCCAAATTTACTAACTTGTGTGAAGTTGTAGTATTGCATTCCATAAATCCTGCTTGTCTATATTTGTTCTTAAGGAGGAAAGGTCATTCCATTTTAAAGACTTTCCTAAATTTAACCTCTCTGATCCATTTGGAGACGAATCCTTCAATTATTTTGCAGATACCTAGCCCAGCTGTTTTACTGATCTCCCAGTCACTATCCTGCCACTTCTGTAACTGATGTCTGGCACAGCAGTTCAGAAATCAGTCCAGTGGCTGACAGCAGATTGCCAAAACTATGAAAGGAAAAGATAGCTTTACCATGTGGCTTTGTGCTCCTAACAGTATTTACATACTTGGGCAAATCAGTGTGAAGAGTCCAATTTCATAGTTTTCCTTGATTTATGTGGTAGTGGAGTTTTTTTCACTGGACAAATTACAAGGCCAACTTATTTTATGATGAATGCTGGATGGCTAACCTCCCTTACACTTCATGACAAAAACCAAATATAATAAAAGTGAGTGACTTTAGTGCACAGCAACAAAATGAGCATCCAGTGAGCTTTCAAATACTGCACTTCTACTCACCTCTGGCAACCAATGTCCTGTGATGTTCAGCTACTGAGCCCAAATGATCTTTAAGCTCTAGATTTGCATTTGGAGCACCCTAGCACGGGATTGTTGCAAACTCCGATTTCATAGAGAAAGCACATTGGGCTTTTGTCACAGTGAAAATGTGTACATTTACCTACAAATAAGGGGGATCATGGTTAAATGGATGACCTAGCAGTCCTCAAGTGTTACTCATTTAAAGGATGAGTGACTTTTATCAGATGTTGTATAGTTGTGTAATTATATAGTTGTCTATGTTAAATATAGACAATTAAGGAAATTAACTTGGATTTTCAATCTGAACCTTAAATCTGTTGGCTGACAGAGGCTGAGAAGAACAGTACTGGAAAGTTCAGGGATGCTTTGAACGGGTCACATTGCATGGGGTGTAGATATATTTTATACATACAATACAATTAATGGATGTTTGAAAACTTTGTCCTGTACTGCATCTTTTTTCCTTTATTTTTTCTAATTTTTTATGTGAATAAATAAGGAGTGAAAAGAAGATCCATGGAGTTCTGAAAGGAAGGTGGGGGTGATGCTCAGGGGCAATGATTATGAAGTTGTATGTGGAGAGATTGCCTCCTTTTTGCATATGTGAAATATTTCCCACCACTCTATTCCCTCTCAAATTCCATGAATAGGTCACTATGTGACCCAAAGCCCACTGAAGTAAATGATAGTCCTTCCATTGATTTCAATGGGATTTGAATTGGACTCTTACTGTTGTTGTTGATTTGCTGTCTATTTGCATTACAGTAGTCCCAAAAGGTACTAACTGAGAAGCGAGTCCCAGTTTACATACACATAGTAAGTGACAACTCCTGTCCCAAAAGCTTACAAGCTAAATAGCTGAGACAGACTAAGGTTAGGAGGTGAAACAGAGGCGAGGAGTGACTTGCTGGGAATAGACCCCATGTGTCCTCACTCCCCAGTCCAGTGCCCTATCCATTATTCACACTCTTATTACATTGTGTTGTTGTGTTATTGCTGCTACAAGCCTCCCATGAAATTGAAAAATCGGATTTGTTTTCACATGTGCAGCAGGGTAATCACAAAGAAAGGAAAATATTCAATTTAATGGCTATCCAGTCTTGAACGAGAAAAGACAGTCTCACAGGGCATACGCTATCTCAGTTATTTCTGAGTATGAAATGTACAGAGACCTAAAAAGGACATTCATACATTTAGAGTGACTTGGAAATGAATCTAGAGCTCAGTGGTGAAGGAGCAGGGTAGGGAGAACATGTGAACATTAATTCTGCAAAGTCCTGTGTTTCAAAGATAGTGATTTGGTCTGATGGTTGATGTTCATGGATGGAAAGATTACAGGAATGAAATATAAAATTCTGTGTCATTTCACTATTCTGGACTCATTTAGTGGCAAAATAAAAATACTGCTGATTACTTACTTTCCACTCCTCTAGTACCCTGTTTTAAATACATTTTAAACATAATTTTAACCAACTGGAACAGCAGGTCTGTATAAATAAATCCTCCAAAGCATTAATTTGTCTAGTAATCTGGAAAATGACACTGTTCTAAGGATTAATACCGCTCCATGACATTCTAAAGTAGAACTAAGACCAACCCATTTTCAACACTCACTGCTTAAGGTGCCCCAATATGTGCACATAAGCTGCACACTCCGCAACCTACATTTTCAAGAGTGATTGGTGATTTTAGCAAAAACAATGAGGAGTCCTTGTGGCACCTTAGAGACTAACAACTTTATTTGGGCATAAACTTTCGTGGGCTAGAACCCACTTCATCAGATGCATGGAATGGAAAATACAGGAGCAGGTATAAATACGTGAAAGGATGGGAGTTGCCTTACCCAGTGTGAGGTCAGTCTAACGAGATTCACTTAACAGCGGGATACCAAGGGAGGAAAAATAACTTTTGAAGTGGTAATGAGAGTGGCCCATTTCAGACAGGTGACAAGAAGGTGTGAGTAACAGTAGGGGGAAATTAGTATTGGGGAAATTAGATTTAGGTTTTGTAATGACCCAACCACTCTCAGTCTTTATTCAGGCCTAATCTGATGGTGTCCAGTTTGCAAATTAATTCCAGTTCTGCAGTTTCACATTGGAGTCTGTTTTTGAAGGGTTTTTTTGTTGAAGAATTGCCACTTTTAGGTCTTTTATTGAGTGACCAGAGAGATTGAAGTCTTCTCCTACTGGTTTTTGAATGTTATGATTCCTGGTGTTAGATTTGTGTCTATTTATTCTTTTGCACAGAGACTGTCCGGTTTGGCCAATGTACATGGCAGAGGGGCATTGCTGGCACATGATCGCATATATCACATTGGTAGATATATTGGTAGATTTTAGGTTTCTCAGTGTGAGCCACCTTGAAGCAAATTGGTTTTCACGAGTGCTGAGCATCCACCTTTTGAATATCAGGCTCCTTTAACATGATTTAAGTTTATCACTCAAAAATGGAGGCATCCAAAATCACTACTATTCTTGAAAATTTAGTATGTACTTGTGCAAAACAGTTGTTTGGGTCAAGTAATATTTTCTGAGCACAAAAACCATTTTACACATGTGAATGTGCATTTTGAATGATCAAGTATTTGAACCAACATACTTTTTTAGTGCAAATTTGGCCCTGACTTTGGAAAGGTTAACCCATGAAGTAGTTAGCTCTATGGAGCAGAGACTGTGTTCTATTTTATGTTTGCATGGAGCCCAGTGCAATGGCACCCCAAACGTGCTTGAGGCATACAGGTGTTATTGAAATGGAGATTAATAAATAATATATGGAATAAGGATCTCAGCCCAAATGAAAAGATTCTTCTGTTTGGAGAAAAAACACCCTTCTACAAAATCAAAATGTTTCACCAAAAGCTGTTGTCACTGTCAACATTTTTTGTTGTTCACCAAACAATTCTGCCTTTAATGGTTTCTTGAAAGTGTTATCAAAATAGCTATAGAAAATGTCTGTTTAGCAAAAACCAGATTTTTGGGAAACGAAAAATTTAAATAACTATTTCAAGGATCTTGCTCAAATGCTGCCCCAACAAAGCTAGAAAGCTGTGGCACTCCCTCCTCAGGCACTCACCATTAGTATTCGGCTGTTATGCGGCCTGCTCTCATTGGCCCATCTGTCATAACATACATGGAAAACCACAGCCATTGCAGTAACAAAGACATTGTATCCCACACTGCCTGGGAGCAAAAAGAGGACCAAAGAAATGCAATTGTAACAGTATGTTATTTGGGTGAAGAAGAAATAAGATATAGTCAGAAAGTAGCTGTGAACTCACTGTTTGGGATTTTTTTCATTGAGGGCATGTTAAAAAAAAAACTGCCTCATAAAACTCTTAGGCTTTTTTAAATTTCATGGGGTCTTGTTGGGCCGGTTCTTGTGTGCTTATGACCCATGCATGGGGCGGGGGGGGGGTTAGTTACTGTTATTCATTACAAATGGTCATACCTGGTGTTTTGGAACTTTCACAATGGCTAATCATCAATAGTTACTAATTAATATTATTAATTATATATGATCAACATGGAAGCCTAAGGTCCCTCAGGTCATGAAGCTCCAACCACTGTTCAGCCCTAAAGTTTGAACCCTAAATAGGAAAACACAGGACCTGTGTTCTTCTTCAGCCACATTCTTTCCATCGCTTTTGGTTTTTCCAGTCTCCTCTCCTTTAGGCAGGGAGTCCTCATCACATAAGGAGTCTATATTTTTGTGACAAGAGCTGTTTTGAGTATGCTACGCTTGTGTTTCATGCCACTCTCCTGCCTCATTGCTCCAGTAAAGTGTAGTCCATGATCATGCTCCCATGTGAAATCTTTCATGGGATTGTCTGGTGGTTGGGATATAAATCATTAGAACTAGCTGAAATTTTTCAACTTTAGATTTTTAAAATAAATTTTCATTAAAAATTCAAATTGCAATGAACTGTCCTATATCTATACATACAGTAAAAAACTTCTACCAGTTCTACATCAGGTACAATTTATAGACATATTGTCTCTGATGTAGAACTGGTAGAAGTTTTCTTTACTGTATTTTGGGGGGTCAAAATTAAAAAAAATAATCTGAAAAAAAGTGTACATCTATGCAACTGAAGCTTGCAACCTGTAGATTATGGTAGTGGATTTTCCCTATCCCAGCATTGTGGGTGGCCTAAATTGAAACCACTTTTGGTTTTGCAGAAAGCAAAGCCTAAATTCTTGGAAGAAATACCTGAATCTTCACTTCTTTGTTATCATATTTAACTTGTTTGGTTTGTAAAATAAAAACCAAACAAATGGAACAAACCAAAAAAGTTTTCTGCAGTTTCCCATTTATTTTAATAAAATATTTTAGTTAATATGTCATTTCTACCACTTTGCGGAGCTGCATGAGGCTATAAATTAGATGCATGCCAAGAAGACAGGGATAATTCACAAGGGTGTTTCCCAGCAGTAAGCAGGCACTGTATTGTTCCTGGATCTAGAGAAAAACTGGAGATGAGAGATTCTCTAAGGTAAGAGAATGGGTCTTTGTTTCTATGGTGTACTGGACTGAAGAATGGAGAGGAACCAGCTGTACAGCTGGTTTCTTTTTCTCTAGCTCTTACTTGGGTCTCCATATTACCTGCTTGATATAATTAGGAAACCTAGTAGTTCACCACTTTAGGACTTCATGGATTCCTCATCCCAGAATTGTGGGAGGTCTAAAAATTAAACCTGTTAGCTTTTGGATAAAATGGAACTTGGATATGAAACAGGCCTGCTTTTGTTTAAAACAAACAAACAAAAACCCGCAATCCCCTCCCTCCTCCCCCACAAACAAACCAAAGCCTGATTAGAGCACAGCTAATATAGATTATTTTGGGCTTGGTATAAGACTTAGTTTGCTAACCAAGGCTTGGCAAAACCTAAGCCGCTGCAGTGTGGCAGATAAGGGACAAAACCAAGACCTCTTATCTGAACCACTTTGCAACCTTTGGTGATTTGAATAAATGGGTGCATGAATTGAAAACATTTGTTTTCTGCAAAACCAAGCCTAACTCATGGCAAGCAGTCACTCAGCCTTCCCCTCCTCTGTTCGCAAAAAGAAAAGGAGTACTTGTGGCACCTTAGAGACTAACCAATTTATTTGAGCATAAGCTTTTGTGAGCTACAGCTCACTTCATCGGAGTGGAAAGTGCAGTGAGGATGTTTTATACACACAGACCATGAACAAATGGGTGTTTATCACTTCAAAAGGTTTTTTCTCCAGCTTTCACCCAGACCACACCACACGGTCCATTGTCTACAGCCAAGCTCTACGATACAACCACATTTGCTCCAGCCCCTCAGACAGAGACAAACACCTACAAGATCTCTATCAAGCATTCTTACAACTACAATACCCACCTGCTGAAGTGATGAAACAGATTGACAGAGCCAGAAGAGTACGCAGAAGTCACCTACTACAGGACAGGCCTAACAAAGAAAATAACAGAACGCCACTAGCCATCACCTTCAGCCCCCAACTAAAACCTCTCCAACTCATTATCAAGGATCTACAACCTATCCTGAAGGACTACCCATCACTCTCACAAATCTTGGGAGACAGGCCAGTCCTTGCCTACAGACAGCCCCCCAACCTGAAGCAAATACTCACCAGCAACCACACACCACACAACAGAACCACTAACCCAGGAACCTATGCTTGCAACAAAGCCCGTTGCCAACTGTGCCCACATATCTATTCAGGGGACACCATCACAGGGCCTAATAACATCAGCCACACTATCAGAGGCTCGTTCACCTGCACATCCACCAATGTGATATATGCCATCATGTGCCAGCAATGCCCCTCTGCCATGTACATTCGTCAAACTGGACAGTCTCTACGTAAAAGAGTAAATGGACACAAATCAGATGTCAAGAATTATAACATTCATAAACCAGTCGGAGAACGCTTCAATCTCTCTGGTCATGCGATTACAGACATGAAAGTCGCTATTTTACAACAAAAAAAACTTCAAATCCAGACTCCAGCGAGAAACTGCTGAATTGGAATTCATTTGCAAATTGGATACAATTAACTTAGGCTTGAATAGAGACTGGGAGTGGCTAAGTCATTATGCAAGGTAACCTATTTCCCCTTGTTTTTTCCTACCCCCGCACCCCCCCCCCACTGTTCCTCAGACGTTCTTGTTAAACCCTGGATTTGTGCTGGAAATGGCCACCTTGATTATCATACACATTGTAAGGAGAGTGATCACTTTAGATAAGCTATTACCAGCAGGAGAGTGGGATGGGGGGAGAGAAAACCTTTTGAAGTGATAAACACCCATTTTTTCATGGTCTGTGTGTATAAAACATCCTCACTGCATTTTCCACTTTATGCATCCGATGAAGTGAGCTGTAGCTCACGAAAGCTTATGCTCAAATAAATTGGTTAGTCTCTAAGGTGCCACAAATACTCCTTTTCTTTTTGCGAATACAGACTAACACGGCTGCTACTCTGAAACCCTCCTCTGTTGTGATCTGTCACCCTGTTTGGTTTGTAGACCAAAACTGTGGGCTTCCCAGTCTCTTTCTCTAGTAGGAATAGAGTCATCCAATTTCTCTGTCTGTGATTGCCTAGAGAGCTTTCACATCTTTTCCCCTGAAGTCATATTCGTGCTCCTTAGTCAGTCAGAGAGGTGACAGCCTGTTAAGGGAGACTGCACAATCAAAAGTAGTAAGAAGTGGGAAAAGGTCCCTGACACTGAGAAGGTATCCTCAGTTATTATGAAACAATTGTTCATAGTTGGTCTATCACACAGCCAGTTCCCTTACGTTCTCACTACGAGAATAAGAACAAGAAACCAATGTTTATATTACCCTAGCAACTGAAAGAGTGACACTTTGGTCAAACTATTAGCGATTTAGAAAATAAATTCACCCGTCCAGAAGGCCGCCTTATAGTTCAGATTCGAACATGCCGATTGTACTTGTCACGATTCCCTAATGTATTTTTATACAGAGGCAGCCCAGTTAACTTTTTGATGTCATGTAACACAGCCATGAGCTGTTCTGTAGTGTTAATGTACTATAATAGCATTGGAGTTTCGGGGTGAATTTCTTTTCCAAACTAATTATAATTTTATAGATGAATAATAAAGGTCATATTTTGTATAGTTGCTAATACACTGCTATAATAATTGAAAGAGATTAAAATCTAGTAGCAGTTTTAATTTATTTCTAAAATGTAACTGTTTATTTACATTGTCTATACGGATTAGTCAGCTCATTTATATAGTGCTTACCAACCACATATCTCTTGAGTGTCCAAAACTTTCATTGGCATCATTGTGAGTTGGGTAACTGGAAATGATGGTTCATTCTTAACAGATAGATATATGAATATTTTATAAAGGTTTGAGTTTTATATATGGGGCCATAGTAAACTCCAGATCTGAACTTTCTGGCTTGGGTCCATTGTGTGTGTGTATGTGTGTGTGAGTGCACTCTTTATTTACTGCGTGAACAAGCTTTTGATTTGACCTAGATTTGAAGAGCACTGAAATACATGAAAAATTAAACAGTGCAATGGAACTTCCTTTTAAAGCTTCTTCTATTGCAACTGCCTGGTGCTCATTGTACCCTCAAACTTGATTAACTTCTTTTTAGAGGCCATCACTTAGGCCCTGAAGCTGTGATTCCCTAGATATGGGCCCAATTCTGTGCCTACTCAGTGAAGTCACCATGTTCATCTCTGTCAGTGATCTGAGGGCATGGATATTACCAGATATTTCTCATATATCATATTAGCGGAATCATGTTAATGTATAGTTGGGGTGGCAGCAAGACTTGATAATATTTAGCATTTATTCAAAGTCTTTCATCAAAAGATTTCAGGGTTTTTCAAATATTAAATAATAAATCCACAAGTTGCAACACCCCTGGTGTGATAGGAAAATATCGTTATAGCCATAAAGAGGTTTAAACTGTGGTACAAAGTGGTGAAATGTTTTGCTCTAGGTCACACAAATTATGTTGTGAATTGTGCCTATGAGTCCCATGAGCTAAGCCTTAAATCTGTCACAATTTTCAGAAGGGCGGAGGTGTTCTGTTCCTTTAACAGTGTTCCATCTGCAGCTATTCACTCTAGATATTACATCATGTCTTGCGAGCTATGGAATAGCTGCCAGAAGCAAAGCCATTGAGGAATTTGTACACCAGATGCAGATCTAGACATTCTACAACTGTGGGCAGAAAAGTCCTTGCTTTCTTCATTTTCCTCCTCCTTTCTTCATTTCCTCCTCCTCCACCTCCAAAAGCAGTCATAGAACCCTCACCCACCCATTCTGCTTTATCGGTTAAGGAGCATACATAATGTTAGGCCAGTTGTTTTTTCTGATTTGTTCTTAGATAGTTATTGGTATGTTAGAATCTTCACTTCCGCCAGGGAATATCTGCCCTGCTCTGAGCTGGCGGATCCTAAGAGGTTGTGAGAATTTAAGAATTATGCATCTTTCAGTTGTAAGCTGTCCGCTTTGGATCAACATATCTGATGTTTGAAATATCTAGGTGAAGTTATTAGTTGGGTGGTGTTCTGAATATACAGCATCTGGTATAGTGGCTCTCCTTGTATTTAATAGAAGAACAACATGCTAGTCCCACAGGCCTGGATTCACAAAGGGACTTAGCGTCACAAAGCCTAACTTTTAGGCAACTAGAAAATCACAGGAACAACACTGCAATCCAAACCATGAGTTGGTCGCCTAGGCTCCATATTATGAATGGGAAGAGAGAAGCACTTTCGAATGAGATCTGCAAAGTCAGCATGATAGGTGAAGAGCAGCCTAAGTTAGCCAATGGCAGATGCTGAAGAGAGGGGTGTGTCCTAAGCCAAGTGCCTCTCATGCACATAGGTACCTAAGTCCAGGCTGCTGTGAGGTGCCTATCTCTGCACAATGATCCACAGCTGGGAACCCCTCTTCCGGAGTCAGGTGGATTAGGGTCCTCCACTGTTTCTTGTGTGAATGCCTTGGTGAATGCCTGCCTCACTCCACACAAAATGGCTGGAGGAGGTGGTGGAGGTGCCCGCCTTATAACTTTTAGCTCAGAGGTTAGAGCACTCACCTGGGATGTGGGAGACCCAGGAGAAGGGATTAGAACAGGGGCTTTCCACCTCTCAGGGGAATGCTCTAACCTGTGGCCTGTGGGATGTTCTGATTTGGGTTCTCTCAACCTCTCATGTGGAAGCTTCTTCACGTGTGCGTAAATAATTAGTCACTGGCCAGGGAGAGAGTGAGAATGACTCTGTAGCCTGGTGTTAAGTAGGGTTGCCAATTTTGGTTGGACGTATTCCTGGAGGTTTCATCACATGACATAATCTTTAATTGAAAATGAATCTTTAATTCCTGGAGACTCCCGGGCAATCCTGGAGGGTTGGCAACCCTAGTGTTAGGGCACTCACCTGTGAAGTGGGAGACCCAGAGTCCAGTCCCCTGTTTCAATCACTCTTTCATTCTAGGTGAGGGCTCCAACCACTGAGCTAAACGTTATAAGATGGGCGGAGGCATCCCATGCTGCCCTGGATTTTGAATGGAACCTGATCTGATAGGATATCACCTATCTTTCCTTGGTTTGTGGATAGCTCTGGGACTAGGTGGGAAATGGGTGTCTGGCTGTCTAGAGTGAGGCTGTAGGGCACAAGCCCAGAGGCAGAACTTAGAACTGTTACCCTGAAAACATAGGTGCTGAGTGAGTTTAGGTGCCTACAGGGGTTGGTAGAAGTTTTGTGCATCTCAGTGAGGCCTAAAACTGGGGCTTAGGCACCTGAATCTGGGGTATAGACACGGCAGCTAAGTACCTCTGTGAAGCCCACCTACAACCAAATCAATGCAGGAAGTCTCACAGAAATTCCCCAACCTCTAAATTCTGAATATTGGTTTCAGATGACAGTCTGGCCATCCTCAGAATTGTACATTTCCTCTGAAGCTGAGGTACTAGTCCAACAAGCTTTATTCTAATGGGTGTGCTGTGTCATCTAATATAGAAAGTCCTCACTATTAGAAGTTATCATTCTCTGTTCTGTTAGGTGGCCAGGTTGCAGAAGGGAAGCGTGGGGGTAAAAAATGTCCACTGTACTGCATGCTTCATATTTTTGACCAACTCTCCTACATTTACTCCAAGGTTATGAGATGCTGTATGTGGCCCTTGCAAGCATTTTCATACCTTTCTTTATATCGGGTATCAGTAATTAAGGCCGAAAGGTGACAATCCCAGATGCTAGTATGAATTAGTAACGTAACATAAGAATGGCCCTACTGGGTCAGACCAAGGTCCGTCTAGCCCAATATCCTGTCTTCCAACAGTGGCCAGTGCCAGGTGTCCCAGAGGGAATGAACAGAACAGATAATCATCAAATGATCCATCCCCAGTCGCTCATTCCCAGCTTCTGGCAAACAGAGGCTAGGTACACCATTCCTGTCCATCCTGGCTAATAGCCATTGTTGGACCTATCCTCCATGAATTTATCTAGTTCTTTTTTGAACCTTGTTCTTTGCCTTCACAACATCCTCTGGCAAGGAGTTCCACAGGTTGACTGTGCGTTGTGTGAAGAAATATTTCCTTTTATTTGTTTTAAACCTGCTGCCTATTAATTTCATTTGGTGACCCCTAGTTCTTGTGTTATGAGAAGTAGTAAACAACACTTCCTTATCTACTTTCTTTACACCAGTCATGATTTTATAGACCTCAATCATATCTCCCCTTAGTCATCTCTTTTCCAAGCTGAAAAGTCCCAGTCTTTTTAATCTCTCCTCATATGGAAGCCGTTCCATACCCCTAATCTTTTTTGTTGCCCTTTTCTGAACCTTTTCCAATTCCAATATATCTTTTTTGAGATGGGGCGACCACATCTGCACACAGTATTCAAGATGTGGACGTACTATGGATTTATATAGAGGCAACATGATATTTTCTGTCCTATTATCTATCCCTTTCTTAATTATTCCCAGCAGTCTGTTTGCTTTTTTGATTGCTGCTGCACATTGAGTGGATGTTTTCAGAGCTATCCACAATGACTCCAAGATCTCTTTCTTGAGTGGTAACAGCTAATTTTGACCCTATCATTTTGTATGTATAGTTGGGATTATGCTTTCCAATGTGCATTACTTTGCATTTATCAACATTAAATTTCATCTGCCATTTTGTTGCCCAGTCACCCAGTTTTGAGAGATCCTTTTGTAGCTCTTCGCACTCTGCCTGGGTCTTAACTATCTTTAGTAATTTCGTATCATCTGCAAATTTTGCCACCTCACTGTTTACCCCTTTTTCCAGATCGTTTAGAAATATGTTGAAAAGAACTGGTCCCAGAACAGACCCCTGTGGAACACCACTGTTTACCTCTCTCCATTCTGAAAACTGACCATTTGTACCTACCCTTTGTTTCCTATCTTTTAACCAGTTACCAATCCATGAGAGCACCTTCCCTCTTATCCCGTGGCAGTTTACTTTGTGTCAGAGCCTTTGGTGAGGGACCTTGTCAAAGACTTTCTGAAAATCTAAGTATACTATATCCACTGGGTCCCCTTGGTCCATATGCTTGTTGACCCCTCAAAGAATTCTAGTGGATTGGTGAGGCATGATTTCCCTTTACTAAAAGTATGTTGACTCTTCCTCAACAAATTATGTTCATCTATATGTCTGACAATATTGTTCTTTATTATTGTTTCAACTAGTTTGCCTGGTACTGAAGTCTGGCTTACAGGCCTGTAATTGCCAGGATCACCTTTGCAGCCCTTTTTAAAATTTTGGTGTCACACTAGCTATCCTCCAGTCATCTGGTACAGAAGCTGATTTAAATGATAGGTTACAGACTGCAGTTAATAGTTCTGCAATTTCACATTTGAGTTCCTTCAGAACTCTTGGGTGAATACCATCTGGTCCTGGTGATTTATTGCTATTTAATTTATCAATTTGTTCCAAAACCTCCTCTAATGATACCTCAATCTGGGACAGTTCCTCAGATCTGTCAGCTTTTTGAAAGAAATTCACTGCAGGATATAAGAACTCCTGAAAGAATTTAGTTATTTTCCCCCTGTATTCTTTTTTTGTTTGGGGGGGGGGGGATGAGGGGGAGGAGAGGTGTGATTTGGAGTTGCAAGTGGGGTTAATTCCTCGGCTGTTTTGTCAAATGTTAGGTTCCAGGACAGATATTTGTGTATATATGAACAACTGTTTTTTAATAACCTGCCAAGAAGCTATAATCTTCCCATTGCAGTCCCCCTGGGATTTAATTAGAATGGTTTTCCACAGCCTGACATGTTTATGGGGCATAGGTAAAGAGACAGTTCATAAAGCTGTCAATTTTCTGAGAAATTAAAGAAAAATTGGGCAGTTTAGTGCCTTGACAATTCCATGCTGCTGCTACTAGCATTGCAAACAATGAAATCAAAGGCAACGTAACAAGATACTGATGTATTAGAGGCGGGGAGGGTTTAAAATTCTGTACAAGGGCATTTGTCAATTGGAATGTATAAAGAGAGAGATATGGAAAACAAAATATAAACTTGGGTAGCTTCACATTAAGCTGTTCAGGATTCAACAGCACAAAGCTGAATAATAGTCTCTTCGTTGCTTCAGCAATAGCTATAACTTTCCCTCACCTAGGGCAAGTGGGAAGGAACGAAACCTGTTACATGCAAGGAAATACGGTTGGTGTCTGAGACCAGTTGCTGTTGGTGTGTATGTTACTCATTTACTAGAATCTCAGCATCCTCTCTGAGATAAGTAAAGGGTGTAAAACCCTTGACAGGGAACTATGAAATTCTACTGCCTCTTCTTTTTGTAAATAAGGAAGTTGAGGTGTTCAGCATGGATGGACATTTTGCCTCTTAAAAGGAGAGCATAGGTAATGTCTAATTTTTATATTCAGGTTTGCATTGTTTGCTCATAACTGATATATGCCCAGGCTCCTCTCTAAAACATTTCCATACAGAGTGGCCTGGGGAAGAACATACTAGATACCAAGTTATGCCCTCATTTGCATCTTAGTAATCCCGATGACTTCAGTGGACGTGCATGGGTATAACTGAGAGTAAAATGTGTTGCTTTAAATATTTACTCTCTTCAATACAAAATACACCTCTACCCCGATATAACGCGACCCGATATAACACGAATTCGGATATAACGTGGTAAAGCAGTGCTCTGGGGCATGGGTCTGCGCGCTCCAGTGGATCAGCGCGTCAGCGTGTCTGGCTCCGACACGCTGCTCTGAGCAGCGTGTTAAGGGTGCTGGGCCAGGTCCGAGGGGATGGATAAGGGTCAGAGGGTCTCGGAGGGCGGTCAGAGGACAGGGAGCAGGGGGGGATGGATGGTTCAGAGGTTCTAGGGGCAGGGCGGTCAGGGAACAGGGGCATTGGATAGGGTGTGAGAGTCCCGGGAGGCCTGTCAGGGGGCAGGGGTGTGGATAGGGGTTGGAGGAGTCAGGGGACAGGGAGCCGGGGGTGGGGTTGGATGGGTCAGGGGTTCTGAGGGGTCAGTCAGGGAGCGGGAAGTAACTATTAATAACGGAAATGCTCGAGGCCAAAGCAAGTTCGGTATAACGCGGTAAGATTTTTTTGGCTCCCAAAGACCACGTTATATCAGGGTAGAGGTGTACTACATAGGTTATATTTGAACCCCTGCCTCCCTCTCCCCACACTAGGTTCTATGCATCTGGTTTTTGCAGCTAGATACAGAACATAATTCTCCTCTCAGCCTTGTGTAAAACTTCTGTAGCTTCACTGATGCCAATCGATTTAAAGTGGTATAGAAACCAGTGTGAGTAGAAGGTCTCTCTTTATATAATAGGGTGAACCATAGCCCTGGAAACTCTAGGGAGGATTTGACATCCTGAACTGAAATTGATGGTTCAGGTCCATCCCTGTATAAAATAGCTAAGAACAATACTGTATGTTGATATACCACCTTTCGTCCTGAAGGATCCCAAATTTTTATAGCGACTAAGGACACAGGCCTACAACTGAGTCGTTGTGGGTCGAAATTGGCACCAGTGCAGAGCCACATTGAAGTTTACCTACAGATGGAGGCTTGTATGCAGGGATCTCTTCACCACTGAAGGGCAATCCCCTGAGAACCAAGTGGAGCAACGCTTTTAATCACCACAGAGCAGCACTACACAGAATGCTAGCGGGGAAGTGAAGAATACCACAGCCAACAGAAACTGCGGGCAGAAATTACATAGGAGAGGAAACTAGGGTAAAGAAGGCCTACTCATTTGAAAAGGTGACTTGGAGATCATTGTGCCTCTTTGACTTTGTTAGATGCATCTAAGTATTATAACAGTTATCTAAAGTAACCTGGTGAATATAGTTTACTTCAGTTTCCAAAAAAAAAAGAAAAAAAGATAAATTCCTTCATAAGAGATTGAGCCATGGGGCAAGTATAAAAGTTTTATCATAGACTAAGTTGTGCATTAGAACCCAATCAATTCTGCTGTAAGGGGTTGGCCTCAGCAGCCAGATTTATATTATTATTTTCCCATGTTTTATATAAAAATTGGTTTCCTTGTTAACATTATATTAAATTACCTTGTGTTGTTTTCCACGTATGATTTTGAAGCATCATTTTCTTCAGTTTACTCAGCCTTCGACTTTTCAAAACTAAGACAGTGTCGTTTTTCATTCAAAATGTAGCTCAGACTCTCCCTTGCAAGCAATACCAATTAGTGAATCATTTGATACTACCTATCATATGTGTAAACACCTCTTTTTTGAGTATTCTTGCCTGCTGCCCATTCTGTAATTTGTTTACAATATTTATCTGGAAAGTTGTCAGATACCAGTGGCAAAGAGATCTCTTAATAGTTTTTCCACTATTCCAAAAAGAAGGTAAGTTTTGACCAAGATTCAGTTTTAATATTTAGCCCACCAATAGCTGGAGGAATATTGGGGCAGATCCCCAGCTGGTATAAATTGTCAGAGCTCCATTTATTTTAGTGGAAGATCTGTCCTGTTGATCATATTGCCTGGTTACATTGATCTTGATCTGCTACCAGTAATTAAATAATTAAGAACATATCTATCCAAGAAATTGTTTTGAGAACTGATGAGAAAAACATCTTTTTCTCTCTGTATGCCATAGGATTTAAAGGCATTTTTGTCTGCATTATGTCTGCATTTTTCCTTAAGGTTATGTGAAAGTCTGGCATTGACTAAGTTGATGGTTGCCTGTGACTATCGAGGATACAGTATTTACTGTTATCTTGTTCTCCTTCCCTTTGTCTCCATTTGTCTGTTTATTTATCTGGTACATATCATCAAAGTCTGTGATTGGGAGCTCTCTGGGGCAGAGACTGTGTCTGTTGTTTATTCATACAGTGCCTAGTACAATCATACATTGATCCTTGATTGGCGTCCTTAGGCACTACTGCAATAGCAATGATAATTAATCTATCACCGCTTACTATGGATGCTTTTGTTTATCTGCACTATGTTTGTTCTCCCACTCTTTTCTATCCCTCTGTCTTGCTCCTCCACTATGTCTTCTCCCCTTTCTCTTATTTATTTATCTTCATTAAGATTTCTGCTCTTTTTTCCTTCACTGTTCAAGTCTCTTCTCTTCCCAGCTTTTTAAATTATAGCCATTACTCCTATAAAAGATATTGTAAGAAGCCATCAGATACAGAGTTTGTGTGGTTTGTGTGATGTGTCTCTTATAAACCATAAACCACCTGAGGGAGAATACTTAGCCCAGAACATCATATTTTTGTCTCTTGCAAGATTATTTAACTTCCTGTCTTTTTCTCATTTCTTTCTAAGTTCCTAACATACTTACTGTTTTTCTTTTCATACACCTATAAAATAAAACCTACCAAACCATCAGATCTAGTTATTGTTTTATATTCCAACATGTACAGGATAAAAAAGGAAAATAAAAGTTTATGGGCAGAGAGAATAAAAAAAGAAAGGAGCAGAAGTCTTGGAGAGTCTGTGCTTTAGGTCAGCAAAGTAACACAGAGATTGAGTGCAGATCAAAGAAACTTAAAAATTATTTGACAGCATTTGATTTAGAACAGGCACGCTGGGAAGTCTCCTGTAATAATTTATCCTACCTTTCACTCGGAGATTGCTGAGCTGTCTTGAAAGAATTCAGAGACTGCAGAGTGTGGCCACTCTTTTCATTTATGATTTCAGAAGATGGGATGCAATGTAATGTGTCAATGTGTGATCCAGGTGTCACTCTATATAAGTACTGCTCTAGCTGTTTTGTTTTTTTTTTAAACAAATCACTCTGAAATGAATGCTCATGAAACGAAACAGTTTCCTCTACACTTCATGAGTCTGATGGAAAAAAGTGTGGAACAGAAGAAGCACACACCCTAATTCTGCCTTCCTGAGATTCCTCTTTTCTACGGCTGTTCTCTTCTCAGTCCTACCATTCAGCTCTGGTAGCAAAGCCTATTAAAATGCGCCATGGTTTCGGCCAGGCAATGTGGTAAGTTCAAATTCAGTGTCAGTTTAACTTCTGATACATCCTCTATCTTGGGGGCCTGATTCTGATTGCACATGGGTTTTAGAACAGTGCATCTCCATTGAGTTAATCCTGATTTACACTGGAGAATCAGACCTTGTGACTCATTTGCTGCTCTGACAATGGGAGAAATTGGATGATCTAAAAGTCTCTTCTATCTGTTACTGCTATGATGTAAATAATAATTAGCAGTATAAGAAACTATTGAGTGAGGTTCTTTGGCCTGTTTTATGTAAAAGTTCAGACAAATCTATGAATATAATGCCTTTCAACCAGAAATATCCCAAAGATCATTGCCTGTTTTGAAATCATATATTCATTTTTCTTAATTATTTAAATCATAGACTAAAATAAACCAAAACTTTTTCTTGACTAGATTGAACTTTTCAGTCTCCACAGTAATGACATTTGGGGAGCAATGTTTAGGTTCTGCCTGGTGCCGGTCAGGGTCTCTGAATAATGCCAAGGCAATGTGACAATAATGACTGCAAGGGGAAATCATTGACAGGCTTGGCTACTTCCCACTGTATTTACCCTGAAAGCAAGCTATATATAATAAAATGTACATTGCTTATACAGTAGTTGTCTGTGTATGACCAGTGCTCCATTGTATGTTATTTCACCATATCTGCCTGCAATGGGAACCTGAACATTTGAGATTGTCCTGCTGGATGGCTCCAAGCCCCTCTGCCATTTGTGTTTCTGTCTCTCTCCTGTTTAGGGCACCGAAAATGACATAAAAATAAATTTCATTTCTTTTAAATCAGTAACATAAAATTTCCCCTTATAAGTGAATCTGGAGGACAAAGCAGACAAGAATTTCTTCTTTATGGTCTGCCCCCCAATATTATATATTCAGTGTCAGCAGCCATGCAGCATTCAGCCAACCACCAGCTTTCAAAAATCACAAGTCAGGTCCCCTTGAAATCAGGAGATTATCTTAAAAATCATGAGATTTTAAGAAATAGTAGATTTTGCGTTCTTTTTATTCGATTTCTGGATTTTCAGTCTTTAGGACTCAGATTTTCAAGTTTTGCTCTGTAATAGCCAGGGTTAGAAACTTACTTTTGTTTTCTTCATGAAAACTAGGATTCTCATCTAATAAGATGACTCTAGGACCTGGGGCTTTAAGAAACGCAGCAAATATTGCAAAACCAAATAGCAAAACAATGTCAAGGTTGTCGGCAACCACAACACATGTCTAAACATGCTCCTTTGCATCCTTGGGAATGGCCAATTGCTCTATGGCAACAAATCCAAATACAACATGCTGGACCATTTATAGGATGTATGTTTTTGATTACAATAGATGCCCATTCTGGATGACCTGAGGTATTCTATATGAAGTCAACTAATTCAGCGCAGACAGTGGGGGTGATAATTCTCTTGTTTACACAGATGTGAGTTCTTGAACAGATTGCAAGTGACAATGGAACTAAATTCATGTCCGAAGTTTTTCAACTGTTTGTCATAAGGAAAGGTGTCAGATCAGCTCCTTACCTTCCTGCTACAAATGGATTAGTGGAAAGATTTATCCAGACGTTCAAGTAAGTGAACTATGCTATAGCTCTGGATAAATGTACCTTATAATACAAGATTACGAATTTTCTATTGGCCTCTTGGAATGCAGTATGTGCCACTACAAATCAAACACCAGTGATGTTGTTTATAGGATGTAATTTAAGGTCTTGTCTGGACTTCTTAAAGCTGGATCTACAGAGGGACATCCTTAAGAAACAGTGTGGTCAAGTAGTCACACCCAAAAGCACAGCTTTCATGTGAGAGAATAAGATTTAGTAAGAACCTACTGAGAAAATTCATGGAAAACTGGAGTGAATACATCACAGCCTGGTTCTTTCTCTCTTACTGGGTAGAAGTGGCATAGAACACGTCACGGGGAAGACATGTAAATCAGCTTTTGAGCACAGTTTCCACGGGATGCTCTACACCAATAACTCCTACTGAGAATACTGAGCCTACAATGCAGCTGCAGACAGTGATTTGTGATAACACCAGTTAGCCACAAGTCTATGGTTCTCCTACAAGTGATCCTGTCACTACAGAGCTGGAAGATGCTGCTGATATAGCTACCCCAGAAAGTGCAGACACCAAGATACTTTGTGATGACCCAGAGAGAAGTTGTAATCCACATTTCTGACTTAGGCTTTGTCTACACAACCAAATTTTGTCAACTACACTTATATCGACACCCAAAAGTTGACTTAATAAAAATTGGAAAAGCTTGTTCACAGTAGCCTCCTCTGGCGACAGTTCACTCGTTATTGGGGGCATCTTGATCGACAATGTGAGCAATGCACTGTGGGTATATATCCCACAGTGCAGGGCGACACCTTCTGTCAGTAGGTGTTGTGGGAAAGCGGTGCAGACCGCGGTGTATCTTGGGACCGTGCTAAATGTGGGGGATCTGGAAATGCCCATAGCGATCCCAGGAGACCCAGCTTTTACCCCTTACAGCTTTGGCTCATGAAACCTTACACGGGACACCTGGACAGCAGTAAGGAGTGTTTCAACAACAGGCTGAGTAGGTGCCGGTTGACAGTTACAAGTGCCTTTGGCAGATTAAAAGTGCACTGGTGTTGCCTTTATGGCAGGTTAGACTTTAATGAGGAGAATATTCCCATGGTCATAGCTGCGTGCCTCACTTTCATAATCTCTGTGAATCTAAGGGTGAAATGTTTGCTCAGGGGTGGAGTGCTGAGGCAGAGCGCTTGGCTGCTGAGTTTGAGCAGCCAGATACCAGGGCTGTCAGAGGAGCCCAGAGGTCATCAATTGAAATCAGGGAGGCTTTGAGGAAGCACTTTGACAATGAGCTGCAGTAATGTACATCTATCTTAGAGTAGCTTCCATGGTGCATTCCATGTTTTTTTCCTAGGAAGCTACATTGACAGTTGGGGCGGCATATCCCAATAAGAAAATGATTAAAATGCCTGTACATGTACTCGTGGTGATTGCAATGTGAATTTGTAGAAAACAAAACAAAGATAATTTACCATTATAAAACTTTGCCTTTATTGATAAAAAAAAAACACAGTGACACTCACCAAAACACAGATGTTTGCTGTGAAATGAGGGACTGGGAAAGGGCATACCCTCACAACTGTGTGTAGGTCCAGCTATCATTGTGAAAGTTGTGCGGGGCGGGAGAGGGGGGGTTTGGAGTGAAGGGGAAACTGAGGAGTCTCAGAAGGTGGAAAGGAATGTGTGGGTGGAGCGAGGGTGGCCTGGTAAAGAATTGTGCATGTGCTGCAGTGGAGGTTGAGCCCGGACCTGCTCACTCGGCAGCCTTATTAAAGACTTGAGCATTTCTGTTTGCTCCTCCATTACTTTTATCATCTGCTCAGTTGCGTCCCTAGCAAATGCTTGCTTCTCTCTTCTGTCCTACCTTTTCGCTTCCCAGCACTTCTTTTGTTCCCTTTTCTCTGTAGAGGAGCACTGCAGGACCTCCCGGAACATGTCGTCTTTGCTGTGTCTTGGCCTCTTTCTTATCTGGCGGAGACAGTTGGCAGGGATGCGTGGGGTGTTCCTGAAGGCCACATCTGGTGAAGCACAGGGGACAACGCACAGAAGCGGGATTGTTAAATTCAAGCAGAGCATTGAAACATTTCACTTATATGCACCTTTTGTAACATACCAATCACTTTTTCACTGACCCTTGCCGGGCACACATCTCTGCAAGCACCAAAAACATGGTGAGTGTTGATGGGGGGTGGGGAGGGGGAAGGGAGTGGCACCTGGACAGAAGAACATACAATCTTTGCAGGGGTTGCTGTGCAGCTTTACAGGGAAATAATTCTAAAATTATCCCACACTTTTCCCACAGGCAGGGATCATTCTAGCAGACATCTCACTGCTGAGGGTAAGCCGTGAAACCAGGGTACATGTACTGCATGCTTGCGGCTTCCGCCCTGCTCTATATGCAGCTCACTTACTTGCTGCTTTGGCCCCTGCACAAGTGATTTCCGAATGGCGCAGGACAGTGTTCTACAATGAGGGAAGGAAAAAAGCTCCACAAACCTCTGGCAGAGGATACTGAGTACCTCCAGAAAACTTTCCTGGAGATCTCTCTGGAGGATTCCTATGAGATCTCGGTGTGCATCAACACCCCGTTCTGCTGTACCGATTAGCTACACAGGGAAATGTCCAGCTCACAGAAACACAGCCAGCCTCCCACATTTCTATGCCCTGAACTCACTACACAAGCTGCAGCCACTTACCAAGCATCTCATCTCCTGCTTCTTGGTCACTGGAGGGCAACTGCTGAGACTGGCTAGGTACCTCAGGAGTGGAGAAAAGTTCCTGGACCCTGCCGGGAGCACCACATCCTCGTCTAGCTTCACCTCTTCATCAATAACTTCATCCTCTGGGTTAGGTCCTCTTTCTGCTGCCTCCGTTCCCTCCAAAGTATCCACGGGGCTCTTGGCGGTGGAGGTGGGGCCACCATCGAGGATACCGTCCAGCTCCTTATAGAAATGGCAGGTCTTAGGTGCAGCATCAGAGTAACGGTTTGCCTCCCTCATCTTATGGTATGCCTGCCACAGCTCCTTTATCTTCTATCTGTACTGCAGCATGTCCCGATCTTAGCCCTTTTCGCACAAGCCGCGAGAAATGTGCCCATAGGTATCCCAATTACTACGGGTCAAGTGCAGCTGGGACTGCACAGATTCCTCTTCTCATATACTGATCAGATCCAACAGCTACACGGTGGTCCAGGCGGGAGAGTGTTTGGTGTGATAGCCAGTCATGGTCACCTGGGAAGACGTGATGAGACCTCCCCACGCAGAGCCAGCAAGCAGGAAATGGAATTTAAAATTCCCAGGGCTTGCAAGGGGGAGGGGCAGATTATTGTTTACCTGGATTCAGGGCAGTGGAGTTCATATAGACCGGTCAGGATGGGTATTGTGGGACACTTCCTGGAGGTCAAATAAAGCGATTAAAGCAGGCGTGGTGTCTACACTGGCTTATTGTTGATAATAAAGGGAAGGGAAAAGAAAAAAGTCTCTCATGGGGGGGAAGTATTTTGTTGCCTAAAGCGGGCATTTTTCCCGACAAAAGTCGCATTGCAGTGTGTATGCACTCACTGCTTTGTCGCCAAAAGGCAGTTTTTGGTGACAGAACTTGGTAGTGTAGACAAAGCCTTAGTCTGTAGCATGTTGTATCTTTAATGGTAGTTATGCATTTGTAACTTAAAAAATATCTTTTTCCACAAGAGTGGGAGGAGTTTTTAGTGTATAAGAATGGGGTAGTATCTCTTTTAATCATTTGGGAGCTCTCTAGTGGCCTTCACTGTCTTCTCTGTTTGAGAAGCTGCCAAAACACTGATAAGGAGGTTTTAGTACCGTTACACAAGGCACTCGTGAGACCAGAACTGCACACAATATTCCAGGTGAGGTCTCCCATGTTTAAGAAGGAAGAATTCAAACTGGAACAGGTGCAGAGAAGGGCTACTAGGATGATCCGAGGAATGGAAAACCTGTTTTATGAAAGGAGACTCAAAGAGCTTGGCTTGTTTAGCCTAACCAAAAGAAGGCTGAGGGGTAGATATGATTGCTCTCTATAAATATATCAGAGGGATAAATACCAGGGAGGGAGAGGAATTATTTAAGCTCAGTACCAATGTGGACACACAAACAAATGGATGTAAACTGGCCATCAGGTAGTTTAGACTTGAAATTAGACGACGGTTTGTAACCATCAGAGGAGTGAAGTTCTGGAACAGCCTTCCCAGGGGAGCAGTGGGGGCAAAAGATATATCTGGCTTCAAGACTAAGCTTGATAAGTTTATGGAGGGGATGGTGTGATGGGACAGCCTAATTGTGACAATTAATTGATCTTTGACTATTAGCGGTAAATATGTCCAATGGCCTCTGGTGGGACGTTAGATGGGGTGGGATCTGAGTTACTACAGATAATTCTTTCCTGGGTGTCTGGCTGGTGAGTCTTGCCCACGTGCTCAGGGTCTAGCTGATGGCCATGTTTGGGGTCAGGAAGGAATTTTCCTCCAAGGCAGATTCGCAGAGGCCCTGTGGGTTTTTCGCCTTCCTCTGCAGTGTGGGGCACAGGTCACTTGCTGGAGGATTCTCTGCACCTTGAAGTCTTTAAACTACAATTTGAGGCCTTCAGTAGCTCAGACATAGGTTAGCGGTTTGTTACAGGAATGGGTGGGTGAGATTCTGTGGCCTGCATTGTGTAGGAGGTCAGACTAGAACATCATAATGGTCCCTTCTGACCTTAAAGTCTATGATTCTATGTAATGTCAAACCCTTCTTGCCTTACTTGAGCGAATAATCTTAGTGACTGGAATGACCCATAGTAAAAAAAATCTCTTCTCTTTGGCCTCAGTTCTGCAAATATTTATGCATGTGTTTAATTTTACACACTGAGAAGTTCCATTGACTTCAGTGGGACTTCTCAAAGTGCATTAAGTTAAGAAGATGTGTAAGCCTTTGCAGGATTGGGACCTTTGTGACCAGTCCTGCAGCCTTACTCTTCCTACTGCTAGATCAAGATTAGTTTGCTTAAAATATTTTTGTAAAAAAAATGCCAGGCCATTTCCCTAGACTTTTATTGTATATAAATGTGATGCGGGTGTTCATCCCACACTTGCCTGGAAAAGATTAATGGAGGCCAGATAGGCCAATTAACCTATTTACTCCTGGGAATTCTGCACCAAAAAATTAAAAATTCTGCAAAATTTTGCATATTTCTGCTCTGCTTCAGGGGACAGAACCTGCCTCACAAAGCCCTACCCCTCCAAGTGGGGTGGGGGGCACCGCAATAGCAAGTGAGGGGGACAGAGTCTCTCTTACTTGTCTGCACACAGGAAGGTGCCCAGCCTCGCCCCATCCCCTTAACATTTCTGCACGTGCGTGTGCGCACGCCCACACACACACACACACACACACACACACACACACATACATGCCCAGCCTAATTAGGGGAAGCTCACCTGTGTGGGAACAGATAGGGCTTTTATAAAGCCAGGCAGCTGATAGCAGAAAAGGGCTGCAGGGAAGTAGGCTGCAGTCACTCTCTGGGACGATGGAGTTGGGAGGCTGGCAAACCCAGAGAGTGGGGGAGAGCCAGAAGGTAAGGAAAGGGCTCAGGGAAAAGGTAGCAAGGTTCAGGAGGGTGCAGACCTTGGCTGCTGATTAGAGGGTCCCTGAGCTAGAACCTGGAGTAGAGGGCAGGCCCAGTTTCCCCTGCCAGCCACTGGAGAAGTGACGCCACAGTGAATGGGAAGATTGCCAGAGATTGCTAGTGAAGAAAGACTTAGATACCCCAGAAGGGGAAAACATGGATGGAAGGAGCACCTAGAGTAGCAGAGACAGAGAGAGAGCAGCAGTAGGGCAAGCAATAAGCAGCAGAAAGGGACCTTGGACCTGGAAGAAACTAATCCCCAGAGTGACCAGGAGGAGGCACCCCAGCGGTGAGTGAACCCAGTAACAATAGAGCAGGGGTGTCCAACCTGAGCCTGAGAAAGAGCCAGAATTTACCAATGTATGTTGCCAAAGAGCCACAGTAATACATCAGCAGCAACCCCCACCCCCGCTCCCAGCGCCTCCCGCCCACTGGCAGCCTGGCCCATCAGCGCCTGCACCTCCCGATCAGCTGTTTCCTGGTGTGCAGGAGGCTCTGGAGGGGAAGGGTGAAGAAGCCAGGGCACTGCAGGCTCAAGGGAGGGGGCGGGAAGGGGTGGAGTGGGGGCAGGGCCTCTGGGAGAGCCAGGGGCTGAGCAGTGAGCACCCACAGCACACTGGAAAGTTGGCGACAGTAGCTCCAGCCCCAGAGTCGGTGCCTATACAAGGAGCCGCATATTAACTTCTGAAGAGCCGCATGTGGCTCCGGAGCCGCAGGTTGGCCACCCCTGCAATAGAGTTTAGCTTGTTTGTTTTGTTCTGTTAAAAGATAAACTTTGGCTTTTACTCTCATATGTTACTATGGGCTTTAGCAATGTGTTGTTTCCAATTTAAATCAGAGTTATAAACCTTAGATTTATAATTATTAAAGTAAATTTGCACTGAGTTAGAATAAGCGATTCACCCTGTGAGCATGTGCATTTCATGGTACTTAGTTCAAATGTAATTTTAAATGTAGTACTTAGTGTTTTCCCCCCTCATTTCTCATTTGTAAATTGCAGCCATCAGGCGCCACTAACTTTCATTTCATGGGCTTAGTTATAGAAATACATTTGTTATACAGAAATTGAGCCTAATTTTTGGCCTGCCAACAAGGCACCCAGCTCAGTGGCAAGTGATTCCTTGCTATCATACTTGTCTTCCTTTGCTGTCTGTCTCCCTTCAGGGCTCATGCCATGACTTGCACTGTCACATGCGCTCACCTGTTGTTCTTCACCTTTTATTTCTGTATTTGTTTGCTTGACTTATTCCAGATCTTGACTCTTTTTAATGTAGTTGCTCCAAGCAAGCTGCAAATTACTGGTAATACTAGAGGTCTCATTTAAGCCTACAGATACAGCATGGAAGCTTGAGAGCATCCAGATATTGACCCCATGAACATGGCTAAGTGTACCTTGTAACAGCTTCTCAAACTAAGTAGCCCAAAACATCTGGCAGTCTTAAAAGTGTCATTTGTGCCATACCCTCAGATCATTTCCATGTCCTTTTTCCTATTGACTAGGAATCATAATTCCATTAAAAAGAAAGGGAGTACTTGTGGCACCTTAGAGACTAACCAATTTATTTGAGCATAAGCTTTCGTGAGCTACAGCTCACTCCGATGAAGTGAGCTGTAGCTCACGAAAGCTTATGCTCAAATAAATTGGTTAGTCTCTAAGGTGCCACAAGTACTCCTTTTCTTTTTGTGAATACAGACTAACACGGCTGCTACTCTGAAACCTCTAATTCCGTTAGACTTTTGTGGCGCCTCCCTTATTTATTTAACACTGAAGAAAAAGTCACTGACCGAAGTTAACCCTGACCTCAAACAATGGTCCTTACCTAAAAGATTGGATGGCATGCCCTTTCTTGCCGATCCTCTGGATATATATGTTAAATTCAGAGTATGCAGTCAAAACTGCATTTTATTAAATGAAGGAGCCCAGATAATCATTTGATTTAAAATTACTGCCTTGTTGATTGCAGAAGGAAAGCACGTTATTCCTCCTAGTGTACACAAATATAGCTACATCTGGCTCAAATGATTGAAATCATTCAGTGTTTACCACTTGACAAGTGCTGTAGTGGTGGTGGTGTGTCAGCAGCTACAACAGCTTGTGTGATTTTCACACTGGAAAAGTTTTCAAAATCTAAAGCAGAAGATAAGGGGTATTTATGAGGAAGAATGCAATAAAATAACCCATTTTTCAGTGGATCAGAGGAAGAGGCTCTGAACACCGTCTTCTTAGAAATTCAACTGCATATCAGTGAAGGTAAAGTGGATATAAGAAAAATGCCATGTGTATGGAAAACATTAGGAAAGGTCATATATTTCAAGAAAGAATATTGTTTACAAGGAGTGTTAATAGGTTTCAGGGGAAATGTTAATTTTTTTTTCCTGGCTGAAATAGCTACTGTAAGTTTTTAATGGTTAATCATTCATTCTTGAATTTTTATATTAAGCATTTCATATTACTTTATTGACTTAACTTTTATGCTCTTCTTCATTTTGACAGTAAAGAATGACCAGGCAATACTCTTTGAAAATTGGAGACCATTTGCAGCTGCTCTCTGCTGAGGAAAGTGAATAATAGGGTGCCCTCAAGGAATTTCAAAGGTATCACTCAACAGAAACTTTTGTGTCTGAAGAAAACTAGATCATTTTATCATGGTAGGCATACTGATATGTTTGCTTTAATAAAATGCCATATTTCTGCCTTTAATCTCTTGTCAACCAGCTATTAAAACCCCAAAGTGTATGTGTGCAGCACATGTAAAAACACTTGTGGTTTTGAGGTTGCCACAGAATATAATAATAAGGCATGTAATTTGTGTTTTGTGAACAGCCTGAAATAATTTATTGAGTAATGGAAAGAAGCAAAGAAGGGTTTTTTCCCTAGGTCAAGCCAGCAAACCTATTTAATTCAGTGACCCATGCAAATGACTTTAAATAAAATAACCTTACTAAACCCTGCAGAGTACTTTGAAATGACAGCCTTTGAAATTATGCTTATTTATTCCATGTAAATAAGATGAGCAACTTACATATTAAGGTTACAAGATAATTATTTGAGAATCTACCGTGTGGACCTGATTATTCCCTCCCCCTCCTGCAACCAGGCCTCCATAATTTTGCACCTGCAATGAATTGTGGCTGCGGTGAATTGCTCTTTCAATTGTGTGCCCACAATTCACGTGTCTTTTCTTGGCAATTAATTGAAGGTTTAAAATTGTGCCCACAAAAATGGAGGCTTGATCTGAAAATCAGGACCAGCAATTTTTTCTGTATAATAATTTTTATGGGTCAGATCTTGAAATCCTTATGGCATGTTTACTCAGGCAAAACTTGATGGAGGTTTGTCTGAATGAAAACAGAGGGAGGACTTGAGGATGTGGTTTTAATCATCATAATAAAATAACTTTATTCATAAAGTTATTCCATACGTGCTTGGGTGCCCAGGGCATTGCACAACATAATACAAATTAAAATATAAGAAATATGTTTTTAAAATCATGGTCTGAAAATTACCACGATAAAAACAAACAAGGGAATCCATTACAAAAACGATGATATTGGGCTACCCATAGTCATAAAAAACCCACATATTTGAATTGAAAACGTCTAGAGTTGGTTTTGTTATTTGTTGAAGTGGAGTGAGATGAATCAAAATGGATATTTAGGAAGACACAAGCTCACACCCTAGGGTCCTCCACAGACAAGGCACAAAAAGGGGCAGTGAGTTATATGGGCCTGTGGTGCCCATGCTCCAGGAATATTCAGGGCCCGGGGGCCCAGCTCCACCAATGTTCAGGGCTGGGTCTGTCCCCAGGCCCTGCCTGCCACCCCCGGGTGATTTAGAAGAGTCTGGGGGCCCCCCCGGCCGCTGCTGCCACCACCAGCAGTGTGGCGGGCTAAGGCGGCTTCCTGCCTGGCCTCGCTCCGCACTGCTCCTGGAAGCGGCCGGCACGTCCCTGCAGCCCTGGGGTGTGTGTCTCTGTGCGCTGCTCCCGCCCATGTCTCCTACCCCGAGCGCTGACTTCACAAGCTCCCATTGGCCAGGAGCTGCGGGAGTGGTGCCTGTGGGCAGCAGTATGCAGAGACCCCCCCCCAGCCCCCCTGCCGAGGAGCTGCTTCCAGAAGGGTGTATGTGTCGCTTTTAGGAGCTGCCCAAGGTAAGCGCTGCACCCCTATCCTGCACCCCAACCCCCTGTCCCAGTCCAGAGCCCGTATCCCGCACCCAAACTCCCTCCCAGAGCCTGCACCCCTCGTGCACCCGAACTCCCTCCTAGAGCCTGCACCCAAACTCCCGCCCAGAGCCATAGGCAGGTGTGTGTGGGGGGACTTGGACCCATTCTGGGCACCACCAAAAATTATACCAACCTGCCGCCCCTGGAAATTATCACATGCTAATAGGAGAGAGTGGGATCCCTAAAAGGTGAATGGCCTTGGAGCAGATACCATTGCCAATGAAGCTGAAGGAGAAGATATAGCTTGGGCCTATACTGCTAATAGCTCTCTCTCTACACTGTTCTTTATTTTACAATATGCCTATCATGTCACCTCTTGTTCATTTAATCTCTAAATAGTCCTAACCTTTTCAGTTGCTCCTACTACTCCTCCATGCCTCTAATAATTTCTGTTCCCCTACTCTGGATCTTTCTGTTTCTGCTGCATTCTTCTTCAGATGGGGTGACTAAAAAGGAGCAAGGAGAAGTACCAACATCAATATGTCTAATTGTATTATCACATTTTCAGTATTATTATCTCTCTCTTAATAGAACCTAGCATCATATTTTCCTTTTTGACCACAGCTGCTCATTAACAGTATATTTTCACTGAGCTGTCCACTGCTTTTTTCCCCCCTCAGTGGTTGCAGTGCTCTGTCTTTTTCCTGAGTGGAGACAGCCAATTTAAACATGTTCATGTGTATGAGTAGTTCGAATTTTCCTTCCAATGTGCATATCCTTGCATTTGTCTATGTTGAATTTCCTCTGCCATCGGATTGCCCGGTTGCCTAGCTTTAAGACCTTCTGAAGTTCCTCATCATCTTTTCTAGTCTTGACTAACCTACATAATTTAAGGTTGTTCACAGATCTTTACACTCTAATGCTCCTCTCCTTTTCCACATAATAAATATATTAAAAACACTAAATAAATTCTTTTGACACCCAACTACTCATCTTTTTTCAGGTTAAAAATCGACCATTTATTCTTATTCATAACTAGTTTCTAAATCATGAAGGAGCATTACCGCTAATGTATGAGTACTACCCTTTCTGAACCTCTTGTGAAGGACGTGAGCAAAGCTTTTTGGAAGTTCAAATATATTCTATATTCTGTGACTTGTATTTTATTCACTATTATTGTGACTCCCTCAAGTAATTCTAATGCATTTGAGAGCCACAATTCCCCTTTACAGAAGCTTTGGGTTTTTATAGCTCCTCCTTTGATTTTTGTTTCACCTGATACTGAAGTAAGGTTCACGAGTCTATCCTTTCCAGGATCACTACTAGCATCTTTTCAGTCACATTTTATATTAATGATATGTCTATAAAATGGTTTATTAAGAGTTAATAAGTGATTGACAATTTATAACAACCGAGTAACCATTTATTAGAATCCAACAAGTCATAGATTGCGTATAGTCATGGCTTGTAACCATCTAAAATACGTTCTGTTGATTGGCTTTTAACCTTCTATAAAACATGCTACTCGTTGTTTAACCTGCTTATAACATCTATTAATTAATTAATTTATTAATCCTTTTATAAACTATTGAGTGTTCCCTGGTCATCTTTTTATTAGTAGCTCAACCACTTCAGGCAACATTTTCAAGGGCATCTAAGCCTCCGAATTGAGTTTTATGTTCCAATGGCTTTCAGTGGGACTTAGGGTTCCAAGTGACTTCAGTGCTTTTTGCAAAATGTTATCTTTCATTCCTAAATTCCAATCTGGTCCTGCTAATTTGTTTAAAATACCGATTATTTCAATGTGTCATCTTCTGACAGTGTTTCATCTTCAGTGCTAACAGAAGTATTCTTTTACTGCTGTACATTGCATAGATTTGCTCATTAACTTCAGTGAGTAAAAACGTAAGCATCTGAATAATTGTACACAGTTATGATGTTAGTAGTTCAAAATTATAAAATTTTACCACAAGTATATATTGTGTTAGGTTCATACAGTATCTCTGCTGAGCATGGCCGGCCCCCAACATTTTGGCACCTGAGTCGGGGAGCTCAAATGACACCCCCATGTCCCCTCACTTAGGCCAAAACTTAGAAAGGTCTCAGTTCTGCCTTCTTCCTCTTCTACTCCTCTCATGGTACTGCTCTGCTACCTACCCCAATAAAGGAGAACTAACAACTTAAAAGGCCTTGTTCAAAAATTTTAATCTCTTAACTTTCAAATGCCTGAACAGCAAATGTAACTTTTCTTGTCTGCATAGTAAACACTGGCATTTTTATCTGTTTGAATAATCAGAGTGGTGCTTTCCATGCCTTCTTGGTTGCAAAGATTTGAACTGCTTCCTGCTGAAGGCCCACAGTCTGGGCAAATTCATGCTCTATTGAGATGGTTGCAAGGCCAACCAGCCTATCCTGTGTCGTGGAGCGGAGATGTGTTTTTATCAACTTCAGCTTGGAGAAGCTGCGTTCTCCACTGGCAACTGTTACAGGAAGTGTTAGAAGTATGCGCAGAGCAACAAAAGCATTTGGAAAGAGGGTGGTCATCTTATTTGTGCACATATATTCCAGAACAGCCTTTGGAGTTGATCCTGCTGAAATGTATCTTGAAAGGGCTTTCAGTTCATCACCTAAATCACTCGCATCAATATTGCGCATGTCATTATGTGTCAACAGTGTCTCTAGTGCCCTGCATTGCTGGTGTAGGTCTTCTTCAGGCATAGTGAGGAATTTTGGAATATCGTACAACATCCCAAATATACTGCTGTGTTTCTTGAGCTGCATGAAACATTCTTCAACTGACTGTATTGCACAATCTAGCACCTGGTTAAAAAATTCAACTTTGAATTGTTGTTTGGGGTCTCTTATGGGATTATTCTGTGCCTTGTAATCAAAATGTCATCTTCTTTGTTGACTCTTGTATTCTTGAATGGGTGGGAAAATAGCTTCAGTGTGAAGTTCCTCTGCCAACTTCTGTGCACTCTTCAGAACGTTTTGAAATTCCTCATCTGACCGGTAAGACTGTAGGTATGACTTTGCTTTGTCCAGTTCTTCCATTGCTCCAGCAATATCAAGGTCAACACCTTGGAGTCTCTTGCTTACATCATTTATTTCAAACACTATGTCATGCCACAACACTAAGCCACACAGAAATTTGAAGTTATGTATGTTTTTGGTGATTCCATTTCCTTCTGCCACTGTTCTCCTACGAACAGTTCCTGTCATAGCATTATCCTCCATAATGGCAACTATGGCATCATCTATCTTCCCAATTTGGTGTTTGATAGTCTTTATCGCCTCCACTCTACTTTCCCATCATGTGGCACTCAGTGGTTTCAGTGTCAGAGAGCATGTTCCCAGATGTTGCTTCAAAATTTGCCATTGATGAGTTGATGCAGAGAAAAATACATAGATGCTTTGAATTACATTTAAAAACTCAGCAGCCTCACTAGAAGCTGATGCTGCATCACTGACCACCAAGTTCAATGAATGAGAACTGCATGGGACAAAAAAAGCTCGAGGGTTTAACTCTCGGATCTGTGTCTGCACTCCTCTGTTCTTTCCTCTCATGTTGGCACCATTATCGTAGCCCTGACCTCTCACGTCAGCTATCGCAATTCCCGTATCTTCCAGCTTTTTAAGAAGCACATTTGTCATACCAGCTCCTGTAGTATCATCAATGTCAATAAATTCTAGAAAATGCTCTCTGACAGTCACTAGGTTCTGTTGTTGTTACAAAACGCACCATTAAAGTCATTTATTCCATATGGCTGATGTCAGGAGTAAAGTCCAGAATAACAGAGTAATATCTTGCTGACTTCAGATCTGCCACAATTTTCTCTTTGACTTTTGATGCCAGTAACTGTATGGTCTCATTTTGAATTGTTTTTCAAGGTATTGGTGTGTGTACATTTCTTGGGTGGTGAGTCGTCTTAGATGCTCCTGGAGTACAGCATCAAACTCAGCCATCAGCTCCACAATTTTAAGGAAGTTTCCATTGTTTGGCATTGATTTCCATTGATCTGAAGTGCCACGCAATGTTAGGTTTTGGGTAGCAAGCATTCTCACAATGGCAATGAGCCCTTTCAGAACATTTTGCCAGTAAAGAGACTCTGATGCAATCTTCTCTTGATGCTGATCATCTATCGTGGCCTTTAACCTTAGTCCTGGTCTACACTATGAGTTTAGGTCGAATTTAGCAGCATTAGGTCGATTTAGCCCTGCACCCGTCCACACGACCTAGCCTGTTTTGTCAACTTAAAGGGCTCTTAAAATTGATTTCTGTACTCCTCCCTAGCAAGGGGTTTAGCACTAAAATCAACCTCGCTGGGTCGAATTTGGGGTAGTGTGGATGCAATTTGATGGTATTGGCCTCCGAGAGCTATCCCAGAGTGCTCCATTATGGCCACTCTGGACAGCACTCTCAACTCAGATGCACTGGCCAGGTAGACAGGAAAAGCCCCGGGAACTTTTGAATTTCATTTTCTGTTTGGCCAGCATGGTGAGCTGATCAGCACAGGTGACCATGGAGTCCCAGAATCGCAAAAGAGCTCCAGCATGGACTGAACGGGAGGTACTGGATTTGATCGCTGTATGGCGAGAAGAATCCGTGCAGGCAGAACTTCGTCCCAAAAGACGAAATAGCTGTCTGGCGTTGCAAGCTTCCAGAGGGCTATCGCCACTTGCTTGTGAACTGTGAGGGCTGCTCTCATCTTGGTATTCTTGCACTTCAGGGCAGGGGAAAGCAAGTCACAAAGTTCCATGAAAGTGCCCTTACGCATGCGAAAGTTTTGCAGCCACTGGGAATCATCCCAGACCTGCAATACTATGGGGTCCCACCGGTCTGTGCTTGTTTCCCGGGCCCAGAATCGGTGTTCCACAGCAGGAACCTGCCCCATTACCACCATGATGTCCAAATTGCCAGGGCCCGTGTGTTGAGAGAAGTCTGTGTCCATGTCCTCATCACTTTTGTGATCGCGCTGTTGTCGCCTCCTCGCCTGCTTTTGCAGGTTCTGCACATATCTGCAGGATAATGTGCGAGGTGTTTATAATGCTCACAACAGCAGCGGTGAGCTGAGCAGGCTCCATGCTTGCCGTGGTATGGCGTCTGCAGGAGAGCAGTGTTGCAGCGGAAGCGGTGAATGACGACGGATGCCACGAGAATAGATATTTATTCAGAATGATGAGAGGACCTGCGAGGTGGATTCATGGCACCAGGAGAACAGAGTTGTAGCAGAAGCAGTGGATGAGGATGACGGTTAGCAGTCCTACTGCACCGTCTGCTGACAGCAGTATGGCGTCTGTACGGAAAGAAGGCATGAAACGATTGTCTGCCATTGCTTTCACGGAGGGAGGGGCGACTGACGACATGTACCCAAAACCACCCGCAACAGTTTTTGCCCATCAGGCATTGGGAGCTCAACCCAGAATTCCAATGGGCAGCGGAGACTGTGGAAACTGTGGGATAGCTACCCACTGTGCAACACACTGAAAGTCAATGCTAGCCACGGTACTGTGGACACACTCTGCTGACTTAATATGCTTAGTGGGGACACACACAATTGACTGTATAAAATCGCTTCCTAAAAATCGACGTCTATACATTTGACCTAATTTCGTAGTGTAGACATACCCTTAGTCTCATCTCAAGCTCTTTCCACCTATGGAATGCTCTCTGGTGATTTGCTGCCTTCTCATGGCATGCCAGATTTCTAGCCAGTTTTTTCCAGTCCTTTGTTCTTGTAGAACCCATTAGATTGGAAGAGTTCGCAACAAAAACAGTGCGCAGCATTCTGGGTTTTTGAGTACATAAGCCATGGCCTCTCCACTTTGTCACCATTGGGGATTTCACACCAGTAACGTGTTGGACGGAAACCTCTATTTTCAGTGTCTTTGGGGAACATGAAGTTTTTCACTTCCTGTGGCCCATGCAGTACAAGGAAGTCCCTCAGGCTACTGCTCAAGTGGATCCACAGTCCTGGATCATCTAGACTTAAGGAACTAAACTCAGCAGCACCTGTTTCTTGCACCTCCACCACACTCTTCTCTGATCTACACTTTTCTTCAGGAATGTGCATGGTTACATCTATTTGAGATGGAGATATGGATCTGCAGTAGCTGCCAGGTCACCTGCACTCAGACTAGCTGGAAGATCAGGCATCTTCTCACCACTCACATCCTCACTGGGGCCGGAAGGCTCACCATGAACATTTGTGTCTATGTATCTCAGGAGAGCTCCTTCCTGCTTAGATAGAAAAGCTTCCTTTGCTTTTTCTTTTTCTCAATGCTGCCCCAGAAGGGCGTTTTCTTCTTTCACTCATGACTGCTGTTCTGTGCCAGCCACAGTAGCTCTCAACGCTCAGTTGAAAGGGACAAATAAGCAGGCTGGTAGCAGGGCCTGAGTGAGGGAAGATATCAGCATCTTAAGGGCCTAACTGGCTCCTACTACTTCAGTTCTCCTCAAGTGGGTTCAGGGAAGCAGCAGGAAACAGGAAGCTCCCTGAGAAGCTGGTGTTAATCAGTCCAGGCTCCTGGGGGTGCTAGAGAGGTACATAAGAGGCTCCTCCTCCTCTCTCTCCCTGTAGCTCCTGCTGCTTTCTGTTATTCCCTCTCACCTTTTCACCTGCCTGTTATGTCTCTTGTGCCCTCCTTCCTCCAGCACAGCACTCCATCATCTCTGTGCATCTAGAGCAGAGAGAATACATATGCACCAGCAGCAGACACAATTTTCTACGCTCTGGGTCCTAGTGGTTCCCTCCCCCCCTCCCCCCCAGTCTGGCACCTGAGGCACCCGCCTCAGTTTGCCTCATGGTAAGGCCAGCCCTGCTTCTGAGTTTGTTGCTGCCAAATTAGTGTGTGTGGTGAGGGTTAATAAATTACATGACTGGTGTTGGGGAAGTAGCACAACTTTTTTCTTTTTGGTCTGTCTTTGGTCTGTAATTCTTTACATTAGGATTATTTTTTGTCACATGATTTTTGCTAACAATTTTTATATTTTCATTTGAAGATGACAGCAGATCTGGCAAACTGTTGATAAGCAACTGAACTCCTAAGAAAGGGATGTAGAAATCTGCCTTTCAAGATTAACTCAGAGAGAAAGGCATGATATTTTTCAGTTTTCCCAAAATGTAAATGAAGTATTCTTTGATGGTTACAATCTGAGAAGACCCAGAAAATAGGAAATCAGGATGACTTTACAACTAGAGCTGACTGAAGGATGGTGATTCCATTCTGAGACAATTTTTGAGATTTTGAAATTTGTTTCCTTGGAATAAAAACAAAACCTTTTGAATGTTTTAGCAAAAATTGTGTGTGTGGGTGAATTAGAGCAGAATTTTTTCATTCCAAATCAGGCAGAGGAGGGACTTCAACCTTGGGTTTCCCACATTAGGCCAATTACCCTAACCACCCAGCTCTAGAATTCCTGTTTTTTGTCTAGGCCCCAAAAACCAGTTTCCATGAACCGTTCATCTCCACAAAAATGTTTTGGCTTCAATGAAAGAGCGTGTTTTGTCAAAAATGTTCGGACCAGCTCTGCTTCCAACATTGCATTTCACAAGCGTCTTTTTACATTCCTCTGTCATCCTTTCAAACGGACTCATTTGGATTACATTTGGAAACAGAGCCAGTGAAGCAAAACTAATGTAGGTATGTTAGATGCTTATGGATTGCTTCCTGGGAAAACTGAACCACAGTCTCTGCCATCTCTGGCCAAGTGATCTGTTAGTAGAAGAGGACACTGTTCCTAAATGCTGTGGCACTGTGGTTCTTTTGGGATAATATATATATATATTTTAAATTTTGGTAATCCTAGGTTGGGTAGCCTTACTCAGTATCAAGGCCCTGACCTACAACCCTTGCTGACATGAGCAATCCTATTCACCGCAGTGGGACTGCTTGTGTGGGAAATGGAACCTCATGGAAATAAGTAAGGTGTTAAAGGTTCATGTCATAATGTTTTTATGGAGTATTGAGATTGGGGTGAGCAGTAGAGGACAGGAAAGATGGTCCTATGAGTAAGGCACTGCCTTGGGACTTGGAAGAAATGGGTCGAGTTCCTGACTTTACCACAGACTTCCTGTGTGACTTTGGGCAAGTAATTTAGTCTCTTAGTGCCTGAGTTCCCTGTTTGTAACAAAGGGATGATAATACTTCCTCTCACCCACCGTTTGTCCGCCTTGACTTATTTAGTGTAACCTCTTTGGGGCAAGGTCTGTCTCTTATGTTATATATGTACAGTGTCTACCAGAATGAGGTCCTGATCTTGGTTGATGCCTCTAGGCTCTACCATAGAACAGATTTTTAAAAATGATATAGTGGATGGTAGCCTTTTATCTCTTCAGATCTGCACTCTAATGCCTTGAGTTAAAAGGAGAGAATACTGTGGTCTCATTATAGTCCTCATTTCTGTAGAGACCCTGCTCAAAACAGGCCTATAACTGGGATGTCACAGGGAGTGTTTGGCTCAGGATTGAATTGCAAAGTACACCTGAGAGGTGTGCAAAAATGTTGAAAACTGTACAGGGAAACTTGCACAGCATCAAGCTCACACTATGTCTAGTGTTAGTGCGATTGTCAGTGGCTTTCTGTGATGTCCTGTCCCTTTAAATGTTCAGGGGAATGTGTGTTTTTCCCCACCTCCCCAGTGCAAAGTCTCGCTTTTGCATTAGCTTCAGTTTTGCGATCAGAACAATAAAGTAAGCACAGCAGATAGCTGTGTTTCTGTCCGCTCCCTATGTATCTGTCTGTCTATTTCCTTCTCTGCTGGCTCCAGAAATATAATGTGGGTGGTGAGGGCCTTCTGTCCCACAAGTGTCCAGTGCTCCCATTGACTGGATGAGAAGAAGCAGCAGCAGCAAGCAAATACTATGAAAAGGTGACCAAAGTTCACTTAGTAGCACGGGGTGACAGACTGCTGGTTCTGCTCCTGGGACAGTGTGAACCAGCCAGCTAGAGAGGAAGACAAAGATAGAACAAAGGAATAGGCTGCTGTCCTGATGTGTACAAACGAAGCAGTGGATGTAAATAGGCAGCCATATTGACTAACCATGTCCAAGCAGAGAAACAGCTGAACCTGCACTGAGGGTCTATAGCCAGCAGAGGGAGCCCAACTGCAATCAAAGCAATGTATAAACCCACACCCAGCAGAGGGTGATCTAGCGCAGATAGTGCACAATTTAAAAAAAAATCCCTGTGGAACAGACAGTGTCCAGGAGGCGTGAAGTCTAACAGGAGAACAGAGAAATGGCACTTTTTATAAGCAATGCTGGTGAGTTGATGACAGCTGAGAATCATGGATGATGTACCTTGAATGCTTTGAGCAATTTGTAAACTGCAACACCATTCCAGATGGACAAGTTTCAGCCATGTTGACAGTGATGGGTCAGAAAGCATACAGACTGCCGTGTGACCTGTGCTCTCCAACCATGCCTGGAACTGCCATGTACACCGCAATTACTGCAGCAATGCGGGAACATTTTTCTCCTACCCCATTACTGATAGCAGAATGGTATTGGTTTCATCAGAGACATCAGGGAAATGGACAGTCAGTACCACAGTTTGTTGCTGCCTTAAGGAAGTTGTCAGAACATTGTCAGTTTGGACAATCATTAAGTGATGCCCTGCATGACCAGTTAGTCTCTGGATTATGCAGTGACCAGGTCCGGAAGACGTTATAGACTGCATCAGTGCTTGCATTCAAAAAGGCTGTTGAAGGTAGCAGTTGCAATGGAGACCACAGAGAAGGATTCTCTGGAATTTAGTGTAAATCAAAAAGTTCACCTCCTGAATTGATGAGACAGAAGACCATAGGGACATAAGGAATTTCTGTGTGGCTGTTGTATGCAAACTACACACTCTAAAAAGGATTGGTGGGCATGTAAGTTTATTTGCAGAAAATGCCAGAATAAAGGACACATTGCTGTGACCCGTTGCACATTTCAATGACCAGCAACACAGAGTAACTGTACATCCAGGAATAAAGATATGAAGACTGAACCTAAGAAAGGATCGAAGTTGGGAATTCATAATGTGGAAAAAGAGAAGAGCTCTAGTGACACTAACAAAGACCTAGCACTACATGTCTTATCAGAAGCTAGAGTCAGAGATGGCATCTGGGTCACACCCTTGATTGAAGGAGTTTCTACAAGAATGGAACTTGAAATGGAGCTGCTGTTTTCTGTGTCTACTTATCACCAGACTTTATCACAAGTTCCTCAGGAAGAAACCTCCACGATTTTGTAGACTTACGCCAGAGAACAAAAGGGATACTTCAGGTGAAAGTTCAATTAGAAGGACAATCAGTTGTTTTTCCCTTGTATGTCATTGAAGAGAAGTACCCACCATTATTTGGCAGATCTTGGCTTGAGAAACTCAAGGTGAATTGGAATTGGATCAAGGCAATCATGAAAGCACCTAAAAATATTCAAGAAATACCAGACAGACATGCCAAAGTTCTTAAAAAAGAACTTGGACAGATGAGCAACGTGTTGGTGAAGCTCACTGTTAAATCTGGCAGCCAAAATATTGCACTCCCAGAGTTGTGCCTTATGCACTGAAGCCTCGGGTGGAATCTGATTTGGACTATTTAATGAACATCGGAGTCTTGTCACCAGTTTCACACAGTGAGTGGGCTACAGCCATCATACCAGTGATCAAGAAGGATAGCATAGTCTGAATTTGTGGAGATTTCAAAGTGACACTGAATCCAGTTTTATGTGCAAACCAGTATCCACTGCCTCATGTTGAAAATTTGTTTGCTATTCTTAGTGATGGACAGTGTTTCAGTAAATTGGATTTGCTCAATGAATACTTACAAATGGAAATTGATCTGGCATCTCACAATCAACACACACAAAGGCTTATTTTGGTACAGGTTGCCTTTTGGTATCACATCAGCACCTGCTCTGGTCCAGAAAGCCACAGATGAGATTCAGAAGGTACTGAATGGAGTTCAATGCTATTTGGATGACATCCTTGTTATTAGACAGGTTCAATAGAATCATCTTCAAAATTTGGATACTGTCTTGCAACATTTGGAGGATCATAGAATGAGAGTACATCAAGACAAATGTGCGTTTTTCAAACATTCAGTTGAATACTTTTGACGTGTAAGTGATGCCATGGGCTTAAGGAAATTGCCAGAAAAATAGAAGGCAGTTCTTCAAATACCACCACCAGAGAACGTGTCACAGTTACATTCATTCTTAGGACTGTTTAACGACTATGGAAAATTTTCTGTCTAATCTGGTGACAGTATTGAAACCTTTATGTGAACTGTTACAAACAAAGAAAAAATGGAAATAGACTGAAATGTGAATGTGCATTTAAGGAAGCAAAAGAAAAACTCTTGACACCAGCAGAAATTCCTACACATTTTGATGCTTCCCTACCATTGCAGTTGGCTTGTGATGCTTCACCATATGGAGTGGGTGCCATTCTTTCTCACATTTTTCCTAATGGAATGGAGAAATCAATGGCCTTTTCATCACAAACATTCGCTACTCTTGAGAAGAACTATGCACAGAGTGAGACACTCTGAGCATTATCTTTGGAATTTGGATGTTACCTCTGTGGTAGAGATTTTACCTTGCTGATGAATCATCACCAGTCACTTTCAATTTTTGAACTGAAACATGACATTTCATCAATAGCTTCTGCTCGTATACAACGATGGGCATTGCTCCTTTCAGCTCATTCCTATACTATTCAGTTCCATAAAGGGACTCAGCAGAGCAATGCTGATGGACTGTCACACCTGCCATGCCCAATTTCTCATCAACCCAAAGAAATTTCAGGTGAAGTGTTCTATCTCAGTTTGGTGGATAGGTTACTCGTCAACATCAGAGACATTAACAAAGAAACAGCTGAGGATGATGTGCTTTTTCTTGTGAAGGGGATGGTAATACAAGGCACAATGTTGGATCAAAAGAATCCTCAGTTTACACAATTCGAGTCATGTCAATGTGAATTATCTGTGAATCATGGTTGTGTCTTGGCGTTGTATGGATGAAGGATAAAGTCCGGAGTCATGTCTGGTGGCCAGTGATTGACAAAGACAGTAAGAGGAAAGCGAAGTTGTCAAGGCTAAATCCCCACTCTGTCACTCTGAGTGAAGAAGTGGGGGCCCGCAAGGATTTTAAAAATTAATACTGGCCAATCCAGGCTTGTATTACACTGCCAAGGTTACAGCTTTTCTCTGACCTAAGCTTGGTAAACGCTGCCCCCACCCAAATGCAAAAAAAAAATCCCTTTGAACCCAGGAAGGAGCACTGGGAATTCTTCCCTGTGGGGTACACTCAAGCCCTTTCACTCCCGACCCCCTCCGGAGAAGAGTTGAGAAAGAAAACACAGGAAAGTAGCTGTGGCTACCAGCTGATCAAACAACATGCACAAACCCTTAGGACACCAAAAATCCAATCATGATTTTAAAAAAGGTAAATTTTATTAAAAACAAAAAGGAAAAAATTACATCTGGAACTTAGGCTTTTTGCTAGATCTTAAAAGGAACAGTTACAAAAATTAGGCACCCAAAATAGCTTTCTTGGGGGTTCAGCTTAAAGGTTAAAGGTTACAAGCAAACAAAAGCATCAGGGGTTAGCATAAAGGAGATCCACAAGCCAAAATAAAAAATAAACCTGATTGTGTCTAACTAAACATTCCCTATCCAAATAATTTCTTCTAGGTATGGAAGATGAATTTTCATACCTGGTTCAAGCCCTAGACAGCATTGCTGCTCCGTTCTTGCAGCCCAGAGAACACAGACAAAGGGAAAATTTGTTTCCCAATTTTAAAAAGTTCTACCTTCCCATTGGCTCTTTTGGTCAGGTGCCCACTTCTTTTCTTTTACCTGTGGACTTGTTAACCCTTTACAGGTAAAGCAAGCAGAGAACAGACCAAGAGGGATTTTACAGCTAACTGCTTGGCTGGGTGTTCATCAAAGGGAGCTACTCCCCCCCCCCCCCCTTCACGTATCACAAAAGTGCTGTACTACGTCAGCAAATTCAGCGTGATCCTGGCCCAGCTTATCTACACTGTTGATCGTGGCCTCAGACTCCTTGGAGTCGTATTCATGTGGATTTTGCAGGACCTTTAGAAGTTTTGGTCATAGTTGACGCTGATTCAGAATGGTCAGAAGTTTTCAAAATGACTTCTATTATGGCTGTTAAGACCATTGAACATCTTTGTACCTTGTTTAGCCAGTTTGGTTTATAGTTATTGTTACTATGGTTACTGAGTGACAATGGACCTCAATTCTGTTCTGAAGAATTTCAGAAGTTCCCAGCTCCAAATCGAATTCAGCAGGTATGTGCCACATCTTACCATTCTGCTACAGACTAGCAGTATGCTTTGTACAAACACTTTAACATGCCTTAAAAGCTAAGAAGTTTTTTTCTGAGTCATCAGCAGAAATTGGACAATTTCTTGCTTGTCTACAGGAACAGACTACATGTTACTACCCAGGAGTCACCTGCAACCCTTTTCTTGAAGCAGTCTTTTCATACCAGTTGGTACCTGTTATGATCTGATGTTGCCTCACATGTAGCCAAATCCCAAGCTATGCAAATTGATTGACAGCATGAGACTCATCATCGTTCTTTTCAAGTTGGAAAATTAGTGTGGACTTGCAGCTATGTTCTGGAAAGAAATGGGTACCTTGAGAACTTGTAAAATTCATGGGACCTGTTTTCTCTGTGATAAAACTATTAGATGGTATTTTATGGAAATGACATAGGAACCAGTTGCAACCTTGACTAGTACTGGAGTCCAGTGACATTCAGTAGGACTCTCTGTTCTTCCCATCAAACCTCCTTTTGTTACAACTCCTAATTTTAACAACATGGTGGAAGAAACTTTGGTATCAGACCCAGCTGATTCCTTACCACCAACTGTTCCCATTGCTCAGGATGTTGCCACACCACCATCACCACGTTATCCCAAAAGAGTGTGAAAATTAGTTATGTGACTGAACTTATTACGTTGTTTAGTTAGTGAGTTGCTATCCCAGGGCAGAATAATCCCCTGTATATTAAGAATCTGTGGTAGTCCACTGGCAACTTTTGGTTAGGTTATATTGTGTTTCAGGTTAACCATGCAAACGATAAGATATGTGTGTGGAAAGTTTTTAAAAGTAGATTAAAGGAATGTGATGTCTTATCCCTTTAAATGTTCAAGGGGCTCTGTGCTCTCCCTCACCCCCAGTGCAAAGCCTCACTTTCATGTTAGTTTCAGTTTTGTAGCCAGGACAATAATGCTCTGTTTCCAACAGCTCCCTCTGCATCTCTGTCTGTCTCCTTCTCTGCTGGCTCCGGAAACATAACACTTTCATTATCAATACATTTACTCTTAGCATTAACAGTAGATACAAAGACTTACAAGGCTAGCATAAAAAACTTACAGTGCATTGGGGTGTGTGCTTTGTGTAAGGGTAAAGGATATCCTCATTCTTTTAGATTTAGACAATGTTTGTTTAGTTATTTATTACTCGTATTGCGGTAACACCTAGAAGCCCCAGTCATGGACCAGGACCCCATTGTGCTGGGCCCTGTACAAGCACATAACAAAAAGATGATTCCTGCCACAATGAGCTTACAGTCTAATAGACAATAGGTGGATATAACACATGGAGCAGAGTAAGGTAACAATAAGACAAAACTGGCTAGCATGAAAAAGCAGTGCTGCCTAACTGTTGCTCTAGCCAACAGCAATACTTCTGGCTTCCAGAGGTTGAGAATGAAATAGCTCTGAAGCATCCAGCTGGCAATATCCTTCAAGTGTTCCTCCAGCGCAGAGACTTGACATGAAGGGTGCACTAGGCCAGAGAGAGAAAACTGTGTCATCAGTGCACTGAACCTCTACAACCATGTATACAAATGATCACGCGAAACACGTTTCATCTATATCCTAGTCTTCCAGCTATGACTAGAACTGCTGTAGGGCATGCTGAGCTTTATTTGTCTAGCACTGATATTTTCTTTGATATTGGTGGTTTGTATCTCACATAGCAAGTGTAAAGTATTAAGTTGGTTGAACCATTTATTTTAGAAAGAAGGCGGCTTTGGAAGACTCAGCTGGAAAAATTGAAGTCCTGGTGAAACGAGCCCTCTATGTGGTGTGAAACTAGCCTTACCTACTGATTTTTGTTGCTACTGCATTGTCTCACCCATAATGCGCAAACAATATATATATAGATGCCAAGGTCTGTGCTTAACACCCTGATAGTGCAAAAAAAAATTACTGTATGTGTGATGTCAGCCAGATAATTTTACTGTAAGATCTTTACATTTTTAATTTCTTTCACTTTTTATGTACACACGGAGAACTATGGTCAGCATAGAAACAAGAGAATAAAATTTTCTGGGGGTCAGGCCAGTAATGTGCTAATAAATAGCTGCTGGAGGGAAAAATTCTCTACTCTTCCACAGACTTCTTGTGTGATCTTGGGCAAGTCATTTAGCCTCTCTATGCTTCAGTTCCCCCATCTGAAAATGGGACTAATAAGACTTCTCTACCTCACAGAGGTGTGAGCATAAATACATTAAATGTTTAGTCATTCTTGAAAATGAAGGTAGAGTTGTTTTTTTAGTTATTTCTTGCAACTTTCTGCATGTGCGTACATTACACTTTTGTTTTTAAAGAAACAAATGGGTGATTATTACCCAAAGTGAATTTTGGGAAGGGCGGGGCAGAGGAAAAGAGAAGGAAAGAAGACAGAGTAGCTGTTCTAGGCTTTCTTGTAGGTACCCTAAAAAAATGGTCTTGAGGAGGGAATTGAAGAAGGAGAAGATAGCAGTCTTGCAGATCAGTTTGGGGAGAATGTTTTCCATGAGGTAGTGAGATGTGAAGATGTCTGTGAGAGAAGCAGACAAATTGGTGGCTATAGCTAGCAGTGTAAATCCAACACTATGACTATATATGTAATGTATAGTATATATCATAAATATACAGGATGAGATGCTCTAAGAGAATTCTCTATATGGAGTTTGCATGCCAGGATGAGGTATGCTAAGGTTGTTTTATGACAACTTTGTGGCCTCCTGATTCTGGCTGCTCCAAGGCCTGGAGAGCTCCCTGGCGTAAGTTAGACAGACCTGGAGAGCTGGCTAAATTATGGGCCCCCTCCTGGGGTTTTGGGCTGCAGCACTGCCCAAAATCTCCCCAGTGCTACATGCTGCAGCCTTGCTCTTGACACAATCCCTTCATGCTCAGCCCTGCCCTCAGCACACCCCTGTACCAAGACTGAGTAGGGGATCTTTGGGGATCTGTCTGAGCTTGGAGAATCCTCCCCTGGCTGGAGGTGGCTGTTTTATAGCCCCTATAGTCAGCTCCTGCCCTTTTGTGTGGCAGAAAGTGACTGGAGTGAGGATGAAGATCTCACTCCTAATAAATAGAACAATTCACTTCTACCTATTTTATTGAAGAAGACAAGTTAATAAAGACAATGGTTTAGATTTTGTCTGGCTGATAAAGAATACTCTCTGCTTGCATTATGTTTTTATGACTTGAAATGTTTTTTTTCCTAATCCAGTGCTAACTTTTGTGGAAGAATAAACACATTTACTTTGCTTTGCCTTTTTAAAAAAACTTATTCAGAGATTGATTCCTGATGCCCACCTTCTTTCTTGCTGGAAATGTCTGGAGAAATCTTTTTCCCCCCCATGTTATTCAGCCAGCTGCTGTAACTTGTCTCACAGGACAGAAAGCAGAACTTTTTAAAGCAATTCTGTGATTGCACATCACTAACTTAATACTGAAGTTCAGTTTATTTTTAAAAAAAATAGGCAGCTTAAAACATAATTATTAACTTAACAAAGCGAGGCAAGAGCAGCATCCAAAGAATTCATGTTTGAAGTAACTGATAATCCTTTAATTGCTACTTCTCAGTAAAATTCAGAATATGTTAGAGAAGGCCTTTATTTAAAAATGCCACATGCACATCAAAGGTGCTTTTCTTGTCTTTTATACAGTAGCTTTCTTTCAAATAAAGAACTCCCTCCCCCCCCGCCCCCCCAGAAATGGAAAAGCAATTCCATTGTACGCTGAAGTCAGTTCATTTCTGTTCTAAAGTAAATGCTGGTTTTTGGCAGCCCGTAGATGGAAACGTGTTTAACATTGGAAAGGTGAATTGCCATTGCAGCAAGAACTGGAAGCAGGTGTCAGCATTAGGGAATTATTGTCTACTCTTTTGTGAGTGGCTCCTTGTTACAGGGTTTTGAACTTGACGTTGCCAAAGTTTAGAATGACATTTTGTTTTCTTTCACCCACTGATCTTTGTAAAAATATAATGCAAAGGAAATTAGCTTTACTGAAGGTATATATAATAAAAACGTGTGTGTATGTATAGTTTTAAGTATCCTAACTGGAACCATAAATTCCACAGACACGATGATACCTTGTTGTTAGCAGAACAGTCTACTTAGCTTCCTGAAGAGCAACTTCATTATTTTGGGCTGATGAAAAAGATAGGAAATGTCAAGGGGGGGAAATTGCTGTGAGAATTGTTGTTTTTTCAGTTGAGATTTAGCACAACACGTGAATGTCACCTATGAACTACATTACTTTCTTTGGGATCTACAAACTCACCTAATGGAGAACTCCTACAAAATTTAATAAGGATTAAGCCAGAGTTTCTTTAGAAATCAGTCTACAAACCTAAAGTATTTAATAGAAGATAACCTGTGTGTATGTTTTTTGAACCATCCTATACAATTCCAGAGAAGGGAATATAATTGTCTATTCAACTCTAGAAGATGGTTTAAAAAAACAGAGAAGTGTTTTTTAAATTAAATTCAATAGGACTTTTTCTCTAAAGGGTCAGCAGGAACCGCTGAAGGTTTTGGTGAAATGCTGAATATTGTACATCATGAAATTCAGTATGTCCCTAATTCAGCACGACGCTTAGGATATGTCTACAGTGCACATGCACTCAGTGTGACGTACGGAGTACGTACATGGCACCTTTTCCCTAGTATGCATATAAAGTGAGTAGTCAGAGAGGCACTGCTTATGCAAATAAAGACATGCCAAAATCTTGGGGTATGTGCCCTACAGGAATCTCTGTGCACCCAGCCGGTGCCTCCCCTGTCTACACTGCTGTTTTCAGCAGCATAAGTGTCCTGCTGGCTCCCTGCTGCTGGAGCCTTTCCCTGCCACAGAGAGAGAGGCTTGGGCGGGATAGGAGGGCAGGGGGCAGAGGGGAAAGACTGCCAAAGCTGCTGTTGAAGCCTTTCCCCACTGTCTTCCCTCCATCAAAGCCTTTCACTGTTGCGTATAGCTATTGTACATACCCTACATACTACCACCAATGTAGACAAGGCCTTAAGCATGTGCTTAATTACTTATTTGAATAGGGATATTTTTCTGAATTAGGGCCTATAGGGACAGCTTTCCTTTTCCTCACCTGATTTTTTGAATCCTGAAGCTACGCTTTCTTGTAAACCAGTACACTGCTTTTTGTTACAATGTTTTTTTTTCCCTTATGCTCCATGCATCCCATCAGTTTGTTGTAGCCTCCTGTTGCCTACAGCCTTATACTTGGATTGGAAGATCTTCGGGGCAGGGACTATCTCTTTCTTGTATATTTGTACAGTGCCTGGGACAGTGGAGCGAGGGGCCTCTAGGTGCTGCCACACACCTTTGATACTTAAATGTCATTATTATTATTTGTATGGTGCATTGTATTTGTAAAAACAGCAGTTCGGAGATTGTGTGGGCAAGGAGGCCAGCATTCCATGACCTAGCAGATGACATTCTGACCCTTGAATGGCTGAAAAACATCAACAACAAAAGAATGGCAAATTCCGTCCAGTTAGGAGTGCCCGCCTATGAGCAGTGTTTGGCCAGATGTTGTTCTTTCCATCTACCACTAGTTGTCACTCATGAAAACAAACTCAGGAGGGAATATTTCTGCACTTAAAAAATAAATGAACAAAAAGTTCCTCTTTTAATGATCAGATCAGGGAGCCCTGCGCTTTTCCTGTATTACCAGCCAGTGAGAGGAAGTAGGAAGTGTTCTGAGCCCTGGTCTACACTAGGACTTTAGGTCGAATTTAGCAGCATTAAATCGATGTAAACCTGCACCCGTCCACACGATGAAGCCCTTTATTTCGACTTAAAGGGCTCTTAAAATCGATTTCCTTACTCCACCCCTGACAAGTGGATTAGCGCTTAAATCGGCCTTGCCGGGTCGAATTTGGGGTACTGTGGACACAATTCGACGGTATTGGCCTCCGGGAGCTATCCCAGAGTGCTCCATTTTGACCGCTCTGGACAGCACTCTCAACTCAGATGCACTGGCCAGGTAGACAGGAAAAGAACCGCGAACTTTTGAATCTCATTTCCTGTTTGGCCAGCGTGGCAAGCTGCAGGTGACCATGCAGAGCTCATCAGCAGAGGTGACCATGATGGAGTCTCAGAATCGCAAAAGAGCTCCAGCATGGACCGAACGGGAGGTACGGGATCTGATCGCTGTATGGGGAGAGGAATCCGTGCTATCAGAACTCCGTTCCAGTTTTCGAAATGCCAAAACCTTTGTCAAGATCTCCCAGGGCATGAAGGACAGAGGCCATAACAGGGACCCGAAGCAGTGCCGCGTGAAACTGAAGGAGCTGAGGCAAGCCTACCAGAAAACCAGAGAGGCGAACGGCCGCTCCGGGTCAGAGCCCCAAACATGCCGCTTCTATGATGAGCTGCATGCCATTTTAGGGGGTTCAGCCACCACTACCCCAGCCGTGTTGTTTGACTCCTTCAATGGAGATGGAGGCAATACGGAAGCAGGTTTTGGGGACGAAGAAGATGATGATGATGATGATGACGAGGTTGTAGCTCACAGCAAGCAAGCGGAGAAACCGGTTTTCCCGACAGCCAGGAACTGTTTCTCACCCTGGACCTGGAGCCAGTACCCCCTGAACCCACCCAAGGCTGCCTCCTGGACCCAGCAGGCGGAGAAGGGACCTCCGGTGAGTGTACCTTTTAAAATACTATACATGGTTTAAAAGCAAGCATGTGAAAGGATTACTTTGCCCTGGTATTCGCGGCTCTCCTGGATATACTCCCAAAGCCTTTGCAAAAGGTTTCTGGGGAGGGCAGACTTATTGAGTCCTTCATGGTAGGACACTTTACCACTCCAGGCCAGTAACACGTACTCGGGAATCATTGTACAACAAAGCATTGCAGTGTATGTTTGCTGGCATTCAAGCAACATCCGTTCGTGTGTTATCCTCAGGAGAGTGAGATATAATCCATGGTCACCTGGTTGAAATAGGGTGCTTTTCTTCAGGGGACACTCAGAGGAGCCCATTCCTGCTGGGCTGTCTGCCTGCAGCTGAACAGAAATGTTCCCCGCTGTTAGCCACAGGGAGGGGGGAGGGTTGAGGGGGTAGCCACGCGGTGGGGGGAGGCAAAATGCGACCTTGTAACGAAAGCACATGTGCTATGTATGTAATGTTAACAGCAAGGTTTACCCTGAAAGAGTGTAGCCAGTGTTTTATAAAATGTGTCTTTTTAAATACCGCTGTCCCTTTTCTTTTCTCCACCAGCTGCATGTGTTTCAATGATCACAGGATCTTCTCCTTCCCAGAGGCTAGTGAAGATTAGAAAGAAAAAAAAACGCACTCGAGATGAAATGTTCTCCGAGCTCATGCTGTCCTCCCACACTGACAGAGCACAGACGAATGCGTGGAGGCAAATAATGTCAGACTGCAGGAAAGCACAAAATGACCAAGAGGAGAGGTGGCGGGCTGAAGAGAGTAAGTGGCGGGCTGAAGAGAGTAAGTGGCGGGCTGAAGAGAGGGCTGAAGCTCGAATGTGGCGGCAGCGTGATGAGAGGAGGCAGGATTCAATGCTGAGGCTGCTGGAGGACCAAACCAGTATGCTCCAGTGTATGGTTGAGCTGCAGCAAAGGCAGCTGGAGCACAGACTGCCACTACAGCCCCTGTGTAACCAACCGCCCTCCTCCCCAAGTTCCATAGCCTCCACACCCAGACGCCCAAGAACGCGGTGGGGTGGCCACCGGCCAACCAGCCACTCCACCACAGAGGATTGCCCAAAAAAAAGAAGGCTGTCATTCAATAAATTTTAAAGTTGTAAACTTTTAAAGTGCTGTGTGGCATTTTCCTTCCCTCCTCCACCACCCCTCCTGGGCTACCTTGGTAGTCATCCCCCTATTTGTGTGATGAATGAATAAAGAATGCATGAATGTGAAGCAACAATGACTTTATTGCCTCTGCAAGAGGTGATCAAAGGGAGGAGGGGATGGTGGTTAGCTTACAAGGAAGTAGAGTGAACCAAGGGGCGGGGGGTTTCATCAAGGAGAAACAAACAGAACTTTCACACCGTAGCCTGGCCAGTCATGAAACTGGTTTTCAAAGCCTCTCTGATGCGTACCGCACCCTCCTGTGCTCTTCTAACCGCCCTGGTGTCTGGCTGCGCGTAACCAGCAGCCAGGCGATTTGCCTCAACCTTCCACCCCGCCATAAACGTCTCCCCCTTACTCTCACAGATATTGTGGAGCACACAGCAAGCAGTAATAACAGTGGGAATATTGGTTTCGCTGAGGTCTAAGCGAGTCAGTAAACTGCGCCAGCGCGCCTTTAAACGTCCAAATGCACATTCTACCACCATTCTGCACTTGCTCAGCCTGTAGTTGAACAGCTCCTGACTGCTGTCCAGGCTGCCTGTGTACGGCTTCATGAGCCATGGCATTAAGGGGTAGGCTGGGTCCCCAAGGATACATATAGGCATTTCAACATCACCAACAGTTATTTTCTGGTCTGGGAATAAAGTCCCTTCTTGAAGCTTTTGAAACAGACCAGAGTTCCTGAAGATGCGAGCGTCATGTACCTTTCCCGGCCATCCCACGTTGATGTTGGTGAAACGTCCCTTGTGATCCACCAGAGCTTGCAGCACTATTGAAAAGTACTCCTTGCGGTTTATGTACTCGCCGGCTTGGTGCTCCGGTGCCAAGATAGGGATATGGGTTCCGTCTATGGCCCCACCACAGTTAGGGAATCCCATTGCAGCAAAGCCATCCACTATGACCTGCACATTTCCCAAGGTCACTACCCTTGATATCAGCAGATCTTTGATTGCGTGGGCTACTTGCATCACAGCAGCCCCCACAGTAGATTTGCCCACTCCAAATTGATTCCCAACTGACCGGTAGCTGTCTGGCGTTGCAAGCTTCCACAGGGCTATCGCCACTCGTTTCTCAACTGTGAGGGCTGCTCTCATCTTGGTATTCATGCGCTTCAGGGCAGGGGAAAGCAAGTCACAAAGTTCCATGAAAGTGCCCTTACGCATGCGAAAGTTTCATGCGAAAGCAGCATGGGTTGCTGCTACTGTGTAGCAATGCCGTACCGCGTCTGCCAGCACCCAGGAGACATACGGTGACGGTTACCTGAGCGGGCTCCATGCTTGCGGTGGTATGGCGTCCGCACAGGTAACTCAGGAAAAAAGGCGCGAAACGATTGTCTGCCCTTGCCTTCACAGAGGGAGGGAGGGAACGGGGGCCGGACAATATGTACCCAGAACCACCCGCGACAATGTTTTAGCCCAATCAGAGTGCTCCATTGGGCTGCTCTGGACAGCACTCTCAACTCAGATGCACGATTGTTTGCCGTTGCTCTGACGCAGGGAGGGGCGACTGAGGACACGGTTTACAGGGTTGACTTCACGGAGGGTTCCAATAAGAAATGGTGCACCTAAGTTATTGTTCTTATTGGAACAAGGAGGTTAGCCTGGCCTCTGATTGATACATGGCTAGATCTACCTCGCTGCACCTTCTCTGTGCGTGACTGCAGTGTGACCTAGAGGAATGAGTCCCCTAGACAGGGGAGAAGGCAAATGAGTACAAAACAAATCTGGTCTATTTCTTGTTTTGATCCACTCCATCTATCTTTTACATCTTTGGCTAGCAGCAGACGGTGCAGAAGGACTGCATGCCATCCACATCTCATGGCTGCTCGGCAGAAGACGGTGCAATAGGACTGCTAGCAATCCATATTGCCTGCCTGCTCACCATAAGACGGTTCAATAGGACTGACTGCCGGACTAAAAAAAATGACCTGGTCAAGTCACTAAAAATTTAGTCCCTGCGCCCATGTCTGCCCAGGCGCTCCTAATCGACCTCACACAGGCGACCAGGAACACCTCGGACATGACGAGGACGGCTACCAGTCGTACTGTACCGTCTGCTGCCAGAAGGCAATGGGTTGCTGCTACTGTGTAGCAATGCTGTACCGCGTCTGCCAGCACCCAGGAGACATACGGTGACGGTTACCTGAGCGGGCTCCATGCTTGCGGTGGTATGGCGTCCGCACAGGTAACTCAGGAAAAAAGGCGCGAAACGATTGTCTGCCCTTGCCTTCACGGAGGGAGGGAGGGAACGGGGGCCGGACAATATGTACCCAGAACCACCCGCGACAATGTTTTAGCCCAATCAGAGTGCTCCATTGTGACTGCTCTGGACAGCACTCTCAACTCAGATGCACGATTGTTTGCCGTTGCTCTGACGCAGGGAGGGGCGACTGAGGACACGGCTTACAGGGTTGACTTCACGGAGGGTTCCAATAAGAAATGGTGCACCTAAGTTATTGTTCTTATTGGAACAAGGAGGTTAGCCTGGCCTCTGATTGATACATGGCTAGATCTACCTCGCTGCACCTTCTCTGTGAGTGACTGCAGTGTGACCTAGAGGAATGAGTCCCCTAGACAGGGGAGAAGGCAAATGAGTACAAAACAAATCTGGTCTATTTCTTGTTTTGATCCACTCCATCTATCTTTTACATCTTTGGCTGGCAGCAGACGGTGCAGAAGGACATATTGCCTGCCTGCTCACCATAAGACGGTTCAATAGGACTGACTGCCGGACTAAAGAGAATGACCTGGTCAAGTCACTAAAAATTTAGTCCCTGCGCCCATGTCTGCCCAGGCGCTCCTGATCGACCTCACACAGGCGACCAGGAGTACCTCGGACATGATGAGGACGGCTACCAGTCGTATTGTACCGTCTGCTGCCACAAGGCAATGGGTTGCTGCTACTGTGTAGCAATGCCGTGCCGCGTCTGCCAGCACCCAGGAGACATACGGTGACGGTTACCTGAGCGGGCTCCATGCTTGCGGTGGTATGGCGTCCGCACAGGTAACTCAGGAAAAAAGGCGCGAAACAATTGTCTGCCCTTGCTTTCACGGAGGGAGGGAGGGAAGGGGGGGACTGACGATATGTACCCAGAACCACCCGCGACAATGTTTCAGCCCCATCAGGCATTGGGATCTCAACCCAGAATTCCAATGGGCAGCGGAGACTGCGGGAACTGTGGGATAGCTACCCACAGTGCAACGCTCCGGAAGTCGACTCTAGCCTCGGTACTGTGGAAGCACTCCGCCGAGTTAATGCACTTAATGCACTTCTGTGGGGACACACACACTCGAATATATAAAACCGATTTCTAAAAAACCGACTTCTATAAATTCGACCTTATTCCGTAGTGTAGACATACCCTAAGACAATCAATGGGGAATCTGGAGCTGAGTGGCAGATTGAGTTGACTTCCTGCTAGATTGTTCTTCTAACAAATCTTGGGCCTGCCTGAGCTATGAAAACTGTCTGAGGGATGAGAACCCCTGAACACTAGGTGGACCTGGTTGTTTGTGTGCTTGTGTGTATCTTGCCTGAACATAAGGAGATTTTGGGTGGAATTTTCAAAAGCACTCAGCATTGGCCTAACTTTCCTCTCATTGAAGTCAATAGGAGTTTTACCACTGGCTACAATGGGAGTAGAGTTAAGTCAAAGATGAATGCCACTGAAAAATATGCCACTTTAAATCCCAGGAACCTAGCAAAGAGTGAATCTGCAAGCCATGTATCTTTTTGTGTTTCGTTTTCATTGGAGTATCTCCACCCATCAACTTGCCACAACCTTTTGTAGCCACCTTGCCTTCTCGAAATGCTGCATGCACGCTTCCTTCCATTCCAGGACCCCCACTCCAGCCTCCTGACCTCTGAAACTTCTATATGTGCCATTACAGCATACTCCCTGTGAGGGGGAAAACCCCATTTCAAGGAATGTGAATGCTTTAGGAAAAAGGTTGAGTCTTGTCCCCAGGCTTTAAACACCTTCCTGGTAGCATAGAATCAGCATCAGGGAAACACAAGGATTCAAAAACGGAATAGAAAGAAACATTTATTACACTGTTAAAAAGTGACCTTGGAAATGTGCATATCAATTAGCCAGCATCTGCCAAGAAGTTATTCTACAAACGGAAAACTAAAGAGCTTGCAGAATCTCTCCCTCCTCCCCCAACCCCTTTCTGAAATGGATGGCTGGATGCCCACATGAACGTTATATCTCCACCAAAAATGTGTATTTTTATTCTTTTATCAGATTTGCCAAGATGAAATTAGTCTTGTGTAAAAACACTATTGAGAGCCAAGGAGAATTAAAGGGGAGGGAGGAGAGACTCTGCAACTGGAAATCTGAGTTAGTGCATTTCAGATAAATGTGAGGCTCACTGAGAGAGAGCAACACAATTGTGCCCATAAAATAAGTTCCAAAACTCTCAGATCTCTGGCTGCGTGTGTGGTTGGGGTGAAGACATCTACAGCATGTCAAGCAAGAGATAAATGAATTGGCTGAAAGATCAGAGTAATAGCCCTATACAGTCAGGTTACGGCAAGTAACGCAGAGCTTCTAATGAGAATTGGACTGCTCCATGTATGGAATGTGCATAGATGTACTGTATATTAAGACCTGCTTATCCTTGGCAGCTTGGTTCTGCATGTCTTTTCATTACGGTTACGTTGAGCTTTGTGATAGAAGTGAATTTCAGGGATTTGGCACAACAGGGAAAAGGAGGCGGGAGGTCACTCCTTTGAGTGATGGCTTTTCCCAGGAAGCAGGGAAAGAAGAGGCATTAAAGTGAATTGGGATTTTCCAGCTTATGGTGATTTAGGTCTATCAGTTTAATGCAAAGTAAAATGAATCCAAATGGACAGACAAAACTGACACTCGACAGAAAGGGCCTTGTTTATTTATATAGCTCATTTTTTACTTCAGACACTATGCATTTCTGTTAGTCTACTTCTCAGGAATGGGAGGAGGAAATCTACAGCATTTATTAAATCATTAAATAGGATATCATTGCCTGGATTCTGAAGGGATGTTAACCACTTCCTCTAGTTTGTTGAGCACAGGTTGATGGCTTATTACCACAAAACACAATTTAATGGATTGAACTGTACGTCAGTCACCATGGTAACTAGGCCAAGCGGAAGTTCCACCTTATTTTTATGAAGACAATTCCACCTTAATTTGTTGCATGGTAAAATATTTTGGGCCATACAAATTTTTACATGCATTTCTAATACAATATGTTGCGTAAAAATCTTGTAAAGTAGTTACATCTTGTCACTAATGGCCCTTTTAGCTTACTCCTCCCCCCGACAGGCGCCTTTATTAAGAAAAAATGCTTACATACTTGTATGCACTATTTAGGAAGAAATGACTACACCGCATGTTCCTCTGCCTGTTTATCTGATCAGGTTTTTAAAAATTTTGCAAAAATATTTGTCACTAACAATACAAAGAAAACAATCTTTATTTTAAAAGAGTACAACCCTATTCTGGATCTTTACTTACTTCTTAAATCCATTTATTTAATAGACCCATTCTATACAGAACTCCATAAGTAGACATTGGTGGGAGAAGGAAGAGAGAAATTGGTTCTGGAGGGATTTAACTAAGAATAGTTTGCTATAAATCTGAATATTCAAATCAATCTATAAACTGGTAGAAAGTAAGAAATGTATTATCAAACCCCCACAGGCATCACCTTTTAGATATGTTATTTACATAATTTCAACTCAAAATGCAAAATTCTTTCTATCTTTAGTACTAATATGGTGCCCATCACCATAGTATCTGAGCATCTCACAATCTTTAATACCTATGTCTTCACAACACCCCTGTGAGATAGGGCACTGCTATTTTCCCCATCTGTAAAATGGGGATATGAGGCACAGACAGACGAAATGGCTGGCCCGCACACATGGAGTCTGTGATGTAGCAAGGAACTGAGCCCTGAGTAGTAGGCTAACACCCTAACTGCTGGACCATCCTTTCTCTTTAAGTCCTAAAACCAAATATTCAGTTTGTATCCTTATCTTCATTTTATACATAGTAAGGGTAAACCTAAAATCTTAGGTCCACGTTCATCCAGACAGACCTATTTTCATTTGTACAGTATGCAATTTTCTCGGTCAGGTCAGATATGTGCCTTATCAGTATAGGCCTAGATTTTGGAAGTCTTATCTATATTGAATAATGCCTTACTCCACAAATAATCCTACTATAGTCAAGAAAACCACTTGTGGACTATGGTGCTACCAAACAGGTTTAAGGCTATGGGGATTTGGTTCATACTACAGTATTTTCTAACCAAGAATTCTCACATCTGTATCAGCGTATACCTATTTGAGGATTGGTCAGCTGTATGCTAAGAATTTAAATGTGGGCAGAGTGAGTTGTCCTCTAGATCCTCACTTGCTTCATCCCCAAAAGAGACACACATAGCATAAAGCCCATAAAACCTCAGCCTGTGTCTTTATGACACCAATATATGTTAAAAAACCACACCCCATATCATTCCACAGGGAAGTAATTACAGATGGAGCAAGAAATCCTTTACAGTAACACAGCCTGAAGGTACTGTAAGGAGATAAGAGAATTCCCATCCCAAGCGGAGGGGTGACGTTTTCCTAGTCATCGCAAATATATTTTGATAATAAAAGAAAAGAGATGGCGTTTCATGCAAACTTGCATATCTGCCATCAATGAATTGGATTTTGAGACTCTTATGTTACAGAAACTGTGCAACAGCAGTTTATCTGTAGTGAAAATATATACTCTATGCAGCTGCTAAGGTTAGTGTCATCTGTTTTTATCTGCTAAATGTAGTAAATTCTGGTCCTGCAAGTCAGACCTATACAATGTTAGATCTTTTTTCAAACTTTTGTCAAACTGTTTAATTTCTGAAAATGTTTTTGGCTCATTCAGGAAATTTCCCCTTCACCTTTTCCTTCCCTCTTTGCACCTTTTTCAGATCACACAGGGACCTCATGACTGCTTACCTGGCTAGCGTTCTTGCTGTGTGGTGAAAAATCCTAAAAAGAATACTATTTATGTAGGTTTATACAAATCAGACATAAAAATAATCACCTATCCAGGGCGTAGGTACCTTTTCCATACATTATACATTAAAATACAAAAGTAATCCCACCAAGTCCTCCAAAACCAGAGAAAGCAACAAGCTCAAAATGTCCCTGGTCCCAAATCCTAGTCCTCGGGACATAAATCCTAGTCCTCACCATATCTCTCCTCCCTTTAAAGCCTAGGGGGAGGATGCAGGGGTTTATGCAAGTTGATGGCCCTTGATGGAGTTGGAAAACTATCAGAGTCCTCCTGGCACCTCTCCCTCCCCCACACTGTTATGCATCCATGTAAAAAGCTAGGCAGAATCTACAAGCCTAAGGTTGGGGTTACCAGTGGTGATGTGTAAACAGACAAGAACGCAGCTTGCCTTTTAGAGCTCAGATTGATTGCAAGGCTGGCTGTTAGGAAAAACCAAAGAAAATTATCTTTTTAGCTGGTGTATAAATGGAACCAATTTGATGTAAAAATCAACGTGATACAATTAGAACCCTTTGTGGCTCTGCTCATGTAGTGCCACTGAAGTCAATGGCACTGATCCCAGTGCATAAAGTTAAGCACGAATGTACGTATTTGCAGGATCAGTGCCCACGTCATTTTTACTGAATCAACTTTCAGAGTAGAAAGGCAATTATACTGAGTGAGCAGAAGAAAATTCTATAGCCATAAAAATTAGATGGAAAAGACCTAGGTCATTGTACATTGCTCTTCCTATGTGGGATTATTGCTTACAATATTCTCTCTAGTACTGAATCCAATCCAATTTTAAATGTGACTCCAGCATTTCCTAGAGGAACTTATCCCATTAGGGAAATTTTCTGGATATTTAGTCTGAATTTTCCTTTACTTAATATCACCCCATTGTTGCTAGGTGGTTCCATTTTGTATTCACACCCTTCTTTTATTTGTTGTAGCACTTTAAGTTAAAATAAAAACCTTTCTAGAGGAGATGGCACTTGTCTTCAGGTTCTTTACTCTTTTTCTTCCTTTCTTCTCCACTCAACCCACCTGGGCCTATGTTTATTGAACTCCATACATTGTCAAGACAGTATTTATAAATGGAATTTAACTGTAGGTGAGCTGTACAAATGTAATAATATTACCTAACTCTTGTTTAATTTTGAAGGCTCTGTCCTTGAGAACAGGGCTCATAATGGACGGTTCAAGCTGAATTATCCATTATTGCTCCCAAAGTTTACAATTAAACTATCGATCAAAGCTGGCAGAGAATTCTCAAGCAATCTGGGTGTACACCATGATTGTGTCAGACACAGGCTTGGCGAAGGGGGGAAGGAGAGAAACCCAAAAGCAGCCTTCAGCTAATCCTCTTAGTGCTAACTAGGCTTGGTGCAGCAGTGATTATATATTGTGCTTATGCAGTTTTAATAGTGTGGGTCCTATGCAATTTGCGACCTCTATTTCTGCCCAGGAGCATTGGAGCTTAACACGTTCGGATCCATGGGGAACCAGCTTTGGCTTTTTAGGCTTCTTCAGACACTGCTGAATGCATCTTTTCTGGGGAATTCCACAATAAAATGACTGTTATTTATCATTACAAACCTCTTTATCATTTAGTCAATAAAAGGCCTCTCTCTCACACTTTTTTTTCCATGGTGTGCTCAGAGTCAGAAATCTGTATTAGTCTCTCCTGGCCTGAAGGCAAGAGATGTCAAAAGCTAAATCATGATCTGCCCTGGCTTTCTGGCTAAATTGTGTATGAAGGCCTGAGGCAAAAAGGTGCACATGCTCATTATTTGAAACAGAATGATTTTTTTTCTCCCTTTCCTTTTTTTTTTAAATCCATATTGAGACATATATGGTAAAACACATACAGTAAAACTCTGAAAATTATCAAACACGAAACGAACTGGCCAGAGCTAAATATGTCAACTTCCTATGTTTTCAGTTTGGGGAATAGAACAATGAATTGTCAGAAAAACTCAGATGATGTTCTCCTGAACTTTTTGATAGTAATTGGAGAAAAAAGTATTATTTGACAACAGGGTGACATATATGGAGTAAATAATACATTCAGAAAATGTATCCCTTTTTTGCCTTTGAATTTGATCTTGATTTGAAATTGTTCAGAACACCTTATGGAAACACATACAAGCCTATAATTTGTTTTCAAACTAAGTGTTTTGGCTTGTGCCTTCATCAGCTTGTTTGTCATGATTTGTGGTAGATCACAGAATATTGTTGCTTCTTTCTGATTGGCTATGGAGACTTTTACAAACTGATTTAAGATGGTCATCTCTGGGCATCTTTTGTATCAGCACCTTTGCATGAGTATTTACAAGACTTTTTCATTTTTGTGAGCATTCTTACGTGTGAAATATTGCTCATATGAAAATGTTAGTAGGAAACACATTAAAAGGGTTGTAAATGCCATTAAAGAAATTTGTGATTTTTTTTAATTGGGAAAAATGTTCAGGAATGTTATTTTGCAGTATTTACACAGCTGTGCTAGAGAATGAGAACTACCTCTATAAAAGCAGGGTGAACTTCAGGAAAATAATTTTACTTCATCATTTCACCCACTTTCAAAAGTTGTAACATGGAAATCTAAATCGAAGTGACTAGTTACTGCATATGCACCTTTGGGCTCCCAGTATTCTTCACATCCACAACTCTGATTTTTTTGCATTTTAACAACACTTTTGTCCAGTCTTAAGCAGAACTATCCAACTTTCTGTGCAAATCTAAGTTTGGCCAAATGCTCCAAAATTGTCCATAAATTTTGATATGCAAATGTAAAGGGTGATCTGACGCTGGTTTGAAAATGTAATCCTAATGATGTTTCTCTTCTGAAACCCTCAGTTTGGTTGGTTGTGGGTGTAATGAACTGAGATTTTCAGGTAAAATCCTTTATTGTGATCATGCGTCACTGGCTGGTGACTACATCAGAAAAGCACTGTGGTTCTATCGATTTGGCATCTTTTCACTGGTTAGATTTCTAGATCTTAATTACTGGCCTTGCTTTTGTTTGATATACAGTGCTTCTTCAAGATGTTTTTTTTTTTTTAAACTACCAATATTTCTCTGGTTGGTTACAGTAGCAGTAATATACTGTTCTTATGTATGGTTGGGATTGAGGTTATTAGCATTGTCAGCTCAATTTCACTGTTTTAAAATAATGTGTATTTAGAATCCTCAAATCTTGGTAGTCAGATGGAAAGCCAAGGTACTGTATACGTACCACTGGTTCTGTATTTTTTCACAGTAAACTATGTCAAATGGGAGTTGCTTGAAGTTTTTTCTCTAGCTCTCATAAAGGCAAGAGTAAAATTAAGAATAGAGTTATAGGCCTCAGTATCCAAACCAATCCCTGCCTATTGGCAAATATCATTGTAAGAGACTGCTTTGTTATAAGTTCTTAAAATGATGCGAAAGTTTGAGCACAGTGTGAATGAGTGAGACAAGGTAGAGTTTTCATGCTGTTTACAATAAAATAAAATAACCAACACAGCCTTTACTGAGTTTCAGCATATTGCAAAGTATGACTACACTGCAAATGGAGGTGTGACTTCAGCAAGTGTAGACATTCTAAGCTCGCTTTGATCTAGCTAGAGCGTGATTCTAGGCTCAGAGCCAGTGGGAGTGCTTGTTAACCTTTATTTGTTCATGAATTCAGTTTGTGTATATCAGGGTCTGTCCACAAATGAGTGCATACATGAAAGGATAACAGCTCTTCCCCAATGCATCTGTCCACACCATTCAGACCTGTGCACACAGTACCTGCTGACATCACAGCAGCATTATTCTTTGAAGCTTCAAGGAGCAGAATTCTTAAATTTCATTTTACTGCCTGCACTCAGCATGTGCAAAAGAGAATGCAGGTTGTGTTAAGAACAAGTGTTCATATGTGTCCATGAAGCACTATACATTAGGTAAGTCAGATTTTTTGATATCTCAGCATTGACAATGCCTGTTTAAGACTGAAATTCCAAGATCCTATACTCAACCAATGTAACTGGGACAATCCACTTTCAGTTGTACTGTAAATCTGGAGTACCCCACTGAAAAAAAGGAGTTACACAAGTTTAAGTCTGGAACAACTAAATCCTCAGTCCTGCAAAGGCTTATGCACATGCTTAACTTGAAGCATGAGAATAGCCCCAGTGAGCTTAAACAATACAGCAACAACAAAGTATATAATAAGCTGATGCACTGTTCTGAGAGCTCGGCAATTACCTCTGCTACATCTGACAAAATACAATCAGCATTCAAATCTTTACAATTTTACATTTTCATGTAATTTAACATTATTAGCGGATTCCACTGTATTCCTTTTGCTAAGGAGAAGGAATGCTTTGGCAACATTTGGTTGCAAGGGCCAAACTTTCAATCTGTTAATGGTAACCTCAATAAGCCTTAAAGGAATTTTCTGGCTTCTTTTGTTTTAACAAGACATTTAAGAATGTTTATTTTGCTAGTTGTGCATCAGCATACATGGGTGTCTCACTATCATCAGGAAAATGCAACATTTCAGAGTGGTGTTTGTTGGTTAACTATTATTCCAGAGTCAGCAAGAGAGTTAATATCAGCTGGGCCATACCGTATGTTGTGTATGCAATTTAGTTAGTGCGGTATTTTATTTGATAAAACATAGGTTTTGATCCTCCTTTCACACTGTTGTAACTAAGGAGTAACTCCACTGGAGTTTCACCAGCATAAAAGTGGTGTGAAGTGAGAGGAAATTCAAACCCATAAACTCTTTATTAGTTACACAACAGCAAAATGCACATGGAACAGATACACTTTTAATTTTTGTCCTCTTGCCTATTCATGGCCTAACTTACTTTTGAGCATTTTAAATTAAAAACAAACAACAACAAAACCCTATTTTGCTTCCAGGCTGAGCCCTTGTATTGTCAATTTCTATCCTGGAGTGAAATTTTATGGCTGGTTATAAAACATTTAAAAACAAGATTTGTAATGGAAAAGCTAACAGACCCATAACTATGGCTATAATAAGAAATGCAAAGTCACATTCATATATTCTGCATTCTTTAATGTCATTTTAAAATCAAATATTTAATTTAAAGAATACAGTTAAACTCTTCCCGCCCGCCCCCCAGCTTTTCTGCTGTTCAGCAAAGTGGCTGGGCTCTAACATAAGCAGCTGTATCCTCCAAACTACTACTGCTTCCAAGCTATGTGTTACTTTAAAAATATTCAGATTATTTTGCACGCGTATAATTATATGTTTCTCTTAATTTGGTTGTAAATTCATGGTTCTTTTATCTGAATCTTATCCCCCAGCTATACATGAAATTCAGGCTTCCCATTTTGAGGCCAACCCTGCAGTCCTGATTCAGAAAATTTCGATTATGTGGGATCTAACTAAAGGCAAGAATTTGAAAAATGTTAATGAGCTTAATGTAGTGATTTTTCATTTTAACAGTCAAGATTTATCCAGTTATTTTGTGGTATCTCCAGATGAATGCTGGCTTTTGAATGGTGACCACTGTAAGTGACACTTTATATTTTACTGTTATTTGATTACTAAAACCAGCCTTGCTTATTTTTGTTATTCTCCAGTTCAGGTGCCTAGAGCCTGAAAATTGGAATGTGTGTGCACATGGGATAAGTATCTTACAGCCCTTAGTGGAAAGATTTAACTCACTCACTATACAATAGAAATTCATTGTATAGTTCATGTGTAATAAAATTTCTACTCTACATAATACCTTTAATTTAAATAATTTTTTGTAATCCCTGTATTGTATCTATATGAACATCCATATGTAAAGTTAGTACAGAAGTTGCACTCTAACTTTCACCCCTTAAAATACCACCAACTTCCATGAAGTTGCAGTGGGTATGGGTCAGGGCAGAATTTGGACCTAAATGCTGAGAGACATTTTTTAACCATAGTGTCAGCGGGAGTTGAGGTCACTCTGCACATTGCATGATTAGGCTTTCAGGACCCAATCCTGTAAGGTGCTGAACATCATACACTCCCACTGCTGTTGATGCAGTTGACTTCAGTAAAATTGTAAGACACAGAGAGAGAGAGAAGTTTATGGCTCAGAATCTTTAGCTACAAAAACATAAAAAAGTCTACTGTGTAAGCTAATGGAGAATCGTTGTTAGGAAAAGGTAACTGCAGCAGCATCGTTTTAGGCCAACTACTAAAGGGTGATTATAATTATAGTTTATAATTTTACACTAGAGCAGGTGTAGTACATAGGACCATTGGAATTGCCATCCTGGATCAGACCTGAGGGCCCCATCTAGTCCAGGATCCTTTCTTTGTAAGTGGCCTATATCAGATTCTACAGAGGAAGGTGAAAGAACACTGCAGTAAGCAGTCCATTCCAGTCACTGGAAATAAGTGTGCACATACAAGTAAGTGGCACAAGCCAATGCATTAGTTTTACCTTTGTAATAATTTTCATTTTGCCTCATTATTTATAATCCCCTTTCAGCTGTATCACAAAGTGTATGCTGTCTATAAGATGTTTTTAGGGTTTTTGGACAGGGTTCAGAGAACTGTGGCAAACTAATCAGATGTCTACTCTCCATTTTATTGTGAGCACTTAACAAATGGTCCAAAACCATAACAACTATCTTGTAATAATCCTTACACATTTTGACAAAAAAACATCTGTTTAAGGCACTTCATATGTGAACATTGTATATTTCCTGGCTGTATTCTCCTGAACAGTGTAGAAATATTAAGCTGTTTTTTAGCTTTTCTGATTTATATTCAATTTATTGTACTTACAGATATCTGAATTCATTTAGGTTCTCCAATTTTCTGATGCTTCCTTTCATGGTAAATTTTTATCCTTCTGGACTATTTCTTCACAGTCTCACATATGAAATATTTACTATGCAATATTTATAACATGAGTGCAAACTCTTGTTTTAGTCAACCATCTTTATTCAGCTGATTTGGCCTCCTCTTTGCTAGATGGTAGTATAACACTGCACTTATCATTACACTTCATTGTTTCACACACACACAAGAAAAAAATATCTTTCGAGTGAATTATCTGTGTCATCGTAACAACCTTTATTTGATGCTCTGTTTTCAGCAATGTACATAGGAAAATGGATATTTATTACTCTACAGTGACAGAACAAACAATAACATTTCCTCTTACACTTTGAGAAGTTATAATTTAATTCAGGAGACTTGCTTAATACTAGATTATTGGGTGAGATGAATAAAGAGAATCAACCTTCACAATCTTAATCATTGTAAAAATATTTTCCAGAATAATAGGTAAACATGGGTAATCAGCACCGCATTTTTGTTGCGCATTGTAATCCAGCGCTTCTTTAAAAACAAGACTTGTGTGACTCTGAATAAAAGAATTAGCATTTTTATAATCATTTAATGATGTCTTTTATTTTGGCAGGATCAGATGCACCCAAAGCTGATAACATTTCTCTGATATTACTATACACCATCTGACAAACTACCTCATTGTTGACTGATAATCCAACTGTACCACTTCATACTTTGTAGCCAGATTCACAAATACTATACTTGGAAACATTCTAATTTCTAAGTGTTCATTTTTTTATATGAAGTAGATTTTTTTATATCACACCACACCTAAAGGATGCCGACAACACCATTTTTTTGGTTTCCATTGCATCATCTCACTGATATTTCTCCTTTTTTTTCCTGAACCCCTTATGCCTGATACACTTTGTCATATTTAGCTGAGATAGCTTCATACAGGATGATGTACAACTGAGAAGAAGCACTAAGCTGATCTGATCTTTAGCAATCAGTTTGAATGAAGTTTGTGGGGTTTTTTGGAAAGCCTGAGCTTTCAGTTTTTTCAGATGGCAGTGAATAGCTCTAAAATAATGTTACGTGTTAAGGACTAGTTCACTATAGTCTAGTCAAAATGTATAGCTGCACACATTTACGTAGCCCTGTACTTGTATGTGTAGCTGTACCATCCCACTGTGATCTTATAAGAACAAAACGTTGTTGGGCTGGTGTGGGAGACCTCCCAAGAGGCAAGAAGTGTTGCAGGAGGTAGTACTTATGATCTGGTAGGTGTTACTCTTCTTTCTGATGGAAGAGACACAATATTTAGGCTTGTAGTCATCAGATATCGAGCTGTGTGAGATGCTGAGTGCCTCTGGCTCCCTGAAGTATGTGGGACCTGACTGCTGTCAGCACCTCAGAGCATTGGGCACTAAACAGTCCAAGAACCCACAGTACTTTATACAGTGTAGTGATATTAAATCCTGTACGTGGGACAGATTCCAGCAAAGTGGAGTGAACCTCACAGGTCTATTTCCTCACTCTTCATAGATATTAAAATAGTTGTGAATACCCTGCCTTCTAGACAGAGATCCAGCAGACACTAGTTACTAGACAGCATCTGAAAGCTTCTGCAGATGAAACAGTGGACTCCGTTTCTGGTTATTTTGTGCAACTTTCATTCAGGAAGAGTTTGCTTGATTTCCTTTACGGTGTGTCAGAATGACCCAGAAGAATGGCAGGATGTACTTGTCTTCTCATTTCTGCTGTACTGTTAATGCATATCCAACAAGCACTTTTAATTTTCCCTTGTCTCTCTTTGCCATCAGAACTCCACTTGCATTTTGCATCTACATATTTTAAAGTCTTCATACTCTTCTTTTTTGTAAATCCATGTATTTCTTTCTTTACCTTTTGGAGGGTATAAAGATTCGGACTCACCTGGCGGTGCCTCCTGCTGGTCATTCTTGGGAATAAGCTCGATTTCCAGCCCAGAGCGCCTTTCGCAGGCCAGTGATCCACCTTACCACTGGCCCCTGTGTCCCTCCCGGACCCGGTGCCCTTGCCTTGGGTGCTGCCTCCCTGGCAGTACTCCCACTCCCTGGGTCTCCCCACCCTGGGGAACCCTCACCCACTATCCCCATGTCGCCTCAGTTGTGGCTACTGCCAGTCACTGTCTAGCCCCCGTGCCCTGGGGCTGACTGCAGTGTACAAGCCAATCATCACAGGCAACAAGGGCTTTGGACTGGCTGCCTTTACCCACCCTCAGGCTGCCCCTCTGCAACCCCAATACCTATATGGGCCTGGGACCAGGCCCTGCAGCCTGGGGAGTTGCTGGTCTAGGGCTTCCCAGCTCCTGAGGCCTGTCCCCAGGTGAGTTCCCCTGCAGCCAGGCCTGTCTCTCTCTCTAGCCAGAGAGAGACTCTGCCTAAGTTTCTGGCTCCCAGCCTTCATAAGGGCCAGCTGGGCCCTGATTGGGGTGTGGCCCAGCTGTGGCTACTTCCCCAATCAGCCCAGCTTCTAGCCCCCAGCCCTCCCCAAGGGCTGGCTTTTCAGCCCTTCAGGGCAAGAGTGGGTGATCACCCCGCTACAGAGGGTCCCCCCCCAACCCCCGTCACGTCCTTTTTAGTCTGCAATTGCCTGAAGTCTTGCTTCTGTTTGTTACAGTCTTCCAGTTTCTTCAATTTGGCTTCCAGTTTCTTCTTCATAGCATCCTTGTTTTGCACATGTGGAAAAAGTGGGCACATACTCCATTTAATACTACTGGTGAAGCTTTAAAGATCTGTTTTTCAGTTCTGCTTTTCAGGCAGTGAAATTGTGGGAAGTCATAAATTGTCACTGAATCATGAAATTGTGCTCAGCTTCATCTGGGTAAGTATTGTCTTCTCCTATAGCCATTGCCTGGCCCACCTTGGCATTTCTTGCATTTGGTCTGTACATCTGCCTTATCCATATAAATGACTTTCCTTTGTCCTGAATTGAGTTTGTATCTGCCATCTTAGGCATTGTGCCACAAATATGGCAAGAAAAACTACATTTTTCATATTGTTGGTTCAGCTGAGTATCCTTCTGGGTAGAGGTACAACGCAAGACATTTTCAAGTATTTTGAAAACCAATTTTAATTCTTGAGACTTGGCCTATTGGGACTATTATCATGTGTGTGCCGTTAGCATGCACACAGAGTGTACATTGTTTTCCATGCTCAGGAAACTCTGCCACTTCCATAGCTTGCCCAATATCCAAAGGTCAGTCCAGTGCGAGCACAGCTTGCTGAGAGGAGTTTTGAGATGCTTGATCCATGAATACTTTTTGCAGAATTTGAATTTTGATTTCACAGTCAAAGGGCTCGTTTGTGGCTTTGCCATGAGCCTTGTGTATGGGTCAGGACATAGTTGTGCTACCCGAGGTTCAGATATGGGATCGTACTATGACTCAGAGGCACAGTATAGTTCCTTATGTCCATTTCCTCTGGGGGGTGGGGGTGGGGAGAAACTCTGTGTGAGACTTCTACCTAGTACAGATTACTTTCCCCTTCATGTTCCTTCAGCTGTGCTGTCCAACACATTGATGGAGTGGGAGTCAATATTCCACCCACTCCCAGATCATCCATGCAGTGGGTATGCGTAAGCTGCTCTCACCACTGCTCTGAGTTCATGGTACAGATAGCTGGCACAGAAGAGTAAGGAGGCACCTTATATTCCTTTATCAGTTAGGATACAAAGGGCTTTTTAAGGAGATCTTCATCTATGCCAGATTTATTTTAGGCCGTGAATCATAAAAAATACCTCTTCACCCACATGATGTAACATATATACATCTTGCCATTTTAGACTTCTAATTTCAAGCCCATCTAACAGACTTCTGAATCTGCTTGTCCATTCCTGCTGATCCTAAGTAACTTTTCCATCCTCATGGAGATTAAATTGGAATGTGGGTAATGGGAATGCCATGTTGCTCTGTGTATGTATATGTGTGTTTTGGCATTTTAAAAAGTAATGGTTGTAATTTTTTCCTAGTTGTTTTTGTATATTGTTTTCCTTCAGACTTTTATCTAACTTAGAGCTGCTTTTTCCTCTTTAATTCTATGTATATTTTACACTACAGATATTGCGTTGTTCCCATTTTAGTATTTCCAGTAGCGTAAATTTATTCAATGTTACCCACATCAAAGATGGCTGCCATACATTTCCTGTTAGCTTCTTTTGTCCTGAACAAAGTGGACACTTTCATTTCTACATACATATAGGTAGATCTGGGGCAGATACCCATTCCACAAGCCCTTGTGTGTTGCTGCTGCAACACCAGAGGTCATGCCCAGGGAAATTAAGGTGCTAACATTTTTTCTCTATGTAAAATTGGGGAGATTTTTTGTATGAAAATCAGTTATGATTTAAACTATTGTGCACCTTAACTACAACTCCCCTGTCCTCTGTGGAAAATCTTAACATTTCTTCAAAAAATGACAACCTGAAAACCCCTCAATTTTTGGCCAAAAGCTTTTCAGGCTTTGGGTTATCGGTTTTCTGATAAAAATTCAAAAATGTTTGAAAATTTTCATTTATTTGCAAACCCAATTTTCCATATATTTTTTTTAAAGTTTTGATGGAAAATTTTCAACCAGCCCTAATTAGTGCAAAGAGAATGCTGTAATAATACATGTTACAGGGGAATTACAAGTTAATTATTTATTTTCTGAGAGGATTATTATTATTATTATTATTTCCACATAAAACCTGGAAGAGATGTAGAAAGGTGAGCCACAAATTTCACGTCTGGATCCAGGTACAGATTCCAATCCCTGCATCGTACAAAATGTGCATGTGGAAATTTGGGGAGGATTGGATTCTCAGGATTTTAGTTGAGCTTACTCTGTCCATAGAAAATATAATTATTTAATCCAGATATGGATGTTGAATGCTGACAGTTTAGGGTTATTTGGATTCAGGGTTCTAGTTTTGGTCTCTTTCTAGTAGAAAGCTATTTCAGTATGAGCCATTTTAAGACTGAAATAGAGATTCCAAAGCTGCTGCAGATATTACAAGATTCAAGTCCATCTGCTTTGTCTGATACTACACTAAAACTTAAAAGGAAAGATATAACTGACATGGCTCCTTAATCTTTTTTTTTTTGTACGTACAGTTGTTTACACAGAATACCAGGACTCTAGATAATGAGCATGATGGAGGGATTATCCTGCTGCTGTATTTGTTGCAGGGCACTGATGAATCCTTCATGGTTTTTACTCAGTCCAGTGTTGCTGGGAAGGACAAGAAAGACCCATAAAGATGACATGTTTGCTGTCCTGCTCCCTGATGGGGCTTCAATGTATTACCTGGATCTAATTATCTCATCTCTAGTTGACAGAGAGGCTTCAATGGAATGCTTTCCATCACTGGCAGCCTCAGCCACGCTTCCAATGGGCTGTCTAATAGCTTGATATATTTTTGGACCTCCTGCTCATTGGATGAACAAGCTGAAGTAAATCATGTATTGACCGCAAAGCATTTATAAACTGTAGAACATTATATTCTCATCAGAGCCATAGGGGCAGTAAACTATAGTTTCTCTGCTGTGAAACATGGTTTTGGTTATGCACTGTTACTGGGGTTGTACTTAAACAATAATATATCATTTGTGGCACATGTCGCCTTCTTTATTGAAAGGCAAAACAAAGAGTTGAGGACAAAAATCATTACTACTTTAGCAATTTTTCACAAAATGCTTTTGTTTTGTACTTGACACACAGATGGGACATTGTACTGCAGTGCAAATGATGTATGGCAGCATGACAAATTTCATTTCCTTTATAAAACAAGAATCAGAATAGTGCACGAATTTGGGGAAATTGTGTTAACTTTTTTTTTGTTAAAAATAAATAGTAGAATAAATACAAAATAAAAAAAATGACTCCAAAGGAAAAGTCCTCTGGCAAACTGTTTGAGCACTTTAATTGTCTTGGCAGATATTGATTGAAGTACTTAAATGAAAATATTGGAAACAATAAACTGGCTTGGTGTTAGAGCTTTTGTATCGCCTTGATAGTGATAATCCGTGACTGAGGAAGAAATTAACACAATGTGATGCAATGCAATAGAAGGAAATAAGAGGTCGCAAAATAAGATCAATGCTTAAGATAGCGGATTGTATTCTTGGAGCTCTGTGCTACCCTGATATGTCCTGTGTGCATTGCCAGATTTAAATGAAAAAAGCTGTGCTTCTCAACCTCCTGGTTTAAATTATAGTCTATATAATTTTGGTACATTTTCTTTGTTTTACTGTTTTATACATATCTCAGGAAATTTACTGATTGATCTGGGAAACAATTCCAGTTCCCGGGGGATTTGCCAAAATTGTTTTTTTGTTTGACTTTGGTTCATTTAATCTATATTTTCTTTCTGAGTTTTGGGTTTAAGTGAAACTCAACCAAAATCTTAGCATCAAAACCATGTTATACAATTGAGGTTTTCACGGCTTTCAGATTATTTATATTGCAGTAATACCTCAGAGTGCCCAGTCATGGACCAGGACCCCACTGTGGAAGGCACTGTCAGCACATAACAAAAAGATGGTCTCTGCTCCCAAAGAGTTTACAGTCTAAGTAGGTTAGCTCTAAAATCTCAGATCTTTTCCTGAAACCTAGAGAGTGAAAATGGCTCATCCAAATGTTGGCATGGGCTCCCTTGAAATTCAGTCCATGTTAACACAAAAAGCTCCAGACTAGCTTTGTCCAATACTATTCCATCTTTGAGTGAACCTTAGCTGATTTTTAGTTTTGTAACAAAATCTGCATCCGGGCACATATTGACTGTTTTGTTACTACAGAGATGCTCAGTCCATTAATTTTGTATCTAGGTTTCAAACAACCAGAAGTTTGAATCTGTTGACACCCAGGCTTTTGGTTGGTGCATTACAAAGACAGGGGCCAATGCTGTTTGGATCTGGATCTGGATTTTGAACTCTTCTTTCCTTTCCTCCACCAAAGTTGTGAGTAAGCACTCTGTTTACTAATGACAGGAAGGTCTGTAGAGTGGGTGGGGGAATTATATGTATGTTGAATAAAAGCAGAGACTAAAAATAGGATGCAATTTGTGTACAAGTACTAATTACGTGAACACAACTGTAAAAAAAAAATCCAAACATTCTATTGAAAAGTGAAAGGAAGTTAATATTCCATAGAAAATCACTATATTAACAATACATACATAGGGTTGTAGTTGTATGTTTAAACATTCAAAAGGCAGGAAACAACAAAGCTAAGGTTGCACATGCAGCTGTAACTGCCCATTTGTGCATAGATTTTTAAAATACAGAGCCTCATTCCATCAGTTCATTACTCCATTTTTAACTGGTGTAACTCCATTGTAAACTGGAATACAACTGAGTTAATGGAATGCTGAATCAGCTTCTCTTACTTTAATTGCAAAATCACATATTTTTCTGAAAAAATGCAGTAGGACATAATACGATTTATTCTACAAGCTTGGATATGCGCATATAGCAACTTGCAATATTTTAATCATTGTTCTGTACATATAATACTTTCTCTGTCATTATTGCCCAATATATCGGTACCTTGTACCTTATGGGCCAGATCCTCAACTGGTGGAAGCTGGTGTATCCCCACTGAAGTCAACAGAACTACAGTTATTTACAGAAGCTAAGAATCTGGTCCTATATATGGAACTGGGATGAAACTAATAAGTAGCAGTCTGCTTGAAAAGAGGTATCAGAAGAGGAGAACTGCCTGTGTCTGTTGTTTTTCCTTTGGCTGTATAGCTACTATAATGACCTAATTATTTATCCAAATGAACCCCTCCCTTACAAATATGAAGGATATGTTTGATGTTATTATAAGGAGGAGTTTACATACTATGATTGGCAGTGATGGTCTAAATAAGGAATTGTACAACTGGGATGCAGGAGGTATAGGATGCAGGCACTGTCATTTTCCTACCTTCTCAACCATTTCCTTACTCGGACCCCCCGCATTGGGCACCTGTCTCCCATACCCTTTTCCCATTTAGCAGTATGGAAAGGGTAAAATGGTTACAATTCCAAGATTGAAAATCCCTGGCTTACATTGTCTCAGGTAGGGAGCCAGGGAGAATTATATAGCCCTATGTCATCCTTAGACTCCATAGAGAAACCCCTGTGCTATTATTTTTAGTTTCTTTAATATTCTGCTAACTTTCTACTGATCACTGATCCTTCAGTCTTATGCAGGCATTTAAGTTAAAATGAGTTGTTTTTATGTGAACTGGATTGCAGGATTTGGGGTCCTAAAGCAACAGTTGTTTGTCTTATGCATTTGCTTTGTTATTTATTTATTTACTTACTTACTTTACTTTACTTTACTTTACTTATTTATTTTATTTTGCTTTGAAATGGAAGACAAATGTTATTAGGTGGATCTCTGGGCTGTTGCACTGAATCATTTTGCTAATGGTCTGCGTTTTTGTTTTTGGTAGTTTTCATCCGTTCCTGCCAGGCAGCTAAGGATGACTGAAACCCAAGACAAGGAAAAATTAGATTTTCTATAATTGTATAGTTGACAGCAGTCAGAATTGTTGTCATTAAATACATTAGCTGCTAAAATGCCAACCAGGGTTTTCAATTAGAAGAATCCTGACAACTATGTTCAGGAGACTAGACCCCATGGAGCCCGAAAGACGCAGAAGAAAGTAGTAGTAGTTATATTTTGGACCATGAAAAAGAAAAATATGTAAGCAGAGTCAGGATGAGCTCCACCCTGACATCTGGTGGTGAGGTGTGGCAAGTTGTGGAAGAGAACTTCAGGGGCTGATTTCATAGGCATGATTGCACAGGCACACCCACCGCACCTAGAATGAGGCCATAGCTGCCCAAATGGTCACTTTGGCTGCTGTGGGATCCCCAGTGTCTCTGTTATTGGGGCAGGAAAAATACATTGTTATTACCCTGATTACGGGAATCAAGGACAGTGGAACTGTACTTGGCCTTTTGTTATGATGGAGGGACTCGCCATCAACTAAGTAGCACTCGCTAGGCGAGGGACATGGGTTCCAAAACTCTGTGAATTGAGAGAGGCTGGGGACAGGTATTAATACTTGGTGGCCTGGGTCCCCTGGTGAGGGCCTTACATGCTAATTGCACTTCCTCCTCTCTCCACTGTGGAATATCAGAGCTAATTTTGATTCCATTAGGAGTCTAGTTACAGGCTGCTGAGCTGAATTCACTTTGGGCTAAAGGTGCACCAGCACTGAGGCTCCCCTACTACAAGCTGAAATCACAAAAGAGCTGAACTGACTAAGAGCTGAAATCACTGAGTGTTGTGTTAAGTAGTGGGGGAGCATGAAGCTATATGGCAGAGCAGTTTGTGGGACGGCGAGCGGAGCGGCTGGCGGAGCGGAGCCCCATGGAGAGGTGGGGCCATCAGCGTTGGACCACGTAAGGTGCCCCTTAACCCCCCCCCCCCGCCAATCTCCACCTAGGTTGGGAGGTAAAACCCTGCAGATAAACTTTGAACTCTGGGGCTGCCCTGACCAAGGACAGAGACTTTTGGGTCGTTGGACTTTTGGGACTTTGGGTGATTTTGGGTTGCTGGACTCAAGAACCAAAGGGAAAGGACATGCCCCAATTTGCTTGGGGTGGGTTTTGCTCATGGGTTGTGTTATGAATCCTGTTGGTGGTGTTTCCCCAACATAATGCCACATTGTTTCTCTCTGTTATTAAAAGGCTTTTTGCTACACTCAGACAATGTGTTTGCGAGAGGGGAAGTATTGCCTCTTGGAGGCGCCCAGCGGGGGTGGTATATATTTGTCCCAGGTCACTGGGTGGGGGCTCGAGCCAGTTTTGCATTGTGTTATTGGAATGGAACCCCTAGATACTGAACCCGGCCCTTGTTGCTGCCAACTCTGACAGGCAGAAGGGTTACAAATACTACAGACAAACAAATATGCAACATGCCAGCTGTATGTGCTGTCTTGTAGGAAGATTTTACAAGTCAGAACCAAACCCCAGACTAACCCTAAATTGTCAGTAGTAGCAAAAATCATATGAATTACAGCTTGCTAAGGAACAGGCTCATTGAACATCAATGCATGGATAATAATCCAAGGAAAACCACTCTTCATTTGTTTTCTTTTTGACATACAGCTGCAAGTCTAAGCCATGCATGATCGCATAAGAGATGATAATATACTACCAGATTTAGGAACTATAGAGTGGTGAACCCATAGCTGGCTGAGTTTGAAAATGATCAGCATGTCAAGGTATGAAATACATCTTTCCTGAAAACGAAATGAACATGTGACTGGAAATGTCATTCTTTGGGCATGTGAGCAATACACTCATCATCAGTAAGTCACAATAAATGTTTTTGTGTGTGATGATGAAATGGCATCAAGGCAGACAAGTTGAAAACATGTTTAAAACCTCCAGCATGTTTGGTGTTTCTCCTGAATATCTTTCAGACTTGTTCATACCCATGTATATTGATTCTTGTATTGTATTTAGGGTCACTTAGCTTGTGAAATACCTCGGTACATGAAGTACATGCCGTAAGATGTTACAGAATGGAAATCAAGACAGGCTAAGCTTTTATATGCATTGGTTGCCTCCTGTGCACATTTAAGTCTTGTGCTGCAGGTGTTGTATTTGGTAGTGAAGAGTGAATACTTAACATGAAATTTTGTTGACATTTGTACCAATGGATGCTAATGTGTGGCATCCCTGAATATGAATATCATCCAGTTCTGAAGATCAGTCTGCTCATCCCATGTGCAATGGCGGGACTGGAACACTACATTATTGCTCCTCCTATTGCTGACCCTTGGGGGAGGGGGTGCAGTTTGATGAAAGACAGTGACATCAAAAGTTACTGTTTTGGATGGATTTGAAGGTTGGAGATCTGTGACGGGGGAGGATGGTGAAGGAGGGTCCTGAGGAAAAGTGGTAAGGTTCAGGCCCAGGGCTTGGTTTGAGTCTTCACTGCCATCCCTTTGTGGATCAAGAACTTAAGGGGCCAGGGTTCTTTGTTCCCCTTCCCAAGGCTAGAGTGAGCGCAGCTGGCATGGGGCTTCGTTTAGGAAGAAAGAGCACTGCAGAGGGACTGTGGAATTTTTATTCCAGGGGAGTGAAACAGATATATATACCTCATTAAAGTTACTGAATCTATTATCTCGCAGCAGGCCTGATCTCCCAGTTTATCTCTAGCCTTTTTGCGCTGTGGCTTTCTTTCTCCACCAACTGCGTCAGAGGCTGATGGGCCCTTCTCCTGTTCTGGATCTTCAGGTGATAACTGGTTCTCCCACTTATCCTTCCATCTCTGTTGGGGTCTGCTTGATAGACTCGTTCCCCTTGGAATCTGGACCAGTGAGGGGTTGTGTCAGCATCTAAAGTTCAGTATTACTGTGAGGGGAAATGGCTTTCCCACCCCAGGACCAAGATTAGAAAAGGCCAGGTCCTGCTGCTGTTACATATTCATAAATTCCAAGGCCAGAAAGGACCATTGTTGTTATCTACTCTGACCTCCCGTATGACACAGGCCATAGAACTTCCCCAAAATCATTCGTTGAGTGGGTCTGTTCCCTTGGTCCATGAATGAAGTGGCTCAGAGTGAGCCATGCTATTGAAACCCGTGAACCTATCACATTCTGGTTTGCAATCCAGACGAGTGAGGGGTTGTGTCAGCACCTGCCTTGCAACCTTGGGTACCTCACAGTGCTTTGCTGCTGTAGCTTCCAAACTGGGCCCCTCACAAACAACCAAGCATCATGTAAGTCACACCCTGAGCATGTGTGTGTAGCCTCAGCTTGACAGCCAGACTCCAGTCACACTTTGGCTTCCACCAGCTTTGATTACCACTTGCAGGGTGACACCAACCACTCTCCCAGTCCTGAATTTCCCCCCACATGTGTATTATGCACTCATGCCCTCTCCTGGACAGCTCAGATATTGTCCCTTGCCCCTGTAAAGGTCCATTGCCCCTATAAAGGGTCAGTATCCAACAGTTTGCTACTTTAATTGGAGTTACCCAGACAGTTCAGTTTAAATACAACATTGGATTAATTTTGATTAAAGAATAAAACAAGTTTATTTAACCACAAAGAGAGAGATTTTAAGTGAGTACAAGTACAATGTCTTAAAGTCAGAAACGGTTACAAGAGAAATAAAGTTAAAATGCTTTCTAGTAGCTAAGACTTAACAAACTATACTTGGTTCAAGGTAAAATCCTTACTATATGTTTTCAGCAACAGGGCTGACCAAATGCTAAGGTCAGAACCTCTGTGAAAGTCCAAAGACTGGTTCCTTTATCTTCTTAGCAGATGAAGAGATATAGGGAGAGAAAGAAAGACAGAATATCTGTGGTGTTTTTGCCCCTCACTTTTATAGTCCAATCACCCTTTGAAATGCATACCCCTAGACAAAGTTCCTTCCCACTGTGAGGATGGAGACATGGGGCCTCATGGTGAAAAAGGTTCCATGTTGTTGGTTGTTAAAATCCAGATTGATCTGTTCCTGTTCCTCTCTGTTGCCAAAGAATGGCCACTTGATCAGTGATTGCCAATCAGCTTTGATGACAGCCAGCTAGAATCATTAGTCTGTCCTTTGTCTTTGAGGAACAGGCTTACCCTCTCCCCAGATTTGTCTGACAAACACATTTCAGTCATAATTTCAGCTTATGTTCATAACTCTACATATAATGTTGCTACATACATTCCACCATGATATTACTGACCAGCAGACAGTGAGTTTTCAAATGATACTTCACAAGGCATATTTTGTACAAAGATTATTACAATGTGTAGGGTGTGAATAAAGGGCTGCATTCAGACATAGAACCCACCTGTAGTCTCATACTCACCATCCTTACAGGAAGGATGGCCTTGCAGTTAAAACATTGGGCTAGGCATCAGGAGAGCTAGATTCAAATCCCGGGTACAGCACAGCCTGTTTCTGTGACACTGGTCAAGTGACTTTTTTTCTGTGCTTTGGTTCCCCCAGTTCTTTAGTATGGGAATTATACCACTTCCTGGTCATACAGGGGTGTTCTGAAAAGTAAAACAATCAATTTTAGGTGTAGGGACTATATAAGGCAAATGTCCAATTACATGATTTTCAGACAAAAGCAATATTTTTGCTGAGAAATCTGGTAGTTAAACATTTGAATTATATCATTTCTGTCTGCAGTTTACTTCACACAAAATTCAATGTTGGACTAGGACTTCTCTAAAAAATGGGCCTAAAAGCCCCTCTTTGTCAGTAATTATAATATAAAGTACAATATAAGGTACTTGTGTATTTAAAAAAATAATATGTCAAAGTTCAGAAGGGAGGATCTAAAGCAGGAGCAAATCTTGGTCCATTGTAAATCAATAGTAGTTTTGATTTCAGTGGCACCAGGATTTGGCTTTGTGATGGGGCATCTGCCCCCACACTGACAGTAGACTGCAGGTCCCCCCCCGGAAGGGGGGCGGGAACATGGAGTGTGGCACAGCCAGAGGACAGTATCATGAAGAGGACGCCACGGTCATGGGAGTGACATGGGTCCAGGAACAGAGGGTGACGGGGCGAGACACCACTAGCAGAGGGGGCGCAGTGCTAATTCCCCAGACAGCCAGCAGGAGGTGCCTCAGTGGTGAGTCGAGCCCCATCACAGACCTGAAGACACCTGTCACTATCATTGACACTGTGCCTATCACTGAGGGATTTTCCAGAAACAAAACATAAGCAGCTGAGCTCAGATCAAATCTACCCTTGTCTCTTTCACCTGCACCCCAGGTGAAATAAGTACTTCTGTCATAAATATAAAGGGAAGGGTAACCACCTTTCTGTATACAGTGCTATAAAATCCCTCCTGGCCAGAGGCAACATCCTGTTACCTGTAAAGGGTTAAGAAGCTCAGCTAACCTGGCTGGCACCTGACCTAAAGGACCAATAAGGGAAGAAGATACTTTCAAATCTTGGGGGGGGTGGGGGAACGGCTTTTGTTTGTGCTCTTTGTTTACGTGTTGTTCTCTCTTGGGACTGAGAGAGGCCAGACAGAAATCCATCTTCTCCAACCCATCCTAATCCAAGTCTCCAATATTGCAACCGGTATAGGTAAGCCAGGCAAGGCGGATTAGTGTATCTTTTGTTTTATGTGAATTTTCCCTGTGTTAAGAGGGAGGTTTATTCCTGTTTTCTGTAACATTAAGGTTTTGCCCAGAGGGGGATACCCTGTAAAGTATTTTCCATCCTGATTTTACAGAGGTGATTCTTTTACCTTTTCTTTAATTAAAATTCTTCTTTTAAGAACCTGATTGATTTTTCATTGTTCTTAAGATCCAAGGGTTTGGATCTATGTTCACCTGTACTAATTGGTGAGGATTATTATCAAGCCTCCCCTAGGAAAGGGGATGTAGGGCTTGGGGGGGATATTTTGGGGAAAGACGTCTCCAAGTGGTCTCTTTCCCTGTTCTTTGTTTAAAACGCTTGGTGGTGGCAGCATACTGTTCAAGGACAAAGGAAAGTTTGTACCTTGGGGAAGTTTTTAACCTAAGCTGGTAAGAATAAGCTTAGGGGGTCTTTCATGCAGGTCCCACATCTGTACCCTAGAGTTCAGAGTGGGAAAGGAACCCTGATAACTTCCTTGGCCTAAGATCCAATCTAATTCAAAACTAGAGTGAACAAATGCATCTTGCACAGAGTTATATAAATCACCATGCTTTAGCATTTTATTATTATTTGTTATGTTGTATGTCATATTATATGCAAGTTCTACGCCTTTCTCCTACCTTTTGTCTCTTTTATCTATTTAAACTCTTTGGGACAGGGGCTGTTTATTAATATTTACAGTGTCCTGTAGAGTAGGGTCCGTAGGCACTACTATGATAAACATAAATACAATTAACAATTTATTGTTAATTTTGATTGAAGTAGTACCCAAGGACCACAATCAGGGATAAAGCATCCTGTTCCACTAGATATTGTACAAACAAGGAGGAGACAGTTCCTGTTCTATGAAGCTCACAAAATGGGATTTTGGCAGTATGCAACATGTGGATAAACAGACCAAGGATGGTGGGGAGGAGGGGCCTGGATAATGGTAAAGACAAGAATGTTTGCATAAATTAATAATCACAGTGGTCACACTAGGCCAGCTCTTATGGAGTAGCTGAGAATGTCCTGTTTGTTCACACCTTGGATTTCAACCCTCATGGCGGATAGCAGAAGTATTCTGGCCAGTTGTAACTGCCTAGTTACAGTCCACCAAGTTAGCTGTAAAAACTTCTGGTCCAATTAAAATATATGCTCATTGTAGTCTCACACAACAGTTAATAAAAATAAAACTCATTAGGAATATAGCATTTAGACGAGAGTAAGTGATATTTTTTAAATGTTGCACTAAAAACCACATTTCCTTTAATCAGCATCTGCTCTGTGTTAAACTGCCTATAAAATCTGGTGCACTGTTGACAGTGAGGAAAGATGAAAACAAACAAACAGGAAAACTACAAAAGACATGTATTAACATCAAAGTGTAATAGCGTTGCTCTCTTTTTCTTGGCATTTGAAAAATGTCTTTATTTTGACCCCAAATGCGTTAACTCTCTTTCCACCAATCTGGAGATTGGACAACAAGGAGGGAGTAATAGGAAGGCAGCTGCAGCTAAAACATGAGATTAAGGGGCAAAAAGAGAAGAGAGACTAATAAAACAGTTTGAATAAATTAAGGATTTTTGCAAAGGCAAATTGGCTCCATCTTTTGGAACACTGGACTTTAAGCAAGGCTCAAAGGAATGGAAAAACAATGAAATCCTCAAAATACTAATGCAATGTGAGCTCTGCTCCTACAAGTGAATTGAGTGATACAGACTGGTTTGAGCATTTTGTGCATTCACTCCAGTTTCTCCTATCTCAGGTATTTCTAAAGGGTTTATTTATGGCGTCCAGAGTTATAATACAGTAGAACCTTGATTTTTCGAGCCCAAATGTGCAGTTGATGAAGACAAGTCAAAATCCCTTCACATTGCGATGTATTCAAAGCATTGGAAATCTCTTTGCAGTGGTTTGAAAGACCAGAAGAAAGTAATGCAATGTGCCATACTGCGATTTATTCATCATACCTACTATAATGTTCAGAAGTTCAATTTTATGAATTTTTGGATTTTAAGAAATCCTTAATCCCCAGTTAGTTCATAAAATAGGGGCTCTAATGTAGTAAAGATTTAAAAAACCCTCATGCTTCAGGGCATAAGCAAAACTCAAAGAAATGGCTAGTCAGGAAGAAGCCTTCACTGTGGGCAAATTATTCCATAATACCCACTGCAATATTTCTTGTACCCTCTTCTGACAGTGAGATTCTACTGGCCCTGTCTGAGACAAAATATTGAATTTAGATGGACCACAAGTCTGATACAATATGACTATTTGCATCTTCTCATTGAAGCACCAAAATGAAAGTGCATGGGACAAACAGGTGAAAAATCATGAGATTTTTTTAACAAATGGGATGTTTTTATTTGATGTCTGTTTTTTGAACATTTAGCGTTCACATTTTTAAGTTTTTCTCAGCAACCATGAGAGCTAGAAATTTACATAAAAATGAAAACTGAGATTCTCCCATAATCACCTGACTCCAGGATCTCAGGCTTTAAGAAAAATATCACCTATCAGGAGACTCAGGATAAAATTTTGACCTGGCAACAGTGGGTGTGCATGAATTGCAGTATTACCAGTATCCTGTCTTCTGACAGTGGCCAATGCTAGATGCTTCAGAGGGAATGAGCAGAACAGGGCAATTATCGAGTGATCCATCCACTCTCAGCTTCTGAAAGTTAGAGGCTTAGGATACCCACAGCATGGGGTTGCATCGCTGACCATCTGGGCTAATAGTCATTGATGGACCTCTCCTCCATGAATTTATCTAGTTCTTTTTTGAACCTAGTTATAGTTTTGGTCTTCACAATATCCCCTGGCAATGAGTTCGACAGTTTGGCTGTGCATTGTGTGAGTAGTACTTCTTTTTTGTTTGTTTTAAACCTGTTGCCTAAAAATTTGATTGGGTGACCCCTCGTTCTTGTGGTATGTGAAGGAGTAAATAACACTTCTTTATTCATTTTCTCTACACCATTCATGATTTTATAGACCTCTATCATATCCCCCCTAGTCATCTCTTTTGCAACCTGAAAAAGTCCCTGAAAAAGTTCCATCCCCCTAATTATTTTTGTTGCCTTTCTTTGTACCTTTTCCAATTTCAATATATCTTTTTTGAGATGTGGTGACCAGAACTGCATGCAGAATTCAAGGTCTGTGTGTACCATGGATGCATATAGTTGCGTTATGATATTTTCTGTCTTCTTATCTATCCTTTTCCAAATGGTTCCTAACATTATTAGCTTTTTTTTGACTGCCACTGTACACTGGGTGGATGTTTCTACAATGACTCCAAGATCTCTTTTTTAAGTGATAGAAAAATATATTTCTAGAAAAATTCTCAAATATTTTTTCATTAGAATGCACTTTATTTTGCATCTCTTTTAAATTCCTCATGATTTCAATAACCAATCATCCTAGCTATTAAAGAGCTAGGGTGAAATCCTGGTTCAATTGAAGTCTGCTGGAGTCTTTCTATTGACTTCAGTGGAGGCATGATTTTAACCTGATCCAAAGCCCACTGAAATCAAGGGGAAAATTCCCATTGAAGTCAGTTGGCTTTGAATCAGGCCCTAGTTTTCTAGGAAGCACTCCAGAGTGTTCAGCTTTACCCAATAGGAAGTTGGCTACCTACAGAGTTTTTTTTGCCCTTTCTAGTGATATGCTGTCAATATTTTAACAAGAAATTTCCACAAAATTTATCTCTGAGCCTAACACAAACTACATACATTCTAAAGGCTTACCGCCTTTCAAAGAGGAGGCATGAAGGACTGGGACATCTATCCATTTGTTTTCAATTTTAAACAACACCCCTTTCTCAAATCATATGTACTAAGGAGGCAACATGACTTGGTAGACAAATGTGCGCTTAGTGCATTTGCTGGAAATGTTATTACCATGCTTTTGAAAATGAAATGTAGTATATGTAGACCAGAAGGTTCAGTTTGTATAGTTTGAAGTAGGAGTTAAGGCGAAGACCTTAGGGTTTGAGGTATCAGTGAAAATTAGTTAAGATCTCTATTTGCCTGCAGCTTGTTTCTTGCAAAGTCAAAAGACAAAAAATGGCCTCTGTTTCCCAGGGAGAAGTCATCTTTGCCTGGGATGTTTCAGCAATATACAGAGAGGGGTTAACTGTCAGAGGCAGGGGAATTCTCCTAACTCTTTTCCTTACTTTGCTGGCCAGGACGAGGACTTCCAGGAAGTCCCAGATAGTGTTCTGCACATCATTGCTTATTGTTCTACTATATTGAAAGTTGTGTATTCTCCCCAGTCTATAGCAATGTATGGTTACTTTGTTAGTTACTTTCACCCCTCTAAAAACTGTTTTCCATTAGGTATCATTTTAAGACGTTTAATGGTACTTACAATAATTAATACAAATGCTACTGAGATGCTGGCAGACCAGGTGCCAGCTCATGCCAGAACCCAGGCTAATTCGCTTGTGTATTATTATAGATCAATGTGATTGTTAAATGCATAATAGTGTATTTGGTGTTCAAACTTAATAAAAACGACTGGCTTCTTACTTGCCTTGTTTTCACTTATCAGTATCCCGTTATAACGTAGCAAACATTTACATTGTACATACCCCTGTAATTAAATAACCCATCAGACGAGCCAGGAAATGAGGAAGAAGCCTTGTGGAATGCAAATGAAGAATATTGACAAAAAAGTGCTAATTTCAAAGCCAGTCACTGTGTGTGACGATCTGAGATCAAAGACTTAAAATGTGTTTCTCTGTCATCAAAGGAAAAGCCCACGTGGCTAGTGACACCGTCAGCTTGTTTTCTGTGAGAAGAAGCTATAAGTATGGATTCAAGGAAGGATCTCTGGGCCGTTTGGATTCTTACAGGGAAGTGTACCAGATGCAAAATGGAGATCCCCAAAGACAATCTGGGAACCCTGGAAAGACTTTTGGGAAATTAGCAGTTTATTACAGCACTGTCACAATTTGGAATTACAGACTATGACTCAACTGTGCATATATTTTATCTTCTTTAACCTCTCAATAACTCGCATTCCTTTTTGTTAGCTAATAAACCTTTAGTAAGTTTACTATAGAGTTGGTTGCCAGTGTTGTCTTTGGTGTAAGTACCAGTTGATCTGGGGTAAGTGACTGGTCTCTTGGGACTGGGAACAACCTGTTGTGGTGTGATTTTTAGTTTAAGTAACCTTTTCTGACAAAGCCCAGTTTATCTTGGTGGCAAGATAGACGAGAGTCCAAGGGGACTGTCTGTGACTCCATGGTAAGACTGGGAGAGTGATCCAGGAGTTCACATTTTGTCACTGGTTTGATGAAATCTAATTATAGAACACACCACTAGCTTGGGGTGTCTGCCCTGTTTTCTGCCAGTCTGCCCTAAGATAGGCAGTCTCAGTTGTGAGCCACTCCAGACAGCATGGCAGCTACATCTGCTGCTGCAGGGTTCTGGCACCTTTCTTGGATGCGTCTGATGCTGGCCACTGTGAGAGACAAGAAATGGACTAAAAGGCCCTTGGGTCTGATCTAGTCTGTCTGGCTATTCCCGTGTTCTTCTGCTAAAACGGGATATATTAGAAACTTAGTTCGTGCCATACCTAGGTGATTGTGGGATCTCTTGTCCAGAATACAGTAAGATAACAAAGCTGGGAAGGTGAATGTTAAGCTTTTAATTAAACCTACTTTACTTGGTTTAGAACAGGAAAAAAAGGGGTGTGAGGGAGGAAAACGACATCAGTGGTAAAAGTGATATATTGCATTGCTGTATGCCCAGTCTGCCTTTGCATGGGATGACAGCAGCACATATTTTGGAGAGTTTCACAAGTTAAATTTTTCATAGTATCATAAGCTTCGAAAGGGCGAGAGTTTTTTTTTTAAATCAACTTGCTTATGAGGTATTTTCTCCTAACTTTTATTAACATTATGATAGAATCAATCCTGCCATCCTTTTCTTTGGTACACCACATGGATTAAATCCTAGCTATTGAAGTTGAGGGGAGACTAAGGTTTCAACCCTTGGGCTAGGTTCATTTTTACCTCCTACAGTAGGCACTTATTAATGGCTCACTCATTCAAAACCCACATGAATAACTTGACTTTTGACACTGTTGGATGCACGGCTACAGCTGATCCAAAAATGGGATGATTTTTTTGTGAATGTTTTTGTTAAAATATTGTCTCTGGTTTCTGTTGAAAAATGTAGGACTTCGAAAATGTTCTACAACCTCTAATATGTACCTATTTCTCCCTAATGTTTAGCTTCCATCTCTTTTCAGGTGCATTTGTGGATGGTGTGAGGAGTAGCCCCTTTATGTGTTTGAAAGGGAGCAAGAATGGGGGTAGAAAAATTCTACCTTGTGCTTCCCATTCAGGTCTTGAATTTTCAAGCATGAGTGTGTTCACAATTTCTATTCATCACCCTGCCAGATTAGTTGTATGAGCACTTTTTAAAGATATATACTGTATAGTACTATTGCTGGAAATGGATAAATAACACCCCTGATGATATTGTACTTAATATTGTACAGTGATCTATATTGCTGTCTCTAATCCATTTTTCATCATGCTACTTTTTAGCTACAGTGAATTTTCAAATTATATGGAAGAAGGAAATATTCCCTTTGACTGATTAAAATTCATAGGCCATCTCCGTGATCTCCCCTGACATTGCCATTCCTTGCCCTCTTATGGCAGCACAAAGAAACATAGTTATTTACCCTGGGACACAGGTGACTGAACTTATAAAAATCACTACAGGACAAGATGTATTGAGGCCTGGCACAGCATGACAAATTCTGGCAAGGTTCACCAAGAAGAGATGTATTGATTTTTAAATGATTAATAAGGAGAATATAATTGTATTTCATTAAGATGGATGGGATTTCATTTAGTCTGTCTTCTTCTTTTCCACTTCAGATGTGAAAGGAAATCAAGTCCTCATCAATGGCACCTCGTGTTAGTCTGCCATGGCAACGAGGTCATTGATTGAGTAAAAGAGGTTTCAGTGAGGCCAGCCTAGTCCTTTAATGGGGTTACTTGCACAGATAATGTGGCTAAGACAACAGGCTAAGTTTCTCTTGTTATTTAGAAATCCACTAGGCACTAGATGAATGCCTCTGCCATCTTTTGCTAGATCCTGTTTGGTGTCCTTAGTTGCATATTATCCATAGCAAATCAGGTTGGACATATGAATATACAAGATTAGTACTTTATCTCTTTGTAAGTCACTGAAAACAACTCACTTCTCTGAGTCTCACGGACAGAGAGACAGGAATTCAAAATCCTAAAATCTTAGCCCTAATGTGTTCTTGAGTATTTAGGCCTTGATACAGGAAAGCACTTAAGCACTCTCATGTGAGTGGAGATGCTTCATGCCATGGTATTGCTTTAGGCCTTTTAAGAAAGCATTTAAGAAAACACTGGACAAGTGACTGCTCACTAACTCTCCAGACAAGGTGTTCAGATACAATAGTGATCGTGTTCTTAAGGATATTGTAGATAGATTGTAAGTGAAAGATGCTGCATAATTATTAGCAAAAGAAAGAAGAATGCAGCTGTTTATAACCTGAAGGATAGGCAGAGGAAGACAAAGAAGGATTAAAAAATATATCAAAGCTATGAGCTCCTTCATGTAAAGGAGGCTCAGAACGGCTAAATCTGGAAATGTCACATGGCTTTTGTGTTCAGGCCGTCACATTTATACTGTATTTCAAATGTAAATCCTGTTTTCTGGGTTCTTAGACAACATCATCATAATCAAATTGTCAGCTAAGGATCTAGAAACTACCAACCCACTAATGCTGAGGACGTGAACAGCTGTTTTTGCTTTGACCAATGCTGTGATACGCAAACGTTAAGGATATGTCAACACAGCCTGCAGCAGTGAGCCTCCAAGCCTGGGTCGATGGGTTCTGGCTCATGCTGTAGTCCTAAAAATAGCTATGTAGATATTGCGGCTCAGGCTGGAACTTGTGCTCTGAAGCCTAGAGAGTGGGATGGGCTTCTACACAGCTATTTTTAGCACAGTCGTGTGAGCCCAAGTCTATTGACCTGGGTTTAGATGCTTTCTGCTCCTGAAGGAGTAGATGTATCCTTAGAGGATCAATGCACATCTAAATATTGATAAAGCAATATCCATATAATCATCATGGGTTGAAAATAGTACCTTCAGAATTTCACATGTTATAGGGGAGCTTTTTACTTCGTTTCAAATGTATGCAAGTGATTATTTCTTATGCAAAATGGGGCTCCTCATGCATTTCCATCTTTGTAAATAGCATTAAGATCCATGGATTTTAAAAAGTGCAGAATATCCTTAAGCCCATTTTACAGTTGAGAAAACTGAGACACTGAAAATGAATTATTTTCCTAGGAGACACCATAGGGCAGTAGTGGGCCAGTCATTGGACTGTCCGTTTATGTCCTGGTCTGGACATTTACTTGCTGTATGACCTGGAGCAAGTCACTTACCTCCATTTTAACTTGGAGGTTATTATTATTTTACTTACATAACTCACTGGGCTCCTGTGAAGATGATTTGTATAGGTCTTTGAAAAGATAAGGCTCTAATTGGGAGCAGTTATCACATATCTTCCACAGTGTGGCAAAGCAGAGAGCACCCCATGAATGAGGGGAAACAAATGCCTTCCTCTCTGTAGCCTAGGTATGTTGCTTTCCACAGAGGCCAGATTAGTATGAGAGTCCCAGGCCATAAGTTGAGAAAAGGAAGGGAAAGGAGTTGGGATGGGGAATATTTGCCACAAATATTTTCTAAAGAAAGAGAGAATTGCTGATTTTAAAAGACAATGAGAAAGTAACTATTAATGGAGCTTTCAGGCTCTGCTGTGGGAGATTGCTTAGTTATGTAATCAACATGTCTGAAAAATTTACTCTTCTGGGAGCCCCCATTTCAAAGCTAGGCAAAGTTGGCTCTTCCCTCCATCCTAATGATAGATGAGTGGTTCTCAAACTTTTTTACTGGTGACCCCTTTCACATAGCAAACCTCTGAGTGTGATCCTGCCCTTATAAATTAAAACCACTTTTAAATATATTTAACACCATTATAAATGCAGGAGGCAAAGTGGGGTTTGGGGTGGAGGCTGACAGCTCTGACCCCCCATGTAATAACCTTGCGACCCTCTGAGGGGTCCTGACCTCCAGTTTGAGAACCCCTGTGATAGATCAACTGAGTTCCCTACATCTTATTGTGTGGAATTGTCAGACTAGGCCTTACCAGTTTGAGCTAAATAGAATGTGTGGAGACACTGAAGAGCCCACAATGCATTTTGTAAAACTAAAGGGTTGGCCTCGTGCCATTACACCCAATATCACCTATCAAACTGTTCAGCATCCTATTTGTGCTTGACCTGCTGGTCTCTACTCCAGGATCTAATGCAGTACTATACTGAGGGTATTTAACAACTAAAGTCCTTTGGGATAAGAGGTGGTATATATATTTAAAATAGTATTACAATATGTCCTACAGTCATTGATATATTATCTATCCTCGCAGATGGTTTAATAAGATGTCTCCAGGGAACTTGATCTAGCCCAATGATAATTATTTGAAAGGTAGGATGATCTTGTTGTTAGGATACCAGACTGGAATTCAGGAGATCTGGGTTTAATCACTGGCTTTGCCACAGACTCTGTGTCACCTTGGGCAAGTCACTTAATCTCTGTGCCACCGTTCCTTATCTGTACAATGAGGAGGATAATTTTCTCTTTCTCTGACTTATCTATTTAGGTTCTAATTCTACACCAACTTGTACATGGAAGTTGCAGCCAAGTGGATCTTCACTGACTGAGTTTTGTGAGGCTCCGTATGGACACTGTAGTCCACCCAGTTAAAAGGAATTGCAGGCTCAGAGACTTGGGTTGTAAGCTTTTTGGCACAGGGACCATCTCTTACTAAGTATTTGTACAGCCCTTTGCACAACTGGCTCCTGATTTCAGTTGCAAATAACCATAACAAAAATATTAGTAACTATTGCTTAACTGGGGACAATATTAGCATATATTTAACCAATGCACAGTAATTTAATGGTAGTTAACCAGGTGGTGAATAGGTATCAAATCTTTTAATACACAAATTGTTACATAGAGATTTGTTTATCTCAATCCATCAAAGGGAGCTGGAAGTTAGTTGCTTCAGTCAAGGGCAGCTGTATTCTAGTGGCCTCTGGGAAGAATGGCAGTGTTCTGCGGTACTGACCAAATGGGCTTTAGAAAGTGGGGCTGACATGCTTTATCTGCAGAATTTTTTTGCCTGGCCACAGAGCTTCAAATGATCCTGGAGACTGTGGCTTCATCTATTGATTCACACCCCACTCCACCCCCAGCATGCGCAATACTGTGTATTTTCCTTTGGGGTGGGGGGAATGGAAGAAAGAAATTTCATGTTAAAAAATCCCAGTAAGATTTCCCATCAAAGTCGAGAAATACCTGTGTTAAGTCTGCATGAACAACCTTAACTCTGCCCCGTGTGCACTGATGTTTTGAGGATACTGTTTTCGATCCATAAACCATATATCTAATAATGTAACATAATATAGCATTTTTCGTAGAACCCGAGATACACATATGTAGCTTCTCTTAGCACTCAGCATGTGAGACAGAGTCCATGAAAATTCTCATTGGGCCTGGAGCTGGTGTGGAGGAACCTGGCTTCACATGGATCCGTCTGATAAGATCTTCCATATTTGGGGAAAAACCCTGACCTCCGATGGGATGATGCGGAAGGATCTCTTCAAGGGGATCCCTGTGGAGATGATATGTAATACCCCTTCCTGAATGTTCCTTATGGTTCAATATGAAAGTTGACATTCAAAGGATTTTATGTATTTATTTATTTATTGCTTATAAAGAAGACACAGAAGGGTGGTTTTTATTTATTTATGATTAGCTTTTAAAATATTGCTTATTTTAGAAAGATCCAGTCTGCTCTTCCCTGTTTTGTTTAGAGGAGCCCTGGAAGTAATGTTAGATGAATTCCTGGAGGTTTCATCACATTATCTTTAATTAAAAATTCATCTTTAATTCCTGGAGACTCCAGGACAATCCTGGAGGGTTGGCAACCTACCTGGAAGTTTTGTGACGCTTTATTGTGGGCTCTGACATCTTAACTGAAAGATTAAGGGACATGAATGTTTAAGAAAGGCTTCACTTATTCCATATTATTAATTAGTCACTTTATATTAAATGTGCTAAAAAACGCCCATCTTTAAACAGTCAGATTAAAAATCCCTTCCATTCTTAACAGCTCAGCTTTCACTCTTAGCTCTTGTCATTGCACTGGTTTTGGAGTCTTCTGGCCTAGTTAGGTCCTGAATTTCTAATGTACAAAACCAAGCAGAATTTAAAGTAAACAATCCCACTATTTCAGGCCACCTTTATGCATCAAAAGGACACAAGCTCATTGTTTCTTCATAACTGATTACCATTATCATCTCTCTCTCTTTTTTTTGTAGGGGTCATTATTTTCAAAGTTCTAGTATTTTCTTTTAATACTGTTCTGGTTCTCCCCACTGCCATTTTTCTCTCTTCTTTTGGTCCATAATTTATTTTTATTGGTTACAGTAAGACTGCAGGCTTTTCTACAGCTGAGCACAGTTGCTAATGTTAGCTATTGATTCCACATGTTAGCTCAAAAGTGTACAATAATCTGTTTTAATAATTGCCTTTGGCTTTTCCTCTTCCCACTCTCAGCAATGCCTTCTGCCTCTGATCTGGCCTGGCAATAACCAGAAACTGATCCTAATTACATCCAACCACGCTCTGCCAAAATGCCCAAATATCCATAATGTGTTTGAATAACAACTGTTAGGAGATGTAACTCCATCTAGCTCTCTAGAAAATGCTTCAAATTATCAACTGTAGATGTGCTGACAGGGAGGAAATGTTGTGGGCATGGTAGAAGGCTATGCTACCTGTGGCCCAAAAGGGAATACCTTGGTAGTACAATTGTAATGCTATTTAAGTCCCCTGTTCAAATCCCTCTGGCTCTGAGGAAGCTCCAAATTATAACAGTGCTCCTTGGGGAATGGCACATAATCAACCCCGCTGAAAACATTTTGAGTAGTGCTAAATAAATCCCAGTTCTAATTAAGTTACTGAGACTACATGGGGACTGCACATCTGGAAGTGCCCCAAAAAGTCCTGTGATACTGCAGCAAAGCACAGTCACTATTGTGTCAATTCCTTGGAAGTCCTTAGCAGCTCAACAGCCGTCTCCAGGAAGGAATTGTGTGAGACATCTTGCAGCTCAAGAGTGTCCCACATTAAATTATTGCTTATTTATTTAATCTGACAAGTTCCTTTGCAGTCTGTGAGGCATCTGCTCTAGCTGTTGTTTAAACCAAGGCCCCTTGTATCTGAATGTAGAAGTTCACCGCTAAAACAGTGTCCAATAGCTTTTTCAGTAGCAAAACTGATATCCTGTTCCCACACTGCTAGCCATTAGGGGTCAATCATTATATGTCTAAATGATTTAAGCAACTTGGGGCTCAATCCTGAAAAATAAAGAGGGTGAAATCCTAGTCCCACTGAAGTCAATGGGAAATTTGCCATGGCAAATTGAGAGCACTTGCAGGAGATTTTAGCACATTGAAGGATCGAGCTCAGAGGGAATAGTATCTTTTTGGCTCACCTAGGGCCTTATCCTTATGGTTAAACTTCCATCAACATCAGCGGAGACATTGTCAGTTCCTGAGAAGATTGAGAAGCGCTTTCCTTTGATATTATGAATGTAAGGTCTGGTCTTTCAAGCACTTGCTACAGAGCACAGTGTTTTCTATGGGGAGAAGTCCCACTGATATCAATGGGAGTGGCATAGTCAGCAGCTATGAAAATAAGGCCACTTATTTAGGTGCCTTCATTTACAGAGTTTTCTGTGGTTGACATCACTATAGTATCATTACATTTAGAAGCATTCATAGTTTTATACTTTCTTAATTTGGAATAAAACTCACAGGATTAGAAATATTCAAATCTCATTTTTTTCTAGTCAATAAATAAGGGTCAAATTCAATTGGTTGACTATCAGAAAAAAAGATGGTATTTTTATTAGTTTTGTGCTTGTTACTGGCAGTTAGTAGGAAATATATACAATATTATTGCATGTTATTATGAAGGTACGCAAAAGGAATATTATTTATATTTTTCAAGTAAACACTGTCGTTTCTTTCCTACCAAAGGATCCCAAAACACACTGCAAATTTAAAAGCTGATTATGCAGACTATATGGAGCAAACACCATACTCGTGACTGAAACATAGCCACTTTTGGGGTGGAACACAGCAACTGTTGACTAGCACACAGTAGCGCTACGTGATGGGGTGCATCAGGCCACCAAATAATAGTGCCTTATGAAGCACTGCCTTCATCCCTGCTGCGTTTAATAAACGTCCAGTTAAGGGTAAATATCTAGGGTGAAAGGCTAGTGAACTCAAACATGCAAATTTGTTGAATAATGTTGGGTGGGAGTTTACTACTTTACAAAGTTCCGTCTGGGTAAAGTCTAGCTAAGTGTCAGAACTTTGGGTGCTTCTCAGAACTGAAGAGACACTCTAGAACTTTTTAGGTTCTCTTGTGACAAGTTTAATAATAAAAGCCATTCTTATATTTGCCTTACAATAATATAATAGGACCCAAGGCCCAATTGTTGTAAAAGGCACTGTACAAGCTCATAGTGAGTGACAGTCCCTGTTCTGAAGAGCCTATCTAAAGAGATGTGACGGGCAAAGGTTGGTAAGGAAAACAGTTATGAAACGAACCAGGAATAGAATCTCAGGTCTCCTTACTCCCAGTTCAGTTCACTATTTACTAGTCCATGCTGCCTGTCAATCCCAAGTAGATGTACTACTTCTTTAGCTGAGTGAGAACTAGTCTGAGCAGTGACTGTAATGTTAACATAATTTCAGATAAGTGGGTTAAATAATTGAAGACCTTCTGCAGGATATTTGCTGAAGCACGTCGGGTATGACTACACAGCATTTTGGAGCAAGCAGGAGCGATTGTCCCAGCCCGGGTCGACAGACTTGAAGTAAGGGAGCATGTGCCAGTGCTCTAAGAATAGCTGTGTAGACAGTACTTTGAAGTTGCAGCTTGGGCTGGAGCTTGCCCCATGAAGCCTAAGGAGAGGGAGGAGCAGGAGCTTTAGAGCCCAAGTTGCAACTTCAAAACTCTGTCTACACAGAGTCTGTTGACCTGGGCTGAGAGGCTCACTCCAGAATGCTGTGTAGACATAACCTTAGAAAAGAGACGAGTGGCATTTCTTTTTGGGACTTAATTTTTACAGTTTGTACTAATGTTCAGACAGTATGGCTGTGCTATAAAGAAAAAAATTTAATGAAACATTTTCTTATGCTGACATGTTGCAATGTTCTTACAGGCTTACATGCTATCAGAATAGGCTTCATGCTGTTAACCCACTTTGTTAAATAAAAGTTGATTTTATATTTAGCTGTGCATGGAGTGTACAGATGAAACAAATCACTCCTAGAAACTCAGCAAGATGAATAGTTCTTCTTGAAAACTAGCAAGCAAGGCTGAATGCAAGATTAATATGCAGTCCCAAGTTACGCTTCCCACAATTTTTATTGATTACATGGAAAGTACTAAAACTCATGATTTCTTTTGTGAGTTAGATTGAAACTCTTGCATAACCTTACTAGATGCAATTTCTCAAAAGAAAAATATTTGTCTGAGAGGAGAGCTTTTCATTTTGATTCATATACAATGTCCGAGTTTTAAAGCTACACCTTACAAATTAGGGATGTCAGTTCTGACCTCTTTCATGTAGATGGATAAATCTCTCATTTATGTACACTGCTCTGAGGTTTACCCAGCTTAAATTAGAAACAGTAGAGACTAGGTGTCTGTTCAAAGGAAAAGGAGCCAGGAACTCCCGTTCAAATCCCAGCTCTGAAACTGACTTTTATTGTAATTTTCAACAAGTGTCTTAACTCTTTGGTGAGACAAGGTGGGTGAGATAATATCTTTTATTTTACCAACTTCTGTTGGTGAGAGAGACAAGCTTTACACAGAGCTCTTCTTCAGGTCTGGGAAATGTATTCAGATTGTCACAGCTAAATACAAGGTGGAACAGATTGCTTAGCACGAGTGATTAACATATATTTCAAGTGCAAAGGCACTGTGGACAGGCACAATTGAGCTCAGCCCAGCCGTTGGTACCTACGCATTTGGCATCCTCGGCACTGAGCAAGCAATGGCATCAGACACTATCAGTGTCTACGTCAGTATGCTCACCATCAATGCTACCGTTGAACGGCGACCATGTCTTCAGCTACCACATCGGTACCACAAAAATTCAGATGTATGAAGGATGTGTCTGTAGTGGATGAACTAGAGTCCCCACTCCTCATGGGTACAGAATATCTCTTGGTAGTGAGACCCTGATCACTGTACCACTGTCCTCCAGTACTACATGACTCTCTAAGATTTTCTGCAGGCGCTCCTCCACGGGACAATATGAAGGAGAATACCAATTAGTCTCCTCTATTTCTGTTCAGGCTTCTCTAGCATATCCCTTTAGGAACCCATTCTCTGATAGTCACTGGGAAGTCATTATCAAGGGTGGTGGAATCAACCTTGCATGCCAATCCCACTTTGGTATGCCCCCTCGTCACCACCTCCCTATGGCGATAGTGGTACCCTTGGGTGGCTTATCAGTAGAAACTTGCCAGATCACCAGTACCGTTTCATAGGGAGGCTAGGGTTGTACAGCCCTCTCCTCCCCAACCAGCACACCTCCCCTCCCCACGCTCACAATAGGAGACATTTGAGGAGCAAGAAGCCAGGGCAGATAAATAGGCCACCCTTCAAATACCTTTTTCATCCTCGTCTCCGGATAAGGCAGTTATGCTTCTGCTATCTGCCATGGCCAATGATTTTCAGCTGTTTCAAGACCTTGTAAAGAGGGTAGCTGATACTCTTCAAATTCCACATGAAGAAGTCAAGGATTTACACAATAAGGAACCATCTTCAACTTCTGGGGCACATGGCAGTTTGCAGGTTTGCGACCAATCACACAAGGCTATGCCTCCGTTGCTTCCAGAGTTGGCTCAGAATGACCTGTTTTCCAGTCAGACCCCTTGGACAGGTAAATGATGGTTCCTCTATAAATAAGCAACTCTCTAGACTGGTGAAAGGATCAGTTCAACATCTGTGTAGGCATTCCTTCGGTCATCCAGCTCCATCGGTGACTTTAACAACAGATGCATCACTGTTGGGACGGGAAGCTCGATGGTTCATGGGTTTAGAGTCCTCCTGTTCTACAGATGTACAACAGGCGTTACTTAGTAGTGGAAAGAGATCAGCCCATACTACTTACCTGCAGAAATGGAAGAGAGTCTTCTGCTGCTGTTATCATTACTATATTCTGCTAGAATCTGTGATGCCTTCAGTCATCCTGGATTACCTGTTGGATCTGAAGAAATTGGGGTTATCAATTAGTTTAATTTTTATGATCCGTTTGGCCACAATATCAACCTTTCATCCTCCAGGTGAAGAATTCTCTGTTTTTGCTCATCTGATATAGTTGAGGTTTATTATGGGTTTGGGGAATCTCTACCCCCAGATTAGAGACCCCACCCCAACTTGGATCTTCATCTTGATACTCAGTTACCTTATGAGACCTCCATTTGAACCTATGGGAAAGTTTACTCAATTTTTCTGTGAAGACAGCCTTTTTTGGTAGCCATCTCATTAGACTATAGGGTTAGGGAGATTGGAGCCTTGATGGCAGATACCTTCCCCCCGCCCGCACTTTACTATCTTTTTCAAATACAAAGTATCTTTATGGCCACACCCTAAATTCTTACCTAAGGCTCTCCTGGAGTTCCACCTTAACCAATCCATTTATCTACCTTTTTTTTTTTTTCTGAAGCAGCATAGCTCTCTGCAGGAATCCTGTTTTCATACCCTGGATGTTTGAAGGGTGTTGGTTTTCTACTTTGATAGGACTAAGCAATTTTGAAAGTCACCTAGACTCTACATCTCCCTCACGATAGATCCAAGAGGTCCATGATCTGTACTGAGAGACTATTGAGATGGATTTCTGTATGTATTAGCATGTGTTATGATCTTGCAGGCATTTATCCCCCCCCCCCACCTCCCAAAAATGATGATAGCACATTTGACCAGATCATAAACAGCATTTACAGCATTACTTAAGTATGTGCCAGTGTCTGGGATATGTAGGTCCACTACATGGGCCTCAGGACATGCATTTTTGAAACATTATGCTTTAATCCATGGTGCCAGACCTGATGCAGCACTTGGTTGTGCAGTGCTATCTTTTTACTAGACTCAATTCTGAAGCTCCCTCCTCACTCTGGGATGCTGCTTGGAAGTCACCTGAACTGGAGCATGCATAGGGATGCTCCTCCAAGAAGAAGTTACTCCGCCGTAATTACGGTTCATGTCCACTGCCCACCCTCCTTCCCCTCTGCTTCATACTGTTCTCTGTGGGATGTTTGGGTGGAGAAGGAACTGAGGGAAGTTTGCCCACACACCTCTATGTAGCCTCTTTGTCTGGCGCAAGGAGGTGCAGGATGCGTGTGCACGCCAAATCGACACAGCTCACCGGAAATTTCTGATCAACGGCTTGACAGACACATGCACACCTGAAGTGGAGCACCCACAGAGACCCACATCTTGAAGAACTGCCAGTCACTGCACAAAGTGAGTAACCTCTCTTTCTGTCGCCCTAGCCACTGACTGTTGGAGAGATGAATTAACTATATAAATGGGGAAAAAAACCCTTCCCCTGATGTGTGACGCATCTACGCTGCTGCACTACAGCAGCACAACCGCAGTGCTCTAGCTGTACGGCTGTTGTGGCTGAAGCATAGGCACATAGAGAGAGACTGTTCCGTCTCTGGTTCCATCCTTTCATGCGTACAAGCCAAATGACAGTCTTAACTCAAACCATCTGCACCCTTATGAAAAATTCTCAGTGTTGGAAACCGTCCCTTTTTGCGGACTTGTTTCTTCACCAAAAATTTTTAGCTTTCTATAAATCAGCAAAACCAAAAGGTTGTCCCTCTGTTTCTCTCTTTTTTTTGAAATGCACATTAATGAATTAATTTATTATGATTGCTATATTATTATCAAGAATATTTTAAAAATCATTTTAGCCTGGATGCAAAGTAAAATTTGTGACCAAGGTATGAAACTATAGAAAGTCATCTAAGGTTTTGAACAACTGCCTTATGGTTCAGTGCTATGCACTGATCTTAGAGAAGAGACAAACCTCATGGGTCAAACTGAAGTGATATAGACAAGCACAATTAATAATAATTTTAACAATAGTCATTTTTCCTAATTTTCTATTTTTTTCTAATTCTCAAACAATCAGAAGAGGTTAATAGAACTTGCATGTGCTACTGTTTCACAGATTTTTTCTGATTTTTCAGTTATATATATATTTGATCGACATCTAAACAAAAATGCAAAGGGTCTGGGAAGTAAATTGGAAGAATTGGAAGTATTAGTCCTTAAATTAAATTATATCTTAATTGGCATCATGGAGACTTGATGGGATAAATTTCATAACTGGTATATTGATATGGAGGGGGATAACTTGCTTAGGAAGACCAGGCAGGGTAAAAAGGGAGAAGGTGTTGTGTTTTACATCTAGATTATATACACTTGTTCCGAGGTCCAGAAGAAAGTGGGAGGCAGACCAGTTGAAAGTCTCTGGGTAAAGATAATAGGGGTAAAAAATAGGGGTGATGTTGTGTTAAAGGTATACTATAGACCACCAAATCAGGAGGAGGCGGTAGATGAGGCATTTCTAGAAAAAATAGCAGAAATATCCAAAACATAAGACCTGGTAGTGAGGGGGGACTTTAATTACCCAGACATCTGTTGGAAAAATAACAAGGCAAACATAAATTTTCCAGTAAGTTCTTGGAATGTATTGGGGACAACTTTTTGTTTCAGAAAGTGGAGGAATTAACCAGGGGACAGCCATTTTTGACTTGATTCTGACCAACAGGGAGAAATTAGTAGTGGATCTGAAGGTGGAGGACAATTTGAGTGAACGTGCACATGAAATGATAGATTTAATCATTCTGTGGAAAGGAAGGAGTGAGAGCAGCAGAATAAGGACAAAGGACTACAAAAAAGAAGACCTTAACAAACTCCGAGAACTAGTAGGTAAGGTCCCATGGGGAGAAAATCTAAGACTTAATGAGAGTGGAGTTAACCAAGTGAGTTATTGCAGCTTTTGATAAGGTGCCTGGCTAGTGAGTAAGAGGTGAAACTATGGCTTTGCCCACTTCCTGGCTATTTGAGAAAGGGACAGTGGTTACCCCACCTGGCTGGTCTAAAAAGAAAGCTGAAATCTGGTGAAAATCACCTCCAGTGCTTCACTGAACCTTTTAATGAGTTTTGGATTTGATCTTTCCTGGTTTCAGATTTATGAACATTTCACACAGCTCTATTATTTTTATCTTGCCAAATTAGGTGTACAAATTAGGCTGTCCCAGCACTGATTCGCGTGGTAGACTTTTATGCAGCAGATAATCCATTTAATACCCAGTATCTGGCACTACAATACTGCTATCTTCAGTGCTGATTAAAATGCATGTAATTACTTCATAATAGATGCTGAAAATATATTGCTATTTGCAGGCATGATGGAGATTTACTAGCAATATTAGTTTTGAATAAATTCTCTAAATTATTGAATTATTTAAATAACTTAATAGAAAATGCTCTGCTTCAGTCCTCTGTCTTTCATAAAATACCCATAGTTTTTGTTGCTCAACTCCCTCTTAGGCCATGAGTTGTGACCCCCCCAACCTTACAGCAAGAATATAGACAGAGCCTGAGAATGCTGTGGTTTAATTGTCCATAAAGGTGCAGGAGCTGTTAAGCATCATTATTATTTAAGTGCCGACAACATGCTTGGCACTGAACAGACCACTGAGGAAGATGCAGTCAACACAAAGAGATTTTTGGCTGCCAATAAGAAGTCTGTTGTGCAAGGAATGCCTCGAGTCACATACATGATAACTTGATAACCAAAGACTATGCATGTGGAAAAAAACCCAGCAAACCAGAATTAGAGCCCTTCTAGTACATAGCATTTAGCAACCATTAAACAAACGTTTGATTTCAGAGCTTTTCCAAGTAAACATTAGTCACACACTCTCCCTGTGCCCTCTATTTTCTGTGTTAAAAATCATGATCCTAAAAGAGCTTACTTTAAAGATTCTGTAATCAAGCATCAAGTTAGACCAGGAATGTGATAGTCCTTCTTTTACATAGAGAGCATAGTTGACTTCAGTGGAAGAGTTGCACCAGTCTAACCAATGGCAGAATCTGCCCCAAAATATATATAAGCCTCTGTCTGCAAAGAGCTATTTAAAAGGGCAATGGGAAGTGGATGGAGGGAGTGTAACAGAAGAGATGGAGGGGAAGAAAGGAAAACAATAGGTACAAATTTCTACCAGTTTCCTCAGGCATCCATAGTAGCTGCTTAATGATACATATATCATTATATCCTGGAGTAGTTGGAGGGCAGAAACAGACTTGATTACACTACAGACAATTGTTTCACAATAATTCTGGACCATTTTTCATTAGCTGTCTCCCCTCACAGCAAAACAAGGGATAATTTTTTAGAAAAAAATCTTATACCTCAAGAAAGTTGTCCAGCAGTTAAAGATTTTTAATAATTCATCATGCGAAACATCTCGAGCTAAATAGTGAATTTCCCAGCAATAACAAAAAAAGATGAATGGGAGGAACTGAGGTTAACTTGCTTTGATAGAAACAAAAGAGTAAATAAAAAGAATAGCGCTATCATTTTTCCATGATTTATTGGTACTTTTTTTTTTTATTACTCTGCTCTGGTTTGATGTGTTTTGCCACTCGGTCTGAGTCAAACCAGTTCATTCTGAGCAAGCTGATTAAGTAGCTGATTAAAAGAAAGAAGCGTATGTATCTGCCTATAATCACTTACTATCATGCAAGCCATAGGTAGCAGGCATCACTGTTAAGCATGGCTGCTGAATTTGCATTTAGGAAAAGTGGGAATTTTATTTTGGTCAATAGGCCTATCTCAGTAAGGCCATCAAGTATTGTGCTAGGTGCTGTATACATTGACTTTTAGGGCAGCTATTTTAATTTCTTATCTTTGGAGCCTCTTCTCATCTTTAGAAAGATATTACTAATCCTTAACTACATTTAGAGATATTATTCCCAACTTGATAAGATGACTTTCATACCATTAGTATCACACTGAACCATTAGTAGGGATTCCTGATAATGGAAGAAACCACAATTTAGGAAAACACTTAACCATGTGGTTAATGTTACGTTTCTAAAGTTAACCAGCTGCTTAAGTGCTTTCCTGAACTGGGGCCTGAATATAGCAATCCTAATGAAAATACACTCCTATGTAGAGCTGGGTGAAAATTTTTTGGCAAATAGAAATTTCACCCAAAATGCATTTTTCAGGACTCTGAAACTATTTGTGAATTTGGTTCAAATTCAATGAATAGTTTTTGGTGGAAAAATACCATTTTTTTTGTAGAAAAAGCCGATGTTTCATTTTGAAATGTTTTGTTTTGAAACACTTTATTTAGACTATTAGCTTTGAAACATCATTTCATTTTCAAATTTGGCCAACTTAAACAACAGCAGCAACAAAAGGGTAAAAAACAGCCGCATCTAAATGAAAACTTAAAAACAATTGTTTTGAATCAACCAACTTGGAACAAATTGAAAATCTGAAACTGTTTTGTATCAATTTTGACCTGAAATATTTTGGATGATTTGAAACAAAGTGTTTCAAGTTTTTTTGATTTGATGGAAATTTTTGAAAAAATTGGTTTCAGTTCAAATTGAACTGGAAGTTTATTGGATTTTTTTTTTTTTTTTTGCTTCAGACCCCCCCAGTGGATACTCTCCTGCTATGGGCCACTTTGTGTACCCATCTATAGAATAAAGACGGACAATAAACTTCTCTGGAATTTCAATATTTTAATGGAAATATATGCACACAAATCCATATATCTCTAAATCACTACATAGGTGCCCTGTTATGGTAACTGTTTAAAAAAGGTACTTGTGCACACTTTGAGTGGGGAAACTGTGTATTTGCTAGAGGCTAGGGGCCAAATTCTGCTCCCAGTTACAGTAGTGTAAAGGCATATTAACTCAATTGACTTCAATTGTGTCAATCCACATTTGCATCAATGTAACTGAGAGAAGGAACTCACCTTTTGTGTTTGACATAAAATAGTAAGCCTGGAAAATTCAAAATAGATTTATCCAAAAGTTCCCTATACAATGGGTAATGTAGACTCCTGACAGTAACTGGAGAGAGGATCCCCTTCTGACCAATGGAACTTGAGTTTCTGGTTTTTGTGTTTTTGTATGGGGTTTAAGTATCCTTTAATTAAATCTTTCCTAACGGTTTCAAACTTGCAGGGAAGGACATTAGAGCACTGGAACTGAAGATAGGGATTACTGTGGGGAAAATGTGGGGTTTATATGGTGGAGGAAAGGTAGCGGTATGGGTCTTTAACTTACTTTCTTTTTTCATTTTAAATTAAACAACAGACATATGGCTATCACCTTGATTACCTTGTTTGCATGTTGGGACCCTTTGCCAGACCCTTCATCTGTCTTTGTCCCTTTAGATTGGAAGCTATTCAAAACAAGGACTTTTTCCCCATAGATTCAAATGTATTTAAGCAGCTAAAGATGCAGATAGGCCTTTTTGAAACCCCAGCTAGGTGCCTAAGCCGTTTAGGCATGTAAGTGCCATTGAAATCAATGGGAGCTAGGTGTCTATGCTACTTAAGTGCTTTTGAAAATCCGCCTCTTTAGGTACCTAAATACCCTTGAAAATCTGGCTTCATGTTATCTTCTGTGTCTAGAAAGTCCCCGAGACATTTTGGGTAATTTAAATAATATATAGTGGTCAGCACTTTTGAAAATCAGGCCCAAGTTGTTTCATGTTGGGAACCCAAAATGAGAGGCCATTTTTTAAAATGATCTTGCACAAGTCTATTGTCCAAGATCACAGTGTAAGCTACTGTCAGAGATAAGAATAGAACCTAAGGGTCTTCATTCATAAGACCATTTCTATTTAACAGACCACTCTTCTTGGTAGATATAGTAGGTAGCAAATAGCATGAATGTTATATGCTGACTCTGCCTGTGGGTCAATAGATTCCCTTATTTTCTTTTTTTAGAAGGACATGAACTTTCATATTACATTTGTCTTGCTATGATTTAGCCTTTTAAAAAGACAGGAAAATTGTAATTATTTAGATACCCACTAAATGTAACACTTCTCTCGTTTAATTACATAGTACTAGTGGAAGGAATAAAGATGGGGTGGGTGGAGAGATAACATTTTTACCTGTAACTTCCAGATGTAAAGACTCTGAGAGCTATCGGCAGCAATCTAGAGTTGTGGCCAGTGACTGTAACCAAGTGCATTTTAAAATATGTGGTTGCCTCATAGGGCATAGCTTTCTTTAGTCATAGTTAACCCTTCATTGCCCTGTGCAATGACTTTAATTTCCATAGACTTGAAGAGAATGTGAAAATAGCTTCAAGCTATAGACCACAGCAAACTGTAAAACATCTTGCTGTGTTCACTTTCCCATTGTCCCGACAATTGATTCTGCTGCTTCTCTTACGCCATGAATTATGGCTCTAGTAAAGCACTGCCAGGTTTGAGTCAGCAATCATCTGCTAGCACTGCGAAATGACAATCCTTATCTGTTTTCTGTAGCCTGACATTTTCAGTAAGGCCTGGAAGGTTTGGTTAATAGGGTTTGTCAAAAGGGAGCTACAATATAAAACAATGAATTATGGAATGAGAGCAGAACAGAGAACCTATGTCACCTTAAATGTTACCAAAGCAATTTCTGGGAGACTAATTATTCACAATAGATAACTAAATTGTAAATCTTTGTTACAAGTGCGGGATTGAACGTGAAAGTTTCCTGGGAAAGCATTTCTGAAAATATGCTACATTAATAGCTAATTCATAAGGAAAATGGAAGAGTTGCCAGTGGCTGTGGAAGATGAGAGTTCACAGGATGAAAGGAGAATAATTCCCAGATTCATTCTCTCAGTAAGTCTGGCAAGACATATTTGCATTATTAAATGCCTAATACTTTTAAAAATCTGGCCCTTAGTGCTTTCTCCAGGAACAATCATAAGTAATTATTTCATTGGAACTATTTCAATATTGGACTTTTTAAAAGTTATTTGGGTACTTAAATATGCATATAGGTGTCTAGTAGGATTTTCAAAGTGCAGTGGGAGTGCCATGGTGCTTTTGAAAATCTCTCTTGGTGCCTATCTGCATTTAGTATTTAAAATTTAAAAACCTAAATACTTTTAAAAATCTGGCCTTAAGTCCCTTCTGCACTCATATACTGCACCTTTAAATACCTCTGATGAAGCCATACCTCCTGATGTAGAATGGGCAGTTGATATCCAAGATAAACACCAAATCCTGCTCTGAGGCACGTTGTGGGGGAAGAGGGAAGGTGGAGAGATTTCATACTTCCATCACTGATCAGGATAGTGTATGGGGTGCAATGCCTTCTAAAGCACTCCTTGCTTCTGCTCCAAAATAGAACACTGCACTCCCAGGAAGGCTTGCTGCTATCATTATTATTATTTATTAATAATACATGAATAGTTTGTAACATTACCCAGGGTACAATCTGGACTTTTGAACATCCATGCCCCCTCAATTCTCCAACCTGGGGTGTCTTTTACACTGCTTCACTGTGAGAGCAACCACTCCTGGCTTGGTCACACACAGTCTCCAGCATGTAAATCACCCCCAGCTATACTGTATGAGTTTTCTACCGCTATACTGTCAGAGTTAGCTAGCCAGCCATGAATGATACTACAGAGTAACACCAGCAAATTCCCAGTCCCAGACTTGTCCCCATAAATGTGCATCTTGTATTGCCCAGCACCCTCCTGGACAATACAAGTTCATAGAAAGTCCTTTATATCATAAAGAGAAAATGATATGCACAAACCTTGTTACCTCAAATTGAGTTTCCCATGCACTTCAGTCCAAACACACTGGTTTAGATAAAATAATAAAAGAAGTTTAACAACTACAGAAAGATAGATTTTAAGTGATTACAAGTAATGAGGCATGAAAGGCAGAATGTGGTTACAAGAAAATAAAAGATAAAATACAACTAATATCTAACTTAATAAGCTAAGTGAATTCAAAGCAAAATGTCTCTCTCACCACATGATTTTGCAGTCTTTCCGGCTGGATGCCTTTCAGCCAGGACCCCTCCCCCAGTCCAATGCTCCTTTCCTTGTCCTTCAGGTATTGTGGATGTAGTGGGAAGAAAGAAATGGAGGAAAAATGATCTGAAGAGTTTGCTCCCCTTTCTTATAGCAATTCTCTTCTTTGAGAATCATCTCCAGCTGGGGTTGAGGTGACAGAAGGTCTGTGCTTGGGAAACCTCCAGCTGCTCCATTGCCAAGATGTAAATTTCTTGCTCACACACTTATTCCTGCCTAAGAATGGCCACTTAACCAGGCGATAGTCCATTTGATTATGTTGACACCTGGCTGAGGTGTTGGCTAGCCTTTTGTCTCTGGGGAGCTGTTTTGAAGTTGTTTCCCCAGACTTGGAACATGTCTCATACAGTGGAATATTATAATTTTACATACAATGTTGCCAATATATTTTACCAGGACAATAGTATTCAGCAGATTATGAGTTTTCAAATGATATCTTACAGGGCATATTTGCACAAAATGTATCATAGTTTTGTAAAAAGGGTGAACATAAGGGTACAGACTGTCACAGATGTAATAATAAGTAAATGGTTAGGCAGCTGATGTGCTGTGATCATTGATTACTATGCTGGCCATAATTGTCTCATTGTTCCCTTGTGCTCCTCTTGTCTATTATATCTCTTGTCATATACTTAGCTTGTAAGGTCCTTGGGGTAGGGACCATCTCTTTGTTATATGTTTGCACAGTGCCTGTCACAATGGGGCTATGGCCTCTAGGCACTTCTGCAGAACAAATAAATAATTAATTATTAATTTTATAAAACCAAAAGAAAATGTGCTAGGCATTTAAAAAGTATACTCCAGACGGCAGTGTATTCTCAGGGGGAGCAGGGACCTGGCTAACTACCATGCTGGATGAATACTCTCCTTTCAGGCTGCAGAGCACAACTTGGTACATTAGCACAGCACCCTGTACAGTTTTCAAGGGGGCGCCTGGTCTTATATAGGTGCACTGAGGCAGTAGAGGATCCAGACACCATTTTCTCCCCAATGCACCCACACAAGAGAGGACAGAATGTTGTTCTATGTATTTATAGTGTCCTACCAGTGGGCTCGATTGTGAGTTTACTATCTGCCCTGAGTACAAATTAGTGTGTTACACTGTCCCTGGAGACTGTCACAATATCCTTCCTAGTCTCCCTGCTGCTCTGGAGAGGGAAGAAACTGCAACAGGGCAATGCCTGGCACAGTGTATACTCCCCAACACACTGGCACATCTGCACCTTTGGGCACATTGGGATAAGACAAAGTCTTCACTGCCCCCCTGCCCCTTCCTACCCACTTGCACGAGGCGGGGGATGTAGTGTCTCTGTGGAGTGTGCTCCCCCATCCACAGAAAGTGCTGGTTCAGTACACCAGCACATGAAAATAAGGAGGTGCTTTACATCCCCTTACTCCCTGTGCTGTTGCATAGGACAGGCCATACTCTGGACCTATCATTAGACTCAAATATGTTTCATGAGCAATCCGCATAATTTTCATATGGTCCAAGTAATAAAAAGAAAATGGAGGAGAAAAAATAACTGAATAAAAATGTATCTTAAATTCTATCTAATTTATATATTCAGATTTTATTCAGTGCCTGTCATCATGGCGTCTGAGCACCACCCAGAGTTGCAAAATGTGTACATAAAGATATTCTTACTTCTCACTCTGTTGTCCCCCCAGTCTGCAGGGCCTGGACTTTGTGTAGAGATTTCTATTGTAGTTGGTTTTTTTGAATTGTTTTTTGATGGTGGTGTAATAGGAAGGGTGGGTTGAAGAAGTGGCTTTTGCATGGCTATTGACCATGCTCGTGTTCTGGAGCCATGCTAGTCTCTTCCAAATGTAAGATCTGGAATTGAAGGCTCGTTGCCAAGGAGGAGTCACACTCTTGCACACAGGATTCTGACTCTTGAGGGGAGGCATTGTGGATTAACAAATAGTATTCATGGCCCAGAATAATCCAGCGAGGCATGGTTTAAATGCTGCTAGAGTGGAGAAGAGAATGATTACTTTGCTGCTTCTAAGGAAACCAGCAGTCATGAAGAAAGCTGGAAGTACACTCTAGGGTAGAGGTAGTTAATTATTTTTTGTCAAAGTCCAAATTTCTTGGTCAAGGTATAGTCAAGGTCTAGACTCCAGAGACACATTTTTCACACTGCAATAACAATAATGTTAATAATAAGCAAATAGAAAGATTTCGTGGTCCACTCAAAAGCATCTGGCAGTCTGGATTTGGCCCATAGTCTGTGATTGATTATTCCTGCTCTAGGGCTAGACAAGTCAGGTAGGTAAGAGAAATATTTGTCTAGATTCAGCACAGCTAACTTCCTAGCTCTTTGAGGTGTCTTTGTTGCTGCTTCCCGGGAAAGGCATAAGCTTTCAGTAATTCTTTGTGATGGAGCTTGTTTACAAATTCTTATTTTTTTCAACCAGCACTCAAATTTTCTTCCTCATTCTTCTGCCAAAGGTCATGGAGATCTGTACAAACAGCAAACAAAAAGCACAGGAAAGCAATGGAGACGCCAGTGTCTGAGTGTCGATATCTGTGGTTAATTAGTGGTTATGATGACTCACTGGGGCTGCTATATTGTATAGAGTATGTTTGGGGATTTGATGTGATTCAGGGGTGGATCATTATGGTTGTTCTCTATTGCCTTAAGATGAGGATGTCTGAATTTAGTTTGGGGAGGTTGGTGGTCAGTTCGGGGTAAAGTGGTGTTTCTTGTCTGTCTTGTATCAATGTCCAGTCTTAAAATCAAATCCAGGATGTGTCCAGCTGAGTTGGCAGGCTCAGAGATCAACTGTGAAAAACTGAAGGTGGAAAATGTAGAGATGAGATTTTGGTCCATTTTATCAATGACATCAGTTTCGATGCTGAAGTCTTCCAGAATATTAAAATTTGGTGGATCATCTACCTCATGTCACATAGCATCTCCCACAGCTAATCTATGAAATCTTTGCATTTTGGAGGTCAGTAGTTTAATCCGATGCACATTTTGAATTTATTTCTGGACAATTTTAACATGGATTTTCAGATGGGTGGCTTGTACTCCATTTGCAGTAAAGTTATGGTGTTACAATCTGTTATAGCAATAGTTTTCAACCTGTGGTCCGTGGACCCCTGGGGGTTTGTGGACTATGTCTAAGATTTCCAAGGGATTTCCTCACCTCCGTTCGAAATTTTTTAGGGGTCCGCAAATGGGAAAAAAGGTTGAAACCCTCTGTGTTATGCATTAGCAGTACATATATGGTAACCAGCTGTTTAACTTTAAAAAATGATATAATCAGATTTTTCCTTCTTCTGTAATGCTACCAGAAGGTAAGCTGGGCGTATACACTAGTGCACACAAATCAGGTAGATAAGAGAAGCATTTGTTCCAGTTCATCACAGCTTACTTCTCAGTTCTTAGGTTAGAGGGCATTGGAAAATTAAAAGAAAAATCCCATGTAAAAATTTGAATTGGTGAATTTGTTTCATTTTGAATTATTGGAAACATCATTTTTTCCCCTAAGTTTTTGTAATTTTTAAAAAAAAGTTGGAATTTTTCTCAGAAATGTTATTGAAACCATTATCGGAATGGCTATCAACATTTTCAGGGAAAACATTTTTGATGAAAACCTTTTTTGAGAAATGTTGACCATCTCTAGTTTAGATTTTTCTGCATAGAAATGTTTTATTATATATATATATATATATGAGGCTGAGTGCTTTCTTCTATGGCTAGTTAGGGTTATCATCATTTCAGTGTTCTCCTTGGCACTCAGACCTTTTGTGTAATTAAATACATTTTCTTGGGATATAGGCAAAAAGAGAGGTGCCTAATGATGACACTTTACATTGTTTTGTTTATGCAAACATCCCTGCACTGATGTGTGCTTATATAGGGCCTAACTGTGCAATCCTTACTTGTGTGGGTGAGCCCTTAGTCACACTGGGGAAGAAGTCCCATGGGGAAGAAAGTCTGAACTTGTGCTGTGCACCAAAACAATGTTTCCAGCAATTATTCTTCCCTTCCAGGCATTCATTCTAGAATCTGTTAATAATTTGTTCAATGGTCCATATATGTGTGATGGTACAAAAACTAAAGCTCCTCAGCTTTCTTTGAGTTCATAATTACGTACTCTCCTGTACAAAGCATGTTAAAAATCTGTGGAATACGCTTTTTGAGAAGAATGTCCTGCAATCATACAGTAATAGTAAAGTCAGCTTCATCCATACATTTGATGGAGTGGATATTGGAGAGGTGGCGATATGGGCTACTGACTTAATTCTAGTGTTAAATGTTGAAATCAATGGGAGTTTTTTCTAAATAAGGGCTGCAGAATCAGATTCTAGATGATGATGGTATCTTTGAAGATGTGGCACATAATGAGGTACCATGTCCTGGTCATATCCTTCTATTATAGAAGGTTGATTAAAATTTGGGATTATAAATTACCCTCCTTGCCATAATTATCCCTGATAAATAGTTTATTGGTGCTTTAAAAAAATAATCTAGAGTTGTACATTTATTAGAGTGTCATTGCTATCACTTACACAAATAACCTTGTAATGCTACCTACTATACAAAATAAATGCATTTCATTACAAAACTACGTATTTTAATTTATGGTCTTAGTTCATTCACTTTAATATGTTTATTAAGTATACAGGAAGGTTGCAGTGGTGTGAAGAGCATTCTGAGTTTTTCAGGTTCCTTGTGTTTTTTAAAAAATTATATTTATGTTCATATTGTATTTTTGCATATATTAGTTGCAGTATTTTTAAAATATTTTAAAAATACTTTTAAAAGACTCCTTGCCTGATTCAAAGACCGAGGTTTAAATTTCTATAATAAATGACTCAGCAATTTGTATTCACAAGGAAGCAATCAGGTTTCCAAATAAACCATTGTGTTCAGAGTTAATCTGTTCCAAGGAAAGGAATTGAAATTAGTTACTGACATCCAATAATTCATTTCTTATTTTACCAACAGTAATTAAATTGCCCGGAACTGTTGTCATTTAACAGCCGATTAATTGACTAATGTGCATTGGTTGCATATAGACTGTAGGTAAAATCCAAGGATTAAGAGGGGGTGGGAGGGAACTTTGAGTCTCCTAACCATCATGGAAAGTGCTAAATTTACCTCAAACTGGAATATAATTTATGAAACCACTATCAGGTTGTGTAGTTCCATCAATAATAGCCTTAAAGAAAGGATGGAGCAGTCACCTCCCATACTCTTAGGAGAGCAGTAAAATGACTAATTAGTTGTTTCCCTCTCCCCCCATGCCCCATCAGCTGATGACAATGAAGAATATATTATTTTTGCATCTGTGGCAAATTGCCGGCACTACTTTGATGGGTCTCGCCCTTTCTCTTCTTGGGGAGGGTTCAGGGCACCGTTTCTCGCCCCTGAACTAGGGTATTAACTGCCCCACTAGTGTCCTAAAGGAGGGGAGTGGAGAGGGAGGGACCCGGGTCCGCCCTCTACTCCTGGTCCCAGCCCAGGGGCCCTCGGGATAGCGGTAAACTGCTTGAACTAGCAGTTCCTTCCCCTGGACTACTTCCCTCTCCTGCCCTTCAGCTTGTGGGGCTTCGTGCCCTCTCTCTGCACAAACCAGGCATCCCTTTACCTCGGGTCTTGGTCTTCTTAGCCCACCGCAGCACTTCTCCAAACTCTCCCCTGCTTTCCTCCAAACTGCTCTCTGCTCCAACACCAATCCACTCTTCTTCAACTCCTTCCCTTGTCTGATTGAAGCAGGGGGGTTTTATCAGGTGACTGGCTTCAGGTGCTCTAATTAATCTATAGCAAACTTTCTTCCCTCTCCAGGGAAGAAGGCTCCCTTCTAGCCCTCTCCTGCTGCCCTCCGGCCTGGGCTTTCCTTGCTTTTTGCCCCTGCTTTAGTTCCCCCCCCCCGCCCCCGCGACCGGGCCAGACGCTTTTTCTTCGTTTTGTTTTGTTTTTTTGCTGTTTTTTTTCTTTGCTGCTCTTCGAGTGCTGGTCGGCTGCCAGCTTGCCTGCCAGCCCCCCCACGCCTGCCCTTGGACGCTGCTATTGCTTCAGCTGCCACCCCCGGAGGAGGGGGGAGGACTGCCGACCCGCTCCCCGGAGGAAGGGAGTGGATGCCCCCAGACGCAACCGTTTTACTGTTTGTTTGTGGACCCGCAATTAATCATCTTCTTGTCTTTGCTTGGCATTTTTGGAATGCTCCACAAAGACCGGGAGAGAAGACAGCTGACAGAGACATCGCCTGGGGAAGCTACAAATCATTGTGGAGGGGTCCATAAGACTGAGTAACTTTTGAACTGTACTCTCGTGTGGGGGGAGTTTGACTGCGTCTTAACTGCGTTTGTAGGGGCACAGGGGGTGTGGCACGAAGCTGCCCCCCAATCCATCGGTGCCCCCCCAACACTACTACAACTGTCACGGCCCCCCCGCCGTCCGTCCCTGCTGGCAACCTGCCGTCTGCCTCTAGCCTCAACTGCTTGCTTTGAATTCCATCATCCGGACCAGACACAACAGCTGACCAAATGAGACTCTTTGGATAAACGCGTGTGGGTCTGCGTTCCGCCCCCCCCCCGGACTGCCCACCCCACAGTTTGCCCCTACTACCTGACCCCAACTCCTGTTTCCTTCCCCTGTCCAGTCCGACCCATTTGGCCACCCCCTGCCTGCAGCCCAACAGGGACAAGTGGTTAATCTGCTTCCCCCTCCCCCCTCCTCCTTCTGGTGTCTCCCCATCTCTCCCTGCTCACGATGGCGGGGAATGAGAGGGGTGAGACCCCTCTAACAACCTCAGTTGCCCCTCCCCCACGTACCCCCCTGCCCAACCCCCAAGCCTCCCCCCCCCACCACTGCTGCCAAAACACCTGCCAACGCCCCCGCTGGGGCATCGGCAGCTGGAGGCACCGGGGCGACTATTGCCGCTGCTACGCCCACCGCCCCCCCAGATTCTAGGAAAGCCCCCCCGGTTAGCTGGAAAGGCCAGGGTGCGAAGAAGGGGAAGGGCCCCGCCACAACCACCTCTCCATGGCAGAGGCTGCCCCCACCTCTATGGCCTCGTCATCGACCATGTCGTCCCTCCCCGCTGTTCCCTCCACCAGCTCTGCGAGCGTCCCTCCCCCACCCCCAGGGCATATGCCTGGGTGGTGGCAGCCCCCCCCATCTGCCGCCTCGTCATCTCGCCCACCCACCGCCTCCGCTACCATCAATAGCAGCCGAGGCCCCTTTCCCACCATGACCAGGAAGCATGGCGTCCGTTGCCTCCTGGTGCCCGCCTCGCCCCACGTGGAGACATACGTGCAGGCGTTGGCGAGGTTGGTAGGACCCACGGCCATTGTGGCAGCCTCCAAAATGTACGGGAAGGTCGTCTTTTTCTTAGCATCGGAGGCTGCCACCCAGGAGGCGGTGGAGAAGGGCCTGGCGGTGGGGGGGGGTATTTGTCCCCCTGGAGCCACTAGAAGACCTGGGCATCCACCTAGTCCTGACCTCCGTCCCTCCTTTTCTACCCAATGCCGCCCTGTTACCAGCTCTCTCCACCCTGGGGAAACCCGTTTCCATCATCAGCCCTCTCCCGTCGGGCTGCAAGGACCCCACCCTCCGTCACGTCCTTTCGTTCCGCCGGCAACTGCAGCTTTTACCGCCGCCGGCAGCACGTGATGGAGAGGCGCTTGAGGGGTCCTTCCTAGTCCCCTACCAGGGAGCCCGCTATCGGGTCTACTATTCCACAGGAGAGGCCCAGTGCTACCTCTGCCGATCAGCGGGGCATGTCCGAAGAGACTGCCCCTTGGCCCAGCGGGGAGGGGCACCCAAGACCCTCGAGACCCGGCAGGACATCGGCTCCGTCGTTGCCGACGCCCCTGGCCGCCCAAGATCTGAAACCACCTCTCCTCCTGCTCGATCCACCACTGCTCCTGCCTGGGCCCAAGAGACACCTCCCCTACAATGCCCAGACGAGCGAGGGAGCCCCGCCCTTGCTGTTAACAATCCAGCAGAGCCTATGGAGGAGGGTGCAGCAAAGATATTACCGGGCATAGGAGAGGGTCCGCCCCAAGGAGAACCGCCCCCCCTTCATGTTGCCTCACCGTTCCCCCCCGGAGCCCGTGAACCATCGCCTCTGCCCCCCGACACGACCCCTGCTAACCAGCCCCCAGACGATGCTATGGAGGGCTGGACCCTAGTCCAGGGAAAGCGAGGCAAGCAGAAGGCTCGAGCTCCACTGCACCCATCCGATGCGGAGGCCCCCCGGAAGACCAGGAAGGGAGGCACTGACACTGAGCCTTCCGCTATGCCCACGAGCAAGATCCATCCGCCGGTGTCGGGAGGGGAAGACAAAATAGCACTGGAAGGTAGAATCTCCCCTCCACGGGAGACCCTCCCCTCCGAGACCCCTGAGGAAGCCCCTTCTGCCTGAATATCATCCGAACCCCACACAAACCCCGAAGCGACCGTCGTAGTGAGTGCCAGAGGGGAGCCCCCCGGGGTGGCAGAAGATGGAGCTTTTGAGGAGGAGTATGAGGAGATCGAGGCCCTAGGTTTGACCCCGGTCACCCAGGGAGAGAATGACCTACTGCCAGCTGGCCTTGCTCTGGGCAACCTTACCCCAGTCCCCCTTTCCCCATGCTCCCTCCCCCTAACTGCCTTCCCGGGCGAGCACCCTGCAGAAGGTGGTCCACCATCTGAGGCCATGGCTGCCAAATCCACCACAGAACCTGCGCCTAGCATCACTGGGAGCCCCCTCCCCACCCCCTTAACCCTCGAATCTGTTTGGGAGGCACCACCTCTCAGCTGCTTGCCTCCCAAAGCCCAGAGCCTTGCCTCTGACCCCGCCCCCACCCCTGTGCCTGCCCAATCCACCTCCTCCTGCAATGCTATTGCCGCCCCTGGGGTTATTTCCTTCCCATTTTTTGCGGATCCCCCCGCAAGGAGCAGCCTTTGCATTTTCCTGCCGCGACCCATTAGGAACTGCACTTTTCCCTCCGCCATCCTCTTCTACCCCAAGGCTTGAGACGGACCTAATAACTTTAGCCTGTCAGATGCCCCGTCGGTGGTCTGCACCCTGCCTGCCCGCCTCAGCGGACCACGAGGCTGCACCAAGAGCCCCACCAGGGAATAACCCGGAAATCACAACCCCACCCCCCCATGAGCTGCGAAAAGCGTTGCGACAGTTTTTAGAAGACATCCGTGGCTCCCACAACAGGGTACAGCTAGCTCTCCAGCTATGGGGGGACTTTGATCAAATCCTCCAGGCCACAAGGGCCCTTATAAAGGAGGGTAAAGGGAAAGGAAGGCACGGTGCCGCGGCCTACGGGTGGGACCGCAGCTTCCGTGATGATTTACTCACTTATGGGATGGGTCACGGATTGTTGCGTGACCCGCCGGGGGCTGCAAACACCCCCGCCAACAAGGAACCCTCACCCCCCCAGCCCTCCGCATGATGCACCTCATTATTGCAACCTTGAACACCAGGGGCTGTAGGATGGCTCTCTGCAGGTCCCAAGTGCTCTCTTACCTTCGGGAAGGGGGGTACTCTGTGGTTTTCCTGCAGGAGACCCATACGGATCCGACCGCCGAGGACAGCTGGCGGCTGGAGTGGGGAGACGGGCTCTACTTCAGCCACTTCACGATCCGACAAGCTGGAGTGGTGACCCTGTTCTCCCCCAACCTACGGCCCGAGGTGCTAGGGGTCACTGAGGCCATGCCGGGCCATCTGCTGCATCTCCGAGTCCGTATGGAGGGGCTCGTGGTCAACCTCGTTAACATCTATGCCCCGACAACGAGCCCGAAGCGGCCGCAATTCTATCAGAGGGTGTCCAACTTCCTCAGCACCCTAGATTCTCACGAGTGCTTAGTCCTGGGAGGGGACTTTAACACCACCCTCGAGGAACAGGACCGCTCAGGGGCCGAGCTGAGCCCGGCCGCTGTGAACATTCTCCGAGAAATAGTCGAACATCACTCCCTAGTAGACGTCTGGCGTGACCACCACCCAGATGACACTTCCACATTCACCTTTGTCCTGGTGGAGGCCCATCGGTCACACCACTCTCGGTTGGACCGTATTTATTTATCCCGTTTCCATCTTTCACAGGCCCACTCCTCCAACATTCGGCCGGCCCCATTTTCCGACCATCATCTAGCCACCATAACGGCTTCCCTCCATGCAGAGAGGCCGGGGCCGGCCTATTGGCACTTTAACAACAGCCTGTTGGAGGATGAGGGCTTTGTGACGTCCTTCCGGGAGTTTTGGCTGGCCTGGCGAGAGCAGCGGCATGCCTTTCCCTCGGCGTGGCGATGGTGGGATCTAGGGAAGGTGCGCGCCAAGCTCCTCTGCCGTGACTACACCCGGGGCACCAGCCGATGGAGAAATGCAGCGATAGAGCAGTTGGAACGGGAGGTCTTAGAGATGGAGAGGCGTCTGGCCTCCAGCCCCGAGGACCCGTTCCTCTGCGGAGCGTGCCGGGAGAAGCGGGAGGAGCTCCAGGCCCTCGAGGACCATCGGGCCCGAGGTGCCTTTGTTCGATCCCGCATCCGCCTCCTTCGGGAGATGGATCGCGGCTCCTGTTTCTTCTACGCCCTGGAGAAAATGAGGGGGGCCAAGAAACATGTCACCTGCCTTCTAGCAGAAGACGGCGCCCCCCTCACGGATCCGGTGGAGATGTATGGGAGGGCCCGTGACTACTACACAAGCTTTTTCTCCCCGATCTGACCGATCCTGGCGCTTGCAGAGTGCTCTGGGAGGAACTCCCCACGGTCAGCGTGGGCGACCGAGACCGACTAGAGCTGCCTCTCACCCTGGCCGAGTTCTCGGAAGCCCTCCGTCGCATGCCCACCAATAAATCTCCGGGCATGGACGGGCTGACCGTGGAGTTCTACCGCGCGTTCTGGGACATTCTTGGCCCAGACCTAGCCACTGTCTGGGCTGAGTCTTTGCAAGGCGGGGTCCTCCCTCTTTCGTGCAGGTGAGCGGTGCTCGCTTTGTTGCCGAAGAAGGGGGACCTCCGCGATTTACGAAATTGGCGTCCCATCTCACTCCTTAGCACGGATTACAAAATCGTAGCGAAAGCAATCTCGCTGCGGCTAGGGTCCGTGATGGCGGATGTGATCCACCCAGACCAGACCTACACTGTCCTGGACCGCAGTATCTTTGACAACCTATTTCTAGTCCGAGATCTTTTGGAACTCGGGCGTAGAGACGGTCTGTCGTTCGCCCTCCTGTCTCTTGATCAGGAGAAGGCGTTCGATAGAGTAGACCATGGGTACCTCCTGGGCACTCTGCAAGCATTTGGATTCGGACCTCAGTTTGTGAGTTTTCTCCAGGTGCTGTACGCTTCCACGGAGTGTCTTGTTAGGCTCAACTGGACCCTGACCGAACCGGTCAGCTTTGGGCGAGGAGTACGGCAGCGGTGCCCCCTCTCGGGCCAGCTGTATGCTCTGGCGATCGAGCCCTTCCTCTGTCTCCTCCGCAGGAGGTTGACGGGGTTGGTGCTGCGGGAGCCGGAGCTGCGGCTGGTCCTGTCGGCATATGCTGATGACGTGCTCCTCGTGGTCCAGGACCTGGGGGACTTGGCGTGGGTGGAGGCTTGCCAGGCCATCTATTTGGCAGCCTCCTCCGCCCGAGTCAACTGGGTCAAGAGCTCTGGCTTGGCGGTGGGGGACTGGCGGCCGGTGAGCTCCCTCCCACCCGCGCTTCAGACCATCCGGTGGAGCGCGGGCCCACTGCTCTACCTAGGTGTTTACCTTTCTGCCACGCACCCTTCTCCGCTGGAGAACTGGCAAAATTTAGAAGGCGGGGTGATAGAGCGGCTCCGGAAATGGACGGGGCTACTCCGATGTCTCTCCCTCCGAGGGAGAGCACTGGTGCTTAACCAACTAGTCCTGTCCACGCTCTGGTACCGGCTCAACACCCTGGTCCCGGCCCCGGGTTTCCTGACCGACCTCCGGACATCGATTCTAGAGTTCTTTTGGTCAGGAATGCACTGGGCCCCTGTTGGGGTTCTTCATCTACCCCTGAAGGAAGGAGGGCAGGGCCTGAAGTGTCTGCACACTCAGGTCCGAGTCTTCCGCCTCCAGGCCCTGCAGAGGCTCCTTTATAGTGCAGGTAGTTCGAAGTGGAGCATATTGGCGCATGCCTTCCTGCGCCATTTCCAAGGGCTCCGATACGACCAGCAGCTCTTTTATCTTTGTCCGAGAGGTTTTCTGCGAGACCTCTCTGGGCTGCCGGTCTTCTACCAGGACCACCTCCGAACCTGGAAACTGTTTTCAATGGCCAGGTCCATGGCAGCCACCGTGGGAGCAGATCTCCTCGCGGAGCCCCTGCTACACAACCCCCAGCTCCGTGTGCAGGCGGCAGAGTCCCGCTCGCTGCGCCAGAGTTTGGTCCTGGCGGAAGTCACAAGAGTCGGAGACCTCCTGGACTATGACCGGGGAGACTGGCTGGATCCCATGATGCTCGCTCGGCGCATGGGGCTCTCCAGACCTCGTACCCCCCGGCGCGTACTTCAGGAGGTGAAGGCCGCCTTGACACCCGCTGCTCGGGCTTATCTCAACTGAGCCCTGCGTGAGGGCGCACCCTGCCCGCCCTCTACCCCAGGCCCGCCGGACCTTTCAATTGGGCCCCTAACCCATAGATCCCAACAAACCCCTCACCCTTTCACTGCGAGCCAGCTGCATGAACTGCAGCCGGTCAGCTTCCAAATCGTGCCACGGAAATATCTATACACACTCACGCTTCACACCCTTCACGCCCACACCCTGGTGTCCCGCCCCGATACAAAGTGGCGGGAACTCCTGCCACCTTTAGAGGGTGAGCAACCCCGGTGGGCCAGCCTGTATTCCACCTTGGTCCCGAGGCCCGTCGAGGACATTAGTTGGCGGCTCCTTCACGGAGTTGTGAGCACAGGCGTGTTTTTGAAACGGTTCACCCCCATCCCAGATACTTGCCCTTTTTGCAATATGAGGGAAACCCTGGCGCACGTATATTTGGAGTGTGCCAGGCTGCAGCCCCTTTTCCGGCTCCTTACAAATATTACGCTTTTGGCTACACTTTTCCCCTCACCTTTTTATCTACACACTCCCCATCCGTCGCCCCACAAAATCACGAGATCTCCTGGTTAACCTCCTCCTAGCCCTAGCTAAAACAGCCATTTATAAAACCAGAGAGAGGAGGTTGGCTAATGAAGCGTCCTGCGATTGTAGGGCCGTTTTCCGATCCTCAGTACATTCACGTATCCGGGTTGAGTTCCTCTGGGCGGCGTCCACCGACTCCCTTGACACCTTCGAGGAGCGGTGGGCGCTGTCCGAGGTTCTCTGCTCGGTGACCCCATCCGGTTCCCTCCGTCTGACCCTTTGATTGAGGGGAAGAGCGAGAGACCCCGGCCCCAGCCGTTGCTGCTGTGGATACCATCATTACTGTCACCTATGAGGGGTCCTATCACACGTGGTGTACATCTCCCCCCACCCCCAAACTGCCCACCCCGCAGCCGTGCCCATCTTGTCGGGCACTCTCAGGAGAGGAATAATCGGTGACACTGGGCGTGGCACTAGGTAACTCGAGGGGGTGGAAGACCATGAGTGTCGAGGAAGCCCCCCCCGTTCTAGGCCACCAGGTAACTCAGGAGGGTGGAAGACCACGAATGTCGAGGAAGCCCCCCCCGCTCTGGGCCCAGGCTAGCCTGAACACTTCTCCCTCCTGAAGGCTGCTGTGTTATACCTTGTGTTTGCTTTTGTTGCATAGTTTTGCTTTATCCTTTTTGGTGATTCCTTGTAAGTGTTACACAAATAAAATTCTTTTCTGCTTCAAAAAAAAAAGCACTCTCCTGCTGCTGCCCTCTGGCCTGGGCTTTCCTTGCTTTTTGCCCCTGCTTCCAGCTTCCCCCCCGACCGGGCCAGAAGCTCTCCCCACTTTCTTTTCTTTTTGTTGTTTTTCTGCTGTTGCTAGAGTGCTGGCCAGCAGCCGGCCAGCTGTTAGCGCCCCTTCCCCACCCGCCCACCCATCCACGGACGCTGCTGCTGCTCCAGTTGAAACCCCCCCCCCGAGAGAGGAGGGGCCTGCTGGCCCGCTCCCCGGAGGGGGGAGTGGAGGGATGCAGACCCCGCCGCCTGCTGTTTGTTTATGGACCCATCTCCGGCCGAGAGAGTTTCTTATCATCTGCTCCGGCATCCCTGGAATGTTGCAGCTGCAAAAAAGAAAGCCCGGAACAGACAGGGAAAAAGCCGTCTACCGGAGGAACACCGCCTGGGGAATCTACAAATCACCGTGGAGGGGGCCCAAGACTGAGTAACTTTCGAACTGTGCTCTCGTGTGGGGGGAGGCCTTGACTGTGTCTTAACTGTGTTTGTAGGAACACAGAGGGTGTGGCACGGAGCTGCCCCCCAATCCATCTGTGTCCTCCCAACCCCCACACTACCATCTTCACAACTGCCTCCTCCACTGTTTTTGCTGGCTGTTTAACATCTGCCTCTGGACTTAGCTGCTCGCCCTGATTCCACCGTGTGGGCCAGAAGCACCAGCCAACCAAACAGGACTCTCTGGACAAGCGTACGGTGGTTCATGTGCCCCCGCCCCCCGAACTGCCCATCCCACAGCTTGTCCCTTTCTACCTGACCCCAACTCCTGTTAACCACCTACCACCACCCCCTCTGGGGCATCGGCAATGGAGGGCAGCAGGGTGACCTCCGCTTCTGCCATGCCCACCGCCTCCCCAGACTTTAGGGGAGCCCCACCAGCCAGCGGGAAAGGCCAGGGCAAGAAGAAGGGGAAGGGCCCTGCTAAAACCACCAGGCCCTCCATGGCAGGGGCCACCCCCACTGCTGCAGCCCTGCCACCGACCACAGCATCCTTCCCCGCTGCCCCCTCCACCAGTTCTGTGGGTGTCCCTCCCTCACTTCCCCAGGATGTATGCCCCGGCGGCAGCAGCCCCCCCGCCTGCCGCCTCGTCATCTCTCCCGCCCACCATCAACAGCGGCCGGGGCCGCTTTCCCACCATGACAAGGAAGCAAGGTGTCCGATGCCTCCTGGTGCCCGCCTCGCCCCACGTGGAGACCTACGTGCGGGCGTTGGCGAGGGTGGTGGGGCCCTCGGCCATTGTGGCAGCCTCCAAAATGTATGGGAAGGTCATCTTCTTCTTAGCATCGGAGGCTGCTGCCCAGGAAGCAGTGGAGAGGGGCCTGGCGGTGGGGGGGGTGTTTGTCCCCCTAGAGCCGCTAGAGGACCTGGGCGTCCACCTGGTCCTGACCTCTATCCCTCCTTTTCTCCCAAATGCTGCCCTGTTACCCGCCCTTTCCACCCTGGGGAAACCTGTTTCTGTCATCAGCCCTCTCCCGTTGGGCTGCAAGGACCCCACCCTCCGTCACATCTTTTCCTTCCGCCGGCAAGTGCAGCTTCTACTGCCGTTGGCGGCGCGTGACAGAGAGGCGCTCGAGGGGTCCTTCCTAGTCCCCCACGAGGGGGCCCATTACCAGGTGTACTTTTCCACGGGGGAAGCCCGTCCGGAGGGGCTGCCCCTTAGCCCGGCAAGGAGGGGCACCTGGGATCCTTGAGACCCAGCAAGACATCAGCCCAGTCATTGCCGACGCCCCTGGCCGCCCAGTACCCAAACCCGCCCCCCCCCTCAAACCTCCATTACTCCCACTCAGGCCCACGGGGCACCTCCCCTACAATGCCCAGATGAGCGGGAGAGCCCCACCCTCACTGCTGATAATCTGGCGGGGCCTATGGAGGAGGGTGTGGCAGAGATACCACCAAGCATAGGAGAGAGCCTGCCCCAGGGAGAATCCTCCCTCCCTTATGCTGCCCCACTGTTTCCCCCCCCCAACTCCCTGAGCCATCGCCTTTACCCCTGACACGACCCCTGCTAACCAGACCCCAGATGATACCATGGAGGGCTGGACCCAAGTCCAGGGGACGCAAGGCAAGTGGAAGGCTCAAGCTCCGCTTCATCTACCCAAAGCAGAGGCTCCCCGGAAGACCAGGAAGGGGGGCACCGATGCTGAACCTTCCGCTTTGCCCACGAGTGCATCCAATCCACCGGTGTCAGCCGGGAAAGACGTGGCAGCACGGGAAGGTAGTGTCTCCCCTTCACGGGACACCCCCCCCCCCCGAGGCCCTCGAGGAAGCCCCTTCTGTCCTGATGCTACCCGAAGCCCCCGTGAACCCTGAGGCAACCGTCATGGCGGGTGCCAGCGGGAAGAACCCCGGGGCGACAGAAAGTGTCCTCTCCTCGATGTTCGAGGAGATCGAGGCCCTAGATCTGACCCCGGTCGCCCAGGGGAAGGACGACCTTTTGCCAGCAAACCTCAATTTGGGCGACCTCACTCCACCCCTCTTTTCCCCATGCTCCCTCCCCCTAACTGCTGCTTCTGCTCCCACCTCTGAGAACCCCCTGGACTCCTCCATCGACCCAGCCGCTGATGGCACCCCGCTGACGACCACCGAGCCTGCTCACGTGACAGCCGGTGCCACGCGGCCGGGACATGAGTCGCCAGGGGCCCTACAGAAGATAATCCACCTCCTGATGCTGTGGCCGCTAAATCCACCATAGAGCCCGCACCCGGTATCACTGAGAGCTCCCTCCCCACCCCCTTAACCGTCGAGCCTGATCGGGAGGCGCCACCATCCAGCTGCTTGCCTCCTGAAACCCAGAATCTTGCCTCTGCCCCTGCCCCTGCCCCTACCCCTATCCAGTTTACCTCCTGCAATGTTATCACCGCCCCCGGGGCTGTCTCCTCCCCTTTTCCAACTGATGACCCCCAGGGAGCAGCCTTTGCGTTCTCCTGCCCCGACCCATTAAGGGCTGCTATTTTCCCTCCACTGCCCCCTATCGCCCCAGGGCTTGAGGCGGGCCTAGAAGCTCCAGCCCATCAGGCACCCCGTCGGGGGTCCGCACCCTGCTTTCCCATTTTAGTGGACCATGGGGCTGCACCAAGGGCCCTGCCGGGGAACAACCAGGAAACCATAACCCCACCCTCCCATGAGCTGCGAGGAGAGCTGCGGAAGTTTTTAGAAGATGTCTGTGGCTCCCACAAGGTACAACTTGCTCTCCAGCGATGGGGGGACTTTTCTCGAATCCTCCGGGCCACAAGGGCCCTCATGGGGGAGGGTAAAGGGACGGGGAAGCAGGATGCCATGGCCTACTGGCGGGTCCACGTCTTCCGTGACCAGTTACTCACCTGCGGGATAGGTCACGGACTGTTGCGCGGCCCGCTGGGGGATGTGAGCGTCTCTGCCAGTGAGGATTCCCCCCGGCCCTCCCCATGACACCTCTCACCATCTTAACGTTGAACACCCAGGGTTGTAGGATGGCTTTCTGCAGGTCCCAGGTGCTCTTCTTCCTTCAGGAGGAAGGGTATTCTGTGGTTTTCCTGCAGGAGACCCATACGGATCCGACCACCGAAGACAGTTGGCGGCTGGAGTGGGGGGACAGGGTCTACTTTACCCATGCCACAATTCGGCAGGCTGGAGTGGTGACCCTGTTCTCCCCCGACCTACGGCCTGAGGTGCTAGGGGTCGCCGAGGCCATGCCGGGTCGCCTGCTGCATCTCCGGGTCCATATAGAGGGGCTTGTGGTTAACCTCATTAATGTCTATGCCCCAACATCAGGCCCGGAGCGACTGCAATTCTATCAGCGGGTGTCCACCTTCCTCGGCACCTTAGATTCTCACGAGTGCCTGGTCCTGGGAGGGGGATTTTAATACCACCCTCGAGGAGCAGGACCGCTCGGGGACCGAGCGGAGCCCGGCCGCCGTGGACACCCTCCTGGAGATAGTCAAACCTCACTCCGTAGTGGACATCTGGCGTGACCACCACCTGGAAGACACTTCTACGTTCACCTTTGTCCGGGTGGAAACCCATCAGTCAAGCCACTCCCGGTTGGACCGCATTTATTTATCACGCTTCCATCTCTCACGAGCCCACTCCTCCAGCATTCGGCTGGCCCCATTTTCTGACCATCACCTAGCCACCGTGACAGCCTCCCTCTGTGCGGAGAGACCGGGGCCGGCCTATTGGCATTTTAACAACAGCCTGTTGGAGGATGAGGGCTTCGTGACGTCCTTCCGGGAATTCCGGCTGGCCTGGCGAGGGCAGCGGCGTGCCTTTCCCTTGGCGCAGCGATGGTGGGGCCTGGGGGAAGGTGCATGCCCGGCTTTTCTGCCGCGACTACACCCGGGGCACCAGCTGACGGAGAAATGTGGCAATAGAGCAGCTGGAATGGGAGGTCTTAGAGCTGGAGAGGCATCTGGCCTCCAGCCCCGAGGACCCGCTCCTCTGCGGAGCACGCCGGGAGAAGTGGGAGGAGCTCTGGGCCCTCGAGGACTATCGGGCCCGGGGCGCCTTTGTTCGATCCCGCATCCACCTCCTTCGGGAGATGGATCGCGGCTCCTGCTTCTTCTATGCCCTGGAGAAAACGAGGGGGGCCAGAAACACGTCACCTGCCTCCTGGCAGAAGACGGCACCCCCCTCACGGAACTGGTGGAGATGCGCGGGAGGGCCCGAGCCTTCTACGCAAGTCTTTTCTCCCCGGATCCGACCAACTCTAGCGCTTGCAGAGTGCTTTGGGAGGAGCTCCCTATGGTCAGTGCGAGCGACCGAGACCGGTTAGAGTTACCTCTCACTCTGGCCGAGTTCTCGGAAGCCCTCTGTCGTTTGCCCACTAATAAGTCTCCAGGCATGGACAGGCTGACCGTGGAGTTCTACCGCGTGTTTTGGGACGTCCTCGGCCCAGACCTAGTCACCGTCTGGGCCGAGTCTCTGCAGAGCGGGGTCCTCCCTCTTTCGTGCAGGCGTGCCGTGCTCGCCTTATTGCCGAAGAAGGGGGACCTCCGCGATTTACGAAATTGGCGTCCCATCTCGCTCCTCAGCACGGACTACAAAATCGTAGCGAAAGCAATCTCGCTGCGGCTAGGGTCTGTGCTGGCGGACGTGATCCAGCCAGACCAGACCTACACCGTCCCGGACCGCAGTATCTTTGATAACCTATTTCTGGTTCGGGATCTTTTGGAACTCGGGCGTAGAGACGGTCTGTCATTCGCCCTCCTGTCTCTAGATCAGGAGAAGGCGTTCGATAGGGTGGACCATGGGTACCTCCTGAGCACTCTGCAGGTGTTTGGCTTCGGACCCCAGTTTGTGGGTTTTCTCCGGGTGCTGTACGCTTCCGCAGAGTGTCTGGTTAATCTCAACTGGACCCTGACCGAATCGGTCAGCTTCGGGCGAGGAGTACGGCAGGGGTGCCCCCTCTCGGGCCAGCTGTACGCTCTGGCGATCGAACCCTTCCTCTGTCTCCTCTGCAGGAGGTTGACAGGGTTGGTGCTACGGGAGCTGGAGCTGCAGCTGGTCCTGTTGGCATACACTGATGACGTGCTCCTCGTGATCCAGGACCCCGGCGACTTGGCGCAAGTGGAGGCTTGCCAGGCCATCTATTCAGCAGCCTCCTCCGCCCGGGTCAACTGGGTCAAGAGCTCTGGCTTGGCGGTAGAAGACTGGCGGCAGGCGAGCCCCCTCCCACCCGCGCTTCAGACCATCCGGTGGAGCGCGGGTCCGCTGCTCTACCTCGGTGTTTACCTTTCTGCCACCATCCCTCTCCGCCGGAGAGCTGGGAAAATTTAGAGGGCGGGGTGATAGAGCGGCTCCGGAAATGGACGAGACTACTCCGATGTCTCTCCCTCCGAGGGAGAGAGCTGGTGCTTAATCAACTAGTCCTGTCCATGCTCTGGTACCGGCTCAACGCCCTGGTCCCAGCCCCGGGTTTCCTGACCAACCTCTGGACATCGATTCGGGGGTTCTTTTGGTCAGGAACGCACTGGGCCCCTGTAGCAGTTCTTCATGTACCCCTGAAGGAAGGAGGACAGGGCCTGAAGTGTCTACACACTCAGGTCCGCGTCTTCCGCCTCCAGGCCCTACAGAGGCTCCTCTATGGTGCAGGCAGTTTGGCGTAGAGCACACTGGCGCATGCCATCCTGCACCGCATCCGAGGGCTCCGATATGACCGGCAGCTCTTTTATCTCCGTCCGGGAGATCTTCCGCGAGACCTCTCCGGGCTGCCGGTCTTCTACCAGGACCTGCTCCGGACTTGGAAACTGTTTTTAACGACCAGGTCCGTGGCGGCCACCGAGGGGGTAGATCTCCTCGCGGAGCCCCTGCTACACAACCCCCAGCTCCATGTGCAGGTGGCGGAGTGACGCTCAGTGCAGCAGAGCTTGATCCTGGCAGAAGTCACGAGAGTCGGAGACCTCCTGGACTACGACCGGGGAGACTAGCTGGATCCCCTGATGCTTGCCTGGCGCTCTCCAGACCTCGTACCCCCCGGCGCGTACTTCAGGAGATGATGGCCGCTGTGCCGCCCGCTGCTCGAGCTTACCTCGACCGGGTCCTGCTTGAGGGCACACCCCGCCCACCCTCTACCCCAGGCCCACCGGACCTTTTAATTGGACCCCTGCCCTGCAGACCCAATCGACCCCCTCACCTCTTTACTGAGAGCCAGCTGCATGAACTGCAGCCAGTACACTTCCAAATTGTGCCAAGGAAACATCTATGCACGCTTGTGCTCCACACCCTTCACGCCCTCACCCTAGTGTCCTGCTCCGACACAAAGTGGTGACACCTTCTGCCACCTTTGGAGGGTGAGCAGCCCCGGTGGGCCAGCCTATATTCGACCTTGGTTCTGAGGCCTGTCAGGGACATCAGTTGGCTGCTCCTTCACGGAGCTGTGAGTGCGGGAACGTACTTGGCACGGTTCACCCCCATCCCAGATACTTGTCCCTTTTGTGGTGTGAGAGAAACCCTGGTGCACGTATATTTGGAGTGCACCAGGCTGCAGCCCTGTTCCAGCTCCTCACAAATCTCCTATTACATTTTTGATTGCATTTTTCCCCTCACCTTTTTATTTATGCACTCCCCATCTGTGGCCTCACAAAGTCGCGGGATCTCCTTGTTAACCTCCTCCTGGCCCTGGCTAAAACGGCCATCTATAAAACCAGAGAGAGGAGGTTGGCCAATGGAGTTTCCTGTGACTGTGGGGCTGTTTTTCAATCTTCGGTCCGTTCACGTATCCGGGCGAAGTTCCTCTGGGCGGCGTCCACCGACTCCCTTGATGCTTTTGAGGAGCGGTGGGTGCTGTCTGAGGTTCTCTGCTCGGTGTCCCCATCCGGGTCCCTTTGTCTGACCCTTTGATTGGGGGAGAGAGTAAGGGACCCCAGCCCCAGCCATTGCTGCTGCGAACACCACCACCTTAGAGGGGTCCTTTCACATGTGGGTGCCCATCTCCCCCCCCGGATTGTTCACCCCATAACCTGCCCCCTTGTTGGGTGCTTTCAGAGGAGGGAATTGTTGGTGACACTGGGCGTGGCGCCAGGTAACTTGAGGGGGTGACAGACCTTGAGAGTTGATGAAGACCCCCTCGCTCTGGGCCACCAGGTAACTCGGAAGGGTGGAAGACCACGAGAGTCGAGGAAGCCCCCTGCTCTGGGCCCAGGCAAGCTTGAACACTTCCCTCCCCTGAAGCTAATGAGAAAACAATTGTGTTTGGTTGCTGTGTTACACATTGCATATGCTGCTGTTTTTACTTTGTAAGTGTGTTATGCAAATAAAAAAAAACACTCTCCTGCTGCCCGCTGGCCATGTTGTATCACATATTCCCCCCCTGCCCCCCCTGCTCAACACCATGGGGTTGGGCTACTTGGGACAAGAGGCAGTGCTGTCATGATAGGGCCAGAAACCAACACGGCAACGCTGATGGCCTATGTTGTACCCGGAAATGGAAGGGCTGCAGGGATAGGAACCACCTAGTCACTCTTGCGTTCTTCTCCTTGTTTCTGTGCATCCACTGGAGTGGGGCGTGGTCTGCCACGAGGGTAAATCACTGCCCCAGTAGGTAGTAGCGGAGAGTCTCCATAGCCCATTTTACCGCCAGACATTCCTTTTCAACGACAGCATACTTTTGTTCCCTGGGGAGGAGTTTCCGCCTGAGGTACAAGATCGGATGTTCCTCCTCCCCTACCATCTGCGAAAGGACGGCTCCTAGCCCTACCTCTGAGTCATCTGTTTGTAGGATGAATTCCTTCTCGAAGTCTGGGGCTATGAGTTCTGGATGGCGGTAAAGGGCTGTCTTTAAATCTGCAAATGCTCCTTCTGCCACATCAGTCCACTTTACTATCTTGGGGCCTCAAGCCTTTATCAAATCCATCAATGGCACTGCTCTTGTGGCGACATGAGGGATGAATCTCCAATAGTATTCTACTATCCCGAGAAATGCTCTGACCTGCTTTTTGCGGACTGGTCGAGGCCAGCCTTGTATTGCCTCCACTTTGTTCCATTGGGGTTTCACCAAACCTCTCCCTACTACATACCCGAGGTATCTGGCCTCAGCTAGTCCTATCATGCATTTGAGAGGGTCAGCAGTGAGGTCAGCCTGTTGCAGGGCGTCTAGCACCGCTTCTACTTTTCCGAGGTGTGTTTCCCAGTCAGGGCTATGGATGACTATGTCCTCTAGATAGGCAGTGGCATACTTGGCATGGGGTCGCAGCAATTTGTCCATAAGTCGTTGGAATGTTTCAGGGGCCCCATGGAGTCCAAAAGGGAAGACAGTGTATTGGAACAGGCCATCAGGTGTAGAGAAGGCAGTCTTTTCCTTCCTGTGCTACCACCTTCCGGATCATACTTTGAAGGGTACGATTAAACTGCTCAACTAGTCCATCTGTTTGTGCATGGTTGACTGAGGTCCGTATGGCCTGGATGCGGAATAAGGTACATAAGTCTTTCATTAATTTTGATGTGAACGGGTTCGTTGGTCTGTCAGGATCTCCTTAGGGATGCCCACTCTGGCAAAAACCTGGAGTAGTTCTTTTGCTATTGCCTTGGATGTGGGGTTTCTTAAAGAAATGGCTTCTGGATACCATGTGGCGTAGTCAAGGATGACTAGTACATTTCGGTGGCCCCGTGCCAATCTTTCTAGTGGGCCCACTATGTCCATGGCTATCCTCTCGAAAGGGACTTCAATAATAGGCAAAGGTACTATTGGGGCCCGCAAGTGAGGTCGGGGGCTATGCAACTGGGATTTAGGGCAGGAGGCACAATAGCGCTGGACCTCTGCACGTATTCCTGGCCAATAAAACTTTCTTAGGACTCTATCCAGTGTCTTGTCTACTCCTAGATGTCCCCCAAATAGATGACTGTGAGCCAACTTTAGTACTGCCCTTGTGTGTTTCTGTGGGACTAAGAGTTGCTCTACTTCTTCCCCTTGTATTTGCGCTATCCTGTACAACAGATCGCGTTTGAGCACATAATATGGCCTTGGGCCTTTGGTCTTTCCTTCCATGGGTATGCCATTTACTTCCACTACCTCCTCCCTCACATTCGCATATAGTGAGTCATTGGCTTGGTCCTGCCCAAAATTCTCACGTGCGGTACCAATCTGACCTAATTCCAGGGAGGATGTTTCTACTTTGCCCCCTAGGTTGCCCCTACTTGGGCTAGGAACTGCCTCCGAATCCTCACTGGCCTGAATTATCTCCTGGTCTCCTGAATGGGTTCACCTACCAACAAGGGAGGTTTTCTAGTTCTCTGCTAGAATCCTGGTCCCTAATCTTTTATCTGCCCTCCTTTCCCGCCTAGACTTTCGGGGTTTTCCGGGGGATGAGAATAACTCTGGGGCAAATTCGGCAAACATTGGGGTGAGGCTATCTGTAGGTGCCTCTGTCTCAGCCCGGGGGTTGCTAACCTCCCCTGGCTCTATTGGGAGGAGGAAGCACTCAAACCCAGGGAAGTCCCTACCAATTAAGAGAGGGTAGGGGAGCCTGGGGACCACCCCTGCAGTCACCCTGGTAGTATTCCCCTGGATCTCAATCCATACTGGGATTGTGGGGTAGAAATTTATGGTGCCGTGAATGCACGTTACCCCTGTGTTTTTGACCCGGGTTAGTTGGTCTTGCCCCACCAACTTCCCCGAGACCAGCAGGACAGCACTCCTGGAATCTACTAATGCTATCGTTTCGATTCCCTTCATTTTTACTGATCTTGTATACCCATGCGAGGTCACTGCGACCCCTACCAGGTCGATTAGGCCACATTGCTCCCTGTGATCCCCCAGATTACATTGCATAGGCTCTTCTCTGTTGGGGCATTGGGCTGCTATATGCCCCAATTCCCCACACTCGTAACACTGCCCCCTTATTCCGGTTGCCACCCTCTGCCTGGGGCTATTTGGCTGGCCCCCCCAGCCCTCTCTTCCCAAACCCCCAGGTCCCTTCTTGGCCTTGGGCCATTTCTCGGTGTCTTTCCTCCCAGTTATGGTTCTCCTGGAGTTCTCCACAGTCCGGGGCCTTGGGTTTGGGACTGGCTTCCTGGTTTGCCGTGTCTCACCCCCTGGGGTCTGGAACAGTTCATGGGCTGCCAGCTGTCTTTCCATGAGGGAGACCAACTCATCATAGGTGGAGGGGTCATTTTAGCCAACCCAAGCCCGGAGGCCTGGTGGTAGCCCCCTCATATACCGGTCCAGTACCAGGAGCTCCATCATCTTCTCAGAGCTGAGGGCCTCAGGGCGCAGCCATTTCTGGGTCAGGTGGATCAGATCAAACAATTGTGATCGGGGTGTCTTGTCCTCTGTATACTGCCACTCATGGAACCTCTGGGCTCGCAATCCTGTCGTTGCTCTGACCTGGATCCCAATAAGGCTGGGGATAATCTGCTGCAGTCTCTGCAGCCATGTCATAGTAGACCTTCTGCCATGCCCCCCCCCACCCCGAACGGGGCAAGGATACCAGACCACTGATCTCAGGGCCAGGCCTCCCACAGGGCTGCTCTTTCAAAAGCCAGAAGGTGTGCCTCCACATCATCCTCCCGTGTCATTTTCTGTAGGCAGTGGCTGGCCCATATGGTCCAGGTCCTGTTGCAGTTGTGGTTCCACTCCATAAGGGCCTTCATCTGGTTCATCAGCTCTTGCAGCAGGGCTCGGTCCTGGGCAGCCTGACTCATCAACAGACAATTAGTCTCCTGCTGCATCCGAATCACCTCCTGTTAGGCGGTTGCTTGGACCTGGGTAGCCTCCTGCTGGGCTACAGTGGCTTGTATTAGGGCCTTGACCACATTGTCCATCTTAGGGATGGGAGGGTTTGAGCTAACCCTGGTTTAAGTCCCCAGCACATAGATCCCTCTTCTGACACAACGTGTGCCAAATTGCCAGCACTACTTTGATGGGTCTCACACTTCATCTTCTTGGGGAGGGTTCAGGGCACCGTTTCTCACCTCTGAACTGGGATATTAACTGCCCCACTAGTGTCCTAGAGGAGGGGAGTGGAGAGGGAGGGACCCAGGCCTGCCCTCTACTCCGGGTCCCAGCCCAGGGCCCTAGGGATAGCAGTAAACTGCTTGAATTAGCAGTTCCTTTCCCTGGACTACTTCCCTCTCCTGCCCTTCAGCTTGTGGGGCTTCCTGCCCTCCCTCTGCACAAACCAGGCATCCCTTTACCTCGGGTCTTGGTCTTCTTAGCCCACCGCAGCACTTCTCCAAACTCTCCCCTGCTTCCCTCCAAACTGCTCTCTGCTCCTACACCAATCCACTCTACTTCAACTCCTTCCCTTGTCTGATTGAAGCAGGGGGGTTTTATCAGGTGACTGGCGTCAGGTGCTCTAATTGGCTTCAGGTGCTTTAATTGGCTTCAGGTGCTTTAATTAATCTATAGCAAACTTTCTTCCCAAGGCTCCCTTCTAACACTCTCCTGCTGCCCTCTGGCCATGCTGTATCACACATCCTTAAAATGAATGTCTTCTATCTGGATCCATTGTCTTCTTTACTCATTACAAAGCACCCACTTCTAATCAGTCAACTGGTAAAACACTGTGACACCTTTTCCCCCAAAAGAAATGTCAGCATGTGCAATGGAGTGCTTCATAGCTCTTAGTGTCACTGTGTCGGGGCGTACTTGCCCCACACTGGAGCAGAAGGGGTTAAAGCAACACTCTTAGCAGCAAAAGTCCCCCCACCCCACTGGGCATGCTCCAACTGCTGCTGCAGTATAAAAGGGAGCAGCCTAGCTCAGTCTGGGCTGGCCACCAAGGAGGAAGGGCACACCTCTCTGGCCCCATCCAAGGAGTAGCTTAAAGGCCAGGCTGCAAGAGTGGGGGATGCTGAGACCAGACAGGCACGCAGGTACCGGCAGACACCCTAGGGAGATTGCGGCAGCCACCAGGGACCGTGCTGCCCAACTGGCCTGGAGACTCTGAGGACACCCCGACTTCAACTGCAGGAGTCAAGGTAGGAAGTAGCCCAGGAAGGGACTAGCCAGTGTCCCTGCAGCGGTTGGTGTGTTGAGAGCAGTTTCCTTGCTGACTTCATGGCAAACCCTTTTGCCACTACCAGGGCCCTGGGCTGGGACCTGGTAGAGCATGGAGGGCCCGGATCCCATTACGTGGCTGCCCCCCTCCTTGAGGGCTGGCCCACCAAACCCCCTTATATTGACTTTGGCCAGTAGGCCATGGTTCCACGCAGCCAAGGTGTGTCCTGTTGACTTTGGCCATTGGGCCATGCTTCCCTGCCACCAGGGGATCCCCTATTGACTCAGGCCATTGAGCTGTGCTTCCCTGACACCAAGGGGAATCCCACTGACTTTGGCCATTGGGCCACGCCTCCCTGACACCAAGGGTAGCCCTATTGACTTTGGCCATTAGGTCATGCTTCTCTGCAGTCCAAGGGAGCCCTATTTACTTAACTGCGGGGCTACCATGCCCTTGCCCCACCCCCAGGGTGATGGGGTGTCTTCCCCCATGACAATCAGCCAAGTACCAAATACCTGTAAGAGACAGGCAATGGAGGAATATGGAACTTTTTACATCTAGTGCTATGTCTACACTGGATTGTAAATCCAAGTCTCTGGGACCCAGGCTTGTGGACTCAGTGTTTCCACGCCCACGCTTGAGTGTCCACACTGCATTGCAAATTTGGGTTTACAGTTGTTGGACCTGGGTCTCATAGCCATGCTAACTTGTCCATACTGTGCTATGCAGACCTTCTGACTCAGATTTGTGGCTTGAGCTGCGTCCACTCTGCCAAATGACAGAGCTTGGACCCGAGTTATAGCAGGACTCGGGTTCTGACCCTCCCCACTAGGAGGGTTCTAGGGTCCAGGCCCTGAGTCCTGAGTTGAGAATCAACCATATTACAAAAAACTAAACGGAAGCCCTCTACTGCGATTGGCACTAATGTGCAATATTGCTGGCTCAGCAGACAGCCCCAGGATTTGAATAGGCCTGCAAATTAGGGGTCAGATTTTTAAAGGTATTTAGGTGCCTAAAGATGCAGATAGGTGCTTAGTAGGATTTTCAGAAACTCCTAGGTGTCTAACTCCCATTGAAATCAAATGCCTTGAAAATGTGGCAGTCTTTTAACCTAAGATGTGGTCCCTGCAAGTCAGGATTGAGACACATTGGATGGAGTGGGGAAACTTGTACTGCAGTTGTACCTATGCAGTGGATAAAAAGAAAATGTCAGTCTCTGTGATTTTCATCCCAACACCTTTCATTAGCATTACCTTTGAACACAAAAAAAAGAAATGCGGGGAGGCAAAGAAACAAGCACACAGGCAGGTAGTTAAGGGAGACCAGAAATAAATAGGATTAAATTCAGCCTCCTCTTTTTTGGGTATACCAAGCAGGGAACTGCTGCCCCAGAATACTGGCCAGCACTAAATTGAACAGTAAGTGGGTGTCTGGCTTGGGTTGTCTCTGCATATGCACATCTGTGATGTCCAGAAACACAAGGGTATACTGCCCCTTTTTGGACCAGCTCTAAGGAACCCTACTGTGTGTGCTGCCCATAAACCACTCTGAGCTATTTGGCCTTGTTTAATAATGGTACCATGTAGCTAATGATGATTAAGTAAATAAAGACCTTGATCTTATTCCCATTGAAGTAAATGGCACTGTTCCCATTCATTTCAATAAACTGGAGCGAGACTGAGTCCAAAGGATCTGGACTTGACTTGATGATCTCTTGAAGTCCCTTCCAGCCCAAATTTTTTATGATTCTATGTTAGCTAGAGATGGACCTAATCCAAAATACTGGCACAAAATAGCCCCAGGCTTTGAGTAAACTGAGATCAGGATGCAAACTTCACCCAGGCCCATCTCTAATATTGCTCATTTAGCCCCCTATTTAACAAAACAGGTAAGTGTGTACTTAATCACAGCACAGGAGTTCCATTCCATGGGACTGCATTTCCACTGTGTAGACATAACTGAACTAGTTTTAATGGAGCTAGAGCATGGGTACTAGAGCAGTGTATGACCAAAGTCAGGTTTGTCAATTACCTGCCCACCTTCAGAGGCTAAATTAATGATAAAATTGAACTCCATTATATTTTTTTCACCACTTATTTTTCCTGGTATTTATAGTGGAATCTCACTATTTGCTCTAAAGACATGGATAAACAACTACAAACTGATTTTTGCAAATTACCAAGTAACTGATGAATAAAAGGATGCTGCATCTCAAAAATGTCCTTTCCTCATTTAATTTTGACAAGCACATTTTTATGATACATCATAATTTACAAATAAACGTGGTGTAGATTATTTTGTGAAAATAATGACATCTAAGTAACGTGAGACATTTTAATTTGCATCTGAAAACTTTGCTGAGAATTGGGGAGAAACCATTGATATTTTTGTGTGAGTTATAAGGTTTGCAGATTAGAGACTTCCTGCTGCATGTTTAAGGTATACTTAAAGGGAAAATTAAACAAATTGGACCAAATTTCAGTGGATTCATCCGAGGGATGAATTTAGCTCAATATATGGTTCAATGTTTCCTGTTGCATTTGTTCTAGGTGTTCATAAGTAGTCAAGAGGCAAGATGAGCCTGCCTGTCTCTGTCTGTAGTACCACAAATGTGAATATAGGAATAGCACAGGTGTGCAGCTAGAATTACTGGAATTCTCTTGGCTCCCACTCAAAGTGCATCTTCATGAAAGCCCATAACATGCTTGTTTTTATTCCAATAAAACAGTAATTTAAACAATGACTAAATATAGCTGAAAGAATATATTGGAAGGCTATGAAACAATTTATTAATAACAATAGGACACTTTCTGCAATATTTCTACTAATGCATCACAAGTTAGCATGATATTGATTGAGTATCAAAGTTCTGGGAAACAAGCCTCTTACCAATATCTAAGATCAGATGTTGTAATTGAACTAGAAAACGTTAGATTTCCAGCATTACTGCTGAGAATTCTTCCCAATAAATGTATGTTTTCCACTGGGGCTTAAATCACCACAACTTGTAGTTTTTAATTTTTTCTTTTGACATTTTTCCTATCATCCAGCTTCTCTTTTCCCCTTTGTGTGCAGAATAGACATAATGTAGACTATTGCTTCATTTTAGGTGCCTAGACTTGTTGGAGGATTATCTGAGAAATTCCATTTAATGCAACCAGGAAAACACCAGTTACCTGGGCTGTAAATGCGGATCTTTATGCAGTCCATAGGAAACTGTGTGAAGCAGGTATTTCTGTTCCCCATATATACAAGGTCCTGGGTGCCACAGAAAACTCACAATATTTTATACCTTATTGCCACAATTAAGATCATTTGGGATATTGTTGCTGGTTGTTCCTGCAATTATATTCTTTAGGAGAAGAAGACAGGCCCTTGTCTTTGCAGGTCTCTTCCCTAGGCAGTCCTCCAAAGCCAGAGCATCGTGGCTTTCAGCGTATTATTAGGTAACAAGCATTCGCTTGGTTTAATGTTTTCATTTTCTGTTTGTTCCGGGCAATTCAGTGAGTTGTTTATTATTACTTATGTAATCTGTCTGTCTACCTGCTTACACTGTGCCCACAGATACCCTGGTATGTGAGTGTCTCAACACATTTTTTAAGTGAACTCAAAAAGATCAGTGTGTCTCTCTCCCGCCTTCACCATTCTCCAGTTTTGGGTGGGTGGGATGGGGTTTTTCAGAAGGCTTTCAAGATGACCACAGAAGTCTTGAATTTGAGGAGAAGCCAGTGAACAGAGCAGACCACCTGGGTGATGTATTCCACTGTGTAGACATAACTGAACACAGCAGCCTTGCTCCCAGAGAAGTATTCTGAACCCACTGGAGCTGAATAAAGGCTGCCAGTTTCATTCATTGATGCAGTGCATTACAGTAATCAACACTGGAGGTCATGGATGCATAGATTACTGTGGCCAAGTCTGATTTGGACAGCTGGGGTTGCCATTTTTTCCAGACCTGGTTATTGGGGCATTCAGAAACAGTGAGGAATCCAGGTAAACATGAACAGTGCTGATTATATTAACCATTTGAAGGCAGACAGCCTTGTAGAGAGCCATGATATGGAAAACACACATTTTTCAGAGTGCTTTCCTCTCCCCACAAGCAGTATATCCGTGTTTCCTAGTTTCAGCTTCAGTCTACTGCCCTTCTTTCAGATGCTGTTCTCCTCCAAGACCTTAGGGAGCTGGTAGCTGGTGGTGTTTGCATCTGATGTGGAGCTAGCATTCATCTCAGTATTACTGACATGTTTGTTCACACAATCTCCCCTAGTGAATTTACACAGATGTTAAGGCAGGAGAATGGATCTTTATGAATCTCTGTGCAGGAGGGGACTCTGGAGGCTGAGCAACCTGTACCCGTCACATTTTTTCCTTTTTTATATTAGGGGAATACTGGGGTACATAAGCCGCCTTGAAGAAGAGCATTTTTGAGAAGGGCCTTGAAGGAGGGATTGCAAACAGGCGCAAAAAGGGAGCTCTCGGTTCAGGGGTCCTCATGGAAGAAAGCTTGTATATGAAAGAGGGAGGATGTGAAGGGAGTGCTCAGAGAAGTTTGAACTGAACAAAGTAGGTATGTGATGGAGGAGCAAAAGGAAACAAGAGCAGTGAGTTAGGAGGAAGCTATGGTAGGGTATGCAGGGAGCATATGAGGAGCTTCAATTGTTACAGGAGGTCAGAGGGAGTTCACTGAATGGATTTTAAGAGGGGTAGAACATGTTCAGAGGGATGGTTAAAGCAGATAACTTTTGAAGCTGTGAAGTGGAATGGGGAGCGGAGAGTCAGGGAGCCTGGAAAGGAACAGGCATCAGCCTCCCTGATTAAAGATTGGACAAATGTCATTTTGGGGGGAAAGTAATGGATGGATTTTGGAAATTTTATAGCGAGAGACCCAGTGAGATTGTCAGTGTGTGAGGAGAAGGGACAGAGAAGAGTAAAAAGTGAAACCAAGGTCATGAGACAGAGATGGTGGCGGGGTTCTTGACACAAAAGATGTAAAGACAGAAAACGAAATTTATATGGTAATAAATATTGGATAGTTTTAGAATAAGCCTAGTTTTTTTTATAGGTCTACTGCAAATGTCCTTCTTAGGTCCAGGTTGGGAACAACTTAGTTATTGAACCTAAATGTGTTGGTGGGAGCAGAGTATAGCTCTTATTTTGACTTAGCAAAGTGGAATGAATTTGCTGACCATTGCTGAATCTAAAAGGGTTAACAGTGGTTGGTTTCTCCTTTGAAACCAGTTAGATGTAAACAAAATGCAAGTCAACCACTTTTTAATGTATTTTGCTTTGTTAGACATTGTGGTAATTAATTTTTGCTGTGTTGCCTCACTTTCCTCTGGATAACATTCTTTATAATAGCAACAACACCTTGCAAATGTCAGGCAGCCTGACCCAATCACAACGTGCTGCAACATAGAAACACATTATAGTTTGGGAGGCACTGTAATTATGCTTGAGTCTGCCAGTGAGCTGAACATTTTTTATTCTTTTTGCCAAGTTACACTAATAGATTTGTTTCACAAATTGCACTGGTTGTGGTAATCATGCAGTTTTGCAGGTGATTCCAGCCTACAGCTAGTCCATCTGGAGTAAATCAAGCGATGGGGCACTGACACTTGTTTCTACCTGCTGGCTTGCATGATAGGTGGATTTTATTTACTTACAGCTCACTGCTGTTTCTCTGAGGGTCTGTTTGTGTGTGTGAATTGTGCTCTTGGTTGGAAGCTAATATAAGAGGAAGGTTTTGCGTGTATGCGTGTGTTTGTGCACTCGCATGTTCCCCCACCCCTTATCTATCTATAGCTTGCTAGGTAAATCCATCTAGAAAAGTCTACAACAGGTGGATAGGTAGCTACTACAATATATAGCTTGCTAGAAATGTCCGTGTAGCATTTCATTATTTCTCCCTAGCTAGTTACAGTAGGGCTAGAATATAATATGTACGACAGGTATGTAATGTGAAAAAGCTATTTATCCTATCTGTTTTTCACTCCGATAGCTCTCGATCAAGAGCACAAACTTTTATACATAACGTGTACATATGCAAATCACACACCAAAACAGTGGCAACCAACTGAACAAGATTTCAACAATCTGAGCAGCTTTCAAACAGCCAGTAAATTATACATAAAAAGAATATGAACAAAAGTTTTATTCTTTTCCCAGATGGAGGTCACATAAAAGAGGAATGTAAAATTTCCCTGGTCTAAGCTTCAGCACATCTTTGCTCTGGCCCCGTAGCAGTGTTGAGACCCAGAATCTCATGAACCGCCAGGGCTAGATCCACTTCTCGAATCTCCATGACATGTCAATACTGGGGCTCTTCATAAAGATACAAAAGGCTTTTTGGCTGACTCAGCCTACCCTGCACAGACATGCAGAGATATTTCTGCTGCTTTTTTAGATTAGGTGAGTCCTGTTAGCTCCAACTCAGGGATATATAAGGGGTCTGAATACCTATAAGGCAGAGGGAACTAGGGACAGGGTCAGAGGATCCTTGCAGGGAGAAGTGCTAGAAACAAGCCAAGCTCGTGAGAAATCTTATACTAAGTTTTGTTTCATACTTTAAGAAGGGGGCTTAGCTTTAAAAGTAAGCCAGTGTGTATGTGTGCATGCTGTGTGGATCAGCGGGGTGGAAACCTCACTGGAAACATGAGGACTTTGAGGACTTCCAGGGATATAGTGTACTCATTATCTGCCAGGGCTAGAAATGAGATATTAGACCTTAAAATACTGGTAGAACCTGGTGATTTGAAGAACAGCTATTTTGGATAATTTTGGAGATTCTTAATATCGTATTGGCCAAGTGATAGAAAATGCTCCACACTCGTCATCTTTATTTGTTCTTTTTCTCTTCTTTGTCTTGTATAATTGGATTCATGGTACAAAGTCCCACTCATTACAGCTGCGGGGTGGTGGTGGTTTATGAAACATAATGCTCATAAAATCTGCTGTGTTGAAAGCATCTCTGTAGTAGTATTTACATTGGAGACTAAAATACCTGCTGAGAATAACTGGATGAAGTTGTTTCTTAACCAGAGAGTCCTCTTCCTGTTCTAATTTTTAACCCTCTGGGCAATCAGAAGAGCATTCAGTCCCACAGCCTGTTTATTTTAGAATATTCTTCCTACTATTATACACCCATGCATACACTGATAGAGAGAACTTCAAGTTCCTCTCTACACAGGTAGTGTGCATCAAGCAGTTATTCAACATACAGGTTTCTAGTTGTCACTTTGGGTGAGTTTCAGAGTCATAATGTCAACAAAGGGAAAAAAAGAATACATCCTACATGCAATATGAGGAATAATTAATGATGATTTAGTTTAATCTGAGTTACTATAACTAAAAAACTCCATTAAAACCCCAAATGAATCCTATTTGCTCCTGAGAGCAAAGAACAAGCTGCTAACTTTTGCCAAGATGAGAGCTATTATGGTGTATGATGTGAAGGCATATAAATTACAAGGTTTATGTTTGCTGGTTTCCCTAATGTTAATTTTGACTGGCATGTCAAATTAAAAGCAAAGGGGGGGGGGAATGCATCAGATTAAGAAACATGTAAGGAAGTATAATTTCTAACTACATAACATAAGACCTTCACACTTCAAACAGACCAAACAGGTTTTCTTTTAATGATTAAGTTTCACTTTTTTCCCTTTATACCGGAGATGCATAGAGAACTAGTGTATTTGGAAATAATTCAGTAATTCGGGTATCTCCATTTTTCACAACTCTAGTACCACAGGGGATATTTTAGGGTTCCCACTGTTAGTGCTTGGTGCACTCAATACAGAAAAAAAAAAGTAGAGAAAAAATCCTGATGGAAATAAATGCACAAAAATAAAACAAACTTGATGTGTTGGGTCATGATATTTACATTGACACGAACATACTTAGAGCTGCCTGAAGCAAATAAACTAATATGATGTAGCTTTTTATTAAAGAAGAGCGATACTTCAGAGAACCTGGGTCCAGTCATAGCAGCTAAGAGCCGAGTGGGCAAGTTGGGCCCTGATCCTGCAATGAGACCTATCGGGGGTCAGAATGTGTCCACATCATTATTACAGCAGGAACTGCCAGAATCAAGAATTGTGAAGGTTTTTTTAGCAAGATTTCTGAACATAAATATTTCAGAGGTTTTTGGATTTTTTTTTAAACATTTGATATAAAGAACCTCAACTGTAACTGATTTAAATTCAGTTGTCTTCCCCTCCTGTTGTTCAGTGCATTTCATTTAGATAGTTTAATTTACCTGTTCTCTTATACATACAGTTACTGTGTTTATGGGTAGTGAAATGTATTTCTATGTGTCAAATGAGCATTTAAAAAGTATTATACTCTGCAGGCAGGCAGGGAATGATGTTTAAACATAGCTTCCCTCCACGTAAGCCTGCATTTGATTGAATTTTGTATCTCCTATGAGCTAAAAAAGTTGATTATGAAACACTTGGATGGTACTTGAAATGTAGCAATATAGATATCCAGCACCATGCATTAACAGAAGCATCATTAAAATAACTGGGTCCAGGTTGTTGTTTTTTCAAGGAGATTACTGGGTAAGGAATAGCTAAAAGATAATTGCTGATATTTCCAGCTGCCTGTCGAATATTTTGAATAGTGAGAAGTGGGGTATCTCTCTGGAGGCATTATGTTACTGAAAATATGAACTTTGATCAATCCTTTAAGACAAACTGCTGACTGACTTGTGAGTTGGAATGGTCAGCAACTCCTCCTGCTTTGCAACTAAGGTAGCAGTCAGAAAAAAAGAAAGAAACACTATGTTATGACCATTAGCAACAGAGACCAAGCCACTGTTAACAAATACCATAATGCTCAATTCGCTTTACAAAGTATCTGTGATCAGTCAAATGTTAGGATCAAGAAATGCTTGGATTAAAAAAAAGTTTTAATAGTTCTGTGTTGATTGTTTTTGTATCTTCCCACCCCACTCGCTTATATCCCAGTATGGGTATCCAACCCTAAAAGTAAATAGGAGTTTTACCATCCTCTGCAGTGGGGGATCCATATTGCGCTTCATTGGACCTTCCTTCATATGGACAAAGGAGATCCAACTTTTAGCATTTTAAGTGATTCTCTTAAAAAATCTTCCAAATAAATTAATTACTCAAAATAAATTCCTTTTAAATATAAAGTTCTCAATCTGAACCCCGTGCTCGCTTTTGACTCTTTTTTTCTAGTATCCCTAATTCACTCTTTTTATAACTGAAAAATCCTGGTATTTTTATTTTTGTTCCAAATCTGGCTGCTTCCAAATCCCCAGGGTTCCAAGTCAATATGTTTGGTAATGACTTTGCACAAAGGAAAAGGAAAAGAAACAGAAATCCACTTTCCATGGTTGTGATAAATGCATATCTGAACTTTCCACTGGATTTGGCTTCAAAGAACAATATAATTAACTGTGCAGGGTAGGAATATGGTCTGAGGAGCAAAGGATGTCAGCAGCTATATTGTGCCTCCCAATGTTTTTTTTTAATTATTATATTATTTGGAACGCTTATGCAACTTTCCAGGGGTCTACGCAACTCATACCTCCATATCTGGAAAACACAGATAAGAGATCCAGACCTACAACACCCAAGATACAAACAATTAATATGTTTCATTATTTTTATTAAAGGCAATGCCCAGGAACTCTAAACAGATATTAGGGCCCCATACTAGGCACTGTATAAATAAAGACAGTCCCTGCCCTGAAGGGCTCACAATTAGGGTGGTTAAAAACCAATTGACATTTTTCCATTGGAAAATGAGGTTTTGCCAAAGCTGCATTTTTTTGTGTGGGGAAAGATCAGTTTTGGCAGAATTTCTGTCAGGAAAATTGAAACATTTAATATCTGGTTGATGTTGATCGGCAGCTGCCTGAGCCACTGTGGTGCATCCTGGGGGTTGTATTTCCTGGTTTCTTCTGCCACTACGGTCAATGTTCCCTGGCCTGACTATTTCTTCTTTAGTATTTGACTGTGATTGTGTATTTACAAACGTCAGAGAGGACCACTCTTCCTCCCCCATTTTCCATTACATATTACCTTATTGTTTAAAAAATATAGGGCCAACTTCTGCTCTTTCATCAGTGAAAATCTGGAACAATTTGCATGTAAAGCTGTATACCCTGGACATACAGTGTTTTCAACGGAAAAACTCCTATCAGTGTCTACGGAAGAAAATATTTACTGAGTTCCAGAAATAGTCTATGAAGCCAAATCCTTGAGATTAATTTAAAAGAGATCCCTTCGATCCTGAACAGAGAGAAGCTCTTTTATGAGCAGAGCAGTTTGGACTGCATGAGCATTCCCATAGGCTATCTCTTCTTTAGCTTGATTCTTTTCAAATGGGTTGAGAAGAGTCAGTTTTGGGATTTAAAAGTATTAATAGATATTTTAAAAAGTATTAACCTAGTGTCAGGTATTAACCAGTGGCTGCAGGAACTATTAATGAATACAAACTCTTGAATTAGTCTCTCTGGAAATCAGAAAAAAAAAGGATTTTGATGTGTGAAAGTCATAGGTAGAGCTGGCTGGAAAATGTGTTTTTGTTTCTTTGTTTTTTCTCATGGGAAATTTTGCCTTTTTATTGGGGGAAAAAAAACCCAAATGTTTCAGTTTTCAGCTGTAAACTTTTTGGGTGCTTGGATTTTGTTTTTTTGGATGCAAACAGACAGTTTCTATGTCAATTTTCATTTTGTTCAAAACCCAATTTTTCACTGAGCAAAAGTTTTGACTGAAAAGACCAGTCCAAGTCATACGTAACACCAGCTGACCGATTAAGTTGACTGGAGTGGAATATCCTCATGCTTAGTACCAGCAAAACATACATACAGAGCTACCTTAGAAGCCCGGTTTTGAGCACAGAGGAACTCCAGGCAGAGTGAGCACAGGAGAGTTTAACTCTGTAGTGGAGCAAGCTTCTTAAGTAATATATATGGTTCTCCAAAGCAATTGGGGATTGCAAAAGTGGTGTGTGCTTATCCTCATTCTATATTATTATTATTCTTCTATTTTATTTTATTATTTATTTTATTAATAGGAATAAGAAATACACATCTCCAAACCAGTTAGTTAAGCAGTTTTCTTGTCCGTATCTTGTTTGGAACTGGATATCATTTATGAGATTGTGAAGACAAGGCTCAACCGTAAAAACCACTTAGAAATGCCATAGGACCAGTGTGTAATCATGTAAATCAACTCATCCTGTACAGTTCAGCTTTGGTGTTCAGTAATGAAATTCCATATGCAGAGAGGGAAGGGAAAGGAAGAGTCACCCTTGTTTGTGAAGATTTTGAATGTTATAATGTGAACTTCCACCAAAAATCACAATTGCTAAAATATTTGTGAAATTTTGGAAAATGCATGAAAATGTCAATGTTCGTCACACAATGAAATTGTGTAAGTGGGGCAGGGGTGTGAGAGAAAGAATGCAGTCCATTGGAAAACTGATTATAGATCATCTACCATTGATTATAAAACGACTTATACAACCTCTTCTCCCGTACATGGGGAAAAGTCACAGCTTTTTATTACAAAGCCTGTGTTTTAGTGGGCTGCAGAAATAACATACCCAATACAGTATGTGGGATCTGGTGAAGGGGAGATAGTGGCAGAGAGAATTTCCAATACATCAACAGATGAAGAAAACAAACAATCACCGGAAGTTAGAATTCCACCACAGAAAACTGAGAGCGCCAAATCATGCCATCTGTGCACAACTTGAGTAACCATGCTGTGCTGTATCCTGAGGGCAAGATGGGAAGGAATTGTCCCACCCAGGTGTCCTATAGCTGCAGTAATGTGGGCAGAATTTGCCTCTTTATTTTTAAGGCATGGTTATCTGGGGAAACTGAGGCTGAGATTTTCAAAGCTGTCTAAGGGATTTTGCTGGTAGGCATCCAAGTACCTTAGGTGTTTGAAGATCTCAGCCATAATTGGTACTGAAAGGCAGTAGCCTTTCTATAGGGAGGTGAAATAGTGTTTGTGATATGATAGGGATTGCTCAAGGTGCAATGCTCAAAGCCCCAATCCTGAAGCCCTCTACTTGGACACAGCTCCCCTTGGTGTTAATGGATGCTTTGCCCAAATATGGAGTACTGAATCAGGCGTCTAATTATACTTTTCCTTTACTGTGTCTCTTGGCAGAGAATGGCACATGTGTTTCATGGTCCCTGGTGCTGAAGACTCCATATTCCATCTTCATGAAAGAGCTGTGTTTAATCACATTATTCCAGACTAATTCTTTCTAAAGAAATTCAGTCTATACTAAAGGTCGGGTCAGATGCCAAGTTTCGATCCACATCTGAACTTCACCAAAATTTAGTAGTGTTCAGATCTAGGTTGTTGGTTCAGTTCCATCTCTATTGAGAAAATATTTTAGTTATACATGCAGAACTTAGAGTTAATGAAAATGTTACATACTGCAAATCATGTTATGTTATCATATAACATAATTGTGCCCTCTCTTTTCCTTCTCCTACGTCCTTACTATGTTAGCTTTGCAAAGACATCTCAGAACACCTGTGATGGAATTATTTATTTTTAGTTTACACAAAACCACTTTAGAATGGGAAAACTTAAAATAACTGCTCCTCAAAGAATTTATGAAAAAGTATTTGTTTCTCAAAATCCCCTGCCCTCATTGATGGTTATAACTGTTAATGAAATGGATAAAGTCAATGAAGTATTTTATTTCATGTGCTAAATTTACTTATTATAAATTCTTCACAGAAATAATCATATCCTGATGTTGCAAATCTTGATGGAGGAGGAGAAAGTTGTAGCAGAAATAGTCATAGGAGAAAATAGAGAGGCCTAGTTTTAGTGGACAGGGCACTGGACTGGGCAAATTACTTCATCTGTGCCTGTTTCCCTTACCCCTTTTGTCTGTCTTGTCTAGATTTTAAAGTCTTCAGGGCACGAACTGTCTCTTACTCTGTGTATGTACAGTGCCTAGCACACTGAGGCCCCAATCTCAGATAGGGACTCTTGGCACTACCGTAATACAAATAACAAAATCATGACAGTACCTTTGGAGGAAAAAAAGAACCCATACTCCAATATACCAATCCTGGAGTGTGCTAAAGAGAACAGGGCTTGCACTGTGGCTTATGTAAAAGAGTCCCCTGTGATCAGTGAGTTCTTATCTGTTAATTTAAAAAATAGCAGAAAACTCATTGAAGAGTAGTGGCCACAATTTTTCAACTTGGGTTCCTATAGATAGGTGCCTAAATTAGTGTCCTGATTTTCAGAGGGGCCCAACACCTGCAGTTCCCATTGATAATAACACCTTCCGTTTTGATTTCCATTGGTCTCTGGCTGCTCAGTATCCATATCCAGATTTAAGAAACCCAAATTAGAAAATGTCAGCTGAACTGAAGCATGAAACATCTTTCCAAGTACTTTGTAGTCTTCTCTCAGCCTTTCACATGGTTCAGTAGTTGCTACACATAACTGGCCCATTCTTGTGAAAGCCAATGAACTCTGCAGGTTTGTGATTTCTTTCTAGCCACCGTGTTACTCCTTGCATCTGATGTTGCACACAGGAGCAACCCGAGTGGCACCCATCAACCTGAGCAGCAACAGACATGATGGGTTGCAGCAACCGTGTGAAAAAGAAATTGCTTTTCTGTATGATTGACTATATGATCCACATGGAACCCATTGCATGGTGAATGCTGGGGAGATCTGGCTTCTGAAGGCCTTCTTGGTATTTCCGGATTCAGAAGCTATGGGCATTATAGTCACAAGCATGAGGATATTAGTGGTATCCCACCATCACATGGGCACATGTTCAGAAATAAACACATTTTTATCCAGGTTACTCATACTTTTCTGCAGATTTCAAAATCACTTTACAGCCCTAGACTGAAAAGGGGTTCTGATAATTTATGTTACCCAGATGTTTTAAAATTTAACAGCTTTCATTACCTGTAAATTTAATAGCATTAAACGCCTGCTGGCTTGGAGGAGCAAACTCTTGCCAAAAAGGCAAGCAGGAGCCATGAGATACACTCCTAATGTGTTCTGTTCTTTGCTGTCAGAATTAAGGCTCTGAGCTGTATCCCGGAACAGCAGCATTACCCCGTGCAGAGCAAGTTTCTCTGTCTCCAGGCGTCAAACTCTTGAGTAGAGGACTTGACTGCCCCCCCCTCCAAAAAAAAAAAGTAGAGTAGGAGGAAGGAGGGTACTCTGAGGCCATTATTGAAACTTGAGAAGATTTCAATTCATTCGCTATAAATCTAGGAAATGCTGCAATGAAACACAAAGATATGGGGCCAACCCGTCTGCTGGTATAAATTGACCTAGCTCTATTGCAGTCAATGAAGCCACATTTACACCAGCTTGAAGATTTGGCTGGGATGTTAAGCAGAAAGGTTCTGATTTTTACAAAAGGATAGCACTGTGAGGGTGAACTTCGAAAGGGCAGATTTTAAAAGCTGTAAAGCAATTGTCAAAGAGCAGGCTGAAGGGCAAAGTAAAAAGCTTAAAACATTGAACGAGCTTGGAAGCTATTTGAGAACATCATATTAGAAGCAGAGAAGAATTTATACCGAGAAACTTTAAAAAAAAAAAAAGTAATAAGTGCAGAGTTAAATACAGCAAATGAAAAGCATTCACAAATGTCCTCGCAAACAAAACCTGCCGGTTGGCTTTGACAGATTTGCAACCCCTTTATGCACTTTATAATGAACATTTGATTGTGTTCTTATTTATGAGAAGTTCATGGAAAGAAAGTGGTGGTTCAGATACAGGTGCATGCCACCAGATTCTCATTACTGTTGTGGGGGGAACTGCTGACGAAGAAATCAGGGATCCAAGGGAGATGGCAAGGGGTGAAGATTCTGCTGTTGCTGTCATGTGTGTGAGAGAGAGAGAGAGCGTGACTGCTGCTAGATTCTTGTGAAAGAATTCTAATGGATGCTGGTGGGGAGGGGAATAGGAGAAAGTGCAGTTGGTGGGGTTGTGATTTCTCCTAGAAATTCTTATGAGGAATTACTGTACCACACTTAGGATCCTACTGATCAGTTTATGCTTTGAAGGCTGTCTTCATTAAATGAAAGGACTAGAAACTTTTCTTAGGCTATGTCTACACTACCATGGTAAGTTGACCTATGCTACGCAACTCCAGCTATGTAAATAACGTAGCTGGAGTCGACATACCTTAGATTAAGTTACCGCAGGGTCTACACCGTGGCAGGGTTAATGGAAGAAAATCTCCCATCGACTTACCTTACTCTTCTCATCGGGGGTAGAGTACAGGTGTTGACTGGAGAGCGATCTGCTGTTGAATTGGTGGGTCTTCATTAGACCCTCTAAATTGACCACCGGTGGATCGATCTCAGAGCATCAATCCCCACTGTAGTGTAGATGTAGCCTTAGTTAAAGCTTTGGTTAACAGGCATGACACTTGTAACATTTGCCAGACTTGACCATAGGGTTGCCAACTTTCTAATCATGCAAACTCAAACACCCTTGCCCCGCCCCTTCCCTGAGGCCCCGCCCTACTCACTCCATCCCCATTCCCTCCATCACTTGCTCTCCCCAACCCTCACTTTCACTGGGCTGGGGCAGGGGGTTGGGGTGTGGGAGGGGGTGCAAGGTGCAGGCTCCAGGAGGGGGCTTAGGGCTGGGACAGAGGATTGGGGTGCATGAGGGACTGCAGGCTCTGGGATGGAGTTTGGGTGCAGGAGTGGGCTCTGGGCAGTGGCAGGGGGTTGGAGTGCAGGCTCTGGGAGGGAATTTGGGTGCTGGAGGGGTAGGGCTGGGGTAGGACGTTTGGGAGCGGGAGGGGGTGAGGGGTGCGGCCGGGCAGCGCTTACTTTGGATAGCTCCCAGTAGGCGGCACAGTGGGGCTAAGGCAGGCTCCCTGCCTGCCGTGGCCCCATGTCACTCTTGGAAGCGGCCAGCATGTCCTTGCAGCCCCTAGGGGGCAGGGGGCTCTGCGCACTGCCTGGGCCCACAGGCGCTGGCCCCGCTCCTCCCATTGGCTGCAGTTCCCGATCAATGGGAACTGTGGAGTTGAGGCATGGGCAGCATGCAGAGATCCCCTGGCCCCAGCCCAGGGGCCACAGGGACACGCCGGCCACTTCCGGGAGTAGGGCGGAGCCAGGGCAGGCAGGGAGTCTACCTTAGCCCCACTGCACCACCAGACTTTTAGAGGCCTAAAATCTCCCAGTTTGGCTTCAGCAGCCTACGGGAGATTGAGCCTGATTCCAGGAGACTCTTGGCGAAACTGGGAGTGTTGGCAACCCTACTTGACCATGAAGTTATATCACTTATGGAGATCATCTTGCAGCATAAGGCTTTATCATTCCAAAATAGTTTTATGCTCTTACTCCTGTGTGTTGTAATTCTTACACTAGCGGGGCCTCAGCTGGAGTACTGTGTGCAGTTTCGGGCATCACAATTTAAGAAAGTTATAAACAAACTGGAGAGAGTCCACAAGAGAGCAACAAAAATTATAAGAGGTTTGGAAAAGTTGAAAGAATTAGGCGTGGTTAGCTTAGAGAAGAGAAGGCTGAGGGGCGACATGATAACAGTCTTCAGATTTATGAAAGGTTCTTATGAAGTGGATGGTGATCAATTGTTCTCCATTTCTACCAAGAGTAGGACAAGATGTAATTGGCTTAGTTTGCAGCAAGGTAAAAGATTTAGATTAGATATTAGGAAAAGCTTTCTAACTATTGTAGCCCAGTTCTTTAGAGGTTATTGATGGTTACTGACTTCCAATTAATACTAATTTAAAGAGCAGAGGGATTGTAAGGTTTTAATCCCAGAATCAGGCCCAACACAATCAAGGTTATTGGTTTCAGTATCTGGTTGGGAATCCTGTATGCACATAGAGGACACTTACACTGAGGCCAAAGCAAAGCTTTCACCACTTTTATTAACACAATTAGTAAAGACACAAAAGCTCCAAACCACATAAAAAGATTTTAAAAAGTACAAAGTTAATGTTATTGTACCATTCTTGCATATATACCCAAACACTTCTCTGGGGATCTGATGATGAAAGACAAAGAACCTGCTCTAGCCTTGGCATGCCAAACAAGTCCTATGGTATGGATCCAGTTGGACCCGACAATGCCAATCTGCACACACACAAACATACCTTACATGGTGGGCTGCCCTATAGGACCTAGGGCCTGTCATAAATATTCATTTGAATGCCCAGCCTCCCTTGTCCCTGTCTAATTGCCTCACTCTAATAATTTTGGGGTGGCTTTTATCCTACAGGTTAGTACATTAATGCTTTTATATTGTTACCATATACGTCAATTTGTTCCCAAAGCAAGTTTGTGGTTAAGCAGCTGCCAGTGGTCTATCCTAAAATATGCAAACTTAGTAGCAGTTCAAGGTCCCTGTGGTTACCTGGTATTATTATGTACAAACTTCCCCCTTAAGCATGCTATTCCCAGTTCCACCAAACTCAGGGAAACTGTCAGGCCATTTTTCTATGCCAAAGGTCATAGGTCTCAAACCTTTATACTAATTTATGCCATATGCTAACAGCTTAAGCTAATATTTTACAGGCCTGTAGGTTCCTTGTATTACTGCTAAGTAAAATAAAATGCTAAAACTAGTGTTATGGGCTACACTAAAGGATACCTAAGCACTGGAAAAGATTACGGGAGGTTTGGAATCTCTCTCTTTGGAGGTTTTTAAGAACCGGTGAGACAAACACCTATCAGGAGTGGTGTAGGTATACTTAATCCTTCCTCAGGAGGATAGACTAAATGATCTCTCGAGGTTCCTTCTAGCTCTACATTTCTATAATTCTATGCTGAATATAAATTGACAAGAAGCTAGAATAATTTTAAAAAAATTAAATGCCACAATTTTTGAAATGTATCCTAATTCAAACATCTTGTCCAATTAACCTCAGATTTTCCCAAAACATTCTCTTCTGAGTAGGGCTATCTTTGAGAAGCTATGTAGTAAAATAATTTTTCGAGAAAATTAGAAGGGAGTTAAAATCATAGTTATAATGCAAACATTTCTCATAATGTATTTGCAGCTGTGACTTGTAAGCTCTTTCAACTACCCGTGAGGATGAAGCACTTAAAAAGGTTAGAGAATTCTTTTTTCCAAAGGTAAATCAGAAAATCAGACTGAATCAAATTCTGTCCTTCTACCCTGTACAACCCCATTTCTAAACAAATGAGGATCTATCATTATGGTATTATTTGGTTGCCTTTATAAAATATGCATCCTATAAAATCAATATAATATATAAATTTTTTCTGGTGATATCTTAAATTTAAGTTTATATATTTAAATTAAATGTTATTTGTGGGATCACTCATGGTCTCACCTAACCCTATAGGCTGCTCTGGCCTTGCTGTGACTACAGTTTGCTTGGTTCATAGACTGTTGGAAGGATCCTAGGATAACATATAATTTTGTGTGGGTTATGATGCTACAGATACATTTTGAGAGGCAACTGTGGTGTCTTGAATTCTCAACTGAATTAGCTATTGACACATTTGAAGAAATCAGGGGTGTCACATACTACCTCCAGGATCTGGAGGGATGATAGATTAGTGAGTTCATTGAGCTCTTCAGATGAAAGTCACTGTATAGGGTAAAATATTATTATAAGAATTCATAAAGGATAGAATTTTTCAAAAACATATGCATGATTTAGCTCAAGTCCCAGTGAAAGACCCTGGATCTTTTGCACCTAAGTCACTTAGACACCTTTGAAAAACCCCTTCCAGGGAAAAGATTTCAGCATTCTCTTAGCATTTTTTTTGTTTGGAATAGTTACAGACCTATTTCTCCAACGCATGTTTGCAGGGAAAAAAGACATTGCAAGTATACAGCAAGGTCAAAACCTGCTATGCATAGCTTATGTAAGCAGTGCTATTAACAAAGAAAATAGGATTACATTCTCGCACAAATAAGGAGCCTGCTTCAACACCCATTGAAGTCAATGGAAACACTCCCAAGATGAGAAGGATTTAGCCAAGATATCATGGTCCTTCCATGTATGCTAACATCAAAATACCGAGAAATATATAAAATAAACAGCCTTCTCTCTTTGATTGCTATAAGATTAACAAAAGAATACAACCAACTCCATAATGGAAAGCTCAGTGGGACTTGAACCTAGGGTTTCATGGCTTCCAGGTAATTAACATCCCCACACTGCTGTTTATCAGCAGCTGTGGGGGGGGGGGGGGGGCTTCTCCCTGTGACCCACAATCTGCAATAATTGAATGCTACAGGAAGTTCTGCCTTGAGTCATTTGACTGACGGTGGTTTTAGCTATTCTTGATTGGCTCCTTGACCCTATATAAGCCCATGGAACATGCCAAGACCTGAGCATTCACTGACCTGAATTCCGACTCCCAGTTGACCCCTAGAACTCCAACACAGACCTGGATACCTGGTATTGACTCTTGGCCTGATGCCTGATTGTTTCTGGCTCTGACTGTGGCTTGACCTTCAGCTTGACTCTTGACCCTGGTAATGACTCTGACCCCTGATTTCAGTTCTGGATCCCAAGCTCCTGCCCCAGTCCTGTGTGTCTTTGCCCAGGATCCTGACATGACTATTGAGAGTAGTTTAATATGTATCTCCTGGTCACTACCTTTTCCCAGTAGGACATAATAAGAGGAATAGTCTTTCAGACTACTTTTCCCTGAAGAGGGATAGAACTGGAAGAAAACTGCTATTAGTAATTGTTTTAGGTGTGCTTTTTCTACTGATTTTTGTCAGTCAACTAAATAGCTTATATGAGTGCACTTTTCAGTATAATCTATGGTAGTCCTGTGCTTATATTTGTCTATAAATAGTTTCTTTGTGTAACTTGTGCACAAAAATAGTTGAGATTTTTCTTTAAAAGAAAAATCTCCAGATAGGAGCTATAATAGTTATGTTTCACAAATAAAAGGCAGTTGATTTGAGGTTTCCATTCCTGGAATAAACCAGTAATGTACCTCAGACCCCAAAGGGAAATGTATTGTTAATGGAAAAAATTATCTTCATCCTCTATTTCTGTTTAAGGCAGCCTTTTGCTGCCATTTATGAACACATAAAGATCTAATACACTACAGATTAGAAGGTAAACAATGAAACCGCACCAAGGAATCCAGATGTTCCTTAATATAGTGGCTATTTTGAAAGGCCACTAAGGAACTTCTCCATTCTGTTCTCTCAGAGGTTTGTAGTCAAAATATTTTTAAGAAGACTCATCGTCAGATTTTATTGTTTTTTATAAAACATTTTTCTCTCAAACAATGTGAGCCTAATATTCCATTGGCATACGATGACACACTTCCACTGAAGTAGCACCCACTGATGCCAGTGGTAGATTTAGCCCCATGTCATTGCACAAACAAACAAAAACAGATCAATCAGATTGCAGTGATAGATGGAGTCTTAAAATTCTATTTAGTCCAGAAAGATATATAGTAGTCTATTTTGAATTTCTCTAACATTTTTAAAGATAAATTTGGGTTTGGGGACTGTACACGTTTTTCATATATTTTTAAGAAGACCTAACAGGCACCAGCATTTAAGGCAGAATTTAAAGGACTAAATTTTTACTTAAGAAACGTTTCTTGGCCATGTATGGGCAAGATACATTCAAACTTAAACTAATATTCAGCATGTAGTCTTATGAATGTAGTCGGACTACTCATAGAGTAGACCATCCTCAGCATGAGTAAGAATGGCAGAATGTGGCCTAGTTTGTCTCAGTTACTTGAGTATTCACAGATTTACACAGTGTAAAAGTGTTTGATTTATGAAATGCTGATGGCAAATGCACACCTATTCCCAAAAGCCGTGGAATGCAGAGCATTGCTGCATCTGCATTAGTTTCTACTTCTGCTACATTTCCATTCTGTAAAAAAATATTGGACAAATTCACTGGAGCCATGTTTGTTACTGAGAATGCTTGTTTGGACTTGCAAAAACTCAGACAAGGTGTTTGCTAAGACAAAAAAGGTAATTTTTTGTCTGCAAATATTTGTTTTGTCGTAGTAATAATAACTTGAGGTGGAAGTGCCAACTTTGATTCCAGAGAAGACATAAATTTTTGCTCATTTTGCAAATGACCAAAAACTCTTTGCAGAGCTGGTGCTTACAGTTAAAATGCTGGATCAGTCATTTCCAGAAATTTCACATTTTTGATCCATATATCCATTTCCTTAAAGGCTCAAAAGGAGACATTGCTATAAAGGGAGTGGGATATTGAGTGGTACAGGTACTTTAGTCATAAAAGGGAGACCTTAGGCATCTTGAGGCAAGATCCTCAAAGAGATCTAGGTGCCTAATTCCCATGGATTTCAATGGAAGTAGGTGCCTAAATTTTTTGGGGGATCTGGATCTTGGTTCCCAGATCACTCAGTTTCTCTTGGAGAAAGTGGGAATCTAGGACTCAGAGGAGCAGTTTCCTCATGTACTCAAGGGGGAGAAAGGAGGGTAGCTGGAACCAGTTACCAGCAGCAGATAATGAGGCAAGCCAGAAGATAACTGCTACGCTAGGGAGAAAGAGTATCTATTCCCTAAGAGAGAGGGTCACCAAATTTATTTACTTTGTTTGGGATTTTGTATGTGTGTTGGGAACCTTGTCTTTGAAGAAAGTAGCCTAAAGGGCTGATTTTTTTGAAGAGACTATACTGGATGCTGGCCCTATTAAAGTAAAAGGACCCCTCCCCCCAAAGGAGGTCTCCTCCCTCTCCCAAGTAGACTGTCTCTTGGTGTTATTCAAAGACTATTTACCACAATGCCGGACAATGTAAGTATACGGCACCCTAAATTCAAATAATAGTACCTAGAGGGGTAATCGTATATGAAGCTTTTTTAAAAATCTTCCTCTAGTTCTAATTTTTAATGTATTACTCATCTCACACGTCTCTTCTGGCTCTGCAGACATTTACAAAATCACAGTTGTGTCAAATGAATTTTCAGTTGTAAGGCCCAATTAAGGAACCAGAGCTCTTTGTGTGCACAAGGAATATAGGATCAGGCTCCAAATGTAGGAGTCAGTTATGTAATTTGAGGGAATGAAAGGGAAATTTTTAAAGGTAGGCATTCAGTGGAATGCCTATGTTGTAGGGTAACTTCTCAGTAGTGTTACGTGAGGTCAGAGGAAATGAGTATAGTAAGGTGGCTGTAGAACTTCATGCAAAAGCAAATTACTCCATACTTTCAAACAAAAAAATATGGTTTTAAAAAAGTTCAGGTTTAAGTGTGTTCTAGTGGAATCCAGATAACACCCAAACATCGATGTGACTTTCTTTACAAAAATTGTACATTTTTATTTTTAAAAGTAGGTAGTGTGGAAAGGGACAGTTATGGGGTCCACCAAGTTCCTCTCTGATACATAATTCATCATTTGTTGTCACCTTCCTCCCCACCATACACTCTTGCTGGAGCACTGCATACTCTCCATATCAGACCAAGGAAGGACCTTTCTATGCCCCCTGTCTCGAGTCCCCGTTCCATGTCCTTCCTCTATCCCCTGAATCTCCTGTTCCCTCCATCTTCTGCTGTGACCTTCTTTAGGTACTAATCTTGGCCTCAATTTGTATGACTTTCTGTGCTGCATACGTAGATGTGGGCAGAAGAAGGCCTAATTTTGCTCTCTGTAAGGGAATGGAGCACACAACCTTGATTCAACAAAGCACTTACGCTCATACTTAACTTAAAGCATGAGAACAGTCTCACTGAAGTCAGTGTAAACAGGTGAAGAACAGCTAGATTCTGTGACCTACCAAAGTATTAAGTTCAGTTCTTTGACTGTCGTTTGTTTTCCATTTGCAGAATTGTCAAGTTCTGTTTAGGATCACGGATGTGGGTGCTCTTCCAACACTAAGACAGACTCAGGAAAAACCCCATCCGGTTAGTTTTCCAATGCAGGCTATAGACTCCAGAAAAGTGATCTATCAGAAATTAGGCAGCATTCAGGAATGCATTTAATAGTGACAAGTTTTAAAAGTAGTTTCAAAACCTCTTTGGCATCTTTCTATGATAAAACCAGATAAAATATTGTTACTGTTTTTAATGACAAAAATACTTTTTTTTTCTTGGAAAGAAATATTGGTCAGTTGAGGACATGTGGGAACACTATACTTGATTGATATGGCTTCATAAAACTTACTGCCTCTTATCAGTTTACTATTGACTAAAATATCACAAATCTGCCAAGCTATTGCTATTTTAATTTGAGGGACCCACTTTCTAATTATATCAGTTTTTAAGACATGTACATCAAGCTCTCTAACCTTTACATCAGAATGTATTTTATTAATCAGCCTATAACATGCCCTTTTGTTACAGTCAACCCAACCCAAGTACTAAAAGATTCCATTTTCCTTTATTTTTGCCTTGTTTTAATCAGTTTGTAAGACATGAGAGAAGATGCACTTTCCAGAAGTCTCTTCTCTCAGTCTTTGATATTTGTATGTGATATCTTCACAATGTTGGGCCACATTCAGTCTTCAGATGCATACCTGCGGCTCCCTTTGACTTCATGGGAGACTTGTGGGTATATATTTGAGGACAAAAATTGTCTTTAATGGCTACAAACTTTTTCAGGCTGAATTGTCATTTCAGGTGGTGACTGTTCTGAGGCAAATATGATACAATTAAGAGGAGAATGCCAGGTAAAATTCATTGTGCCAGATCCTCATTGAAACAGATTTACACCAGATGAGGATATGATCCATTATGGGATGTTCATACCAAGTATCTAGCCCAGTTTGATGATATCACTCCAATTAAGGTAGATCCATGCCATGCTTCTTTTTGTAATGCAGCTAAATTGCATTCTTCATGTGTACATTTCCTTTGAAAGTATACATGTGATACTAAATCATTAATTGCATTACTGTGAATTATTTTATGGTTATATATATTAATAAATAGAATACAGTTTTATGGAATCAATTCTCTAATATAAAGATTCTTGCATTTTAAGATAATGTAATACCAAATTGAATTCTGACATTCTGTTATTTTAAGCCTATACAATAACTGATTATATACGCCTTATTTTAAAATTACTTTATATAGAATTATTTATCTTTAAAATGTGCTTAATATAGATTACTGAGATGCACATTTTCTGCCCAGAACCTCACATTAGTAACCACTAGTCAAGTTATGGGCTGAGCAAATGTGTAGAGATTCTAAGAGTTAAAAAAATTGGTCACTTTTATTCATGGGTTTGGAATATTCTCCCCCCTCCCCCACCCCTCGTTTTTGTTTTTGTTTGTTTTAGTCCTTTAAACAGTGCTGGATGAAATGCCAGAAATACTAAATTAAAACATTATGAAATAAACCTTACTGGAAATATTGCTACTAGAGAAGACTGCCCTACAGGTCATGTAGCTTAGAAACCTAACACCTTTGCCACAGTGTTTTGCCTCCTCAGAGGTAGTTCAAAGATATGAGATTCCCTCTTGTCTTTTCTGCTGTCTTTGAGTCACTGGTCCCTGTTCTGTTCTCCATTACTGCCTAATTGTGCCAGCGTGAATGAGGGGAAAGTATGGACCCAATATCCTTTGTGCTCTTAACTGAGTGCAGGGACAATGGAAATCCATGGGCACAAGAAACCTACATTGGTCAAGGCCTTAAGATCCTTTTGGAAAAAAACCTCCTGGTTTCTACAGAATCTCAGGTTGTAAGCAGCCCTTGTGTGGCGGTGAAGGGATAGAGGCGGAGGCAAGAAATCTTTCCTACTTTTATGATAGCACAAGAGCTTCCTATGGAAGCAGTATTTTTACAGGCCACAGGAACTGTTCACTCCTGCTGTCTGTATGGAGCAGGTAGCTGAAAAGAGGACTGGGGGGAAGAGTAGTGAAGGGGGATATGTCATGGCATTGCTGCTCTCCCATCCTCCTCACTGGCTTGCAGACTGGAGTCAGCATACCAGGAGGAGGAGTATTGTGACCACACACCGATGCACATGGGAGAGATCACACCTGCCTGACTCCATGCCACCCTTTATGCAGGCCTTTGGCTTAAAACTTAAACTTAAAAAGGCTTAAAAGCCAGAGGAGTACTGTGACCACACACTGATGCACATGGGAGAGATCACACCTGCCTGACTTCTGACACCTAGAATATCAGGTTTGGAAGGGACCCCAGAAGTCATCTAGTCCAACCCCCTGCTCAAAGCAGGGCCAGTCCCCAATTTTTGCCTTGATCCCTAAATGGCCCCCTCAAGGATTGAACTCACAACCCTGGGTTTAACAGGCCAATGCTCAAACCACTGAGCTATCTCTCCCCCTACCTGGCTGATTCCATGCCACCCTTTATGCAGGCCTTTGGTTTAAAAGCCACAGTGTAGCCATAAGCAAAACTGAGCAGCTGGAATTCTATTTTCAAAAATGTCCTCTGACTTTGTGTGCCTGAATTTTGGGATAGCTCTTTTGAAATACTGGAGACTTAATTTTTCCGGAAGTGCTGGGGCATCCAGTTGGCATTAGGCCACACTGTCTCATGTTAGACACTCTGAAATAAAGGTACCCAAGACTAGAGGACTTGGACTAAGGGGCTGAGGCTGTTCAGCATCTCCCAGCCAGCACTCAGCACTTTCCAAGACCAGGGAATCAGCATTCTCTCTAAGGGCTTGTGAGTCCAGTATTCACAGGTAAGGGCTTTACCAGCTGACTTAAAGCTGACACTCTAGCAGCAGGAACCTGCAGCTAGTGAAGATACTTTTATGTAGGACCCAGAAGTTGTGAAGATATCTAAGTAAACATTTGCAAAGGAGTGTGGTTGTTTTTTGTTTGTTTTTTGGGGGGGGCAGGGGGATCATCTTGTTTGGTTGATTTATCCCCCTGTCCTCCTTACACGGTCTATACTTTAATCTCTTTCTGGTTTATGGGAACTGTTTAAAAAAAAGTCTTTTACGCTGAGAGATTTACTTTATTTGAATGCAATTTAAAACTATTATCTTTCAGTTACAGGCCAAAGATTATAAACAACCATTATTTTACAATTTAAATGCCAATCTCTTTTTCTCCCCAGTAACTCCATGTAAACTGTTTGGCTGAAGTAGAATTGTATAGTTATTTTTTTGCCAATTATTAATGTATTTTTCACATTAACTTATTATTGAAGGTGATAAGGGCTTGTCTACATAGGATAATAAGCCCTATGGGGTGTGTGATTTCTTACATGCACTAACGTGTTGCACATTAATTGGTCCATGTAGAATCTGCTGGTGCGCACTAAAGGTTCCCTGGTGTGCTTTAATGTATGCTGTTTGAAACAGTACTATGTTAAAGCTCACTAGGGAATGCACCAGCAGGTGTACATGGACCAATTAATGTGCAACACATTAGTGAGCTTTAGAAATCACCTCTCCCACCTTGTAGTGTGCATTGCTGCTCTATGTAGACAAGCCCTAAGTTATAGATTACATAAAACAAAGTGGGAGTCAGATTTGGATGTGGCTAAACTACAGTATATTTTCTTGATTATAACTACAGTATAATAAAAGAACTTCAATCCAGCCATCACTTAGTGGAAATCAGCATAGCTTCATTAATATCAAAGAAGCTATGCCATCTTATACCAGCTGAGGATCTGATCCAATACAAGCAAATGAGAGTACCATGCAGACCTTAGATCACATTGAAAAACTCACAAGGAGAAACAAAAGGAGCATCACTTGATACCTTTTTATACACATGATAATATAGCTTATGTTGAAAGATGGCAGGAGGGAGAGAAACCCAAAATTATTTTTTCCAGTCGCTACTGCTGATCTCTTTTGTATATTCTATATATGACACATTGTTAGAGAGATAATTTGCTGCAAGACCTGGAGTAAGAGGCTTGTTTTTTTTTTTTGTTTTTTTTTTGCATGGCTGAAGACCTAATGATCTAGCAGCTAGATCCGTGGTATGCATGTGTGCATATATTGAATGCCAAAGAGAAGACCATATGCTAGCACTTTTGCTTTATGTTGCATAACCTCTTCCCCAAAATAAAATTTATTGTATATTTTGTCATTTAAAGACTTTTCACATTCACTGACTTGCTTCTCCGTTTACATGTTTTCTGGATTATGGTCACAGTAACGAATCATGCATGAATTTGTTCAGATAATAATCTTTATTCTAACAGCCCCTTCCTTTCCCGCCCCCTGAAAAAACCCCTCAGACATATTAAAAACAAAATGCCAATCTTTGCCCAAACTCATATTAAACTGTTTTGTGGTTCCAAATTGTTGGTGGCTTTCCCTACCTATTTTTCATTTTTTGCATGTCCTTGCACTGCAGTATTCTGGCTAGGTATGAAAATAGAAATGTTGAAAGTTGGTTCTTGTGAGATTTCAAGTTGGCTAGATTCAAGCAAACACATGTACAAAAATTATTAATAAGAATAGGGTAAATAACAAGAAATTATTCAGGTAATTGGATGAAAATATGCCAAAATATTCAGACTGTATGAACCATATGTAAAACTGGTTGAATAATGTAAACATTTATTTAAAAAACCTCCATGAAAGTGTCAGAATTCTCAACAAATTGTTCAACCAACTCAATACCTAAACACCAGCTAAATATACTGAAATCTACTCTTGATCAAAAATGTACTATAGCTAGGGTGACCAGACAGCAACTGTAAAAAATCGGAACATGGACGGGGGGTAATTGTCTCCTATATAAGACAAAGCCCCAAATATCAGGACTGTCCCTATAAAATCAGGACATCTGGTCACCCTAACTATGGCCCTTACAACTAGACACAGTCCTCCCAAGTGCATTTAATGCTCTAGTCATACTATAATCTACCATACAGTGGACACTATTATGAAGTCAACCAAGTATTGCCATACAGAAATATCTGAAATGCCCTTAGGATGTTCCAGAAAACTGTGTGATAATTCTGGTAAATGTTTGCTTTTTATTACATACCATCTAGCAGGTTCAGTCAGGTCAGGGTCCCTTTGTGCTAGGCCCTGTACAGAGATTAGTGAAAGAGAGTTGCTTCCATAAACAGGGATGTGTGAAAATATTGATCAAATAACTGTCACCAAGAATCTCAATTCTCAATATAGACTTTTTTTTTTTAATTGTAGTTGAGCAGTGCCTAGAGGGACCCAACCAAAATCAAGGTTCCCTTGTGTTAGGCACTGTACAAACGTATGACAGTCCATGCCTCAGAGTGTTTACAGTCTAAATAGACAAGACAGACTGAGCGGAAGGGGAAACAAAAGCACAGAGAGGTGAAGTGATTTCCTTATTGTCACCCAGAGCTGCGAATAGAATCCAGACCCTTGACTCTTAATCCAGTGCCTTACCCATTGGTCCTTGCTGCTTTTCACTATTATGTTTTTTTAACTGAAGTAACATTCCTCTAATATGTGCTGCAGGTTACTGTGGGTCAACAAAATTGACTTGGGAAGCCTCTCTTCCCCTCACCTTCCAGAACAAAGTCACATACCTGAACAAGTCAAGCATGTTTTCTCTTCTTTCCTTTTCTGCCAGAGATAAGGATGGTTATTTATTTCAAATTGCCTGCATGGCCATTGTCACTGTGAGCACAAAGTGCTCTTGTGTATTGTGTTTCTCTAGGTCTTTTCATTACAACACATTACTGGAATTACCGACACACAGAAAGGAAAAAAACAGTTTCCCTCAATTGGATTAACCTTTCTACCTTTGGCAGCCAGGGTTCAGACATAAACCTGCCCTCCAGGTGAAGTAATGGATGGAGCATCAGTAGATTCCTATTGCAGATAAGTCAGGAACTATCCATTTCTGGGTGCAGAGAGAGAGAGAGAGAGAGAAATTAGAATGCATGCATGAGACACCAGTAGTGTCTCAGTACCTCTTGAAAAGATAGATTCCAGGCGGCCACACCTAGTAGTGAGACCACAGCAGGCTGAAAGGGTACCGTAAACCGCATGCTGCACAAATGGTGAGGTGTAATGAGGGTGTCCAGTTCGTTCACCCATTGAGAAAATAATAATTATTTGTGCACTTGAGGCCCACATCAGCTGTTGTGGACAGGCCTTGTTTTGCAGGACTGACAGGTGCCTATTCATGACAGAAGACAAGGCAATCGTAAAGACAAAGCAACCCCCATTCAAGGACATTTTGGCAATCCCAGCATCCTAATTAACTGAGACTGAATACTTTCATAGTTGGGGGCAGAGGGGTAATAATTATTTTTAGTCAAAGGCATCTTTTCTTGGTTGTCAGCATTCTCTTTACGAAGTTTGGCCTTTCCCGCCTGTTTCAAAACCTAGGCTAGCTCCAGCAGAAAGCGTTATCAGGCTGTAATAACTGTCTGATGTCTAAAGAAGCTTTGAGTTCAGCTGAAATGTTTAATTTTTTTAATGAAACAATTAAACTTTTTAAAAATCTTGAATTCCCAAACTGTTTCTTCAGTATGAGGGTAGAGAACATGAGACGGATGAGTTTAAAAAAAAAAACATTAATAGTGATAGTAGTTATTAACAAAACAGAGCTGGATTCTCAGATGGTGTCAGTTGTGCTTCGTTCTTGGAAGACCCAAAAATCTACTTTCTGGAGAGTAGTGTTGATTGAAATTTTTCATGCAGAACGTTTTCCTGCTGAAAAAGAGGGTTTCATCAACATTGTTCCCAGGAAAATGTCAATTCCAGTGAACAATTTGGGCTTTCTAACAAGAAATTTTGAAGAAACAAATGTTTGTTTTGAGTTGATATTTTAAAATGACAATGTTCATGTCATTTTGGCCTAAAATGTAATTTTATATCCGTTTTTCAGTTTAAAATACTTCAAAGTGACATTTTAAGCTGAAATGTCAATACAAGGCAACAAGAAAAATTGTTTCAAATGGGATCAAAACTTCCCATGGGCAAACTGAAAATTTTTGACTGAAAAATGTCAAAGATTTCTCTTTGAAATTTCTTGAGACAAATTTCAGTTTGCCATCAGCTCTCCTGGAGACTTCAATCCTCCCTTTTCTGCTCACCCTTTCACATACACCCATGTGGTTGACTGAGTAACTCAGAAAGAAAAAATAAAAATACAATTTTAAAATATTTTCTCTTCTAACCACATAACAGAATTAGCAGTATGGTCCTTTTGGACTGCTATACTTTTATATTCTTTTGAAATATTCTAGTGTGTTTGAAGCTACAACTTTAGTTGAGAGGAATTTCCCTTGTGCTTTTTATTGCCTCCTAAATTAAGTCATATGGGTAAGGTTCTTAAAACCCGGCGCCAGCTTGTGACTTACTAATAGTATCTACACGGTCATGTCATTCCCAAGAAAAGCATGTTTCAAATAAAAAGGAAATGTCAGCCCTGAGTATTTTTTATTAAATCCCCTTTTCTTGTCTTCAAGTTCAGCTTTTGCTGACCACTTCCTCTATCTGGTTTATTGTTGTTAGAAATGAGCGGATTCTTTAACTGTTCAACTTGGTGGTCAGGCCGGGGCAGTGAATGTCCAATAATGGGTAAAACTTGTATTTTTCATTGGGTGACCAATGTTTGCTTTGGAGATGGCCTGGGGAACAGATGTAATCTGACACAGCACAGTGTTTACTTCTTCTTTCACTGATATGCTAGGCATGTTTGAAACCAGCGAGAAAGAAAAACAAACACTTCAGAAGAAGGTACCTGCATGCACTCACTGTACCCCAGGCTGCCTCCTTGGGCTCCAGCCAAAAGCTGCACATGCACATATACACACACACTCACAAGCCCTTGGCCACTCTGGTTCCAAGAATACTTTCCATCTGACAGCTGATCCTGTGTGTAGTTAAATCTCCCCATGGAGGGCTTTTGCCAACAAACTACTTATTAATAAATACAACTACCTCAAGGATACTGATCCATGATCTCCTAACCATTTGAAAGGCCTTTTTAAATTTAAACAGTTCTAGTTTCGTACAATGAATTGTAACACACTTGATTTTTTCCCCCATTTTTAACCATGCTCTATTTGTCCTCTGGTCCAGCACTTGTTATTTCCTGGATTGATATTTATTGGTAATGGAGGGCCTTGAGTCACTCATCACACTTGAGGCTGAGTGGGGCATTCTAATTAATAAGACGATCTGAGGAGCAAGAATGGAAATATTGCAGTATAAAGGAAATGTTGAAATAATGAGATTGTTGTCCCTCCATGTTCATTTAAATGTCGTCATTATTTTCCTATTTAAATAACCTATTCTAAGATCAGTGTTTACAGGCAGTCCTTAGGATGCACAAACTGTAGAGAAGGAAGTTAGCTTTTTGGGGGGTGGAGAAATAGCAGCAGTCTACATATCCTGTCTCTCCCTTTGCATGGTCCTTCTGTGACTTCGTGGACTTTATTTAACAGATGACAGCATGCTTAGCACTTTACAGGACACAAAGATTTGCACTGATAATCCAAAGTAACTGCAAAACGTACGTCCCTTTCCTTTTTAATTAATTTTCGTGGGAAGCATCAGGTGTCCTTATATCTTATACTGGCAAAGGAATAACACAGGCTTCCAAATCTTCCACATACACCAAAAAATATACTTGGGTCCCTATTCTCATCTGGTGTAAATTGGTGTTGACTTGAATTCTATAGAGCTAAACTGATTTACACCAGCTAAGCATATGACCCTTGATGGCTCGCCTCAACGAGTCATTACAGCAATCAGTGTGTATCTTTCACTTAGTTATAACAGTATCCCCTTGTCTAATTATTTAACTGAGCACATACACACAGAAGCAAGTGCAACTTGACACTAAGGCTGTTCAAACCCTACAGGGTTTGATTTGTAAAAGGAAACTTTCGTTTTTGTTTGCTGTTGCTGAAAGCAAACACAACTCTGCAGAAGGTGAGCTCAACCCTTCAAAAGGAGCCTCATAAGAGACTAGTCACAACTGATGAGTTTCTTCTGCCAGTTACTCCCTTGGCACCCCTCACTTGTTTTCAGAAAGTTTCAGGACTAGTGCGAAGAAAATGGAGAGAGGAGACAACGGGTTTGGAAGCTAAGTTTGCAAACCTCCCTGCGGAGTAAACACCCTCCAATCATACTCACCAAACTTTTGTGCTACAGCTCCACTGTAGACATTGTGGCTGGTGTGTACTGTAGTAAGGGGGGCTGAGGTTCCAAATGGATCCATTTTTGAATGCAGGATACATTTCAAGTGGGTTTTAGGTTTAATACAAATATTTCATGCAGCTCTACTTGATACTATAGCAGCTGCTTTGTTGCAAAGCTACTGAGACCAAATACTGACCAGCAGAGGCCTCCGTTCCATTCTCAAGCGACATGACACCCCCCATTTCTAGAATATCTATAAAGCAGAAAACAGTGTAGTAAAAACTGGGTCCTCTCTACCAGCCATGTTGTTCTCAACATTATGTAAGGATTTTTTGCAGGATAGATACAATCAAATTCCCCTTTCCTGGTTTATTTGCCTTAGTGCTTATTGGCAACTGTCCCAGAAACAGTCTGAGAACTCAATCTGGGCCACTTGAGGGAGGATATGGGTTAGGGGGTACAGGGATTTCATTGAAATTTGTTTTAAATAAATAAAATAAAGATGTAGCTAGTAGCTATCATGATAAATCCATATGGCTATTCCAGGAAAAACAAATATCTTGTACTAAAATAACAAAGCACTGCAGCAGTTCGCCTTGTCAGGTGCTGTGGCAGTGTTGAGACCATTTTCAAGAGTAGTCGCTGAAGATAACCTGAAAGAGAAGGTGATGTTTGGCAATGCTCCTTGTAGACTACAGCAGGACAAACAATTCATAACAATGAGTGCATTTTGCAAACTTAGTCCTTTTGTCTTGTTCATGAACTATTAATAAAGGCTGATTTTTTTTCTGTTTGTAAAACTTCTGTCAGATAATTTCAAGGGGGGAAAAAATCCATCCAATGTATCACTCGCACACAGGTCACTGTGAATGTTCCTTCACATTTGCCATTTGCTAGTCAGGCTGTGTGATTACTCACGTAAGTCACATGATATCATTTGTGCTAAATGACCTGCTATCATCTTTACAAACTATCACTGCTTTCAATGCTTTCATAATTAAGCTAATTGTGGTTATTGACCTACTTGATACATTCACATACACAAAATTTTACTTGCAACAATAGATGTGGAAAAATGAATAAAAAGGGGTGCACAGATGGACAAAGTTCTATTTTGAAGTCAGTTTGATTTTATTTTTCTGTTTGCTCAGCTCTCTGGTAGATGATGACTCACAGGTAGAGGTGGGCAGGGCAGGATGTGGTACGGATCTCAATGTATCCTGTCAGCATTTATTGAGATGCAGCAACTTATGCTAACTGCCCTTCCATTTCCATTGAGGGTGTTTAGTTAGAGGTGTATGCTATAGAATTGCCTCCATTTGGTCATGAAATCTGTTGTTCACGGTAACATTTTGAAACAATGAATGAAACATTTTGAGCCACACAAGTAGGATGAAACAGAGGTCAGATGATTATTATAATCATTATCATAATTAAATAGATGCATCAGGCAGTATTAAGTAGCAGCTGCACTTCTTGTAACTAAAGTTTTGCCAGTTTCCATTAAAAAAACTAGGTCAAATTTCTGCACTGACTTATAACCCGTGCAGTCTGAATAACTTCAGGATAGTTCCATGGCATGTAGCTTGGCATAGAATTTACTTCTGAGTACTTGAGTTTTATGGTTCAGGGGCAAAAATATTACTCTGACTTGCAATGTAGCACAAGTGTTCTTTAAACTTGTAAATTTTTCTTTGTTTCAAGCAAATCAGTTTAGCTGTTAATTTTCTTAAATTTTTTGTGTGTGGGTATGTCTGCACTTGCTGCCCAGAGTGTGATTCCCAGCTCGAGGAGACATACCCGTGGTAGCTCTGATCAAACTAGCCTGCTAAATATAGAGTATAGCTGCAGCAGTGCAAGGGGCTAGTCACCCTGAGTTCATGCCTAGGGTTTCTAACAGGCATATACTCTGGGTGACTAGCCCATCCTGCCACTCAGCTGCACTCTAGTTTTAGCATGCTAGCTTGATGAGAGCCAGCACCAGCATGTTACCTTGAGTCGGGAATCACATCCCCAGCTCCAAGTGTAGACATACCCGTATTAGTTCCTCCTCTTACTGAAAATGGTTTCATTTGAAAAAATGAGTTTTTACAGACTTTTAGCTCAGAATGAGGGCTAGGGTCATTTGGGAATTTTTAAAATTGGAATAGACAAATGAATCCTATTTGCAAATTGACTACTTGAGCATACACAGATATTTTGCCCATACTTTGTAAAAAGTGCATATCAGTATTAACAACTTGATGGCCTCCATTCATATCAGGATTGCAGGAAGGCAGGGGGAAGAAGTTGATTGTTTTGCCTTAGAGAAACTACAGCAAAAATGTTCAGTGTGAAACTGATACATGTTTTGGCTTTGCAGGAATCCAACAAAAACCTTGACAGTCAACGGGAGCTGCAGGTGCTCAGCTCAATGAAAAACAATCTACTTATTTAGGAGTCTAACTGTGAATTTAGGTTTCTAACTTTAGGCACACAAATTTGAAAATCTTGGCCATGAATCTACCAGAGTAGTACAAACCCACACTCAAATACTACAAGTTTCTCTCTGTCTTTCAAATACTACCAGACCTCTACAATACCTCAACATAATAGGTTGGTATATGGTCAGATTTTTCAGCCTTAGCTCTTTATTGCCTTGCTTCTGCTGCTTAAAGTCCATAAGAAATATAAAGGCTGCTTTTTTTTAAACAATGTTTTTGTATTTGTTTCCTTTCTTATTTCTCTATGAGGATGTTACGTTTTTTAAGCAGACATGCATTTTGTGGAAAAACAATTGTGTGTGTATGCTAAGCGATCAGTTTTGAAACATACTGTGAATAATTTGCCTGTTTTCATTTAGTTTTTAAATCTCAAATGACCTCAGCCAATATTCTGGTCTAATAACCTGCCAAGTATAATTTTAAGTTTGCTTAACCATTTGTCTAAAGAACTTTTTATAAGGCTACAGGCAGTATTGGTATCTACTGGGATATAAAATTCCTTGGACTCAGATTCTGACCCAGGAAGAATGCTGGCTAGAACAAAACGGCAGGACACATCACCAGCCTGCTTTTGGATTGAGGTCCTCAAAATCAGCACTAGAACATACAAAAGACACTTGCAAGAAATACTCAGTAGTAACCACTTCTCCAGGTTGTTATTTCAATTATGCTTTCAGAGCTAGACCGTACTCTAGCTGAAATCACTGGGAGTTTTCTATTGGCTTCAGTAGGAGAAGTAGACATGCTCGTGGATTTTTATTTGGGCAGCTTTCATAAGCTTCTTGTCAGTCCACTGTGCATAATGTTCACTGGGAGATAAAGGTGGGTGGAGGCAAAAAAGGGTTGAGGTCCAGATAAGCACTTAAAAATGTGGTGATTGGACCATTCTAACCTCTTGGGGATGCAACACTGAGGTGCAAATATCAGAACAGCAGCTTGTCCTGTGAGATTGCCGGTATTTCATGCTTCTGGTGAACATGTTGGATGAATCTTTTTTGTTGAATGTCTGTATTTGCGTGTTTGATCGGGAGCTGAGGAGGAGAGAGGAGTGTGAAAATGAAAAATAATAAACAAATGAATTCAGTATCTTCAGTCTTTAAAGAAGTTCAGATGGAGTTTGGAGATTAGTTTTATTTTATCTGAACTGGCTCACTTATTCCCCTATAACAGGCTGATGGAGTAAATGGTCTAACACAGGGATCTCAAACTCAAATCACCACGAGGGCCACATGAGGACTACTACATTGGCCTGAGAGCCGCATCACTAAAACATTTTCATACAAAAACACAAAAGTCCCCACCCCTTGTCTCTGGCCCTGCCCCCACTCCATCCCTTCCATGACGCCCCGCCCCGCCTTTTCCCACCGCTTTCCCGCCCCCATTCCAAACCCTTCCCCAAATCCCCGCCCCTGCCCCGCCTCTTCCCCTGAGCGCACCACATCCCTCCTCCTCCCCACTCCCTCCTGGAAAGTCCTAAGTGCCGCCAAACAGCTGTTTGGTGGCAGGAAGTGCTGGGAGGTAGGCGGAGGAGTGGGGGACATGGTGCGCTCGGGTAGGGAGCGGGTGGGGGGGAGGGGAGCTTGGCTGCCAGTGGAGTTGGCGCCTATGGTCTAACAGGTCTGTTCTATCTCTAATCCGATGGCTATGAATTCATCCAATTCAGGGAGCTGAACTTCAAATGAGCCACCAGAAGGTTTATCAGGCCATCTCCACTGAGATGCTGGCACCATCAACTCCTGTTGAAATTGATGCTTGGGACCTCACAGGATCAGGCCCTTTGTTTGAATTTAATTCACACTAAACAGTTCACCTGGACACCTCAAAATGGTATTCTTCACCTCTACAATAATCTAAAATCAAATTAGGGGAACTATTACAAAATCTGTGGGGAATTTAACAGTGTTACTTCAAATGAAGAAATGCTACCTAAAAAAACCCTCTGAAATTTTGCTGTATAGATATATCTGTCTCGTTACCTCAAGTATTCAGAAATCCTGCTCACCCTGTGATGTCCCCAACCCCCTAAGAGGTGCAGTTCTATCTATCTGTCCGACTTAGCTGCTGCGTATATGACACCTGTCGCCTTGATGTCTAGGCACATCTCCTTGTTAGTTAAGTGAATTTATGCTTAGAAAAGTGTATTTATGGTTATACAAGAGGCCATAAACTGAGACTTTGGGTTAAGGGGGGTTATCTAGTCAAGGTGAAGAGTTAAGCAAAAAAATAGAAAATTCACAAACTTACACACAACATTCTTAAATTGTTTTTTTTATTTTTTATTTTATTTTTGAGTATTTATTTTATTTATATTATTGTTGAGTTCATTCTAAACAATGTGTGTTTGTTAGCCCTTTTGAGAACCTGGTACTGCACCTTATGCAGAGTTACTTGGTTGCTGATTATTATTAATTACTATCCTGAATACTTTGCAAGTCACGCTGGATTCCCAATGAAATTTAGTATCCAAAGCAATTAGCAGTTAATGTTGATATATGTATTGCTCTTTGTATTGTGGTTACTTCTCTTGTTGTTATATCAACAGTGACAATGTTGTTCATTTGCTTAAAGACCTGGTAGAAATTGTTTGAAAAACATAATTTAGATTTAAAACCAGGACTATTGTCATGTGTGCTCGATTAGATGGAGAGGCTAAAAGCAATGAACTGAAATGGGACGCTCTTCGGACCATGACTTCATTTGACAGAAGGTCACAACCAGTGAATAAGCTGCAAGTCTGAACCAAACTTACATTGTAAGAATACATTTTACATTGTAAAAGATAATTTAGAACAGAGAACCCTAAACTTTATACAAACCTGCAAAACAGCTTCCCCCTACAATTGTCCAAAGAAGAGAGAATCAGTTCACAAACACTAGGATACTAAGATCTGCAATTTGTTTCCAGGCATCTCAAAATCTGAACACTTTATCTTGATCTCTTCTTTGTCTAGTTGACTTTTCTAGCTAACTCAGAGACAAGGTGGGTGAGATAATATCTTTAACTGGACCAGCTACTGTTGGTGAAAAAGAGAACTTTTTGAGCTATATAGAGCTGAAGAAGAGCACTGTGTAGCTGGAAAGCTTGTCTCACCAACAGAAGTTGGTCCAATAAAAGATATTACCTCACCCACCTTGTCTCACTAATATCCTGAGACCAACACGGCTACAACAGCACCGCAAACTAACTAACACTGTCATTTGCCTAAACTTCTTTTAACTCTGTTTCTATATACAATCGAACCTGGTTAATCTATCTTTGGTATTGTCTGTTTGGCTATCTAAACAGTCAGAGTGTCCAACTAGATTTCACATTATGAGTATTTCCCAGCAAAACTTTTAAATATACCTGAAATTTTACATTTTTCACTGGAATGTTGTTAAATACAGAAATTAGCCCAAATTCATAGATTTGATAGTGTAGTGGCAGACTTCCAAGCAGCAGTGTTTCTCAAAGCTAAAGTGGTTAGTAAAGTCAGGCCTTTAGCTTTCACATTCCGTCTAGTGTGTTCTGATCAAGATCCCTTTTTTTTTAAAAATGAACACCTAATTGTTCCTGTGCTCCTTGGACATACGCTCAGGTGCAGTGACAGCCCTCTATGTAAGCATGTAACTTAATTGGATTTCTTATTAGTGTGTATAAATGTTTTTTCTCTTATCTACAGTATGTCCCTATAAACCCTTGCAAAAATGGAAACTGGCAGCAGAACTGAAGTGTTCATAAGTTTTGCTGCCAGCTGGTCCTGTTTCTTTACTATGTCTGGCTATGACTCTGCAATTGAGTTGTGGGTCAAAGGTTGGTAGAAAAAATGCTGTGACCTTCTGGCCTTCCTTAGCCATTTCCTGTAAGAGAGCAACATTTCATCCAGCTGTGGGGCTCTTAAGAAATGTTTGTTGTGATTTCATGTCTGAAACTCCAGAATCAGACTTCAAATGAGAAAATTCTAAGGTAACAATTCTGTTTAACCTCTAAGGATATATTTGAAAATCATAAGATTGAAATCCTACTTCCTCTAGACGTTGACTCTTTGATTCCTATTACAATTCCACTTGGTTTCCCAAGATACGTAGCCACTTACACACATGACAGTTTAATTTATGGTTTGGAAAATGCAGTTCCTATTTTAATTGTGCAAACCATAAACCTACACAGCAGTACAGGAAGACACATGAAGCAGTCTTATCATTGTACTAAGAAACAGTATGTGTCAGCACTTCACAAGAAACTCTTTGATATTAGCTTAATGTGTATCAGAAGTAAGGGGACAATCTTTAAAAATGGGTAATCTTACGACCAATTTGCAACCACTTCTTTCAAGGTACCAAATCAAAATGGAATCTCTCTAACCATGTACAAAAATATGTCTCTTGAGGTTATCTTGTTGGTGGTATATGCAACACAGTGTAGCCCATGACAGCCATTTAACGCATAATCTATTCCTTACTTTATAGGGCTCTGAGCTATGCACACCAGGAGAGCATATTCCTGGTGTCCCTGTTGTGTTATTTACCTCTGCTCTGAGCAGTTAAGTCCACCACAGCCATTTAGTAAATTATCAGTTTTCTTATTGGCCCTAAATTGTGCCTAATTAAAAATCTGACCTCCACAAAATAGTCCTCTTCCTAAAGAGACAGAACATAAACAGGAAAAATCAGCTAATTGCTGCAAAAACTGCTTTTGTGGCACTGTAATTGGACCTCAGTGAAACAAATGAACCCACTGGGGATTCCCTAATGAATGTTTAACTGCAAACAGTAGTCGGGCACTTAAGCAGCTACGCTGATGGTCCCTAATGAAATCAAATAAAATCAGATAAAAGAATCTGGCATTTTTACTAACCAGATTTCTTGGTACTGAGACATGAAAAATAATGTATTTATTGGTAAATAAAATGTAAAGAAAAGTTATAAATGAAGCAGTGAAATCTTATCCACCACAGCCTGGATTTGCATTATTATTATTATTATTATTTTATTTATTTATTAATAACAAAAATTAGATGTACAGTTTTGATTTTGCCACAAAGAACTTTTTCTCACTTTTTGTTCTGAAAACTCTTAAAGAAGCCCAAACCTGGCTTTAGTTAAGTCACTTCTTCTGGTTATTATTCATCATGACGTTTTTTGAAGGACAGTCAGGCAGTTTTACGATGTAGGCAGCTGATTTCCAGCACAGCAGCCAACATTTGTCAAAGGGAACAAATAGATCCTTTTGGCTTTCCAACCCAATTCAAGATTCTGATACCCCTTGTTATACTGAGCATTAGCTTACTTCAGTGTCCCACTGAAATCAATGGGAAAAATCCTGGTCCTGTTGAAGTCAATGGAGTTTCACCAAATGGGATTATTCATGAAGGAAGGTATTTCTGGGTAAATTAGGAGTGACAGAATCTGGTCCTCCTCAGGTGGGATTTTCTATTAATTGTACAATCCATTTTAGAATGTTAAACAAAGATTGAGTATTACAAAAATTCTTAATTTTTCAGTATTTGTGCTATGAATAACCAATAACCTGACTCAATTCATAAAGAAGATCCTCACTAATTCACATGGGTGATGGAGGATTCTAAAATTTTATTCATAAGTAAAGCAAGCATTAAAAATATTTCCAACCACAGCATTTATTTGTTATTTATTTTTACAAGTTTATTCTTAGATGCTACAGTGCTGGCATTATACAAGTGCCTTAGGTTAGGGTCAGTTTAGAACAAGTTTTGTTTAAATTATTTGTGAGAATACATCATAGTACATTTGTAAATATTCTATATTATGGTTCAAATGATGACTCACTGATATGAATTTTCACTACTGCACTCTGCTATTGAATCTTTGCTGGGAATTAGTGAGATCATGGGTTATTTTGTGAGAATTACAGTTGCACTTTAACAAAGTGAGAAATTGGGAGGTTCAACTTAATTACATTGTCTATTTCTTTAAATAGAGAAATATGGTAATTATCACTACGGTTATTCATTAACAATCACACATACACACATACACACAAATTAAGGCATACAAATGTCATTATAAAAATTAAATTACATAATTATCACCTAAAAATATCTACTGGTCATTTTAAGGCATTTCACCTAATATGTCAAATAGCTTCTCTTATCTGTTTATTCACAACAGGTAGTATTTATTCTCTTTCTTACTGTTATCTGGGAAAATGTTTTGCATGATTAATAAATATAAATGAAGAAACTTGCTGAAGGACTGGGGCTGCTGTAATGCACAGTCGTCCATTCGGCTCTCATCCTTTTTAAGAGAAGCAATTTGATATATATATAGTCCCAAGATACCTTGCAGAGTATATAAGTGGTATGGCCAGCAGTGAAGGTCTGAGTAGTAACTTCACCTAGTTAATGAGTTAGTCACAATGGGTGGTCATAGTATAGGAGGAACCCAGTAAACCTGGCAGTTTATCTTGGGTTTTTGTTCCTTTGCTGGATGATAGTGCTGCACGGAGACCTAAGGAGTTATCAACTCTGAAATGCCTGGCAGCTATTCAAAATAATCTCTGAAGTCCAGTGGAGAGCTTAATAGGAGAGAGGAGTTTGGGATGCCTCATTCCAGGCTAAAAGACAGTGCTGTGGATGGACAAGTCAGTGGCTTGAGATGGAAAAAGTCTAAGGCTAGAGTTCTTATCATTCCTCTACTGCTAATGGGAGAAGGAACATAGGGGTACAAAAGCAGACCAGGTCCAGGAAGATAGGTTGGAAAGTTACAGGCTTTAGCATAACTGTTGAAATGTGATGGTTCAGATTCAGATGGTAAAAGAAGGAGAAAGTTATGCATAAGTAATACAGCTTGTCACTAGATACTGCTTCTGGTTGTGATTCTTTCTGCTGAAAGATAACTTTTATTGCCAGGAAACTGAGTATCCCCACTGCATTTGCCATCTGTTTGTAAGTAATGCCCTGCAGATCCAAGGAGCTCATGTAAATAGAGTCCCCTTTGCAATACCATCCTGGGGAGGAAAAATGTGTCCTTCCTAGCCTTGATGGAAACACTATTATTGCCTCCAATTGCAATAGCATCAAGAGCCCACATTGTCAGAAAGTAGCCAGTGGACAATGAGAAGGGACACCTGAGACCTGAATGAATCAAAAGCCAGGAACTTTTTCCTGTGAATGACCAGAGGCAACACTGAAGTTTTTGTAGAGTCAGCCGTTGGAGCTCCAAGGTGACTGTTTTATGGGGTCAGAACTTCAGTCTAAATCAACATCAGGTAACACTGAAAGCCCATGTCAAAGAAGCGCAAAGCACGTGAAATGGAAAAGTATGCTAAGGAATATGAGAAACACAGATGTAAACTCACTTTCCAGAATTCATGGAAAGCTAACTATCCACCGGTTTTCTGTATGTGTTCTGTAATTTACAGAAAGCAAAAGAAGTTTTCTGCTATGAGCAGGCCTCTTATGAGTAGGTAGGACTGAGAACTGAATTTGGAACTGATTCCCTACATGTCCATACTTGTTCTGCTGCTCATTTGAAATGAATGGGAGTAGAAAACTAGTCACTTTGTCCACAGATGCTCCTATTATTTGCTTGCTACATAAACTGCAACAGAGATTCAAAAGTTTGCCACTTTTTAACACTGCTTACACAGATACTAAACATGATTTCAGTTTTAGGGAAGTGTCTTCGAAATGCACGAAGAAAACTAGATTTATAACTGTGCGTATTGAAGGATCCACTTTCAGGTCTGTAGCTGAGCATGAATGTACATCAGATTGTGCACTATAGCAAACTTTTTGTATTCTCTGCTGACAGAGTAGATGTGGAATTTGGGACAGCTGATAGCATGAGGCAGGGATTTTAAAAGAGCTTAGGGAGTGCAGGGATGAGAGTAGAAGAGTTAGGATGAAAACTGGTTGACTTGAATGTGGATTGTGTAACAGTGACTGTGGCCTGTTCATATGGTGTATAGACCGAATTTAGATAAAATACTCTTAGTAAAATTTTTGAATGAAAAAATAGTGAGGCTTCCAAAGTTCTCTCTCTCTCTTACAAATCGGAGTGTTTTTGAAAGACATTTTCAAATGTTACTGTTTAAGTTTCAAAAGATAATAGCAAGTTTGAGCTTTTGCTGATTCCTCTGATACAACTATGAGCTCCTTTAAAGATGTTCACTATGTGCACTCTATTGGTACTCAGGCCAGAGTACTGAAGGCAATGATCAAAAATAATCAACAGCTGTCGCCCATTTGGGATATATTGCAGTAACAGAATGAATGGCTGGTGTAGCTCACAGTAGAGGTATGGGCTAAATTTGTTCTTTCAAATGTATCATTTCCATCTCCTGCAAAATACTGAGTGCCCTAAATGCCCACTGGTTTCACTGGGAGTTGAGGGTACTCAGCATCTTGCAGGTTTGGGCCTTAAGTGAAACAGCTTCAAAGATTACCCTGGCTTTATGTAAGACACTGCTTAGCACTCACTTTCTTCTTCTGTTTTCTACACAATCCCTATATATACTGGTACAATATTTAACTCATTGCTTTGTAAAGTGCTTTGAGAAACCATGAGTATTAAAGGTATAAATAATTAAAATTAAAATTCAGTTCCATTATGTCAAACATGGCTTTCTTGCAAGTGGGTTGTATAGTTACTAGAGAGAAATTGGGGTGTATTATCAGACAATTTATGCCTTGCTTCCTTTGTAGCTAAACAGCAAAGTCAAATAGATAATAAAATCAGGGATATTATGTGATTTAAGACTACTTCAGGCCATTAACTATGGTAATCAATCAGCGCTATCGAATAATGTCAGTTCAAGTATGCACATTCAAATGGTCCCACAATATCAGTGACTAATTCATACCAAAGTCCATCAGGTAATTGTGCTGGGACAGCACAATTCAGCACTTTCATGAGACAGCACATTCAGAGTTTCCATGATATAGTCATTTTTAGGCCACATGCCATCAGAGGAAATAGCATGGTTTATGAAACAGAAGCTTTGATGGTAAAAGCTGTAGTTTTCAATATCCCATGTTAAAAATGTTGATGGCTCTTTAAGCGAGACCATTTTCTTACAATGATTATTAAAGTTAGCTTAAGAGTATTCATCTAACAATTTATTGTATGACTTTTGTGATATATTTTGAATACTTTATGAATATATGTATATTAAATTATTTGCCTAGCTTATAGGTCTAGTTGAATAACTAGTTCATATATAGATGTCAGGAATTTTTTGAATAAAATATTCACAACACTTTTTTTTAATTGTTTCCCCAGATCTGAGTTGTTTAACCCTGGCCCTGATTCTGCAATGAAATTTGTATGAATTCACAATTCTGCACATGCAGATTTCATTGCAGGATCAGAACAAAAGTACACTACTTTTCACCTCCTGGAGGGAGAACATAAGACTAATGATTTCACAATCACAGCTTCTCCTTCTCCTCCAACTGCCCAAAATTTCTGTCTGAGAGGGACGCTTTTGCACTACTACCCCACACTGTGATACCCTTTGTGCTCTATAAACCGTCTCACTCCTTCCTGCTTGTTGACCCAATTTTTCACTCCTGACTCTCATAAATAAGATAGCCGAGCTCTGTCTTAATGTGGGAACATTAATATTCCTTTTTAGGAGGAAAGTTCTCATAAGAATGAGACTTGTCGTACAGAATTTCTTCCAGTATAATCTTGAGTCAACAATATTTGACTCCAGCCAGTTGGACATTAAAAAACAAACCATGAAACACAGTGGATCCCCTTCCATGCTGCTGGAAAGAGTTGCCATGCACAGAGCACTTCTCTGTGGTCTATAGGGGATGTAGACGGCAGTCTGCGACCCTGATTCTGCAAATGACTCTGCATGCCCAGCTACACTGGGTCAGATATAGAGTCAGGGCCTGAATACGATAGTGTGGGCTTTCTATCATCTATCCTGTGCAGAAGGACCACACTGGTTCTGCTATATTCAGAGCCTTCAACACTCATAAGGGAGGGGGAGTAGGATAAGAGGATTTGGCCCCCAAATAATATTATATTACAAATCAAGGAAGTTGAAAATTTACTTTTCCTTTACAGTAAAAGTAATTTGGTTTAGATTGACAACTGTTATTTTTGTAGCTATTCATATTTGATCTAGAATGAAATGTCATCATTTTTCATAAACAAGAATAGTTCTTTACAGTGACAAAGGTGAAATGCATCCCTAAGGGGAAAATCATGAACTTGGATATGAATGTGCCCAAAACAGAAATTGCTCATTGTCACATTTAAAAATAGTTTTCCACTTTCAAAAACAACCTTGTATTGTTTTTCGTTCTTTAGAAAAATATTTGAGATCAGAATGGCTTTGTGTGTGTGTGTGTGTGTGTGTGTGTGCGCACGCGCAAAGCAATGACCTTTCACCAGTTTGGTTGATAATTAGATGATCTTTTCCCCCATGCAGAGCTCTTATATTGGCTGATTTAGATTAATCAGATGTGGAAGCGCAAAGACCTATCTAGGAAATTCAAGAGGTGAAGTGTGTTGTGTGCAGCATTTTTGTGACAGAAAGTGAGGCTTTTATTTTGTCTTGGGTTAGCACAATAATTAAGGCACCCCAAATCACCTGCCATTTCATGCCACATGAGCACTTGGTGTGTCACCATCATCCACACTGGATGTTCCCTGCTGTCAATCACTTGAAAGTTTTCTTGAAGATTAAATGGCAGAGCCAAATGATTCTCTTTTCATAATGAATCTAAATGTGGAAACACCCTTTAAAACATGAACACTATGACTTATACACCTGACCTATAGCAAAACTTCCACTGACTTCAATGGGAGCAGGACTAGACTTTGTATAGGGAGAGTTGCGTATAGGTAGATATAGCAAAGAGAAGTGTATATACCACTGGAAAATACGTGAAAGATGTACCAATAGTGATCTGTCTCCAGTTGTCTCCATGTACAATGTACCCTTAACTTTAAAATCCAGACTTCTAACGTCTCCTCTTTTTGCATTCACAGCAAGGAGATAACATGAAATTAACCCCCTTTTGCCCCTCACCTCCAAATTAAGACAAGAATGACTTAAACATTTTAAAAGGCACCTAATGCTCATAAAGAGATTTCGGAAATGTTTAAAATTAAATCATTTAAATATAATCATGTCATATGTCAGAATTCATTCAGCAAACTATAACTGACATTTTATTACCACTCTTCGGTCCAGATTCTGGTCTTGATTGCCCCTGTGTGCACCCCTCCATTGGGTTGAATTGAATGACTGTTTCTCTGAGTTGGAGGGGGCTTGCAGGGACTCGTTTATGACCCCTTTACTATTAGAGCTGGTCCCTGGGCTCTGTGAAGGAGAAACTCAGAAGTAAGTTTTTAGCCCATTTCCTTGCAGAGATTACTTTGAAAATGAAAACCAATATAAACCGGTTGCCAAGATTGAAAGTCACTGGGATCTGTAGCGGGGGCTGAGCTGAACCTAACCCATGTATGGAAGAAATGAAGGATTTAAGGGCAAGATTATGTAATTTGTAGATTTTTGAAGGTTGAATATGTGGACTTTGGGGAAAAAGAATCGGGAATATATTGATGGAGGGGGGGAGAGCGGAGGAGGGAAAAGAGTATGGCATTGATAGATTTTTTTTTTTGAGGAGCAGGAGAAAGAAGAGAATTTCACCTATATAGTGTTATTTGTTTCATCGACTGAGATAGAAAATTTTTAAGGGAGTCCTTTATTAAATTTCTGGCAGTGCATCACTGCTCTAGATTTACGCTAGTGTAACAGCGATTAGAACCCCTTATATTCAATGTATCATTAACAGAATGACAAATCAATTAATCATTAAAATTTGTAATTATCTGAATATTTACAAGAGTAGCATGTATTGATTCTCAAGATCTACATTGCCCTTCATGTCAATAGCTATATAATAAATGAAAACAATAGCCAAAAAGGGAAATAAAATTAAATGTTTCCTGTATGTCTATGCTGTTTTGACTTAATACAAGTGATGATTAATGTAACTCCACTTTCTTGCCAACATTATACCCTCTTTTATTTAATATTGCCAAAGGTGAATAAAGTTAAAATTTAGTATAATTATGCACCAGTACACCCTCTGGAAGAAAGGAAGCATCTTGATATGATACTGTGATAAATACATTCCCTATCTACAATTTTGGGAGATAAGAAAAGGAACCTCAATCATATCAAATACTTTCTCTTTTATGATAAAAATGTATTTCAGTATATTTGCTTCATTTTACGCTTCTGAGATTAATAATGGGGAAACTGATAGCTAAATTTTTTCATGTTAAAAGGCTCATTTGCAAAAAGACAAAGTAAATGGAAGACAAATAATTTATGCAGTGAACTGCTAATCCAGCTGTTTTGCTTCTGGGCTTAATTGGATTTACCTAGAATTGATATTTGGTGTCAGCATGTGTTATATCATCAGCACAAGCTATGGTTACCAAACATAAAAAATCCTATCTAAGGCAAAATATAAATGTATTTGACTCATTGTAATCACTTTTTATTCATGTGTTCTAGACTTAATATCACTGCGTCATGCTATCTAGTACATGTTGCCTCTTCTTAGTTATTCTGTTCTAATATGTGAAGCAATATAGGAAGGTCACAGCCCAATAAAATGTGTTAGAACATGGTTTTTCATCTCTTGTTGAGCCTTCCAGGCACCTGTGCCAACTAAAAAAAAGTGTGCATTGTGTCTAATGTCAGGTGTATGACATCTGAATTCTAGAGTAAGACCCACTGTTTACCGTACGCACTACAATGCGACCTTTACTGTTCTGTCTGGAAATATGAAGACCTCTTCAGTAACTGAACCAGATTTGTCAGTTAAAAAATATTGCTGTACAAGTGTACACCCAAATTTCTCCAGTGAAACTGGAAATTTCCATGGTGCTATTTTTATAGTATATGAGAAAGGTAGGCTGTTTAGAAGAATAAAGTTAATTAAAGGAGCATTTAACGCATTACAGACAATCATGAGGACAGCTGGTCAAATCATCTGTTGTCACTTAATTACCTGACAAATGTAGTCTTTTTTTCTATGTGAGATGATTGTGATTCACTATATTTAAGTATTCATCACATAGTTTGGATGAACAATTTCCAGCCTATTATTATTATTTATTATTTGTGTTACCATTGTGCCGTATGGGTTGTTGGTGATCTGTTTTCTTTGACTGTTTGCTATTCCTGGTTTTTTGTTTGTTGGTTTGTTTGTTTGCATGTGATTGATTTCCTAAGTCACATGTTGTTGGTTTTGCTACCTGCTCACGTGGCTGAAAATCTTTTAAAAGGAGAATAATGAATGTCAAATATCAGGTAATGAATCGTGCGCAGTAAATAGGGAATGCCCTTGTTCATGCAGGAATATCCTTGTTCACATGTGAATACATTATTCACAAAAAGAACAGCCCCCCCCCTCCCCCCAAAAAAACATTTGTACAAAAAAAGATACATTTACATGAATGGTCACAAAGGGTGATGTTACATCCCTGTGCAGAGGGCCAGTTTAATGTCAGTGCACCACCTGATTCCCACTTTAACTCTATGGAACTTACGTGCCACATAGCCCTTAGCACAGGGTTTCATTTTATTCAAATGGTGAATAATAAAGGGCATGATCATGGCTGAACCATGATCATGTGAGCACTGATTCTGTAGCATTTGACCAGCTGTGCTTATGACCCTGCCTTTAAATTCAAACTGATATTATGGCTTCAATAAAGAGACCATTGTGTTGTTTTCCTTCCCTTTCCATTTTTTTCTGGCTTGCACTGTCAGCCTATTTGCTGTCATTTCAGTATACACTAAATTGGACAGCAATTGGAAGGTATTCAAAATCTCCAGCTTCATGTGGCCTAAAGTCCTGATGATTGTGGAGCTTCAGGGCCTGCACCATTCCCAGAAACACTCTCAGAAAGCAGGGCTTTCTTTCTGCATTCCTAGCTGTTTGGCTGCCATAATATCATCATGTACCATGTTCTTAGCCTTACACACTAGTATTACCACCACACTGAAATACAATGAGAAAACTGTTCCTTAGTGATGTGCAACAAACTGGGCCTCAGCCAAGCTTTCCGATGTAGCATTGATTGCAACTCGGTCAATGTTATCTGAGCAGACATTGTTCAGATGAGTTTGAATTAAATGCAAACGTGATCATCCCGAAAGCAATATAAGATTATTGTACATGATTCTGTTGTGAGCTGGCAAATAGGAAAACCCAGAAGGCCCATCTTTTAAAATTTCTATCACCAAAAGCCAGACAAGTAGAGCTGCCACTCCTTATTAAGCACTATAGGTAAATGTGGCTGGCTCACCAGCTGCATAATGAAGGAAGCATCTGAATGTTTGCTCCTGCTCCTAATAGAACTTTGGTCACCTTCACTCTCTGTGGGAAAAGAGGGGTGGGTGGGGCGGGGGGATGTTTTCATTTTTAATGACAACTTCTGCCTTTGGGCATTCTCCAGAAATGTTGCAACCTTTGACCTTTCATAGATGCCTTTGTAGGAGTTAAAATTTAACTTCCCCTATGAGTCTTGTTCTTCTTCATAATTCACACTGTTAATGGAACTCTGCTGATTAAACAGCCTCCTGTCAAACTACCAATAGAGGGGGACAAGATGGGCGAGGTAATATCTTTTATTGGACCAACTTCTGTTCGCCAACACAAGTTAGTCCAATAAAAGATATTATCTCACCCACCTTGTCTTTCTAATAGCCTGGGACTGACATGGCTACAACTACGCTGCATATAACAATAGAGGGTGAGGTATTTAGCAACTTTGTTCTGTTATGCTTACTTACAAGAAGTTATTTGCTGTCCTGTATTGCTATGCACACACTACTATCCAGGGACAATATGGAGGGTAAAGATGAGAAACATTGATAAAAGTAAGATTTCCTGACCGCAGAGTGACAAAGCAGAAGTTTACAATGTCCTCCTGCCCAGAGAGCTTCTAGTTGTTAGGAAAACAAAAGATCAACAGGTACTGAGACCTTTTGGTGGAAGATGATATAGCGTGAGTAAGTATTTTGCTACACACCTTGCTTTTGCTTACCAGCAAGCCCCGTTGACATTTACTCAAGTAAATGAGAGCAGAATTGGCCCTAAATTTCTCCCAAAGGCAGAAAGGGTATATTTTTGCAATTTTTTTTTTTTTTTGCAGTGAAGTAAATCTGCAGATGACATTTCAGTACAGGGAACTGGTCTGTCAAGGAGTTAGGAGGGAGAGTCCATGAAAGAAGATTTGAACAGCTGTGTTCACTATGAAGAGTGTAGACATCTTTAATCAATTCTACCTACCAGCCTTTCTCCTGTTGTCCCATGCCTCTGGATACGAGATGGCATTTTTGTTCCAAATTTTAGTTCTTTTGCTTTGTATTTTAATGATTAGTCCTGCCATTTATTAATTATAGTTTAAGTCATTAAAATATCCCTCTGTTTATCACTTGGCTAGATCTGGCCCACTTGGTCATATGATGATGGGGATATCTAGAATTGGGATGTTGGTTCAGGCTAATTCCTGCTTCTTAACAAAAGTTTGAAAAGCTTCCAAGTAGCATCTTTTGAAATAATTATTCTGCATCAAAGAATTGCACTGAGAGATGATATATACTCTAGGTCTTCAGAGAAAGTATGTGACTAGCATGTATGTTGTCCATATAAAGTACAGTAAAAAGAAAAGGAGGACTTGTGGCACCTTAGAGACTAACAAATTTATTTGAGCATAAGCTTTTGTGAGCTACGGCTGAAGTGAGCTGTAGCTCACGAAAGCTTATGCTCAAATAAATTGGTTAGTCTCTAAGGTGCCACAAGTCCTCCTTTTCTTTTTGCGGATACAGACTAATGTGACTGCTACTCTGAAACCTGTCATAAGGTACAGTGTTTGCCTACTTCCATATATGGCCCTTCATCGTAGCATCTCAGCACCTTACTGTATTATTCTTAGCAGAAATATTGAGGAACAAATTGTGATACTTCCAATGTGATTAGAGGAGACTGGGAAAATGCATACATATTTTAGGGTTTGTTATTTTTTTAAGATTAACAAAAAACTGGAGTGATTATAAATGAGATAATGTTGATTTCTCATGTATTTATTTACTCATTTTAAAGATACAGAAAATAATGTGCCTGGAGATGCATATGTCTGTATAGCAGGTGGGAGGGACTGATGGGATGTACTCAGGGCTCTGAAATTTAGGGGGAGAGTGCAAGTGCAAAAAGGACACCAAAGAAGGAAAACCTTGATCAAATACTGCATCAGATAGCTGCCAATGCTGTTTACTACCATCCAAGAAATAGTTGTGGTGGAAACTGGTGCCAACTCCATGTTTCTAACATTTCAGTTCCAGCCAAGCCTATAATTTATATTCCTGTTTATTGACCAAAAACTGCTTCATTTACTGAACTAACCACGTTGTGAAGTAATCAGTCCTGTGGTTTTCTTTGACATTGGCAAGCAAAGCAATACCCTATGAACCGCTATAGATGGCAGCATTTCACAAAGAACTTGAATGACAGGGTCTTTTTCTTTTTTTTCTTACTTTTTTTCTTCAAAGAGAAAACAGTTCTGTAATCTGTTGACAGGATTAAGAATTCCTGTTGTTTTACAGGAAGTAAATAAATCCTTATGGTATTTTTGAAACCTCAGAAGTATAAGAGAGTGGTTAGAAATTGTTTATACTATGGCAAAGGTATCAAATGAATATTTACAGCATTTAAACCATTACCTCAGATTGATGTGGATTGGTCTGAAAGACCAGCCTGTTTGCATTATCCATTTTTTTTGTAATACTTGTCAAACTCTTGTGCAATGGTTATAGTCTTTAAGGGCAGGGTTTTCTTCTTGCATAGATTTACTACTTCTAAGAAGGAACAAGCCCCAGGTCTGAGACAGTGCCTCTAAAATAGAGCATGAAACTGTCAGCAGCGGAAATGAAATCTACAGTAAGTGGTTTAAAGTCAATTATTACTAACTATAGATTACTCCTACATAATTAATGTGTAGTAGGTGAGCCACATTACACAACCATACAAATCTGATCAGAGTGGAACGTTCTGGTTATGAATGAAGAGGCATATTCATTCTATACATTTCTGTTTTCAGAGGCTCATAACTTTCCCCAAAATTACATTTTAGGTTGAAATGTATCATACTTGTTCTCAACCTAGAAGTGATCTCCCTTAAAGTTAAGGAGAGAACCGTGCAAATATTTTGAACTATTGAAGCACGAAGAACATGATCTCTAAATAAATATATTTTTGTTACTCGTTGTTCACTCATATAACTGAAGATTTGGATTTAAAATTATATCAGTTCAGCATGTAATTAGCTCCCAGTGAGGCCTGTGTGTTTTGCTAAGATGGAAAATAATTACCTGAAAAACAAAGAATTTATAAATGTAGAAAATGCAGTACTACCTAACCACAATACATAATTCTTTAGAGGCGTAGGCACTTAGCAAATGCAGTTATTCAATTATGCGTGCAAGCAAACTTAACCAGATGCAAGTAAACATTAATGTATCAGAGTATCTGCTGAAACCTCAACCAGGGCTGGATTCTGGATGTCTCACGCACCCTAGCAAGCTACCCATTTATCTTTCTATTTTTATCATAGGAATCACTGTTTGGATCTCAATTAATTCTTCAGTTTTACAGAAATTTCATCCAAGAGATCAAAGCTAGTTTGACAGTCTTTCTGCTGGTCATTTTCATATTTTGTATGCTCTGTTAGCAGAGAGAATGAGGATTCTGAGTTGAATAGCAGAGATGTATAAAGCATCTCACTTCTAAATACTCAAAATGCAACTCTCTGTGACTTTGTTGCACTTTAGCTGGAAAGGCAGTAGTTGACTTGAAATGTTTTAGAGCCGCAAAAAGTTCATGGAGGTTCAATATAACCATTCTTGGGCAACTCTCTGGTATATTTCAAGTACCAGCCTGACTTGCTCATTGGCAGAAATCTTGTGGTATGCCATCTGCTTCCCTGATTTGTTGAGCCTTCACCATGTGCTCAGAAGTCAGCAGAATCTATTTTGATTTGCTTTCTCAGAGGCTTCAGTTTGTGTGCTGTTTCTGTGCTAGTCAGAGGAATAAAACAACTAGTGATTTATATAACTTTTCCCATATTCCAGATATTAAATGCTATTATGATTATGCAGCTTGGGAGCTGATTTAGTTTTCCATCATTGGAGGTTTTACATATGTCATTCAGATGCATTAGTCACATATATTTTACAGTGGGAGCAGCCCAGTGATGAGCTGCCAAAATCTTAACAACTGGTTCCCTATAAAAAGTTCTGATTTAAGCGATGTGCCCCATTATGTATTTTTTGTACCAACAGGGTTACCATACGTCTGTATTTTTCCGGGAGGGAAATTTTAAAAATTCCTTCTGGACGGCGATTTAAGAACCAAAAAGCCTGACCTGTCCGGGAAAACACGGATGTATGTTAACCCTGCCTAAAGTTCTTTTTTTAAAAGCTGGACCTGAACTAGAAATGAGCTCCGTTTCACCTGTGTGGGTCCCCGCCACTCCCTGGGAGTGTGCTAGGGTGACCAGATGTCCCGATTTTATAGGGACAGTCCTGATTTTGGGGTCTTTTTCTTATATAGGCTCCTATTACCCCCCGCCCCCATCCTGATTTTTCACACTTGCTGTCTGGTCACCCTAAGGTGTGCACATGTGTGGGTCCCCGCTGCTCCCTGCCCCCCCTCATTGAAGGAGGTGTGCAGGGTTACTGCCCTGGGAACTGCAGGGCACCAGTGGACGTGGGGCCAGCTGCAGACAGGGGCGTGGGGCAGGGCTAGCTGGAGGCAAGGGGGTTCGGGGCAGGGCAGGGGGTGTGGAGCTGGCTGGAGAGAGGAGGGTGTGGGGTTGGCTGGAGGCAAGGGGGTGTGGGGCTGGCTGGAGACAGGGCGGGGCTGACTGGAGGTAGGGGCTGGCTGCAGGCAGGGCAGGGGGGTGCAGGCTGGCTGGAGACGGGCTGGCTGCGGGCAGGGCAGGGGATGTGGTAGGGGCTGGTGCGGGCAGGGCACAGGGTGCGGCAGGGGCTGGCTGCGGGCAGGGCAGGGGGTGCACCAGGGGCTGGCTGCAGGCAGGGCAGGAGGTGCGGGGATGGCTGGAGACAGGGGCTGGCAGCAGGCAGGGGCTGCGGCAGGGGCTGCTGCGGGCAGGGCAGGGGGTGGCTGGAGACAGGGACTGGCTGCAGGCAGGGGGTGCGGCAGGGGCTGGCTGCGGGCAGGGGGTGCAGCGGTGGCTGGCTGCAGGCAGTGGGTGCGGCAGGGGCTGGCTGTGGGCAGGGTGGTGGGTGCTCATGGGGAGAGCAGCCCAGGCCCAGCAGAGCAGCCGGGGACCCACCAGGCAGCAGCGGGAGCAACAGGGAGCAACAGGGCTCGTGCCCAGGGCCCGGCGGCAGCCCACATGGCTCCCTCAGCGCAGCGCCCCCGGTGGCCGGAGGAGGAATTACATCCCTTCCCGGCCGGAGCCCATCAAAGCCTCAGCGCCCCCTGCAGGGAAGCGGGTTAACAACCGGTTCTAAAAGTGCTTCAAAATTTAACAACCAGTTCGCGCGAACTGGCTCCAGTTCACCACTGGAGCAGCCTCCTGAGACTTTGTTTTCTGTTGTATTGTGGTTCTGTTTATATTAAGATTGGCTACTGCCCTGCTTAATCTCCTTTTCTTATATAACCTGGGAGCTGACTTTCTTTTTTCCAGTATTTGCTCCTTTAACTGAGCCTCACATATATTAATACTATCTTGTGTTGAAAGGGGAACATAATCTGCTCTGAGTAAGCCTGCTTCTGTAATGTTGTGGCTTCAGATTGTTTCCTGACAAATGAAGAGGTCAGCAACAGCAGCAGAAACAGTCCTATATTCAGACCAGAGAAGGCATTTCTCCCAGTGCCACCCTTATCCAGTGGCTGTAGCTGGACATGAGGGGCCACAACATAGGTGCAGTGCTTATGATCTGACCTTTCCGTTCTGCTTGAAGACCTCAGAGAGCTGACGGCTCCAAAGTTAGATGTAATCTACTAATTCAAACTGAAGAGGTACAAGCATTCTCAGATTCACTGGTCAAATCCAGAGGCTACAGCATAGGCGGACCACTAATAGGATGAGACTACCGAGCTGCTGTCATATTTGGATGTTTCTTCTGAAGTGGCAGTGCAGCCGGAAGTAGTTGACTGTACTGACACAAAGCCCATGAGCAGTAACGATATGGAGGAAGAGAAGGAGCCTAATAATGAAGTACAATTAATAACCAAATATATTTCCAAGAGGAGGGCTGGGGTGGAGCGGAAACCACCTCATCTCAATGTCCCGAGACAGGGCCTGTCTCTCTGTTGCTCAGCGTCAGCTCCACCCAACTACTGCTGCTGCAGCTGTTACTCTTGGTGCCTTCTAATGGCCATCATTGATGTCATGATGTAAATTGGCAGCAGCAGAAGGAACATGGGGAAGAGAAAGCTCATCCTCAGGCCTGCTACCATGTCTGTGCATGGAGGGAACAGGTCTGATACAGCAATACTTATATTACCAGCTATGTAGTCCCTCTCAGGGAATGGATCAGAGGTAGAACTCTGCAGGTGCTACTGTATTTGCTGCTGTTGCTGTTTGGAGTTGTGTGTAGATCTTCTCATGTACTCTGTGACTGCCTTCTTGGTCTTCCTCTTGGTAATGTTTGCTGAGGTATAATGCTTCTTACCTTGTTGTTCTAGCTGGCTGGCTTAATTTCCATAATACTTACCCCGTAGTCCCATTGCTTGGTCCCAAGCTGAAAAAAATGTTGTCACTCAGTTTACTGATTTTCTTATTAGTTGGCTGTAATGTTATTTGGTCACTCGTCACCTCACAGTCACAACACATATGAGGACCAGTTGTCAGACTACTGACCCTATAAGTGAATGGGGAGATGGAGGGTGTGTGTGTGTGTGGCCAATCCTGCAGCAGCAAACAGCAGGTTGCCACACTGTGTGTGTACAGTTTTCAAGATTCTCTTTGGGCTTGATTATGATGCCTCTAATTGGGCTGTGTCATGTTTTATTTGGTATGTTTCAGTGGGACCATTTCTAAAGTAAGGTGCTACTCAAAAAAAGTAGGGTTATAGAATTGGTACCACACTCCATATAATCTATTTCGCAAGCTGAGGTGATGGTAGGTAAGTTGACCAGTTTCTTTCTGTCTCCTGGGTTTGTGGCTTCAGGAAGTAGGACAATTTTTTGTGTGTACCGTGAGTACATAACAGTGGCTTTGTCCATATGTCCTGCTTTTCACACTTTATGAATTCAGATGTGTTTTAAAAAACCCAACATGGACCGATTTGAAATGTAAATGAAGGTAGCTTTTCACAGTTTAACATGCTTCCACGCCTAAAATACACAACGTGCTTACGTTTCTCAGAAAAGCAAGACTAGGGGAGGGAAGGTATTATGGCTAAGGCACTGGAATGAGAGGAGACATGGGCTCAAATCGTGTCTCTACCACAGACTTCTTGTGTATCCAAGGCAAGACACAATCTCTCTGTTCCTCCATCTGTACATTGGTGGTGATATTTTTTCCTTTTCTTTATCTATTTAGATTACAGGGACTGTTTCTTACTCTGTATTTGTACAATGCCTAGCACAACGGAGCTTGGTTCCAACTGGGGACATTAGGCCCTACTGGATTGCAAGTAAATAATAATAAAATACTGCAAGGGTGCTGTGATAGTAATGTAACTGAAATAAATTGCTGTGTGAACCAAAATTGAGTTTTCTACATTAAAATCTTAGCCAAAATATTGATGAGTTATAGAATTTTGCCTTGAATATATTCCAGCTTGAACACAGAAGTCATCATTACAAAGCTGCCTGCACGTGGAGGGCAACTTGGAAGATTTGGTGTTAAGATATCAATATGTTCCTGGATCTACAACCCTCACTCGTGTTGAGTGGCACTTTTGCTAGCCAACACAAGTACAGCCATGTTGATGAGGGCACACAGTAGAATGGAACACAGTCACGGAGATGGATTTTAAAGTAGAAGCTGCAACTGTATTAATTTTAAGGGGTGAAAAAAATCAGCCGTTTACTTGAATCCAGTGGTGGTGTTAAATGAATATTCGATATTGGCCCTTTTCAGTCCAACCCTAGGATTAAGCTCAATTCTGAATCCTCTGAATCCTACTCCACCCAGAAGGGGGGGATGAGATATACCTGAAAGGTACCTCAGGCTGTGAAGACTAACAGTCTCTCTTTCTTCCTGAAAGCCAGTGGGTCTTGTACTCATGTTTACCAATGGGAGTCAGCCCTTGAACCTCTCACCTGCATTTGATGCTGGCAACAAGTTGCACTGAAGTTACGAACTCTACTCATATATGTACAATTTTTACATTCCTGTCCATATGCCTTATTAACCTAAAACCAGGCATCTAGGCTGCTGCTAAGAAGATGAAAATATCCACTAGATACCCTGCCAGAAAATATCCACTAGATACCCATTTGACCTGAGGGGAAGATCTTTCCTGATCCCCCAAACTGGTGATTGGTCAGACCCATGGTATCTTGAAAAAACAGTTCAAACTATTACCTCTATTATAGAGTAGAGAGGGCAGGGCAGCAGCTATAGCAGTATGGCTGCTGCATGCACTGAGAGATTCATATTCATCAAGACCAGATGTGAGGGTTGAGAGACAAATCAGCTTGCAGGTCTGCTCCACAGCCCAGCCAATGGCAGCAGGAACAGGTGGAAAAATCTCCTCCTTCTTCACCCTCCCACTCAGGCACAATGCTCACATGCACTCTGGGGGAGAGGGTGGGAGAAGATTCTGGAGCAGCTGAACTTGTCCCTTGCTCTCCACCCCTTTTCTCAGGACCCCAGAGTTCTCTATCCCCTGCCAATCCAATGAAATATCTCCCTTGTTGAGGTGGTCTGGTGGGGTGAGAGGGCATTTTTCACATATATAGAGAGGCACTCCCAAATAAAAACCAACTGGGATGACACACACATGAAAAATTATTTTGGGTCATAATCACAAAATTGCCATTGTCCATATAATGACTTTGGATCAGCATCTATAAATGCTTCATATCGTGCAGACTGAAAGCTTTCCACTCCATTTATTACTCATGTTAATCTGGGAAATGGAAACCGAAAAAGTGTGTGAGACAGAGAACCACTCACTAATGTGCTGACATTTATATTAATCACCAAAGTTAAAGGTATGGTTGAGCTCCTTGATACTTTGAAATCAAGCCTAAGGTCTGTAAGTTACAACAAAAACATTTGACTGCTCAACTTACTTTGAGATAGGACACTTTGATCACATGCTTGACAATGAAGATAGGGTTATGGAAGGAAAAAATGATTTGCTGACATAAGCATACTGGTTTTCCTCATGCCAGTAAATGAAAGCTTATGATCACAAAGAGTCATTTTTAGGTGTCCTTTGTCTCTCTCTCTCTCTCTTTCTTTTTCATCTACACTGCAACAATATCATAAAAGGAAAAGGTAGACTATGTGTGGAAGTCAAGAAACCCGATTTCTTTATTTCATTAGAAGACAAAGCTGCTGTTTCAGATGACATATTTGGTTTTGACAAAATTGTCAAAAAAATTGAACTCCTCTTTTTTCCAGATCAGATGATTTATTTAAAAACAGCAGTGCCCTGCAAAGGAATTCCTCTGACTATTATTAAAGACAGATCTGATTTTGCAAACTCTGTGTTATTTTGAGATAAGAAAATTGCACAGAAATAAACAACTTGACATTTTACTTCCTCTTTACACTCTGCATCAGATGCAAACCGCATGAGCGAGGCATATAGGTTTGGAAATAAGAAACATGACAAATCATTGTTTTTCTTTTTAAACTTGAAACCAAAGAAATTGTACACATCCCAGTGAATTACACAGTTGAGATTCCCTAGGTAACCTTTGGTTTTGCAGAACCTATTTGATTGCTTAGAAAGTTGTTAAGCCAGTACAGTAATTGTTTATTAGGCCTCGGCATATGGTTCAAGCAAAACAATATCAAACACACACTTTTTTAAAACTACCAATCCTGAACTGAGCCTATTTCCTCTTAAAGGCATAATATATTATTGAATTGGATTATGACTGATAGACAGAATGGGTGAACTCCTGGTCCCTTTGAAGTCAGTGGAAGTTTTGCCAGGATTTCACCCAGCTTGCCTACTGTTTTGGTACAAATACTGTGTGATTGCACTGAAATATCAATCTATTATAAACCAAATATTAGTGTCAAATATGCTAAGCAGTCTGCTCCTAAGCAGTGAACAGTTTTGACTTTTCAAATCTAAATGTAAAAGGTTAGAAGAATAATTTATTATGGAAAGAAGTTTCCCCATAGTTAAGGCTGAAGCTATCTTTCCATTCATTATAAGCCTGATTTTGAATTTTCCTCTCCACCAGCTAACTTTCAGCCTGGCTGAAATTTCACTGGCAGAATATTATGCCAGGGTAACATTTGTCAGGAAAGTTTGAGATAAATTAGATATGATGATTTTGTTTATTGTGCACATTAATTTCTTGGGAAGTTTCCTAACTTTTTTTTTGGTGTTGTTTTTATATCTTAAAAACATCATGGTCTAGGAGCTTTGTTTATTATCCTGATGGCCTCAGTAAGAAATGGTGGCTTTGATTTTCCTTGGACAATTTAGAAGTAAATTAGTAAAGTTACTAACTGCAGGTTATGTCAACATTTGGAACCCCTCATGCTGGTAGTGCGCCTCCTGAGATGGGCATAGCTTTGATTTTGTCTTGTCAGCTCATGGGCTACATTTTGTGGGAGTGACTAGTTCTTTCAAGACAGCATGGTTTAGTGGAATGAGCCCAGAGCTGGAAGTCAGAGTCCCAGCTGTATCACTGGCAAGGCATGACTTGTGCTGCTTTAATAATCTGTGTCTATATAGTGGTTTCCAACCAAATAACTCAGTGTACCCAAATAACAACAAATTAAATCTCATAATCCCTTTGTAAACCAGGCAAGCATTTTTATCTCATTTTGCTGAAGGGGAAAGTGAGGCTTAGAGTTGAGGTAGCTTGGCCAATGTCACAGAGCAGATCCAATACTTGGGCCTAGAACTCCTGATTGTTAGTTTCATGCCTAATTCACTACACCAACTCTGAGTTGCACCTACTTACATCATCTTTGATTTTAACACTCTGTCTCTCATTCCTCAGATACAGAATAGAGATAAGACAACTTAATTCATAGAGAGAGGGTGGATTAGTTAATGTTCATATTGCATTTTGCAAATTTAAACATTGTTATGTATGAATGGTAGAATCTCTATAGTTAAGGTTATGAAAAATGGCTGCATGATTTGGAAAACTCCTATCCCCCAATCCTCTCTATCTACAAGAGTAGGCACTCAGATATTATGGCACTGGAGCCTATATAAGTACTGAGGTTGTCATAAATATAAAGGGAAGGCTAACCACTTTTAAATCCCTCCTGGCCAGAGGAAAAAGCCCTTTCACCTGTAAAGGGTTAAGAAGCTAAGATAACCTCGCTGGCACCTGACCAAAATGACCAATGAGGAGACAAGATACTTGCAAAGCTGGAGCCGGGGGGGGAGAAACAAAGTTTCCCTCTGTCTGTGTGATGCTTTTGCCTGGACCAGAGCAGGAATGCAGGTTAGAACTCCTGTAAAGGGCTAATAAGCAATCTAGTTAGATATGTGTTAGATTCTGTTTTGTTTAAATGGCTGATAAAATAAGTTGCGCTGAATGGAATGTATATTCCTGTTTTTGTGTCTTTTTGTAACTTAAGGTTTCGCCTAGAGGGATTCTCTATGTTTTGAATCTGATTACTTTGTAAGGTATTTACCATCCTGATTTTACAGAGGTGATTCTTTTACTTTTTCTGCAATTAAAATTCTTCTTTTAAGAACCTGATTGCTTTTTCATTGTTCTTAAGATCCAAGGGTTTGGGTCTGTGTTCACCTATGCAAACTGGTGAGGATTTTTATTAAGCCTTCCCCAGGAAAGGGGGTGTAGGGTTTGGGATGATTTTGGGGGGAAAGACGTTTCCAAGCCGGCTCTTTCCTTGTTATATATTTGTTAGACGCTAGGTGGTGGCAGCAATAAAGTCCAAGGGCAAAAGGTAAAATAGTTCGTACCTTGGGGAAGTTTTAACCTAAGCTGGTAAAAATAAGCTTAGGGGGTTTTTCATGCAGGTCCCCACATCTGTACCCTAGAGTTCAGAGTGGGGAAGGAACCTTGACAGAGGTAAAAAGGCAGATAGGTAGACAGACTTTCTAAAGTTTCTCATGTACAATATAATGGAAAGGCTAAATGTGTAGCTGTCTCATCTTCTGGTTAATAACCAAAATAAGAAAATAGTTCCAATACTGGGATAGCTAATGGAGAGTTCTTATTTGGCTTAAGTAACAGGGGCGTATGCTTTTGGAACTGGTATTTCTAGAGTCTGTTCACAGTGATGACCATGTTGTCTGAATTAAAGTGGCATGTGGGATTATAGTGGTCCTCTCCCAGAGGGGTATATTTGAGGAGAAAGTTTCTGGGTAATCCTTCAAGACAGTTTTCAAAAATCAGTGATTTGAACTTTTGGAAACATTTCCTTGATTTATTTGTTTAGTTATCATTTATTTTATTGGCTTTACTATATAATATATAGGATGACTGGTTCATTGAGTCCACTTGTAGTAGCCAACAGCTTCGTTACAAAGGAAGGCAAAAAACAAACTTAATAATTAGTTTGTCAGGAATTTTCTCTCAGAATGATTTTCCAGTTGGAAATACAATTTCTGCAAAATAAAACATTTTCTTGGGAAATTTTTGCCAAAACTTTTGATTTTCTTTTGGGAAAATCTAAGGGAAATATTGGGTCAGGTTGACCCAAATCAGAATAGTTTGAATAAGTTCAACAAAGCATTAAACTGTATTTCCCTATCAGCAGATTGCCTTGTGGGAGTTGTAGTTCAAGCTCCCATTCTCTCTTGAAAGCTGGTTTCCCTGGAGGGCCGTATCTTGTCATAATGAACTTTAAATGAAGCATTTCAGATCAGTTCAATAAACGAAAATGAACAATTTCAATTTCAGGACTGTTTAGTATTACATCAATAGCATCTTGTAAAATTGCTTATGATATACGCAGGGGCTATCAAAGACATGCATACCTGTAATACCTGTTGCCTCCCTTCTCCTGACCTACACATGGAGGGAATGTCTGAGCTAGGACCATCAGAACATCTAGCCCTTCTCTCCTTCTTCTGCCTGAACCCCCAAGGAAATCAGAGTAAGAGACTTAGGGTTCTTGCTAGTGGCTCTTGCTCTAGTGCTTCCCTAATGAAGTGTGAGGGAAGAAAAGAAGCAGGAAGAAGTAGGAAGAGAATGTGTGCAATGGGAGAGCATAAACAGAGAGTAAGGGGAACAACCTGGGAGGCCAAGTTAAATATCTTGTCTCAGCTCCAGTACTTTCTGAAGATGTCTTTGTCTCTGCTGCACACTTCCTGTGTGACCCTGGGCAAATTCACTTACCCCCTTGATGTATCAATTTTTATCATCTGCAAAATAGGGATAATAATACTTCCCCACCTCATAGAGATGCTTTGAAGATACTTCAGTAATGGTTGTAAAGTGCTTTATTTTCTGAAGTGGAAAGTGCTATTTAGAAGTTAACTAATATATGCTAGTCAGCTATTAATACCAGCTGAAATATGTAACTTTGGGGAGCTCACCATCTGCATAAGGCAAATGCAACATTGCTGCATGAGACGGTTTCTTGGAGACTAGTATCATATAAAGCCTTTTTCCTGTATTATATTAATAAACCTGACTAACACTGGTTATATGGTCTCTTGACTATATTTCATAATGAATCAAAGTGTGGTCAAGCAATAGACTATACAATTTATCAACAAATTGGCGAGCCAGCCAGGATTCATCTAGCCAAAACATCAGTCAGACCAAGCAGTGTGAGGTCGCGACCTAACTGTTTGGAGGGTGATAACGCTCAGTAAGAGGTGGGGTGCTAGTACCCATTAATCTCACATACACTCATGCAGCTGGCCAGGCCAAAGAGCACTATAAGCACTCAGACAATTCCAATACATGCAGGAGGCGCTACTGTAATTTTTCATAATAAGCGCTACTACAGCAGAATGCCTTCTTAAAAGTAACTGATTTAATAAATAGTGTATAATAAAGTACTTTAGGAAAAATGCCAATACTTTAGGAATTCCTGGGTAAAAAAGGCACATTTTAAGTGTATACATAGAAATTAAAGTATGTTTCTTGGCTAAATGCCAGACATAGAATAAAAAGAAAGGGAAAGAATTGTCTCTCAGCAAATGCCGTATAACAAACTTAAAACCATGAGAAAAGAAAGTGAGAGACAGGAGACATTGAAATCCTTTGTTGTACGGTTTGTAAATAGTCATGTTGGCCCATCATTTGGACTCCATATTGTAAATGTTAACCATTGGGGTCAAATATATATCTTGTTTAAATTGGAAATGGAGGAAAAGAGTGAAAAGGGGGAAAATATGGTGCAAAATGCTATTGCAATGCTTTGCCTCACTTGTTTAGCATTAAACAATAAAGAGAGCTCGCAAAAAACTTAAAAGTGGAAGAAAATCAAAGTAGAAAATTAAAACAGCAAGTGGAAGGTATAAGCAACTGTGATACCCCTCTTTCATACAGTTTACAGGAAGTTTTGGGAAGACTAAGAAAACTGTCTGGCAAAATGCAGCCAGTAAGAGGGAAAAAATTTAGTCTAGCAAAGACAGACTAAAAATCTTTAAAAATATGTATGGAGCAGCCCCAAAACAGTTGACTGCAGGAAGGAAGATCACTCCTGTAATCAAGTTGAAGTGCAGACAAAAGCAACAGGCACTTGCGGAACAAATTCAGGGTTTGCGGGAACAGGTGGTACCCCTCACTGTCCTCACAGAGCCAGGATAAAAACCAGAGGTCCTGGGTCTCCACCCCCTGCTCTAACCCATTAAATCCCACTCCCTTCCCAGAGCCAATAATATTATATTTTTTCCCTCTTGTATTACTCGCTTGGCTCAGTTTCCTGAAGTTGTTGCTGCTGCCTGTACTTTAAAATAGCCTCACAGGGTTAATTATCTCTCGTTGCTCATGTCTCCCTCCCTTCCCACAATGCTTTCTCCCCACTTCTGCTTTCTCTCTGTTTTAAAGATTAAAAGTGAAAGTTGTTACAGAAATCCCCATTTGCAGGAAAAGAAGGAGCAACTGAAAATAACAACAACAAAAAAATCAAAATGCTTAAAATTAAAAACTTTCCTTTAAATAAGTCAAGCAAATAAATAAGTTTAGCCCTTCAGGAATGCAACAGCTAAAGATACTCTTAACTTTTTACTTTCTTGAAGATCCGGTTGCCAAGCGACAGAAATGCTAACTCTGCTTCTAATCCTAGCCCCTATCTAATATGCAAAACATGGGTTTTCCTTATTTCTAAATAGTATTTTAAAATAAAAGAAATATAAAGTAATGAAAACTGCCTTAAGTTAGTTAAATTAATACAAAAAAGTGGGCAAATAATAGGGATTTTTATCAATTCTTACTGAAAGTTTTAAATAAAAAGTTCATAACTTGCCTAATTAAATGTTGAATTCTTTTGTTTTTTTTCCAAAATGCATTGTCTTAATAACTTTAAATTCTTAATGCCTGATCTTGTATAGTTATAAGTACAATTCTGGCACCATTTGTCTTTAATTGTAAGTTTGTCATATATGTCATGTATGTTGTCCTATATCGTGTGTCATGTGACTAATTTTTGTTTTATTTTGTTGCAACAAAAGCCAATTTTACACTCATAATTATCAAAGAAATCTTTTTAATATAAGTGATGCTATATTAATGTTATGGTTGGGGTATAACCATCATAATACCAATTCACTTTTTTGCAAAACTCAAAAATGCCTCAGTTATAACTATATGTACATATATTTCTGCCTCAATAAATAATACAATTGAAAACAAAAGGGTTTTATTTTATTAATCAAAAACATTGTGTTAAAAAAATTAGGGAAAACCTCATTAATGCAAAGTTAATATTGACAAAATATAATTTATTTTGTGTTTTTTATAAACTAGTTTTTGCCTTAGTTAACTATTAAGTATAGTTATAAAAATGTTATACCAAAAATGTCTAAAAATATAACAATATATATTATGTCTGATTTATATTGCAAAATGTTAAAGCTAACCAATTTGAACAGGTGTCTACCCTGTGTTTCTTAAGCACAACTAAGTGTCATGAAAGTTTAATACTCTCTAAGTTTTTGCACAAACCTGCATTTAAACTCTAAAAAGTTTAGGTAAAAATTTTGTTGCTAACTCTTTTGCTAAAACAGGGTACTCAGTGAGGGAGAGCAATACACCTTCTCACAGAAGATTGTGAGCATCTATTTTAGCAGTCAAACAATATATTTACTATGGAAAATTAGTAATGCACAAGTTAAGGAAATAAAAATAAATGTCTACATAAAAACTGCAAAAACATCTAAAACTGGTATATTTGTGCTGAAGAATTGGGAAAATCGGAGCAAAAGCACAGCTTGTGTTATAAATGACTTGGTCCCACTTACACTGTAAATTAAACTAAATCTGGGTATACATTTGGGTTATTGAAACAAGAGAAATGTAAAACAAGCAAACAGAATTTGATCGTGTTAACCAATTTAAACTGTGTTAGGGCGCATCCCAAAGACCAGAGACACCAAACTACATCAGTGCACAGTGAGGAAACCCCTGGCTGTTGGAAGAAGAAAAGATAAAGTGTATTATAAATAACAGATGGGTCAACTGTACTTCAAGCTACTATATATGGACAGCTGAGTATGCAATTGACAATAGAGATATCATAAAGACCACTAGCCAGGCCAGGTCTAAATGTTACTTAAATTGTATATTATTAATCAAAGTGAGTTTATGCATATACCTGTACTTTTAAGTCTTTCTCAGTAGAATATGGCTAAATTTGGTTATTATAAATGCAAATATGTCTTTACTGTATACTTCTTTGTTAATTAATATAATAGCATCTTATCAGGAACATACACAAGTTTTGAGGGCTTGGCAAAAAACTACTCCTCTGGCTGGTATCTTTCAAAATCTAGATGGAATTACTGGTTACATTTCAGGATTTTCTGAATCTGAAATGTGCATTTAGAACAGAGGTGAATATGAATATCTATCTATCTACCTATTTATCTATCTATCAAAACACATTAACTATTTTGACCACCAGGCAGTGGAACCATTTTTAAACCTATAATTTATGGTATTGAGAGCCTGGTACTGAAAAATGGTACACCATTTACAATATGCATGACCTTGCTAAACTGTTTAATCAAACACAAATAAAAATTAACAGACTAATTGCAGCAAACAATATGATGGCAAGGAAAAGCTGGGCTAGTAAAAAATATTTGTATTTCTTATGGGACTTACATGGTAACTACCATAGTCAAGTGATAAGGCAACGTTAAAAAAGGAAAGTTGCCTGACCTTACTAGTAATAGTTAGTTAACTGGTATTGCCCTCAGTGTATTACAAAAACTATGGCTAACTGGCACAGTGTATTAAATTACATAGACAAACTCCCTTTTAGTACCAGTCATAATTTGGTGTCAGTGACATCACATCCTAACTGAGGCACATGTTAGTTAAAACACACTTGCTGTATCACTACCAATATTGGTTCGTGACACAGCAATATTTAATAAATTGGATACTATCTATTCAGTACATTATCTGCAAGAAACAACTGAATTTATGCCAACTAATGGCGTATCACACAGCAATGCAAACCTGAAGAGCACCACATGTGGCTTGTTAGGCCAGGGCTGTTTTTGATACTGTAACTCCAGTGTGTGGCCACAATGGTTCAGGCCAGTATGATGAAACAGAGAACTAGGTGTTCCTGTGTTCTGCACGATAAAGCTTACCACATGGCAACAACCAGCAATACAGGTAACCTGTAATATGAATGGACAGTACTGTGTACTAACCAACTACAAGAAATTTATATATAAAGGCTTCACCTGTAATGTCACTACTCCAAATTTCTATTTTACTTCTCATGTATGCAGCAGTGTGGGACACACTATAATAATGTCTATCCCAGTTTTTCAAAAAGAATCTATTATCCAAAGTAAGCCCCAATACCAGGATGAAGTTAAAACTTACTTGCCAATTTCAACATGCATATTAATCTCTTTAAATTTTAAACATTACTAAACAAAGAAAACACACACATTATTTGGATTAGTAATGACATGGAAAAGGCAAAAGAAGCCTTGAATGACTTTATCCATGATGGTGATCTTGAAATACTATTTTCATACACTTGAATAAAAGTTGCATTTAAGGCTTTGCTGGCATTACAAGGTGTATTAATTTTAGCTGTGTTAATTATGTATTGCTACTTACACAGTTTGTTAAAACACTTTAAATCACATATTAAGGCCTTCAGCACTAATTCATGCATTAATTTGGCCGAGATGCTGACTAGTGGGGCCTGTTCTAGAATAAATATATATATATATAATATACAATATCTGTATTGAGTATCTGTATGTGATAAATGAAGGAGGGGAGAGCTCCCTTTTATGGACACCCAGCTAGCCAGTTAGCTATAAAAGCCCTGTTAGTAGCTGTTCTCTACTTGTTTAACCTGTAAAGGGTTAAAAAAGCCCATAAGTAAAAGGAAGGGAATGGGCACCTGACCAAAAGAACCAATGGGAGGGCTAGAACTTTGGGAAAAAACTTTCCCTTTGTCTGTCTGTCTGTTCTCTGAAGAGAGGAGACACAGAGCAGCAATGCTGTAAGAAGCTAAACCAGATATGAAAAATCATCAAATCATACCTAGGAATTACTTATCTGAAACCCCAGATATGTAAGTAGATCAGGGAATGTCTAGGAAGACGTGATTAGGGTTATTTGTTTTATTTCTTATTGGCTTGTGGACTCCCCTATGCTAACCCCAGGTGCTTTTGTTTTGTTTGTAACCTCTAAGCTGGACCTCAAGAAAGTTATTTTGATGCTTAATCATTATAAGTGATTCTTTTTAAATCTAGCAAAAAGCCTAGGTTCCATATGTATTTTCTTTTTTGTTTTTAGTACAATTTACCTTTTTTAAGAACAGGATTGGATTTTTGTGTCCTAAGAGGTGTGCATAGGTTGTTTAATTAGCTGGTGACAACAGCTGATTTCCTTTGCTTTCTTTCTCAACTCTTCCCCGGAGCGGGGGTGAAAGGGCTTGAGGGTACCCCACAGGGAGGAACTCCCAAGTGCACCTTCCTGAGTTTCAAGGGGTTTTTTGCACTTGGGTGGTGGCAGCATCTACTCATCCGAGGTCAGAGAGAAGCTGTAAGCTTGGGAGTTTAATACAAGCCTGAAGTGGCCAGTATTAATTTTTAAAATCCTTGCGGGCCCTCACCTTCTGCATTTGAAGTGCCAGCGTGGGGAATCAGTCTTGACAAGCACCGATAACATTAAGCACTAATATTGTAACAGTAATAAAGCCTAAACTGGCCTGTACCATGAACCTGTTCACTTATGCTAAGTATCCCATGACAACTCTCATTTGTGGACATAAGCATTTGGCATAAGTAGATGGGAAATCTGCCAAAATCAAAATACATGCATTCTGTGCCTTAGTACAAGCTAGAGAAGTACCTTTGTGGACCAGTACCTGAAATGCTACTATGCAAAACAAAGATAAGGAAGGAACAGAACAACAAGTTACAGAACTGGGACAAAGTGATGGGCTGGATTTTAATGACATGTAGAGAAATGTATAACTTGTAAAATCATTACATAAATAATACCGGCAGAAATGTGTAATTTTGAGGAGCACAACTTCTGCATAAGGTGACTGTAACATTGCTGCACTAGATGGCTTCTTGGAGTCTGATATAGTATAAAACCTTTTTCCTGTACTGTATTAATAAACCTGATTAACACTGGTTATTTGGTCTCTTGAATATATTTAATAATGAACCAAAGTGTGGTCGAGCAATTTATCAACAAAGTGCAACATATTATAAAATGATAGTAAAAAAAAAAAAGACCAGATTTTTTTCCTTTACCAAAATCGTCTTCCTTTTTAAATCCTGTGCTGCATAGTACAGTAGCATGGAAACATTTTAGGTTATTCTGTCCTTTGCTACATGCACTGCAGAAATGGGACCCAATCCTGTTTCCGCTGAAGTCAGGAGGAGTTTTGCCATTGACTTCAATGAAAACAGGATTCTTCCCCCTAGTTCTTTGTGAAGGGTAGAGATGCTTTTCAGTGAGAATGGGACCAGGACAAAATGAATTAATTTTGAGTAGAAATCACTGCTGGGCCTACTTTGGATCTCCTGCATCCTAACCATGTGCTCTCAGGAGGAAAATAGAGACAAAGTTGCATGTTAATCATTTATTGCATCTGATGGCAAAAGCAAAATGAAAAGTAATGACGTATTGTATCTTGTTTTGTCCTGAATTTAATTTTTTCCCTTAGTACAGTCTTTCTGTGCACACTGACTAGCCACATTTTCCTCATTTATCCTTTCACTTCCCAAGTTGTAAGATAAATTCCACTTTTTTTAACATTGTGTGAAACTGACCAAATTTTTAAAAAATACATAATGGAACTTACCATACAACTTTGGAAGTCTTGCTTTTCCCATGCATTCCAATGGTGATCTCCATTTCCTCTGCTCTAATCAACACCATCAGCCCAGAAAAAAAAAATCTGCTTTGTATTTATTTTTAAAGTCTCCTACTTTTATATATATTAAGTCACTTCTTTTTACAGTTATTTACAGCCCCACAATCCTGCACACTTTCTTATGCAAGTAATCCCTGTTCACATGAACAAATCCATCATTTTGAATTCCGCTCTCACTTATATTGAAGTAAATCTGCTGAGAAAAAAAATTGTCTGACTTCAGTGAAACGATTTCTGTGAGTAAAGACGGCTTGCCTGATCAAGGGTCTGCAGAATCAAGGCCTTACTCTGTGCTTAGATGCAACAATCCAAATATCTTTGCACTTTTCCTTTAAAAGCAGCTTGCCGAGTCTTCATTCTTCTGGGACGTAGGATCTGAACTCTACTGTCCTGAAACTGAGCCCTACTCATATGGGTACCTGATCTTACTAGGTACTGATCCCTCAGCTCGGATGTTGCCACCATAAGAGCAGGTGACTGACAAATCTTAAATGCTGCTGCTGCTGCATAAGGGCTTGATCCTTGAATCCTAACTCTCAGGAGTATTCCACAACACATTGTGTAAGGATTACTCCTGTGAGTAAGGGTTGCAAGAGCAGGCCCTAACCTGTTCTTTGTCACGAAACTCACTTCATCTTATTGGATAGTTTCGTGCACTGTAATGGAATCAAAATAGAGAAGGATGTCATATTGCAGAACCATAGCAAGTTGTTTTGGTCATGGTCTCTACTCTGACTATTTGCAAATTAGCATTTTAGTAACAGGAGAAGTATATGCTAGATTAAAACAGTTTTAGAAAGACAGAAATGGCAAAAATTATGCTCTTCAATTTCATTATGAAATATCTCTCCTTTTCAGGGAAATGTGTTTTCTGGATGGATTGCCACCTGCAGAGTATGCTATACATCTTTGTTAAATTATTTTCTGTCTCTGCGGAAATAGCAGTTTAGTTTTGTAGTATTTTTTAAATAAAATGACTGAACATTTAGCACAATTATGTTTGGCGCTATAATCTTTTTTTTTTCTTTTGTCGAGCCATCCTTTAACAGGGAATAAAAAATGAGACACACTGTAAGCTATTTGCATAAATGAATAATTATGATTGCCACATAGTGCCAATTGTAACTAGAGATAATACCAGATTTTGGAGCTTTTGCTTATGCATTGCTTTCCCAAGCAAAACAGAACTTTTGTGACATTCATCCAGCTAAGTTAACCGATTTTTTTCTTCCTCACCAAGAATACATGCATACGATTTTTTTACATTTTGCTTTTTTTAAAATGATAGCTTAATTAGTTGTAAGTAAATAACTGAATAAAAGCCAGCATAAATACTAGGCTCTTAGCAAAATTAGAGGCACATTAAAGATAACACACTTTTGGGACTTGCAGATCAGTTAGCAAGCCGTCTGAGTGTTAGGGGGAAAACTGGCAGCTGCTTACACTTAGCAACCAAAAATGCTGTAGGTACCATATGCATGTGCAGATCATTTAAAGGCTCAGTTTACCTTATTTACATTCCAGCACCTTTGGGATTTGAAGAACGCTTTTTTGATTCATGAAAACTGCTGAACTAGAAGCCTGTTTGGCCTCTCCTGGTTATAATGGAGTTGTTCTGCTTTCTGCGATGTGAATGTGCAATGTTTCCTCCCTTCCACCTTCAATTCCATCTTGTTCAAAATCGCCTATTCCTTACTAAGCAAGTCACTCACTGCTGCAGTAGTAAAACTGGCAGTTTATACAGTTCTCTGATACTGTGTATCTACTGACATGAAAACTTGGCATGATGCTAGGCTAAAAAAACAATGCTGTTTAATCAGGTGTGGAGTGCTGGCTTATTACTTTTGCCAGCAGCTTTGTTTTACTTGGATTGCATAGCCTTGTAAGAATTCAAAGCCATTGCAATATTGCTGAAGAAGCTTTCTGCGATGTGTGGCTAGCCATAATGCTGTATCTCCAGGCTACTGAATGAACGGTGGCAAACAAACTGTACTTCACGACACTCTCGTTTTCCTAGGAATAACGGACCAAAGTCTGAAATCATTGTTTAGTTCCCAATACTAGCTCAGTCCCAGTGGGAGTTTTGCTTGAATAAAAACAAAACAACAGTTACAGAATTTGGCCCCTCTGTTTTAGGGTCACAAAGTACTCTTAAAAATATTCATTAATTAAGCCTCACAACACCAGGGTAAGACAGGTAGTACTATATCTGTGTTACAGACAGGCCCACTGTGTCACAGTGTGGTTACACTGATTGTGAAAGGTGGCATAGTGAATCAGCATGCAGTGTTGTTGTAGTCGTGTCAGTCCCAGAGTATTAGAGCGACATTGTGGGTGGCGTGATGCCTTTTACTGGACCAGCTTCTGCTAGTGAGAGAGACAAGTTTTCAAGCTCCTGAAGAATAGCTCTGTGTAGCTCTAAAGCTTGTTTCTCTCACCAACAGAAGTTGGTCCAGTAAAAGATATTACCTCACCCACCTTTCTCTCTAATAGTGGATCAGTGACAGTAGCAAGACCCAGAGGCCGTAAATCCCCGGTCCCTGACCTAACCCCTACAATACGCTACTGTCTTTATTGATTATTTTGCAATAGACAGATTTGCTAGCTCAAGTTTTTCTCATTAGGCCCCTCAAGACTTTCAATCACTGAGGCTGAAGCCTGTGTAACCATTATTTCCAATGTGCTATTCAGGATACACATTTTCCTCCTCCTACATATCCTGACTTGTGGCTTTGGCACTTATATTCTAATTAGAAGAGTGCTGCAAGAACTGCAGTTACTGTAGGTTACAAGTCTTGCTGTTTCGCCGACCGAGGAACTGATTGAAATGTGAACGTAATCTCTGCTCCTGGCCCTGCAGGAGCTTACGTGTGTTGGCACATCTCACAATTAGGCCACACCTAACTGAATCCTCCCAAAGGACTTCTGTACGCACTATTATCTTCTTGGTAGGGATGGGTAACCTGGCACAGATAAAAGGGGGAAATGACCCAACAGTTGCTCAATACTCGCACTGAACATTTTTTTTTTTTTTTTGCGGTTTGAAAATCTTTGGAGGGTTTTTTTGTTGTTTCGTTTGGGGGTTTCGGGGGCCACACTGGAAGTGGTATGTATCAGCAATCTCTCCAAGAAGTCTGTTATGCATTTTGTACTTTAATCTGCCTGCCTTAGAGCAGAGCACTTGCACATTTTCATATAGAGAATGCCACTCTCACACAGACTTCCTTTCCATTCGAGAGCACTCAGCATGCCTCTGGCATCTACCGCCATTGCTTACATGGAAAAATAATGTTGAGGAAGTATTTAATGTGTTTAACTATCTTTAATGGGTAAGTATTTTGTCCTTTACTTGAATCTCCGTCCCTCCTTTGATTCACATTGTATCTCTCCCTCCCATCTGCTCTGGGCTTCTTTGCTCCCCTACACAGGCTTCTATACTGCCTAGCCCCCTTTTCATCCTTTTTCTGACCGTGCTTCCCTGCAGCTTAGTTCCTTTCTTTCTGTTTCCATGAACATGCAGACCCCAATTCCTTTACTCTCCTGTCTCCCTTGGATATACTGCCAGCATAAGCGCCAGCTTTATGAGTTGTGGGAGGTGCTCAACCCCTGCTCCACTTCAGGCCCCATCCCTACTCCACCCCTTCCCCCACGCTCCAACCTCTGCACGCCACTAAACAGCTGGCGGGTGGGAGGCGCGGGGGAAAGGGGAGGAGCTGATCAGAGGGGTCGCTGGTGGGTGCTGAGCACCCACTATTTTTTTTTTCTGTGGGTGATCCAGCCCTGGAGCACCTGCGGAGTCAGCGCCTACAATTGCCAGGATACCATCCTGTCCTGCCAGGGTATCACCTACAATACGGACCTCTCTTCAGATGCTCACATCCAGGTTATGTCTGAATTTTGCTGATTCTTTTTGCATAACATCTCTAGCTACAGACTTTCCTATCCATCCAAATGGTTAAAATGTTCATCCAGGTTCTCATCATCTCCCATCTTGATTACTGCAACATCTTTCTCTCTGGCCTTGACAAATGGAATCCTGCCCTGCTCATGTCCATTCAGAATGCTGATGCAAAGTTCATGTTCCTATCCTGTCGCTTTGACCATGTCACTCCTTTGCTTCCTTCCGTTGCCCTGCCCCTTTTATTACATGACACACAATCCACTTGTCTTCACTTTCAAAGCCCTTCAGAGCCAAACCCCATCCTACCTCTCATCTCTCATTCATTATTGAGGTGTTGACTCCCACCCCTGATTGGCCCATCATGTCAGCCTCCATCACCCTCATCATAAATTTTCAGCCACCTTCAGTCTTTCTCCCATGCTGGTCTCACACTTGGGAGGAGCTCCCCATAACAATTTGCAAAGTTAACCCATTGTCCACCTTCAGCTCCCTCCTCAAGACCCTCCTTTTCTGTGATGCCTAGAAAAAACCCTTGACAACAGTTAAGCCACTGGTGTGCTGAGACCACTGCCTATCATGCTGAGCAATATGAACTCATTATTTCCTTGTACTCATCCCATCTGTCTGTATCTATTTATTGTCTCTTATTTTATCATTAGATTGTAAACTCTTTGGGTAAGGGACTGTGGTTTAGTTTTGGGTTTGTACAGCACTGAGCACTTCTCAGAGTTTTGAGTAAAGGTCCACAGTGAACCTCTCCAAACTGTTGAGTGCTTATCCAGCCTGAAACCTTTTCACTCATCACTACTTACTTACTTCTCAATCAAATATGTCAAAATCATGTAAAGGCACTTCCTGAGTAAATGCCATCATGAGGTGATTAGGCTGTTACTTCCTTTCCCCTAAAACACAGCAGACAAACATTCATTGTAAAATGCTTGTAGATAGGTGTGGGGATGTGTGGGTGGGTGGCCTGGGCTGTATGGACAAAGATATCTATCCAATTAGTCACAAGAGCATAATTCCATTCCATTCAAGAGCAGCCTTGAGCAGACCTTCTATATAACTGGTCAGCTATTGAACTTCTCTGGGATGCTGGGGGCGGGGGAAGGACTGATATTTTAGGGACAATATCAAGGAAAAAACTGAGCTGGGGCACTGTCAGAGTAGAATTACACCCGTATTTCTTTACAGACATAGAAGATTTCATGGCTGGATTTTTCTCTGTCACATTGGTATAAGCCATGAGTAACTTCAATGAAGTCAGTGGAATTGCTCCAGATTTATATGGGACTAACACTATATATTTAGATATTTAAATTGATAAGCATGTCATGCATATATATTATACCTCTTTTTATATGGAATAGAATATAAACCTTCATACTCATTAGTTGTTCTAGCGCTGTTTGTGAGTTCTAGGCTGTTGGTATTTTCTTCAGATAGTTTTATTAAAAAATAAAAATGGTGTGGAATTTTTTTTTGCAAATCATAGAATCATAGAACTGGAAGGGACCTTGAGATCATCCAGTCCAGTCTCCTGCACTGAAGGCAGGACTAAGTATTATCTAGACCAGTGGTTCTCAAAGCCAGTCCGCCGCTTGTTCAGGGAAAGCCCCTGGCGTGCCGGACCAGTTTGTTTACCTGCTGCGTCCGCAGGTTCGGCTGATCACGGCTCCCACTGGCCGCTGTTCGCCGCTGCAGGCCAATGGGGGCTGCGGGAAGGGCGGCCAGCATGTCCTTTGGCCTGCACCGCTTCCTGCAGCCCACATTGGCCTGGAGCAGCGAACCGCGGCCAGTGGGAGCCGTGATCAGCCGAACCTGCAGACACAGCAGGTAAACAAACTGGTCCGGCGCGCCAGGGGCTTTCCCTGAAAAAGCGGCAGACTGGCTTTGAGAACCACTGATCTAGACCATCTCTGACAGGTGTTTGTCCAACCTGTTCTTAAAAATCCCCAATGATGGAGATTCCACGACCTCCCTAGGCAATTTATTCCAGTGCTTAACCACTCTGACATTTAGGAATTTTTTCCTAATGTCCAACCTAAACCGCCCTTGCTGCAATTTAACCCCATTGCTTCTTGTCCTATTCTCAGAGGTTAAGAAGAACAATTTTTCTCCCTCCTCGTTGTAATAACTTTTTATGTACTTGAAAACTATTATCATGTCCTCTCTCAGTCTTCTCTTCTCCAGACTAAACAAACCCATTTTTTTCAATCTTCCCTCATAGGTCATGTTTTCTAGACCTTTAATCATTTTTGTTGCTCTTCTCTGGACTTTGTCCAATTTGTCCACATCTTTCCTGAAATGTGGCACCCAGAGCTGGACACAATACTCCAGTTGAGGCCTAATCAGTGCGGAGAAGAGTGGAATAATTACTTCTCGTGTCTTGCTTACAATACTCCTGCTAATACATCCCAGAATGATGTTTACTTTTTTTGCAACAGCGTTACACTGTTGACTCATATTTAGCTTGTGATCCACTATGATCCCAGATCCCTTTCAGCAGTACTCCTTCCTAGGCAGTCATTTCTCATTTTGGATGTGTGCAACTGATTGTTCCTTCCTAAGTGGAGTACTTTGCATCTGTCCTTATTGAATTTCATCCTATTTACTTCAGACCATTTCTCCAGTTTGTCCAGATCATTTTGAATTTTAATCCTATCCTCCAAAGTACTTGGGATCCCTCCCAGCTTGATATCATCCACAAACTTTATAAGCGTAAAGTGTATACATGACCATTGTAAATAATTATGAAGATGAGGGAAAGGGTAGGTCAAATTTTTGCCTACTGATTTGGGAGTGTATCCTTAATTAAAATGACCACATGCTCCCCTTCCAATTTCTTACTGTCTGGATAGATGTGTAGGCAAACAATAGTGCCTGATATGTACATACATATGTGTAGGGTTTACACTGTTATCTTCATTGATGACTTTCTAAATTAAATTAAAAAGCCCTTGAGAAACCATGAATTCTGTGTCCTCCTTTTCTTATTATTGGCTTAGCTGTATTTTTTGCCTGTAATAACAAAGCCATGAAAAAAGACAGCAATCCCCTAGCTCATGTGATATAATTCCACACTCTGACTGTGAATACTGGCAGCTCAGCAGAATGTGCCATCTGCAAGCTATAAGCTGTTTCTTTGCATGAGTAGATTTAAGATAAAAAAAATTGTCTGACCTGGAAGCCAAACATTAGTTGGCATCTTTACTGCAGATCCCTACAAGAACAGCCGCTGATTGTGCTGAATTAGTGTCCTTTCTAAAATATATGGCTCTCCCTCTCTCTCTCATGGTTTGCAGAGTGCGTGTGCCTACACACGCACATGTATGCATTCTGCATGGAAGGCTATCTCAGAGATGTACTGGAGAATACTGAATATCAGATTTCAGGGCTAATTCCAGAGGGCTAGTTTTTTTTTTTTTAACTGGGTGGGTGTTAGTCCTTAAATGCTTGTAAATGTCTACAATTCATGCATATTACAATATGTGCCCATGCAATACTAAATCTTTCTCATCTTACTTAAGCAAGTAACCTCATTGAAGTCCATGGGACTACTGAAGTGAGTACAACAAGTAGGATTTTCCCAACGGTCTTCCTTTTCTCCAGGAAATTATCTCCTAAAGAGCTAAAGTCCCACATCAAAACTGGAAAGGTTTTGCATGTTGCCAGCTTTTCCTTTTCTTCCATTACTGTCTCCCTGCCTTCTTGGGCTTGATCAGTTGGTGTTGCTATTCTAGTCATTTGAATGAATGCTTCCTTCTACTATTGAAGTCATTGGCAAAGCTCCCGTTGACTTAGTTCAGAGCAGGATCCAGAGAAATAATGCTGACTCCTGAACCCTTGCTGAACAAACGGGAGTTGCAGATATTCAAGATGTATTAGAATTTGGCTCTCAATTATAAACCATTTGACTATCTTTTTAGATGGTTTGCAAAGTGCCATATGTACTCACAGTGCTCTATAAATGAATAAATAATAATAACTGACTGTCAGACAAAACAAAATTGAAATAGGAGAAAGAAGAGTAGCCCAGTTTCATTCACCATGGTGGACAGTGACTGTAAATACATACTGGAGGAAACTAAAAGAATGTTTTTTTTAAAGACACATGTTGTGTTTGTCTGGGTTTGTGTGTGTGTGTGTGTGTGAAGTAGAATTTGATCACCCTCTCCCACATTAAATAGCTATCTGCCAGGTTATGGACCAGGCTGTAGATTTTTGTGTCTGTCTTAAACAAAAGCCACTTTGAATTCATTTAGATTTGTTCTCCCATTAATTTCAATGGCAGCAAAACCAGATTTTAAAAAAAAACACAAAAGTTTTACGGCATTATAAACATAAAGGTTTATTGAACATAAAATACTTCCAGTATATACGTATATACATTCTCATGAATTATTTATAAGATGCAGGATTATGCAGAGCTCCAAAAGTAAAATCCCCATTTTTCCATGACCAAACACCAGCATATGGGTAGAATTTATTTGAGTATGAAGGCACGTATCGAAATCAGAAACAGCAACAGAAATTCTCCTTGGGTGGACTATTTATTGTCTGTATACATGCAGTTGCTCAAGTGTGGAGTTTAGGCAATAATTGATTCATAACCATTCCAGAGTCTATGCAGCAACTGGCTCAAGGCAAAAGTCTGGGGAAAGCCAGGCACAAAGAAAACGTTTCACCAGCATTAGCAAGCTAAGGAATTCTACAATGGATTCTGAGGAACTTGAGGTGAGCCAAAATATTTACACACGGGTGCCTGTAGTTAGGCAGCTAAATAAGGGGCTTGATTTCTCATGGGAGCTTTAGTGATAGCGGTGGTCCTCAGCTCCTAACAATCAGGCCACTTTAAATACGTATTCAGCTGCCTAATGATACATATTCAAATGTGTGAACGTTTTGGCCCTGGAGTATAATGTCCACAAAATAATATATAATCGTGGTGAAGTAGGATGATTGTGAATCTGTACGATAGAAAAAAGTTAATATTTTGAATGATATTAGTGAATTGGGTGGCTGAGTACGCATTAATATACCCTACTTCTTAGTCTGTATCCTCCAAAACAGTGACTCTGAAAAGAACTTTCGGGTCATGGTAGATAACCATTTGAACATACCCTCCCACTGTGAATTTTATAGCTCAGAGGGCAGATGCAATCCTTGGATGCATAAGTCAGGGAATATCAAGTGGGAGTAGCAAGATGCTGCCAATGAAACCATTACTGGAATACTGTGTCCAGGTCTGGGATCCATGCTTTAAAAAGGATGTTGAAAAATTGGAACAGATCAGAAAGGAAACACTGGAATGATTTTCTGCCCTTTAGTGAGAGACTAAAGAAACTCAATCCGTTTAAGAGGTCAAAAGTTGACTTGATCATAGTCTACAAGTACCTGCATGGAGAAGAGATTCCTGATAGTAAACAGCTCTTAAGTTTAGCAGAAAAAGACATCATGAGATCCAGTGGTTGGAAGCTGAAGCTAGATAAATTCAGGCTAGCAATAAACCACCACTGTCAATGGTGAGGGCAGTTAACCACTGGAATTACATACTTAGAGGGGTGGTGGATTCCTCCATCCCTTGCAGTCTTTCAATCAAGACTGGATGTCTTTCTAAAAGCTATACTATAGCTCACACTGAAGCTGTGGGCTTAATGCAGAAATTATTGGGTAAGTTTCTTTGGCCTGTGTTATGCAGGAGATCAGCCTAGATGATCACAGTGGTCCCCTCTGACCTTAAAATCTAAGAATCTATGAATATTTCTTATTATATTGGAGCTTTCCTTCCTGTTTAAAGACCAGCTTTCTTCTAAATGTTTTTGCTCTTTCCCAACAAACAATACTTTCTGTTTGGAGGTGTTGAAGTCTGTTGTTGGAGAAGATGTCACTTCTCTCTTCTTCTGATTCTTTCCAGAAATATGAAGTTTTCTTTCTTTGAGATGTTTCATTTGAAAAAGTCCCAACAGACTCCAAAATCCAAACAGGAGCAGGCAAGGACTTTCCAGAACTCTGAAATACATACGGCTTAAGGCAAAAGATACACTGATGATTCAGCTGAAGGATTTAGGCTAAAAGGACAGGGGTGAAGATAAGAAAATGACAGCCTTCTAAAATAGAGTGTTTTACTTTTTCTCATTAAAGGCCTGATCCTTTGATGGAGGGTTGAGCGCACTTAGCACCTTCCAAGAGGCGCTCAGTACATCAAAAGATCAGGGCTAAAGAAGCCTGGGAATCTTTTAAGCAGTGAGTAAATGGCTCATAAACATTCCCACATGTAGTAACCTCTGCCCTATTTTCTATATATTTCCTTCCCTTTCTCCCCCCTCTGTTTTATAATGATTTCAAGTACTTCCTTTTAAAGCTCTGTGTGGTACTGACAGTTTATAGAATAGGGACTCTGCTCTTCCCATACTGGTACTTATGCACCATATATCTTTGTACTTCATGTAGTTTAAATGACAAAGTGGTGGACTGTGTCTCATTATAATACAATGGTCTTTATTCTGTTTGCCTTTCTAGAATTTGGTGAATGTGTTGAGAAAACTTGCCCATTACGTGATGCAGGGAGTGTCGATTGAAATGTTACAACAGAGGCAATGGCCATATTCAAAGGATAATTCCAGCCCCAAAACAAATTTAGGTATCTAAAGCTAAGGACCCTATCTAGGTACTCTTTCTGTGTTGAGTAGTATCTAACTTTTTCTACTACATAGTGATTTTAGGATGCAGATGTTTAATGACCATGCTGGTACTTTTATAGTGCCTCTCATCTGAGTAATTTAAAAATACTAAGGACATCATTTTCAAACATGGAGGCCTGAATTCGGGCACCTCAATCTGTGTTTGGTCACATATGTTGTGTCCTGATTCCAGAAGACCTGAACACCAACGACCCCTATTGCCTATCTGCAGCCCTTCAACCCCCAAGTTTCAAGTTAGACATCTTAGGTTTTAGCCACATAATTAGTATCCTGGAGTAAAATTTTCAAATGTACCTATGTGATTTAAGAGCCTAAATCCCATTTTCAAAAGTGATTCAAGCACTTAGTAGCTCAAGTACCATTAAAGTCAATGGGACTTAGCTGTCTAATCCCTAACTCACTTTTGAAAATGGGATGTAGGCTCCTAAGTCAATTAGGGACTCTTGAAAATATTACTCCTGATTTCCTAAGGTGCTTGAGTGCCTGCACCTCCCAGTGATTCAATGGGAGTTTTGGTTGCTTAGCCCCTTTCACAATCTTGGGTCCTATATAGGTTCTTAAAAAATGGATTTAGGTGCTTGGCTTGATCATCCCTGTTTGAAAGATTTAGGCCAAAATTAAGGCCTCACCCTCATCATTACTAAACTGGAAGGGAAAGTGAACAGATGGACATATGGGATACTGTACTAGTATGTGTATGTGAAAGTAACAAATGAAAAGAAATATACAGTTACTTCCCTCAGCAACTGTCTCAGGGTAAAAGTCCAGGAAAGGCCTGTCACACAGAAAATATTTAATTCCCTGTGGCAAGTTAAGGGCCCTGTTTTGGCACCCTTATTCCTGCTCAGTAGGGCCACACTTAATGAAAATTTGAGGTTGATGGGACTACTCAACAAGTAAGATAATATTCAATGTGGTAAGGGTGGCAGAATCTGTCCTAAGGAAGTAGCGCAAAGGGCTTTGGGGAACCTGATATGAAGCATGGCAACCAAAAGAGAATGTGTTCATGCATCAGTTGGCTGTGAATCTGTATGAGAAATGGAAAAAAAATAATGTTCTGAAGGATGAAAGGAGTGAACTGATAAAAGCATCTGATAAAATCATCTATGTACTGTTAATAATAATAATAATAATATAATAAATAATACTGTACTTATCAATCTGACATCCCCTGCAACACTTAAATGCCTGCCAACCAAAATCAAAAAGGAGATTACTAACAATCTTTTCAAAAGCTGAACTTACCTCAAGCAGAATTTTAACCTGGAAAAGATGTCAGAGGCTCCATGAAGTTCACTAGAGACTTGGTTATTGTTATTGATTTTTACATGGAAGGCACTCAGATACCACAGTGATAGGAGGCAGCATAAAATCCTAAACTAGCTAAATATTTGTTTCAGTTTGTGACAATTGGACACATTTCACACTCTTCTCTTCACTTTACCCTACTCTAATAGTCTAAAAAATCTCAAATGATTGTTTTCAAATTTGCACTTATGCCCTAAAATGGCGATGATAATACTTTCCCACCTCACAAGGATGTTGTGAGGATTAATTTGTTAACATTTGTACAGCTCTTTTAAAAACTATTGTTCTTATATTCCACAAATCTACAGGACAATTAAAGGAGAAGTCTGAATTTTCCCTATAAGCCTGTGGTTCAGTTATCTTCAGAAAAACAGCATTGTTGCTGTATTAAGTCCTGAGGTAAAAGAGAGCTGCATCTTAGTCATCTCTAGCATGTTTTGGATTCTTCAAAAGACTGGTTGGTAGTTTTGAGTTTTTTTCCCATTCTCAGGAGTGCCGATAGACATGAAGCTATAGTTCCTTTCAGAGAGCAGTGAAAGACTAGAACTGACAGAGAGATCCCTACCAAGGGGCTCTATTGGAAGGCCCCTTTTAAGTAAAAATAATAAATTAGTAACAAATAATAAAGGAAACAGATGTGGAGATTGTATGATGAGCAAAATGACAAATCAAGCAGTAGCAGTTAAAATTGAGTTACGGAGATTTGGAGCATGATTTTTAAAGGAATATCAACTTGTTCCATTTTGTGCCCCCAAAGTCATGGGCATAGATAATCACTAGTGCAGAGGAGGTAATGTACCAGTAGAGGTCTGTCTACCATAGCTACTTTCGTTTCATTTTCACCTACTTATTTATGGGGACAAGAGAGAAAAGCACGTTTTTAAAATAATGCCTTTGGTGAGTAGTGCCTGTAAGAAAATTAGACATGTCCCAGCCACATCTTCAAAATCATAGTGTGTTTCCTGCATGTGCGGTGAAATAGGGAGACAGAGAGACGCTGAGTCAGACAGATCATAAAATTCCAACACAATTAAGAAAGAATAGGAGTGGCACAGCACAGAAGAAAGCAAACTGAACTGAGTGTATAGAAATGGGGCAATATCAGGTTATCATGTTGTAGTTAAGCCAGCTGCAGCTGCTGCCAACAAAACCAAACCTAGCTTGCGCCTTGGCTGGAAACTTAAATATCAACACCCTTTAATTATGCATAAAAAGATACACAAAGCAAGCAGCTTTTAAAGTACTGTTATTAATTGCACCAAATGTTAGTGAAAGATTAAATTATTCATAGTTATAGTTCTCAGGGGTTTTTTGATTAAGGAAAATAAAGAGAATTTGATGTGAATATCTCATTTCATATAGCCTTCACAGTTGCCTAATCCAAGAAACATGGATATATTTTATGTGCCAGATCTGTGGAAAATGCATGTAACTGCTAGTTTCTTAGCAACCTTCTGGGATATGCCTGCATCTATTCCCATAAACACTGCATATCAAAAATCATCTCCAGTGGGTTTCCAGGGATCAGTGGATTTTGCTAGACTAAGAATACCTTTCATGTGCAAAGCAACAGTAAATCACTTCATTTACTTAGAGGGTCAATACTTTTTGTGTGTGTGTGTCAGCAGGAAAAAAATATGTAAACACATTTCACTGAGATCTTTCTATACAAATTAAAAGGCCATAAGACATTGGTATTGGCCATATATATATATATATATATATATATATATTTAACAACGGGAAAAATAATGTTCAGTCATAAGCACAGGGCATCCTGTGTCTGACCTATTCTTTCACACATTCTTTTTATGTGCCAAAAATGGTAATTAAAATTAGCACAGATTTCATGAAAGGAAGAGTCTACAACAGCCCAGTTAATCATAGCAGTCATGTGAAGCTTTATCTTCTCTCAGAAAGGGAGATGTCCTCTTTTTAACGGTCACTACTCACTATTGTGTGTGTACCTTGATTCATTGTTGATTTAATTTATAGATTATTTGAATCATATCAAACAGAGAAACAGCTTATTGTATTACCTACGGTAATAGACAATGGATGAAAATCTTCACTTCTGAGTAGCCTTTACTGAGTTAAGTAGAAATTAATTGGGGAGTAAGGGCTACTTGTTTGAGTAAAGGTCTCCAGAATTGGGATTATGATTAAAATTATCAATAGAACTGTTGCTCTCAGAGATGGCATCAGTGGATATGTAGTGTAATGTGTTTGAGGTAACAACCCCACTATATGGCTAACTGGAAGGGTACCAATGGAATCTAGTGAAAGTCAACTCAATACCGGTGTCATAGCCAGTGCAGCTAACCAAGTACACTATGAATCTATGAAAACTAAGCATCCCCTCTTGACATCCATGGCCTGTAGATCAAATCTGATGTTTAACTGAGTCCCGTATTTATTCCTGATCAATTGTGTCCCTATTCTGAGGGTAAGCTTATACTGCTTTCTGATATATACTGTACAATTATAGAGCTAGTTCCTTATTTGGTATTGATTGCAGTCAGTGGAGTGATGCCAATTTACACCAGCTGAGGATCTGGCCCATCAATGATAATAAACAGAGGGTGAAATCCTGGTCCTATTGAAGTCAATGAAGTTTTACCATTGACTTCAATGGAGTCAGGTCTTCACACAATATTTTTTTAAAAACGGGCAGGGGGAAATATGTCTATGTCCTATCCTATGTTACAAGCTAATGACAGGTGAGTCACTCAGATTATCTACCTGAACGGGCACAGAAAGAATTTATCACAAAAGAATGTGGAAAGTCTTTGTAAAAAGTCATGTTTATTTACAGTAATTTGGTAGATAAGAAAGAAAGGAAGCTTTTATCAATCTAAGGAAGACAGTCCTATCAATCATCCCCTTCTTGTTTAAAGCACATCTTCCTATTTGAAAATCTCTGCCCCCAGGTTCTATGAATTTTGAAGAACCTGGATGATACTCAACAACAAGCAGAAGGAAAGGCAAACAAGGATTTTAGAAAAGAGTCAGAGATAGAAGGAAAAGGGGTTGAACTTAGTCAGATGATACAATGATTACAGTCTATGAGTATATACATGGGGAACAAATATTTAAAAAATGAGCTCTTCAATCTAGAAAGGTTAAACACAATCCAATAGCCGGAAGTTGAAGCTAGACAAATTCAGAATGGAAAGAGTGAATAAATTTTGAATGTGTGAGTAATTAGCCATTGGAACAATTTACCAAGAGTAGTGGTGGATTTTCCATCACTGACAATTTTTAAATCAAGACTGGATGTTTTTCTAAAAGATCTGCTCTAGGAATTATTTTGGGAAAGTTCTATGCCTGTGTTATACAGTAGATCAGACTAGATGATCACAGTGTTCCCTTTTAGCTTCGGAATCGATGAATCTATGAGTTGTCCTTTCACACAGTTGGATAATCAAAATATAATTGTATTCTTGCCCTACTCTCTTGCAAAGCAACTAGCATGACTAAAATCTGGTAAATCAGATCATCAATGACTTACCTTTTATTTTTGTATTTGAACCTACCGTCTAATTATGAAATTAACTATGAAACAGATTTTTATTCAGAGAAATATACTGATGTAAGATCAATTGAGAATAAATGTAAAACTAAATAATTTTAGAAATCTATATGAAATACATCAGATGGTTTTAAATGTTAAATCCCTTATCATAACAAATAGTATATAACATAACCCAAAAGGTATTGCTAACTATAGTCAGAGTGTCATACAGTAGATTTTTAATTATTTTTTGTTACTTGTAGTGCCAATGATGTGCTAGATGCTATACACAAATAAAGAAAAGCATAGCTGCAGCTCCAAAGGGCTAATCTCACCAAAAGCAACGAAGCTGCAAGTACTACAAAGAGCTAAGTCCAAGCACCAAAGCGCATATTTGAGCTATTCTACAGTTTGTTGGTGTTTGGATCCATGGTTTGGGTTCAACTCATACTAGCAGTAGGGGTCTGACGAAGTTTGTATCTGGATCTCAGTCTAAACATCATCAGAGTTCAGAGGTTTTGGGACCATCTCTAGTATTAATTATTCAGAGTGTAATATTTGCTTGTTTATTTTATGGCAGAGTATTCGTTTGATTTGTCAACATTTTAACAGATTCCCAATGTTGCATTTTGATTTTGTTATAGTAGGTTTTTCTGGTGCAGCTCTGTTTCCTTAGGGCTCAATTGTTCAATTCAGGCACTCTACATAGTAAGGTTTGTTACAGAGCCAACCATTCCAGCCATTGAGGAAGTGCAGCTTACTTACAGCCCTTACTCTGTACATCTTGCATTGTGGTTTGGTATGGAGGAGGAGGAAGCGGCTACACCAATTCCCCTTCCTGAACACTTTGTGGTACTGTGCACCTTCAGGGACTAGAAAAGGAGTAGCTAAGGAAGACTGCAACTGATCCTCACTAGGTCATGTAGTAATAACAACATTAATACTTAGCTCTTTCATCTTTAGATCTCTAAGCACTTTCACCGTGGTGGTAGTGGTTTTTTTTAGGGTTGGATGGATTGCAAGTTACCTCTAGTGCTCAGTTCTTTCTCCTAAGCTACTATTGTAACTATATTGGTCTACCCATTATACAGCTGGGGAAACCAAGCTACAGGGAAGTTAAGTGGCTCATCCATGACTGGCCAGTGGCAGAGCCACAAACTGAACCCAGGCCTCCTCAGTCCTAGTCCAGGGCCATATCCACTCAACAACACTGCCTGCCATCTATAAGGAGTGAAGGCTCCTCGAGTCTTTATCCCGAACCCCACGGTACACCTGAGTAAGGGACAAGCACAATTTGCCAAAATAAAAAAAATTAAGGATACTTTGTATCTCCTAACAGGAACCAGGAAAAAAAAGAACCTGTGTAAAATGCACATTGGGATTTTAGCCCCTTCCCTTTCTTCCCTGCCGCCACAGAAAGGGCAATGGAATGTCCTAAGTTTGTACAGTGCCTAGCATATGGCATCCTGGTCCATGACTAGGACTTCTAGGTGCTACCACAATACAAACAATAGATAACAATAAGAAGTACATGTTTCCAACATTTGTTTATGTGGATTTACAGTCATTTTAAAATGTGAAGGGATCAGCAGGGGACTCCTCCCAAAAGGCAAATTCATGAAAGCCAACATTATATTAGTAGTGGTCGGATACCAAACATAGGAATCAGCCAGTGATCCATTCAGACAATCCCTAGGAAAAGCCTAGATACACATATATAATCAAAAAGATAAAAAATGTGGTATCTGATACTGACTGTGTGTGTTGTTTTGATTATAGAGCTACTCCTGACCATATTTTGGCATGTTTCACATTGTTGCAAGCAGACTGAAAAAACCCTGTTGCGGAGCTGCTATTTGCAGTCAAATCACTAAAAATCACTGCATCTGACGGTCATCTTGTGGTTTCATGGAACGGCAATTCCTAGGAAGTGGGTTTCAGTTAAGTGGAGACATCCTGGCTCATTCACACAGAATTCAACCACATTGTTGCAATGCTGCGCCAAGGGAATCAATATGTGATTGATTGCCCAGCATTGCCCTGAATGGGTGTAATCATTTGCTTCTTAAACTACCATCCGATGCTTTGGCAAATAGAAAAAGCATGCACTAGTGCCAAATCTGTAATTACTATACTAACAGCGACGACATATATGCCTGTTCTGCAAGATCCCATTTTGTTGCTTCTGTTGTTGGCTACAAACCATTCAGTACTTTAGATAATAGAAGCCTCATTCCTGCATCTGTCTCTCAGCAGGATAAGCTTTAACCTAGGCTTTGAGCGGGTTTTAATGAGAGATTCTTATAGTAAAGCAACAAAGGGGGAAAAATACACACAGAACATACACTCACTTTGTGTACGCTGCAGAAAAAGAACGATATGTACATTCTAAATGAGGATAATGTAGGCCCAGTGGGCTCAGAGCAGCTAGACTCTGCACATGCACGAAGCTCTTTGCAGGATTGTGTCTAATGAATGAGGGTTGATGCAAACTCTTGCTAAACTACTAATTGAAGATCACACCATATGATCCTCTAACAGTAATTGTTTCTAGATTTGCAATAAGGTATTGGATTTGGCCACTCAGTGTTATTCTATCCTACAGAGGTTCTTGAATCACCACAGTATCCGAGTACCTTCTCGAAGTACAATAGGTAGATCTGGGGTTTTCCCATCCTGCAAAACTTTCTGAGATTTTAAAAGTTTTCCTATTCTATTAACCTGACCTCAACCCAGGAACTTGAACCTGGGTCTCCCAAATGATTGCCCAGACTCTCAGGTGGTTAGTTTTTCTTTGGGGAGGCTCTCAGCTGAGTGCCTAGACCACCAGGCTATTAGCTACTCTGGGGTGGGTTGCTCTCTCTCTCTCTTTGATTTTGACAATAAATTCCAGCCTGGCCCTGAGAACCTATCCAATGAAAGTTTAGATGGACGTGGTAAGTTCCCCAAAAAGTTTTGGTTTCAATCAATCAGCATATTCTGACAAAAAACCATTGTGTGAAAAAATTGCTTACTAGCTCTAGCAATAAGTGATGTGACTAACTTTTGTCACTTGTGGTTTGTTCTCTCTCTCATCATCTCCCAAGAGAAAGAATGGTGTTTGCTTGTTTTGCTTTTTGTTTGTTTGTTTTTTTAAAATATATTAACGATCTCCATTCAGGACATCCACAAACAAGGAAACATACTTTTTTTTGGTAGGAAAGATACAGTTTTATTCGTTGAGAATTAAAAGAACTCATTAATTTATCAAATTTAATTCATTACACTACACTACATTCCTTGGATAGGTACTTGTTTGAGTACATGTACACACACATACAAAATGAATTAGATTAACTAAGACATTCATTCTCATATAAGAGAAGAGGAAGTGACCTGTGGCTGCGTGTGCCATTTGTGCGTCATTTAATATTACTTCTCTATTTTCTTAAGGTATTTCCTTGCCTGCTTTATTTTGTAAAAGAAACATATTTTTAAAATGACCAAGCAATGAATATATCTTTTATGAAAGATTTTTTTTCTTTTTGTGCAGCAGCAGCTGCCTGCCATGTTACTGTTTTTTGGTTTGGGGTATGAGCCAAAGATTTAGTGTGGGGAGTCATCTGGTTGGCATTTGAATGCTGGATGATGGGACTGGGCATGGTTACATTCATCAACACCAGGTGAGTTATAGTAACAGATTCCAATTCACTTGGAGTAGTTAATTCAATAAATTAATTATAATGGGGGGAAACAAAAAAACAACCCCCCAAATCCTCCATCAACTGATGGCAATTGCTTAATGAAATGGAAACTAAAAACATATTTAAAAATACCACTATGGTATGTCCTAAAAGGCTTACAAAAGTCATTCACTTAATTTATGTGCGGTAGTACTGTCTGCTGTTCTGTTTTTACATTATTAACTTGCTGAACTGAGTTTTTGGACACGTAACTTAGAATATTTCCAAAAGTTTTGTTATTTTTATGTGCTTTACTTCAGTTGGACAAACAATTGTTTTCTTAATAAAAAAGAAATTATGGGTGTGAAGAGCAATTTAATGCCACCAAAATCATATTAAATGCAGTGAAATTCAAAATGCTATTCTGCAACTCACTGTGGGCTATCTACATGCTTATAAATAATAAGCAATGGCCCAATTTTCAAAAGTGACCAGTGCTTTTGAGTGCCCACCTTGAAGGGGGCCTGATTTTCTTAACCTGTGTGAACACTGAGGCACCCACAAACATAAGTCACTTTTCAAAATGTGGCCCAAAGCTGCTTTTCTCTTCTGCAGCATCTAGTGTATGTGATCCACTGTTTCAAATATTTAAGTATATGAATTATTTCTCAGATTGGAAATGTCACTAGTAGAAAAGTTGCTGTGCAGTCATGTGATGTGAGACTGGCAGGCTGAGGGAGCCACACACAGCACAGTATATGTGGCTTTTACCTCACCTTCAGTAATTCAGGGTGGGTGGCAGCTTTCACTCTGAATTTCTTGCTGTTTGTTGTGTTACGTTAGTTTCTCACTATTGTGCAAAAGGTCTTCCCAACTCATATCTGTTGCATTTCTGTGTGAGCTTTCACTGACATCTGTGGGAGGTGAATTTGTCTAAGGAGGCACTTTGCAGGATTGGGTCCTAGCTTTAGGACTTAAATGTTACTGTCTATGAATGGTGACAATATGGCTGGGTGAATAATTAATTTTTTGGTTTGGTGGCCCCACCAAAAGATGCACATTGTTTTTAATTTGTTTCAGGTTGACTTCAGGGGGGCCCGGATTTCACCCCTAGTATCTGAAGGCTTTTGTACCTGGAGAATCCGAGAGGAAGTCAATGTGAAATAGCTAGAGTGTGAATTTAAAGTTCAATAGCGATTTCACACTAGTTAGTCCAGGCTTTTTCCTCATCTAGACAAGCCCTAAGCAGATATGGCACAAGCAGCCATAGGTCATTGCCTCTTCTCCTATATAAGACTAAATGTCTTAGCTAGCGTAATCCATTTTGTGTGTGTACGTGCACCCTAAGTAGTGGTTTGTGCTACCGTACTGCGAGATGGCAACTTCCACACTCATTTGCAGGTAAATAAATGTCGATGGTGTAGTTAGCACACTTATAGTGATGATACTCTGATCTATGTAGGTACTGTAGCATGTGGACATTAAGATTCATGCCATCTATCAGTCTATGCACTTTCCTAACTAAGAACTGTCAAATGTAATGACATTTTATGGAAAAAATACAAGTTTAGGCTTATATGTGCATTTGGTTCTTTTTAAAATAAATAAATAAATAAACTGTGGCACAGAGGTGAGTTAATGCTACATACAGTATCTGGGCAGAGTTATAACTGTTTTGACTTCTGCACTCTCTCAGTCTTGCTCTTTTCCTCGGGTTGTTGGCTCCTTACAGGAAAAGGTCAGAAAAATTCCCACAGTGATCATTACACCTTTATATATTTTCCATTGCAGATCTATTTGCCAGTATTCATACTTCCCTTTACTGGCCAATTTCTGAATATCATCATGGAACAAAGTCTGACAGTGTTTTAATCCAAATTTGTTTCAAGTGCCTTAGCTACATCCCACAGCCTCCATGTTTTGCCTTGAGTTAGAAAGTTATCTTCATAATTATAGGCAGGGCTGGTAACACTGCTTAATATTAATGTTATTCAGTACCCAGAGAGGGCTTGCTCCAGGGATGAATTGAGGGTTGTGTAGTGAATGAGGCTGTTGTCTGTAGGATCTTGGCTTCATTTGTTGCAGAAGTTAGAAGGTTTGCAGTGAATGAGGGGATGGCAGGAAGAGAAAAGATGGTCTTGTGATTAAGGCAGTGGAATGCTGCCCTGGAGATTTGGATTCTATCTGACTCTGCAACAGAGGTCCTAGACTAGTCAAGTCGCTTAAACCCAGCTTTTCAGAGGTGGTCACTAATTGTGTGTTCCCCATTTTCTGGGTCCCTGATTTGAAACTCTGGGTTCTGATTTGCAGAAATTCTGAGTACTCACAGCTGTAACTGAAATCAGTGAGAGCTGTGCTCTCCTCTGAGCACATAACATTCTATATATTGCTTAGAATTCTGAAAAATCAGGTCTTAGGCATCTCAAATTGGGCACCCAAAATTACTGGATACTTTTTATCTTGATCCCTCCTTCTTAGATAATTATCTGAAAAATGGGGATAATAATGCCCTCTCATATCACAGGGTATTATGAAAATAAATGTATTAATGTTTGTGAAGCAGTCCGATGCAATTGTGATGACAGCCATAGAAAAGCGCATGTGGAAATTAATAATTCTGTCTTCAGAGCAGAGTTTGAATAGTGTGAAGTAAGCAAGGCCTGGGGCCACACACAGAACAATGAGGAGAAAAGAAAATACTGAAGAGCTGCTCATTCAGTGAGCACTGATCAACCTGTGCACGGAATGGGGCAGGGTCCTGAGGAAAAAATAGCATGTATCATAATGCATATACACAAGGGGAGAAAATTAAGGTTATACAGGCAATCTTAATTCTGGCATTTCTTAACTTTTGCGTGCTTGACTTTACGAACTTAATGTTCTTTTAACGTGTGTATGTGTGTGTGTGTAATGGATATGTAGGTCCCCATTACCACACCTAAGGCCTCTTGTCTCCATTTGCTCCATCTGCAGAACTCCCATCACTGTCAATGAGAATTATAGCCATGGGCCCAGGAGAAAATATGTCTCTTGAACATTTGGTTAAAAATAATGTAAAAAGGAATGAAATCATACTAAGATTCTGCATTTTTAGTATGGTAAAAGCAGATTTTAGGAACACCCGCAGGAGCCCAAGAACAGTATCATTAGACATTTGATGTGAGCCATTATATTTATTTTATTATTAATAATCATAGGAATTACTGTAGCGCCTAGAGCCCCAACCAAGACCTTGTCCCCACTGAGTTAGGCATTGTACAGCCATGCAGTAAGGGATAATCCACACCCTAAAGAACCTGAACTCTAAATAACTCATTCTCTGGGCCAAATTGTCACAGGTTCTCATGTGCATGCATAGAGGCAAAAGTTCATGCACCTATCAGAACTGCAGACCCTGAACTTGGAGCACAATGGCAGAACTATGTCAATGTGCACCGAGGGGTATGGCGTTGTAAAATGAGCAGGGAGGAACAGGAAGGTGGTGTGGCTATAGCCCTAGCTCCTTCACCCTGGACCACAGAAAGTGCTCACTGTATTGTGGGGAATAGGCTATATAAAAAGAATAGTACCACCTGCATAATTCTTCTGATGCACACTGAGCCATTCAGTGGGCCTGTCTGGTGTCTAACGGTACCATTGTTGGGTGAGCTCTTGAAGTATTCAACTCATTGCAAAATCTGCAGACTGAAGCTGCCCCACATTGTCTTATCTTGTGTATGTTCCTTTGTTTTTTGTATTAAGCAGCTTTCCCAAAAGATCCTATCTGGTGTTCATGAAACTTTAACTGTAAGGCATTTATTTATACCTAAATGCTTTTCACAAAATGCCATTTTTTGTTTCTGCAACTCTAAATTATATTCAGCAGTATCCAAACTAAATTTATACACACACATTTAAAGAAGGAGCCCTAGACATAATGCATTTTGAAGCATGTGAAATATATTAGTAATGGTACTTAAAGTAAGAAAAGAAAAATGATTTTGGCTTGCATTAGTTCCATCTTTGCAGTATGTAGATAAGTCCCATACCTTTGACAGCATAACTACATTAGGTTTGCCTCAAAGCTAATAGTCAGACAGCCCAGTGTGCAACAGCCATAACTGGTACTTTCCAAATAGGTGCTGTTTTAGCAGTAGCGTGTGATGCTATATAGTACATCAGTGCACATAGCTCATAATAGACCACATGAAATCTTCCTGGTGTATGCACAACGTGCTTCAGGTAGCATGTGACCAGGATTCATCACCGAAATTGGTCCTCTGGTTGGATCCTTAGCTTCCCTGGCCTGGGCCAGCTACTGATGGGGAGTGGGATGTGAATGCTGATCCATGCCCTCCACCATATGAATTAAGGGCGGGGGTACAGTGTGCTGAACACCACGCCGTACTGGGATTGTGACACCTGAGCAATGTGTACAGCTACAATCAGCAGCGTTCATAAAGGTAAGGGAATGATGTTTGCCGCCTCCCCACCCTACACACAAGACTTGCTAAGCATCAGGCACACAGTGTTCATTACTTTCTTGACACACATTCTGTCTGTATTATGGAAACAGCCCAAAACAGAATACAATCCAAAGCCAGCTGAGAAAATGTTAAGAAAACAAAGAACTCCCAGAGTGTCATAACAATAATGTTAATGAGAAAGGATGTGGTAACTTCTCAAACAGAAGACTATTGTTAAATGCAAACCAGCTGGTAATCAGGTATAGGGAGTAGCAGACTACTTTGTTTAGCTAAAAATAACCAGACAGGGTTTTTTCCAACTAGAATAAAATAATGCGGCAGCATGGATTGAAAAACGAAATGTTGTACTGATGAGAAGATGATACTTTTCCAGGCACTGCTGTGCAGGGAGTCAGGTCAGAATGCCATTGCAACAATGCCATTTGCCAGAAGCATTCTTCTGCCTGTGCAGAACCCAGCCAAGCAGAATGTCTCTCAGGACACTAAGAGGAGCATGCTCAGCGGTGGTTCCTACTCATTCTATTCGAAACTGTGGTTTGTGCTGCCCTTGCACTGTCTGCATCCTATCAATCACTTGGGAAGAGGAATGGGTGTAGTGTAAGTATAGCAGCGTGAGGGTGGTGCAGTGAATTGGGTGCTAGCCTGGGACTTGGGAGACCCTTCTCCACTGTTGATGTCCCCATGTGCTCAGATACTATGGTAATGGGGGCCATGTACATACCTTAGACACATGTCAGAAAATACAATTTTACTTAGCAAAAGGCAATATAATTCTCAGGGTAAGTACTTGCCTCTTGAGAAAATGTAAAGCAATAAAAACTGTCATCACAAATATAAGATCCAGATTGCACTCGTATGTCAGGAGGATATTAAACATCAGTTACTAAAGTTAGACATTTTAAAATCAGCAGGTCCAAATAATTTGCATCTAAGAGGTTTAAAAGAGCTGGCTGAGGAGCTTGCTAGACTGTAAACAATTATTTTCAATAAGTCTTGGAATACTGTGTCCAGTTCAGGTGTCCACAATTCAAGAAGGATGTTGATAAATTGGAGAGGATTCAGAGAAGAACTACAAGAATGATTAAAGGATTAGAAAGCATGCCTTACAGTGATAGACTCCAGGGGTTCAACCTATTTACCTTAACAAAGGGAAGGTACAGGGGTGAACTGATCACAGTTTATAAGTACTTACACGGGGAACAAGTATTTGATAATGGGCTCTTCAATTTAACGGAGAACATTATAGCATGATCCAAAGGCAGGAAGTTGAAGTTAGATAAATTCAGAGTGGAAATAAGGCATACATTTTTAACAGTGATGGTAATAAAACATTGGAACAATTTACTAAGTGGATTTACTAAGTCATGGTGGATTCTCCATCACTAACAAAGATTGGATTTTTTTTTCTAAAAGATCTGCTCTAGGAATTATTTTGGGAAAATTCTGTGGTCTGTATTATACAAAAGGTCAGATTAGATGATTGCAGTGGTCCCTTCTGGTCTTGGAATCTATGAATCTTATGAGCCAGATTGAGGCAGACCTTGTGTGGATGCTTACACAGAGAGAGAAGGGCTCTCACACCTGAGTAGAACTAGTCAAGATCCATCCCACACTCTTCAAGATTTCTGCCTGTGTAGAGGAGAATATTTTAAAAAACCCACTGAAGCCCATTTTGTTACTGTCTCAAAAAGAAGAAGTTGGATCCCAACACATTTAATCAATAAAAGATCATATGCAGTCAACAGGATGATTTTTTATTGCTCTACAGCATCTCTGGGGAAAGTATTTACCTTGAGAACTGTTTTGCCAGATGTTGAATAGTGCATGCACTTACTTTGGTAGTGTCCATGCCATGCTATTGCTTCATTTGCATCTATCCACTAAATGGTTTAATTAATTTTGCATTGTGCTTACTGACTAGTTTTAATTAGCAGTTAAATCAGTTCAGTTAACAAAAAAATGTAGGTATTTACTTGAATGCAAATCACAGTGGGTTCTCAGGGCTCAATTCAAAAAACAGTTCCATGCCATTGATACTGGATTTCTGCAGGCTTTATTGAAAAAAGTGCATTTCACACTTTTTTCCTGTCAATAAAGTGTAGGCCTTTATGATTCATTAACTGGCTCATCCCTCTCTTTTTTTTTTTTTTTGGCTCATTCATTCTATACTTTGGGAAGCCAACAACAAGGAGTGTAAGGGAGACAAAATAGGGGCCTCCCCTGCTGTGCTTCACTGAAAACAGTGTGTGCACCCTATACACAAAGAAAAGGGGAAATGATGCTGCTGCGTTACTGTGTGCCATGGTGTCTCCCTCTAGCGGTTGATCCCAATAAGCCTGTGCTGGTTACTTTCAGCTAAATGAGATTTCCTGTAGATGGGGCATGAGCTTGCATTTCTGGTGCTGAAGTTCTTGAGCCCCTTCTACATTCCAGCTGTGACCAGACACTGGAAAACAAAGCCACAGTAGCATCTCACGTCTGTGAAAAAGATTTAAAACTGCTCGTTATCTGCATATAGACCAGTCATCTCTCCATCTCCCTCATTGGCCCCATGTTCTGTTAGGGGTGCTGGGATGATTTGTATAGTGGGGGTGCTGAGAGCCATTGACCCAAACTGTAAACCTGATATATAATAGAAACCACTTCAAGCCAGGGGGTGCGGCAGCACACCTAGTTCTAGCACTTATGTGTACTGTGGACAAGAGGGGGTCACAGAACATTACTGTGTGAAACCCCACATAAAACAACTTTGGGATAGGTGCCCAATACCATCTCCTGGGCCCTCTCTGAGAGAGAAGTGTACAACTAATCAACAGCAACTCTATTTTATCCCAGCCAATCGACAAGTCAGAGAAATCTCATGATCATTGGCATCAAAGGCTGTTGTTTCCGATTTTAAAGAATGAGCTTGACACCAGACTTGTATCTGTCATTATGTGGGGATCATCACCAGTGGGACTGATGTAGTCTTCATGACAAAGCCAGACAGAAAGCCAGACTGAAGCACATCAAGAAAATCTGCCCTGAGATTCCAGAAGGTACCACAATTACCTTACTCTACTTTTCTCAGTAACCTTATCCAAAAAGGGAAGATCAGAGACAAGATGATAATTGGTGAGATCGCCAAGAAATGACTTCACGAACCTGGGTCTAATAACTACTCATTTAAAAGAAACTGGCACCTTGCCCTCCCATAGGGCGGTGTCATTCAGCCAGTAACTACAGATCAAAGTCAACCAGCGTAATTAATTGCGGAGTTAAGTTGGTAATCAGTTTGGAAAACAAAAATCTCAGTCCTTGGAGACTAAACAAATATTAGCTGGAATGCACATTCTCTGTAGTTTTATTCTCAAATTAAATTTAATTTCATAAATGTAATTTCATAAACTATTCATCAGCTGTCTCATTTAGGGCTGCTCTGCCAAGCACATGTGACAAAGACCTCTTCCCAAGCCTTAGAAGTGAAATAATTACTTGCATTGTTACTGCCTGTGCTCTGTACATCCTGTGCGTATATACAGCTCGAGCCTGTTCTCATGGATGGGAGCTCATTCACTGACTTAAATACAAGCAGGATCAGAGCATTATTGAGGATTCCAACCTCCAGAGCCATCATTCTGGCATTTTATTTAGGATTAAACTCACTAAAATAACAAAGAAAAAGATGAAGTAACTTCAGTAGGAAATCCATTTTCTGAAAGTCTGAAAAACATATCAGTCATCACACTGGTCTCGTGATGTAAAAGGGATTTTGACACTTAAGACTCCCATCTGGATCAAGCATTATATCAGCCACTGACTCCCCTTCCGATGCGTTCCCACTTCTTTAGCTACTTTATCTCTAACGTTGTAGTGTTTTGTATGCATTAGAGACAGGCTTTGCGGAAATAACCTAAGACATTAATCAACAGGTGTCATAAAGCATCAGTGCCTACATAACACAGAGTTCAATGCTATCACACTCTCCTTCGTACTGGTCTGTGATGGAAGCAGCTCAGGATTGTTAAGTCATTAAGATAAATCATGCTTCATCTACAAATTAAAATCTAAAAGTTAATGGGCCTAATTCTGCTCTCAGTTGATTTTAATGAAGTTACTTGGATGTAAAAGAGGAAACGTGGTCCATTAACTCCTAGTTTTTTATTTAAGGCATTATGTGGGCACTTAAATGTAAGAGCTGGCCTTTTATCTATTAAAAATAACAAATAGAAAGAATGTCAGTTTTTTAAAAGCAGACCTCAAGTGGGAGCTTGCAAAGGGCTGTGTGCTGTGTAGCAGAGGTCAGAGCAAGAAGCTAACTGTAACCCGGCTAAGAGTAGAAATGGATCACCTGTTGCTTGGATATTTTGGTGTTACAATGCTAGCTTGTCTTCTTCTAGGCTGTATCACATGAGGGCACTGCATAGCATCATTTACAATGATGCAGGAAGTTGGCGGGGGGAAGGCTCAATCAACTTCCAAAGCTAGCAGAGTTTTAATAGGCCAGCCTTTCATTAAGTGAATTCCTAAATGTTGACCAAATTCTTTCAGATCTAGGCAGCTAATGGCTCAGGATGCATGTGATGCACTTGTCATTACACAGACACTGATAAAAATCCTTGAAGCTGCTTTTTCCCAGAAAGTTCACATGCGGGGGGGAGTGGAGGGAGAAGAAATTTCTCTTCAGTGGTTTCTTTCATGTCACAAGAAGGAGGGTCATGTGTTTTAGTTTAACTGATACATTCCAATAAAATGATTTTCAAAGGGACAGGACAAATAATGGGCATTTTACATATGGTGGCTGTGCATGTCAGATGGAGCTAATTTTCTCATACACAATATATTTGTTATTCCACAAGCTGGTTATGATTCATTTAAGGTCTCTTTTTAAAATTTAATTTTATCTAATCAACTAATAAAATGGCCCAGTGAAGCCTTTATGGTCGATATAATTTGGTGAATGATTTAGTTGACATTTCTTTTAGGATATTAAAGATATGTCATTACTCTCACAGTCTTTAAGCACTAACCTCCCTCCCACCCCAAAAATCCTCCTGTCTGCGCAACTTATTTTTATATTAATTAGTATACATATAATTATTAGCAAATGATTCCCTATAATGAATGTATTTTTGCTTCCAAGATAAGTATATACTGCCACTGAAGTACTCCATTAGCACCCCATTCCTTATCACTGATAATTGTATAGGCTGATAGACATGTCTTTCCTTCAGAGAAAAAAGAAAAAGAAAAGGAGTACTTGTGGCACCTTAGAGACTAACCAGTTTATTTGAGCATGAGCTTTCGTGAGCTACAGCTCACTTCATCGGATGCATTCAGTGGAAATGCATGCATCCGATGAAGTGAGCTGTAGCTCACGAAAGCTCATGCTCAAATAAACTGGTTAGTCTCTAAGGTGCCACAAGTACTCCTTTTCTTTTTCTTTTTACGAATACAGACTAACACGGCTGTTACTCTGAAACCTTTCCTTCAGAGAAGATCTTAAACTGAAGTCCTCTTTGCTATATAGTCAACAGAGATTTCATTAGTGTCCTGACACTTCGCCTTTCAAGTTAGCGTGTTTATCACCTTCCTGGTCTTCTGAAAGGTGATACAGCATCTCTGCCTATGAACATTTGACAAAATGACAAATGAAACATCCAGACAGCCTTCTTGTAACATATCAAAATAGTTTTGTGCTGTAATGCTTAATTATCAACCTGAGTTGAGAAGCTTAAAAGAGCAGCACTGTGTGGAAGTAGCTTCTTGCCTTCACAGGAAACAGTATGCAATTAGCCAGGGTCAAAATGCCCAGGATCAGCATTGCTTAAGGCTAGAAAAACAGCTAGGGCTATGGCAGTGTCACAGTCTGCAGCCCAGTTGTCTCCCTATAGCAGGATGCCTTTGACTTAAGTTCCTAATTAAACAACCAGGCATGTCCAAGTCTGGCTTTCTTGTGTACAACTTATTTTCCACTCAAAGGCTTACAGTGTATGGAAGTATATTTCCCAGAGATCGGGATTAAAGTACAAAATACATAAGCGCCATTATTTAAAATGGTGGATGTTTTTGAATAATTAACATTACAATAATATATCTAAAAATGGTCCCCTAAAAAAAATTCTCCAAGCAGCCAGCATTTTAGATTCATCATCAGCTGTTTGAATTACTAGTAAATTGCTCAAATGAAAATAAAGTGTAGGTGACTATGGGCCAGATTCTCTCCTCTGTTGTGCTCCTGACAAGCTCATTAAAGTCAATTCAGTTACCATCATTTTCTGTAAGGAAGTGCAGGAATTAATTAAATAAATACTTAATTATATTCCCTGCAATCATCTGCCTTTCCATATGTGCCTAATTTGTAGCTTCCCACCTTTTGATGCTGTTCTGGTGAATTGTTGGTGTTTGTTGTTCAAGCTGTGTTGGTTAGTTATGTCTGAGCAGATAAATCACATAATTTGTCCCTCCCTGCCCCCTGTTCTCAGCACACCTTCCATGACTCCCTTTTTCTGTCTGGCTAAATTTATAGGGTCCTCTATATGTGCCTTTATTTCCATCTTGACGATGTCTTGTGCCCACCCACCCCTCTTAGGATCCATCCTTCCACTTCTCCCAAAGGAATTCCTCTCCATTCCAAGATCAGCAGGCATGGCTCTTTGTTGCCCCTTTGTGTGCTCCCCAGTCCATATCCCTCCTGGTCTGTTGCCTCCATGCTCACCTCCACTATGACCCAACCAGATTTCCACTGGTTTTCTACTTTGCCCCTCCACTAAATTCAGAATGAGGAAGCAATGAGTTTATATTTATCAATATTTATACTCTAAGAGTTGCTGTTTATACATTTAACACCTCCTCTTTATATCCTCATAAACATTCCCTGATCCACTAACCCTCCCAGAAATATTTAAAACCATTTCATTTCAGCATATCTTACAATGCAAATACATTTGGCGTTTCTAGTCCAAGACATTTTGGCAATAAGATGAGCCAAAAAAGAAGAGAGAGAATAATTACAAAGAAGTGAACCACAGCTAAATTTTCAAAATGCCATAACTTTAAAACTCATTGACTATTAGCAAACTTCGCAGACAACCTCTATCCTCAGATCAGATGTGGCATGCAAAATTTGAGGAAACTCTGTTTCTTTTGGGGAACTTTGGTAGTGGGTTTGAAAATTGATCTTGAAACGTCCCTATAAAACAATGGTTCTCAAACTTTTGTATTGCTTTCACATAGCAAGACTCTGAGTGTGACCCCCTCCCCTTTATAAATTAAAAACACTTTTTTTATATTTAACGCTATTATAAATGCTGGAGGCGAAGTGGAGTTTGGGGGTGGAGGCTGACAACTGGCGCCCCCCCCACATAACCTCATGACCCCCAGAGGGGTCATGACCCCCCGTTTGAGAACCCCTGCTATAAAACAACTACCACTGTTCCATAGTGTCTTGTACCAGGGGCGGGGTGTGTGTGTGTATGTGTGTGTGTGAGAAAAAATATTACTCTATCCAAAACTTTAATGGGACCTGTTCATGGCATGAATGCTGCCCTACTCAGCACATCAGCTATGTGGATCTGGAAGTGATACAGAATTTGAAGACCCACACTTCTTGAACAGAACTGCAGAGTAGATAACGGTTCAGACAATTGTTGGCTCTTTCTGTACTTGTGCCTCAGAGCTGGATTTGTCTTTTGTTTTTTCCTGGTACCTGACCACTAGAACACAATGGGTTCTCTAGTAATATTTTCCCTTGAAAGTACACTGATCATCTTCCTAATGGGAAACATCATAATTTGAAGTACATTTACATTTGTGCTAAAAGAGCACAGCCTCAAAGCACAATCCAAAAGAGTGTTATGTGATGGATTATCCCTTACAAGATTTAGAAAAATGTCACATATCACAAACACAAGCTGAGAGTCTGTAGTGGGAAGGCTGTCTCTGATAGCTTAATATTAGAAGCTTCCTAAGTGTGTCTATTTTAAGGCTATGAGAGGCTTGCACAGATTTTTCTACAACTTTTGAGGACTCTTCCAAACCAGAAGGAGAGGTGGATCCCATCATCCTCATAGCTTGGAGGAACGTCACACCAGCAAGAGCTGATATTTGGTAAAGTGGCCCTTAAGTTTATAAATATTTCCAAGATCCACCATGTGAATCTGACATTGTCATCTGGGCCTCAGTGCTCTCAAGAGTTTAACAAATTAAGCCTCACTACAGCCAGTTTTCTGTACTAACACATTTTGATGTGAGCCCATAAAAGCTCGATTCGTGCTCCTCTTTGTACTTCTTGCCTGCCGATGCCATTATCAAAAAAGTTAGGGCTTGTCACTTGATGACTTAATTCAGTGTCCTCCCAGAGATCAGAAGAGAGAGGAAACATGAAAAACCTCCCCACTTAAAATGATGATTGGTGCTGCCATCCCTCCTCCTCTCCTTCTCCTTGTTGTGTCGCTCCACGTCTGAAATTCCCCACACACCTGAAGGAAGAGAAGGGAGGAAGGGCGAGGAGTCTCATTCTGCATACAAGACCTATGCTGAGCCACCTCCTTCTCCCTATGACATTCCATTTCAACAGCTCCGTGCACTGCTGCTGGTGCAAAGGTCTGAATTGCCTGCAGGCAGAGCGGTGCAACTTGTAACTTGTCTTTTTCAGTGAAGCTCTTGCGGACAAGCCCAACAGGTGCATTCTGCCACATCTACACTGGGACCGTCAGCAAGCTCTCAGGGCACGACTTCTGAGGGACTCGTTTGCCTAAACTGGCTGGTGAGTCGAGTGGTTTAATGTAGCTCTCTTGAGAAGGCCGTTGCGGAAACAGTTTTAGAAACACATAATGTAATTATGTATTGGAAAACCTGTAGGCTACGTCTGACCTACAAGCAAGGGGTTGCGATTTCCAGCTCACACGGACGTACTGGTGCTAGCTGTCATCTGAGCTAACATGCTAAAAAGGCAGCGAGGGCACCGCCAGGTAGGTGCTCCAGGCTGCTCGCCTTGGCTGCCAGTGCCTGGGGTAACCTTTGCTCAGATGAGAACGAGTGTTAGTATGGTGTAGGGGGGCTGGAAATCACATCTTTAGCTCGTGGTGTAGATTTAGCCTTCGTTTGGCTTCCATCCAATTCACATGTCATGATTTTCTAATGCCCTGGCCATGGGCCCAATCCTTCTCCCATTGAAAATAGCGGCCAGATTCCCACTGACCTCGGTGGGAGCAAGATTCATAGATATTTAGGTCAGAAGGGACCATTATGATCATCCAGTCCGACCTCCCGCACAACGCAGGCCACTGAACCTCACCCACCCACTCCTGCAATAAACCTCTCACCTATGTCTGAGCTATTGAAGTCCTCAAATCGTGGTGTAAAGACTTCAAGGAGCAGAGAATCCTCCAGCAAGTGACCCATGCCCCATGCTACAGAGGAAGGCAAAAAACCTCCAGGGCCTCTTCCAATCTGCCCTGGAGGAAAATTCCTTCCCGACCCCAAATATGGCGATCAGCTAAACCCTGAGCATATGGGCAAGATTCACCAGCCAGATGCTACAGAAAATTCTTTCCTGGGTAACTCAGATCCCACCCCATCTAACATCCCATCACAGGCCATTGGGTCAGTTTGACAATGACATATACCATGTATATTAGTATAACTCCATACATCGCTTCCTTAGTATGAAGCTTGGACCACATAATTTACCAATAAGGCCAGTATCTAACTTCTGGCAGTAGTTACTAGCTGATGCTTCAGAGGAAGGGCACACAAACAGCATAAAGCAGCTTGCCAAATGTACAGTGCTTTAAATGAGGAAGGAAATTCTTGTCTGGCCCCTGGGGGTAGGGATGGGGGGGGTGAGATCAGTTTATGTCTCATAAGATTTGATTACCCTGTATCTAAGAATAATTGATCTGGTTGAAATTTTTCAAATGCAAAATAAAAATTCATAAAAAAAAATACTGATTCAAGGAAAGCCAAACATTTCAGACCTGTTTCTTGAAAACATGTTGATTTCTTTAAAATTTTCCATTTTTGATGAAAAATCAATAAAGTTGGTAACATTTAGAAAAATTGATTAAAAAAAAATTCACCCCAGCATTCCATTTTGCCACTCTGTAACTTGTGACCTGTGATTGAATTTTGTCACATGTTGCCATGTGGTGTTCCATGATCAGACAAGTTTCCGTTTTGCATATGTACTGGGAGATGCATGGTTAGCTCAGTTGGCCCCCGTGTCACAGCTCATGAAATGCTGCTCTATTTGGAATGGGTCTGTGGGCTAGGCTGGGATATATTGCCTGATTGACTTCTGGGGCTCCCTACGTGACTGCTGAGCTGTACCTCTCTCCATCCCAATCAGAGAGGGAAGAGATTTGGGGCTGGTGTTTGTCTCAATGAAGACGGGGAATTTGCATTTTCTTGACTGGGCTTCTTGTTCCATAGAGATTTTGAGCAGGCCTTACATGTTGTGTGTCTAATTATCTGCTAGTGGGGCTGTTGTGGGGACATACTAATCCCCCTACACATGAATCTTTGTGGGGAGGGATGAGGGATTTGTGGCTAGTGTTTCTGTTAGTGGACAGCCTTGGACACTGCACTCTTCATTCTATCGACAATACGGAAGCACACATTTCCGTACAGTGCTCCCCAACCCACTAATGCATCTCTGTCATGCCCTGGAAGGGTAAAAAGTGTAGTTAACAATCCATGCTTAGTCCTCTTTGCTAAGTCTGCCTATTATGTTGCCAAACTTAGGGCTTCTCTACACAGAGAGTTAATGCGTGACAAGCCAGGGTGTGATTCTATAGCGCACTAGCTCGCCATGTGCTACTGAAACAGCAGTAGGTCAAAGTGCTCTGTGAAACTCTGAGTGCACAGTAGAAGGGTCCACACTGTGACTTACTCTGTGGCAGGCTCGTGCACTGGGGATTCACACCCTGGCTTACTGCGTGCTAACTCGCCATGTAGACAAGTCCTTAGGAGTATTTACATAATGTCAGCCAGCTACTAAGGTAAGTCACCCAAACCATTTCATGCAGGCCACTGAACACCCAGCCTATAATAACAACTTTCAATCTTACTATAGACCTGGGCTTGATTAGAACCAGTGACCTAGAAGTGAAAGGTTCTACAATCCATTTTCATTCAGATATTCATCATCAAAGATCATCTTTAGAAAAACCTATGGCGAATGTAAAGACTTTTTTTAATGACGGGAAACTTAATATTGTTTTCTTAAATAATACAACACAAGCAAATACCATTTGTTATGTAAAAGGTTGTAGCCCACGATGACTGAAGTAACACAGCCGGTTACTGGTAAAGGGGAGGGTCAAGTTATGTATTTGACAGCTTGCATGACAATAGCCTGTCTCTGTTAACTTGGACCAAAGAGTGATCTGTTACATTGCTTTCCTTTGTGTGGCTCTGGGATATAGTTTACTATTCTCTGTTTAATTCTGTGTTCCCCTAGTAAGCAATACACACATTACAATTTGGAAGGCAGCTTTTGACAAGGTGGAAATCAAGATAAAAGGACAGATTTTCTACAACAGTCTCCAAAGTTGAGAGATTCTCTCAATGTGCAGGAGTTCCCAGCTGGTGTCAAGCCAGTATAGACAGCTCCTATGCCAACCTCCCTTGAAGTCCCCAGAGTAGGAGGCATATTGTAATGGGAGTGGGTGTGTCAAGAATGAACCACTCTGACTAGTCTCAACTGGTGGGCAGCCCCTTGAGGTCCATAGCCAGCCATTTAAAGCTGCTCTGAAGTACACTGGATTCAGGATCAGGACTAGTGTAGAACCAGCCATGGAGTCAGAGAACCACAACCCATTGCTCTGTCACCCCTTCCCTGCCACCCGCACCCAGCAGACAATGGGCACAGCTGAGTAGCTAGCTCAACATCAGATAATTAACTCCTTTCAAGTGTTGCTCTCCCCTAGAATGCAGTGAATATATAAACTGTAGACAAGAGTGTTCTGCCACTCAAGTTGTTTATAGGCAGAATTGAAGAACTTATTGCCAACATTGGCACTTTTTTTAATTAGCAAATTATATCTGAATTTCTTTTCGTTCTTCTGCCAGCTCTATGCACACTATATGTTGTTCCAAGGCAGAGAACGTGGCTGATCATTAAGTTAAGGTGCAATAGGCAAACACATATTTTAACAAGCACAATTCATCCAGGGAGTTGAAATTTCCCTCTCCTCCTAAGGAAAAAATAAAAAAGTTAAACTGCACTAGAAAGTAAATGTTTATTTTCTTTTTCTTAAAAATGTCAACAAGTGAAAATCTTCCAGTTTTGCTCTGCTGGCAGATCTGTTCAACCACAAGAATTTCTATACCATAATATGGCCCAACTGCTATCATCTCACACATTTGCATCACCCCTAGTGTTTTAGGTGGGAGCTTTGTGCATATGTGTATGTGAAGGAAGTATTTAGCAACAGATGATCAGTAATTTGCTGCTGTTGCTAACAATGAAAACAAACACAAACCAGAAAGCTATAGTTCACTCAGGCTGACATCCTGGCTCCACTGAAGTCGGTGGCAAACTCCCATTAGAGTTGCAAACACAAGCAAAAGTGTCACTGAAGTCAAAGAGAAATTTGCCTGAGTAAAAAATCTGCATTTTTCCTGGATTAGGAAAGCTGTTACACCTAGTTCTCTGCAATTCTCTTGTTCATATTTTACATGTGGATGAATATAACACTTAGAATGATAGGAAAACAGATGTATGATTATGTTCGCAACTTTGTTTTTTCTTGCTTACCTAAGGATCCATTGGGTCAAGCCCCAAGGCCATTCAACAGTAAAGATAGCACTGAGTGTGCTTTAAGTAGCAATGTTCTCCCTCCTTCCCTTGTTCCAGTAGACATGTCTGGGGGCTTTTTGTATTTCATATTTGTTGTTCTTTTTGTGTAATATATTTTAAATACGTGATTGATTAAATATCCTATTTTTATTGATGGGAAGGTCAGAAGGGAGTCATGACTGGAAATAAGGCATAATTTTTTAACAGTGAGGGTAATTAATCATTGGAAGTATTTACCAAGGGTTGTGGTGGATTCTCCATCACTGACAATTTTTAAATCAAGATTGGTTGTTTATTCTAAAAGATCTGCTTTATGAATTATTTTGGAGAAGTTCTATGGCCTGTGTTATACAGGAAGTCAGAGTAGATGACCACAGTGGTCCCTTCTGGCCTTGGAATCTGTGAATCTCTGTCGCTTGCCTCAAAAAAACCCCAACAACCATCTGTTTTCCTATGATCCCCCAAAATTGCTCTGTTCTCAGAGAAATGGTTTATGAATTTGCTTGTTTAAAATACGTGCAGTTTTTTTTTCTGTGCACCAGTTTTACTTTTCAATTCACATGGAAAATATGTTGTGACAGTGCTATATGTACTCCAGGTTATTCTTACTGGTAGTAAAAAGCAGATTAACTCTGAAAACATTTGGAGTGCTGCTCATATGTACATCTCCTGGCAGGGAGAAATCGTGCCAGTAGCACCTCTATCAGAGAGTAGCTACTGCTCATTCTACCTTTGACCGTTTCAGAATCGCAAGAAAGAACAGGGTTAGGTCAAAGCAGAAAAAAGGTGGAGGGGTGAAAAATCTCATTGCAGTGTGCTTATGTCCGAGTGTGGTATCCTCTCTCAGCTAAGGGAGACAATTGTTGTCTTTACTGCAAGATCTGAGAGGGCATGAGGCATATAAAGGGTCTATATCACACTTTCACTGATGGAAAGAAGCAGAGTGCCAAGAAGGTATAATGCAGTTAGTACATGTGTAAGTTAAAACCCCAGTTCTGCAAAGAGGCCCATGTAGGCAGATCACCACTGACTCTACTCTCTCTGCCCTCTATATCACTCATTTCCAAGGTGGTGTTTGGTGCTTTATGCTGAATGGTATTGTGTACCTGCCTTTAAAATATCCATGACTCCTCTAAGTAATTTCTGGGAGATTAACACTATTTTGGTCCTTTCCAGGCTGCACATTGAAGCCAATGTGACAAAAAATGAACTGAGTGATGTGAAGAGGAGAATGTCTGTGTCAATTACATGGAAAACTCAACTGCATTCAAAATTAAAGGTTGACAATCTGATTACTAAAATTCTAAAAAGTGTTTTTTCCCCCACAGAATTATAGAAATGCACTGGCTGCAAAAAACATAAATCCTTCTAGTTCATCCTTTTCCCTGCAGCAGGGATACTCAGATACATTTTTAGAGCTGTGTGTGAAACATGCTGCTGTATAGTGCACAAGATTCTGGTTACAAAATGAAACTAAAAAAGAAAAGTATGCACTGAACAGAACAGATACCCTACCGGAGTGAGAATTCTGGATCTCTACTGATATTCTAAATGCCTTTTGCTATTGCAGATGAGTACATTTCTATGAAGCCAGGAGTACTTATACATTGTTATTGTTGTTACAATTTTAAGAGATTCCATGAGTTATGTCCAGAGAAGGACCTAGGGGTGACAGTGGACGAGAAGCTGGATATGAGTCAACAGTGTGCCCTTGTTGCCAAGAAGGCCAATGGCATTTTGGGGTGTATAAGTAGGGGCATTGCCAGCAGATCGAGGGATGTGATCGTTCCCCTCTATTTGACATTGGTGAGGCCTCATCTGGAGTACTGTGTCCAGTTTTGGGCCCCACACTACAAGAAGGATGTGGAAAAATTGGAGAGAGTCCAGCGAAGGGCAACAAAAATGATTAGGAGTCTGGAACACATGACTTATGAGGAGAGGCTGAGGGAACTGGAATTGTTTAGTCTACGGAAGAGAAGAATGAGGGGGGATTTGATAGCTGCTTTTAACTACCTGAAAGGTGGATCCAAAGAGGATGGATCTAGACTATTCCCAGTGATAGCAGATGACAGGACAAGGAGTAATGGTCTCAAGTTGCAGTGGGGGAGATTTAGGTTGGATATTAGGAAAAACTTTTTCACTAAGAGGGTGGTGAAACACTGGAATGCGTTACCTAGGGAGGTGGTGGAATCCCCTTCCTTAGAAGTTTTTAAGGTCAGGCTTGACAAAACCCTGGCTGGGATGATTTAGTTGGGATTGGTCCTGCTCTGGGCAGGGGGCTGGACTAGAAGGCCTCCAGAGGTCCCTTCTAACTCTGATATTCTATGATTCTATGATTCTATGTAAAATATACCATAGAATCACAGAACCATGCTGTTAGAAGGGGCTTCAGGGATCATCTAGTCTAACCCCTGTATATACATTTCTGTAAACTAACATGTTTACAGAAGATCAGTTTGTTTATTTGCTAAGGCCCCAATTTTGCAAACAAATACATACATAGTTATCTGTATTCATGGAAGTGCTCCCAGTTATTTCAATGAGACTACTTGCATAAGGAAAGTTAAACACATGCATAATTGTTTGCTGGATTGTTGCCTTAATATGGATTGTCAAACCACTGCACGAGAGGAAGGCCGGTCTTTTCACTATGGCCCCAGTTTGATGTGCTGGAGATTGGGTTCCTATTCGGGCTCTGACACAGACTTTCAATGTGACCTTAGGCAAGCCACTTGAGGCCCAATCCAGTCTGTTGAAGTCAGTTGGAGTATAGACTGCAGTTGGCTTTGGATTAGGCTGCTAATCTCTCTACCTCAAAACCCTGTCTATAAAAAGGGGGCAATACATCTTTCCCACCCACATGGGTGTTGAGGATAAATCCATTAAAGTTTGTGTGGCTCTCTGCTTTTATGCTGATGAGCACTATAGAAGAGTCAATAAATAAATAAAATGTAAAGCACACATCCGCTCTCTCATGTATACATTTCTTTTTTATTCACTCTGATTCTTTAGATTTCCAAAATCATATGGTAAAATGGAAGGCAAATGCACAATAATGTTCTGATCTGCTTTTCAGGCCATCCTGTTACTATTTCTGTTCTATTTGAAAAGTTCATGAATGCGGACCACTCTTAAAGGCCGTAAAAATTAATACAAAAGAAAAAATGTAAACACATTTATTCAATGTCCATGTTGCTGACTTTTGCTTGACCAGATGTTCCAGAGTATCAAATCTGTTCAACCGTAGCTGTTAGCAAAACAATTCTTCTTTCACCAGAAAGTTAGGCTCATATTTCTTACAAGCTGGTTTTGATTTCTTTTATATTATTATTATTGTTGTTGTTAAATAGACGTTTAATGTAGTAGTTTCTAATCTTAGCGCTCATCATGGGCTTTTATAGCAATGGTATCAATGACCGTAGTTTCTTGCATATATTACTTGTGCAATGTATAGTTACTTTAGAATACTGAGTGCCCAATTTTAACTAAATGATACTGCTTCTGTAATTTTAGTTTTTAAACACAAAGGCTAAAGATAAGTAACTATCTTTTTGATAGAGACTGGAAAAGCTTAAGGTTTTGCACTCTGTGTGGTAGTTTCCCTTCTCTTTCTTTTCCTGGATACAACTGACAAACAGGCATTGTCCCTTTAGTGAGCTCTGCAATATTACTTTGACCCCAACCCATCAATCTGCCTCAATTGGATAATGATCTGTAATCACTTTCTTTCAGGGGAGTCTATAAATTTGCCAAGGCCCCATTCTTCTCTGAAGGACTCCTTATGTTCACTCTCATTTGTGCAAATGCTCTCTCTTTTACAGCGCTAAATAGCCATGCACATGGTCCATTCTCCTCAGAGGCAGCAGGCTGTTCACTGCTGATTTTCCATGGCTCTGCTCTCTAAAAGGAGGCTAAGCGCTACATGCCAGGTCTCAGTGGGGTGCAGGCCCGAGCCACGCCACTTCAAGAGCAGCCGCTTTTCTCATTAAGACTGACCCATCATTAAGTCGCTTTGTGCCAGCCCTTGTAATCGATGAGCTTACTCCATAATACAAAAAAGCTAATAAGGGTAAGAGTGGGATGGAGAGGAGGGAGGACATTAAACCACTTAACAGAGAAACCCACCTCCTTTAAGGCTTAGAAGCGTATGTCACTAGCAAAGCTCAAGCAAGCCTGCAGGGTTCAGACTCTATAGTGATTTATTTGATTATCATATAAGTAATTCTTCAAACATCCCTATCCTGTCCTATTTATTGGACCCAATAAATGGAATAAGCCTGAAAGGAGGTTTATACTCCTGCTGACCTCTCTTTTCTCATTAAGGAGGATTAAAGGCTGAACAGGATAAAATTGAACTTGGGTAAGGTTCAGGGATAACTCCATGTACATATATGGACCACTGTGGAGCATTAGGTATTATTTTTATCCTCTGGGTCACTCCAAAATAGTGTACAGACTAAAAGAGTAAGAGGATTTGTAGAGATGCTACTGTCTTAGGGAAATTCCTGCTTGATTTTTTTCTTTCCTTAGTGCTGACCAGGCTGAGAACTGTAATCTGTGTACTCAGTACAGCTTTGAATAAAAATCGCGAGAACTTTAACAAATATCGGAGCAAATCAGGAGCTAGGCAAGCTTCAATAAACTTGCAGCATTTAGAGGGCTCTTGTCTTTGGATGGCTGAAGTAGGAATTCTCCAGGTTCTACTGCTGATAAAGCCATCCATCTACTACAGAACATTAGAAATATGCAGATCAAGTGAGAATTAAGCGGCTGCAATGTATGTGTACAATAAAATGCCTTAAAGAAATAAAAGGATGGCAAATATCCAAATGTTTAAAAAATGTTAAAGTTCATAGAAAACTGAATTGGTGGGAAAACATATGACTGAGAAAAACAATAAATCAGACCTCTCCTAGGGTGGTGAGGAAGGGATGGTGCCTTGTGTGGGAGGGCTCACTGAAGAACAATTGCTTCCTGGTGTACAGATGGTCTGTGAAGTGCATACCATTCTTAGATGATTTTTCTGTTCCCTCTTCCAATGTGTCACCTAACCTTGCAGACCTGCATGGAAAGGAAATAGCAATGTTCTCATCTCCTCCATTCCATGTCCCACCCCTTCTGAGGCAATGTATGCACCTGTGGGCACAGGGAGGAAGCAGCCCCTACATGACCCCAAATGCAGGGATGGTGCGTGTGACTGGCATTTGAATGAGATGCACAAGGAGTGGGTGCTACTTGTGTGCTCCCCTCAAGGCCAGTGCTCAAAGACCAGCCACAAGCTAGTCCTAGGTTGTAAAGTGAAGCACTTAAAAGTCAAGAAATGCTAAAGTTAAGAGTGTCAAAACAACCTTAACTCTGCCCCCTTTGCATATGAAATACAATATGGGCTAGATCCTCAGCTGATGTAAATTGATGTATTGATTCCAAAATAGTTAGACCAACTTACTGAGGATCAAGGCTATAGTCTTTAATTATATGATCACACACAATTATTGTTTGAGTACTTTTGCCTTATACAGTGCACAGGTTGGACAGTGCTCAGTGAATGAGGTTGCTTGCTGTTCACTATTTATTATCATCCAGTGAGTACACTCCTATCCTTTTTACTACACACCACTATCTCATCCATCAAGCGTCCTCTAGACTTTCACTCCAACTTGATGGTATAAATATGGTATCTATGCCAATGTTTGAATATAAAAATTGTTGTCCATATATTATGCCAAAACCTGGAAATATTATCTGAGCTGACAAGTATATGGTTTGTGTTTTGATTTATTGAAATAATCTAATGCTAAGAGAATTGCAGAGTGGAAGTATCCAGTTCAAACAACAGCTGCTTGATGTGATGTCTTCTGCTAGCATTCTGCTACAGGTATGTCACACAACGTTTTTCACTTGGCGTTTTATGTTGCCATCACAGAAAAGCCATACAGACTAATCTGCTTCAAATCCGGGCAGTCTCTTCTAGCTGGTAGTTAGTACTCTCAATAAATACACATTTGCTGTTGTCTTGTTTTCATTTTAATCATGATTCCAAAAGATAACCATCTCAAAGGTAATTTGTTTCTACTATGTTAAAAATTCTATTGGAAAGTTGCCTTCCATTGTAACTCATTAAATACTTCATTGATAGTGTGTAAGAAAAAGATGCAAAAGCCCGTCTGGTTCCTCTCAGGAGTGCTAGTTAACTCCAGTGAAGCCACTCCACACTTCTGCCAATTCCAAGCTCTTCTGTAGCATTCTAATGATTCATCAGTGTCGTCATCACATGGGAACTCACTTGTTTGTAAAAGCCCGAAAAGAATCCATGGCCTAGGATTTCAACAAAAAAATCACATTTCAAGGTGGTCAAAATTATGGAAATATACAGGAAAATAATTGCTAGCTCTATTTTGAATCGGTCACTGAAAAATGGAGGACCTAGTGGTGAAAGGCTCAGACAGAAAGGTGACTGTTCCCTTTTAAAGCACCTCCATATTGAAAATTGGGCATATTATCAGAGTGCCTGAAGCATTCAGCTACTACAGTGATGGGTATGGTATAAAACACCTAGTTAGATAAATATATACCATGGAAACTGCAGGATATGAAAGCAGAAAGCCCATGGAAGGATAGATTATGAGCTTATTTCCCCCCACCCCTCCAACCTGGCTCAACTCAGCTGGCCAGTCTGTTTTGGGAGGGTGGGGGGTGGAGCCTTGTCTTCTCTCATGTTCCACCTGCCCCCACCCACCTGCTTGAAAGGGAGTACCAGGTGCCCGGCTCCCTCATGTTCCTGAGACAGATGCAGCAAGGATGCAGGGAAATGGGTTTAGTCCTTCTTATTCCTCTTCATGGATGCATTAGGGACAGGCATGATTTGGCCCTAAATTAGTGACATCATAGCATTACCAAAATTCTGTTGGCAATACAGCTATAGTATTTTTCATTAAAATACCGACTCAAAGCATTTTTACTTTACAAATCACTTTAAGAGTAATTATTTTGTTCTCTTAGGAGTAATGAAAAGGTAACATGGAAGCAAACTGACTGGTTTAGTGTAACAAGATGGACGCTCCATAAGCACTCAGAGCTCGTCTGTTGAGCCATCATAGACATGGGTGTTAGAATACTACCTAGGGATGCAAAGTAATTATTTATGAGTCAGGCACAGCTTATCAACGCTACCAGCCAGGGTATCAGAGGCTTTGCAGCCTCCCTCTCATTCAGAGGTAGGGGAAATAGGGTCTGCGACATAGAGCACATACAGGGAAAACACTAAAGTTTGGGTAGAAAGCTTAAGTTTATGTTTGGTTATTGTTATTTGAATTACCAATAAAGTCACACCTCATGAAGTCGATAATTAAAGTATGTGTACAGTGTATTCAATTCAGAGATGGATGGTACTACAGCTATTTACATAGGTTTTTACATCTCCCACTGTCAGAAATCACTTAAAATGTCACTTTACTGTACTATACATATTTTATCTTCTTTCATCATATAAAATACAACAACGTTTTTATGAAATTCCTCCTTATAAATCATCAGTAGTAATAAAGATACTGATTGCCAAATTCTGCCCTCAGTTCCATCCATGAAATCCTATTTTCTTCAGTAGGGTTGCACAGGGCTCATTAACTGGAATTTTAGTAAACAATTTGGTTGATGATCCATATAGAGCAATAGAACCTGTCTGATTTATCCTTTGCCACACTGGCTCTGCAGGGGTTAAAAATGGTAAATACGTCTCTAAAATATGAAGATGTCATTTTGAACACACAGTCAGTAGTTGCATTGACTAAGGAGGGACCATTTTTGCATAGTCACTTTTTAGGGCAGAACTGAGCTTTACAATTTGAGTTTCAAAATATTATCTTTTTATTGATTCAATATTCTTTTCGTTAACACTGTAAAGAAATTATTGTTTTTTGTCTGGCAGACAGTGGGCAGAATCAGATAGAATATGTGACCTTGGACATCTCAATAATATGAATAGAAATTGCAACCCTGATTCTCATTTACACTACAGTTCCTTTACACCACTGTAGAAGCATAAAATGGTCTTAAAGTGGATGTATATGTAATGTACTCCTACTTTAAGGTGCCTTTACGCTGCCAGAGTGATGTAGTGGCCTCAGTGTAAAGGAGTATCAAGCACTACATATACACATATCCCTCAGCATGTTTTCCAGATCCATAAGTATAGTCTGTTCACCCCTGCTTCTTTTTTTATTTCTTGGTAGTATTACATGGCAGTAATCATAAATAGTAAAATTACTGATTCTCAACTATATTGTTAATGTATATTCCTATTAATAGCATTATCTGATGCAGCAGTCCATAAAGTCCACAGTTTTTTTGGCTTTAACACTATACTTACTGACTTTCAAGAATAAATAACCAAAGGCATCCTGGTTTTTCCCCAAAATTCATCCGTTTGTCTTTTCTTTGGTACATGTTCTTTTTCAGTTAATAAGATATTCTACCTCTGTTCAGAAATCTACCAAATTCCCATCAGGAGTTGCATTTTCTTTTTAACTGCCTAATAATTACAATTGTGGGCATTTTATTTATTTCAGTGGTTTGGATGTAATTGATTAGGTTGCACTAATCATGAAACCACTGATGGTAGGCAAGTGTGTCAGTCTCTTTGTAGAGTATGAGAATGCTGGGGGGCTGGGGAGGAGGGAGTAAGAGGAGAAATGAGCCACGCTGTGCGAGTAACACAAAAACTTCTTGTAGTGGGTGGTCTGTTGGGAAGGTAATTGGAGATCTGCAATATGTCCACTGCAATCAACAAAAGGGTACAATACTTCTCTGCAGGGAATTGGTCGGGAAGAACTTGTTTAAATAAAAATGCAGGGCTGTCAGAATGTTAAACTAATTCTCAATGTTCTGTGCACTGTCTAGGGAATTTAGGCTTTGCATCATTTACTGTACTGAAATACTGAAAAAATATTTTAATAGAAGTGTTTTGGAATGTGTTAACATGTATTTTATCATTTGAAACCATGACTGTGTGTAATGAGAACTAAAAATGCTATTAGAAAAGATTGTCTTTCTAGGTATGCTTTCTTTATTCTGTGTTTAACAACAGAGCTACATCACTAGATTCTTTGTTTCCCGACATCTTGTGTAATTGTTTAGTCCAGTACAAAGTGAGTGTAAATGATTGCCATTCAGCTTCTGTAACATTTCATGCCCACTTTGCACTGGTGTAAAAGGACAGCATGATATCCAACCCAGAGTAGGTTGAACTGTACTTTTGGTAATTACCTATAAATGGCAATTGGAGTGATAAAAACATGTATATTAACGATTTCGTAGGTTACTCTCATGTAGGGAAGTTTCAGATCATGGAGTTTCTTCCCGGTTTTTCTGTGTGTGTGTGTGTTGTGGGAAGGGGGGAGCAGGGGTGCTGGAACTAGGGGTGCTGGGGGTGCGGCAGCACCCCCTGGCTTGAAGTGTTTCAGAGCAGTAGCCGTGTTAGTTTGTATCAGCAAAAACAACGAGGAGTCCTTGTGGCACTTTAGAGACTAACAAATGTATTTGGGCATAAGCTTTCATGGGCTGGAACCCACGTCATGCATCTGATGAAGTGGGTTCTAGCCCATGAAAGCTTATGCCCAAATACATTTGTTAGTCTCTAAGGTGCCACAAGGACTCGTTGTTCTTTTGGTTTGAAGTGGCTTCCATCGTATACAGGGTTTACAGTTTGGTTCAATGGTTTTCAGCACCCCCACTTTACAAATTGTTCCAATACCACTGTGGGGGAGGCAAAGGTAAGATGGAAAGAAGAGGCGCAACATTTGCCCATAGTAGGCCTCACTGAGAATGCTGGGCATTTTATGTCGTGAACGTGAAGGTCTCACAGGGATCCACTGGAGACCAGTGATGTTTGTGAAAAGGGCTGACCCAGGCACGTTACAGGCTGTGGGTCTGATTCGGCCCTGCCTTTATAACTCTGCAAAGTGAGTGTCAGCACTAACAAATCCTAGTGGTAGCATTTTAACCCTCACTTTTGCACAGGCGTAAATGACTGTACAAGATGTAATGCATGGGAGAATTGAGCCCTCTGTCTATGGTAGATCCCCTGGTTTGTTCCGTAGGCTGGAAGAAGGGTGAACACTCTCCTTCTCCCCTATCCCCACCTGCCAGCAACCTCCCCCTGACACCAAGTCTTTAATCACCTGCAGACCTAGTGAGGGGCTTCTGCATATATACCAGGAAGGGGAGACTACTACTGAGAAGGCTCCCTTACCCCAATATCTATTTTTTCTTTCCTCCTTCACTTTAAGAAACTGAGGGGGATCTTAAGGCCTTTGGGTGTATTTATTAGTCTGTTTTATTTATGTATTGCAGTAGTGCATAGAAGCTCCAGTCATGGACCAGGAGCCCCTTGTGATAGGCACTGTCCAAACACAGAACAAAATCATGGTGCGTGCCCCAAAGAGCTTACTGTGTAAGTTTTTATGCATATACATTACTGTTTTCAGTACCAGTATCCCATGTAAACCCCAAAAAATATAAACATCTCTCCAGTAGAGTAATTCAAAGAAAAAATAAGTATATTGGTTCATACGTGGCTTCAGTGATGTGATCTTTCTCTTTTACCTGTAAATAGTGGAGGGTAACTTCATTTGGCTATTTTTTCTGGCCAAGTGCTAATGTTTTTGCATACCTGGTACAATAATTGAAGTATTCAATGGCTTTTCTACAGTCAGCATACTTGTCCCCAGGCACACTGCAGCTCAAAAGGGAATAAGATAAACCCATACACATATAAAAATGGTCCATGACCACAGCACTAGCATTTGAGACTTCTTTCTCAGAATTGTCACTGAACATTAGTTTTTACTGGTTTGAGAGTGAAGGATTAGTTAGCCTGACCACAGCTGGACACAGCACAAACCGTGTCTGTGCAAACTCCCCAAACAGCTCTGTCAAAGTACCTTAATTATGGCCAGTATATATTTCTATTCCAGTTTGTGGCCTCCCTTAAACAGAGACTACCAACTGTCCTAAATTGCTTGGTGGTTTGTTGAGGTGGAAACATATCCTCTCTGGACTAAACTCATTATAAGTAGGTTTATTAGTGACAAAGTAGTGTGGGTGCATTAACAAATGAGGAGAGAGGCAAAATCAATTATGATTTTAATATGACAGAACTACTAAGCTGCCTTTTACAGTCAGTCATTTACAAGGAAAATAAGAGAGGTATGGAAGATCTGAGTCAATATGGTTTTTGATAAAATGCAGAGAGGGGAATATTTGGAAAAATTAAATACACAAAGCAGCAACATGTGAGGAGGTATATTTCATGTTCCTATGGGAATTTGTTTTTGAAAATATTTAATTATAAGATGTTATTTTTGAAAAGTCAGAGCACTGGGCCTTGGAAATAACAGAGTACTGGAATACAGTATTGGAAATGAAAAGGAAATGAGAGGAGGAGATGGAGAATAATGTGGAAGAGAAACCTTTTTAGTAACCATCTGGTAAATGTAACCTCAATCCCCAGTAAAATAATGGAATCAATATTAAGATTGAAAATCTGTAAACCTGGACCAGTCCACACAAGAGATCCACTTCCTGGACACTACGGTGCTAATAAGCGATGGTCACATAAACACCACTCTATACCAGAAACCTATTGACTGCTATTCCTACCTACATGCCTCCAGCTTTCATCCAGACCACACCACACGATCCATTGTCTACAGCCAAGCTCTATGATACAACCGCATTTGCCCCAACCCCTCAGACAGAGACAAACACCTACAAGATCTCTATCAAGCATTCTTACAACTACAATACCCACCTGCTGAAGTGAAGAAACAGATTGACAGAGCCAGAAGAATACCCAGAAGTCACCTACTACAGGACAGGCCCAACAAAGAAAATAACAGAACGCCACTAGCCATCACCTTCAGCCCCCAACTAAAACCTCTCCAACGCATCATCAAGGATCTACAACTTATCCTGAAGAACGACCCATCACTCTCACAGATCTTGGGAGACAGGCCAGTCCTTTCTTACAGTCCCCCAACCTGAAGCAAATGCTCACCAGCAACCACACACCACACAACAGAACCACTAACCCAGGAACCTATCCTTGCAACAAAGCCCGTTGCCAACTGTGTCCACATATCTATTCGGGGGACACCATCATAGAGCCTAATCACATCAGCCACACTATCAGAGGCTCATTCATGTGCACATCTACCAATGTGATATATGCCATCATGTGCCAGCAATGCCCCTCTGCCATGTACATTGGTCAAACTGCCCAGTCTCTATTTAAAAGAATAAATGGACACAAATCAGACATCAAGAATTATAACATTCATAAACCAGTTGGAGAACACTTCAATCTCTCTGGTCACTCGATTACAGACCTAAAAGTGGCAATACTTCAACAAAAAACCTTCAAAAACAGACTCCAATCAGAGACTGCTGAATTGGAATTAATTTGCAAACTGGATACAATTAACTTAGGCTTGAATAGAGACTGAGAGTGGATAGGTCATTACACAAAGTAAAACTATTTCCCCATGTTTATCCCCGCCCACCCTCCCCACTGTTCCTCAGACGTTCTTGTCAACTGCTGGAAATGGCCCACCTTGACTACAAAAGGTTCCCCACTCCTCCCCCTCCCCCCCATCCCGCTCTCCTGCTGGTAATAACTCACCTTAAGTGATCATTCTGGTTACCATGTGTATGGTAACACCCATTGTTTCATGTTCTCTATGTATATAAATCTCCCCACTGTATTTTCCACTGAATGTATCCGATGAAGTGAGCTGTAGCTCACGAAAGCTTATGCTCAAATAAATTTGTTAGTCTCTAAGGTGCCACAAGTACTCCTTTTCTTTTTGCGAATACAGACTAACACGGCTGCTACTCTGAAACCTGTAAACCTCTAGAGAAGAATGATACCACAATCAAAAAGTAACATGAATTTAAAACAAATTGTGCCAGATAAACTTGACATTGTACCTTCTTTGGGCTGAATTACAAACTGAGTAGATGAAGGGAGTGTAGTAGACGGGATATATCTGGACTGTAGGAAAGCACTTGGAACAGTGACTCACAAAATCATTTTTTTAAAAGATCAGTTCAAATTGGCTAAGATATGAGCGCTGTCATATAGATTAAGACTGGCTAAAAGTCTGTAAGTAAAACGTAATGATAAATGAGAATGTGGTTTTGAAGTAGGACGTGTTTAGTGAGTTTTTGCAGAGGTTGACATTAGGCCTAGGTTTTTGTCACAGTTTTACTAATGATCTGGAAGCAGGAGTAAGCAGATGACTCACCTGTGCATAGCAGTACGCACCAAAGTGCTGTGCTGTAACTCTCCAATACGGATGCTGTAGCTGTGAATTAAAAGGTTCCTAGTTTGCATTAATGTAGTCCTGTGTGAAGGGGAACCTTTTACTTCACGCCTGCAGCATCCACACAGGGGAGCTACAGTACAACACTTTGGTGCGCATGTAACACCGACAGACCCTGGTCGTCAGCAGGTAGGATGGAACCTGGGACCTCTGGAGCATAATGCATGAGCCTCTACAGCATGAGTTGCTAAGGCTGTGGCGCAGACTCATGTAACTCTCTTTCAGTGGTCTCAGTGCCACGAGATGGGACAGAACACCACACCCAGAAGGTTTGTGGGTTACACGCACAGCAATTTACGCCCCAGAGTCTCAACTGCAAAGCAGTGTAGACATGCCCTCAGATTCCCTTGCCCTGGGCTCAGCTGGATCCTGGTCCTTGAGAACATATGTGTATGCACAGTGACATCAGCCTGCCTGGAATCTTTTAAAGTTCATTTCCCTGATCCTCATGAACTTAATATCTGCTAAATTAATGTGATTTAACATAGTTGATATGGATGGAGGCAGTAATCTATTTATTGAACATTTTCAACTTCTCATTAATTATTTTGTTTCTTTCATTATTCAATACCATTTGCAGTTCTATGTGATAGAAAAGTCCCTATATTTGATTATCTTATTTGCTATGCAGCCACTAATACATACACACTTTTCCACTCACATTTAAATACAATCAGTGGGGTATTTATTGAGCCATATATTCCAGAAATAAAGCAAACAGATATCAGTCAAGTTAGACTATTCATACCATTGCTGGATGATCAGAAGTTTTCCAATTCAGATTAGGGAATAGACATTATTAAGTAAGGGCCTGATCCAGTGCCCACCAAAATCAGTGAAAGACTTCCATTGACGTCAATGGAGGTTGGGTCAAGCTCTAAAAATGTTACTTGCTTTGAAGACTATTCATCCAGTGAAATTCTTTCTCTTCTTTATGGAGATTCTAAAGACGCAGAATATTTTTGTAAAATGTAACATTTCCTTAGTTGCCATGAATATTTGGTGTTTTATTTCAAATTCTTCTTGAATATCAGGGTAAGATTTTGTCATCTTGATCTATATTTTGAGATAAAGAAATGTTGAGTGCTGGCATTTTTTATGGTTGTCTGTAAGGAAACTTGAATGGATATAATTAAGGGGATGACATGTTATGTTAATTTTTCATCCCTTAAATATTAGGAGTATTTTTCTTTGTCTAGTATAAGGTATTTAGTCAGAGTAACTAAGATTATTTGTGTTGTTCCATTCGTTTATTGTAATATTTTGATAAATATTTAATTTTTAAAAAAATCACTTTCTGTGAATATTAATGTTAGGAAAACTTAATCATGTGAAGATTCACTGAAAGTGAATGCAAAGGATGTGTTAATATGGCCAAAGTGAATACATTTAAAAATTCACTATTTACCCAGCACTAATAGGATACATTCTTCTAGCTTGGGTTTCATGATCTCATTTTTCCTCATGTGACAAAATCTGTGATAGTACTCATCTGATTTCTTCCTTGTGTTCACATGCAATACAGAAAGGTCAAAAAAAATTTGATGGTTTTATCCTGAATTTAATAGGCTGGGTGCTAATGAAACTAAATTAATTCAAATGTTAACAAGGTAGATCTTCAGCTTCACAATTTACACAAGCTGAGGGTCTGCCCTAACAGGTATGGAAATACGTGAACTGAAACTGACAATTAATCAGAATCCATGAAACCAAAACTGGGGGCTCTTCTTAATATGTAGTGTCAATATTTTCAGAGATGGTGCCTAAAAAGAAGACTTTTAAATGGATAGATCTGTACTGTATCAAATCTCTTGCATTGCTGTCAGCTTGAAGTGGTGTTGGCAATGATGCATATGTTGCTGGAAACTCAGCGTATGGTTACATTTAGGCACAAAAATCAACCAACATAGTACAAATAGTATTGACTGACACCTGAAATGAATACCTAAAGACAAGAAATATCTGATTCATTAGAAAACAAATTCATCATGAAAAGAGTACCCCCACATAACACCAAATAGATCACATCCTGGTGAGTACTATATTATGCATTGTCGCCATGACATCAATATTAATAACAAATCATATATTATACTTATCACTGGTGAGTACAGCGGATGCCCAGAGTCTGTCCCTTAAGAAGCATTGACCCCAACATCTGCACTATTGGCCCCACTATCTGTGTCAGTACTATATGCAGAGTGGAAAATATTGTTTGTTCTGTGACCTTCTTTTAAACAGGATCATACAGGAGAATGGATTCAGCCACATGTCCTTTTTGAAAGGCCCTCTCACCTTCCCCTGCAAAAGAAACATGAGTAACATCATTTCTGATGTAACTTTTTGTGTGTGTGACACTGGGGCATAACTTGCACCTTTTTTCTCAAATGTGCACTCTCATGAGATGGGGAAATCAGATCCCTAGATAATAATACTTTTACTGGGCTCCCTAATCCTATTTTATTTTTATTTATTACGTTTTTCTGGAGGGAGGGATTTTCTCTGGCTCTCGTGTATGCTAAATTCATCCCTATGACACCCTATGAATTTGGGAAACATTAGTATTTCCATTTTACAAATGGGGGACTGAGGTACAGAGAGGTTAAGTGCCTTGCCCAGGGATACTCAGGAAGTCTTTGGCAGAGCCAAGAAGAGCCAAAATCTCCTGAGTTCCAGCCCCGTACCTCAACCACAAGCCTGTCATTCCTTTTCTTCATTTCATCCCCTCTGTTAACTTTCAGATCATTTAGTTGAATACTAGAGTTAGAAAACATCTAATGCAATTGCATCTTCCATTCATTTCTGAGTGTCGACATAACAATAGACCACAGGAAGCCAAACACTGAAGCTTCAGTTTAATGTGGGAGTCTGCTTCTGATTACCAGAATTGTGAACTGTGCTCTCTTGATTTATGACTCATCAGTATCCTTTGATTGAATCCATTTATGGCAACATGCCTCAGCTTTGATAGGATTCTTTCCAGTTGCACTTCCTGCTTGGGAATCAATTTTTCAACATGCTTATTGCATTTTTCAGTCACATTAGCTGTTGAAATGAGAAGACACAGAAAGAGAAATCTGTGGTGTGATACACATGGATGATGTGAAGCTGTCTGGACACCTTCAGACAGAGGACACCTTCCATTGTATTATCACGCTTGGTTGCCAACAGATCTGTTAATCTGGACTGTTTTCCAAACCAAACACCCAAGCCTCCTCCTACACTAAAACAAATGGAGTCATTCATTCCAATGGTAGAGGACTCAATTCAGGAAAGCACTTAAGCATCTGGTTATCTTTATGTACTTATGTCCCTGTGATGGCATATGTAAACCCCACACTGAAGAGCAAGGGGTTAAGGAACAATTCCTGGCCGAGGCAGTCCCACCCAGCCACATTGGCACAAGCTGGCTGCTCTGATCTCTGGGGGGAAGTTCTGCCCAGGAGCTCAATGCCTGAGACCAGACAGCACAAACCTGAGCAAACCTAAAGAGGAGAGGCAGGCAACTGATTCTGTGGGTCAGAGATTTTATTTGAGATTATTTGATTTACTCTATTGTGAGAAGATGACATGGGTAGGAATTGGTCAAGGGAAGGGGGACTACTTAGTACCCCAAGGTGTAGGGCATTGCTGCCCACCGTTGGGCTCTGGATTGGAGCCTAGTCAAAAGGGTGTTCCCGGCCTCCTCTACCCAATCCAAGAAGATGTGACAACAACAGGAGCCTTCATCTTGGGGGAGAACCCTGCTGGGGAAGACCCTGGACCATTCAAGGGCCCAGACCCCAGAGTTCCCATGTTAAAGGGAAGGACTGGAAAACCTGGGTGGGAGGGGTGGGCTGAAGGACAGGACTGTATTTTCAATGGGAAGATGACCTGCTGCAACTCCATCTGACCACTGCAGCAGCACTGTTGGTGGTTGTTCACCTTCTACAACCAGTGGAAAATGTGGGCAAGCTCATCCCTACCCTGCTAATGCGTGGGGGGAGAGAGAGAAAACAAGCTATCAAACAAACAAAACCCTTATCTCATCAGGTAGACAACAGTAACAGAAAGATGGATATGGAGAAATCGTTAAGGTGGGTAACTGACAACCAGCAGCAACAGGTGGCACAACAGCAGTAACAACATCAGCTGGTACAGCAGAGGGCTGCCCAACAGCAGCAATAAGCAACATAACAGCAACAGCAACAAAAACAGCTAGTTTAAGAGCTGGCAGCCCAACAATGAGAACAACAACTGTGTATTGTTCAGCAGGTATTGAAATTCATACAACCACAGACGACAGCAATGGGTCCTTCTGCAGGTGAACCTAATCCAATTCCAGCCACCACGATGCTAGTGAAGCTTACGAAGATGGTATCAGAAATTGACCCCAAGCCATTTCTTGTTATGTTTGAATGGGTGGCCACAGCAGCCCACTGGCGGCCCAAACATTGGGCCATTCTGCTGGCCTGTACTTGACAGGACCATCCCAGGTTGCCAGTGGGTGTGCAAGACTACACTTGTATCAAAGCCACCATTTTGAACTATCTGCAATGCATTGCCACCATTTCCACAGAGAGATATATCCATCAGCTGCCTGACCTTGGATGGTGGCCCAGAAACTTAAGGAGCAATGTTGGCTCTGGCTGCAACCCATGACATGAACCATAGTACAAGTGGCAGAGCAGGTGGTAATAGAAGAGTTTACCCAAATCCTCCTGGTCCGGGTAAGAGACTGGGTGTGGAAGCATTGACTTGAGACATCAGTGGATGTGGCAAATTTAATGGACAGTTACATGCCTGCCAACAGACCCTATTCTGAGACACCTTGGAGTGGTTGTGCTGGAGCTAGGGGACTGGTTCACCCCACGGCATGGGCTAGATGGGGATGTAGGCCTGATGGGAATGACAGCTCGGACATAGTATTAATGATGGCCAGAGGCCACAACAAGACTCTGGGACCAGGGTTCAACACAGAATGGAAACCTGCAGAATATGTATACCCTCAAAAGGGGTCAATCCTGGAGACCAAATTCATCCCAGGTAAAGAACCAGCAACCACCACCACTGAGGGAAGCTGCTTTTCCTGTGGGCAATGAGACTGCCCCTTCATGAAATGTGGCTGCCCTTTATGAAATGTGGCTATGGGCAAGCCTGGATGGCTGATTCCATGGCCCGTAAACAGGGCCCACCTACAACAGTGGTACCAGTAAAGGTCAATGTGGTAGAGGTGCACAGGTTACTTGACTCAGGGTGCAGCCAGACTTTGGTCAGAGAGCAGCTGGTAGGTAAGGAGTACACTCCAGGAGAAACTATCTGTCTCCAGTGCTTACATGGAGATGTACGACTACCAGAGAAGTTTGATTGTTGGTTGTGAAACATATGGGAAACTTCTCTGTAGGACCAATTTCTCCCATGGCATATCCAGTAATCCTAGGCAGTGACTGGAAATACTTTAAAGAAATTCTAAAAGAGTGGAGGTAATCACCTATGCTTGGGGGCCACCCCTCACATTGAGACCAAAGAAACCATGGCGCCCAAGGCACTGGTTGGATTGTGGGAAACAGAGGATCCTGGGGAAGAGACCTCCCACCAGACCAGGTGCCCTAACCCTTCCCCAATGAACGAGGAAAATCTACAACCATTGGATATATAGCTTCTAACCAGTGAGATAGATTTTATAAGAGAAAAAAGAGATGCCCAAACCTTAACCCGAGCCTGGAATCAATGGTAGTAGACAATAGTGAAGCAGTGGACCCTCAGCTGCTAAAACAATAGCTGCACTTCAAACATAGACAAGCACAGTTATATCTCCTAGAGCGGGACCACCGAACTAAAGTGATAAAATACAGATCCTGAGAAGGTATCAAAGAGAAGTGTTACAGCTCACTTACTCATTAACACATGCAGGACACTCGGGGTGGGATAAGACCTTTGAGCAGGTGATAGGACTATACAAAGAAATCAAAGACTACTGCACATTTGGCCCCAAGTGTCAATTAGCTGGACCCAAGAGGACCCCAAAAGCCCCCCTAGTCCCACTCCCTGTAGTGGAGGTACCATTTGAAAGAATAGAGATGGACCTGGTGGGACCACTAAGAAAAGTGTGGCAGCGTGCCAGCATATCCTAATGGTCATGGACTATGCGACCCGATATCCCAAAGTCATTCCCCTCCTCTCTATGAATGAGGCAGCCATTATGGCTGAGTTTATGAAGTTGTTCACCTGAGTGGGGATACTGAGAGAGATTCTGACCTATCAAAGAACTAATTTTATATCACTCCTGATGAAGGAACTACAGTATGTGCTCTGCTAAAGGTACAGACATTAAGGATGTCTGTTTACCACCCCCAGATGAATGGATTAGTTGAACGGTTCAACCAAACACTGAAAGAGATGCTGAGGAAATTTGTAACATCCAGTTCCCATCACTGAGACAAGTTGCTTCCACCACTGTTATTTGCCATCAGAGAGTTTCTGAGGGTGTCCATGGGATTCTCCCCATTTGAACTCTTATATGGGAGACTTTTATGGAGACTTATATGGGATACTCCCCATTTGAACTCTTTTATATGGGAGTTATACTCCCCACTTATATGGGAGATTTTACACTTCCTTCAAGAAGCATGGGAGGAACAAGGAGCAAAGACAACCAACGTGGTGCAATACATACTTCAGTCATGAGAAAAGCTTAAGGCTTTTCAAAGGAAAACACATGGAAAGCCCAACAGAACGAAGAAAAGGTCTATAACAAGAATTTAGACCTGGCAACAAGGTACTGTTACTGTTGCCAATTTCAGAGTCAAAATCATTGGCTTGATAGCAGGGCTGTTCGAGGTGATGAAACAAGTGGGGCCAGTAGATTGGAAGTGCACATTGTTAACCTTTTGAAAGCCTGGAAAGCCCAAGAAAGGCTTTTCATAACACTCTATTGACTTGAATCTGAACTAGGCTCTCAGGCACCAGTGGCCCCAGGGTCCCAAAATGTATAGATGGGAGAATAGCTTTCACCAGAGCAAAATGTCCAAATGCAGAAATTGAGTGAATCCCTCCCTGCAGTATTTTTGACGCTACCAGGATGGACACACCTTATGCATCATCATATGCCACTGAACAAGGACAAAGGGTCTGTGAGAACTGACAACCGCTTCCATGAAGAATGTGGGACACTGTATGAGTGGAGCTACAAGTCCTGTTAGAGCTGGGAGCAGTGGAAGAGCCTCATTGTGAGTGGGGAAGTCCTATGCGATAGAGCCACCCACATCTGTATTGATTTCAGAAAAGTAAATGCAATCTTAAGATGTGATGGCTACCCTATACCCAGGGTGGATGAGTTGCTAGAAAGACTGGGAGCTGCCAAATATATCTCCACCCTAGACCTCATGAAGAAGTACTGGCAGATCACTCTGACATCAGTGTCTCAGGAACAGACAGCTTTCTCCACCCCATTTGTTCTGTACCAGTTCCAAACTATGCCATTTGGTCTCCCTGAGCAACAGCCATTTTCCAACAACTCATGGACCAAGTACTGTGGCCACATGGCCAATACATGGCAGCATACATCGATAACACAGTGATTTACAGATGTCATTGGGATGACCACATGCAACATGTCACCTGTGTCCTACAGATCCTTGTGAGGGCAGGACTCACTGCAAACCCAGCCCAGATGGCGAACCAGGAAGTTACATACCTTGGCTAAACCGTTGGGGGGGAGTAAACCACTAATTGGCAGGCCTTAGCTACTTGCCCCATCCCAACAATCAAAAAACAGGTACAAAATGTCTTTAATCTAGTGGGCTATTATAGATGATTCATACCAGACTTTGCCACAATTACATCACCCCTCACACACCTTGTGAAGGATACTAATCCCAAGAGAATCATTTGGTTGGAAGACTGCAACAGGTCATTCAGGATGCTAAAAGACTGGCTGTGCCAGGAGCCAGTACTTCTTCACCCAGACTTTGGAAAAAAGTTTATACTACAAACAGATGCCTCTGATGTAGGACTTGGAGTAGTCCTTTCCCAGGAAGTTGAGAGAGAGGAACACCTGGTCCTCTATATAAGCAGGAAACTGTTCCCCCAGGAGGTGGCCTATTTGGTCATAGAAAAAGAAGGTTTAGCTGTGAAATTGGCTGTAAATGCTCTAACATACTGCTTACTGGGAAACCCCTTCTCCCTAGTGACAGATCATGCCCCTCTTCTCTGAAAGGAAATGAAGGACCATGAAGGACACTCACCCCAAAATTATGCAGTGCTAGCTTTCATTACAACCATATACTTCACCATGCTACAAAGACTCCCCACAACACAGATTGCTTTTCCGAAGGGGCCATGGGCCTGGCATGGAGAGCAAGACCCCAGGTCCTGTTTAGTGGGGGAGGCCTAGACATCTCAATAAACCGCCCCTGCAAAGTCTGCAGAAGCTGGAGGCGGGACTTAAAAGGGGAGCAGAGTAGCTCAGAGGCAGGCAGGCAGAGGAAGAGAGCAAATGGCTGCCCTGAGCTGTGGGGAGAAGTAGTGGCCAGGAGCTCATTGCCTGAGACCTGACAGTGCAGACTTGAGCAAACCTACAGAGGAGGCAAGTGACTGATTGTGCAGGTCAGCAGCTTTATCTGAAATTATTTGCTTTACTCTGTTGTGAGAAATGGTCTGGGGGTCGGGGGGGGGGGGTTAGAGTGGGGACTGGTTAGCATCCCAAGGTTGTACTCAGTGGAAAGGGTATGCTGGCCTTTTCTACCCAATCCAAGAAGACGTGACAACAACAAGAGTCTTCACCTTGGGGGAGAATCCAGCTAGGGAAGACCCTGACTGTTCAAGAGTCCAGTCTCCAAAGTCCCCATGTTAAAGGGAAGGACTGGAAACCTTGGGTTGGAGGGGCAGGCTGAAGGAGAGGATTGTATTTTCAATGGGAAGTTGAGATATAACAACTCCTCCTGATCAGTATGTGATTGTTCATCTTCTACAGTCTCATTGAAGTCAATGGAATTTAAGCATATACATAAAGTTAAGCAAGGGACTTAAGCACATGTATAATGTAAAGCATGTGTTTAAGTGCTGTCCTGAATAGGAATGCTTTCCTAAAATGTGGCCAGAGACAGAAGAGAGCACCCTGCCAGACTGAAAATAGGGTAAACCCATTCACATACATTTACAAACCTTAGAAATTTTACCAGTAGCTGTAAAGTAAGCAAGATTGGGCATGCTCAGTAGTTAGATTGTCGATCTTAAGGTACTGTAGGAACTGGTGCTGGTGATTCCCCATGTGGCAGTCTTCCTTACGAGTCATTACTGAATTAATGCCTCGGTGTTTTTGGAGGATCCCATAATTTTTTCATAAGATGCTTACAACTAACTCTCTAATCATGCCAGATCATTAAAAAACAGCCATTATCATTTTTCGCAACACTAGTTAGATAAAAACTCCATTCCACCTGCGGTTTCAATTGGAGAAGTCACCCTTTCATTTTCTCCCCTAAAAACTGCTGTGTAAAGTACAGGTGTTAATTTACAGAGACACTATGAATGTGTAAATCACATTTCCATCTGAAAATTTTGTACCTGCTATTGTTATAACTACAAAGATTGCTCCAGCTGAATGAGAGTAGAGAAAAAATGGTTTTTTTTCTAAGTTTTTTTCTTTCTTTGTGCCATGTGACAGCACTTCTGTACAGTCAGTTTCATTTTTTTGTTGGGTGTCAGTTGCTCTACCAATTTCATGTCTTAGCTTGAGGAAGCTACCCTTATGCACTGTTCTGGGGGCGTTCATGTGTAAACACTTTCCCAAGTCCCATAAGAAGGTATAGACCAGCAACAGCAGTAGAAAAGCAGGAACTGAAGAAGCAGCAAGCAGGCATGGCATAAGGGGAAGGGATAGAAGGGCTAGCCAAGCAGGCTTGGTGGCCTTGCTCTACAGTTTACTCAGAAAAATCCTGTAAATTTTCAAAAAGGGATTCACAACAATCAGGGAATACTACTTAGAAGGTACTCTATCAGAAAATTGATTTTAAAAAAATTATCCAGTTAAAAAGAAATCAAGTTGATGTTGCTTGTTAGGGGGCTTATTCCTTCACCCACTCACTTCCCTGGTCCTTCTCGCATGAACAGAGAGCAACAATACCTGAAGTCCAAAGGTGCAAACAATTCGATGTTTATTGGGGTGAACTTCCAGCAAGCATGATTCCAGTTTCCTTCCTTAGTATCCTCCTTCCCAGCTCTGACACCACAGAGCCTTACACCTGTGTCCCTGTTCCCATTTCTCCCTTTAACCAAACAGGATTCCAGTTTCCTTACTCCCATTCCCTGTTCCCATTTCCCCCTTTAGCAAAACATGGTTCCAATTTCCTTACCCTCATTCCCTGTTCCCATTTCCCCCTTTACACACACCCACCCCCTCCCACCAAGGCCCCCCCACTTCCTCATTGACTACAGATTATATAGTAAAACTTCAGTTCTGCTTAGCTATACCTTAACCAATCATTTTCCTGAAATTTAACTAACCAATCCTAACATATTGTAACATGATTATGTAACCAATTATATCCCACCACCTTAATTAGTTTACACCCAGCAAAATTAATTATACAGCAGACAGGAACAATCACAGAACCAGACAGAGATTATACAGACAAACAATAGCAAAGTGGGAACTATAATGACAAAACAATACAGAAGTGAGGATTTCACATCCCAGTATTGATAAGTGAGTTCTTGCCAGACAGGATGCTGTTTCCTTTTACATTTTCTAGGCACTTCCCTTTCTCTGGAGGTGATAAGCATTATCAGGACAGGATTGTATTCAGGACAGGATTGTATTCCTAACAGCCCAATAGCACCTTATTTCAATGTGACTAGTTTGGAATGTGAGGATGTGACCGTTCGCTTCCCAGCTTATGGCTGCCTCTGCTGCTTAGCCAAAGGCCTTAGCCTAAGCACAGGGCCTCAGACTGTCACAGTAAGAGAAGGCCCTTACACCAGCAGACAGTGATTTTGATTCTTTCTTTTATACTTCTAGAACTAGCCAAGTGATAAGAATACACCTAAATTCTTAGAGTACAGGCCTTTACAGACAGGCCTGAATATCTATATCCTAACATTGCTCCTTTAATACATATATGTAAAGGGTCTTGAAAATATAAAGTGAAAGTATTATTATTAATAATAGTATTATGGCTGTTGCATTTTACTCCAGAAGGGACTGCATTTGAAAGCAGGGAGAGTGAATGATCTGATCATGAAGGATGTAAGCTGTTGTAGTTATATTCTTTATATGTATGATGTTAGCATTAGCTGTGGTGGGAGCACTGCTTCACCCTTAGTTTGTTCCTCATAGTCCTTTGTTAAAGTTTACCCATTGATCTTTTAGCTGCTCATAGAGTTGTGTGAATACTGGAAAACCATGCCACCAATATTTCTTCCGATTTAAAAATGAATTTGCTCAGACTGTTCCTGCATTTACTTTCTGCACACATTTGAACAACTGACACAAAGGTGTTTGGTAAGTGTGTCTTAAAACTGAGTATTTGCACAGGAATGGTGAGTGAAATCCTGGCTGCACTGAAGTCAAAGGCAGTTTATTTCACCCACAGTACCTTATGTGAGCAAATCAGAGCCTCCACCCATCATGCTTGTTGTTCCTCATTGCTGCCCAGCTCTTCCTCCAGCTGTGACTGGTTCCTCCAGCATCAGTTTAATCCTCACTATGACCCTGATCCAGAGGCCACTGAAATCAAAAAACTCCCACTGACTTCACTGGCTTTCTATCAGGCCCTATATCTTAGTAACACTAATAGAGACCTGTAAAAGTTCAGAGACTCTGGGACTGATTCTTCTCTCAGCATATATCAGGAGCAGTACCATCGTCATCAATGTAAATTACACTGGTATAAGTCAGACAAAAAATTTTTTAAGAGGATTCATAAGGAAAAAACATTAAGGTAAATTGCTACAATAGCCAGTTTCACTGAATAAAGGTAATATTTTTCAGAGAGAAACATCTTTGAAGCCACAAGTGGAAGAAAGACAATATGTTTGTTTGAAGATGCAACATCTGGAAGACCATAATAAAAGTAAGATTTTAGTTACACATCCCATGTGGACTATGTTTATTGCCCAAATGTTTTATTATAAGAGGAGTTCTGCTTGTTGGTCATGCCATACAATACGTTGGGGTGTATGAGGAGAATTAAGATTCAGGGAAAGATGTACATCACATGGTGTCTTCAAAATTTTGTAAGCTACAAAATGTCTCCAGAGCTGGGATCAAGCAATTTATATTGAGATGACTCTTATCTACCCCTGGAATTCATGAATTTTCAAGAAAATAGGCATTAGCTGATGGCTATTTAAATGGTTTTAAAATTAACTACATTGATCAAAACCAGGCAAAGAACGGAATTTGATTGGAAGTTTAAAATCAGATGCAGCAGGACAATTTTGTTTAATCCAAATCAGTTTGCCATAGAAAACACATGAATTGTTAATAGTTCTGGGGATTTCACTCAATCTGTTCACTTCTACTGCCTTAAATAAGAAGAGAGCAAATTTGAGGAGATGACGAACACTTAAAACCCCCATCTTTTATCACATACAGAAGTCTTTTCAATTTACACCAGAATTTCTGGTATATAACATGTACTTCAGTGAGATGATGTACCTTGCCATGGTTCATTGTGGCAAAAATGTTGGTAATAATTATGACAACTGTGCAGAATAATCAAAATGCTTTTACACAAATTATTTAAATTCTCTCTTTAAATAATAGTTCTTGTAGGCACTTGAGCACCAAACATGAAGGGCTAAATTCATGTCTGGTGTAACTCAATTGCAGCCAACGTAGTTGTTACATAAAGGATGAATTTGGCCCTCAGTCTACAATTTTTCATGTATTGACTGACTATGGTAAATTTTTGTGTTTCAAAGGAGGCAGACAGCAAAAACTCACATGCACTAGAGCAGAATAAAAAAAAATGTAGAAAAAATATATGAAATGATTTATTTTTTGTTCATAAATTGTCTACCTCCATTTTAAGATTACCTCAGATTTATTTGTTATCCAAAGTTGTTTGCTGAAAAACTTCTGTGAATAATTCTTGGTCTGTAGATGGTTCACAGCTTATTGTGTATAATATTTAAAACTGGAACTATTTGGCTAGCTTTGATTGGAATCTTGGGTCATATGGTATCATTTCTGCTTGCTGATTAGATAAGCATAACTTGTAGAATCTGTTTTCCAATGCTTACACTGACTGATTTTAAAAAAATCACTTTCTGCAAATTTTACCTAATATGCTTTAAAATTAACTCCATAATAATTTCTGCCAGGAAATTCAGTAACTAGAATATTTGTAAAAAGCAAAGATGAAGGTGCTCAGATACAGGGATAATGGGCACCACACAACCTCTTCAGATAGAAAGAAAAAAATGGATGGAAGACCAACCTAAATGAATTCAGTTTTTTTGGTCAGTGAATTTTTGTAATATATTTGCACAGCTTATCCATTATGTTTGTGAAAACCTGAATTTGTATGCCCAGTATTTTGCATAGGTATAGCAAGAAGTTGCATAGCTTCCTGTTTCACCCAAGTAAACTAGGTGGCATATGTGTCTGTATTTTTCTGCATCTCTTCTGCTGAACATTTGTCCCGAGCTTTTTTTGCATTATGTTATTTTCTTGTATCTACTTTGGCATTTAAAAAAAGAAAAGGAGGAAGTGTGGCACCTAAGAGACTAACACATTTATTTGAGAATAAGCTTTCGTGAGCTACAGCTCACTTCATTGGATGCAGCATGACAGCTTATGCTCAAATAAATGTGTTAGTCTCTAAGGTGCCACAAGTACTCCTTTTCTTTGTGCGAATACAGACTAACACGGCTGCTACTCTGAAATTTGGCATTTAAGTTTATCCTAACCCCCGTCTCATGTTAAAAACAAACAAATAAATAATGAAGGCATAATTACAGGAACTTTGGAGATGTAAATTAGTAAGCATTATTAGATATTAGTAAGGTTGGTATGTCAATCCCCAGTTATGGGGATGCCAAAGTAGGTTATACAATCCCCATCACTGGAGGTTTTTGAGAATGGATTGGACCCTCACCTGTCAGGGATGGACTAGGTTTACTTGGTCCTGCCTCAGTGCAGGGGCTGGACTTGATGACCTCTTGAGATCCCTTCCAGCCCTACATTTCTATGATCACACGTAATTATGGTCTGATTCATGCTGCATGGCTGTGCGCATGATATTGATATCAAAACATTCTCAACAGTTACAGGCCCCAAAGATATGTGAAGCCCAGGCCTCTTTAAAAGACGTTGTATAACGCAGGACAGGATGGAAGGTTTAATGGGGCATTATTAATCCTGGGATAACTTTCTCTTCATTATATTTTTCTACAGAAGGGTCTTGGGGATTAAAGCTGCAGAATCAGCTCTGAGGCTAGCTGCCCTTCAAGGTTCTAAAGAAACTTGCCAGAGAATGAAAATCATATCAGGAGCAATTAGACAAAAGGTCAGCATAAATACCGCCTGTATCCACAGCATTATCATCACCCAAGTGTCTCTTACTTACAGTCTGTTGTGACAAAGTAAAAGCTATTTCAGCTGTTATATTGTGATGGCTGTTATTTATGGAACATAAAAGGGTACTGAAATACAAAAGGGTTTGAAAAGACCAGGGTAAGATCAGATAAAAAAAATGCGAGAGAAACAGGCATCTTGGGATGGTAACTACCCTGCCATGTACTGACAGGGAGGTTGTATATTTTTAGAATATACTGAAAGGAATGGTGCTTTTACTTAGATTTTTATGGTTTACCATGAGATGCAATTTTCTGGCCCTATATGCAGTTGTAACAAAAGTCAGAGACATTTTATGATAGCTGCCAGAGTTCATAAATGATGGCATACACTAAAATATTTATAGAACTGTAAAATCTTGATTTCTCTCTGGTTTAGCAGATGGGGTCCTAAAACTAGTTCCCAGATTGTCACATTTCTTTACCCTTTGATGACAAAGAAGCCTGTTATCACTCTCCAGCCCTCCCCCCCCCCCCCCCGCCAGCAACCAAGTTCACTAGCGTAATCAAGTTCACACTTCCATCCAATTATATATACTAGGATCCCATGAATTAAGAGAAGTCAGCACTGCAAGACTTTTAATTATTCAAAGCAGCCTCCCTATCATTATGCATCAGGATCAAGGCAGTCTTGATACCCGCCTTGACCAATGTCCATTTTTGACTTATTTGGATGTAATTGTTCACCTAGAGATTGGTGAAAATCTATTTCTGAATCTGTGCACTACATCAACAGTAGAGCTAAATGCTACTGAAACACCAAAAATAGTCTGCTTAGATGCCTGATGTGAAACTCTGATATAGTACAGCTATTGGTGTCTGTTCAGGGAAGTTTGTTGTTCTTAAAGAAAATAATGAATCCCTGTAGCACTGCTAAACACAATTGCACTTCAAAATTAAAAGTGATGGCTGAAAGCTGGAGGTGGGATAAATCATCTGTAAAATGGCAAGTTTGGACTGGTGACCAGGATTTTCCCCATTTTAAAAGATCTGTAGTTAAAAATGGAAATATGGAAGGAGAGAAAGCACCATCTTGAGTCACACGACTTCCTATTTCAGTATTTCTGTATATCCACAGATAGGGTATATATTTTGGTCAAATTCAATCTAAGCTAAGGACGACACATGGAACATATTTTCTTCATCATTTTATTGCTGTATTTGTTTATTAATTTCCACAGTATATCATACTTGTTACATCTACTATTATAATTTATATGTTAGAAACAAGGCAAGGATGAGATTCCCGTTGGGCTGGGCACTGTACAGCCAAGAAACAAAGAAGACATTTCCTGTCCCAGAGAGTTTATATATTAGGCAGGACACTACAGGAGGACAAAAGAGAAAAGCAGGATGAGGGTCAGTGGGAAGAGGAGGTAACAAAAGAGAATTCAGCAGAAAAATAGAAGTCTCCATGCATTTGTAATTTCACTAGTGCTTTATAATTTATTTAAAATTAATAGAAAGTTTGAACACCAAAAATGGATTTACTTACATTGAAGTTGAATCTGATAGTGTTTCTGCTAATTCCTAGTAATAATATGTACCACATTATGCCTGTAGAATGGGAAGTGAGGCAACTGGGACCTATATGCAATGAAAGCAACAGAATGCAATATGGAAAATGCAGCAGATCTGAATATAAAGCCTTGGGGCCAGATCCTGAGCAGTCTACCAGTGTAAATCAGCATAGCTTCTTTGAGTCAATGGAGCTATGTTGATTTACACTGGTAGAGGATGTGACCTATTAAATGGATGGGCTTGCTGTGGAGATTCCTTGTTTCTCAAAAACATTTTTTTTAAGCTCTGGGAATGAAGTAAAGCTCTATTCCTTAGCCTAACATTAACACTTACTGCTTGAATCGTCTTTCTTTTGTACATGAGAATGGAAGAATGAGTGAATGAAAGAGGAAGGAACAAAAATAAACTTACAGTCGCATAAATTATTCAGATGTTATAGGCAGCTCTTTGTAAAACTACAGTGATTACAATTGTACTTTATCTTGCAAACTGTTTTTTATTTTTCAGTAGAGTGGCACTCATTTTCCATAAAGGTGTATATTCTCTCTCTCTCTCTCTCTGATCCCCATCAAATTAGTCTCTGAGTGCATCCTGAGTTCTTTTTAAAATACAAACAAAAACAACAATAATAATATCACTCTCACATTCTTCCTTTCCTTTTAGGGGAAAATCCTGATTAATTTATAGGGTTTTGTGTGTGTGTGTGGTCTCTAGCATTGAGCAATGGTTTTGATAGCACTGGTTAAACTACTGGATGCTTTAGGGTGCATAATAATACAGTAGCCTGGGAGATGAGATTAGCTAAGGCTTGTGCCAGACAGCCAGGTAATGGATTGTGAAGGACCACAGATCTTGCATTGATCAGCTGGAACCTTGGGTCCTGGCATTTCATTTTTTTATATCCCATGTGAAGTAGATATTCGCTGATTTCGCTGGATTGGATGTAGATGTTCAGTTACCATCTTTTGAGACTGGAGAGGGGATGTTCCCTGTTTATTCCTTTATGTTCTGAGTTCTGCTGGGGAGGGTTAGGTTAGTGGTTGGTTGCGATGTAATAGGATTAAAATATGACCATGTATATCATTGTTGCTACCACTGTTGTACAGTTGCAACAAATTTTGTACAAAGTATGTCATGTAAAGTGTCAATGGAAAAAGTTATGGTTTGCTGAATATGCTTATCCTATTTGTATGCATGTATCATTTTTGTATCTGAAGTTACGAATATTGACTATGTACCTGTATTTCAAACGTGTTTCCTTCTGTGGAAACACCCACAAGGTATTTTACATCCAGTCTAGCCAGCACATTCCGAATGGACTATTCAAGTTGATGACCCATCAGCAAACACAATGGACCATGGAAGAAGCTTATCCCCACCTGGTGGACTTTCCTGTGGACCTTTAGCTAGAATATGGGTAATGGCCCCTGCTATGACGCACTGAAGCATGTAAGGACATGTAACTAGACTAGTGACCCAAAATTCCATCTTGTGCCTGTATTTTTTGACTGACTGTACTGAGAGCAGACCCTCCACATGACAGAAAGTATAAAAGGCCCTGGAAGCATCTCCATTTTGTCTCTTTCCTGCTCTGATCTCCGGACTATGGACTTACATTAACAGGAGTATAACAACCAATGGACTGAGGACTTTCCAATCGTTCGGCTGTTACCAGAGATGTTATAAGCCAGCAGTTTATTCCATCACTGCTACAAACCTGATCCAAGAACTTTGCAATGACTGTATGTATTTCATTCCTTTAACCATTTTAATTCTCACCTCTTTCTTCTACCTTGTAAATAAACCTTTAGATATTAGATACTAAACGGTTAGCAACAGTGTGATTATTAGGTAAGATCTGAGTTATATATTGACCTGGATATGTGGCTGATTGTCCTTTGGGATCAGGAGAACCCTTGGTTTGATTAAATTGGTGTTAAATAACAAGTCATCATAAAGTCTAGTGTCTGGGTGGTGAAACTAGGGCTGGGATACCTAAGGAGACTGCATTTTTGACTTCTTATTAGCCAGTGTGGTGAGACAGAAATTTAATTTTGTTGCTGGTTCGGTATATCTTATGGAAGAAGAACCACCAGTTCAGGGGTGAGTCTGCCCTATTTTTCAGCAGTTTGTCCTGAATCTGACATCCTCAGCTTTGACCCACTGAGGCATGGTGACATTGGTATACTTGGCAGTGGTAGCCATCTAGTGGTGTGGCAGATGCCTAAGGAACAGCAGCACTGCTCAACTCCCCAGGGAACTGAATTAAGAACAGTTGTTGGTAAAGTTATGTAGTCGTGCCAAATGCCTGTGGGATAGGAAGTGTGCTTGACAGCCCTAGGCACTGTATTGTTGCTGTGCTAGAGGAAAGGACAAAGCTTTACTCCAGGATAGTGGAAAGGGAGGCTGTATGTGGGAGGCATTTTTGTAAAGTTACATTTAATTTGAGACTGTGATTCTGCAAACACCCATGAGCGTAGTACTTGCGACTGAGAACAGGCCCACTGAAGGCAGTGTGGCTATTGTTACTTACGGTAGCAAGTCCTACACTTGCCAGTAAGCATTTGCAGGTTCAAGGCTCATATTTGGAATAACTTTAAACATCCAGGCCCCACAGGGTTACCCCCCAGAAGAACTGACCAAGCACTTCTTCCTTCTGAGGTAGGTAAACTGAGTGCAATGTAATTTATTGTCTGGGATCACCCAGGTGAGGCATTCAGAACGAAGGATGTGGCTATTTTGTGCATAAGCATTAAAGCTATCATGGCACTTCTTATTTTGGGGAAATAGGGGCATCTCTTGCAGTGCCTGGGACAAATTTTTCTCTACCTTGACAGTTATTCAATGTGTTATTTGTCAGCTGGTTGCTGTATTTCATTGGTCCACCGTGTATGTAGGGCCCAAGCAGATAGCAAGTGTGAGAAATCAGGACTGGGGTGGAAGATAATAGACGCTTATATAAGAAAAAGCCCCCAATATCGGGACTGTCTCTATAAAATCGGGACATCTGGTCACCCTAGGCCCGAGTCTGTAAATCTTACTAACAGGCATAATGCCTACTATTGTGGGTACTCTCACTGACGTTATTTTGAGGGGAGAGGGTGTGTGAAACTCCCATTGACTTCAGTGGGGCCAAGACCTGGGACTTATGGTAGCAGGCATTATACTCTGTAGTAAACATTTGCAGGATCAGGCCTAGAGTTTGTAAAGTATGCTGGTGTCCTTCACAATAGAAGGAATGTATAAATGTAAAATTCTGGGATCTAAAAGTCAATTATGAATATTTGGTATTCACATACAGGTAAACTGCTAAAAGAAATATATGGCAGTGTTATTTTAGAACAAAGCATGCTGTTTCCCAGATGCTTATTATTATTATTCATTAATTGTATTATGTTTGTTCTTAGAGGCCCCAAAATCAAACTCTGGTATCATACAATTTATCCTACAGATCTGTATATGTGTTGGAAAGTATGAGAAGTTAAATTCCACCTCTGGCCTATAGTGACTTCATGTCATGTTTTCCATTTCAGCAATAGAACGGTAAAATATAATGTTTAGAGAATATTAAAGAGTGTTTTGTATGTAGGACTGGAGAATCATGGTAGAGAAGATGGAAGAAAAATACAGAGAATATTACTTAACCCTTGAAATATACTATCTAAATAATGACTGGTAATTGGGCATTCAAGTACCATATGTGAGAGAGTGCCTGGGAATCCCTTACAGCATCACAAAACATCTGCAGGAGATATTCCTGCTTTTACATCTTTTATTGGTGTCCATATTGCATGGGAAATGAAGTAGGATGATTGCACAGTGGAGGACACTGAGGAGCCCTGAATACATTTGATGCACATTTTATTCCATATGTGTGGCTTTACTTGCATGCTCATTCCTTTCCCTAAAGTAAACTAGCATTTTGCTGTGAATTGAGTGTTCTTTTGTTGTAACTGGGAGATGCTATGTGAGATAGTGAGTTTGTTTTTATGTAAAAACGAGGGAGAGAAAATGCATAAGGACTGATGAAATACATCATAGACTTTGAAATACAATTAGAAATTTACATTTCAAAGGTGAACTTTGGGGTGAAATATTGAAATCAGTAGAAGTTTTGCTATTGAGCTCCATGGAGGCAGGATTTCACCTTTGGATTTCAAGTTAGAGAATGTAAATACAAGACCATTTATTAGCCATTCACCGTTTGGTGAATTTTTTTTTCTGCACAATGATTTAAAAAAAACATATATATATTATTAATTTCCATTTTAAAGTCAACAAATATTATTGTCTAATACTATCTAATGTCTAAATTCTGCCTTTGAATGCATTTGGCTGGCTGCCCTTGACTTTGGAGAAATCCAGGCATGTATGTATGAGGGCACAATTTGCCCCTACATGTTCACCAGGTATGTGGTTCAATAATGCTTGAATCCTGTACATTTTTCTTCTGGACATGACCAGAGGTGAATTAGTTACATTTCAGCCTGCAATGAGGTGAAGCCCCCATGCTCAGCCTAGCTGATTATTTCAATCACTTTTGTATAGCTCAGCAAATCCTTTCTTTTGTTGGAAGAAGACCTTTCTTTGCCAATACTTCCCCCACATCTCCAGGAACAATGCATAGCTGGTAAATCAACTCAATTATTATTCTATTCCAGAGGACATAGAATGATTTACATTTATATGCCAACGTTTTCTTCCTTGTTACCCCAGCAAGAGCCAGGACATGATTTATAAGGATGCAGAAGTGTTGGCACAGATGTTACACAGCCTCAGCATGTTTGCATTGCACAGTGTGATAGACTATTTTGAATGTGTCAATACACAGGTAGAGAGGGAACTGGCACTTGTGCCAGCAGTGTCCACAGAGTAACAGCACAGGGCAGGCACTGGCCCTGCTGATGGTGAAAATATTTGGAATTTATCTTTTTTAGCAGGTCGTTTCTGTGCGCTCGCTGTACATTGGGGAGGGGGTTGTTTGGTTCTTGTTATTAGTTGCCTCTGCTGAATTCCTAATGGAATTGTGGATCATAAAAAACATTCCGTTGTGGAGCAGTTGGCAGCTTAGAGTTTGTTGTTGTTTTCGTCTCTTTTCCTAAAGGAAGCTGAAAGACTGCATGGATATGGAGAACAAAAGCTTATTACGCAGTGGGGGCCTTGTTTCACGTCTTTCTGGAAGGCTGATGTTATCAGGGAAACTGTGATTTTCAGCATCAGCAGAGCATTTTAAGAATGTGTTTCAAATATTTTTCACATTTGGGAAGAATGAGCATTTATCAGGGCTGGACCATAAGTTCCATATAGCCCGTTAGGGCTTCATTCAAAGCAACATTGCCCCATGTTCTAAAGAGCCAGATGTGTGGGTGTGGCAAGGAGGCCAGAACCCACACAGTGTGTGCATTAAAATTATGACCAAGTGTTTTATTTCCCCTAGGGTGCTGCTTGATTATGTCCACTATGGATGAGCGTCAAAGGGGATAGGGCAGAGGGAGCTGAGGTGCTGTTCTCTTTTTCTCCCAGTTCTCCTACTGCATGCAAGAAAGTCTGACAAGAATCACTACTCAGGTAATTAAAAGGAATGCTGTCAGGGCTGTGATATCTAAAATTAGAGCTGTGGTTTGGGTTGCAGATTCACACATTCATATACGTCCTGCTATCTGTCTGCTCTCCTCTGTGTAGTTCAGCCAGGAGAGGGCTCGTTGATTGTACAGTGGAAGGTCCCTAGGAGATGTATTGAATCTGCATATCTCCTGGCCAGCCTGACTGCCTCCTCTGGAGCTGACCTTGTCCACTTTGTAGGCTGCACTACACAGCTCCACCCCCCATGACAGGATGGGTTTTGCAGGTGGCTAGTGGTACTGTACTTCCTCTTCTGCCAGAACTGTCACTCTGGGGCGCTCATCCTATTTGCACCTATGGACGTTTTATACATCACAGGAGGTAAATATGGGCCTCAGCTACACTAAAGGAAATGATGGACAAAGTCCTAAGGAAGTTAAGTGCCTAAATACCTTTGAGGATCTGGGCCAAAATGACTGCAATGATTTGGCAGGGGATGTAAATCAGGGCAGCATTTAGTGTGTAATCTTCATCCCATTATAAAGAAAATCATAGTTGAAGGAAACCACATTTTGCATTGAGGCTTAATGATCTTAACTTCAGAAGAGCTGTCATCTGCAGTTTACAATGGAATAGGAGCTGGATTTTGGCAGCACATAGTGTGTGTGGAATAGGCGACTATTACAAACCTTTAAAATAATGGATCTATCTCAACCGAGACGTAATTAATTACAACAATCCACATGCATGACATATAGTCTATGATTTAGACCTTAGTCCTAGGAATGGTGACACATTCTGCACTCAGTTACACTTTTGCAACCTGAGGAACCATACGTTTAATTAAGGGCAGAATTTAGCCCCATGTGTACTTTATAGGTAAGGGCCCATATCATAACAGTACAGAGCCTGGCAAAGAAATATGGGACAAATCATAGCCCTTTTAGCCAGGTGCAATACTTATATGAGGGCTAAATTTGTCCTTCTGGTGTCTAGAAATACTGAGCAAAACAGACTACAGAGACTCCTTATAGTACTGTACATTTTCCCTGTGAGTCCACTAAAATACCCCCACTTCCTCATTCAGCAAAGAGAGACCTCCAAACGCTTGGTTCTTAAACACACCCAGGCATTTTAATGCACTTTGTTTCTTCTCCCTAGGGGTGTTCTTGGCTTGTGTTCTCTCCTTTTATTACAGCTTTAATCTTACAATCTGAACTGGGACTTGTTTACATTTTTATTTTTTAAAAGGTGTGTGTGTGAGAGAGAGAGAGAGTGAGTGAGTGTGTGCATTCAAGTTCTAAATTGACAGATGCCTTTTTGTGGAACTGAAATGACATATCTGAGTTTTAGTGCTCTCTTCCCTATATTTGCATATTTAATTACTTGCATCACATTTTATAAGTATGTTACCTGATGAAGAATTCTGACTAATTAATTTCACCTGGAATTGCATGCTGGTGTATGAAAAAATTACACTTGGCCATTTGTGGAGACCAGCTGTGTATTAGGAATATCTGATCCCCATCTGAAGAATTAAAAAGAAAGTAAGAGAAAGCAGCTGATTGTAAAAGCTTGTCCCTTGTTTCTCAAGCCCTGAAGGTATTATTATTGGCAGATATCCTTTATTACTCACCCTTTATACTAAACAATAACTCAGAAGTTTGCTCTAACTGAGCATCGTTCAGTCAGATGCCTTTGCCTTCAAACATTTCAGCTTTAATTTGTAGTAAAACTAATGTTGTTGGGTTCCACCCATACGCATGCACTCGTTTGCTTCCATTCCCGCATGACGCACAGACAGACAACTTCATTTTGACCACAGATTATTTTTTGTCTAGTTGGTATTAGAGAAAAAACTCCATTAGGAACATAAGTGTATTCTTAAAAGCTACCTTTAAAGGGACAAAAATGTGTTCTTTCAGCAGCCTGACTTAATCCTACAACATGGCTGAACACACACATATACACTCACTCGGTGGATAGTTCTGCTTTGATTCTTTGTCTGCACTGACAACAGATGGTGTTTTAATAAAGTCCAGTAGGAATATTACTGTGAGTAAACAATCTGATGCATGCCAATTTCATAATTGCTGGGTACTGATACAGCCTCTTACCTGCTGAATCCAAATTGGGAGGAAACCAACTGTGCATACACCTACTGGCAGAAGCCTGATTCACAGCTGTGGTATGCTCCAGCATCGAGCTACACCACGGAAGGTAAATTGCAGCTCCAATCATCTTTCTTGGCACAGGGCTTGGGGAACAGCTGCCATCTGGCTTGTCATCAAAGCATGGTCACTGAGTTTCTGGGAGATGAAATGGCTTGCATTTTACCTTGACATGCATGAAGATTGCTATCTTCATCTTTACAGGTATCTTTTAAAATAACATTCTTGGCTTTCTTAGGAAGAGATTACCAAGTGGGATTTTCTTCTTTAAGTGATTCCCACGCCCTATGGGGACTCAAAGTCTAAACCTGTTATATGCTAATTAAAGATTCACACCCACATAACTTGTCAAAGAGATAAATCTTGCTCATTTATTTTCATCATTAACAGGGAAAAAATGGTAAAAAATTACCACTCCTTACACTTGCAGGTTTATGTTCAATGTTTGTTTTGAATGAAAGTGTTGATGCAGTCAGAGTTGTTATTCCTACCAATACATCCCGGGGGGCAGACCTCTAGATGAGCTTCCCCTGCTGGGGGAGCGTGTAAGCCACATGCACTCAGTAAGCACTTATTTAGTGCATTGCATGTTTACAGATATATGCTCACGAAGGGTGTGATTTAGGAAGCAACTTAGGTGTCTAAACTTCAGAGTTAGGTGCCTAAGTCCCTGTGCATGGCACTATTGTTAAGCTTCTGCTTGGCTGCTGTCTAACCCCACAGGTGCTTAATCTTATGCGGTGCTTAACTTTCCACTGTAAAAGTTGCCTAGGCACCTAAGTTTTAGATTCTGGGGTATGTGGACTGCTGCCCCATCATAGGTGTGTGGACACCTATCTCCTGCCAAAGCCCCCAAATGATTGACAAACGGGGGGAAATCAGGCATTCGGCTGCCTAAGTCTCACACTGGACCTGATTTGTGGATACCTACTGGATGAACTTCCATTCAAAATCCATCTGCAGGATGAGGAGGAGGCGCTGCCCTTACAACTTTTAGTCAATTGATTAGAGCACTTGCCTGGGATGTGGGAGAACCATGTTCAATTCCTCCCTTTGTGCTAGAAGGAGACAGAGGATTTAAACAGGGGTCTCCCACCTCTCAGAGGAGCACTCTAACCACTGAGCCAGAGGCTATTCTGATATAGGGCTTTCTCACGCTCTCCTGTTAAAGCTGTTCCACTGTGGATAAATAATGAAATAGCAATTGGAGCAGGGGGACTGGACCCATGGTTTCCCCCATCTCACGTGGGTGCCCTAACCTTTGGACTACAGTCTCATTTTCATTTTCTCTCTCTGGCCCAATGACTGTTCCACTGTGGATACGTGCTTAAATGGTCATTGCGGGGGAGAGAGAGAGAGAGAGAGAGAGGGAATGATTCTATAGTCCAGTGCTAAGGGCATCCCTGTGGGTGGTGGAAGATTGTAGGTCCAGTCTCCAACTCTTTCATTATTTATCCACAGTGGAACAGCTTCAACAGGAGAGACTGAGGGAGCTCTTCAGCTTAGTTGTTAGAGCTCTCTCCTGAGAGGGGGGAGACCCCTATTCAAATCCTTTCTGCCTGACAAGCAGAGATGGGAACTGAACCTGGGTCTCCCACAGCTCAGGTGAGTGTTCTAACCTGTAGGCTAAAAGCTATAAGGCAGACACCTCTTCTGCCTTGTTTTGTGGGGAATGAGGCAGGCATCTCATTCTGACAAGAAACAACTTAGGTGACTAAGTCACCTGACTCCAGGAGGCAGGTTTCCATTCATGGATCACAAGCAGAGATAGGCGGCTCTCTGCAGTATGGACTTAGGGTATGTCTATTCTGCACACTCCCTTACGGCAGCGTGTAGAGTACATGCACTGCACACACCCTTAGCACAGGTATAAATAGCAGTGTAGATGGTGAGGCACTGCTTTGGTGAGTAGAGTTAAGACAAACCAGAACCTTCGGGTCTGTACCCTACACAGTTCTCACCACGCCCAAGCAGTGCCTTCCTATTGACTCCCCACTGCCAAAGCCTTTCACTGCCCCGTGTAGATACACACTACAGTGAGTGTAGATGCAGCCTGCTTTTCACTGCAGTGTGTAGCTATACATACCCTACATGCTACCATCAGTGAGTGTAGATATACCCTTTGGTGCCTATCTCTATGAGCGGGCTGGGGCTTAGCACACCCTTATGGTCCACATCTCCCATTGGCTATCTTAGGCAGTTCCATACCTAGTGTATTGGCTTTTGTGGATCTTATTCTAAGGCACCTATCTCTCCATATTCATTGTACAGGAATCCTAGGCCGGTACCTCAGGTTTGGATCACAGTGTTGTTCCTGTGGTTTTCTAGGTTCCTAAAAGTCAAATAGTCTAGTGCTCAGCATTGGAATGCCTAAGATCCCACCCTACTAGTCATTTAAGAGCACCATTCATTGGCACACAGGGAAAGAGTTGTGCGTCTTGGTCTTGCCCCAAAAGACTTGATAATCTAAGGCCTCCATCCTGCAAACTGTTACACATGTGAGCAAGTTTACTCACACGCACAGTCCTTATTCACGCAAACTAGCTGAAACTCAGAATTCGCATTCTGTGCAAAATCCCAACATTTCCTTTTGTCCTGAATCAGAACAAAATTTCTGAAACAACTGGAAACAGCAAAATGACATTATTGAAGTGCTTTGTTTTGAGATGCTTGATGTGGTTCATTTTGACTTTATTGTTGGCATTTTGTTATATTATATTCTGTTATAATTAATTGCAATGAAACGTTTCAATGTCATCGAATCAGTGTTTCTGGTAGAAAATGGTTCTGTCAGAAAATTTTCAACCTGCTCTACTCTTCACATCTCCTTTGCAGGATTACTTACTTAGGTTGGGACTGGAGCTCTTTAGAGCAGGAAGGTTACAGTGCTCTAGGCCTGAGACTAAAGTCTTTTGGATGTGGAAATTCAGCAGAATCAGGCCCTAAGTTTGCTGTTCACTCTACCCATACAAAATGTTAGAAACTGGGCTTTATATAGACACTCAAGTGAGAGGGGCAGGCAAGACAAAATCCTTTCCTCCAATCTATGGGCAGGTGGTGAGATTGTTGCTTTGGAGGCCACTATTTCAGTTTAGGAGCTCAAGCAATAGGTACTGTCCCCTTTCAACATCTGTGCAGGGCTTTAGAGCCATTGCCTTCACACAGATACATCCTGTGCCCCTCATCCCCCGTGTCTTCCACTGAATTTCTTTCTTGCTGGCCTCTTTGGAGTCAACATGGTGACACCCTTCATGGTGTGCAGGTTGAAAGAGGCCCCTAAGTTCTCCACACACATTCCCACTGCAAGACTCAGTACACTAGGGATGGTTAGTACAATTTGGAGGGATTATTTTTGCACACACTTTTTGTTGAGAGCATTGCCTGTATCTAAGATAGATAATGCCCTTAGTAATTTCACTTAATAATTGGCAATGTACTTTTAAAAACAATGGTGTCTGAATTTGTACAGCATCTGGGATCACTATGGCTAACAGCACTAGATAAATTACAACATAAATAAATAAGTCAAGGTTCTGGAAAGAGCCTGCAATGATGTTCAGCGTAGAGATCTTCAGCTGAATTGAACATCCTCTCTGCTGGAACACTTCTTGGTGGAGCTCCAAGAAAGGCTTTTGTGATAGCTGGGTGATCTGGCAGCCTGATCGTATTATCCTTCCACCGTTTCACTGGGTGACACAGGTTCAAGATACACAAAAGAGCTTGACTTTTTGTTGAAAAAACTTTGTTTCAGATACGGGTGATGCAGCAGAAGAAATGTTTTGCAGTGAGATGGAAGTACATTACATTGTTTGAAAAATCCACAGGTTGAACTGTTCATGAATGTTGGCATTCCAGCACAGTAACTGTCCACGGACATGGATCCTTTGTAGCACTCCAGGAAGCTAGTTCTTCAGTGACCAGAAAACACAGCAACTCTCTGAAAATTTTAAGGGTATCCCACCTTGGGGCCTATGCAGCACCAAATTAAGGGAATTTGGGGTTCTAGGTGCATCCCACATGGGGCCCCTGTGTTCCCACCCCCACCCAAGTACCATGAGCCTGATACTCCTTGGTTTGGCAGCAGGTTTAACAGTTAATAAAAATAAGGTATTTCACACATCATGGAACCATTGTTTCAGGCTGTCTGCAGACTCAGACAGGCATCAGTTATACTCAGCTCATGTGTTCCAGCATGTCCTTGCTAGAAACATATTTTAAAAATATAAGTGGAGATTGTGGAGGAGCTGGGGCCCTCAGCATGGACCTGTGGCCCTTAATCTGGCCCTCCATAAATAATGAGGTCTCCTAAAAATGGATGGGAATGCCACTCACAAAACTGACACTGCACTCTAAACTAAGGACACAATCCAGCAAGTTGCTGAGCACCTCCTGGGAGATGCTTAGCTCAATCAATTCCACTGTAATTAGCTGAGGGCACTTCAGGATCGCTCCCCAAGGGCTCGCTGGGGCTATGCAGTTTCACCTAAAGGGAATTCTGCACATATACAGAGGGCAATATATTCAGCTCAAGATGCACCAGGAAGTTCTGCAAAGAGTATTGGATAACAGTAGGCATTTGAACATCATTTGCCTCTTTTTTTTGTAAACTTTTTGCAAATTCTTGGTGTCAGCATCTAAAATTCTCCTGCAGAAGGGTTAACATTTTCTAACCATCAGCAAATCAGTTCTAGTTTTCCATAAGTCAGTCAGGTGCTGTCAGATCTGATGACTTTTTTTGTTGGAATGCCATTTACAAGTATGATTAAATTATTCTCCGGAGCTGAATTGGTACCTAAAGTAGATATATTTTCCTCTAAAAGAAGTGGAAGATATACTACTTTACCCTTCAGTCGTCTGCCCGCACACTTCTGAGGGAAGGAAGGCTGCCTGTTTTAGTGTTGATTTGAACAACTGTCTGAAAAGGCTTCTTAGCCTGAATAATAATTTTCTCAAATATGGGCACCCCACTTCTTTTGGTATGGAGCCACTTTTCTGTGTGTGTTGTGGTGGTGGTGGGGACAGGAACACACTTGCAACAGTGTGAATTCCGTTTCTGTAAATCAGCAATGACACAGAAACAGACTGTGCATTCCATTGGCTTCAACGGCCCTTGCAAAGTGAAAGCCTTATTTGCAAAGTTTGAATCTAGAATTGGATCCAAATCTGTACTTTCCCACACTCCTCAGGATATTTGGAATCATTATTCCAAAGCTTATTACAGAGAGAGGTCCGAGAGAGTACTGACTCCATATCTGGCATCAAATCTGAACTTTCTCAAAGTTTGGAGAGTTCCCAGCCAGTGTTCCAGTTTGGACCATCACTACTATTAACGGGCTTCCGCAAATTAAACAGAAATAGAAGCTGTTATTTAGCACAATATATTAAATTCCAACTGTGTTAAGATACTGATTACTACATAACAGGGTCATATAAAAGCACTACACTGAACATCTTCTAATAACCTTTCTTTCATATGTACTTTATATAGCAAAAGTACAGTACAAGGGTAGGGGATTATGTATGTGCAATTGGGGTAAAACTCTCAAATCCACCATGAAAACCAAATAATCAGGTTTTATTTGGCTATTCTGCCTGGCTGTTGGCAGGAATTAAATCCACCACAACTACTCAGCTGTACTGTCCCTTTAATGTCCTTACTATAGGATTCCCAATTACAGGACATGGTTAGGCTTGAGTATCATGACCTATTCTTTGACTCACCCCACAGCATTCTTCTCAACCTAGTTATGCTATAGCTGGTATACTGTCAGCCTTCCTGGTACTCAAGCTGACAGGAAGTCTGCTTTTCTCACACCGGTCAAGGATTTCCCACTGCAGAACACATAGAGGAGACTCAAAAACCAAAGAGCTGATCTGAGCCTTCATCTCAAAATTGAACTAATTCTTTCCAGGGTATGAAACATTTTGGTTCATTTTAATACTCATTACTGAACCACTCTGCACTTGCTATTTCCTGACAGAAGAGAAAATACCAAGGCATTAAGAAAAAACTTTCTAATGGTATTTCTGACATGACTGGAAGCTCCAGAAAACATTCAAGAAATTTCACTCTAAAGATATTCCCCAGGCCTATGTTACAGACCCTAGAGGTGTAGATACAGTAGTTCAGATAAGGCTTGGCTCTAAACTAAACCTTTTAATGTGTGCTCATCATTCAAGAATTTGACCTCCGAGAGTGGTTTCTGTTTCTTGTTTTTAATAAAGGCAGTGGTGAGCTGGAGCCGGTTCGCACCTGTTCTCTGGAACCGGTTGTTAAATTTAGAAGCCCTTTTAGAACCGGTTGTTCCATGAGGCACAACCGGTTCTAAAAGGGCTTCTAAATTTAACAACCGGCCAAAAGTGGCACCTTAGGCGCTGACTCCATGGGTGCTCCAGGGATGAAGCACCCAAGGGGAAAATTTGGTGGGTGCGGAGCACCCACCGGCTGCTCCCCGCCCCGCCCCCAGCCCCAGCTCACCTCCGCTCCTCCTCCGCCTCCTCCCCTGAATGCGCCGCCCCGCTCAGCTTCTCCACCTCCCCCAGGCTTCCTGCGAATCAGCTGTTCACGCGGGAAGCCGGGGTGGGCTGAGAAGCAAGCGGAGGCTTTGCGCTCAGGCTCAAGGAGGCGGAGGCAGAGCGGAGGTGAGCTGGGGCGGGGGGGGCGCAAGGAGGGCTGCCCGCACCTCAGCAGGTAACCCGGGGGGGCGCAGGGGAACCGCTTCCCGCCCCAGCTCACCTCCGCCTCCCTGGGCCTGAGCGCGAAGCCGCCACTTGCTTCTCAGTCCTCCCAGGCTTCCCGCCGAACAGCTGGTTCGCGGGAAGCTGGGGTGGGGTGGTGAAGCAGAGCGGGGCGGCGCGTTCAGGGGAGGAGGCGGAGGCGGAGCGGAGGTGAGCTGGGGCCGGGCACGGGCTGGGGAGCTGCCGGTGGGTGCTCTGCACCCACCAAATTTTCCCCGTGGGTGCTCCAGCCCCGGAGCACCCACGGAGTCGGTGCCTAAGGCGCCACTTTTGATGTGATCAGTGGGGGGAGCGGCCGCTCCCCCTAGCTATGCTACCCCGCCCCAGGAGCCAGAGGGACCTGCCGGATGCTTCCTGGGAGCTGCCGCAGGTAAGCACTGCCGGGACTCCCCACCTCGCCCCCCAGCAGGTCCCTCTGACTCTGAGGGGTGGGGTGGGCACCCACTATGGTGGCTCATGAGACCCTCCTGCCTGGTTCTGGGGGCAGTCAGGAGACAGGGGAGGGGGGTGGATGGGGCAGGGGTCCTGGGGGGTGGGGGTGGGCAACGACCCCCTCGTGGGGTGAGGAGGGAACCGGTTGTTAAGATATTGGCAGCTCATCATTGAATAAAGGTATTGTGTATTCTGACTGCTGAACTGGGAGAGATTAAAAACAGTGTCTTAAATGCCAAGCCAGCAAAGCACTTAAACACATGCTTAATTTTAAGCCCATGAGTAGTGCGTAAACTCATTGGGACTATTCATATGCCAAAAGTTAAGGATATGGTTAGAATTAAAAAGCTCCATGAATCTAATTAAGAATTCCTTGACACGTGGGGCCAGATTTCTTTAAAAAAAGAGGATGAGCCATGAAATGTAATTATTATATTTATAATGCCCATAATTTAGATGCAATTTTCTACACGTTTCCTATGGCAATTAAGTCACATCATTTTAATAGATAATAGTTCTCCCTTCATGTCCCAAGTACTTGGGGTGCTGTATACACACACACACACACACACACACACACACACACTAATTAAAAAATAAAATACTGTTGTACTATAACATAATATTCTCTTTAAAATTCAAACTAAGTAATGCGGCTCATACATGGAATAAAAGTGGGCAAATTATACTTAAAATGTATGTACAGCATAGCAAGATACTAAGTCACTCAATCCATTGGAACAGAAAGCTGTGTGTCACAGAAATTATAGTAAAAAAAGAAAAAAAAACATTTTATTCAGACAGGGCACTGAAACTAATCAAACAATGGAATTTTTTTGTCACCAAAATTGAAGTGACCTATTACTTTTTTATATTTCTCCTCAAATGTTATGGTTATAATTGCTATCCTGCAGTGAACAAAGACCAGTCAAGCAACAGAGAAACATTTTTACTGTTCCCTGCAGTATAGCCTATCACATTGCAGCTACTGATCACTAGACATAAACAGAATGCAATCGCCTAACTACCAGATGTAAACATAATAGCACTGTTGAACTGTCACTTTCACAAAATACAAGGACGGCTGGTGTGTGTCTAAGCAAAATCATTTTTATTGAATTCACAATGGATGTTTGAAGGGGGAAATTGTATGTGGATGGTTAGCAACTCCTAGATTTTCTAGCTAGCTGAAGAAACATACACTGAAAACTAACCAGCATCCTAATTCATTAACTGCTATCTCTTCCCCCACTTCACTTCCTATCACTACTCACAGTGTCATAAAAAACAGAGGTGTAAAAGTCCTATTAGATTATGCACTTCACCTCCCTTCCAATGCAAGATTGCTCCCTATAGTCCCCTGCCTACTAGTGCTTTCTCCAAACTAGTTTTAAAAGTCCCAGTGATGGAGATTCCATTACATCTCCTTGGAGACTATGGGTATGTCTACACTGCAATGTAAGCCTGGGATTAGTGAGACTCGAGTCAGCTGACCTGTGTTAGGGAACTCTTGAGTGTCTACATTGTTTTTTAACCCTAAGTCAAGACTTTTCTATCCCATGCTCTAACCAGGGGCTCTGGTGTTGTAGTGTAGACATACCCTGAGTCACATCCTGGTAGAGTTAATTGATCTTGAAAGTCTGTCTAAATATTCCATTTTTATATTTCATCACATTACCCCTAATTGTGGTCCTTTGCCTCACCTACATAATTAATCTCTCTTCTTGGTACTAGAGAACAGGAGGAGACAAACACCTGAACCAGCAGTAACTGCTTGGCCAGAACTCCCTGCATAGGGAGGGTCATGTTGACAGATACATGAATTCCTTTACTGGGTATAGATTATTCCCCACATTGTGCTGGTTCCTCTCCATGGGTTAATGTGGAAAATCTTCCGAGACATTGACCAACTTCCTACTTCATTTAAGGCACCATATTTCCCCTGGGAGCAGAGATGAAGTCCCTGCAATTCCCCAGAAGGCAAGGACTGAAATTCTGCCCAGCCCCTGCATGGGCTATGCAAATGGTGGAACAAAAAGATCCTTACATGGTGTGACATTAAGAACAGCCTGAAGACAAGGGGCATCCAAATATCTGGTAATCAATTGCAGCTGGATTAACCAGTTCAAGTGTACCCCATTTCTTTAATATAATGAAATGTATCTGATTAGCGTCATGCAAAGTGTCAGTGAAAAGCTCATCACTCACTGGTTATTAATATAATTACATAATGTGGGTGCAAGCAACTGATGCAAAGTCAGGGACATAAACTAAAATTATAATTATTCATATGTGTTGCCAGCCAAGCAGGAGTTACCGTACCCCAGAGAAAAGGATATAGTTTCCCCACCTGGGAGTTACTTCCAATGTACTTTGAAAAACAATGAAAATGTATTTACATATCATGTAAACAGACCCATCAAGCTAACAAGGGGTGGAGACAAACCTCATGCTATCATGGCAGGGAAGGAGATTGACAATCATATGTCTAACGTTCATTCAATTGCATTGAAGGGGGGCAAGAACTAAATAATTTGCATTTTAGCAAAGAACCCCAGCAGGGGAAGCAGCAGCAGGACACTCGCTTCAAGCAGATTCCATGTTGCCTACCTCACAGCTGGAAATATAATTTTATCTGGGAGGATCCTTCAGAAGCATCCATTTTAAAGATTCAATGGACTATAAAAGACAGGGGTACTGAATCCAAAATGTCTGTCTTTCACCTAAGAAGACAAAGGTACCAGCCCTTTGATTCTGGTAGACCCTGAGCCAGGAGTTCCATTAGCCATCTTGATGGAAACATGCAGTGAGGATTTTAACTTGAACGAAGTCTGGTTTGTTAAGTTTTAGGTACTAGAAAGTATTTTATCTTTATATCTCTTGTAACCATTTCTAACTTTAATCCTTGTACTCATTTAAAATCTCTCTGGAATTAAATACATTTGTTTTATTTTAATCTAAACCAATCCAGTGTTGTGATTGAACTGAACTGTTTGGTAATTCCAGTTAAAGTAACAAATTGTTGAATACTGACTCTGTAAAGGCATGACAAACCTTAAGATTCCTCTGCAGGGGTGCTGGAACAGTTTTTATCATGGGGGTGTTGTGAGCCATTGAACCAAACTGTAAATCCAGTATCTAATGGCAACCACTTCAAGTCAGGGGGTGCTGCAGCACCCCCAAAACCCCTAGTTCCAGCATCTGTGTTCCTCTGATTGTTCCAGGACAGGACAGGACATCTCAGAACATGTGTTTTGGGGGAAATTCAGGGCTGAGGAGTCACCTCACCAGTTGTTAACAAAGGCTAGTGGAGACCAGGGGAAGTCCGTGGTATTGCAGACAGGCTTCTGGACCCAAAGCCTTGGACCAGGGCTGTCCAACAGATAGGCATTAAGTGCATGCCTGTTGCTGACTGTGGGCATCCCTGGCAGAGATCTACAGTAACAAGGATTTAAGGAACTTAAGGGTTATAAGGCAAGAGGTGACACAGCTCTTCACTGGTCTGGATTGCAGCCCAGAATGTAACACAGGGGCATTGAAATATCTGTAGTAATACATTTTGGGAGAGGATGGATATGAATGTGAGCAGAGATGGGTCCATCTACAGAGTTCAATTCAGGATCTGTAGTTTTCCAAAGTTTGAGGGTGTTCAGAGCCTGGGTTTTGGTTTTGGCCTATCTAATTGGCAGTTTTCATTCCTAAACTTACAGGGCCACATTCTACTCCCAGATATCTTTCTACCCATGTATCTGAGGGCAGAATTTGGCCCTCGCCTTTTAAATCCTGAATGGCAGTTTAAGGTTCACCGTAAACTGCTGTCCTTTGCCTTCAGACTGCAGTTTAAGGCTCACCATAAACTGCTGTCCTTTGCCTTCAGATTGAAGAGATAGTGTTCACCTGAACTTCCAAAAGATCAAGTTTTATGCCTGAGTACTTAGCCTCTCTCTCTTTCTCTCTCTTAAAAGATTTACTCCACCAAGACAACAGCTATTGCTGCAGTGGCCCAATGGCTCTCTTGCTCAAAGCAAGATGGCTGGAATTATTCTCCCCAGCCCTCCCAGCCTCATCTCCAGTCTCCAGTTCCTAGTTTGCATTAAGATGGTAGTGACCAAAATAAAACTATGAATTTTTAGTCAGAGACATAATGATGGAACAGATAGTACCAGTGCAGCTTTGAATCATGAGCAAGCACATACATTATTTTGATTGTTTAGCTACATAAAAATTGATAATTTTTTTGTAAAAGCCTTTTTATAATAGTAATAAACCTGCAATGGTACAGAGTAATTATAGCAGGAGACATTTACCAGCCTGCTTACACATTTATATGGGATTATGATATTAGTCTTTAAAGTTGTTGATATAGTCTAGAGACATAAATTTTGATATTTAAGCCTGTCTGGATATAGAATTCAAACTCCCCCAGAATTCTGGAGTATTTTAATCTGGTCCAGGTACAACAAACTCCAACTTTCCATTTCCTCATCCCCATTAAGGGGGAGTACAATGCAAGCACAACTGGGGTAGACCATGATTGTAGAGCTCCTTCGAAAGGAGCTCAATCTTCCATCTCCCACAGGCTTAGAAACAGTGTCTTTTGCCTCCTCCACAGCCCACCAAACCTCTCCCATGTGAAGGGACCAATTCTTAGGCACTCCTCTGAGAGAACATCAGATTGCTTCTGGGCCCCATGTCCCATTCCGCTCCCTTTACTAGAGGAATATATTATTTGGTGTGTAATATATTAGGTGTACTGCACATATTATATCACATTAATACATTTAATAACTGAATTAGCAAAGCAGTCAAGCAAGTGTACAATTTTAAGCATCTGAATAGTCCCACTGATTTCAGTGGGGCAACTCAAACGCTTACATTTACACACTTGCTAGATTGGAGCCATAACACAGAGAAATTATACACATCCAAAAGATCAACAGTGTGATTTTTTGCTAAATGAAATACCGAATGAGAGAGGTACATCATGAACTCTAAACACCTGCATAAAAAAGTTATTTTAAAATCAATATGCTCCTTAGGTAAATTGCGATAAAATCCAAACATCTGAAACCATCCAGAAACTATTTTTTCATTGTACTGTCACCACCCTCCACCTTTTTATCTGAGTTGATTCATGTTCTGGTTGAAAATAAGTCTACCTTTGGTTTTTGGAATTTGCTTCTCGGTATGAATTAAAATGAATGACGGGTGCACCTAATTAATTTCCCGCCAGTTTCGGATCCCCTTTCTCATGTTGAATACTAGCTCACTGTAGAAGTAGTCCAGCTGAATTCAGTGGGGCTACCTGTGGAGTAAGGTGCTACTCAGTGTGAGTTAGGAAATCAGCAAGATTTGCAAGAACTCATGATGGGTCATTGTTTGGAATATTGCGGACATGAGTGGGTTTTGACAAGGAATTTTAAAGAGAGGGACATTACATGGTGTACTGGCTCAAGGATCAACTGTTTTAAGTACACATATGCTATATCTTGGTTCACTGAAATCAATTGCCAAACTCCTCTTAATTTCAATGAGACCAGAATATAATCCCTAGGGTAACATGTTTAGTGTTTCATCTTTGAAATGTAAACTGAACCAGTTCTTTTTTCATTCTCCTTAGGAAAAGAAAAATAACCTAGCAAATTCACTATGTTTCAGATGACCCATGTACTTGTAAACAAAACTCATGAAAGAGTGTGCTAAAAGTGACTTCATCCTAAACCAGGCTATAGCTGCATACTGCCCAGAGTAATTTGTTGAGTATGATTCTGTTAAGTTAGTGGGAGTTCAGTGCGTAGCATTGCAAGGAATTGGTCCCTGAGTTGCATGTTACAAAAATAATACTAATTTTATCTTTCATCAGAGGATCTCCCAAAGGGAGAAATGAGCTTCTGTTTCTAATATCTATCCATTAGAAATAACACTAATTTTGGATCCTTGGGACATGACTAGCTTCTTTCTTCTTCTGGCTTTGCCAGCTCTCATGACTCATATATGTTCCTATAGGACTGCTAGTGTGATTAGGTTACAGCATTCCAGAGAGTTGGCATTGACAAGAGAGAGGAGCCAGACATGCCCTCGGAAGCCAACAGTTCTAGTAAGATGAAAGGATGTCTATTGGAAGGTCCTCTGATGAAATGCGGACCAGTTCTTAACATCAAAGTCAGCTCTACTGTTCTCATGTGAATTTTGGGTCTGAATTACAATGTATTTACCAGATTATTTTTATTCATAAGAGCACAGTGATGAATCAGTTGCACACATAGAGCATAAGATTGAAATAAGCTTTAGCTTCAAAAACACTTTTTGGTGAGCTAAAGGACCAGGTGGAGGTCAAAAATCAACAAGATAAAAGAGCAATGATAACTAATAAGTGGCTTGTATAATAAGTGTACAAGACTACAAAAATGTTGTTGTAGTGTATTACCTCTTGTAATAAGTGGATGGTGATCATAGTGGACCAAAATCCGCTCTCAGTTACACTAGCATGAAGAGGGAGCAACTCCAGCTTCAGTAGTGTTACTCTGGATTTATACCAGTGTAACTGAGAACAGAACTTGCACTGCTAGTGTTATAAATGTTTAAGTAGTTAACTATCTCTATCTAAAATCTCATAAAAAAGGGAAAGGTGATGGCAAGAGGTAATAGACTATGTTGTGTTCTCACCCTACTTGCTAGTGCTGAACCTTTGACAAGGTGTATAAATATTTAACTATAGACTATAGAGAGTTTCACTCTCTCCTTCATACATTTTTTTCCCTCTGGGCGTATGAATATTTTGGTAATGACAGTTGGCATTCATGCATCTTTCTACTGGCTAACCATGATCATTTTGCAGAGGTTAAAAAATCAGTATTCCTTACATATTTTTGTCTACAGGTCTGCCTCGAGTCAACACTATGGGTGCCTGATCCATAAAGTCGTTATTATTTGTATTACAGTAGCCTCTAGAAACACCAACCCAAATCAAGGGCCCATTGTCATTAATGTACAAAGACAGATGATTGGGGGTTGGACTAGATCATCTCCTGATATTCTATGATTCTGTGACTGACATAATAAAAGAGTCCCTTCCCGAAAGAGCTTGCCATCTAAATAGGGAGCACAGACAAAGGATGAGAGAAGGGAAGTATTATTTTCCTAATTTGACGGACAGGGAATTCGGACACAGAGAGATTAAGTGGCTTGCCCAAGATAACAAAGGAAAGATGTGGCAGAGCTGGGAATTTAACAGACTATTCCTGGGTTCCAGTCCAGTGTAATATCAACTCAGTTTCAATATCTGTCTAAGTGCTCAGAGATGTGGGCCCAGAATGTTTAAAAGATCACTGGAAGCTCCAGGATGAGCACTATGGTTGACAACTCTGCTCCTCGGGCACAACAGAGCTGTCCACCACAAGGTGAAATCTTTCAGGAGACCAAGATTAATCAGTGGCAGGTACAAAGCTGTGGAATGAACTCCCACAGGATCTAACAACAGTCTCAAACATCATCACCTTTTGTTCCAAGTGCAAGATGCACTTCTTTGACCTTGCATTCAATAACAACCTCATAGAATGCAACAGACATTAAAAAAGTGAATATTTTTTTAAATGAAAATAAAATGATCTTTTCCTTGTAGAGGAAAAAGGGACAAAAAGAGACTCACATGCCACATATGTTGTTCATGGTGCTAAATGCACTTATGGAAGATGCTCAGATGCTTTGGTCTGCAGGTCATATAAGAACTTGGAATAAAATAGAATAGTATCGTAACCATATGACTATCCTCTCTGTCTGAAGGATATAGCATTTTCTGAACTCAATTCACCTGAAGAAATACTCTTGGCATTAATTGGTATTTTATACATGGAACTAATGTGGATTATGTAATGGAGATCTACAGTGCAGATCTATTTTCTGGTTCATCCTCCAGAAGGAACTAACACAGGAATGATATACTTCAGGAAATTTTATTTCAGTACCAGTGAATGTACTTAGGGACTGATAGAAGCCCTTAACCAATGGAATTGCTTTTGACTTAACTGGGAGCTCCATGTACAGAGGGATTGCAGAAGCAGACCTTTCACCTGTTCTGTAATATAATTTCCCACAAAGCATATTACATCACCCACACAGAAGTGAAATTCATCCCAAGCACAGGACAATCAAAAGGCTTGTGAACCACTTAAATTTCACTCTCAAAACAGATCTCACGTGGGATTTGAAGTGGGGCACAGACCTTGTGCGGATCCTCTGCCCCGGTGAATTTCATCTTTGGATGAAAAGTGCCACTGAAAAAATAAAATAAAATAAAAAACAAACAAACAAACAAACAAAAAACCACCCTACATTACATGCTGACTATAGTGGCCATACCCCTGTTGAGGGAACATGAATTTTCTTGTGTGCCTGGCAAGGACATGATTATAATTTCATTTACAAAATTGTATAGTTTTCTTGCCCTGAGAAGCCTGGTTTCTTTAACTACATTTCTTTCCAGAGAACCCATCACATGAATACTATACCACAGTGACAAAGTACACATTCAGCTGGGCATTGATCACGTCACATTAGGCTCCTTCACATCACATCAGATGACGTGACTGACAGAACCTGACATCTCATGTCACAACAGGGCATGTTGCCTAGCATAGTGAGTTACAAAGACATACTTTCCTGCAAAGTAAAATAAAATGAAGTGAACTGAAATGGGAAAAGAACCCTCATTAAGGTTCTACTCTTCAGAACAGCTCAATACCTTACCAACCTCATGTTTACCAAGTAGTTATGAACAAGATGGGCCAGACTCATTAACTATGTATTTTACATTTTTTGACACTTTAAAGAACAAAAGCCATTTATGTTTGTTAAAAAGCAAAAGTAGATAAATAACCGGTAGTTCCTCTGATAACCACTAACTGTGTGTGTGTGTGTGTGTGCGTGTGTGTGCACGCAAGCATGTGCACATTCACAATGACTTGAAAGAAATGGTGGGTGCTGGGCCATCTTCCCCGAAGGCAGGCTGGCTTCAGTTTCATTGAAAACAGTAGGACGTGGCAGCCATTTTTATTAGGGGAATTTTAACTTCCCTGTGTAAAGCCTTTTGGAGGTGGCAGCCATCTTGGCTGAGAGTAGTTTGGCTTTCATCATAGTGAAAAAAATAGCTGTCATTTTGAATGAGGGAAATTTTGAAGCCAAGTAATCTGAGATCACACGAGACTTCAAACAGACACTCAAATCTTACGAGACTCATGATGGAGTCACAAGAGTTAGCAACAGCCCGAAATCCAGCAGAGGTAGCATTCCCAGTTGGGCATAATTTAGAGCAGCAGTGGGGAATTCTAAGTTGTCAGCCCTAGGGCTGGGTTATTGCTGAGATAACAAGAAGCCACCTTTCCCTCCCCCTCCCGTTCTGTGCTAAGACCAGCTCAGATGAATTCTGCCCTGGGAGCCAATGGGAATTGAGGTCACTCAGCACCTTACAGGTACAGGCTCTGTCTCTCCTCGGAAGTAGAGTATTATAAATCTCTTTCCATTATTTTTCTTTCTGATGGCATGTAGCACTCTATTTGATTTTTCCATCGTTAAACACATTTTAGTTGATTTGCAGTGCATTAGCTGAGCAAACATTTCTGTAACAATAAACTTGAACCTGACTACAATTTGATAGTATTTAAGTAAACACTCATGTTCCCAGACCAAACCCTAATGTTTGGTTTGATCTTCACCGCCGTAACAAAGGACTGCCTGAATTTTGACTAAAATATAGGTCTAAGAACCACATTCAAAACACCTGAAATGCTATAAACGCTTATAATCTTTTCATAATGAAATAGGGTTTTTTTTCTCTTTTTTACCTGACGAGAAGTGCTCTGCGTGTCCTCACAATCTCCAAAGGTCTTAATGTAGGAAATGACGAACATTTACTAGGACTAGTACTCGAGGGATATTGATGGTGTAACACTTATCTAGAAATGGAACAAAGAGATCATGTTTGATGAGATTTAGGTGGTCTGGGTTCAAGAGTAAATCATTCCAAGAATGTAGGATTCGAATTTCAAGAAGCAAAAAGTGGCAAGATTAGGTCAGGGAATTACCTCAAGGTAGGTGGCTACAAACATAATGACTGAGATTCTAAGAGTGTGTGACTATTGCAGAATCAAAGCTATAGCTGCTAAATCAAAGTCAGACAAGTGGATGATCACCTTAGCCTCTTTATTCCTTGGAAATATAATAACCTGAATTTAATAACTCTGAGTATGTTCAAGCAGTTTCTCTAAGTATGTACAAAGAGCCAAATTTTGCCCTCAGATAAACAGATACAGCACCCTCTGATTTAAGTGGAAGTTGCACTTTTGTATGATATCTGAAGGCAGAACCGGGAATAATTTTCTGAAATTAAATTTTTTCTGACAGTCGTTCCGGCTGAAAAAATATGGCAAAAATATTTTTTAAAATAGGGTCTTGTGGTTAGTCTCTTAAATTCACAGATAGGCACCTGGGCTGACTTTCAACTGTGATGAGCACCCAACAGCTCTTATTGACTTCAGTGGGAGCTGCTTGGGGCTCAACACCTTTGAAAATCAGGCCACATATTAATGGATTGCTTTAAGAACCTAACTTTAAGCATTCATTTTTGGAAAATCTTGGTCTATGTATGTTTGTTTATATGTATATACAATAGATAGCACTGAAAGTCACTATTAAGCAAAAGATTATCACACAGTGATACATGAGATATTATAATTCTGTGTGCTTTGAATAAGAAATAACTGTGATATCTCAGACACCTTTGTGTGATAAGTTGACAAGTGTTGATGTTTTAACACTAAGCATTGTATGTATCTGCACACAAACATGCATAGGCTTTTGTAGGACAATGGTTAAAAATAAACAAACTTGAGATGATACAGCAGTTTGTTTAGTTATATCGATCATTTAGGCTGAAATTTTCAAAGACGTCTAAGTGGACAAGGTGCCAAACTCTCAGGCTCCATTGAAAAGGTCCGCGTTAATATATTAGGTAATTTAGTATATAACTAGGGCGCTACCAAATTCATTGTCCATTTTGGTCAATTTCTTGGTCATAGGATTTTAAAAAATCATAAATTTCATGATTTCAGCTATTTAAATCTGAAATTTCACGGTGTTGTAATGAGGGGTCCTGATCCAAAAAGGAGTTTTGAGGGGGTCACAAGGTTATTGTAGGGGGAGTTGCAGTACTGCTACCCTTACTTCTGTGCTGCCGTCTGCAGAGCTGGGCCCTCAGTTGGCAGCTGCCACTATCCGGCCGCCCAGCTCTGAAGGCAGCAGTGCAGAAGTAAGGGTGTCATGGTATGGTATTGCCACCCTTACTTCTGTGCTGCTGCTGGCCAGGAGCGGCCTTCAAAGCTGGGCGCCCAGCTGAGAGTCACTGCTATCTGGCCACCCAGTTCTGAAGTCAGCGCAGAAGTAAGGGTGGCAATACCACGACCCCCCTAAAATAACCTTGTGACCATCCTGCGACTCCCTTTTGGGTCAGGCCCCCCAGTTTGAGAAACGCTGGTTTCCCCCCCGTGAAGTCTGTATAGTATAGGGTAAAGCACACAAAAGACCAGAATTCACAGCGGGAGAGCAGATTTCACGGTCTGTGATGCGTTTTTCAGGGCTGTGAATTTGGTAAGGCCCTATATATAACTATTCCATACAAAGAATTATGTTATGAGATTTTAAAGCTTAATGGTTAAGAACTCAAAAGTCAGAAAATGATAATTTGAAGTTGTAGGTGCAACCTTGACCTTTGTGTATGTCAATTATTATGCTGTCATTAATGACATGAGCCCATACTATTTTTTCAAATACCATAGCACCACACATTTTTTTCTAAGATTTATGTGGAATCTTGGAATATTTTTTCGTTAATACTCTCACTATTCTCATAATCGTACAAGCCCTAGTACATCTTTTTCTTTTTCTTGGAATTTTTATGCATGGTCTTTTCATTCTGTAATATGCATTTTAATTATTAAGTCAGAAGCCATTTGTTTACTCTACATTTTCTTTTCAACCAGCAACACACATTTCTTTAGGTTTAATTCACAGGATGATAACAAAGAGAACTTAGTTACAAATGTAGATGACCTATTATGTGCTTATCCTGGTTCCATAATCGGGGTTGAGGTGAGTTTTGCGCTTAACCCAAGGATTCAACCTTTTTTTTTAATATATGAGAAATACAGCATACCCATCTCAAAATTACAGCCCTTACTCTTTGAGTACAGAATGATTTTTTCTGAGAATTTGCAAGAAAATCAATTAATCACTGAATTAATATTAATTTAAAAATAAGTCCTTTAAGAAATTTACCACCATGTCTCAGACCACTTTTTCTCCCTGAATGATCCGAATAACAGAATAATATAGCATGCTAAACTCCCCGTACAGTTTAAATTCACTGAAATCTTGTGGATTGGCTACATGTGAAGTGTTTGGGGCGTTTCTGCGCTATTATTGTTCATACTGAAAGTTTCTCATTTGGTAGAAGCTGACAAATAATTTTAACCTTCAAGGAATTCCTTGAAAAATGGATCTCTTTCAGACGGGCTACCATCCCTTGTTTCCATTAAGAGTGAAGTTAAAGGACTGTCAAGGTGCTCTTTTTCTAAATGGCTGCCACCTGCTATTACTCCCAATGATGACAAACTGGCCTCTCTCCTCCGCCCCCCCACTTGTTACAGCGGAATCAGGATCATGTGAACTAAAGTAAGATCTATATTTTTTAAACTGTAAACAACTACCACACACTGAACATACCCAATATTTCTCCAACTGAAGTCAATAGCAAAAACATTCCAAGATTTGACCCTAAACGATCCATACCAAACATTATTAATAGTTTTGCTTAAATATAAACAGCTCTTTTCAAATATAGCAGATGCAAACATTTTTAAGGAGATTTAACTATGAAGGTTCTTTAAACTATAAAAAAAAAATCTAAAGGGTACTAAAGGCCAGATTTTTAAAAAGTATGTAAGCATTTAACTATGAGCATTTTGCACCTAGACACTTCTACTGGCATCTTTACAAACCTAAAAGCCTTTAAAAAAATCTCTTCTTAAGCCCTTCTGTGCCAAAGTGAAACAAAGGAATATTAGACAAAAGCTAAACATTTACAATCATTTAATGATTTGTAATTCAAAAACAGTGGGATGAATTTTCTTCAGTCTTTGCAGAGACAACCTCCTTTGCCATCTAATGAAATCTGGCAAAGTAACCAGGCCAAACAAATGTTCTAACCCAAAATTAGAAGGGACACACAACAGGATTCTATAATGTTTCATTGCAACTCTGGAAAGACTAATGTCTCTCTATAATACATTATAAACATACATCACATAAGGAACGGTGTGGTACAAAAGACTTTATCAATATGAGTTTGGGGTGAGTACATTGTATACAAGTGATTAAACCATGGGTGAGTTATGCAGGTCATTTCAAACAAGTACTGAAAAAAAATCTTTACACCACATGATCATCATTGTATATTGCCAGCCTCAAGCATTCAAAAACCACAAGTCAGGCCTCAAAATCATGAAACTGGCTTAAAAATCATGAAATTTTAAAAAGTGATAAATATTTTGTTATTTTTACTTGTCTTTCAGTTTATGAGCCTTTAGGGTTCACATTTTCAAACTTTTCTCTGCAGCCATAAGGACTAGAAACTTATCTTATTTGTTTAAAGGAAAGCTGAGGTTCTCCCTTAATCACTTGACTCCAGGAACTGGGGATTGAAGAAAAACACCAAATATTACAAGATTTGTGATAAAATTACAAAGAGTTGGAAACACTGTGACATGTATGCCATAGATATCACATATGTTACAGAGAAAAATATTCTACATATGTTTCAGAGAGTTTTTAAATATTTTATTGGAACTATTTATTTTATCTTTCCAACTGTGAAGCCTTCATTGCTATGACTCTACTGTACACCACTCAGAGGGAGCCATAAAAATCTCTACAAATGATTTAAACAAACCTAAAAATGTCAGAACTTTAGAACCTCTGATCTTTTTCCCTTGCAGTGCTAGAAGTAAATGCTGTGTATCCATTTGGGCATCTAGAAATATTTCCCGTTCAATGGGACAAGGCTCCTATTTCTAACCCTGCAAGGGGATAACATAACAGACCTAAATATGTGACATTTGTACATACAACTGGAGCGGAACTTAATCTTGCCAATTCTCGATGTTGGACAGGTATAATTTGGAGCAGAACGGGATATCAATATTTATGGGGAAAGGAAGAATATGACTTTGGCAGATTGATTAAACACAAAACCAAACCACTACATCCCAGCTGCTGGAGATTGCTAGCGATGGGGAATCAGCGGGTGGCATGATGTCTCTACAGCACTCATTCCTGACCACCCCACACTGGGTAGAAGACAGCACAAGTAAGAGCAATCCCGAGGTTTGACAAAGGTAATTTAGTACATGATAATACAGGACCTGAGTCTACTACCCTTATACATGCAAAGTAGTACCTTACTTATCTAAGAAGCCTCAGCCTTGGTGTGACTGACTGTGAGAGAGGCAGTGCTTAATTTGTAATGAAAGAGGTGCTCAATCAATTTTTTCACTTTCATAACTGATGCAGCAAACCCAGGGGTGCCAGGGCTATGAACTGCCAAGCTTAGAGGTGCCGGGGCTCAGCCCTGGCAAGCTGCTGCACAAATTAAACACTGGAGAAAGGTCAGTAGTGTCAGATCTTTGGTTCATATGTATACATAAACACAGTTGTGCCCACACCTTTCTGCCTCTCCCATCTGCTGTTTTGGGGGAATAACTTACAGTTTACTTTACCATTTGAAAGAGAATATCCAGATGAAGAAAAGGTATATATTTTACAACATATTGGGGTGATTTTATTTAAATAATACCAAACTCTTTTACTCTGGAACTTGTGACCCAGGATGTGTAACTGATGTCTATAGAGGTGACATGGCTGGGTATGACACTCATGAATTATGAGGGCAGATGTCACTTTCAAGTGACATGTTTTCCATAACCCACTGCCTCTCTTTGTGTATCTTTCAAATACAATCTATAAAGCAGCTGCTCATCTATTTAGTCTTGGGCAGGGCATAGAAATGTAAGTCAGACCTCAGATTTGGTTTGTCATTTGCCGTCTCAAAAGGAGATGTGATTTATGTTTATAATAAAATATTTGAAATGTCATTTAATAGAAAAACAAATGGCAGTTAGATCCCCATGAGCGAGGAAAGAGGTTGTGGAACTTTGAATTAGACGTTTTTATCTGATCACACTTTAGGTTACTTATTTTTATTCTAATTGTAAAAATTATCTCCCTTGACATATCTTTTCCATTATTTTTCTTAAAGGGTATTCATCAGCTGTGTTAATGATGACACAAAATTGTAATATATGCATTAAACATTTAAGTTTTAATATGTTAACATGACATAAGATGTGAATAATAACAATGTTTTATATATGAAGTGAAAACATATTTTATGTTGGAAATAGTTAGAATGCCTGGCAAGTGAACTTATATCCATAACAATTTCATTTAAATATTGCTTTTGCACTCATCTATCTTAGATGCAATTTTATATCCTTTTAAAAAATTCATTTCTGCATGACCTCTTTGAGGCTGCAAACTAGTGCCTCTAGCCTACATATTCAATTGCACTTGTACTTGTTCCTATTCAATTACCTTTCAAAGTGCAGAAACGAGCAAGTGTCCAGCCCTGGACTGCATTTACCATTCTGGGACTCTTCAGGAATTACAACTTCTCTTCAGTGACACAGTAATAAGGGTAAAAGCAAGACAGAAGCCCATCAAATTGCTAAAATATGATGGTCTACATGATTTGATTAAGATCTTGCTTGATTTGGGTGCCAGACCTCTTAGAGCGGCCAGGTTGTTCCTAATATCAGATGACATTATCCCAAATCTTGGGCAATGGTAGATTATGCTTATAGCATTATATCATAGTATATACTGCATGTGTCCTTTTTCAAAACTTCATTGGTGACTTATGGCTCTGCACTTTCAGGTCTCAGAAGCACTAAGGGAAAGGGACATTTATGAACCTACAGACCTCACTGGGACTTATTTATTTATTTATTTGGTACCATCTGCAGGTCTGGTCACCCTATTTTCCAGCTAAGCTGGTCAGAAAAATCGTTATCAAAAATCTTTGTAAAACTCCGTTTCTGTTCTGCGCTGAAATATCATCATCATAAAAACTTCCTAGCTCTCTCTATGGTGCAGGGACAATTGAGATTCTGCTCTTTGTTCCTCTTTGTACAGACATTAATTAATGCATGTTTTCCTTGTATGGCAATGCATGTGATTCTTAAAGGAAACTTATTGTACCACTGAGATGCATACTGGTAGTTAGTTGTATGGCCAAGATTCGGACTTTTGTATAAACCATTGACATCCAAATTAAGACTAAAGATCAAAGTTTGGACAGAACAAACAGGCACTCCTGCATATTGCATATTAATTTTGTGGAGAATGTATGGCTCATAGTACAGTATTTAGAGAAAAATCCTCACAATTCAAGTAAAATGACACTAAGGAAGACAATGCAGTTCAGCAGAAGTTTGGCTTCATCCCAACACCTCAGGCAGATTTGTAAAGTCAAGGAAGTGGTCAGGAAAGAAAAGCCAAGGAACAGCAGCTGACACCCACATGCCATGGAGGGAAAAAAAATATTCCTTGGACAGGCTATGGGATCACTTCCCTACACAGAATTCCAGTAGAATTTGACACTGTATTTGAGCACAGAGGAGAAAGCAGCCCAGAAGGAAAATGTTCTTAAAGATGCAACTGAGGCGGTAATAGTAAATATGCTCATATCAAATTGCACATGGGCTACAGTTTTACTTTTACAAATATAAGATCTAATTTGCCTCTGTGTTTAATTGTCTGTGCTATGTAATGTCAAGCCCTTAAAATATGTACAGTCATGTTAATTCTACTCAAGCCCTTTGATCTTTCCCTTTGATCTTTCCTATTTGTAGCTTTTAAATAAAATCCCTTCTGAATGTGGCATGGTATAGCATCTGCAAAAATGGATTTTTCTCATGTTTTCTATATCATTCACAATTCAACACATCTTTTTATTGCAAAAACAGATGGATCAGAATTTATTTTCGGGAAAGAAGTTTGTTCCACACGGTGAATTTCTCATTCTTTTTAGCCGTTTTTATAAAACATCTGAGCAAGTTTACAAGAGTCAGAATGATTATTCTATCTACAGACACTTCAATGACTGAGTCATTTAAGGAAAATTATGAAATGGAACACTTTTTTTCCCCTGGTGCTGAATAATTTATGCTTTGGAATGGTTTCATCACTGAATATTCTTCAAATCATTAAACTGAGCTGCAGAAAATGGGGCAAAGCCATCAGAAGAGAAGGTCAGTTTATGGAAATAGTGTTATCGCTTTTACAGTATTATTAATACCTACTGACATGGCTGTATTTGGAGGGGCAAAACCAATTATTAGCCTATATAGGATAGATGTAAAGTCTCAAACATGGATACAAAAGGAGAACATCATTATTGTAAAAGTGATCTGAATGCAGTAACTATGAACAGGAAGAGACAGAGAGAGAGGCTCCTGAGCTGAAAAAGACATACACATAAAAACTAATTCTTAGCAGGCTACTGTATCTGTTGCCAGGAATCTACATGGTAGTATTGTTATCCATTTCGAGGCTGCATATGGGTACCTACCCTGTAGATCATTTTGATGTCTGAAGAACAGCCAGCAAGCTTTGTCTTTAATTTTGAAAGAATTAACTTGGCTAAGTGTTAAAACGAAAAGGTATTTGTCTCCCTTTGAAACCTGTGTAATTGTAACATTTACAACGTGTTAGCTATTAATGTCTATTTAAAGCACATTGCCACTCAGGAAAAGTTGTCATGTAATTCCTATTGTTTTCAAGTTGAATTGCTTGCATGAAGATTGTAAAGAGCCTTTACAAAGTATCTGTCGTGGCAGAGAGCTCAGATGGAGCCCTTTCTCTTAATGGAATTTTTGGCACTGACACCAAAGATCAGGGCTGGTGTTTCAGAAAATGGAAAGAAAGAATCTCCTTAGATCAAAACATTAATTAAATGCAGCAATTTAAGAGGATTTAGTGCTTTGATAAACGAAATGATAGGTGACAAAAATGCCTAAAATACATGATCAATTTGATGAAATTCATGAACTGATTATTTCCATAACAGAGAGATAAGGTGGATGAGGTAATATCTTTTATTGGGCCACCTTGTGTGGGTGAAAGAGACAAGCTTTTGAGAGACCTGAAGAAGACTTCTGCGTAAGCTTGACAGCTTGTCTCTTTCACCCACAGAAGTTGGTCCAATGAAAGATATCACCTCACCCACCTTGTCTCTAATTCCATAATATCTGATTAAATTCCATATGGAAATGAACTGCATAATATCAGAGATGTGCAGGATATCTTATAATAGCGAATGGGGCTTTGACACATCTCCCTAAACCACATCCCACTAGACTCAATTTTAAATTTTTAAAACTCCGCTGAAAAAGAACATGTGTGTCTTTCTTCACTTGGTTAAATATAAACAATCTTAATTTTGAATATCCTGCTCCTGCTCCCATTGCAGTCAATTTAAGATGTGCCTTTAACTTCAATAAGAGTAGGACTACATCTCTCCTCTTCAATACACACCAGTTATGAGACTTCCTGGCACTTTTCTAACTGCCAGAAACAGCTTGACCAAGATTTTAAAAAACAGGAGCCTAAATAAGTGATCTGATTCTCAAAAGCAATCAGTTGTTGCTGCTATGTGCTCAGTACCTGTGAAAATCAGACTAATTTTTAGGTGCCTAAATATGGATATAGGAGTGTAATTTAAAGATATATATTTTTGAAAGTGATGGTATTTGGCAATGGTAATATAGACATGTATAACACCTTCTTGTGGCAGATGTGCTGTGCAGACACTCGTTATAAAAGGGATATCGTTATCGGGTGAAAAAGTATTGCAAAAGGATTTAAAGAAAAGCATCCCTTAAGGAAACTAAGGAAGAAGGGTTCAGGGCTCCTACATCTAGTATCACAGGGAGCCAACATCCCTATTTTCTACAGCCCTCCTTAATGCTCGTAGCAAGGGAGAAAGGCCAGGTGACAACAATGGGATGTCTGGGACCAGGTTGGGGATTATTTAGAAATTATTAAGGAAAAGATGATGACCTGCACTGTACATTTGATTGCTGGGTATTCCCAGGTATTTTCAGTGAATAATGTTCTGGCCTAATTAAACCACTTCCATTACCTCCTGTTTTTCTTCCAGCATGGCTGGACAATGATGGTATGTAACAGTGACAATATAAACATGTACTGTTAGAGTTATAGTCTACTCTGTTACGTTTTTGCTTATTTCTTTATGTTTTGAGGGAATTGGACTATAATAAATACATGTTTTTTCTGCTGGTAATTATAAAAATAATTACATTAAAATCCATATTTATCAAAAAGAAGATGGGTAGATAATAATCTATTATTTTTATAGCATTGAAAAATTGAGAATCTTTGAGTGCCTCACAGAAACTTTGATTAACCCCCCCCAGATTTACAGTTTGGATTATGGCCAAATAACAAAAGATCTGGTATCGGCTACTTTAAAACAAATTACTGGGTTCTCATTTGAATAGACTGATAACACTTAGTTCTTTAATGATTATTCCTGAAATCCAGAGGGGGTCTAATCTCCTCCCAGTAGGTAAGTAACTCCTATTAAAATAGCCAGGGGTTACACATATGCACAAAGTAAAGATTGGATCCTTGAATGTCTATGTTTATGGGAAAGCTAGAAAGCCTATGGATAACAGTCAGGAAATTAACTCAGTTAGGAAATTATCATTAGAACCGCTTCTACTGCCAACAAACAATAACAAGGTACAGGGGCTGTTAAAGCATAGTTTATCCATAACAACAAAACAAAAAACATTGCACAACAAGACGTGCTTATCATTATACTGGTCAGTAGGTTTATATGTTGCATCCCTTTTCCCCACCCTTCTCTGTTTGTCTTGTTTTGGAATATGAGCTCGTCACTTCATAGACTGTCGTCTTACAAATCTGCACCGCTCCAATACCTTTGGGGTGTTCACGTTGAATAAATATTAATAATAAATCCTGTCAGCTGTACCTTGATGTTGCTGCTGGTCCCAAGCCTGGATAAAGTGGGGAGAGTTGAGTACAAGGCCTTGTAAAATTACCTCACCGGTTATAGAAACAGAGCCAGGCTACCAGTGTGGTAAAAATGACAGAAAGGAATAGAAGAGACTGGTTTTCGCCCTGTGCACCAACAGTAACACAGGAAGGATGTTAAAAACAAAATATTTTTTAAAAGATAAAACATGAGATTCCCAGTATTTCTTGCTTCCAAATAGGTTGAAATCAGAAATCATACAGGTGTACAGAAATTTAATTTAAAAAAAATAGCAAATTTTCCAAACTATCTTAGAAAAAGAACACATTTTGGCTGAGGATCTGCATCAATTGCTTTTTTATTTCAGCTGGTTCACTCATCCCTAATTCCCTCCTTTTCCTAAGAAACTATCAGTAGTACCTATAACCTAGTGATTGGGGGACATTGAGCCACTGTAAAAACATCTGCGTTCAGCATCCTTCAGTTGTTAGTGTCCAAAACATTACTTTCCACCATAAATTGCATATACAAGCAGCAATTCCATTCCCTTTTCTTTACTTTTTCTTCAGGTTTTGCCACCAAGGTAATGTTAACCACAAAAGTCCCTTGTTTGAGATGATTTATGATACAGTTTTGCAGACACACCTGAAAGTAACTTTTTGTTTTTATCAGTAAAATTATGGTTAGTATTCCATAATTTCCTGTAGCATTTCAATAAGAATAGGTAAAATATTACTGCCAGGTATTCTGTGTAGTGTACAAAGTGTTCTTTCCCAATGTACCATACTTATAGTAACAATATGTATGTTGAATAGTATATATACAATATATATTTATGACACCTGTTTTATATTTTTTATTTGCTTTTAACAGCATAATGAAGCATTACTAAATCATGCAATAGATTACTCAGACGTTGTGGGGTCCAATTCTTCTGATATTAACACATAACGCTCATTGACTTCAGTGAAATACAGTGGAAATTAGGAACCTAACTGGGTTAGGCACTTTTGTAAATCTCACTAGGTGTCTACCTGTATCTTTAGGTACATAAATACTTGGGAAGTCTGGCCCCTAATCAATAATGAAATGCAAAAGCTGCCTCCAGCTTTGCTTTAGAATTGCCCGTCCATAGGATTTAACATATTTATATAATTATGTTTCATTTATTCACTCCAATTTCTGAAACAAAATTTCAAAAACAAACCAAACAAGGAAGTGAAGAACAACCTATCAGCACTGAGGTGTTTAAATGATTCCTGCTAGGCATGTTTGTCCATTTATTTATTTTGTAAAAAGTAAAACCCTGAAGGTAATTAAAATAACTTGGAATTCAATTTAAAATCCTGTTGGCATTGTTTAATAGTCTATGAAAACTGCTGTCTAAAAAAGCAGGGCAAATAATCCTTCTCAGTACAATGACCTCATCCTGGTCCCATTGAAATTAATAACAAAACTTCCATTGCCTTCAGTGGGAGCAGATTATAACCTCAGTTTTGGCATATGCAATGTTTTTAAACAAATCATCAAAAGTCAAATAATGGAGAAGCCCTTTTCTCATTGCTCAAGTTGATTGCACCTACTGCTTTACAGGGTTAGGTTAACTTGGTCCAGCCTCAGCAGAGGGGGCTGGGACTTACTGACATCTCAAGGTCCCTTCCAGCCCTACATTTCTATGCTTCTATAACACAAGTTCTGTCTTTGTTCTGATACTTGAAGCTAGGATCAAATCTTGCCTCCTCTTCTGTGGGAACAAAGATGACCCATGACAATGGATATTGGGTGCTTCCAGTGTATAAAGAGAGTAGGATTTCGGATGGCTGTGCAGGGGTTGCATAGCCTCAAAGCTCAGTTTTGTAGAGATTCCCTGAGGGTCACTAGGCAGTGGTCAAGCTAGGGGTGAGCCAAAGAGAGGATCCACTCCTCTATGGATCCTCCAATCCTCCTCCACAAAAAGGAGATGTGTTATAGACTTAGTAGCCGTTGAAGCCACAGGGTGGCAGTAATGGTTGCAAGCCGCACCATACCTGCTCCATTGTCTGGGATAGGATATGGAGAATTCTTTTCCCATGCACTCCCTGCAAAGCTACCCAGTTCAAAGGTAGAACTGGTCAAGAAATCTTTCTCCAGTGAAATGTTTCCAACAACAACAACAAAAACTTACATGTGAAACTTTTCATTCAAAACTGTTCATTTTTTATGAGGAAAATTTCAAAACAATTGGAAGAAGGAGTTAGGAAATGGCAGAATTACAGCATTTCATTTTTTCTTTTGCCACTCTGTAACTTTTCCCAAATTGGAGAAATTTTGAAAAGTTACAAAGGAAAAATAAAAGCAAGTAAACAACAAATAAAATAGGAAAAAGTTGGAAAACCACCTTGAACTATAGTATAAAATTCCCAGGTTACTGCGACTGGAAGAATCAGAAGGCCCCTTCCAGTCCTATATTCTTATGTTCTTAAATTTAGGGGGACAATTCACTTCCTTATTTCATGTTTCCATATGGGAGCAATCCCCTCCTCCATTCTCAGAACAATTAGGATGAAACTCCCTGAGTTAGAACTTGCAGAGCTGCTTGCACCTGACAGTAAGGAGAAGGATTTGGCTTTTAATTATTAACTAATTATGGGTTTTATCCTGTGAATTTCTGATTGATTCTTGCAAGGTGCTGAGCACCCTCAACTCTTATTAAAAGTTGCTGAGCTTGGCAAGGTGCTGAGCACCCTCAACTCTTTCTTAGTAGAAATGGGCCACCTGCTGGTTTGAATTAGAGTAAATGGTGGACTTCAGTAACTCTGTCAGAGGTTATGGGATTATTGCAGGGGAGGATGGGTGATGTTCTGTGGCCTGCGATGTGCAGGAAGTCAGACTAGACCATGATGTTCCTTTCTTGTCTTAAAAGTCTATGATTATATGAAACTAAAACTCCAGAACTTTCCATTCGTTTGAGGAAAAGTGTATTTGATTGCTATGAAAACCACTAAAACAACAAAGTCAAAAATGGATCTGAAATTATGACATGATTTGAAATATTCAAGGACAAGGTTAAAATGTAAAATAAAACTCTTTCAACCTAAGACAAATAGGTCACTGAAAAGAAAACAGTATGAATTAGCTGATGTAAAATGATCCCCAAGTAATTTGGAACCATAGTCTGCTCTCAGATGCACTCGCGCAATTCCCATGGACGTCAAATTGTGAGTGCATTTCTGAGGCTAGAATTCTGTCCTTAGAGCATAGTTACAGTATTGTAAATAGAGATGGGCCCAAGATGAAATATCTTTGCTGGTGTAACTTGAAATCGGTGAAGATTCAATTTACAGTGGCAGATAATCTGGTGCTGAATCCGGATTCTAAATCCCTGTAAGGTTTTGACTGTTCTGTGGTTTTGTTTAGCCTTTTATGAGGACTGTCATTATTGGAATGAAATTCAGCATGTGTTCACATTCCAAGCTTCCCCAGAGTTTGGGGGTTGTCAGATCTGAGGATTTGATTTGAGACTATTGCTAAGTATTAAAGTGAGTTTCTACTGTGAAAAATGTTTCTGTAAAAATGGCATTGTGAGGTTTCACATGTATTGGGTCTCTTTTAATACATCTTAAATTTTTAGGGGTTATAAAAGTTTAAAAATGTGTTCCTTTTTTAAACTGGAAGTTCTGAAAACTCAGCTTGAGCCCTGAGAGTCAAGCTAGGTTCTTTCTGGCTCATACATTATCACCAATAATCCAGATTGAACAGAGGTATATACATAGGTGATGTTAAAATGAAAGTGAAGTGCATACTTTCATATGCCTTGAGGTACAGGTACTGCTACTAGAATTTAGTTAATAATTATGTTGATGATTCAGGAAGCTAAATAAATTCCTACCCTCTAACAACTGTATTGGTACAATCACAGGTAAACTGAAGAAATCCAGCCACAAAGGATGCCTTGAATAAGGTGTTAGTTCTTTACCTTAATCCTAAATCAGTGTATTAATATAAGGCTCACAGTGATGTGGGGCACATACTCCAATGATCCAGCCATGCTGATCTTTGGCACCCGGTCACCTTGTTCACAGAGGATTATTGCTGACAAGCTGTAAATCCAATTTGGCTGGATTAAAATATTGGACCTGATCCTGTGTGAATAACATGGAAAATATTACAATGCCATTATATGAATCAATGGTGAGGGCTCATCTGGAATTCTGTGTGCAGTATTGGTCATCCTATTGCAAAAAAGATATTGAAGGATTGCGGGGGTGAGGGGGTCAGAGAAGGGAATGATCAAGGAAAAACTCTCATGTGATGAGAAATTGAAAGGATTGTGATGATTTGCCTTAGAAAGGAGATGAAAAAGGAGGGGACATGGTAATATATATATATATATTTTATATATATATAAAATAATGAGAAGGTATATATAATACAGAGAAGGTAGACTGGGAGCTTCTGTTTTCTCTGTCTTGTAACACCAGAACAAGGATACGTTCAATGGTATTACAAAGGTGGCAAATTCAAACTGATATAAAAATACTTTTTCACACAATATGTAATTAACCAGTGGAACTTATTGCCACAGAATATTGTTGAGGTCAAAATCATAGCATGGTTCAAAAACTGATTGGACATTTCTATAAATAATAGGAATAGCCAGCCCTACAACAGAGAACAAACGTTTTGGAAAGAAGATTGAACCACATGCTTCAGGATTTAAGCCAGGATCAAACCATTTGAGATCGGGAGGAGACCTACTGTCGGGGACCAATTATCCCCCATCTGCCAGTTGCAGGATTCTGACACCTTCCTCTGACATATCTAGTTCTGGCCACTGTCAGAGACAGGATAGCTGGACTAGCTGGATCATGCATCTGTTCTAGTATGGCAATTCTTTTGGTCCTAAAGCCAGTGTTATTGGGGGGAAAATAAATTGAAAATACTGTTGCTTATTCGGTCTTAAAATAGGAGTTTGAATGCTAGCATCATCAATGATTCTACTAGAATGGAAATTAACTGGAGACCCAGTCAGGGAATAGGTCAGAGTTCACTTCTGTGTGGCTGGAGACTATTGCAATGACTTTCAGACTGTCTCTATTTCAGCACATATGGCCACAAACAACAGAAATCTCTAAACATGAGCTTTAATTTTTTTAAAGAATTTTTTTGTCTTCTTTTTGCAAAGATAGTGCTTCAGAATGTAAAGCAAAGCTGTTCTTATGAACTGAGGTCCCACTCCTGGAGGCGTTTACACACAAGCATTATTGTATCCATCTACTAAAGATATTAAGGCCCAAATTCAAATGATGGAAAAGATTTCTGACTCCACTGAAGTCAAAAGAGTTGCATTAATTTTATTATTATTTCAATTACAGTGGAGTGCAGGGGCCTCAAGGAAGATCAGAGCTCCATTGTTCTGGGTACTGGATAAACACATAGTAAGAGATAGCACCTGCCCTAAAGAGCTTTCAATCTAAATTGACCAGACAGGTGAGGGTAGATAGGCAAACAAAGGCATGGAGACGTGCCCAAGTTCACATAGCAGGTCTGTGGCTGAGCCAGAAATACAATCCATATCTCCTGACTTCTGATCCAGTGTACTGATGCATTTACACTCACCAGCTTCAAAGTAAGCCTGAAACAGGTGTGGGGAGAGGGCAACCTTCTGCCATTTATATCTGCAGAATGTTAACATCACAGTATTGGGAAAATTATAAAAATCTTTTGAAATTATTTTGGCTGATTTTTTGAGGGAGGCAAAACCCCCCAACCAAACCAAAAACAAAAACCCTGCTCACTACAAAAAATGGCAAATGACAAATTTGGGAAAATTCCCAATTTTGCTTTTTTTGTGAACTGGCATCATATTTACAACAAAAACCTGTATTTCCTGGTGGAAATAGCCATTTTTTTTATTTTACTCCAGGGTCAAATTCTGAAATCCTTTCAAAAATCTCTTTTACTAGTGAATCAAAAACTGGTTACCTGATGCACCCCAAACGAGGCTTTCACGTGCTTCTATATGACCAATGACAATGATGTGGCACCTAGAAATATTGTTTTTTTTAATAATAGTGCTACTATCATATAGAAGCATGTGAAATTCCAAAATGTCAAATTTCATTGATTTTCATAAAAAAGCAAGGTTTTAATCTGCAAAGATCCCTGCAAAGCATAGGCACCGATGTCATGGGTGCTCCAGGGCTGGAGCACCATGGAAAAAAATTAGTGGGTGATTAGCGGTCCCCTTCCATCTCCCCTCAGTGCCTCTCACCCACTGGCAGCCCCGCTGATCAACTCCTCCCCCTCCCTCCCAGCGCCTCCCACCCGCCATGATCAACTGTTCTGTGGCATGCAGGAGGCACTGGGAGGGAGGGGGAGGAGCAGGGACAGGGCACGCTCAGGAGAGGGGGTGGAAAGAGGTGGGGCAGAGGCAGGAGGAGGCGGGGCAGGGGGTTGGGGGAAGGGGTGGAGTGTGGGGGTAGGGCCTGGGGCGGAGAGGGTGGTCAAGTACCCCTCAGGTAGAGAAGAAGTCAGTGCCTATGCTGCAAAGACACAGGGACCAGGGTGGGAGTTTCTCCTCCCTCTGCAGCATTGGGCACAGGTCACTTGCTGGTTTTAACAAGTTTTGAGCACTTCAGTAACTCAGCCAGTGATTATGGGCCTATTACAGGAGTGGGTGGGTGAGGTTCTGTGGCCTGCAATATGCAGGAGTCAGACTAGATGATCATGATATTCCCTTCTGGCTTTAAAGTGTATGAGTCTGAGAGATGTGGATGTGGCTCATGGATGTGGCTCCTTGAAATGAATGGTCCCGAGTTCTGACCTGCTCAGAAATCAGTTTCCAGGTCCCATTCAATCTGTGATCTAGCTCTCAGTCAAAATCAATGGGAGTCTTTCCACTGACTTCAGAAAGAGATAACACCAGCCCTGCACTAGCAAGGGTTGGCTGTGCTGGGGAAAGAACACTGGGGAGTCCCTGTGCAGGTACTGTAAATTATGAATTTCGAGCAAGTTAGAGTGATTTTAGCTGCCAAGTATCATTTAAGATGGACCTTTATTCATTTTGACAAAGCCACATTGCTTTCAAAATCCTTCCAGATTTCCATAAATGAACTCCAGAAAACATTAAATTAGAACCATTCCTGGCAGATCCTCATTACATCCTGATCTTCCTGCAATGTACACAAATCAAATGATTTTTTATTAGAAAATTGTAAAGAAAACATGATTAATGACAACACTGGTTATAATGCATAAAAAAAGGTTGTAAACTGTACCTGTGGGGCTCCATTAGTGATTTGGGGTTTAATACCACACTTTATTCTTTTAGGGTTCTGGAATGCTCCATTTAGAGTGTGTCCTTTTATCACAGGGATATTCATAGGGCCTTATGACTATATGGCTAATGCTCCTCCATGCACTGGAAGACAATGCTTTATAAATATTACTAACAATAATATATCTGCCTTGCTAAAAGCCAGTATGTCCTCTTCCCACATTAAAAGGTGAAGGAAGGGAACATTTATTTGCAGATCTTAGTGGGCTCCTCAGCATTGCAAATGCACTCCATATTTTCAGTTGGCAGAGCTGGGTTGCAGAAGGGTTGGGCGGACATGGCCAATTGGCCAAGATCTGGAGAGAAAATACTGGAGATCCTACAGCTCCTTGCCTGAAAATAGAGATCTCTACTGCCTACCTCTTTGAGGCTCTAACCCTATTATCGCAGCACTGCCTGGTTAGTTACTGTTCTGCTCTGGGTTCCCCACTGTCACTTATGCGCCATGAGTCCTCTCATGTCAGTGAGTAGTGGAAACTGATGTGTATCTGAATAGCATTAACTTAGATGCCTTTTCCCTGATTAATTGTCCTTATTAGAGGGGAACAGGCCACACACTTCCTCTGTTCCTTGGTTGGCCCCTCTGCAGTATTACTTCCCTCCACTATTTCTTTGGAGGTCCACACACATGAGCTCAAATCTTCAAAAGGTATTTAGGCACCTAACACCCTTTTAAAACAGTGAAGTTAGGTGCCTAAATAACTTTGAGGATCTGGGCCCTGTTGGTGGTTACACAGCAAAAGGGGGATATTATCATGCAGCTATCTATCTCTTCGACGCCTACCTCCTCCCCATTTCTGTGGTTTTATTTATCTTCATGCTGCAATAGATGGGGGAGGTAGGGTGCCAACATTTTATCCATTTCTTTCACTGATAGATTGCAGTGGACCTCTGTATATGTGCACAAGGTGGGGGGCATGCAAGGAGATTGCACCTCCTCCTTGCACCTTCACACAGGCACCAACCAGTGTGGATGGGTACTGCTGGAACGGATCTGCAAGTGGATCACAAATTGACTGAGTCCACAATGTGATGCAGCTGTGAAAAAGGTTAATATCATTCCAGAGTGTTGTCAAGGCTGATTCCCCACTCTGTCACTTCGAGTGCAGAAGGTGGGGGCCCACAAGGATTCTAAAAAGTAATACTTGCCACTTCAGGCTTGTATCAAACTCCCAAGGTTACAGCTTTTCTCTGACCTTGGCTTGGTAAATGCTGCCACCACTCAAATGCAAAAAACCCCCTTGGACCCAGGAAGGAGCACTTGGGAATTCCTCCCTGTGGGGTACCCTCAAGCCCTTCCTCTTTCCCTCCTCCCCCCATCTGGGGAAGAGCTGAGAAAGAAAACAAAGGAAACTAGCTGTTGCCACCAGCTAATCAAACAACATATACACAAACCTCTTAGGACACCAAAAATCCAATCCTGTTCTTAAAAAAGGTAAATTTTATTAAAACAAAAATAAAGAAAATACATCTGGAACTTAGGCTTTTGCTAGATTTTAAAAGAGCAATTCCAAAAAATTAAGCACCCAAAATAGCTTTCTTGGGGGTTCAGCTTAAAGGTTACAAGCAAACAAAAGCACCTGGGGTTAGCACAGAGAAGATCCACAAACCAAAGATAAAGAAATAAACCTGATCGTGTTTACCTAAACATTCCCTATCCAAATGATTCCTTCTAGGTATGGAATATAATTTTTCATACCTGGTTCAACCTTACACAGCATTCCTACTTATAGCATTGCTACTCCGTGTCCCTGCAGCCCGGAGAGAACAACACACAAAGGGAAAGTTTCTTTCCCAATTTTAAAAAGTTCTAGCCTTCCCATTGGCTCTTTTGGTCAAGTGCCCACTTTTTTTCCCCTCTACCTGGGGGACTTTTTAACCCTTTACAAGTAAAGCAAGTAGAGAACAGCTACCAAGAGGGATTTTACAGCTAACTGGCTGGCTGGGTGTCCATCAAAGGGAGCTATCCCCCCACTTTATCACACGCCCCCGCCCACAATCACAGATGATGCTGGCCAGCCTGGTTTAGGTCGGGTCCACACCGGCTGGGATTTCTTCCTGGAGGTTTAGGAAACAGAGTTAATAAGATACATGCACCTCTAATTTTACTAATAATTACATGAAGAACTAAACAATACTTTTTACATTTTAAGGACTACAATGACTTAGAATGCAGGGACATTTTTACCTGGCTGATTCTGGGAAACCTTTCTGGGAGAGTGCATCAGCCACTTTGTTAGAGGCTTCTGAAATGTATTGTATTTCAAAATCGAAGTCTTGAAGAGCTAAACTCCACTGAAGACGTTTTTTGTTAGCCTCTTTGATTGTGTGAAGCCACTTCAGTGCAGCATGGTCAATCTGCAGGTAGAACCGCCATCCCCAAATGTATGGGTGTAACTTCTCAAGAGCTACCCCCCCCCCACACACACACTTTATTTATCACAAGGGTATTAACAGGTGTATTGCATGTATAACAGGGGGGTAATCGTCCTGATCTACTCAGCACTGGCGAGGCCTCAGCTGAAGTACTGTGTCCAGTTCTGGGTGCCACACTTTAAGAAAGATGTGGATAAACTGGAGAGTGTCTAGAGGAGGCCAAAAGTGACAGAAGGTTTCGGAAATCTGACTTATCAGGAAAGGTGAAAAAAGGGGCATGTTTAATCTTGAGAAAAGAAGACTGAGGGTGCACCTGATAACAGTCTTCAAATATGTTATAAAAAGAATGGTGATCAATTGTTCTTCATGTCCACTTCATGTAGAAAAGAAATAATGGGCTTAATCTGCAGCAAGGGAGATTCAGGTTAGATATTAGGAAAACTTTGCTAACTATAAGGCTAATTAAACTCTGGAAATGGCTTCCAAATGAGGTTGTGGAATCCCCATCCCTGGAGGTTTTTAAGAACAGAATAGACAAACACCTTTCATGATGATCTAAGTCTACTTGGTCCTGCCTCAAAGCAGGGGGGGCTGAAGTTGATGACTTCTCAAGATCCCTTCCAGCCCTACATTTCTATGATTTTATGAAGGCCTTGCTCATTGCTGTCACCTCTTCAGGTGCGGGCTGCCTTCAATGGTATGAGACCATGACTTCTCCCCCTGCACATTGGCCAGTGGGTCCATCTGTCAATCCAGGTACTTGTATGGCTCTCATCACCATAGTAACTGTGAGTCTGACTGGGCCCTGAGCACAGCATATGCTGCAACCTCCCCAAGGGTCTTGGAGCTATGGCATGTGCTCACTGGGATTTTCCAGAAAGTATTCCGGCCCCTCCACACCCACTCTGTCGCTTGTCTGTCTGTAAAACGCAAAATCTAGCTCTGAGTTTTACTGGTGTTAGTTGGTTTTTGTAGTGGTCTGAGGTGTGGAGTTTTACTTTTGCACATGGAAAAGCAGTTTTCTCAGGCAAATCAATCCACTGGCATTTGGATGTAAGCAACCATGTTGATATGGCTATGCTCAAAATTGATTTTGTGTACACCTTTTTCTGAATCTGAGGTAAAGGTAATTTTGGATGTAGGGTACAGCTGTAATTAGTCCCATTTCTTTAGGCTCTGCAGATGAGACAAGATGACACCATGCAGTCCAGCAGATGGATATGTTCAGAGCTAAAAATGTGTTCATTTTCTTAAATTAAAATTTCTAGTACACTCAAAAAGATCTGACCATCTGCATTCACTCAGTTTTGCTTAATCAATAGTTTGCTTTAATATAGTTTTGAGTTTTACATAGAATGTTATATAATGCAGATAGTTATGACACAATAAATTACAAGATGTCAAGACCCAAAGAAGTTAATGAAACCAATGGCCCACTGTTTAAAGATCCCTTCCATGCCCAGAGAAAATGCACTGGAAATTTAAGAAATGGGCTCAGGCAGCCACATTCGCATCTGGATTTTGAACTCAGTTAACTTTGACGGTCAGACCTTTGTGCTGGCTTTGCTTATTTTGGCTTGACCCATTATATAGACATAGGGATTTGCCAAATTCAGATATCGATCAGACAACCCCCAAATGCTTTTCAGTCTGGGGTTCTGCTTTGTAACCTCTGCAGCTCTAAACACAAAATGTACTAATTTCTTAGGTGGTGTAAGCAAGAGTCTACTAACTTCAACTGAGTTGCACGTCTGAACTTCACCACATTGCTCGGAGTCTGACTTTTTAACATTAAACAAATGTAATTTCTTGCAGTTTAATATCTTATCTTTTAACAGTAGTAATTTTTCTTTAAACTCTGCTATAGCAGTTCTGAGGCTGAAAGCTGACACTGTGGTCTATTGTGTAAACACACAATATAAATATGTACTTAGAGAGTTACAAAAACACATACACACAAAACTCCATTATTTATTACCTGCCTAAATTGCCTTCTTTGCATGCCTGCTTTGGGGGCTGTTACAGTTTATCATGTGCATTTTTATTTACATACTTGAAAAAATACATTTACTCAAGAAACTGTAATATGAAGTTGGAAAGTTTTGGTCTATTATACAAATGGGTGATGTTTTTAATCACTTTTTGCTACTGAAAAAAGAAAAAGAGTACTTGTGGCACCTTAGAGACTAACAAATTTATTTGAGCATAAGCTTTCGTGAGCTACAGGTCACTGAACGGCTTGAAGTCGATGGCAAAACTCTAACTGATTACAGTGGATCAGCATCAAGCCCTAAATGATGACAGAGTACCTTCTAATCAATCATGCAAACCTGTGGCCAAAAATTTCTGAAAACATCACCACCACAATTGTTTTGGGACTGAGCTATGCATAACTTGACAGTTTGGGGATGTGGGTGTACTAACCTTTTTCCACTTTCATTTCAGCAAGGCTAAGTTTCATGCTCTTTGAGTTTCACTTTGATTCAATAAAAACTACAAACTCAAAGTAAAACTCAACTGAAACCACCAAGTTTTGCCAAGTTTCAGGTTTCTTTAAAAAATTGAATTTTTGATGGTTTCCACCCAAAATGACAAGCTGGGCCTCGTTTGCTTCAAACTTGCTCAAGGTTCACCAACAGGGTACAAACCCTAATGAACTTGCCCAAGGTTTTAGGAAAGTAATAAAACTTTCAAAACAGCATCAAGTTTTGCACAAGCTGAGACACACTGTAGACCAACCACTCAAAGAGGCCTCTGCCTGATCTCCATTTCTGCAGCTCCTGCACTCTCCACTTTTTAATCATTCTCACCTGTGGGTAGGTGACACATATGAGTGATAACCAGTCTGCAATAGAATTTATATGCAGAATATCCATCTGGATTATGATTTTGCTATGTAAATTCTATTAGCTGCATGTACAAATACTAAAATCTATTACCTCCCATAATCGTGATAGTGCTTGCAGAATGTGCATGAAAGCATTTGCATGAAGCGTTGTGCATGGACACCACATTACAGAATGTACCCCTTTTCTGTCACATTTAGGTCCACGGCAAATGTTTGCAGTAGAGAATGGGACTTATGATACAAACTGATAGAGTTTGTTAGCATGAGTTTTTTTAAATAATTATAAGTCGAGTATTTAATAGCCTGATGTTGAATTCCTGATGCTCCAAAAATTCCCACTGATTGCAAGAGTACAGAATCCAGCCCAAAGTTTCTGAACTATGTAGGTCAAAGTCAGTCCCAAATCATAACCAATCCTTTCGGTGCAGATAGCTTGGTTAATGCCACCCCAGTTGTGCTGGACCCAGTATGCTCAGTACTAAACTGTGCTCATTTCTTTTGAAGATGATAAAGTTGGTTTCCTTTCCATTCTACAAACCAGACTGAGCTTCATTACATTAAATTCTTATATTAATGTTCCATTAATTAGCTTTTCTTTCTTTATATTTTATTTTCATTTTTCTACTTTTGCTTTGTTTCACTCCCTATATAATTAAAATGTTTAACATTTTTCCTTCCTGTGGTCAGAATACATTCATTGAAATCTATTTAATTCTAAATCAAGACAGAGGACAAATGGAAGCAATTAAAACTAAGGGCTAGCCTACCCCCTAATGCCGAGATGTCTCTTTTGTAAAATAATCCAACCTTTTGTCATTTCACACACGGCTTTCTTCTTTGTATTTTACACACACACACAAACACACACACACACAGAGCATGAAAATAGTAATAAATGTGGTAGATGCAAGATGATTCATAAAAGAAACTGTGCCTGACAAAATAGGATTTTATTATATATATATTATTGAATCATTTTTTTGCAGTAGTATAGCAAATGCCAGTTTCAGGCCTGCAGACAAACTTACTAAGCAGGGAAGGGGTGTTGTAGCAATGTTTCAGTAGGTGGCGCTTCAACACAGTTCACCTGCACATGGACTTGAATTTGTATACTAAACCTCATATTACCTGGCATGCTTTCAGAGACTTGTGATGGCCTAGTTCAGTAACATTAAAGCTCAGCTGTTATCTCGAGCACTAACTGGTTGAAATGCTGAGACATTATTAACTGTTCCTTGTGTTGCTACTACATTTCTTGGGTTAGCCATTTAATGTCTTTTTATTCTTATTTGTTTTACATTTTTAGTTTTTTTAAAAAAATCAAAGGAGCCTATATGCTAAATAAGATAATTACTCTTCAATACTTCTGTCCATTTCGTGTACTTTCCTGACTTGATTTTTCATAAGCTTACATTTCTCCTTTCTATTTGCTTCCTAGAAACAAATGGGCAAAAAAGCTATTCACAGCACTTCTTTCAGAAGAAATGCATGATTTTCCTGAGGAGATGGTTTCCCCATAAATCAAAAATCTGTAAAAGAATACCAGCTCTCTTCTACAAGAGAACTACCTGCAGCAGCAATGACTTTGAAAACCACTGCTAAATATACAGTAGGCAAAGCAAATCAGGGACAAACATTAATTGACATTACTAGGGTGGCCAGCATCTCACCAGTTCAGGCCCTAAATTTAATCAGTGCTGATTTTGCATCTAAAAATTAAAGACATCCTCTTGAACATACACCTAAAAATGAAGTATTACCATACACACTGATTCACTTTACCTCCTCTTTATTAGTATCTTCAACCTCAAATTTACAGAATGGGTCTGAGTCTCCACTCTGTTGCCCCAGATTAGGCTGATGTCATTGCACTGATGTCAATGGACCAGATCTTCAGCTGGAGTAAATTAGCATACTTCCATTAAGGTCACTGGATCTGGCCCAATGAAATTACGCTCACGTAAACCTGGTATCATGGAGTAGAGACTTAAGCCCTCAATCTTCTGATTTTGTCAGAACTAACAAATGATCACAAAATATTAACTAGTGCATTTAAAACTCTCAGCTTTTGGAACCTAATCTCATAAAGTTTACACAACACCACCTTGCCTATATAAATGCATTATATAGCAAAGCAAGGCCTCTTTGACTTAAATCAATGGGGAATACTGGCTAGTTGAATTAACTGTGATAGTTAAATATGTGAGTGATAATAAAGGTTGAGAGGAAGGTTGATGCAGCCATCTGAGGACTGGTCTTGGATTCAGGAGACCTAGGTTTAGTTCCCTGCTCTGCTACAAGTTACTGATGTAACTTTGGCCAAATTGCTTGGGGCCAGATTTTCATAGGTATTTAGGTGCCTAATTCCCATTGATTTCAAATGATTTCAGTTGGAGTTAGACCTTTAAAATCTGAGTCTAGTTTCTCTGTGCCTTGGTTCCCCATCTGTAAAAGGGGGATATTATTATTTCCCTTGCTCAGAAGGGTGTTGTCAGGACAAATCTGTTAAAGACTGTGAGCTGTGAGCATGGTGATGAGGGCCAGATAAGGAGATACATTTTCTAATTTCTTGTATGGCTCTGGATTTGCTTTTAGGTTTTTGTTTTTGTTTTGAATTTTTACATAGCAGTTCATTAAAGGAGGCTGGCTGAGTCTGCAGAGTTTGCAAATCAAAGGATTTTTTTTGTTAGCATACTTCATTTTATAAAATACCTACACTGTACTGTAGTGCACTCATCTAAAAAAAGGTTGGGAATTTAAATTTTGAACATCCCTCTTTTCTTTGGGGGGAATGGTAATAAAAACAATCAAGGCCACCTGCCACCTTTGTTATTTCTTCTTATTTTTCACTCGCTCTTTGACAGAATTGTTATGGATTTTAAAGAAACGCCAACTCACAAGCCAGCATTTAAAAATGTACATTTCACTACAGCTCCCCCAAAATGCTGTAATGTGAATAATGCAAACAGTAATGCTGAAATGATTTTTTTGAAGAAGACAAATATGTTTCTCTTTTTGATGCCTGTGTTCCACTTTTGTACGTTTTTAACATAAGTAACTAAAGATGTGAGGAGGAAAAAAAAGTCACATCTTTGTATTAGAGTATATTGACATCTCTTGCTTCATTGACTTTTTATTACAGAGCCGAGGTTAGAAATAATGATTGTCAGTGACAGTTTCCTTGCTATTTGCTGCAGTTTCAAATGATAATTTCAGGCATTTCTTGCTTTCTCCTCCCTCTCCCCCAGTCCTACTTAGAATAGAACTAACAGTAAGGAGAATATTTAAAAAGTAAAGGTTTAAGGCCACAAAATGCCAACATAAAAGATAGCACCAAGTCAAGCTGCCGTTGTGGTGCTACTGCTGCTGTCTTGGCATCTGTCGATGACAAGAGCTCCAATCTGGGAATCCCTGCTGGGGTGAGATATGGCCACGTCCCCAACAAAGGGCCATGCGACACTGGCACCAAAACACTGTGACCATCTGATGCAAGTCTGTCCTAATGAAAGTCCAGCATGGGGCTAAATGAGTTTCCTCCACTGCTGAGTGAGGGGCTAATGATAAAAGCACTCCCTGGGCTCACTGCTGCTGTTGGTAGCTTTGTCAGGGCATATGGCAGTTGGCTAACTGCAGTTCTTGTGAGCTTTCCTTCACAGCTTTAGCTCTGGAATCAGTTTACAGGCGAGGTATAAAATCCTCTGCCTGCTTCCTCTGTGTGTATGTATATGGAGGGGCGGGGGATGGGGAGGGATGTTCAGTGGTGTTTGTCATTTGGCCCCTACTGATTGGTTTTGTTGCTTTTTGAGCAACTCAACTAACCATATAAAATATTTACCAATGCAGGATAGGAAAAGCCTAACACTTGTTAGGTAGTGAAGCTAGCTGGCCCATTTTGCCTTCCCTCCCCTGCAAAATAAAAAGGAGTGGTCAGGCATTTGGTGTTTCTAAATGCAGCATTCATTTTCCTTATTAATATAATAAAATAAGAATAATAATGATTATCATTATCTTTTATTTATAGGGCACCAGTGGCCAAGAAGCCCCTGGGCACTTCACAAAATATTATTTGTAATAATGATGGGGGAAAAGCTAGATTGTATTTTTGCAGCCCCAATCTTTGCATCTGATAATCCAGTGAGAAATGAGGTGGAGAAGCAGAGGTAGATTTTCAAGAGAAACAAACAGACACAGCTCGTTGGTGGTGCCTAGTGAAAGAGGCTTCTCAAGGAAGAAGTGATACCTTTTCACTCTCCCCTAGGGCTCTTGCTTCTTCCTCAACTTTTGTAGCTCAAATTAACTTCCAGCCCCTTCGTTTTTCTTCAAACCTGGAAACACGCATCTTCTCGGCACCAGTTGGTTTTATGATTTTCTTCTTGCAACAAATCCTTTGCAGTTGAGACATGATCTGATACACAGGCGCTGAATCACCTTGTGTAAAAAAAAAAGGAGCTGAGTTCGACGTATTTTCCAAAATAACCTCTTTTCCTGTCCATTATGCTGCTGCATCCTGCCTTTCCCCTCCTCACCTCCTACCTTTCAGTTTCACCTTTCCTTTTACCTCATTCCCTCTCTTGCTCACCCTTCTCACCTCGCTCCTTGCCTACTTCATACCCGAGTTCCTCTCTAAATAAACCCATAGCAACAAGCAAACTAAAATTGTTTCAGTAACATAAACTAAGGTTGGTTAAAACATGTTGGCCTTGCCTCGGAGCTGCATATGGTGTAGTTCAAGAAGGATTAATACCTTAGCCCACTTTTGCAGTTTCGCTCATTCTGGGGCTCACTTGAGATAATTTTAGTGCCCATTATAAGTTAGACCAGCCCAAAGGCTATTTTAATTTAATTTACACCTGGCTACCCACAGCTCCCAAGGGGCTGTTCTGTGGCAGCCTGGAACAGCCAGGGCTCAGAGGTACCCTGAGTACACCCCTTACGTAGAGGCCAAGACAGGCTGTGCCGTAGAGTCTCTATACTGGCACTATGCCACCTGGTGATTCCTCTTTGCAAGGTGAATGCCTAGGGACTGAGTTAACCTGGCTTTCCAGCTACTTTGCACTACTAGAGAGGCACAAAGCAGCCAGACTGGAAGCCAGAATCTGACCCACTACAAGTACAAAAAATAGACAACCCTATTTTAATAACCCTTGTCTTCCTTTCTTCTATGATTATCTTGTTATCCACTTTACTTCATAACTTTATACAAATTGTAAGTTTGTCTCAGCAGGGCCCCATGTTTCAAAATATAGTGTAAAGCAGCTAGTCCAAATAAATAATAAAAATGGGTTGTATGAATATAGTACATTCCATCCAAGAATCTCAAAGCACTTCACAACATTGATCAGTTAGTTAGCCTTACTAGCACCTCTGTAAGGGCAGATTAATACTTATTTTAAAGCTCAACAGACTCAAGCACTGAGATCCAGCTCCTCAGAGATATTTAGGCGCCTAACCTGCAGGGAAATCAATGGGAGTTAGTTAGCTAAATACCTTGGAAGATTTGGGCCCAAGTAACTTGCCCAAGGTCAGGCAGCAAAGTAAATGAAAAAGTGAAGCACAGATGTACGCAATCCTGATAAACAGTTAGACCTGGGATAACATTTTCAAAAGCATTTAAACAATTTAGGAGATAAACTCCCATTTTCAAAAGTGATTTAGGCACTTAGGAGCCTAAGTCTTTTTTGAAATTGGGAATTATGGTCCTAAGTCACTTAGATGCTTTGGAAAACTGTATACCTCGTTCCTATATTTTTCCTTGGCTTCACTCTCATCCTGGATGTCAGCAGAAGTTTTTGATAGGATAGTATTCCATATGCCATTTCATATAAGGTTATTATCAGTGCAAGGCAAAATATAGACAGCATATTTTCAGGCACATAGGGAAAGTTGTTCCAATTTACCTTTTTAAAATTAAACCACATTTTGGATTAAATCAACACATGCATTAGCAAGTGCTTCATGTGAGCTTCAGGTGATTCCTGTGTGTGTACACTCTGGTGATATAATCTAAATGAGATTGCTTTTTAATGGAGTTTGCTATTATTCAAAATACGTTGTTGTGAATCACATGGCAGGGAAACTCCATCAAGTACAGAAAGCTTTCTGCCCCATTTGAATTATTCCCATGATAGAATGTTCAAGTAATATAATTTTGAAATGAGCTGCAATTGAATGGAACCAAAGCATCTTCCCTGGGAAAGAATTTTTTCTTAATTGTTGATAGAAGATCCACGTTTGTACGGTACATATAGATGTATTGGCCTCAGTCATAGACTTTGTTCTGCACTCAATGCAGTTTAGGGGATGAGGGAGAAGCAAAGGTGAGTGAACTATCTTTTATGAAATCCTGGGGGCAGTCAGGGATAAGGGGTAAGGGAGAGCACCCCCAAGTGCTAACTGAATTTTGCTTGTCTGCCTATGGCTCCTACAGGCCGTTAAAGCAGTTGGGAATTATTCAGGTGTAGAGACAACGTAGAAAAACACTCTCTAGATATACTGCCCTACACCATCTAGAGGCAACCCACAATGCTTGGAGGAATTCTACACTGGTGGCTTTATGGTTTGCTATCTGGCTGGCACTGCCAAACTGGTGCAAAGCAACCATAGCACAAGTGGATCTGGGCCAATCTTTTTTTTTAATAAGTTTATAAACCTGAACAGGCTATGACCTATTTTCAGTATTTTCCCTTCCCTGTTATATATAAGATACAGTTCTACCATCGCTCTGAACACCATGTACGTTGAACAAACATCAGTATCACAACAGTTCTCATCAACATGGATAGTCCCGGTAATTTGTTAACTATATATATTGAAAACATTCCCTTCCCCTCCATGTGGGGGCTCATGAAACATCACAGGGCTGTAATTTATTTACTCACTTAGGAAAGGCTTGCATGACAAGTGGCAACTGCTGAGAATCTCTGCTGAGCATGTGGAAGGCAGGCAGGTAAAGTAGAATCTATAGACCGGAGGCCCCATTGTGCTAAGCAATGTACATAGACATTTTGAGTCTCTACTTAAAAAAAACATACCATCCAGAGATTCCAGACAGAGGTTATATAATATTCTGTGGACCTTTTCTAAATAAGTGAGATACATTCTGACCATTAACTCTATCTTAATGAAGTATTTTGCTTATAAATATATATTTGTATATAAATATAAGAAGAATATTCTATTCCATCCTTTGACTTATGAGAATTCCCCATTTCTTTTCTGTCCACTACTAACACTGTGATCTCAGATGCACTCTGCTTTGAAAATCCTGCCTAGGGTGCTGCCAATACCAGAAATTAGGTCACTGGCATTGGTCCTGTCTAATTTTATTTCACCCTTTCCTGTTCCACCTGAAAAGGTCTTCAGATTATTCTACCATCGTATTAGCTACCTTCTAGAGAAAGGTTTCAGAGTAACAGCTGTGTTAGTCTGTATTCGCAAAAAGAAAAGGAGTACTTGTGGCACCTTAGAGACTAACCAATTTATTTGAGCATAAGCTTTCATGAGCTACAGCTCACTTCATCGGATGCATACTGTGAAAGTATGCATCCGATGAAGTGAGCTGTAGCTCACGAAAGCTTATGCTCAAATAAATTGGTTAGTCTCTAAGGAAAGTATGCATCCGATGAAGTGAGCTGTAGCTCACGAAAGCTTATGCTCAAATAAATTGGTTAGTCTCTAAGGTGCCACAAATACTCCTTTTCTTCTAAAGAAAGAGTTCACCTGAAACTCTGCAGCTGTAGCTAAAACTAATGTGAACAGATGGCTGTCTTACAAAGAGTCAGTAAGTAGATTCCTTGGATACAGTGTCTGTAGCTGAGTGTGATCATCATTGTGAGCATGCAGCACCTTATGCTTCCTTTCTTACACACCAAGGGGCACAATTCTGCCTCTTTTACATGGCTATTATTGTTATTGACTGCAGTGGGAATTGCACTAAGGTAACAGAGCAGATATCAACCACCAGAGTTTAGGAGTTAGACCAGAAACATTTGATATGGTTGTCTCATAGAGCTGTTGTTTCTATGCCTGTTTGTATTTAGGAGAATAATATCTTTCTCCAGCTTCCTGTTATAGTTTCAGAGGAGACTTAGTAGAGATAGCCTAAATGGTCTAACAAAATATTATATGTAAACAAACCATATATTTTAGAGTTGCATGCAAGAGTTGAGGAAGACTTTCAAGTAAGCTTGCATCTTTAAGGAAGAATTTAGGAAAGACCATAGATCAGTGAAAAGTGGGACAACATTACCTTCTTGACAGCTGCTTCCCCCTTAGCTGCCCCAGACAAACAAACTAGACAAGTTGAATGGACAAAAATGAAAGTGATGAAAGAAAAACAAAATAGAAGGTGCATTTGATTGTAGTATGAAGTTTTTCTCCTTTAGATGATCAATTTTCCACTCCAAAACTTATCCAGCTGAGAAGTCCCTTAGGACTAGAATTGGTGGGAAAAAACATTTTTTCCCCCTCCAATGAAAAATTTCAAAACAAAAATTTTAATATTAATTTTTTTCAGGAAAATGAGAAAAAAGAAATTGAAATATTTGGATCATTTTGATTTGAATTGAAATTTTCATTTCAATTCTGTTTAAATAGACATTTTTGATTCAGGTCAGATTTTAAAAAGCAAGGAGTTTACAAAATTCTGAAATGTTCCCCCATCTCTAATTTTTTTTTTAAATCAACTTTTGAAATTCAACTTTTATAGTGGACATGTTTTCTCTGTTGCATTTTTCTTTTTGTCGCTAACTTTTTCATAGCAAAGGACCATTTAAAAAGTTAGAATGCAGTACAGGAAAAAAAGAAAGGAAATAAAATTCCCACAAGTCTTGGACTCTTCATTTTATTGTTCCCAGTGTGGGAACAAATTTGATTCATTTCAAAGTTTTCCATCAAAAATTTATTTTTTTGGTGACCAGATGTTTTCCTGCAAAAATGTTTTTTTGATGAAACTCTACTTTTCATAAAAAAATTAAACTAGTTCTATTTATGACCCTTTTGTGTTGCTCCAAGAGTGCAAACAGGCCATGAAACCATCTTAACCTGCTAATCAGGAGTTCCGCAGGTCATATGCCTGGGTAATGAAGAGCGGCCATAGAGGCTTTATGCCACTCCACCTCAGTGGTGGTGGACATGTTTTCAGCTCGTAGTCAAAGGTGTGGTTAGAGTATCTTTGTAGTTTGGCTATTCGTGGCAGCCAGAATGTTTCCTGAAGGCCACAGGCAACAAGGCAGAAGTTAGGGCACCCAGGGGGATCTTGCACTGAGTGTAATGAGGCCAGACCCCAAAACTGGTGCCAGTGTATGTAAATCAGCTAGCTTGTGTATGGATCACAGACACAACCCTTGAGTAACATATGTATAAGCAGGGGATTTGTCAGAATGTGTAGTAGGGGAATTTCTCTATGTGCACAGTACCCCAGCTGAAACAAGTGATGAAAGGATCTGAGTCGCTGCCCTGATTCATTTCACCCTGGTACCTGCCCACCTTGACTTTCCCTCCCAGCCCCATGTGAACAGGACTTGCATCACACAGGGACAGCTGAGGTCAGAGGTTCCTGGATGTTTACCTCAGTCTCTTCATGGGCACCTCTGGGCAGGGATGAGGGTGCACCTGCTCCAGGATACTCCTAACTCACTTGTTACCCTTTTAACCAGTAATCCCCTCACTTCACTTAAAAATATAGATACAATGTAGTCACACCCAAAACCATTTCCTTGGGGATTAAAAAGCACTTCACAGCATAAGCATAGTGAGGAGGAAATGGCTGGGTTGCAGCGCGATGCAACAGTCTCTCAAGTGCAATCAACTTTACAGTTACAACAAATTTACAAGTCTGGCGTCTTCTTCCTGGATCTGGATGTGCTGCAGTGACACTGCTCGTGTGGCATATCCCCAGGATCATCGGCGCCAACTTTTACTTTTCCCCGGTGATGCTCCACCCCCCGATCTGTTCCCAGACCCTGTCCTCACTCCAGCCCTTCCCCCAAGGCCTTGCCCTCGCTCTGCCTCTTCCCACTCCCACTCTGCTCCCTCTCCAAGCCCCTTCCCCTACCGCTTGCTGGTCTCCTCCCTCCCCCAATCCCTTTCCCGAGCATCCGAATAGCTGTTTGGCGGCATCCCCCCTCACCTGTTTGGTGGCACCCCCAATTAGCTGATTGTGGGCGCTGCCAAACAGCTGTGGCTGGTGGGTGCTCAAACAGAGGATGGGCCTGGGCTCTCGACTTCCTCATTGGCCTGCCTGCCATGTCAATCTGGCTCACTTGCAGCGCTGGCCTCTGCTCATTGGTCCTGTTCGCCTCAGAATTCTGACTCCTTTTCGTCCCTTCCCCTTTATCCTGGTATTGGGAGACGACTAACCAAAAACAACCCTCCCCTCCAACCCCCAAAAACATACTAAGTTTCAGAAAGCGACCAACAGACCCTTACACATGGAGCTGTGTACTTTGGGAGTGTATGTATCTAATGGTATTTCATAACCATCACTAGCCAGCAATTTTGATGGCCTCCTCTGCAGTTATTAAACAGTAAACAAGGAAGGGAGATATCCACTGACACTTATCTGCCACTGTGAGAGGTTCAGTTCTTGATACAATCACTGCTTTCACTCTCCATCTCAGAGCCACTGAGATCCTCTAGTCTTTTAAATCCAAGAATAAGACACTGATTGAAATGGGAGAACAGAAAACTGTAACCTCAGTATATATACACACATACTGTGCAAGATCTTTAGCTCTCATTAACCCTTAGCAATTCTTTCAGTTGGGAAGAAAGAGAAAGGGATAACACTAAGGACTCATGGTATATAGGATAAGATTTTATGTCTGCCCAAAATGATTTGGGGCACAGGACTATTAACTAGAGCGTTCTTGTTCCATGTCTTACACTTTTTTCTGGGCCCTTCAGCAAATCACTTAACTTCTGTCCCTCAGCTTCCTCATCCAGCAAATGGGAATTTTCATACTTAATTGTCTGACACACCGGGGTGTTGTGAAATCTAACTAGTTAATGTTTGTGAAGTTCTTTGAAATACTAGAGCATTGCTAAGTATTCTTTTTTGAAGGGGAATCCGACAGATTCAGTATAGGAACTTTTACTCTGATGAGCCAGTTCGGAAACCTGGCTCCTATGTTGAAGCATGCATGAACAAGTTAAATCTGAAATCACTGCTGGTCTGGAGTCTAAAGAACCACTGATTGAATAAATCTGCTTTGGAACACACCCTGCTAATTTAGAATTCTACTGAACACTCCTACGCCTCCCCATTTTGAAACATTGGTATGTATGATGACTCCAACAGGCTGCATGTTTTTTCATTCTTATTTTAACTGTCTTTTTGAAACACAAGTTTGCTTCTGCCCAGACAAGTTGGAACATTCTTACTATGGGATATGCAATGATGAATTAATTGTTAGGTGCTTTTTTTCCATGAGGAGCCTTGTTATCTGAATAATAGCCTAAAAAGTTTCTTTCTGCATGCGGTCAACTCTACATTTATCAGGTGGCCTTTCATTTTCTTTAGAAATTATTTAATTTTCAGCAGAACTGGGTGAATATTGAACAAAAACTGACTACAAAATGTTCATTGCAATTTTTAAATGAATTCACTTGAACTGTGTTCCTATATATTTCATGTGCACTTTGTCTGATCATGCTAATGAACGATTGACAGGAAGGTTCACCAAAACAACATATTTTAAGTGTACATTTCAGATAACTTTGAGAAAATGAATCCTAAATTGGTAATCATAAATTTTCATGGTGGAAACCCAATTCAAACAGTTAGGCTTAATCCTATCCAAGTATATAAACATGGCATGTGACCTATATGGCCGGTGAAATCAGCTCAAATTTTGATTATCAAATACTTCAGATGAACTACTTATGCACAAAATTGTTCAAATTATTTCTAACAACTTATATGGTCAAGAAAAATCACATTCTGTTTGTGGACAATTCATAAAAAGGAGTTGAAATTCACAAAATAAATTATTCTTATGAACAATTTACCCATCTATAATATATAGTCCATTCTAATATTTAGGCTTTGTTAACACATTTTAACTACCATAGTGAAACTGCTTTGCAAACTGAAAATCCACACTGCCTATCCAGGAACTATATTAACACATCTCACACAGTTCCCAGTAAGGTAGTATTTGTAGAAATGTGTTTGAGTTTACCTGCTGGATCAAATATGGTTATGTAAGACTAGTACTGATATGACTAAACTCTTCTGATTCCAACTGAAACCACCTACATTTTAAATCAGGTCCAGATTGCATACCCTATACCCGATTAAATCACTATTTTTGTTTTGTTTTCATTTGAGCCACTTGGAGTCCCTGGCACATGGTTGGTGTTGTACAATTCATAAATAATAATAATGACCAAAAGAATGTAAACAAAACTTAGCTTGGGCTCAATAAATTTTGTACACTTCTATGATTTTGCAAAAGAGTTTAGTTTTGAGCAAAATTAGAAGTGAGATACTCACCATTCTAGAAAATTTTATTTTGTGGATTGAAACTGATTTCCATCAGGTGACCTGTCCTAATGAATATCGTCAAACTTCAACCTGAAACATCCACAGATATCAGGAATGAGCAAAACACTGGCATACTACTTCCAAGAAAAGTACATGCACACAAAAGAATTTAGATGAGTCAAAACTGGTGCAGGGATAAAGACCAAACTCAATTCAAGGCTGATTTGGAGTGTTTGCAATGACTGAGTTTTATGTTTTGTTATGTTACTTGTGATATGATATGCACATTTCAGAGTAGCTGAAAACTATGCCACATATTTTTAAACCACCTTGAGAACAATTTAAAACACTGAGGCCAAATTCTTATATCAGTAAGAATTTGGAGTAATTCTAGTTAGGAATAGAATCAAATCTTAGCTGTAGACATCTTGGTTTTAGTGATTTTTTGACATAGTACCACATGACATTGTCAAAAGCAAACTAGGGAAATGTGATTTAGATGAAATTACTATAAGATGAGTGCAAAACTGGTTCAAGACCAGACTTAGAGAGTAGTTATCAGTGGTTCACTATCAAATTGGAAGGACATATCTAGTGACTCTCTGCAAGGGTCTGTCCTGGGTCTGGTACTATGCAACATTTTAATTAATGACTTGGATAATGGAGTGGAGAATATCCTTATAAAATTTCTGGATGACACCAAGCTGGGAGATGTTGCTAGTAATTAGGAGGACAGAATCAGAATTCAAAACAACCTTGACAAAATGGAGAATTGGTCTGAAATCAACAAGATGAAATTCAGTAAAGACAAGTGAAAAGTACTTCACTTAGGAAGGACACATCAAATACACAGCTCTCTAGGCAGTAATACTGCTGTAAAGGATCTGGGGGTTGTGGTGGATCATAAATTGAAAATGAGTCAACAAGGTGATGTAATTGCTAAAAAGGCTAATAATCATTTTGGGGCGTATTAATAGGAGTATGATATGTAAGACATGGGAGGTAATTGTTCTGCTCTACTCAGTGCTGGTGATGCCTCAGATGGAGTACTGTGTCCAGTTCTGGGCACCGTACTTTAGGAAATATGTGGACAAATTGGAGGGAGTTCAGAGGACACCAACAAAAATGATACAAGGTTTAGAAAACCTGACCTATGAGGAAAGGTGAAAAAAGGGCATGTTTAGTCTTGAGAAAAGACGACTGAGGGGGGACCTGAGAATAGTCTTCAAATATGTTACGGACTGTTATTGAGAGGGCTGTGATGAATTGTTCTCCATGCTCACTGAAGGTAGAGCAAAGAGTAATGGGCTTAATTGGCAGCAAGAGAGATTTAGGTTAGATATTAGGAAAAAGCTTTCTAACTATAAGGGTACTTGAGCTCTGGAATAAGCTTCCAAGGGAGGTTGTGGAATCCCTGTCATTGGAGGTTTTTAAGAACAGGTTAGACAAACACCTGTCAGGGTGGTCTAAAAGTATAGTTGGTCCTGCCTCAGTGCAGCTGGACTAGATGGCCTCTTGAGGCCCTGCCCAGCCCAACATTTCTATGATTCTACATTCAGAAGGTACGTGGAACAGCAAAATGTAAAACTTCCTTCACCCTACTATTTCTGTGTTCCCTCCACTTAGTCCCATGTTACCTTTTCATGCCCTCATTTTATCTGAACTTCCAGACAGAAAGTTGTGCATTGTTGTCAGTCACCATGGGTGAAATTCACCCCCTTTGGAGAGAGCCAGCACTAGGCCCTTATACCATATACATCCACGCAGCCCTTAAAATAGGTCCTACTTGGCAGTAATTTAATCTTCCATTTATTAGTAGGAGTGGGCATACAAATCATACAAAGTGGCCTGAATTTGAGCTCATTCACAGAACCAATTTCCTGACAAGACAGAAATGTCCATGTGTCATCATTGTATGTGATTTTGTTAATCTTGTTGTGTGCTTTTATAATATTTGTACTTCAACATTTACACTCAAAAATAGAATAAAACAACACACAAAAAATTAGTAATGACACTTTGCACTAAATGTAACACTCTTTGGATTTCACCGTGTTTTACAGTCATTAATGAAACAACCCAACACCCCTGTGAGTTAGACAAGAATTCTCCATTCTGCTGAGAAAACTGAGAAACGTACATGTTGTCATCCTGATCCAGCAAAGCACTTAAGCACGTGTGTAAAGATTAGCCTATGGTTAGTAGTAATAATAATACCTAGTTTTTATATAGACCTTTTAATTTGTAGATCTCAAATCACTTTAAAAAGGAAATATTAACTTTATTTTACAGATGGGGAAACTGAGGTGCAGAACAATACAGGGTGTTGCCAAAGGGCACCCAGCACCCAGTGGCAGATCTGGGAACAGAACCCAGGTTGAGTAGTCCCATTGATGTCAATAGGACTATTCATGCTTAAAGTAATGTAATTCGTTCAGGCCCAGATTTTTAAAAGTGGTTAGGTATGGTTGTACTCAGCATTGCAATGACTAACATATTTGGAGCCTACATCTCATTTTCAAAAGTGATTTAGGCACTTAGGAGCCTCAATCCTACATCATTTTTGAAAATGATTGTTCGGCTCCTAAATCAGACATTGCAATACTGAGCACAACAGTGCTTAAATACCTCGAAAATCTGGGCCTAAGTGATTTTCTAGATTGGGTTTTAAGTAACTTTGCTAAAGTTAAAGGGTTTTTTTGTTTATTTGTTTGTTTTAATGTGTGTCATGGTCGCGTTTAAGCTTTGCAAATCTAATTTGGTTCCAGTTAGAAAGTTCTATGGCGGTAACGTGGGTTTGCTTCTGCAACTATATTATATTTTCATCAATTAGGGGCTCCAACAAAAATTTATACTGCATTAACAAAGTACAATAACAGCGGTCTTTATTCAGCAATCTCCGCTACCTTACATTTTGGAATATTTGGTTCTTTTTTTCTTCCAGAAAAAACAGAGGAGCATTGACTTCTCTACTAGATCATCACTGTTGATTCCACCTAGCTTATTTGTGATTAGTTGCAGCTGGGGTCCATTTTTTTTAAAAAAAAATCCACACTTTCTTATACCACATATGAGATTAGAGCAAACAAACTACTCTGACTACAGTATGCTACAACTGCATTAATTTCATCCGCTGATGTCTTCATTTCCTTCCTTTCCAATTTAGTTGTGTAATGGGAAAATTGGCCCTATTTTTGTGCCTATTATGATGTTCTTAAGATTCTCATTCTTTTCTCATGGTGTTAGTTACCTAAGAAGCCCTTAAACAATCTGATTAAGAAAAGGAATAGGAAAAGGAAAGCTTCTCTAATCATTGCAGCCTCTCAACAAGAATTCCAGAGCTCTAATGTAACCTTTGCTGTTGAAAGAATACATTCTGAAGCTATTCTCAAAACATGTAGCACTCCCACTTAACACGATTAACGTCTTTTATTCTTTACTATAACCAGGACAGGAGTCCAAGCCACAAGAGCTGGGATGAGTTGAAATTTCTAATGAAATGCTTTGTGTGTGTGAAACTGGCATATGGCACAGACAGGGACAGAAAAGAATTCTCTTTGGTATTTATTTCTGAAATAGACCAAAAAAAAAAAAAAGAAGAAGAAGAAAAAAAGGCAAATTACTATTGTGTGTCCCTACTGCAGACTGGACTACATGCCTATTTATTTGTAACAAATTTTGGAGTGCTGAGGACCAAGTTAAGGAGCTTGCCAGCTCTTTGTGACCACTTTAACCAAAGGGATGTCAATTCTTCAAGTTTTAGGCAGCAGAACAGTGGATCTCCGATAGTATGCAAATACAATTATTTCTCCCATTCTGGTCTCTGTGTTCGTCTCCCAGAGTTGTTATTATTAACAATAATAACAAACATTTATATTGTAGTAACACCCAAAGTCCCCAGTAAGAACCGGCGACCTGTGGCTTTGGACACTGTTAAAACACAGCTAAAGAGAAGGTCCTTGCCTCAGAAAACTTATAAAGCTCTGATCCTACAAAGAGATGCACACAGGTGGACTCTTGTGGCTACGCAGAGCCCCTTAATTTCAAAGTTACTTTTGAAAATGCAGGCCAAATGACTTATTTATGGTCTCCCAGCAAGCTAGAGGTAGAGTTAGGAACATAATCCAGTTTTCATTAATCCCAGTCCTGTGCTCTAATGTCTGGATGAAAATGTTGCCTTTTTTATTGCCTTTATTGAAGAAAGCCAGTAGAATCAACTGATTAAAAGCAAATAATTGATATAACTTTTAGAATAATATGTGTAAATAATTGAACACTGTGTCAAGTCTGCTGTATTCTCTTATCTTAGATATTCAATACCCTCTCTACTACTGCATATATAAGAAACTGAATGTACTGTCAACAATGCTGTATACCTTTTAATTTTTTAAAACAACTAATAATGCTACTATATCATGACATATACAGTATGAGGAGAACTAGCAATATGGGGAATGTAAGTTGTCCTCTCCCATCAGAGTCAGTATTCTGGATATTATATTGGCAAATAATACTTATGATGAATAGCATAGCTCAATCTGCAGCTCATACACGTATATTGGAAAACTGAAGAGAATTAATGTGTGCAATTCTTTAATATTAAATTGAAAATGAGATATCTTTTTTGCCAACAGAATATTACATCAAATTGTTTTCCTTATTGCATTTTTTTTCCTGAATGTGATTACTATATCCCATTTTCTTTAAGAATGCAAGATCCTTTTGTTTCTCTATACTCACTATTTGGACTTTCCTCCAATCTATAGTAATTTAATATTACACTGAACAGAAGTCAAATTCTCTAATACTTTGTAATTTCCTTTGTGTTAGAGTCTGATCCAAAGTTCACTGACATCAACAAAGACTCCCTCCCTCCCATCAATATCAATGGCATGGTATCAGGCCTTTAATTTGCAGGCCTTTTTGTTGTTGTTGCACACGTGCGTGCATGCGCACCCACACACACACACACACACACACACACACAGAGTACTTCACAACCTGACTACTTATTAAAACAATATTGATGGGCCAGCAGGCCTTCAGCATCTCTAAATGGGAATGCACAGAATTTGTCAGAGACAAAATCCTGGTCCCATTGTAGTCAACAGAATTTCATTACAAATATTTCCTGCACTTCTATTTAGTACTGTGTCTGTTGCATGTTTGTTCAGTTTTGCCTAACAGAAAATCTCTCCGCTTGAGGTCGAGGATTGAAAGAGCAGTAATCACACATCCCATGACAACTTAAATATCTTTGGTTCCAGTTAGATGTCTGCCTAAAATTAGAGATGGATGCCCCAGACAGAGAAGAGCAACTCATAAAGTATCTTGTATTTTGGCGATAAACAAACCCTACTTGTCCAGTGCTTTCACATCACTTTTCACGAGATTCAATTCTGATAGTGATGCAAATATATTTTTTGTGTTATTATGGCAATTCCCTTTCCGGTCCTGGCTGAAATGAAAAAGAGCAGAAAAGCATGAACATGAGATATAAAATCATCAATGTTATTGTAAACATCAGGGCCCTCCTTTGAATCTTGTGCAGCTTTGGGACAGTTCTTATGTCATACAACCCAGTTTATTTTCCCCTGTTGAAAGATAGATATGATTCTTAAGAGCCACATAAACAAACTGAGGTAAGAGGAGGGTTAATTATTTATGTATTTGGTGCTGGTTAAAACTGAAACATATTGTTTGCCTTGAAGCCTTTTGAAAATATCGTGCACCTTGATCCCATCCACCCAAATGATGTGTCAATGTTTTTAAAATTCATGCTCAAGCCAATCAGAGAGCTCTAGGATAAAATCCTGGCATCATTGAAGTCAATTGGAGCTTTGCCTTTCTTTTCAATGGGGCCAGGCTACACCCTTAATATTCTACATGTTGTTTTTTTTAAATATCTTGTTACCTTGAGTCCTTCCTTTCCTACCATTAATTTAACTTAATTCATTAATTCCTCCATACTAGGCTTACAGACTTGGAGAGCTATAATAGCTCATGTTATAACCTGAATCCTTAAAAGTCTAAAAAGCAAGAAAAGGAGACAGACATTCAACCTTACTCATCATGTGCAACATCTTTTGTTAGACATAAATAATAGACCTTGTCATGAAGAAGATTCCTCTCCCTTGCAATACTCCCCCACCATGGAAAGTAGGAAACGTGCTATTGAAATATTGCTGATTCAGTACTATTAAGAAGTACATACAGTATGATTAGTGTAGTCTGCAAACAGATTGCAGTCACCTGCCTCTACATGCAGATAGTCATGGAGTCAATACAAAAACCACTCTGAATAAGAGAGAAAGGAAGGAAGGTGAAGTCTGAAACTGTAAGCCACAGAATGTGACTTGATATATAGAGTTCTGTTCTTGAAAACAAAATATAAAACCAATATTTTGAAAGACAGTTTGTGAGACACTCAGATACAATGGGCATAGTTGCCATATGAGTACCTAAAGTAGATAAATTGTTTTTCAAGTTGTCTAAATGAGGTTTATAAATCCATTTTGGGGAACCTAAATAAGTGGCTTCATTTTCAAAAGTCTGAGGGAGCACCATACAGTTGGAACTGAAGTCAATGGGAAGTACTGGGTACCCAACACAATGAAAATCAGACCACTTATCAAGGTGCAAAAATATGGATTTGTCAGCCTAATTTAGGCAGCTAGTTTTTAAAAATTTGGCCTAAATGTGGTTAGGTTCAACTAGCTATACTTCCTCATGGTGTTGATGAGGGTAGTGGTCTAAGGTAAACAGAGCTTTACGCCTGAGAATCAACTTCCTGCTGTGGCGTTACCTACTGGCATCCTTTGACTACATTCATTAGGCTAGCAAGTGGAAAAATGCCAGCAGTTTAGTGCTCAAAGGATCTTATACTGCCGTTTGATATTCTAATCCATAGAATTAATTTACAGTCAGTCTACATTTAGTTTAAACTGTTATTTGATACCTGTGCCGTACTGAAAATTTACAAGATAAGAATACGGAGAATGGGCAAGGACAGCTTTAATCTCCATGGGGCAGGGACTGTCTTTGTTCCGTGTTTGTATAGCACCCAGCTGGTCCTAGTCCATGACTGGGGCTCCTATGCACTACAATATACAAATAAAGGAAGCTCCAGAACACAATTGCACGGCCTAAAGCTACTTTGTGTAGGCAGGAGTAATGCCAGCTTCTCCACCCAGCTCTACTAATAGCACCTATCTATTGCTGACCTCTGACCTTCTCTAATACAGAAACTGATAGCCATAGCACATTGTGTGGTTGTCCCCAGGAGTTTGATGGAAGTCCTGAAATGGCTACACTAGCTTGCCAAAATCATTCCAGAAATTAACAGTAACCAAATGCACAAGCTTAGGAGTCAACTGAAAGTTGTGTCCTGAATGGAGAAATTTTGCAGGAAGTCAAGAAATATTCATTATTTGCCTGGGGTGTCTTACTGTACTCCTACCTGAAGAGCATTTTTAAATAGTAATTATTTTTTTGGAGATAATAAGTTAAATTGTCAATCACTTAACTCTGTGGGTAAGACATAGAAGAGGGGGCATAGGCGCTGGAACTAGGAATGCTAGGGTGCTGCCACACCCCCTGGCTTGAAGTGGTTTCCATTATATCCAGGATTTACGGTTTGGTTCAATGGCTCTTCAGCACCCCCACTACACAAATTGTTCCAGCACCCCTGGGAGAATACTATGAGAGAATACTATGGAGAGAAAAGAATTATAAATCCCTTTCCAATTAGGGGAGATCTAGGAAAGTGCTCTGTTTCATCTGGTTTTCTAAAGTGCTAGTACACTGCCAGCTGCCAGAAATGTTGGCACTCAGCAACTTTCCCTCTTCTGAGCACTGCAGTAGATCCTGATGATAGTGGTATTTATGCATGAGCATGCACCTCACTGACTTAAAGTTAATGTTTATGAATAGAGAACAATTCCTTTAAACTTTATGGAAATTTGTATAGCACGTACTTTTAAAATGATTAAATTTATTTTAAAAGCTACCACTTCTTTTAATGCGTATTTTTTCTGGTGGATGTACATTGGTTTCTGGTACAGGCAGGCTTCACAAAGAATGTTGTCATGTGTCAAAACCCCAAAGTCTCATGCAACTGCATATTCATCAGCAGCGAGCATTACAATCAGAATCTTCCATTATTAAATATCTTTAAATCAGCCCCCTTAAATTGTAAGAACCACCGAGGAGAGAAAATAAAGAGTTCTCCCCAAAAACAATTGAGCAAAATCTATGGAGAGACAAAGACATATCTTTGCATATTGATGGAGGGGAATCGCTGTCTAATACATTACAGTCTTTCCACTTACTTCAATAGACTTTGGTTCAGAAGGAATGCCTTCTTAAGCACCCAATGCCGCAAACACTTACACCTGGGCACATTACTTACTATTACTGCTGCTGTTTAGGGTCCTCCCTGGAATATTGTCTCTATTTTTATTTATTTTTAATTGAATACACTTTGGCCATGCTCACAGTTCCTTTCTGTTCACTATCTACAAACATTCATTAAGTCAAGTGTTTCTGGTAAAAGTATTTACACAAACTGATTGTCAGTCATAAGAGGGAATAGTCATAAAAGAAACAGAGTTTTAAATTTGCAAGTGTAAGTATTTGCAAGTGGAAATATAGTCTTGTAGCTAAAGCACTAGATTGGGACTTTGGAGAGTTTAATTCTTAGCCCATAAAGTTCTCCAGGGGTCATGGCATGGGACATGAAAGAGTGTGGGGCTAGTTGGTCTATTTAGAAAAAGAGTAAACTGCAGTTTTTGGGCCTTTTCTCCATAACCTGTCCAAACTGAGTCGATCTACTGTGCAGGACATCCAAATGAAGATGGAGTCAAGTCACACAAAAAAATTCAAATACTTCAAGGATTGGAGGTGTTTAGATCCCAGGATAATATCCCTCTTCTTCAAAGCACAATGGGATGATTTACCTCATCAAAACTAAACATGAAACTTTGTCCAAATAACTACATATTAGTCTCAAATTGCAAAAAAACAAAGTGTATGTATGTGTGTACGTATATGAGAGAGAGCAAAGTTATATATATCTGATTGTCTCCCTCTAAACTACCTTTCATATGTTGCTTGTTTTCCTAGTATAAGCTATTTGGGGTAGGGACCCATGTCTACCTCTTGTATTGCTCACGGCAAAGCAAGGCTCTGAATCTGATCAGAGCCCCAGATCCTACCATAATACAAATAGAGAGAGAGAAAGGGCAGTCTTGTGGCTATGGCACTGGAGTGGGACTCAGGAAATGTGGGGTTAATTCTTGTGCCTCATTTACCCCTCTGTAAAATAAGGATAATCATCATGGGTGACATGTAATGGAGGCTAGGGGAGGCTAAGCATCCTCAAACTTTGCACTGCCGGGGGTAGGGAGCAGTGGTGGATTTGGGGCCAATGGAAAAATCTCCCCCTGCCACAGCCCCAGCGCTGGAGGAGCTCTCACTCCCCAGGATGGCCCCAGGGCTGCGGCAGGGGCACAAAGCTTTTCCAGTCTTGGGGCTGCAGCGGGAGGGGGGAGAAGGAGCGAGTGGGGGGCAGAGCCTCAGGAGAAGAGGTGGAGTGGGGGTGGAACAGGGAAGGGGCCTTGGAGGAACAGGCGGAAGGGGGGCAGGGCAGCAGGGAAAGGGGAGAGGTCATGCAGGAAGGGGTGGAAAGGGATGGGGCCATGGGCAGGGCCGCAGGCGGAAGGGTGGAGCGGGGGAGGGGACTGAGAGCAGTGAGCGGCCTCAGCCAGAAGAGGCGGGGCCTCAGCCGGAAGAGGAGGGGTAGGGGGCTAACCTCCACAAGGGTAAGCTTCACCTACCAGCCATGATAATAATCCTTTGTTTCTCCCACCTTTTGTCTGTCTTGCTTGAAAGCTCTGGGGGCATGGACTGTTTCCTATTGTGTGTAAATACAGCAGCTAGCACAATGGAGCCCCTGATCATGGCTAGGACCTCTGAGAGCTACTCAGATACAAATAATTATAGTGATAAGAGTATGAAATAAACACAAACAGTAAAACAGTTCCCTATTTTATTGTGAAGTCCAAATCAGAAGAGTGCATATACTCTTTGATTTTCTCCCTATGGAAAAAAACCACTAACCATTTCAGAGCAGGACAGCTGACCTTCAAAAGTAAATACGATTAAAGCCAAACAAATCAGGTAAATACAATAAAAACATGGCTTGACAAGCAGCCTCTGGACAGAATTTCAGTTCTATACACAGTCTACACATTCAATTAGAATGATTGGGAATGCTGCAAATGCTTCCTTTGCCTCTGTTTGATATTTGCATGATATTGGCTTTACAAAGGGTACTAGTTTTTTTCAGAACAGGGGGAAAAAGGAACTCCGTTAAGATAATGAGGTCCTCAAAGTTGAAACTGTGGTGCAGCCCGTACACTTGCAATGAAGTGTTGAAATGACAATATACAGTCCTGACCCTGGGATGGCTCAAGCATCTTGCAGGATCCAGCCCTATGGTTTCCCACTGTCTAGGGATAAATATATATTCTAATTTCTAGTTTCCACAGATTCAAATGCAATATTAGTGACATAGGGTAAAACTTTCAACAGTGCCATAGGCATTTAGGAGACCTATTGACTTTCGAAAGGGATTAAGGCTCTTAAGTGCCTGAGAGCGAGCCAAATTTTAAAGGTATTTAGGCACCTCACAATGCAAAAAGCTGTTGCGTGGGATTTTCAAAAGCATCTATGTGGAGTAGGTGCCTAATTCCCATTAAAATCAATGGGAGTAAGGCACCTAACTCAATTTGGCACTTTTAAAAATCCCACAAGGTGTCTATTTGAATCTTGAGGTGCCTAAATACCTTTAAAAATCTGGCCCTCATGGGTCCTCAGTCTTCTCATATGCTTGGGAAGAGAAGGAAGGGGGGCCTTTAGTTGAATATCTGGATACAAGGCTGCAGCCGAAGCCAATTGGTTCCTGGCACCCAAAAGTAGTGCTTATAAGCCCTTTTCCCTGTCTGGGGCACCATTCTGTGCCTAGGGGCAACAGTGCCCCCTCCTCTTGGGATTAGAGCAGGACCAGGGTTTCTGGGTCTTGCTCAGGGTATCATGCTAGTCACCTTTTGTGGGCTGGGAAGGAATTTTTCCCTCACTGCCAGGTTGGCCTGGGGGATGACTTCTGCTCCTCCCCACCCTTCCTCTTAGGAACCCAGGAACCCAGTGGGTATGACAGATCATAATGTTTTCATGTTGCCACAATGTTCAGGTGTCCACTGCAGGTGCTCATTAAGTACTGGTTCCAGTTCCCTGATAAAATGGCACTGGAAGCAAGATTTGTGGGGGCAGCCCCTCAAGATGTTGGGGAACCTACACCCTCAACCCAAATAAGAGGGCAGGGCAGTGAGGTCCCAGCAATGGTGCTGGGGCCAGGTTGAAGGTGTGGAGGGTGGTGTGGCTGAGGGCAGAACTTCTCTAAGTGGTACGAATTACAGAAGGAAGGATGACCTGCACTGAACAAGTTATTGCTGGAAACTTTCTCAGCTGTGTTAAATTAATAAGATTGTGGTCTAGTTAAACCACATTCCTGAAGTCTTTTCTTTTTTCCTGTGGTGTTCAGGAAAATAGGGCAACAAACTGCCTAGGTGCCTGAAGATGGTCTGTCCAAAAGAATGTTGAACAGGGTTCTACAAGTAAGGCTATGTCTACACTGCACTTTGGTCAGTAAAACTTTTGTCAGTCAGGGATGTGAAAAAAACCACACACTGACCGACAAAAATTTTACCAACAAAAAGCACATCCCTAATTGGCGGTGGTTTTATTTAGTCAGCAGGCGATCTCTTTTCTGCTGACAAAGAGTGGCTACCTACACTGCGCACTTTACAGCAGCAAGGCTGTAGTGGCACAGCTGTGCCGCTGTAAGGTGTGCAGCGTAGACATAACCTAAAACAATATTGCTCTTTCCCATGCTTTGCCTACAATAGTCTCTGCAGAACAGATCAGTTTGTCTGCCAGTCTTACTTATTTCATGAACACTACATTCACTGTGAAGAAGAGAAAAATGCATAGAAAAAGATGAACTTTGGGGACTGGCCATTCACTTCCAGCCTGAAACATCTTACTGCTCCCAACACAGCAAGGCACTCAAGCACACAGGTAGTCTCACTGAAGTCAGTGGGAATATTCATGTGCTTAAAGTTAGGCATGTGCTTAAATTCCCGGCTAAACTGAGTTCACTGATTGCAGACTAAGTAGACCCCAGCATGCAAATGACGGCCATGCTTATTGAAAGCAAATACAACCTACTCTTAGCTGGTAATACGAACATTTTATTTCAGTCTCTTAGCCTGGACTCCTTAGCCAGCCAAGTTTGATTCTGCAAGTTTCTGAGTGCTCTGGCCAGATCCAGCAAAGCACTTAGCTTTGTGTTTAAAGTTAATCACGTAGTCCCAGTGACTTAAAGTTAAGAATGTTCCTAAGTGCATTGTGGCACTGGGCCACATTGCCCCACACTTTGCAAGATCAAGTCCTATCTGAACAGTAGGTGGGGATCAATCCGCCACAGTACATAGTAAGCGCCTGGTCCTGTAAACCCCCAAGTGGGCAAAGTTACATGCATGTTTGCAGAATTGCATGCTTAAAATTGAACTAATATATGGAAGTATGGCACCTAACTCACTTTGTCACTATATATTGTGCATCCCTGTGGTCCATGAAGCAGTGCATGCAACTCTTTATGCCAGGTAAGTCAAACTATTAAATCACACTTAACGTACTTAAAGTTGCCTATCGCTTCTGAAAAGTACAGTGTAACTATCAAAGCTTGTCATAACATACTTGACTCCATACAAATATTCATAATTATATCGCACTGAGTTATGGAATATCTCCAATCTCTTTGAGTTTATCTGTATCATTAATACATACTTTACTTTCACTAGGCTCAAATCTTTTGAAAGCATGAGGATTACTTAGGTTTTAATAAATGAACCTCTGCTAAGGAACTGTGTCACTTGCCTCCTCTTAAAAAGACACTATTTATATCAATAAGTCCGTTGTGTGTGTGTTACTCCAAGCTTCAGAACAGAACAGTGACAAGTTAACCAACCACTTTAGTAATAACATTTACTGCCCTTTATGAAGTTAACAGATCTATTTTTCAAATTTCAGTCATTTAAAATACAAAGGGAAAGCCATTTTTTCAGATGATAAAATGTGGCTGCTGCTGGAATCAAAGAGTCAACTACATTTTTTTTTGTTAATTTGATTATTCTGAGATGATTGATAAGATTAATTAAAACTGGCTTGATTCAGATGTCTTCAGAGGACCAATGTACACAACTCCTGCAATTTCCCCTTGAATTAAACTGGAATAACTTCCATAGGGAGACAGAGATACCCAGCATTCCTTCTTTTCTCTTAATCTATTTGACACAGTTTATTCATAGATTCCAAGACCAGAAGGGACCATTGTGATCATCTAGTCTGACCTCCTGTATAACACAAGCCATAGAACTGCCCCAAAATTATTCCTGGAGCAGATCATTTAGAAAAACATCCAATCAATTTAAATATTGTCAGTGATGGAGAATCTACCACAACCCTTGGTAAATTGTTCCAGTGTTTAATTACTCTCATTGTTAAAAATGTATGCCTTATTTCCAGTCTGAAATTTTATTATCCCTATTGTTCTCTTTTTTAGTGATCCATTAAATCCAGAATATTTTGTGGGTTGGCATGGTGCACCAGGAAGAAGAAATAGTAAAAACTGAAGTAAATACCCACCAGTTCAGCCAATTAAAAAAGAAAGTCAGCTGGCCTGCAAGGAACCTTCCGGGAACTGTTTATTTCTTTTCCAGATGCCAAGCTACAGAGAGCTATAAGACTCTGTGTTCATGGGATATCATCTGGAGGTAAGTGTACATAATGAAGCTATACTTCATTCACATGAGTAAAATGAAGCATGTGATTAAAGCATTTGCAAGATCTACGCTTAAATCCTCAGTATTTTTCACACAAAACACAGTTATAAGAGGGAGCCTATTGCCTAACCCACTTTATGGGTGCATACATTCTTGGCATGCGGAACAAAAAAACCAGAAGCAATTTTTTTTTAAATTGTTCTCCCCATCCTCTTTCCCACTCCCATTTTCAGTTATTCATAAGCATTAACTGAATATTTCATTATTTTGTACAAAGTGGAACAGCTTCACGAGTTGAGACTGAGAAGTACCCTAGAATACCCTGTAGCCCAGTACTAGGGGCACTCTTCTGGGAGGTGGGAGACCCATGTTAAAGAATCTGTTCCACATCAGGCAGAATGGGGATTTGAACCTAAGTCTGCCATAATGTAAATGGGGGCTCTAACCACTGGGCTACTGGCAGAGTAGAGTTGGCACCACCACCTCCTCTGCCTACTTCCCTAACCGGGTAGTGCCTAAGACCTTCCTGAGCATTTCTTACTGGCTAGCCTAGGAGGCTCCTTGCTCAAATTGCCGGCCCCTGTGAATCCCATTCTTAGGGTTTGACCCATGCTAGTGGGGCTCATGCTAATGTGCTAAAAATAGCTGGGTAGATGTTGCGGCTTGGGGCCGGGGCTCAGGCTCTCAAGTAACCTCACCCCTGCCCCCACATTTGAGAGCCCAAGCTCCAGTCCAAGCTGCAATGTCTACGCAGCTATTAATGAGCTAGGGTGACCCCACAAACACACGTGTGGACCTAGGCTGGGAGGCTGTCTCCCAGATGCAGCGTGCACCCGTCCTTAAGTGCCTAAGTTCAGATCTACTCTTAGAGTGCTGCATCGGTGCAGCTGCGCCACTGCAGTGCTGAAATGAAGATGCTCTAAGATGATGGGAGAGAACTCTCCCCTTGGCATAGTTAGTCCACCTTCCTGAGAAGTGGTAGCTGTGTTGACAGGAGAAGCTCTCCCGCTGACATAGCCCTGTCTACACTGAGGGTTAGGTCACTACAGATTATGTCACCCAGAGGTCTGGATTTTTCACACCCCTGAGCAATGTAATTATATGGATATAGGTCTGTAGGGTAGATCAGACCTGACTCAGGGCTGTGAATTTCTCTAGGTGACATGGTGTCTAAAAGTTTGATGTCCTAAGTCCCTTTGTGGACCTAGCCCATGGTGATTGTGGTTTCTATAATGCAGATAATTAGCATGTGCTAAACTTTAAACACGTCTTTAAATCCATCCCAACAAAGGGACTTCACTGAGATTTCAATTTAAGCACATGCTTAAATATTTGGCTGAATAGAGGTCCGTGTAACTGAGATCAGCAATTCATTTAACAGAGACCATGGGTAGAAGGGAGAGGGAGAAAATCATATGGTTAAAAATAAATAATTTGCTACTACTTTAAGTAGGTGAAACGATTTGAATAAAATGAAAACTGGCCTGACCCCATAAAATATTGAATTAGTTGTATGAGCTGTTGGGTGTGGGTGGGAAATCACACAGTGAAAACCTGATCTCCATTGAAGTCAAGGAGGGTGGAGTGGGAGGAATTGCCATTGACTTCAATAGGGCCAGATTTTTACCCAGAGTTTTTACTTATAAACTCAGCACATTTAACATTAAGGATATAAGTAGCTCCATTGATTACAATGCAGCTATTCGTATTCTTAAAGTTACACATATGCTTAACAGAGTAAATAGTAAGAGTATGACAGAGTATGGGTCAGTCTATGCTGCAAAAACGCCATCTAGCAAAATGAAACAAAACAAAACAAAAACAAAACCCATATGGCAACAAGTCTCAGAGCCCAGGTCAAGTGACTTGGACTTGCGGGGCTTACACTGTGGGGCTAAAATAGCAATGTAGACATTTGGGCTTGGTCTGGAGCCCATGCTCCAGGCGAGGTTCTGGTTTTCAGAGCCTGAGCTCCAGCCCTAGTATGAATTGTAGCCCCAGAGCACGAGTCCTACAAGCCTAAGTCAGGTGACCTGGGCTCTGAGACTCGCTGTGTGGATGTTTTCTTTTTGTATATCCTTATCGAGTCAGAGGTCATACTCATCTTCTTTTCACAGTATTGTGTAAGGATAGGGTTACCAAACATTCGGGTTTTCCTGGACATTTTCTCTTTTTTTGATCCTCCACCTTTTGTCCGGGTGGATTTTTTAAAGAGGCAACTTCCAGGATTTTTGTGGAGCAGACATTGCAGCTCAGAAAGAGCTGCCTCCACGTCCCGATTGGTCCCCTATTGTAGGTGCAGCAGCTGACTCCCGCCCACCCAGGCCCTGGCTCCCAGCCCTGGGGAGGGGGAGAGGCAAGGAGGCACTGACAGGTGGTTGGCGCTGCATCCTGGCGCTGCATCCTGGGCCTGTGCCACACACCCTGCCACCGTAACAATGAATGACACTGCCCCCACACCTCGAGAGTGAGGCCCCAAGTACTCCCACCCACTCCCACCAAGTACTCCTTCCAGTACACACAAACCCCTCCAGCACCATTCCAGCTGTACTTCCCCTCCAGCTCCCACGCCTCCCCCCCACCCTCAGCAGTGCTCTCTTTTGGGGAACCTGAAAGATGATAACCCTAGGTAAGATCTCTACATCTGCATAAGTCTACTTTTTTGTAAGCTCATGCACAATGCAGGCCAGCATTTACATGTGAAAAGTCATCAGAAATGGGAGAGGGAAAAACTGCCTACCTCAGTCATTTTTAAATAACTCAGGCCATTAATTGGCAACCTTTGTTTCCCCTACTTGCACAACCATAAATTAGTTTTATGGATTAAGTAAATTTGAACTTTTAAAAATGATTTTATAGCTTAGAAAGCAAAACTCTGTAATCACAAGCAAACTGCTTAAAAGGGGAAAAAAAGGATTGAGAAGCTATAATTTCTTGCACCTTGGTTCCAGATTGTAACTGTACAAATTAGTCTAGTTAGTAATTGTTGCACCGGCTCAAAGGTTCACAGCACAAAAGATTAGAATAAGTAGAAACAATTGGTGTCCACAAAATAGGTACTAAGCCATTTGTTCAGGAAGAATGTTTTTTTTCTAAAACCCAAACCCAAACCCAAACCCAGGCTGATAGAGCACTTAAAACAGACAATAAAAGAGCCCTGCAGGTATATGACAACACTAACTTCCTCAAGTAGTACTTGTGATCTCATTATCACATCGATATCCCTATTTATGGAGATTGTAGAAGACCCATCATGATCCTTTAAGAACATAACATAAGAATGGCCATACTGGGTCAGACCAAAGGTCCATCCAGCCCAGTATCCTGTCTACCGACTGTGGCCAATGCCAGGTGCCCCAGAGGGAGTGAACCTAACAGGTAATGATCAAGTGATCTCTCTCCTGCCATCCATCTCCACCCTCTGACAAACAGAGGCTAGGGACACCATTCCTCACCCATCCTAGCTAATAGCCATTCATAGACTTAACCTCCATGAATTTATCCAGTTCTCTTTTAAACCCTGTTATAGTCGTAACCTTCACATCCTCCTCAGGCAAGGAGTTCCACAGGTTGACTGTGCGCTGAGTGAAGAAGAACTTCCTTTTATTTGTTTTAAACCTGCTGCCCATTAATTTCATTTGGTGGCCCCTAGTTCTTATATTATGGGAACAAGTAAACAACTTTTCCTTATTCACTTTCTCCACACCGCTCATGATTTTATTTACCTCTATCATATCCCCCCTCAGTCTCCTCTTTTCCAAGCTGAAAAGTCCTAGCCTTTTTAATCTCTCCTCTTATGGGATCCGTTCCAAACCCCTAATCATTTTAATTGCCCTTTTCTGAACCTTTTCTAATGCCAGTATATCTTTTTTGAGATAAGGGGACCATATCTGTACACAGTATTCAAGATGTGCGCATACCATGGATTTATATAAGGGAAATAAGATATTCTCCATCTTATTCTCTATCCCTTTTTTAATGATTCCTAACATCCCATTTTCTTTTTTGACTGCCGCTGCACACTCTGTGGACGTCTTCAGAGAACTATTCATGATAGTCAGAGGTTCTCAAATTGGGGGTCGGGACCCATTAGGGGGTTGCAAGGTTATTACATGGGGGGTCGCGAGCTGTCAGCCTCCACCCTTAACCTTGCTTTGCCTCCAGCATTTATAATGGTGTTAAATATATTAAAAAGTGTTTTTAATTTATTAGGTGGGGTTGCACTCAGAGACTTGCTATGTGAAAGGGGTCACCAGTACAAAAGTTTGAGAACCACTCCTTTAAGTCTTGGAATAATCATTCATTGCCTTCTGTTTTCTGAGGGGTGTGATACTAATTAAATAAATGCTTAACACTTGGGATTTAAAACTGGAAAAGCTCGTCCAGGTTTAGAAAGTCAGATTCATGATGGTGCTCCAATCATGAAACCAGCAGTTGAATGGCCAAGATTTTCAGAAGTGACTCGTGATTTTTTTTTGAAAGGTCTACTTGATACCCTTTTCAGTGGGTACTCAGCACATTCTGACAATCCCTCTGTAGTCAGCACATTGTGACAATCCCTCTCCTCAAACTGGGCACCCAAAATCACGACTGACTTTTGAAAATCTTTGGTTTATGTAGTTACTTAGGGCTGTTCTACACTGAAAAGTTAAGTCAACCCAGCTGTATCGCTCAGGGGGATGAAGCATCCAAACCCCTCAGAGACACAGCTATGTCAACCTAACCACCAGTGTAGACAGCACTAGGTGGATAGAAAAATTCTTCCACTGACTTGGGGCTTTTCTACACTACAAAATTAAGTCGACTTAAGTTGACGTACAACAGTTATTAAAGCAGAGGTTCACGTCCACACTATGTGGTGATTCATGTCCTCACCAGGAGCATTTCCACTGACTGAAGTGGGGCATTGTGGGACACTGACAGGTGGAGCCCTGCCGCCCTGGTGCTCACAGCCCGAACCGGGAGTGGGGTGAGGGGCTCCGGCTGTGAGCACTAGGGTGGGGCTCCAGCTGTCAGCCCCATGCATATCTGACTGTCAACAGGCGATGTAAGTAACACAGTGTCTATGTGGACACTGCATCACTCTAACTACATCAGTCTAAGCACTACACCTCTCGCAGAGGTGGAGTCATTAAGTCGATATAGTGGGCGACTTACATCAGCTGGAGCACCATTGTAGGGTAGACACCTGTAATGTTTTAAGTGTAGACATAGCCTCAGACATCTTGAATATAAAGGAAAGGGGTCGGAGCAAAGACCTCTAAGATAGCAGCAGAAAGGTTACAAAACTAACTTGGCACCTGTTTGTCCCATCCCAGTGTAGTACCCCTGCGAGGATCCCAGAACTGCCAACCACACGTGTTTAAAATCCTGCATCAGGCCCCCACAAAATCATAAATGTTTTAAAAAATAATAAATGGAGGGTCATATTTATTATCCTTCTGGTTTTTTTTTAATTAAGTTCATGTTTTCAAGCTGTTCTCTGCAACCATCAGGACTATAAACTTACTTTCTAATAAAAAATGAGAATTTTGCAGGATTTGGGACTTTAAGAATAGCATAAAATATTGCAAGACTGACAATAAATTCATGAGAATTGGCAACACTGCTGGAAGTTTCCTCAGAAACTTATGCCCAGCCCCCACGCCCTTTAAAACAGGTGGTATAATTTTGTTCCCAAACTCTGCAATTCCCAAGGGATCCTTTCCTTATGAGGGCAGTCATTCTCATAGTGACTGTGACATTCCTGCTTGGTGACAGAGTGGTTTCAGTGCAATCAGACAGAGGGGTGTTTCCTCAACTAACAAGGGCTCTAGAACCCCATCTTGCAGGAAGGTTGCCCAGCATGAAAGGAGAGTGAGAGAAAATTAGAGAGCCTTAGACTTAAACTTTTCCATGGAACCAGTAGGAGGAGAATGTGCAAATCCCTCAATCTCCTCCCTAGCTGTGGGTCCCCAAGACCCTAGCCCTCAATAGATTTCAGAGCAGGGGGTGGTGGTGTTGTGGAGGCGGATGCCTTCACTCCACACCATGATATATATGGTGAGTTCCCTCTGTGCAGCAAGTATTATGGGTCCCTACCCTTCACCTAGTTCTAGGTTACTCCTACTGTGCTGATGAAAATTATCTCTAAGTCTTGTGGTGTTTGGATCATGCTGGGGAGAAGGGGGAGTGCAGCTTTTGATTGATCTCCAGTTGAAATATTGGAGACTATTTACAACACTCCTGGCAAATGAAATCTAACTGAGCTCAGTTTAGCAGCCTTTCAGTCTTTCCCTTCTTCAAAATTGACTTCATATAGACAAATCCCAATTAATTCAGTGGCCGACTGTGGCGACCTTGCTTTGATTTCCTTGCAACAGAGTATCCCGAAGAATTTCTTGGCTTGTGTTAGTGCTTACTTGGTGGTTCAATGACAAACAAGCACATTATTGCTAATGAATATGTTTGCAATTCCATCCTGGCCCACAGCAAAAAAAAAAAAAAAAAGTATCTCAGAAGTCTGAGTGCCGTAGCTATTAATCAGCCCTAAGCTTTCCGATGTGTCCTAATTCAAAGCATTTGTTTCATAAAGTATTTTATGCATGCCGCACCAGTGTTGATCAACTTAAGTTTCAAATTCTCATCTATTTTAGTTTATAATACGTCAGTCTGGGAAGTTTGGGGAGTGGGGGGAAGCTGTTTATTTGTCTCATGCTGGGGACTTCCAATCTCCAGCAGAGTTCAATAGAGTGTGTGTCACCATCAGAGAGCATGCTAGGGAGCCCTGCTGAGTGGGAGCCAGTGATGGGGGGAAAGAGGCAGGAAGAAGTCTGCATTTGGCAGTCTTGAAGAAGAAAGAAAAACAAATAATAAACTTTGCAGAGCAGCATCTTTTATACAGCACAAAAGATATGGGCATGGTTATTATTGGCCTGGATTGTCCATCCTAACGCACACAGCAGGTAACCCTCTGCACACAGAACTCTCCCCTCCTATATAGAAGAGGAGGGGTCAGCTGCCTCATTCCCTTCCAGCACTCCTGAATTCCCTGGGAAAGATAATAAAACACCTCATTTTGAAGATACTCAAGTCCTGAAGCCACTGACTACTGCTTGTCACCTAAAGGTGTTTATACTGAAGGCAGGTAGCCAAAAAAAGACAAAGCTGAGGCCATGACAATTCTACAAAGATTTTATATATATATATATATACACACACACACACACCAAGAAATAAAATCTTCCAAATGAACAAAGATTTTATATATATATATATATATATATATATATATACACACACACACACACACACACCAGGAAATAAAATCTTCCAAATGAAGGAAGTTCCTATAAAATAGTAACCCCAAAAGCTTTTTATTATATCACCAATGGTAAATACATAGATTAATTAATTCCACTTCATTTAAAATTGCCAGCACTCTTATTTTCATTTAGTACCTCATTTTGTTGTTTGTCCCACATGGCACCTTTAGAAATTGTCAGACTGAGGGGCAGAACACACACACAAAGAGATATTGTCACAGAGACCTCACCCAAATGCTTCAATACCACCTCCACTCAGCACTCACCCATGTGACTCAACCAGACGTTCAAAGGGACACCCAAGGTTACACCCCTGTGGTACAGTCTCGTCAGCTTTCCTTTTAATGAGATAAGGGTTTTGCTATGCTCTGGAGTCTGATTCAAATATTCTCCTCACTATTCAGTTAATGGGATCAGAGCAGCTCCAGCTGGATTGTACAAATTCTCTCCTGGGTAATCTGCTTCAAGGAGATGGATTGAGAAGCTTACACCTTTAAATATGATGCAGTCAAGGAGAATTATAATTATTGTATGTATTAACACTATTTACAAGACCTAAATCATACAGGATAGGAAATAGGAAATAAAAATGGACTCTACAGAAACTACATCAGCAGAACTCATTGATAAGGTGTTGTTCATGCTATCAGAAAGTTTTGTAACAGAGAAGACAAACAAAGGATTAATTCCCCAAAATCTATTCCTGGAGGTCTTCTGTTTCTATGTGCAGACTGGCATCCTCAGCCTACGTGAAAAAGAGGTGAGGAACTGTGTTGCCCCTTTTGTCTCAGCTTTTCTCTCTAAGACTCAATCTCTCCTTTCGTCCTCCTGAGGACTGTGGCAAGCACCACCTGTGGCCTTTTCCGACCAGCCTGATAGGGTCATCATTTTAGCCCTGTTTTTTCAAAGGGGCAGTCTTCCATTCTGTGCCCATGATTCGTTGCCAGTGCAGTTTTTAGGTGGCATCAATTGTGGATACAGATGACAGAATTAAGAGATAATGTCTTCAAAGTTGCCTAGAAGATTTGCGTGCCCACTGTCCATTACTACAATTTATCAGAATTGTATATCCAAATTTCCTATCACCATTGAAAACCATAGCCTAAAGGTCTAACTGCCTGATCTGTGGACACAATCAATTCTAAGTACAAATGTTAGCACTTAGCTGCCAAACTACCTGACTTGCAGGTGCAAAGAACATTCTAACGTCTGAATGCTAATATTGAGGCCTGCATGGTTTCACCAAAAATCGATTGCAACAGCAAAAATGCAGGGGCAGAATTAGGCCCTAGTTCTTGCCCATGCATTACTGAATGTAGGATTAGGGTCTTGGAGGTTGAACAGAAGCACCTTCTAAAAGTTGGCCCTAAATTTGACCTCACAACTGATTCTGTCTAAAAAATTATATTCAATATTGAAAGTGGGCACACATAAGTATTTTCAACATTTGTCTTTTCCAGTGCCAGGATGTCCAGAGACCAGTGCTGCATCTTTGTCTATCTCAAGCCATGGGGAATGCCTACTTGTCAAAGAAGTTTTTTCCTACTGTTTGCAGATTTAAAAAGCTCAGTGCTCCCTTCCACAGTATCACACAACATCCAGTGTAGAAATTGCACTTCGTTTTAGCTATTTAAAGATTGTATTTGGGGCAATTAAATACAAAATCTGTTCCTTCACTCCTAGACTCAAATGAATGTCAGTTTGTTTTAAAAAAAACAGGTCAGATTTTTAAAATGGCCTTCAGCCTTCAAAACTGCAAGTGTAATTTTCTGCTTTTAACTATTTGGTTACCCTATTTTTCATAGCTAATAACCAGGTTGCCCAACTTTCTGTATCTGTGTTTGGGATTATAAACATCATAATATACATGCAAACCAGTTAGCTAGATGCCTACCTATAGGATTTGGGCATGCAAATGAAGCCAGCACTGACTAACCATAGTTTTGAGTGCCCTAAAACGTAGATTTTGAAAATTTTACCTGCTCCGATTTGAGTATTTGGTCTAGAAAGTTTTCTTTTAATTAAAATTATTATGTATAGTTTGTATTGCAGTAGTGTGTAGGAGCCACAGTTATGACCAGGACAGCACTGCGCTAGAGGCTGTACAGTCCCTGCCCCAGAGTGCTTATATGGTTGTAGATGATATCACGTTATCTTACAGGTATCAGAAATAAATTTTCATTCATTGATTTGGAATTTATTTTCATTCTACAGCAAATACAATATTTTATAGCCTAACTTTACTTCAGATCTTTATTAAAACTACAATCCCTACATTATTATTAATGGTCCAGGCCATTACAGTTTACAGTAGAGTTTCAAATGTTTTGGTGATGACTACAGAATATTACATTATGGTCCAGAACCTGCAAAGAGCTTCGTTTGTATCTAACTAAGGCTATGTCTACATGTCAGCATAACCTATGTCAGTATAACTTATGTCGCTCAGGTGTGTGAAAATAACACCCCCAGCGTGAGCGACATAAGTGACACTGACATAAGTGCTCGTGTGCACAGCACTATGTCAGTGGGAGAGCTTAGCCCGCTGTCATAGCTTCTGCTCACAGAGGTGGTTTTATTATGCCGCTGGAAGAGTTCTCTCCCGTTGGCAAGAGAGTCTTCTCCAGACACGGTGAAGCTGTTTCGGTACAGCTGTGCTGCTGCAGTGCCGTACGAATAGCGTCTAGACATGGCCTTAGAGACACAAGGTGGGTGAGTTAATATCTTTTATGGGACCAACTTCTGATGGGAAGTTTCCCAGACCTGAAGAAGAGCTCTGTGTAAGATTGAAAGCTTGTCTCTCTCAGCATCAGAAGTTGATCCAATGAAAGATATTACTTCACACTCCCTATGTGTATATGTCTCTCTGTGTCTCTCCTGGGACCAACATGGCTACAACACTCAATGTATATAATTTACATATTCTGACTAGTTTCATTGGCATTAGTTGGACTGTTCATAACGTGTAAAGTTAAGCATAAGTGAAAGTCTTTGCAGGATTGGGTCTGTTTCTGTAAGTGAAATACCATGGAGTTGTGAGAGATAAAAGGGAACACAACTGAAGCTGCCAGACACAGACTCAAAGCAGGCTTTTAAAAACCTGCAGGAGGTTGTGTGCTGGAGTTAAAGAGCTTGATGTGGAAGTAATTAAATAGCAGACAATAAACAAGATAGAGGAAATAATGGAATAATCGCTCTTGAGAACACTAAATGACTGATAGAACTCTTCCCCCCCCCCCTTAAGTTTTTGCAAGCATGATGAAAGATCTACACACTTTCTTCTTCTAATGGTTTCCTCAGTAATCAAGGAGCGGAAGTTGTTAAGTGTAGTACAATCAGTTGGAAGAGATTTTCTCCAGTATTTGGTTCTCATGCTAACTGGCTAACAGAATAGCCTTCATGTTGTGTGTGGGAACATTGTAGTTGGAGCAGCCATCAGCAGCTGATTGTGACTAAATAACCACAGAGAACAACTGTCCTAGCAGGAATTTCAGCACATTTCAAGCTAGTCCATAAATCAGATACCTATGGACTTCACAGTAGCTATGCTCTCTGGAACAAATCTTGCAGCTGCTAACATGGCTGCAAAAGGTCCAAAATGGGTGTTGATTATGAGGAAGAGTGGGCAGCAGAGAGTCATTGCAGTTCCCTGCATACAGTCAAACTGAGCTCCACAGGGATTCTTTACACTAGGATGTGGAACAGAGGAAATACTGATGGCTGGGGAGAGTTGTGGGGAAATGGAGTAGCCTTTGTAGACTCTTATACTGTCTTCTTTCACCTCCCACCAGGAGGAGGGGACAAAAGAAGATGAGTAGGAGTGGATCTTTTGGTGTGGCATAATCATCATCAATGGGAGCCTGCATGGAGTGGGGCCAAACATTAAAGTTCCCCTCACCTTGTGGAACAGAGTAGACACACCCCTGTACCTGTGGAAGTGGAAGCTGGATTTGAGCCATAGTGCCTGAAGTCTAAACTGTTAATTAAATATAATAACACCTTGTACTTTTATAGGACCTTTAATAACAACAGCAAAAGATGTAAATTGATACCACTCTCTGGGTCTCCCTTTGCATTTGTCTTATCTTTCTTTGTGTTTCATCTGGGTGTTAGTGGGTTCCCATCATTACAACAGACACCTCACAGACAGTAATGAATTTATTTTCACACAATATCTGCAAGGTCAGTAAGTGCTGTTCATCCCATTTTACAGATAGGAAAGGGAGGGGAAGGGTATGTTTACAATGCAATCGAAGGTGTGATTTGCAGCTCAGGTAGACTTGCATGCACTAGCTTTAATCTAGCTAGCATGCTAAAAATAGCAGTTAAGATACAGAAACAACGAGGAGTCCTTGTGGCGCCTTAGAGACTAACCAATTTATTTGGGCATAAGCTTTTGTGGGCTAAAGATACAGTGGCACAGACTAGCAAACCAAGTACATACCAGGGTCCCAGGGCACAGGACAGAGTGGCCCTTTGCTGCCCGAGGCGGAAAGCATTTCTGGTGTCTCCCACAGTGGTTGAGCAACTAATCCACAAGAAAAAGCCCAAGGGCACCGCTGGCAGTTGGTGCCCAGGAAGACTGCCCTGCTCGCCCACCCCCGAGAACAAGCCCTGCCTGGGTCGGTTTGTACATGCTGTGCTGCTCTCTTCATTGCTGTTTTTAGCAGGCTAGATAGCTTACAGAGAGCGCGGATACATGCCTATCCAAGCTGCAATCACTCTTTCCATTGCAGTGAAGAAGAAACAGCAATCATTCAGATGTACCCGTTCTAATGCAAATAGCATGTCTTTAAGCTTCCATGTAAAGATCAACTAAGCAGCTTTAAAAATGTCACTGAAACCTTCAAGCTGCACAACACAGATGAAGAATTGACTAGAAATTGACATGCTGTACTGTGCTTACTTTCCTTGAGAAGGCAGATAAAAATAGCATGGGGAATAATGGTGATGTCAATCAAAGAGAGGGTGAGTCTGAAAATTTTGCATATACTCCCACCTGGAGTGAGTCAGAGATGGAGCTGAGAGTCTGAGAAACCCAGAGCAAGCAAACTCTCTTTCAAAAACTCAGTTGCACTGTTAACTCACAAAGCTTACAGAAACTGAATTAAAACCCACAGAAAAATGAGCAGGGAAGAGAAAAAGTACAAACAGAGAGCTGACTCTTGAATTTCTTATTCAGTCTGATTAGTTTGGTGGTAGACACCCTAGATTTCCTCCAAGGGACTTCACAAATAAAATACTATGCAGCAAAAACCAAGGGCCAGATCCTTAGCTGGTATGAATCAACCCTAAGAGGCTGTACCCCTAAGAGTCTGATCCCACTTCCAGGGCCAAATCCAGGGGGGACTTAGACTTCGCATCATGACATCTAATTTTAGGCACCCTGCAACTCAGTGGAATTCACAGCCCTGAGTTAGGTGTCCCAATTCACTGAAGCCAGCATGCTGAGCAGAGAACCACCCAGGTGAGCCATTTGGAAATGTCAAATTGGAGCAGAACCTTGAATACGGATCTCCTAGGGAAGCACCCTGACCGGCTGGCTAAAGTGTTATTCTCCCTTTCTCTCTAGCCCAATGAATGTTTAAGTATTTTATACAAGGTGGACAGTTTCAACAGGAGACACACAGACACCCACACCACAACACACTGTACTGCAGTGACTAGGGCAGTTAAACCCACCTCAAGGGTAAAGTCCTTGCTCCAGAATCACTCGGCATGGGGATTTGAACCTTGGTCTCCCACAGCCTTTGTGAGTGTTCTAAGCATTGGGCTCTAGGATATTGGAGGTGGGGTGAAGAGGTTCCATCTCCTCCTTTGGCTGGGTTTGCGCAAGGTCTGATCCAGTGGCAATGATCTAATATGACCGCTGAGCGTAGTTATTGGATCTGGCCCTGCAGGCAGGACAGTTGTGGGAATACCTAATTTGAGAAACCTGTCAGGGCTTAGATACTTTGAAGCTCAGCAGCATCAGGACGGAAGTGGCTGTGTGCATGCACACTGGCACAAATTTAAGTACCTAGGAGATGTTACTGGTGGAAACTTAGGAGCCTAGGGAATTTAGGCACCTACAGTGTTAGGTAGCAGTTGAGCAGTGGTTTTGAGAATCTACCTTTTGGATTTAGGTGCCTAATGTGGCAGTTAGACATCTAAATCCCTTTGTGGATCTAATCCCCAGTGTTTTAAGAAGAGGATGCTAAGCACCTCCCAAAAGAAACTCAACCCCTTGCAGTACCAGACCCTGGAGACAGACAGACAGACAGACATATAGTTATCACTTTACCTATCCCTGAAGTAGTTTGAGAACAAATGCAGCAGCTGTTTAATAGAGCATGGCACCATTACACAAACAGTTCAAGACAGGAAGTGAAGCAGAATTCTATAGCCGATTGAAGCTGCAGAGGGAGTTTAGGGAGAAAGAAAGTAAATAACTGATCTGAAAACTGACCAGAAGAAGAATGAAAATGATTGTCAGGAGTTCATGTCACTAAGTGTGTTAAACAAAACAGATTTTTGAGGTTTCAAAAAAAAGCAAATATTTTTACATGGTGCATTTTGAAGCCTGATATAAAACCCTGTGTTATTTGTGTTAATTTTGTAGCTATAGCTATCGTGAGCTGTTGTAAATTGATGCAGCTCCACTGAAGTCAATGGAATTATGCCGATTTATACTGAGTGAAGATCTGGGCCATTGTGTATATGCTTGAGCCAGGTAAAGATGTTTGTGCTTTTAAATTTCAGGACATCATTTTTTGTTTTCAAGCTTGGAGGAATTTATTTGCCAGACTTTAAATATAGTATCTAGCAAAACATCTCAGGGTATTTTTAATCAATAGTTCATTTAGGTCCTGCCCCAGCACCCACTGAAGTCAATAGGAGACTTTCCATTCACTTTAATGAGCTTTGGATCACGCTCATTAGCATTATCAGGTTAATCAGACTTTGTCACTGTAAACTTATGGTACTAAGTCAGACAGGGCAGGTGAGTGAATTAGTTGTAGCCCATTGGGACTTCCAAACAATAGCTTGTGTCATAATAATTTTTGCAAGAAGATTAAAGAGCATTTTCTTGAGAATATTCCTGCTATTTTTTCAATTTCTGTCCCAAATCTGGCTTTTCCCACAGACTCTTATTTTATGTCTCTCTTTTATACCATACAAAATGCATAATGCTATCAGTGATTTGGGATAAAAAAATAGAGTTCAATCTCTTTTCCTTCTCATAACAGACACTTCTTTATAACATGGTATATCACAGTAATTTTGTGCTTGAACTACTGTGATTGAAAACTTGTGTTTGAAATATTAGTTACTGGTATGTTTCTCACTTTCTTTCCCAACACCAAGATTATAGGAAAGTGGTGAAATACTAATGAGAATCATGTCACAGCTTGGCAGGTAATTGTGTATAGATCATTATTACTGATCAAACAACGGACAATTTTATCCAACAAGTTCAGCTGTTCCAGTAACAAACCTGTACATCACTAACCAGTTTGTACCTTCTGGTCTGAAGTTTAAAAAGTTACTAAGTGGATTTTTTTTCTTTTCTATTAGATGTTCCTCACCTTTCTCCTAGATTTCTTTGATGTTTCATTCTTGCACAATTATTAAGTAAGAAAGATGAAAAGCGGTTTTCAAAAAAAGTTCATTTCTCGTTGCCACTCCTTTCCTGTTTTCTAACTTAAAATCCAGCTAAACCGAGGTATTATCTTTTGGATAGGAACATCTGAACTGAAAATGTCATTGTCTCCAATGGTTACTCAGAAAAACAAATATTTCAGTACACATGGACATGCACCGTAATAATTAGCGCTTTTAATGGCTGCAAGTACTCACTTGTACTGGGGGACCTATTCTGACGCTGTTCATGTACAACAGACAATTAGACACACAAATGAAGGCCTGAGAAAAGAAAAAAGAAAAGAAAAAAGTAATTTAGCTTCTGGGATCCATGTTCAATTTAATCAGCAAATTCTTCTCATGCCAAGATTTAGAATTATGGAATTATCATATCTTTCCCCCAGGAATATTATATACCATAATGAACATTGTGTTGGACCCAGGGCTCACAAACAATCTATGGTAAAAGGGTAATATGAACGTTATTAACTGGTGATGCCAGAATAGCATTGCTGCATTAGTGGGTGCTATACATCTCTTGCTTAATTAGAGGTATTGGTAGAGAGTGGGAATTTTGTTTTGGCTGAGAGGTGTCTTCTGAAATGTGCTGCACTCTCACAGCACAAGAAAGAATTTCCTGTAGTGTTGTACTCAAATGTAATGCTACTGTATGGCCACTCATGGGACGACCTCAGTCCACTTAATGAGCCATGTTAGTGGACAGAACTTGTGTTTATTCTAATAGACTATGCAGTTCATGCTGGGGATAAAAAATGCTTTTACAGATCTGAATATTAAAAATTGATCTTTATGCAGCTAAACTGATATTTTTAACTATCACTGTTTCACTATTTAAATCTGGTGGGTGAATTTTTGAGCTACACTTAGCATGATGTACAAGATGAAGAGCTGACTAGAAATAAGTGCAGAGATCCTTAGGTGAATTCTGCAGTTACGTATGTAAAATTCACCGATTTCTCTTATTGACTTGAATGGAACTATTCAGGGTAGTAAACCCTGTAGTAAGTGTTTGCAGGATTGGGCTCTGAATTATAGCAAGACTATCATTTCTTCATAATCTAATTTAATTTTTGTAAGCAGTTTTCACTGTTTTTTTTCTCTCTTACTCTTGATTTTCTTAAACAGGCAAAATGAAGAATATTTTTAATTTATACTATATTAAATTATCCTTTAATTATTAAATAAACATTATTATTAAAAGTTAATATGAAGGGTTGTCAATATTATTATCTATCATGAATGAAAAAACTACACACAATATACGGATGAGTGCAATCCATTAATTAGTCTGTAGCTCACAAATCTCCAAAGTGTGTCATAAATCTTCTTGGTTTCCCTGAAACCATCTTGCTAGATTATGTATTTTGATTTCTGATTTAGCTGAAGGATGTGTAAAAGAACATAGGTTGAAAGTAATTTACATTCACTACAATGACTCAAGATATACCTGTTTCAGATAGTTGCATGTCACTAATTTAAATCCTTTGCTAAAACCAGTCATATTTGTCCAAACCATCCACACTACCTTTTAGGAATTTGCCAACCGCAAAACTGTAGAACATACAAATCTGGCATTCTTTACATTTTGAAGGATAGCAAATTAGTAAATCAGTAAACTGGTAAATCAGAAATTAAGCTTTGATGTTACTTCTCAGTCTGTCCAATTATTAATATATACACAGTTTCACAGTTACAGAGATAATCTGTGGGAAAATTTATTCCCAAGGGCCAGATTGTCATATTCTTATCTCTTGAGCAGTACCTAATCACAGGTTCATTTCAGTCAGACTATTCCTGAGATAAAGTTGTACTCAAGTGAATAAGGATATGAGGATCTAGCTCTTTGTTAAGATGATATATTACAGTCTTTAGAAGTCTAAAACCTGTGCAGTTTACATTAAACCAATTGTTTCTATGCAAATTAAGTAGGCTGACCTCAAATAAAAGATACTTTGAACTTCTGTTTGTTTTGGGGAGATGAAGTTGGTCTTTTCAGAAAATGCGGCATGTCTGGGACAATCCATACTGTGGAGGAGCTTTACTGCAATTTGCGGGAGAAGCAGGGGAAAGAGACAGAAGGTAGAACCTTTAATTGTGTTCTGTGCGCATGCTAAAAATGAATTTCTTTCTGATGTCATGGATTCCCCAAAGATGGAATCACTGTGACTCCAATATTCATGGAAGAGTAAAGGTGATTCAGCAAAACTCCACAGCCTCTTGCATAATACCCAGACCACTGCACAGCTGCAGGTTCAGTCTATGCTGAGGTATGTGGCCTGTAATTTTGCCGTTTGCAATGGATAAGGTGCCCATGTAAAATCCCTCCAAACTGCAATGTGGCCCTACCATCCATTGCAAAATTCACTGGCCACAAACTCAGCGTAGACCAAAAGTTGCTAAAGATTAGCTGAGCTAAGGCCCTATACTCTATAATCAAGTTGTGCAGGGATCTGGCTCTGTCTCCTTTGTATAGGTTTGGCCCGGCCAATTTCGTTCCTTTAGACTTTGCACAGTGCCTGAGAATTTCAGCTCTCAATAAAACCTGATGAATGCACTATACAAGAATACTGTACCTCTATAGTTATGATGAATCTAGAATGCAGCTCATATCTACTTGATTATACATGATGCCTCTCTAAGGGCAAAGCTTCTATTCAGTGTAATAGACAGATGGATATAATATGCTGTGGTGAAAAGTGGAATCATACTTTTTATTTTCATGAATTTGGTATAGCCATGCAGCTCGTCATTCACGGGGTGATTAAGAACCAGCCTTGTTCAGCAAAGTTTAGTTCCAACAGATCTAATACTCAATTTTGATCATTGTTCCTGCAAGCAATGTTTTTCAGGGATGTTATTTTCTGTTATGATAAGCACAAGCACTTTGGCACAGGGACTTTATTTGTAGAACATGCTGTGCCTATTTTAAAGCAGGACAAATAGTTACAGCAATATATACAAAATAAATACATCATAAATAATATCATTTGTATATCTGTAGATTTCCCTAAAGATAGGTGAAGAGAACACTAGTTAGTGTTCCCATGAGGCACACCAAATTACAGGGCAATCCAAGTAACCATGTAGATTTTAGAGAATTTAGAAGAGTCGAGCATTAAACAGAAACGCGTCCAAATCCTAACTGTAGCAGGGCTGGTGATCTGCTCTAACAGCCAGGATATTTGGATATAAAGTTTTTACTGGTCTTTCTCAAATCTCCTGAAGTTGTCTGCTTGGGTTGTTTGTCTCTGCTGCAGTCAAACTGATCTCACATGTTTTAGATGTTGATAGGAAGATTTTAGGACGCATCCAACTAGTGGATGAGACAACAAACTTTCAAAATATGCCGGCCCTGATCTTGTGAGTCACTGCAGTGGGAGCTACCGGTGCTCAGAACCTTTAGTAATTCAGGACACTCATTTAGGTGGCCTAAGTACAGATATGTCTATCTACAGAATGTTTTCCTATGGTACCCAACACCTGGTAAACTGATTTCAGACACCTAAGTTTGAAATGTTGGCCTTTGATTATTATGATAAATCCTTAACACAGTAGAAAAATATCATTGCTAAGGACACTGTGTTTAAGTGTGAGATAGATAGATAGAAAAAAATAATTATATATATGGCAGTGTTGTTTTATTTGTTTTATTTCTTTTCTACTAACTGAATGCACCTATCAGACATGCTCTTGGTTCTGGAATTCTAAATTATTGTTTGTTTGGTAGGATTACCGATTTAAAAGCCAAAAAGATTTTTTGTATTACTGCTTTTAAAAATTGATATTGTTTATGACCAAAATTTTCAAACCTGGGTGCCTAAAGATATAGCATTCAAATAGAAGTGCCCTGATTTTCAAAGCACCAGTAGTTCCCATTAACTTCAGTGGGATTTGTGATGGCTCAACAGTTCTGAAAATGAGATCACTTTTATTTAGGAACCTAATTTTAGGAGTTCGAGCATGAAAATTGTGACCAATTTTCTTTCTAAATATGATGTGCATGGAGGGAGTTAAGGTAGGAGGAGATTAAAAAGGGAGGCTCCCTACACTTTTTGCTCTGTTTCACTCTTCTGATATTTGATGCCATTCACCAGAGGTCTCATAAGTGTAAAAAGTTTGGGCTTCTCTTGTTAAATTGCCACCTGTGCAGAGGAAAACTAATCCATTAAGGTCGAACCATTCTGAGAAGGTGCTGCAGTGCCTGGGGCAGCCTCTTGAGTTTCACTTTTAGCAGCTGCACGAAGATGAAGTTGGGGATGGTCCTTGTTACAGAAATTAGACAGATCAGGAAGTAAACAGAGCTTGCCTTTCATCTGATCTGGCTTTGAGATGAGAGGGTGGAGGAAAGGGCAAATTCCTCTTCTAATTACTTTACGGGTCAGTTCTCCTAGATTTATGTCAATGTCGGACACTCAATCTTTTAAAAAAAATTAGGAAAAAGAAAGGAAAAATCATAAACTGCCTAAATTGTCAAGATTTTCAATGTTGCTAATATTCTATTTTCAGTGTCTGTGACCTGGAGGAGAATTCCCCTCCCCTTCTTCCCCCCGCCCCCGCAACTAGCAGCAGACAGAACTGATAAAAGAAGAAAAGCAGCTTTCTTGGCGTGAACTTATTGTCTCCTTTAAGTATTAAAGGCTTTGCCTTCTGTTTTCATTAGTTCTTTTCCTCTGAAGTGGATTTAGTGCTCATGAAAGGTGCCAGATTGACAGCACTGCATATTGAAGTCTTCTGTTTATTCACAGAACAGGTAGAGTCGGGGCAGCAACACTGCTGGCTTCTTAGAGCAAGCCTGCCTATAGGCCTTGCCCTCAATACAGACCTGAATGGCCAGTCTCCCAGGGTGAGAAGTAATTTATATGCCATGGCCACGGCCTCTCTCAGCATTTAAAGTAAACAGGAGGGGAGCTGCTACTGACCAGCCAAGGAGGAGGGTGAGCTGGGGGAGGAAACTCCTCCAGATTTTAATCCATGGGCTCCCTGGTGAGATTTCCAGCAAAGGTGCAAATTGTTACGGTGGTCTGGGGTTTAATGCCTAAGTAGTGATCATAAACTCATTTCACATATGAATGAATAACTGTTAAGAGGTAACTAAATTAGGCCCTGATCCTGCAACACTTACACACATGCTTAACTTTACTTATTATTTAAATCCATAGGACTATTCACATAAGTAAAATTAAGCATGTGGGTGTTTGCAGAATTGGAACCTTCAGTTCCTATTCCAGAACTAGGCAATATTCATATTGATGCTCTATATTTGAAACAATTATTTATTTCCTAGATTATTTAATTGGCGTTCCAATACTACAGTGATGGCTGCCCCAGATATGCAGGTGGATTTTAATACTATCGGTGGTCTGAACTGCTCCTGTACCTCTCACATGACTTTCAGTTAAGTGGATTTCCATGTATTCTGCCAGAATTGAACAGTATCTGTTGTAAAGTCAGCTCTACAACAGAACTGAATTCTAGAAATCTGCCTTTGCTTCAGTTTGTAATCTAGGGGATAATCTAGCCCCATTTGCATATGGAATTTTAAAAATATGTAGTATATATATCACTACAAATGAAATGATGTTACTTAGTACATTTACCTTTTGGATTAGGTATTCGTTTACAGTCGCAGGAATTCTATGGACATCCTCTATTTTATTGTAAGTAGACAGAATAGGTACACACTTTATTTTTCATGTTTCGTCTTTAACATAAATGGTTTAAATATTGGGTGAAATAATGAAACAGCCATTTTAGGTATTTTTCCCTCCCAGTTTAACGATTTTACTTTTACTTGTAAAATTAAAATCTGCCAGGATATGTTTTATAAGAGTCTCTATTTTACATAAAAACTGTTGAAATCAGAGACCTACAATAAAAAACAAAACAAGATACATTTCTTACTCAAATGAACTGTCACGTATCATCAAATGTATCTTTAACGCATGTGCTACTATCTTGCTTTGTTGAGGATCTACACTCATTTAAAAAGAACCAACCACAGGGTTTACATAGCACAGCCTCAGAACCCTTCTAGAGCAAACTAACTTTCCCGTGGGGGCTGACAGGGAGCACATGTGTGCTCAAAAAAGCCAAGACCCCATTATGGATCTGCAAAGTAGGGAAGGCTTCTTTCACTGTCTCCCTCCCTTAACTTGTGCCAGGGCCAGCCACAATCTGGCCTATGAGAGACTGAACTATATTAGATCAGTAGACTATAGCAGCTATAAAAATTAAAGTACAACACCTCATTAAAGAAAAATCATATTTTTCATATATATAGGATGAGAGGAGATTCAGAATAAATCCTTAAATGCAAAACAGCCATTGCCAATAGATAGCCGCAAATGAATAAAATAGACTTTCTTTCTCTCTGGAAGCTAGTATAGTCTACTAGAGAGTGCTAGGAAAATGGAATTTTCAGCATCTTGTTGCTGAACCATGTGCTATGATGATGTGGATACTTCAGATGCAGACAACCGTATTACTTCCCTCCCTGCCTCTCACACACCCACATGAAGTCCTATTTTTCACAGGGTTTTCAAAAGCAGCTTTAGAGAGCTGTGATAATCTGGGGGATTAGTGAGAGCCAGAGGGGAGCCAGACACACGATGCCCCACAACTGAAAAATACAGATGCTTCGCTTTGATCTGATAAGGCAATGAAAGTCTTTTAAACTGAAATAAGGGAGCACTTTATACACCACCACAATATGCTGGCTGCATCATGGCCACTGAAGGCCAGTTTGCTCAGAAGACTTATGGTCAACTAGTCTATTCAATGAATTTTTCCCCTCTTAATTCAGCTCATCTGTATTCACTGCCTCTCCCTAAATGAAGAAAAGCAGGGGTAATGACTGGCCTAGTTCCACATGCCAAAGGGGTTCTTCTAGGTGGGATGCCAGGGTCTTCTCCTCTCCCCACCAGCCAATCATAACTAAATTGTGTGTTTGGACGGTTTTTCTTTAAGGCCTAAGGAACCCATGAATTAGCTGCGGAGAGAGGAACATCTCCTTGCAGACAGCTGCAAAGGATTGCAGAGGGTGAATCTCGCTCCTCCCTGGGCTTGCAAGTGTCTCAGGGCAGATGAATTTGTTTGGAAACTACCCAGAATCAGGTAGGATACCCAGGAGAATGCCTTTTCTGCCTTTAGTTCTTAGGGTGGTGCCCCAACAATGAAATCTGTGGAGGCAGCATGTGACTATATCATAATCCATAGACACAGTTGGGCAGAAATAAGGTTGCACATTGCCTAACTTTTGAGTGCTTGATTTTATAACTTTAATGTTTTGAGCAGTGTGTTTTGTATGGAATATCTACATAAGCAACAATCTGTCCATGTGCACATGGAAACTCTCCAATTCGCATGAACATGTGAAAATTGATATACATTTGTGTGCACACAAATATACATGGACAACTTATTGAAATATCAGGGCCCTCACTTGGCAATTTCCATTCACATATGCTGTCTGCATGCAAAGTTTGGAGTCAGTTATGAAAATGTGGTCTTATGTCATTGTCATTTGTCTTCTTGGCAATGCCCCATTGTGCTAAGCATTTCACACAATATAATGAAAAATGAATCCTGCCCCAAAGAATTTACAATCAATATGTCCTAAGACAGTGGAAAACAAGAAATCTATTGTCTGTTGATAATGCAATGAAAGACTGAACTAAATATTTTTAAGAGCAGATGTACCATATTTTAGATTGTTCCATGTTCTTTCCTTACACAACTTTGTAAAAAGACCCCTACCCCCACCTAAATTGTTGCACTTATTTGCCTTGTGTATTTCTTTAAGCTTTTGGTTTGCCTTCTGTGATGCAGGTGTTATTGTGAAAAACCTGTTTTTAAAAAATATGATTTTTTCCCCATAGTTAACAGTAGAGTGCAAACATTTTTAATGACAGAATGTTCAGTTAATTATGTCATGAATTGCCCTTAAAATACTGCCCTGGGCTCAGATCCTGAAATCAGATCCATGTGGCTGTACCTTCACCCCCATGCAGATCAACTGTAAAATTGAGGCCCTGAGAGCCAGCCATTAGGATCTGATCACTCTAAAATCATGACTTTGACATAGCAAGGAGAGGAGAGTTCACCCTTTTAGAGGATACAATGTACTGCTGAGTTTTGTAGAGCACACAGATACTAAAGAGAGAAACGCGTTAGAAATGCACTGTCATAATTCAAGCAGCCCCAATTTATTACTTTTTGTTGCAAATATTTTCAAGAGTTTTTTTACTTTAAAAAGATGTACTTCATCTGTTTCTTCTATGGTAATTCTGCCCTCCTCCCTGCTCTCCACAAAAGTGCAAGCTACTCTTCGTTACTCTCTCTACCTTACCTCAAGGTAAAATCAAATAAAATAATGATGAATAAATAAATAAAAATCACCATATAGCACTTAAGAGCTTCATATGCAGCATGCTATAAACCTCACTGGCACATGCTGGTGAGCATGACTCCTGGAAGAAGTCCCATTTGCTTGCCTGGGACTACTCATGTAACTATCTAAACATTGCAAGGAAGAGTTTCATAATTTGGCCTGTTATCTTTATGTTGTAAACCTTGTATTTCCTTTCCCTACATCTTACCTTTGTCTATTGTTATCCTCTCCTATGCTTGCAATGTCTAATTTTAGGCTAGTTCCTGAAACTTTGCATGAATATAGGTGTTACCTTACATCACAGATGTCCCCTGTTGACTTCAGTACGACTGTTTGTGGAGTAACATACTCCAATATGAGTAAGGGTATAAGAATCTGGTTCTTAGACTTTGAGCTTTTTGGGGAAGGGATCCATGTGAAATACTCACCCCACTGAAGTCAATGGCAAAACTTCCAAGAACTTTATTGGGGCCAGGATTTCACCTCAGGTTTTTTATTTCTGTAACGCATCAGGAATTATATTACACAGACAACAAAATGAAGCAAGCAACAACTAAACAAACAATAAAACCCGTATCTGACAGGCGAAGACTTGTTTCTCAAGGGATGCCTCTACAGAGCTGGTCAAAATGTTTTTGACTAAACATTTTTTGTCAAAAGTGAAATGTTTTGTGGAAACATATCAGTTTTGATGAAAACGTCATCATGCCCAGAATATATATATATAAGGAAGAGAGAGAGATCAAACCACCTCAGAATTGCCCATAGCTTGGCTGTTAACTCCTCACCTGGGTTATGGGAACCCCAGGTGCATAAACTATATTCTACCTGATTCAGACCAGGGATTTGAACCTAGGTCTCCTCAACCCCAGGCAAGTGTCTTAACTACTGGGCTATTGCTTGTAGCTTGCTCCCATTTTGTGAAAAAATTTGAAAGGTCTCAATTATTATTTAGCATTGGCACAAAACCAAAATGTGAAACTTTAAAATTTTTCACAAAATACAATTGTTGTTTTCTGGCCAGCCCTACTTCTCTCCACCACCTGCTTGGCACTTCATCCTGTCTTTGGGGCACAGTTGGAAGAGGTCTATTATAATTAGTAACACTGTTGCTGGAAAATAAACACTTCATTGGAATTTTTATGTTATTCCATCAGACAAGGAAACTCTTGCTAATTGGATCCTCTCCCTCCACTGCTAGTTTCGGTTAAAAAGAAATGCATGCAGTACTTACCTGGGGTTTTGTCATTTTGGGGATTAAACAAGGATTTTTTTAAGTGTATATAGTATCATTATCCACACTTCCTACCTGGATGCAAACATTTGTTTTGTCTTAATTGGCCCAATCCTGCAATCCTTGCTTAGTTAAAACACCAACTGAAGTTAAAAGGAGTTTGAAGACAATGGGAGTTTTTGCTGCAAGGACTGCAGGATTTGGCCCAATCTCAATATTTTAACAGAATTACTATAAACCACAAAACAAGCCAAGACATTAATGGAATAGATGAATAATTAGAAAAAACTAAGTGCTGCACCCTGACTTTGCTGTCCCTGACTAGATATAAATTCTGTAAAAATAACACTTGAAAATGATCTCACATCAGCAAATCTCTTCAGGACACTCTTTAATCTGCATGTAGTTTAGTTTCTAAATCCCAGAAGAATAAGTGATGATCGCCTTCATTTTAATATTCCAGAGATGCTACACATTCTTTCAGAAGTTCCTTAACAAAGAGAACAGAAAATCTCTGTCCTCTCACCAAGTGGAGAGCTTTTAAAACCTTTATTATTATTCTGAAAAATGCAAATAAAGCTCAGCAGAGGTCCCCTTTAGGAGGCAGTTTATATTTCTTGGAATCAAACTGACTATGAAGACAACTTGAGTGATTTCTAACCCTCTTTAGATCTTGAAGGCTCCAGCAGAAAAGTTTAAATATTGAAAGTATTTTCCCATTGAAAGTCGTAGAAACTAATCTGATATTTCGACCTTCTGTCTCTGCTGCTGAGCTTTGGGCAGATTATCATCTGTGACCTTGATACAAGGAGCCACTAATCCTAGTCTAGCAACAGTTAATGGCTGAATGAGGTTCTTAATGTACTATTCTAAACGACACACACTTACTCAGCAAATTGGCTCCCTGTGTATTCAGAGTCATATCTGTTGAAACAATAAGATGTTTAACAGAGGCAACATAACTCTGGGAGAGTGAGCCAGATTCTTTTCAGGCTTCCAGGCAATCAACTAAATTGATAACTAAACTTTATTTCTAGGGTCATCTAGAGAAACCCATTATCTTCATATTATGCCCTCGGTAAAGTATCTTGCAACCTCTACGAAGGCAACAAACTTGCACATGTCATGTGTAACTAAGGGCATGATCTGAGGACAGTTGGGTTTCACATGTGTTAGTGAAGGATGCTCTTGACCAGAAGACTCTTTATTACAAGTGATGTTACATAAATCAGATAGAAGCCATCTTGACTCTCATCCTGGATTAAGTTTGCCAGGTTGGTAACTAGTAGAGTTAGTATTGTACTTATAAACTAAGAATATTTGTTTCAGAAGTCACTGAAACACAGTGAAAGTGGGAACCCCTGGATACATTTTACAAAGTTGCTTTTTCAGAGTACAAACACACTCTTACTATTTTGCAGTCTCATGTTATTTTAAAGGACAGCAGACACAAGCATTAATTTCTGCAGTTATTCTGTATAGATGGAACATATGCCACAAAAATTACTGGATTTTTCCCACACACTGTGTAAAAATCTTTGAAGACCTGTTATTCATGAACCCTTTAGCAAATTTGACATTCTGTTCATAATTGCAATGACAGGAAATTTGAAAATTCAGCCAGAAACCAAATTGAAGAGGTCTTTTAAATAAACTTGGATATTTGTAAAAAAAACCCAGACAAACAAACCTTATTTTGGTTTGGGAAGGGAGAGGGAAGGTTGATCCTAAAGCAGGTATTTTAATTACACTAATTGTATATGTACTGGAAGTCAATGGCATTACACTAGCAATTAATATGGACCAGTGAGCCCAAACTTTCACCTCTTTAGGCCCAGATTCTGAAAAAGCAGTTAAGCATTTCTGTTCAGGAAAGCACTTGAGCAAGTAAATCCAACTGACTACAATGGGACTTAACTATATACTTAAGTACTTTCTTGAACAAGGATGCTTTCCTGAATCTAAGCCATAATCAGCAGGAACTGTGTGCATACGAGGGCAGAAATGGACCTAATTTTCTTTTGCTTCACAGAATACAGAAGTGTCAGAATAATGAAGACATATCTCTAAATCAAATCTATTGTATGCCATTAAACTGGGATTTTGTTTTAATTGGCAGAGCACCAAAAAATCCAAATAAATGCACCTTCTAATCCAGAGGTTCTCTTAATGCCAACCTCATTTGATGTATTTCATCAACAGGAAGGAGATACAAAGCAATAAAAGTGGATAACTTAGCTGAGGCGTTGCCATAGCTGATTCATTGTATAGCTATATAGCACAATCTGCCTAACCCAGATTATTTTTGACATTTCCAAATTAATTTTTTTCCAGAATTTATTTTTGGACTTTTTGTTCCAATTTGGGACAAACAAGTTTTAAGATATAAGAATTTCTTGCAGGATAGAAATTCTGATTTCCAGTCTGCTCTATACCAAGTAGTATGACAGTAGGATGGCACCACATCCTTCTCTCTTCTGATCGGTAGCAATGAGTTTGAACCCCTGCTCCAGGCAAGCAAATAGAAAAAAATATCTGTCCATCTCTAGCTGATGAATGTACAACAGCATAACACATCCTGCCACCACCAGGCCCAAATAGCACAGAACCATATGGAACAGTTTTTAAAATAGAAAAAGGCCAAGGGACTAGTTTAGTTTTGCTGTTTGAGAAATTTCTGAAGCATTCAGAAGAATGAAATGTCCACCATTTGGACTTTCCACTGCTTTTGACCCCAGCACAGGAGAAGGCTTTTAAACTTCTTATGGCCTTTTTGAAAGTGTGTAAAGCAAATTTGGCCCACAGACTATATTAGGTTATTATATATAAAAGTGTAAGCCAAGCAACTTTACAAGAAAAAAAATTACTACCATATTAAAATCTATCAGATTATTACCCTATGTATATTAATGAGTTTTGAATGAGTGACATTTCATTAAATATTCAGTATTGCTTCAATTTTCTTCCATTTCTTTGTGCTGCAGCCTTTACATACTTGTAAATTAATTATGCACACCATAGTTAACAAAGACAAAAAATGAGACTTCTGTGGAACCTTCCCAAATGTTCATAATATATTTAATTGTTAAAATAATCAAGCCATCTATCAAATTTTGCACCACCCTGTCATCCATCACCTTGGAACCATTCAGAGGACTTATAGAGGGAAAGGTCTGGAAATAAGAATTTTGTGTGCCTCTAGCTGGACTTACCTACTTGTGACCAGAATGTTCTGATCATTGGATAGTCACATAACATTTACAAGAACAGCAAATGTGAGTCTCTTAGCAATAGCCTGTTCATTTGGGGCTTCATCCTGTAAGGTACTGATCCTGATCCAGCTCTGGTCCTGATCCAGCAAAGCACTTCAGCCATGTTCAAATTTATGCTCCTGAGTAATCCCATTGATTTGAGGGCCAAGACCAACACAGAGAATCCTATGTAGTCCACAGTGTTGCTCTGATCATGAAAACATTTAATAATACCTAGCTCTTATATAGAGCTTTTAATCAGTACCTCTTAAAGCATTTTACAAAGGAGTTAAGAATTATTATGCCCATTTTACAGATGGTGACACTGAGGCAGAGAGAGACTTGTCCCAGGTCACCCTGCAGGCTAATGGCTTAGCTAGGTATTAGGACCCAGATGTCCCAAGTCCTACTCCAGTGCTCTGTTAACTAGGCCCCACTGCACAAAATTAACTACACTGAGTTCAGTGGAAGTATTCACAAGCTTAATGTTAAGCATGTACTTTGGTGTCTGCAGGGTGGGGGCGTAAAATGATTACATCACTACAAATGATTTGGAAGATCCAGGGTGTACAGAATGCGGTATTTGACATGGATTTTGACTAGGGCATTCAAATTAACACACTTTAAGAAAGTACAGTAGTATGAGGGCTATGCAAAATTATGGTACACATGCCATTATTTTTTGTATACATTCCTGAAATGTTTTTCCCATTATGGTGCCCTCCCCCAACTCCCTGAAATGTCATATTGTTCAAAATTACACAACATTTTACATGTTTTCATGGTGGGAACAACTTTTCTCAAATATAGAGCCACTTGAGCACAAAAACATTCATGAAAATGGAACTGATTTTGAATTCACAGTGGAATGAAAACAGATTCAAATCCGGATTTTTTTCGTATTTCATTGTGACTATTTCACATTACTATACATGGGAGCTTTAAAGACCACAAGTGAGCTCATCTTTATGCTTCATCCAAAAGTTAAGGGTCAGATTTTCAATGGTAATTCAGTGGGAGCTGGGTGTCTCGGACTCCTTTGAAAATCCCAGTCTACCTTTGTATTCCCCTAGGGACTGGAAGGAACATGCTTACAGTTGGGTAGCCATCTTCTTCCATAATAATAGTAATCTCCTGGGCTTTTAGGCTATTGTTTAACACCATCACTAAAAATGTTGTTGCTTTACACGACCAGCACCACTCTAACACTAATTGTACATTGCCTCTTGGGGTGAAAATCAAACTCGCACTTATTGTATTAAAGAGGGTGGATCATAAAGAATTAAATGCTACTTCCTAAATCAAGCTTACTGAAGAGCATTATAACTCAAGCTTGGTCAAACCAGCTTGCTAAGTGTGCGAAGGTCAAACCGCAAATGAACAATCAGCTACCTGCGTAGCAATAATCTGCTAAATCAAAAAAGTTGTCTCTGACAAAAAGGGATGCGAATTGAAAAAGGGAAAAAGAGAAAAAGAAGTCTGGCGCGCACAACAAGAGTCATGAACACCAGCCATAGCTTGAAAAGTATCAGGGACAGAACCAGTGAAGCGAATGATCTATCTTATAAATTAGACTTCAACTAGTGTAAAAGCAGCTGAAGTGAGGGGCCAATTGTTTTTGCAGCCTGTCGGAAATAATTTCAAACCTGACAGGATACCGCGGCTTGTAGTGTGAGCTCACAGATTTCAGTGGTCGTGCTGAGAGATAAGCACAGAAGCACAGTCAAAATCCTGATAGGAAAAGCACTGCTGCCAGCTCTGCCATACTAAGAAATTATCATTCACTCCAAATAGCAGATCAGCACAGCACTGATTGTTTCTCCCACTCAACCCCTACCGCCTCACTGCCACCACCCTTTCTTCCCTTCCTCCTCTCTGGGAAGATATGAAATCTTGTGTTTTATGGTATCAAAACCAGCTGATATATCCAGTAACAACATCATCAAAAGAAATTACACCATCATCAAACCATCTTATAACATCATTAGTGACCTAAATTACAGCAAGATAATTGCCCCAGCAGACAGCAAACAACTATACAAGAATACTAATAACTCTGCAAGTATGTTCTAGCTTTCCCCCAGCAGAGAAGGTGCTGTGCAATAGCTCTATAATTATGTGGAGAATCAACTGACAAAGCTGTTTCTTCAGTTAAGAAAAGCTAAAAACAAACTGATTAAATATACTGTGTCTGTTTCTCAGACAGCTTTATTTATGGCGGAGCAAATCTCCCTCCTTTCCTGCCTCTCCCCAACTCCCTGGTCCCAGAGGGCTCTGCCAGTGCTAGGCGTGGTTGCACTGCACGATGGAGGGGAAAGATATGAGGAATCACTGAGGGAGTGTGCCCGCTGTGTGTACCAACATACCCTGGTGACTGAGTGGAAGAGCAGGGAAGGGGCTCATGGATCATCCACAGCATAAATCCACCAGCCATTACCCTTGTGGAGTGTGGGGAACGTAGAAGTGGCACAGATGCTACCCAGCTCTTGAGGCTGGAGTAGAAGCCAGAAAAATAGTTCTGCTGGTGTTCTGTGAGAGGATTTCTTCCCCCCCTGAATTCTGTGTATAGCCCCTTGCTTGGGCTATTATTATCACCACTACTGGTATTGTATTGGTGTAGCACTAAGAGATTGGGAGGCCCCTGTTCCACATCTCTCTGGCAACTATGGTAATTACTTACACAGGAAAAGTAATAAAATGGAATTATTCAATGTATGCAAAGTATCTTTACAGTGAGGAGGAGGAAGGATGGTTGTGTGGTTAAGGCACTAAACTGGGACTGAGAAAAGCTGGGATCAGTTCCTAGCCCTGCCGCAAACTTCCAGTGTGACCTGGGACAAATCACTCAGTCTGTGCTTCAGTATTTCCTTTGGCTGTTTGGACTGTAGCCATTTAGGGGCAGAATCTAGCATATAATGTGAGTGTGTAGCACAATGGGAACCCAGACCCAACTGGAATTCCTAGGGGGTAGTGTAATACACATTATAACGATACCTAGCTCTTATATAGTGCTTTCCATCAGTAGATCTCCAAATAATTTACAGAAGAGGTCAGTGTCATTAACCCTACTTTACAGATGGGGAAATTGAGGCACAGAGAGGCTAATGGTCACCCAGCAGGCTAATGGCAGAGCTAGGTTTCCTGAGTACCAGCCTAGCACTGTGCTAGATGCTGTTCACATGCAAATAAGACACAGTCCCTGCCTCTAGATAGTTGGACAAAGGAAGTGTCATTATCCCCATTTTACAGATAGGGAATGGAATCACAGAGATATTAGTTGACTTTCCCCAGGCCAATCAGGAAGTCTGTGGCAGAACCAGTAATTGAACCTAGATCTTCTGCATCACAGTTCTTGCCTTAACCATCAATGTCATCAATAAAATGATAAAGAAATACATACAGTGTGGAAGAACAAGGTCTTTTTACTGTGGAGTATAAAAGGAGAAATGGTAGAGATGCAACTGTAGTTTCTGAAACTACTGTAACGTTTATTCATACTCTGAGAAGTGATGGGAGTGAGGGAATGACATTGGAGGGTTCTGTGTGTATTCTCTGTTACTTTCATATGCAATCTGCTTAGTGCACCGTTCAAAAGACACGATGCAGTGCCAGCACAGTGCAAAGTCAGTTTAGGACTGGAAAAATCAAGCTGCATTCTTTGCCTCATACATAATGAGCAGTAAGTAAGCATATTCTAAAACGTTACAGATCTCAAAGTGCTTTAAAAAGGTGGACGAGTGTCACTCATTATCCCCATTTTAATGGGTAAATGGTCACAAAGAAGTTATATGCAGTGTTGTTGTAGCCGTGATGGTCCCAGGATATGAGAAAGACAAGATCTTGTATTGGACCAACTGCTGTTGGTGAGAGAGGCAAGCTTTCAAGCTACACAGAGCTCTTCTTCAGGTCTGGGAAAGGTTATTTAGTGCCTTGTCTCATCTTTAGCACTGAATTCAGTGGGCAGGATCAAGCCTTTAAGGTCTTGTTATGTCTAGTTTTAAATGTCTCAAAGGATGGTGCTTCCGTCACTTCTCTAGGGCGATTATTCCATAATCTAATAATTTAATCGTAAAACTTCCTTTCTTAATTTAATCTTATTACTCCTCATCATTCCCCAATACTGTCTTACCCCAGTGGTTTATTCTATTAACCCCAGTGTGGTGTAGAGGATGTATACCCGACCTCTCAATGTGGCAGGCCTTTCTGTTACCCTACTAGTAATTCTCTTCTTCCATGCCCACACATCAAAACAAAGGTCTCACATGTGTGCTGGGAAAGATGATACATGTAGGCGCCTCTATAAACAGAGTTTCAACAGGTGTCTACCTGCAATTTTCAGGACCACCTCATCTTAAACATGAGTTTGAGTTTCCTCTAGACCTGATGGAATATCAGGGTCCTTTCCCTAACTGAGGCAAGGAAAAGAGGCACAATGTTGCCGTGAACAGAGTTCCTGCTCCTAAAAAACAGGCAGGAATCCAACCCATCACCAAAGGAGAAAGAAAAATACACATTTAGGGTGAAATCATGTCCCCATTAAAGTTAATAGAAGTATTGCCATTGACATCAGCGGGGCCAGGATTTCACCCCCAGATCTGAGCCACATAAATTGCAGGCTTTTGGCAGAGACCTAAAAGAGAAGAGATTTCTCTAATGCTTCTCTCTCTACTCTTTACAGAACACATGACTGTAGATCTCAAGATATTGACTGGGAATGGCAATGGTTTGTGTTCTTTATGCATCAGATACCACAACTATTGTTAAAGACAGACAGCACTATCAGCATTTATTACTAAGAATTAGATGATATGTTAGTCTATGACACAATTTGCAATAAAAAAATGCGTTTGCATGGTCAACCTGCATAACACAACAAGTTCTTTCTTTTGTCTGGGAGCTATGCACTACTTATGTCTGTACCAGGCTGAATTTTACCCTAGGGAGTATTTTTTCTGTAATAATATTGCCTCCTTGTTGCTATATGCCTCTTTATGTTTTGAAAGAGCTGTTGATCTGCTTGTGCAAAACAAAATACTAAGAAGGCATAATAAACAGAGGATAGAGGACAGAAAGAGAAGATAAAATAAAAACAGCACTCTGTACTTTTGTAGTGCCTTTCAACCAAGGCTCTTCAAAAACAAGCATAAATTAAACTTAATCAGCCCCTATGAAGCAAGCAAGTATTATTATACCTAGCTTAAAGTTGAGTAAACAGATAATTTGGCTTGTTAAATGATTTGCCCAAGGTCATACAACAAGACAGTGGAAGAATAAGGATCAGAAGTCTGTAATGGTCATAAACATTTATATTATGCTAGCACAGAAAAACTCTCACTTCTTATCTCTAGCCATTAGACCACAACTGGCATTACCAAATGAATAGATTTTCCATTGCTTTAGGAAGTTTGTGCCTTAACCAACATATAGTGTAATGGAATGTCCATCAGCATTCTGTAAAAAGGCCAGCCTAACCAATAGCATCCAGGGATCAATTTAAATATAGTAAAGTCACGCTAAGAAGTGGACAAAGAAGTGAAGGTTTTAACTTGACTTGTCCCACACAAGATGTCCTAGCCCTTTCACCAGGGGACTAGAAAAAATCGGCCTTACATAGTTTTTCTTTTTGTAAGCTAGCTAGTGTTAGATTGTGCTGTTACAAACACCCATTTCCCATACTGCGAAGAAAGTGTGTCACCTGCTTCACCTTATCTTTACAGATACCAATTTCATGATTCAAATGTAAGTCAGATCTTGAGCGCCTTACTCAGGCCAACACCCATAGACTTCAACAGGCTGATAGCAAAAAACCTGGGCTGGACGTCAATGGGTTCTGAGTTCTAAGCCTGGTCATGCCACTTATTCATTGACCAGACTTGGGTAAGTCACTCCACCTTCATGACGCAGTCTCCAACCATAAGATGCAGATAATACTACTTACATGGGGATTAAATAGTTAATATCTTTACTCTTCTTTCAACATGTAAAGTTCTACAAAATATAGATACAGGTACCAGTATTACAACGAAAGAACCTTTGCCTCAGTCTGTAGTGAATAAAAACTAATTAAAGACTTGGCTCTGTGTTATTTTAAAACAGCCTTTTGCTCTATTTTCATCTCCCATCTGGTGATGGCATCACCCCCTCCGATTTTTTAGTTCGGTATCCATTATAGAGTCCAGACCTACTCCCAGTTCTGTTCCAAAGCATAGTACAATGGACAGTTAACATTTTGAAGGTGGACTTTTCTCCAAAAGCTCTATCAACTTGTTGTCTCATGATTTTAATTAGTCAGTCTACAAACCCTACTAATTTTTTTTAAAATGAGACAGAAAATACCCTCTAGATTCAATACAAGGAACACAGGGGAAAATTGAAAGAAAATTGCTAACACTACCAGCTCATGTTCTACTGATGATTGTTGTATGTGCCAATAAATGCTTATGCCATGAGGAGTCAGGAAAAGCATGGGGGGGTTTTTTTCTTACACTTTCCCATTCCTAAACCTGTTATAAGAGATTCAATGAAAACAGATTCAATTTTTAGGCTACTTCCAGGGTTATAAGTAACAAGAAAACCATCCATGTAGCTTTCTGTTTATTACTTTTCCAATTAGATTTACATGGCATTGATGCTTTCTCTCAGGAGTCTATTTGCTATACAGGGAAAGGTGTGAGTGAAATGAGGCCAAATCCACGGCAAGTTTCTCCTTAGCCTACTTTTCCCTCTGTTGCTTATGACATTTCTGCTTTTCCAGCCTGTAAATCAGATGAAAACCAGGAAAAGCAAGAATGGGTAATAACAGTGCTTACTCTGGCTGGAAAAAACTGGCCCAAAACAGCAGGCCTGGCTTTGATTACATCTAGTAATCAAGCTGTGTTCAGAATGACTTGACTTAATGTCTCAGGAAATGTTAATCTGCACATTGGAAAACTTGGTTCTAAAGATTGGTATGATCCATCGACTTGGATAAGAAGTCACAGTTCATCACTCCGTTTCTGTAGCCCGCTGTTCCTGTTTCACATTTGGGGATGACTGGTTGAGATAATTGAGAAGTGTGTTAATAATTGGGTAATATTAATTTTCTATATTTAGTATGGGAACGGCATTGAGAAAAGAATAAAATACTCTGAGTCAAACAAGCTGCATGTATCTTACATCAAGTTTTGCTTTCAATTATAGCTAAAGTACATTAATCTGACAGTACACACTGTAGTATACTTCAGCATTCAGTGGATTAGAAAAATACCATACCATGTGCTTGCTGAAGTTACACTGCTGTGTTAGTATCAAATACCTGTAGCCCTATGTTGTAATAGAGGGCAGAATATCGAGATAATCTCTTCACTGCAATTTTTAAGGCCTGGAAGGTGGCTGTTTATTGTGAACTGTGACTTTTCAAGTACTTTTTTCTCCTACGTATGCCAGAGGAAACCATACAATGGGCCTGATTCTTCTCTCACTCCAATGTAAATTAGGTGATACAACTGCACACCAAGTGTGAGAGGAGAATCAAGCTTATAGTCTTGACCAAAAGTGTTACCTTTCCCTTACGAATATATCAGGCTTCCATAAATACCTCATTATATACTGCATCTAACATTTCAATATGTACTATTTTGATTTTAAATAAATCTAATCCATGTATTTTGTAACAGCTAAGCAGAGAGCTCCTAACATTACCAAATATTGCACTCAGGCTTAAAACCTGTATTCTCACAATCTAATGGGTGTGGTGGATTCTAAAAAAATCAAAAGTACCAGTTGTTGTATCTATATTATTCATTCCACCCCAGAACCATTTGTACAACTTCCATTGCTGTCAGTGGGAATTTTACACAAAGACCTAGGATAGAATATGGTTCTATGAGAATAAGTCTTCATCATGCAAAATGAATGAAAGTGTACGTTACACAACTTCAGTTTTTCATACTATTGGAGTTTTATGCGGAGAACAATCCCAATAAATTGTTAACAGTGACTTTGACAAGTGCTTGAGCATAATTTTTCAAATACGTCAAAATCCGCACAGTATTCCAACTTGCCCACAGAGAATTTTAACACGTTAATGTGGATCAGAATGATTCTCTCTCTCTCTCTCTCTCTCTCTCTTTGTGACCTTGAAACACAGGACTATATATAGACCTTGCTCTGTGCACACATATATCATTGATATCCATGGGAGTTAAGCACACACATCTCTTGCCTTTCACAGAGAATCAACAGGAGGTGAAGTTAAAGCAGTGGGGGTTTGATCTGAGTAAGGAGCACTGGATGGTATCTTGTATCATTAGTGACTACTTCTAGTTATTGTGGGCTATGCTTTGAAACTTTTCTTTCAAGGATCTTTCAAATAAGGTTCATAGATAAAGCTAAATTTTGTTTTTTCCTTGTTCATGGGAGTGATCTCCATGAAGTCAGACTGTTTGGAAGAGTAAGCCAAGCAGGCTTTGGCTCTTAATTTAAAATACAAATATATATTGGCCTCCCCACCACATGCACTCTCCCCAACAAACAGAAGATGCTGAGTGACATTCTGTTCTCTAAGGTGCCACAAGTCCTCCTGTTCTTTTTGCAGATACAGACTAACATGACTGCTACTCTGAAACCTGTTCTCAGTATGGTGTAAATCAGGACAAATGTAATGGCAGTCAATAGACAGTCATTTAAAACAACTGTGAGATCAGAATCAGGTTGATTGATTTTTATAGCAAAGGGTACTCAGAAACCACTAATAAACAACATATTCTAATTAGAGGGCTACTAGAGATACGCCGTCTAGAAAATAACTTCCCTTAGGTATCAACCGCTATCCGTAAAGTGCCAGTGAGTTACTGCAAACCATAGTGATTCAACCTGAATCAACTCTTATTATTACTGGAAGCCCCTCCTCCAGATGTGTCACAGTCAAACAGCATTGTCTAACACTGCAAAGCTATATGGTAATGCCTATGGCCAAAAGGGCAGAGAGGAGCTAAATACCCCATCACTCATGGGCCCCCAACAGTCCTCGACTCAGAGACACTAGCATTTCTTTAAAAATAATTTCAGCCCATTTCAGGTGGCAAAAATTTGACACCCCCCCCCCATAATACCACCTTGAAAATTCACTTTCCATTACTCACTGTTGCAAAATGCAGATTGGCACAGCTACCGGGTAGTGTCTAATGTGTTATTGCAATCAAGGGCAGCTGCTTTTTTTTTTGCAGTGCTACCAATTTTTCTTCTGGAGTCCCAGCTTCTAATTATCCTAATAAGGAGCAGCCTTCACCTTCACCTTCTCTCACACAGTCATATGAGAGACAATAGTGAACCAACAAGCCCTGCTCTGCCAGCCTCAAACTGTTGTTTCCACACAATGAGATGCAATGTATTAAACGTACAATACATGTTCTAATAAGTGGAGCCAACAAGAGATAAAGCTTGCAGCTGCTGGTACCACCTGGGTCCATCAGCTTTCAGCCAGAACAAACTTCTCTCTGCCCTCCCTAGTTGTGGCAAAAGAAAAAAAAAAGAGGCAGAAAGTGAGAGTGACATGTCTGGCTTGCTTCCTGCTCATGTCATGAAGGAGACAGTTGACATGGACGGTGCTTTTTTTGTACAATTGTGGGATTTACTCCCTCCCATCCCCCACCAGCACACATGCATGTGCACACGCACAGTGGCCGTATACAAAACTCCCACTTATCCATCTGTAGAACATTCCTTCATGCTCATTGTCACAGTTCATCTGTTTGGGATTTTGTTAGCTACCTTTATTAGCTCTCCTGGGGCACTAGGATCCTGGAGAATTGTCGCAGGGTAACACATTTGTATAGGGTAGAGCACAGGCCTGTTGTGTAAATGTGTCTTTGGCAGAGAGAATGGAAATTTATCTTACGATCCACTTTATTTTAGGAGATTTTTTTCATTAATAAAAAACCCCCAGCCCACCATCAAAAGCATTATCTGTCTTTTCCCTTGTATGGATGAGCGGTGATATGGATGCCTTTCAAAGTTTTGAATTATCTATTTCACTGCCTAAGGATAAGTTGGCATTCATTCATAGACTGGAAGGGTTATCAATGGTTTGGATCTTTTTTCACTTGCATGGATTTTTGTTTTTCCTTTTTCCCTTTGAATTTATTTCATTTCTGAGTTGACTGCTTTGAATTAATGCCTTGCTTGGACCAGACTGCCCCATTAAAGCACGGGCCAATGTTGCAATCTGAATGGAAGGGAGGGTTGGCAGAAAAATACAGGCACAAATACTTGCTTGAATATTATCAATAGTATTTTCTGGTGATTAGACCGAAGCAGTTACTTACAGTAACTCCTGCTGTTGCATCTTGAGCAGGGCTCCCCTTCCCATTTAGAGCTCTTCCAAACTTTGGTTTGCCCTAAACCCCTTTTGGACTTTTCTGACTGTCCAATAGTTTACCCAATAGAGGGGAAAAGTTCCACAGTCATGGCAAAAGGCCTATATCCACTTTGCCACAAGTCTTATGTCGTCTTTATTTCTTTCCCAGGTCAAATTTCCTTCCTCTTCCCACCCCCTTGCTTCCCAGAGCAATACTGCTAATCTGACAGACAGGCAGCATAATCAACAGCTCCTGCAGTGGTCCAGTTTGGCACTGTTCCTCCCATTTTAACTTTTCTTTACACAAAACACTATTGCCAACCTTCACAATGTTATTGTGAGTCATGGTATTTGGTATCCTGGAATCATTTAATTACATTGTTAAGATCTGAAGAAGAGCTCTGTGAGACGCGAAAGCTTTCAGAACTTGGGCCAATATTACCTCACCCACCTTGTCTCATTGTTAAAAATAACAGAAGAGAAATAAAAAGAACACACAATTCTTTTGGGCAAGACTTATGATTTTTGAATGCTCAGGGTTGGCAATACTGAATATATACAAATTGCCATTGATTTAAACCCATTTCCAGGCTACAGATATCATTGCACTCAACATAACCAAATACCATAAATACGGCCTCATTTTCCCTCAGCCTTTTATACCAGCACTGGAGATGAGGGAAAACCACCCCACCTCTGTGAGAGCTCTGGGGTGGATCGAACATCAGAAGTTCACAATCCCTCCCCTTTTTCCATGGGATGGTGTAGCCAGCTCAGTCAGACAATACAGCCAGCTATGCCTCCTAGCTGGAATTATTTATGCCCACGTAGGCATTAGGAGGAGACTCTTTTTACCGGATTTATGCTCACTGCAGCATTAGCTACACTTAAGTTAACTCCTCTGGAATTAGCCTAGCTCTAGTGAGAACAGCCTCACTGCAAAACAACACTTGAGCATAGAGTACACAGAGTAGCTGTAGGATTATCCCCACTGCTTTACTAAGCTTGAGGGTCAGCAGCACTTGAGCTTCAACCAGCCACCCCAATGAGTCAGCTAGCTCCAGTTTCAAGACATCACTAAACTCGAGCTGGACATTTGTGTGCAGGGCTGGGAGTCAGGTTGTGGCAACACTTGCATTATACCAAAAGCTAACAAATAGAAGTGGGTGAAATTTTTCAGGCCAAAGTGTATTTCTGTTTCACTCATCGTGGGGTGTGTGTGTTTCTACATTACTCCTCTCAGCTGCAGTTCCAAGCATGGATATTTCTGCTCGAGCTAGAATGTAAAAAACCAGCAGTGTGGCTGCAGCAACACAAGAGGTGGCTTGGGCTAGCCACCCGAGTATATACCTAGGATTCATAGATTCATAGATATTAAGGTCAGAAGGGACCATTATGATCATCTAGTCTGACCTCCCGCACAATGCAGGCCACAGAACCTCACCCACCCACTCCTGCGATAAACCTCTCACCTATGTCTGAGCTACTGAAGTCCTCAAATCATGGTTTAAAGACTTCAAGGTGCAGAGAATCCTCTTGGATGGGGTTGTACTCTGGTGGCCAGCAGCCAGGCTATTTTGTGCTCAGGCTAGTGCATGTACCTCTACCGGCCTGGGAATAACACTCCCAGCTGCACAGTAGACATAATCTGAATGAAGTAAGCTTAAAAAAAAATCAGGGTTTCAGATGCAAACATTTGCAATTACAAATTCGGAATTTGCTTTCCATGAATATCCCCTTATAATAATCTGGCCCCACAGATATTCTTCCAGTAAATTCAATGGCTACAATGTGAATATAAAAAGGACACAGGTAGAGAGAATTTGTTTCAAAAATGTAAAGGAACGTTTGCAGAAAATGTTTTGCAGTACTTGACCAGTTTAGGTAGGACTGCTACCTGAGCCAAAAACTTCAGATCAGAGGCTCTGAACTTTCCCAAAGTTTAAGAGACGGAATGCTGGATATAGAGTTTTAATTTCTATTCATCTCATTATAGCAATGATATGTGTTGTGTTTTTCTATATTACTGCTTATTTACTGTGCCATATATGACTATTTTATGTTTATCATTACGTGTTTTGTTCTACTTTGTAAAGCACTGTGGGATGCTGTGTAGAAAGTATTTGTATTCATTGGACTGACTTATTATGAATAGCCTTGGAACAGTGGGTGCACGATGGAGTACTAAAGGAACACTGTAGGGGACAATATTTTTGATATTCCTGTTAATAGATATATCAAACAGAAACTGCCCAAGCAAAAAACCATGCTCTCCCTGTACATTATTTGTTCTGCTAGTAAAAGGGAATAGATAAGTGTCCCTCAAGCTTCCACACTGTCCCATTGCAGCTCCTACTCTGCATTTTGTATTCTCACTATAGTTCACTCCTCAAATCAATAACTGGCATCAACTCAATATTATTTCTCTTTGGCTGCTTACTACTATATTCACGAGTGGCCCAGTCTGGCAAGGTGACAAGCAGCCCGCTGACGTGACGAGGAGCTAAGCATGCTGCTCAGCAGTTCAGAGGACTAGGCCTTAACACAGGGTTTTTCAAGATTTCTCCCAACTGCACTGAAATTTTATTTTCTCTTTTGCACTTTTACCATTTGTTGTTCAGTCATTGAGCATACCGTTACATGTGCTGGGCACTGGCAATCAGTATGCGCAACAGCAAAAGCAAAATTTTATTGAATGTCAGTGGTGTTTAATCATGCTTTTCTTATGCCATTTGTCTAAGGCGTGGGGGTGGCTAGACCACCAACTATCCACATTTGTCTACACTTACAGGCTTAGATGTGTGCATGCCAAAAAGTGCATGCGCAAAACTGGGGGCCTGAATCTGGAATATGCATTGCTGTCCAATTGAAAATGTGGCCCTATATTTTTATTTAAAAAACATCTTTATTTCTCTAGTTGGGCTGTGCTACTTATGATTCAAAAATTACATTAAAGATGTTCATAAGGCCAAGTCTTGCAAAGTATACGTTGGGGATTTTAGTGTAGAGGTCCTTACAGAATTCGGAAAGAAAGCTATTTTTCAATAGCTCTGTTCTGTGGAACTTGACTGAGTAGGAAACTAGTGGCAACATCATTAGTTACGCACCAGGTGGGGTTTGGTCAGAGTGTTAACATTGATTTAAATGTAGTTGTTCTAGTTTAATTATTTTTCATTGCAGTAATGTTAACATTGACATTCTACAGAACTGGTGCTTTCTGGTCTTCTAATGAAGATTTAGCTCTGTGTGTGTGTGTGTGTGTGTGTGTGTGTGTCTTAATATGCTCCTGCTGTGCCTTCCCTAACCATTAATATATATGCTTTAAAGACCAAGTTGTAGTAGGAGGGGAGCTGGGTGGATAGAGCCCCTATAATCAAAACTGGAGTGAAGGATGAAGGCACCAGTGCAGCACCAACATCTTTATTAAGCATTGGGAACATGGAGTAACAGCTGCCATTCCTTCTGCACCCTTTTATACAGACTTGTGACCACAGCGCTTTGTGGTACCGAGAGGCGGGAATGATTTTCCCATCCTGCAAATATTTTTGAATTCAACATTTTTTCCCAGCACCAAATAGGATGGAAAGTCAAAGATTTTCACAAACTGAAAATCCAAACTTTTTTGGCTTCAGACCAAAACATTGTTTTGATGACTTTGAAATGTTTTGTTTCTATTTTGACCTTTTACCTTTTTTTAAAAGAATAAAAACTTTCCCCAGTCTAATTAGCTTTAATTTTCAAACGAAAAGTTGTTTCAAACCAGAAAACTGGAATTTTTCATTTTAAAAGGTCATAAAACATTTTGACAATTTAAAAAACTTATTTTCAGGTCAGGAAATTCATTGAACTCGACCTTGTTTCAGGAACGGTTTTGATTGATGAATTTGCATTTGTTGACAAATAAAGATTCATTGACAAATTCCTGACCAGCTCTACTCTTCATTGTGTGAAGCAACTGATCATATCATGATCAGTGCTTCTAACCAACTCACATATTTTCAGCTTCATCCGTAGAGATTTCTTTTACGGCCCAAATAGATATATGTAAACCTTCTGCATAAGAGCTGTACTGCTCCCCCACTTCCAACCCAATGAAACAACTGACACACAAAACTTTTAAGAGGCTTTTTAAACCTTATGTGCCCATATAAAGTGCTTTGCAAAAATAGATTAAGAGAGAAAATTTCAACATGCAAGTCTGCGAGCCACTGACTTTCAATTAAAATCAGTCTCCAAATTGCTTAAATCACCATTGAAAATAAAAATTAAGAGCCTTGGTCACTCAGATGCTTCTGAAAAATTCATGGCATAGCTTTTTTTTAAATGACCAGTGATTTTTGTTTAAACAAAAAACAGCCAACATTCTCATTCAATGACATGTTTCCAACATTTGAATCTTGTAAATATACCTTACCAACCAATGGAGTTGATTTTGGTGTGCAACTGACCAATCTTCATGTTTATTTTACTCTGTAGCTTAAATATCTCCAACTGACTTTTTATTTTATTTCTATATGTGTAGAAATGTCACTCTACATGCCAATTTTCAGATTGGCCCGGAGCAAATTTCTACATTTACCAAATACCATAGAGGTTAATCGCTGATATGTTGACAGAGCCATAAGTTTGGTGCTGTTAACAGGGTCACAACTGTGACTTAACTACATTGCAGTGTCTTCTCATGATAAAAGGACAGGCTGAGCGACATTTTCATGTCACTATCAAATGTATGGTACAGCAAAAATATCTGGTAATTATAGTGTAGACAAAAGATACCTGTAATTTTTCCAGAGTCTTTTTTACAGTAGTTATGGTGATAGCATAATGACATATCCAGAAACAAAAAGCTTTGGTATTGAGTTGGAATTCTTGTTTGTAGTAGTAATTTTCTATTCAGTTGAGCCTGTGATTTAAAGCTGCATTATCTTGTATGGCCATGTGCACAGAAATATTATGCACCAAAGAGGTTCAGTCTCAGTGTGCAGAAATCCACATTGACAAAGAGTACAGACAAAGGGCCTGATTCTCTGCATTATTACTCCAAAGAAATCACTCCAAAGATGTTAGACTAGCATAACACAGTGGTGAATTAAGCTTTTTGGGGGGGGTAAGATAGCTTACAAGGGGGAAATTCTGTCATCAGATTCTCCTCTCACTTTCACAGGGATAAATCAGAAGCAACTTCATTGAAGCCAATTGAATTAAGCCACTTTAGAATCAGGCCAAGATGGGAATGAGATTCACAAAGCAGTGCCTGCTGTGATTTACCACCCAAATGGGGGCACCTCATGATCTGTTTTCTCACAACTGAGAAAACATGCAAAAGTTCTATTTTTGGAAAATGACCATGAAAAGCGGGCTTCACCAGGACAACGTGAGGGGTGAAAATCTTCTTAGTTCCACTCACATTTGTAGTTAGGGTTCTGGTAGTTAGATTCATTCTTACTGGGAAGAACACTGTGTGAAATGTTCACAACACAAAGTGAAATCACTTCAGATTTTGTTTGGAACTAAGACCAGGAATGTCAAAGGTTCCTCATAGATAGATGTACAGATAGGACAGCGATAGGGGCCATAGAACTACAATCAGATAGATCCTTCAGAGCAAACTCTGGCTCAGTGTTGAGCAATTACAGACCTTTATTCTTCGGAGTGGACCTATCTCTAAATCCAATGTGAAACCATGTAAAACTGGATAGGTTTAGGTGGGTACAAATACAAGCTGGTCAAAACCAAGGAAGTGTTCACATGAGCCCCTATGCTTACAAAAGCAGTAAGATTCAAAAGCGCTCCAATTCGGAAGCAGAATTATTTTTAAAACAGCATAATGTGCCTGAAAAGAAATAAGCAGAATACTAGTGCAGTGAAATTCTTTAATGTTAAGTTAATCATGGGTAGATAATGGAAATTAACATTTCCAGGGGCTTTCAAGAAATCCAATATGGGTTTTAGGACACAGTTGTGTGCAATCTAGTTAAAAATATACCATGATTAGATAAAATTATTCTTCATAATAAGTCTCAATTCAGGATTCCCTCATATGTGTTCTCATACTGATCCTTGTGGTAGTGAAATTTAAGAAGTAAACATAGAACTTAACGATGATAGGAATGTGACCTGTTAATCTGTTATAGCACACAAGCTCAGATTTATTTCTGTAGTATGCACAGTACATTGAAAGTTTGGGATTTTTATTAACTATTTCACTAGGGATTAATTAGAGAGTCACATTTGTATTAAGTTTAACACCCGAATGTCTCCCCGATTGGCAGGTCAAGTAGAACCAGAGCATGCAATACCATAGGGTGTTAATAATTTTGTACAGGCAAGCAATTGATCTGATAGCATCTTAGATCTCTTTCATTACTAATGCCTAGGATTCTATGACACTTGTGAGGCACATTTTCCTCAAAAGTTCTGCAATTTTGTACCATAATGTGTGTAGTAATAATCGCTTATTTGGGTAGCTGACAGGGTTCAAAATGGTCTTACTGGCCATATCCATCACTAGTTATTTACCACTAACTGGTTCTCAAGTATTACGCTGTTCATTGTAACAACTGATGAAAGAAAAATTATGACAGCTGTCACAGTTGACTCTAAAGCCATGATGTCCAGGAGAGGGCAGGCATACAGTACTTTTCATTTGACTAGGCTATTCTAAAAGAAAGCAGGTATTCTATTTTTGTTTAACTGTCTAGTCTAGGACCGGCTGTGTGGGGGGGAACAACCTCTGAAGTCTTCAGTTTGTTAGTTCAGTCTGTGGGCTCAGTCTTGCACCCTTTCCTGAGGCAAAGCTTCAACTGAAGTAAATTCCTAAGACACTGAACTCAATGATAATTTTGCCCAATTAATGAGTTCAGGATTGGTTCCTGTCTCGGTGTTATACGTCAAGTAACATGGCACTACATAGACTTGGCTATTACCCTTCCCCCACATTGAAATAAAATTAATCCTTATTGGAGGATTAAAATTTAGGACAACTCCACAAGCAAATTCCATATAAATTGTTCAATCTAGCTTTTAGTTTTCATAACAGTGCCTATGTTTTACATTTATGGAGTAAGTCCTATATAATATAGCTGTGATTAAATCTGTAGATCTATAGAAATGACTTTAAAAACCTATAGAATTTCATGTACAGGATTATCTAGGATTTTTTTAACCCTCTTATAGAATTGTGTTGCAGGGATGTATAACAAATTATTAACAAATTATATAGGATGCCCCTAAAAAAACCCCTATAGAAATGCTAACTTTTCCGTAAGGGTTCACCTGGAACTGTCTTCTGTTTGTTCGATATGAGCATAGCAGATATACTTCAGATTCCATTTGTTTGTTTTTAAAGAAAATAATGAAAGTAGAAATGTAGACGTATGATAGAAAGCTGACCAAGTCTGAAAACTCAAGTATTCTCCATGTAAAATAAGACGGATCCTAATATCTGATACGGTTCCAGTAATGCTCTAATGCCACACCTTCTACACCCCATTGCATGCCAGGCAAGAAAGGGAATGGCAAAAATATTATAGGCCTTAGTATTGTAGTTTATTATTAATTATTATTATTATTAAAAAAACACTTTCAATTAGTCAGCATCTTTTATCCAGATTCTCATAGTTCTTTAAAATGGCAAGAAAGAATTATTTCCCACATTTTACAGGGGGGGAAACTGAGGTACAGAGAAGATAAACAACTTGTCCAAGAAAAGAGACATATTGGCAGAGCTAGGAGTTGAATTTAGCTCATCTGGCTGTCAGTCTACTGCACGTAATTTGACCTTTGAAGATCCTTCGGTATACAATAATCGTACTTTATAAAGTATTTTAAAGTAGAAGAAAATGCAGTACAGAAGAAAGGGAGGGCATAAGGATCTGCATGTCATCTCTGTAGATCAGATTGGATTTTTCTCATTAAAACTTTTTTTCTTTCTACGGTGAAAAATAGTTTTCTGCTCAAAACAAAAATGTTTTGACTGGAATTTTCTATTTTTATGAAAAATAAAAAATTGCTGGCTTCTCGGTTTAAAATGTTACCCCCCTTCTTTCTCCTTTTCCAGTGGAAAAGGGAGAAACAACAAAAAACAAAAATTGATTTTTAAAATGGTTGTGTTTAGTTGCTATCCCAAACAATTCCACACAAATGTTTGGATGAAATGATTTTTTTCCATTTAATTCTAAATGTCTAGTGGATAACATGTAGCCTCTTTTGACCGGTTGTACCTATCAACAACATCACCATCTACCATTGACATAATATTCTGATTGTCAATTGCCTGGGAGGGAGTATTTTGACAGGTCGTGGAAGTTGTATAATAAGTCATTAGAGAATATGACATCAGTTTTGTAAGTCTGAATCCAGTTCTCAGACACCTGCTTAAAGTACTACTGGTAATTCCCTATTCCCCAAGCATCTCTACATTTTGTGTTAGATTCATGAAAATATTAAAAATTCAGGAATTCTGTTTTGAACTAAACAAATACTTATTTTTTAAATATTATTTAAAAAATAAAGATGCTGGCAGTATTGAAATTTATCTCATTTCTCTCTCTTTGCTGCTGCTGTTGAAGATGACTGCATGCTTTTCAGTTTTCAACTGCTGTTGCTGCTGCCTGCTTAACATGAACTGCTACCAGCGGCACAGTGCACACTGAATGCATCACTGGAATTAGGGTACGATAGTAGGAAACCTGACCCAAATGAAACTCACGTGAAATCCTTTCATAGTAAAATCTGACACAGGGAGTTTCTTGAGGTTTGCATTTTTCCTTTGATATTTGTCTCCTGTCTTTTCACGTACCTTCCTGAGACACAGCAATACTCCTAAAGATAAACATATCCAGTATAAAATACACAGTGAGTAAACCTCTGATCACTTAGGTGCTGTTCCCTCCAGGCTAGATTAGTGCCATTTGCTTCTTTTTGGCCTTCCCCTGAAGTTGGCAGGAAAGCTGCCGTGAGTGCAGAATATGACTGCTCTCATGTTTTAATATAGGTGCATTCAAATCAGTCATGTCCGATCTCAACTGCAGATGTTCTCAGGGTCTCATTTATAATATATTCAGCCCTTAATATCTTAATAAAAATACGTGCAGGACCATCTTTGTTCTTATGTCCTATCAAGGCACCTGAGATCAGATGATTCGTGCTTGCTACCTATCCTAAAATTAATATGGATCAAGCAGATGCTAGGGCTTTTTTAGTGGCAGGGACTTCACTGCAGAATTCACCCTCTAAGATGTCTATCAGAGTTCATCTGTAGCTGTTTCCAGGATTCACTAAGTATTTTTTCTTCAGCTCAGTTTATTCCATCTACAGTTCTGCACAGATAGGAAGGAGTTGACACTGGGGAGTTGTAATAAAAAAATAATAAAAGTGATACAAACACCCACTTGCCTAGTTATGGCCTTTTGTCACAGCCTTCTCCTTATAACTGAAACCCATCAATAACAGTGATTTTGGGGTTCTCACTAGAGAGTCATTTAATATTTGTTTACAGTGCCACAACTCCTACTATGTCTGTACAAATTATCGGGACAAAGAGTTGTCTTCCTGTCAGTAGCTTGTTATTGGAGGCAGCACTATTAATCTCACTCATACCTAGAGCTGTTTGAAATTTTCTTTTCATTTCCCATGAGAAACACTAGGTTTTTCAATGAAAAACTGATGTGTTTTTAAAAAACCAAAACCATTTTCCTAAAATGTTTAACTCACTCAAAAAACCTGAATCTAATTTTTACCCCAAACTGAAAGTGCTTACCAAGAAAAGCTATTCGTCTCTTGGCTTTCATTCAACCCCCCTCTTTCTCCCCCTCCCCCAAAGATTTTGGTCAAAATGAAAGATTCCTACCAAAAAAAATTCATTTTAATGAAAAAATCATTTTTAATATTTTGATGAAAAAAATTTGATCAGCTCTACTCATAGCTGCTTAGAGCTACAAAGCAACAGCCAGGGATATTATTTTTAATATTTAAAACAATAGGCTAAGGCCAAGCAGACAACAAATGGATGAAAATCAGGAGTCATAACTGTGGCTTCAATCTTCAACTGCACCCAATAAATACCATTTGTGGCTTTCTGATTCTGGGGAGGGCCAGGGTTATTCCTTCAAAAGCATATTCACCAGCTGGTAAGTGCCAAACAGCACTCTAGCCATGCCTCCAGTATGCACCCTACAGTGAAGATTGCAGGGGTTAAGGAAACTGCCCGCGCCAGCTGTACACCAGCTGGAGACATACAGGAGGAATCCCCCGGTAGGGACCCCCAGCTGCTTTCGTGGGTTGTAGGAGGAGATGGTTCAGGATTGAGAATTATGGGTAGGATTTTCTAAAGCAATAGTAAAACTCCCATTAACATCAATGAGAGCAAAGTTAGTTAGGCCAATGCTGGCTGCTTTTGAATATTCTACCCTTCCTTTCCTTAATACAGAAGGAAAATCTGCAGAACAATAATTGCTTGCTTGGTTGTCATGATCTAAAACTCAACTATATAAAAAAAATACTCTCCCTCAGATCTCACAAATCTTTCTTCATTTCATCTCAACAAATGATCTTTGGACAAAGAACAATTGTCTTTACTTTACCAAGGGGTATCAGGGAGGAGATGAACACCACACACACACACACACACACACACACACACACACACACACACACACACACACACACACACATTCCTTCTGCTCCCCATAGTAAACTGAAGCATACCTCCTCAATTCAAAAATCGATTTCCAATAAATTGAGATACCCTTTTGTTCTGATGCTAAGAGCCTGAGTTTGTCAGTTAACCCAAGTGTGTATATAGATTCCTGGGGAACACTGTGTGTATTTTTCATATGTGAATTAATAGTTTTAAATCATGTAAATATTGTTAGAGTATAAAATTTTTGAGGTCCACACATCTACCTAAAAGGGCCTTTAAGATTAATGGGTTTTTATTATGTTAAAAAGTGAATTAATTATGTAATAGCGCTTACTTTCAATCATATAATAGAAAATGCTGACATGAGGAAACATTTTCAAAGTATCCTAAGAACCAAATCTAAGAACCAAAGATGATTAGTACTCAGAATTGCTCTGCTGTCCTTGATGCAATCCTAAGTTAGAGATGAACCTGAGTTGTTTTACCCAAGACACAGCTGTCTCCAGTTACTAGCCAAATACCTTCCTTCCCATGCTACAGGTATGTAAAAAATGGGGACAATAATTAAGAATGGCTAAACTGGTTCATTCAAGTCTATACTTGAAAGATTTCCACCCTGATTTCTAGAACAAGCAAATTCCGATAAGTTTCAGATAAACATATGGGGTCAGATGGCATCACGCTTTGGAAGTTAGTTGAGTTACACCAGAGATGAATTTGGCCTGTGAACTTTAGGCTGCTTATTTGAACCTATGCAGACCTCTGAGCCTTTCTGATGTTCACCCCTTCTGAATGTGTGGTCTCTCAAAGTCATTGTGTATCTTAAAGCAACATCTTGGCATTAGCTAATATAATGTCATCCTCAGAAGATGAAATTTTTAGGGAAAGTTCTTGCAGGAATTTTGGTGTTCCATATTGAAGTCACCATTTCAGAGGTAGGTCAAATCACTTTTTAATTTTTTTAGAATTCCTTTTAATGATATTTTGACATAATAAACCAAATTCAACTCATCCTGAAGAATAAGTTACCAACAGGAAGGATATGGAACTCTTCATACATTACAATGGTTTAATCCAGCAACAAATGTTAACCATGTTACAGTAGTTGCCAATAAAAAAAAAAAAAAAAAGCCTTTGTCAATAGTCACCACACAGTGGTTTCTGAGACACTGCATTATTTCTGTAACCCAGATGCCATTAGTGGATAACTAATGGCAAAAGCTAACATTTTAAAGATAACCAGTGTATGTCAATATCTGCTGATGACACACCAAAAGTTCTGAGGCTCTCTCTTTGTTTTATAGTATCCAAACTTACTATAGTGCATTTTCCATTTGCCTTGTGGTGGAGAAATAGGATGTATTCTTGTAGTTCTTTCACAAATCCAGCCAAACCCACATGTCATCATGTTCTCACACAGAGGAAACACAACACTTCAAAATTAATTCTACTTTTTAAAGTTCAAATAAAATTATTCAGCTTTATTATAGTTCCCTCTACCCACAGTTTTTGACCCTTTCTGTCTTCACTGAATCCCGAGCCTTTCGTCCACCATAACTGAACAGCACTGTGAAACATAAAAAGCACACACAAAAATGTGTAACACAGTTTTCTAAATTAAAAGTTTAGAGTGACAATTCTAGACGGGGAAAATGGCTTTATAGGTTCTTCTCTGTATTTAATTTGTTCAGAGAAAGAGTTCAGCCATCTGACTTTTCCTAACAATCCATTATACATTGTATTTTATTTCTGTTTTCATTTCAGGCAGCTGGCTAATGGATCTGACATCCTAGAAAATATAGGATTTTCCCCTGATAGGTAACTCAGTTTTTCTGGGATAACGCTTTCCCACTTATATTGAATCACCTTTGACATTTCATTTGCAGTACTTATGTTTACAGTAAATAATGCTACTGAGGATAGTAAGCATCCGAATAAACCCAAACTTTTGAGGGAGATTGTGATTGGTTAAGATCCACATTTTGCATCTGGTCCGTATAATGGGGCTGAATCACAATCCCATCCCTCAAACTTTAGTAGAATGACGCCAGAGATTAATTTGACCTATTTAGCCTGATCCAACTTCCACAGAGGCTAATGGGTGTCTTTCCAGTGATTTTAATGGAGCTTGAACTGGGTCCTATTTAAGGTGGAAAAGAAAGAGGATGATTAATTTTGTTTCATTAAGGGTCAGATTGCGACCTCCTCACTTGCACTGGTGAGCTGTTACTTATCCAAGGAGTCCCATTGAAGTCAGTCAGGGTTAGGGTGACCAGATAGTGTGAAAAATCGGGACGGGAGTGGGGGATAATAGGTACCTATATAAGACAAAGCCCTGAATATCGGTGTCACGGAGTGCCCGGGCGATGCTCTGGAACTGCTCCCCATGAAGCCAGTCAGGACTCTGGGGCAGTCGCCTTCCGGTGAGCAGCCTGTCCGCAGGGCAAACAGCTCACACGGCTTCCACCTTCCTGGGTCTGACCTCGGAGCATTCAGCATCCTCTGCCCCTCCGTGTGCTTCCCACAGCGAGACCGCTCAGGCGGGGCTCCTGGGGAAGCCAGAGGGTCCTGCACCCCAACTTCGCAGTCAGACGGGACTCTCAGCCAGCCAGTAAAACAGAGGTTTATTAGACGACAGGAACATGGTCTAAAACAGAGCTTGCAGGTGCAGAGAACAGGACCCCTCAGCTGGGTCCATTTTGGAGGGCAGTGAGCCAGACAACCACGTCTGCACTTCACTCCATGTCCTAGCCAGCCCCAAACTGAAACTCCCTCCAGCCCCCCCTCCTCTGGGCTTTGTTCCTTTCCCAGGCCAGGAGGTCACCTGATTCCTTTGTTCTCCAACCCTTTAGCTCTCACCTTGCAGGGGGGAAGGGTCCAGGCCATCAGTTGCCAGGAAACAGGGTGTCGGCCATTCTCTGTGTCCAGACCCCTGCACACACCTGCCCTCTAGGGCTCTGCAGTGATCATACACCCTTACCCCACCACCTAGATACTTAAGAACTGCATAAGGGAAATTGAGGCACCCCCACAATATTCGGAGGAACCATTAAGAACAGTCCCACTTCGTCACATCTCTCCCCCCTTCGAGATCGAACTGAGCGGGGTCACTTTAGGCGGTGACCTGGGGAAGTTCGAAGCCACCAACGTTCCCATGGATGCCCCAGCGTCTCTGCCATTCCTTGGTAGGAGTTACACCAGGCCCTTCCAGTTTCACGCCCTCCCTTAGGTCGGGGGTGGTCGATAGCACTCGCAGGCCGCATGTGGGAAGGTTTCTGCGGCCCGCCCTTTGGCCACCCCAAAACCCCAGGGGGTCAAACTTGGATTGGGTCTTCTCCCCAACAAGCTGGCCAAACACAGCCACTTGGTTATAGGACTGTTTAAGTTTCTTAACAGCTTTCACTCCATCTGAGACCTTCTCAAAGCTATCCACACTGGGTCTTTCAACAGGACAGTCAGTGGATCCATTCACAACAGAAAATTTCTGGCTGTTAGGAACTGAAACTTTCTTGATTAAATCACTTTCACACCCTTCAGTTGCAGTAAACTGCTTGCAAAGACTCCATGAGGATTCCTTTCCCTAGGGCTTTTCTATGCAACAATTCACCCCTCCCAGAAATTCTGCTCTTACCCTCTTTACCTAGGGCTTGCTCTAGAGGAACACGTTCCTGAGCAACAACAGACTCTTTCTGGGTCTCCCTTACATCCAGAATTACCTATGGCCCGTCCGGTGGATTCCTACACAATCCCCTTTCAGGCAAACTGACAGACTTCCTAGATAAATGGTCAGAAGCCTTCTCCTTCCCTTTGCCACTCACAAGTTCAGGAATCTTTTCCTTCTTGCTACAGGTTTCCACACCCTCCATAGGTAACACAATCACATCACCTTCACGCTCTCCTTGTACCCTGGCTAGGATCTCACCCTGATTAGACAGAGTTGCGACACCCTTTCCCAACCACACACGAGCAACAGGCAAAATACAAGCACCAGAATTGTCTGGTCTCTGGGATTTTACATAGACACTAACTGGATGCGACCTAGTTACAGGGCCATTCTCCTGAGCAGACACAAACTTAGGACCATTCCCTTCCTGGGCTTTAGCTGAATCCAGAACCAGCTCTGAGACAACTGCACAACGCTCAACCATCACAGGCTGAAAGGCCCCTTCTGTCTGCTCCACAGACCAAGAAGAGCCGGACACACTTTCTCCTTTACCAGACACACAGCTTGGGATCTCTTTCCCCTTGTCCCAGCACACAAGGCTGGTCACAGACACCTGCTTGGAGATCAGGGTAGCTCCCTCCACAGGCAAGTCAATACCTCTGACAGGCACAGGCACATTTCCTTCACTGTCCCAATTCTCCACCCAGCTAACAGGTAAGGTCCAGGGACACTCATCTTCCACTCTCCTCGCCTTCCCACCCTGCTGACTGGACAAAGCCATCAGATCACAAGGCTGCCTAGGCTCATCCAAACTTTCCTTACCAAGCACCTTGCCACTCCCCACAGATCCCCTCCCCTGCCTGTGTCTCCCCCCACTCAGCTGGGGTCTCAGCTCCCCCTGTGCTCAGCGCTGCCCTTGCTGTGCCAGTGGGGGTAGGCAGCGAGCTCGCTGCTTTCCTCAGTGCATCAGAGCCAGCGTGAGCCCCCTCTCCGGAGTGCAAGGGCGCAGGGAGCATCTCTCTGTCCCACCCAGCCCCAGGGGTCTGCTTACAGGCAGGCAGGTAGCCTGAGCCTAGCGGCTCCTCCCCTGTGCCAGCCAGGTCATCTGCATTTTCACTGACCGTTTCCCTCTCCACTGATTGGTTCCCTGGATTCAAATTCAAACCCTCGGCCGTTACAGGAGCATGGCCTGGATCCTGTCCCAAAGAGACACAGTTGCCCCACAACAGGGTCTCGCAGCTGGTGTCCTGGAGCACCCCAAAAACCAGCCAGCCCCACCCCTCCTGGGTCTGCACAGGGATCTGGGCCATAGGCAGGGCGAGGGGCTTCATCCCTGGGACCCTCACCCAGCTCACACAGCCCCTCAACCTCTGAGGCTGCACCACCCAGGGCCTGACAACAGTTCTCTCTGTCCCAGGATCTCGCCACCCCGGGAATGTCTCCCCATTGACCATCACCTTCCGCTCCCACTGGGGGTCCGAGGGGCCTGGCCCCAGGAAACTCCACACAGACATATAGGTTGGGGTCAGGAGTGGGAGCCTGTCCACCTCCCCACCCATCTGGCTGACGGAGTCTATGGCTTTGGGACCCAGCAAGGGAACTAGACACCGGGGCTTTTCCGCAGGGTCCCCCTGGTTCAAATCTCCAGCCTGCTCAAAGGCAGTGAGGTGGGCATACACATCCCCCCCCTCCTTAACCAGGGGCAGCAATTTAGTCTCGAGGTTCCCTGCGGAACTGGCCCCCCGGGGTCTATCCCCACTCACCCCGGGGAGGTTCCCTAGGCCTCTCCGCTCCCCCACCGCCAGTTCATGCTGCTGCTGCTGCAGCTCTTTCTCGGGCTCTCGCTGTCTCTCACAGTCCTCTTGCTCTCTCGGACTCAGCTCCAATCCATCCATCTCCGATCCCTGGATGGGGAACCCGATCGTGAAGACCCTCGTCTGGTCGGGGACAGGGGTCTTGGCGATGCCTGGCTACTACTCCAGCTGCTCCCAGATCCTGCTATAGCCCCATTTGGGGTCAGGAATCTGTCCCTTAGAGCGGTCATCCTCCTCCAGCTGCACGATTAACTGTGCTTTGGTGAACTTTCCAATGCTCAACCCTCTCTTTCTGCACAGGGTAAAAATGTCCTTCTTAAGGAGATGGTGACAGGCCGTCACTCCGCTCTTCCCAAGTTGTTGTGGACTCACAGGCCTGTGTGCTCTTAGCTCCCCACGGTTTCCAGGGAGAACCCCTAGTGTGCCAGCCCTTCTCGAGGTCACCACCTCTTTGCCAGGGTCGAGCTGCAGACTCCTCCGCCCCTGGGACCGCTCGCTGCAGTCCCCCGGGGGACCCCGTTACTGCAAAAGTCCTTTTCTCTGGTCACACAATCCTAGGGGTTAACCGCCCCCTGAAACCGTCTCTCTCTGAATCTTCAGCACGCCTAGTCCCCATCAATCCCCCTTTGTTTTACTGCTCCCCAGTCACTTACTGCAGGAAGCGCCATCCACGGGGTGCAGTAGATCCCACCGCTGCCACCAGTTGTCATGGAGTGCCCGGGCGATGCTCTGGAACTGCTCCCCATGAAGCCAGTCAGGACTCTGGGGCAGTCGCCTTCCGGTGAGCAGCCTGTCCGCAGGGCAAACAGCTCACACGGCTTCCACCTTCCTGGGTCTGACCTCGGAGCATTCAGCATCCTCTGCCCCTCCGTGTGCTTCCCACAGCGAGACCGCTCAGGCGGGGCTCCTGGGGAAGCCAGAGGGTCCTGCACCCCAACTTCGCAGTCAGACGGGACTCTCAGCCAGCCAGTAAAACAGAGGTTTATTAGACGACAGGAACATGGTCTAAAACAGAGCTTGCAGGTGCAGAGAACAGGACCCCTCAGCTGGGTCCATTTTGGAGGGCAGTGAGCCAGACAACCACGTCTGCACTTCACTCCATGTCCTAGCCAGCCCCAAACTGAAACTCCCTCCAGCCCCCCCTCCTCTGGGCTTTGTTCCTTTCCCAGGCCAGGAGGTCACCTGATTCCTTTGTTCTCCAACCCTTTAGCTCTCACCTTGCAGGGGGGAAGGGTCCAGGCCATCAGTTGCCAGGAAACAGGGTGTCGGCCATTCTCTGTGTCCAGACCCCTGCACACACCTGCCCTCTAGGGCTCTGCAGTGATCATACACCCTTACCCCACCACCTAGATACTTAAGAACTGCATAAGGGAAATTGAGGCACCCCCACAATATTCGGAGGAACCATTAAGAACAGTCCCACTTCGTCACAATCGGGACTGTCCCTATAAAACTGAGACATCTGGTACCCTAGCGAGGGTATGTTTATACAGCAACTAAACACCCGCAGCTGGCTTGTACCAGCCAAGACAGGCTGCAGAGCTGTTTCATTGTGTGTAGATTCTGGAGCCTAGACTATAAGATCCTGCAAGGGGGGAAGGTCCCAGAGCCTGGGCTGCAGCCAGAGCCCGGAAGTCTACACTGCAGTTAAACAGCTCCGCAGCCTCAGCCCCGTGAGCCCGTCAGCTGGCACAAGCCAATCGTGGGTTTTTCTTCGCTGTGTAGACATACCCTGAGATTACTTCATGCTCACCAGTAAAAATAAAGGCTCAGGATCCAGCCCTGTATCTATTAAATCCTCTATTTGTATATATACAGAAATACATATAAACATAGAGAAACACATAGTAGAGTCTAGCTAACTTACACTAATGCCTGGAATTTGGGTACCTCCATTTTTGTGTGCCCCGTTTGAGATGCGATAAAAGGGCCCGACGTTCAGAAAATACTAAGCACTCACTCTTTGTAAATCAGCCATCATCCCAAGTTGTGCAAAAAGTCACTAGTGACTTTTGAAAATGTAGACATCAGTGTTCTAGAACCTGAAGGGAGTTGTCAGCTTTGGAATTCCCTGATTATCCAAAGCTTTGGGTGTTCCCTTGAGACTTAGTATTAACAAGGTGCTGTGGTAGCTCTGGCAGCATTTACCCAGCTGAACCACTAAAAATATCATGGGTGGAATTCTGTGTTGCCCCTGGAAGAGGCACAGCACAGAATTCAATGCCTGGAGGGGTGGCACAAAGGTAAATTTAAACTAGCCCTGTGAATCCTGGGTTGCTCAGGCTACTAGAGAAGTCCCTGGTGTAACTGAAACAGCCCAGAGGGGAGGAGCTGTGTAAATTACAGCAGTCTCCCTAGGTGTCCTATGGACCACAGCATTGCTGGACCCTACACTCTAAAATTTTTATCAATGACATGGAAGAAGACAAAACTGTCACTGGTAAAGTTTGCAAATGACACAAAAATTGGGGGAGTGGGAAGTAATAAAGAGGACAGGTCACTGATCCAGAGCAATCTGGATTGTTGGGTATACTGGGCACAAGCAAACAACATCCATTTTAATATGGCTAAATGTAAACATATACGTGTAGGAACAAAGAATATAGGCCACCCTTACAGGATGGGGGAATAAGTGACGGAAAAAGATTTGGGTATCATGGTAGATAATCAGCTGAACATGAACTCGCAGTGTGACACTGTGGCCAACAGAGCTAATCATAGAATATCAGTGTTGGAAGGGACCTCAGGAGGTCATCTAGTCCAACCCCCGGCTCAAAGCAGGACCAAGCCCAACTAAGTCATCCCAGCCAGGGCTCTGTCAAGCCGCGCCTTAAAATCTCTAAGGATGGAGATTCCACCACCTCTCTAGGTAACCCATTCCAGTGCTTCACCACCCTCCTAGTGATATACTTTTTCCTAACAGCCAACCTAAACCTCCCCCACTGCAACTTGAGACCATTACTCCTTGTTTTGTCATCTGCTACCACTGAGAACAGCCTAGATCCATCCTCTTTGAAATCCAGCTTCTCGTCCACTGTAACCCCTAGGTCCTTTTCTGCAGAACTGCTGCCTGGCTGCTTGGTTCCTAGTCTGTAGCGGTGCATGGGATTCTTCCGTCCTAAGTGCAGGACTCTGCACTTGTCCTTGTTGAACCTCATCAGATTTCTTTTGGTCCAATCCTCTAATTTGTCTAGGTCCCTCTTTATCCTATCCCCATCCTCCAGTGTATCTACCACTCCTCCTAGTGTAGTGTCATCTGCAAACTTGCTGAGGGTGCAATCCACGCCATCCTCCAGACCATTAATGAAGATATTGAACAAAACCGGCCTCAGGACCAACCCTTGGGGCATTCCACTTGATACCGGCTGCCGACTAGACATGGCATCATCACTGATCACAACCCATTGAGTTCGATGATCTAGACAACTTTCTATCCACTTTATAGTCAATTCATCCAGCCCATACTTCTTTAATTTGCTGGCAAGAATACTGTGGCATACCGTATCAAAAGCTTTGCTAAAGTTAAGGAATAACACGTCCACTGCTTTCCCCTAATCCACAGAGCCAGTTATCTCATCATAGAAGGCAATTAGGTTAGTCAGGCATGACTTGCCCTTCGTGAATCCATGCTGACTGTTCCTGATCACTTTCCTCTCCTCAAAGTGCTTCAAAATTGATTCCTTGAGGACCTGCTCCATAATTTTTCCAGGGACTGATGTGAGGCTGACTGGCCTGTAGTTCCCTGGATCCTCCTTCTTCCCTTTTTAAAAGATGGCACTGCATTAGCCTTTTTCCAGTCATCCGGGACCTCTCCTGATCACCATGAGTTTATGCCATCATGGGATGCATAAATAGGAGAATCTCGAATAGGAGTAGAAAGGTTATTTTATCTCTGTATTTGGCACTACGGAGGTTGTTGATGGAAAATGTTATCTAGCTCTGGTGTCCACAATTCAAGAAAGATGTTGATAAATTGGAGACGATTCAGAGAAGAGCTAGGAGAATGATTAAAGGATTAGAAAAAATGCATTATAGTGATAAATTAAATAGATTGAGCACTTTGAGTTTAACAAAGAGAAGGTTAAGGGGTGACTTGATTACAGTCTAAAGTATTTTCGTTGGCAACAAATATTTAATAATGGGCTCTTCAATCTAGCAGAAGGAGGTGTGACATGATCCAATGGCTAGAAGTTGAAGCTAGACAAATTCAGACTGGGAAAAAAGGTGGGTTATTGTTTGTTTGTTTGTTTTAACACCAGCGAGAGTAATTAATCACTGGAACAATTTACCAAGGGTCATGGTGGATTCTCCATCACCAAACAATTTTTAAATCAGGACTGGATGTTTTCCTAAAAGATCTGCTCTAGGAATTGTTTTGGGGAAGTTCTGTGTCTTGTGCTATATAGAAGGTCAGACTAGATGATTACAATGATCCCTTATGGCCTTGGAATCTATGAATCTCCACAGTGTTGCATGTTGGAGGCCCATCCCTGGGCACAGAACTTCCTGCCCCCAACGCCCCTTACAACAGTACTTCTGAGGGAATTTTCCACCTTTTTTGTGCTGAGGGAATTCTTTCTGTCTGGATACAAGGCTTTTAGGGCTCCTTTCCATCACTCGAGCCCTTTTACACAGTGTCCAGAGGCCGGAGCAAGGCGTGACTATCTTATCGTATAAATTGGAAAGCTTATGTGCCTTGGTGTAAGAGCGCTGGTCAGAGGCGTTCACTGTGAGTAAAAATAGTGAACATTTCAGGTGGTATATAAATAAATAAATAGAGATTTTCTCCCTTTTACCACCCCTCCACACTAACCTCTACTAAGCCTCCCCAAAAACTTGCCTGATCCTTTTTTCTTTTGTAAACCTGCTCACCAAGCAAATTTTTCAAACGTCTTCTAATAGCTCAACTGTTCATATAGTGTATATGGAAGCAATTATGTTAACACACATGATTCACAGCATATATGTTTTCACATAGCCTATATGTTGACATAACTATTTATTCCATATGGGATTTCAAATTCCAAAAACGGTCTAAGCATTTGAAAAAGATTAACATAAGAATAGGGAAAACACATGTTCACGCACTTCAGTTTGTGTAATGATTCACACACACAAATAGAGGAAAATCACCAAATAGAGTCAAATGGGTCTGTGTAAAACACTTTGAAAGGAATCCTCTTGAGACAAAGATGTAAATATTCAAGTTGGAAAGTTTAATATTGCTAGGTCGACATGCGTGGCAGGGAAAAAGATGTGCTGTTCATACTTAAAATTAATATAGCTTGAGGTGGAATTATCAGTCTAGACACAACAGGCCAGATGCCTAGCTGGTGTAAACTGGCATAGCTCCATAGAGTTATATCATTTTACACCAGCTGAGGATCTAGCCCAAATGTTTTATGTTGCCTTATGCAACTTTTTCATTCAAAAAAAGCAAAATAAGCTGTTTACCTTAGTTGAACAAGAAAAGGAACTATGAGCAACTTTGATAAAGTTCCAGGAAACTAAAGCTATTCTATATACCTTGCACAGACTCTGGCATATACGAGTTCACTTGCAAACAAACAAAAAAGTTAACTTCTCTACTTAACCAAACAACTTTTTTTTTTAATGGTGATGTGTTTTAGAAACACAATTTCAACATTTCCCAGAACTTTAAAACCACATACATGGCATTTAGTAACAGAGCTTTTTAAAGTTTAATCTTCCTCTAGTTGGAAATGACATGGATTACTGTAAACTATTTAGATTAACCCTAAAATAAAGAATCATTTATCAAACTTCCCATGTTAACAAGATTGATCTAAACTTGCAAACAAACAAAGGAAAGGCTGCTGTATGTCAAAACTGATCCATTATTGTGGTTCACCAAAATGTCTGTGTCATCTTTATTCCCTAGTGATAATATATACTGCTTGCAATTAATATATATTTGGAATTATTGTTCAAGTACAGTCTCAGGTAAACTAAGTGACCAGGAAACTCGATCATTTATATTTGCAGCTGCTACCAATAGTATTCTTCAGATACACTATATTATCTTTAACATAATACTTTTTTATTATTATTATTTTGCCAGCAACTTTCCTTATAATAGGCTAAATATAAGAGTTATTGCATGTCCCAACTAGTGATGGGCAAACCAGAACGGTTTTATAGCTCTGGATATTTAACTAAAACTGATCTTTGACTTTACAATAAGTAGAGTGATTGAATACCAGACAAAAATATTTGCTGAATAATCTATTTGACAAAAATTGCAGTTATCTGATGACTAGTTTATTCAATTACAAGTATTTGAACAGCTCTAGCAATCAGTCGGGAAATCTTAGGAGAATAGGTTCTTTCGTGAAAGATCTGTTTTTCCCATGCTGGAAAGTTATATGTCACCATCATACTAGTATCTGAGCACCTCACGAACATTAATGCTTTTATCCTCACAACACCCCTTTGAGGTGCGGCAAGAGTGTATTATAATTTAATTTTAGCAGACGAGGAATTTGTGGCACACAGACTGAGTAACTTGCCCAAGATAAAACTGGAAGTCTGCCAGGAACTGAACCACAATAAACTGAGTCCCAGCCCAAAGTCCTAACAACAAAAACAGCCCTTTGTCCCTTTGAGTTATAATCAAGCTTTCAGTCCTTTCTCATTCCCAGTGAATGCTTCATGTCATTGACATTTCTAAAACAGACAGAGCCACAAGCCATCTACATAGTTGATGGTCATTGTATCTGCACTAACACTTCCTTTCTAGGCCATGTTGGTAGAGGCTCCCCTACCTGCATGAGGCAGCACCCTATCCATTCTTCTCTTTGGAGGGGAACCAGTGCAAATTTAATGATGATTTCTGTGACACACTGTACTTCAAAGTAGCGCCCTGTCACCCCCATACTCATCACTGGTATATGGTAGTGGTATTTCATACAAAGCATGCTTTGCAACGTATTATATGAAAGGTCATGATATGCTGAAACTTCATTGTTCTATCAAAAATATGTATACCATTACTGTGTATGATGTTATGAAATTTTACTATATGGTTATTGAAATCGGTGTGAATTTGGGAGATGCCCACTGCTAGCTTTCCAGTGACAACAAAGGTGGTGACAAGTATCAGAGGGGTAGCCATGTTAGTCTGTATCCACAAAAACAACAAGGAGTCCGGTGGCATCTTAAAGACTAACAGATTTATTTGGGCATAAGCTTTCTTGGGTAAAAAATCCACTTCTTCACATGGTGACCTATACCCGGGTGGGCATAAAACCACCCTTGACAAGTAGGGGAATTGTGAACAAGAGATTTACAATTTTATAAGAGACAGTTGCGCAAGCACCACACAATGGGGATTGCTCTACTCTGTGACTCAGCAAGGCCCACCAGAACATGCCTGGGCCAATATCTTTCCAAGGACATGGTTTGAGAGTATAAATAAGGCACAGCAGCATCGTAAGACCACCTGTCTCTTCCCCACCTACACTGAAGGCAAGAAGAATGCTGGGAAGACAAAGACTTTGAACTGAGGAAACTGGTCCCAGGCTGTGAAGGAAATCCACCCTGTCTATTAAGAACTGTAATCTACCTGCAACATCCAGTGGGATGAGAAAAGCTGTTTGACTCAAATCTTGCTTAGTCTAAAAGTTTAGGATTTGAAATGCACATTTACTTTTAATTTTCCAAGTAGCTATCCCTGACCTTTATGTCTAACACATATGATCACTTAAAATCTATCTTTCTGTAGTTAATAAACTAATTTTAATGTTTTATCCTTACCGGTGAGTTTGTCTAAAGTGCTTGGGAAATCTATTCAGATTAGAAAGGCTGGTGCATGTCCACCCTCCCTTAACGAAGTAGTGAACTAATTAATGAGCTTGCACTGTTCAAGAGAAGGTCTTGAGAAGTGTAAGATGGTATAATTCTTGGGTGCAAGGCTGTGGGCTTGGGAGATTTGCTGGTGTTTCCCTGTGTATGGTTCATGAATGGTTTGGAGGGCATGCAACTTAGCTGGGTGTGCCTCTGCACACTGTGGCTGAGTGATAACAGCACCTGGAGAGATTTGCTACTTGTCACTGGCAAAGCATTGTGAGACAGCCCAGACTGGAGAGTTAAGGGGGCACAGTGGTCCCACAGCTTCAAGTTGTACCCTGGGGATCCTGTCACAACTTCCTCTTACCATGGATTTAAAGAGTGCTGATGCTAAAAAGAGGAGCCATTTCCCTGGTTCTCTTCTCTTGTCTAAACTCCACACAACCCCCCACCCCCAGAGTGGGGGGATTGCAGGAGCCATAAAAATATTACCATAGACCTTGCGCTGCCCCCTTCCATTACTCCCCCAGGTGTCATCCTCCTCATCTGCTACCTTCCTGCTATGCAGGCAGAAGATAGCATTGGAACCTAAACTGCTTGAAACATCACATCGATAACAATTTGGCCATATCATGTATTATGCAGTGTGGGGGGGCTTTATTTTAAAGGAAGATTCTTAACACATGTGAATTGTAAAACCTTTGATTTTCAAAGTTTCAAACTACGAAACAAATACCACAGTGTAAAATGAAAAAAAGAAGTGAAATATTTCCAAATCAAATTGTCACTCTGGTATCTCCAGATTGCCCTTCCTCCCCACTCCCAATTAACAGGGACGATAAAAGTTCTTCATTTCCCAGGAGGTTTGCTATCATCCTGATGCCTGGAATGTAATTTTGCAGGCTACAGTATCATCTGAAGTGAGGGTGGGGGGAGGAGTCCTTATTTTGACTTTGGCGGTGACTATACATTTACTCTCAAATTCTGCAACCAGAATTTTCATCTGTGAAGAATTCATAGTCTTTTTTTATTCTATGGCTTACAAAGGCTTACAATTTTGTGAAATGTAGTATACAGATTTAATAGGCTTGTAGTCTTGTCTAATACCATAGTAACAAATAAATGCAACAGAGAATTGCTGACACAATAGAAAACTGCTAGTTCAATATAAATGGGTCCCTGTAAAGAAATCTGATGTAATTTCTCTGTACAACTTGACTACAGCTTTCAGCTCGGCTTGCTATAAATAGGCTGCATGGCATTAGCAGGAGAAAAATCTTACTGTTACCTCTTCGGTAGGTTATAGAACAGCGCTGCTCAAACAGGCTGGATCGGGGAAATAGTGCTAGTGGGTGTCAAGGTTCCTTTCCCACTCTGAACTCTAGGGTACAGATGTTTGGACCTGCATGAAAACCTCCTAAGCTTACTTTTACCAGCTTAGATTAAAACTTCCCCAAGGTACAAACTATTTTACCCTTTGCCCTTGGACTTTTGCTGCCACCACCAAACGTTTAACCGGGTTACTGGGAAAGAGTTGTTTGGAAACGTCTTTCCCCCCCAAAATCCTCCCAAACCTTGCACCCCACTTCCTGGAGAAGGTTTGGTAAAAATCCTCACCAATTTGCATAGGTGACCACAGACCCAAACCCTTGGATCTTAAGAACAATGAAAAAGCATTCAGTTTCTGAAAAGAAGAATTTTAATAGAAGTAAAAAGAATCATCTCTGTAAAATCAGGATGGTAAATATCTTACAGGGTAATTAGATTCAAAACATAGAGAATCCCTCTAGGCAAAACCTTAAGTTACAAAAAGACACAAAAACAGGAATATCCATTGCTTTCAGCACAGTTTATTTCCTCAGCCATTTAAAGAAATCATAATCTAACGCATATCTAGCTAGATTACTTACTAAATTCTAAGACTCCATTCCTGTTCTGTCCCTGGCAAAAGCATCATCCAGACAGACACAGACACTTTTTTTCTCCCCCCCCTCCAGCTTTGAAAGTATCTTGTCTCCTCATTGGTCATTTTGGTCAGGTGCCAGTGAGGTTATCCGAGCTTCTTAACCCTTTACAGGTGAAAGGATTTTTCCTCTGGCCAGGAGGGATTTTAAAGGTGTTTACCCTTCCCTTTAGATTTATGACAAGGGGCTTTGAACTTCAGAGTCTTACCAGCTGTGCCAATATGCCACAGGTACCCTACAACAGTCTCTATCTTGCATGCCTTACACAGGGGGGCATGAATCAGCATTCACATTGCACACCCTGTCAGTGCCCAGTCCAGGTTGGGGAAGTGAATGATCTAACCAGGAGACCAAATTCTGCGATGAATCCTGTTTACGTGCCGCTGGAGGCACATTTCTCATATGCTAAGAAGATACCTTACACAGCTAAAAACTCCCATTGAGACCAGTGCACTAAACAGTGCAAGATAAGGTTCAGGGTGAAGACATGAAAATGGATTTGTGAGGTAATAAAATAATACTACTGAGCATTTTGTAGGTAGATGACAATGTTTCTATATGCATAATGTGTTCAGCTTAGATTGAATTTTGCAATTGTAATATTTAGGACTATTTTTTCTAATAGTTTTAACTTAATATGATCTCTGCCAAGTTAGCAAGTAGTTGACAAATTGTTATAGATTATATGAAAACATAGATCACCAGTATTAAAACATAGATCACCTAGAATAAAAATGAAGAGCATTCCACCTAGGACTGTCCTGAAGATCATGGCTACCTTTGATAACAATAGTAATACAGGTTTCAGAGTAGCAGCCGTGTTAGTCTGTATCAGCAAAAAGAACAGGAGTATGGATTTCCACTCCATACGGCTAAATGGTAATACATACAGTGACTTCTCTCAATATCACTTTTCACCCTCCCCTTTCTATCTATGTATCCATCCATCCATCATTTCATTAATCTCAATTTTCCATTATTCTCATATCACCATACGTCTTTTCTGATATATCACACTTACCTTGTATGATTCATTTAACATATCCCTGGCAACCTTGGACTTCATGGTTATCAGTGTTCTATCTATCATGGCTACTCAGAACTTCACAGCAACAGGAAGGGGGTTGGGGGGAGAGAGAAAGAGAGAGAGAAAAAATATTCATATTCTCCTGCTCCAAAAGCACAGACTTCTGCTACAGAAGATGGCAGGCTACCTTCATTCGCTTTTATTTAGCAGTACACAATTTATGACTAGAGCTGGACAGGAAGCATTTTTTCTGTCCCATGAAAACTCTTTAGATTTTAAAAAAAATCCCACCCTGGAATTGGGACAAAAAGCTGGGATCTCGAATTTTCATGAAGCAAAACTCCAAAAAGAGTTTGGGCCAAGCAAAAAATGTTATTTTGATTTTGATAATTTTTATTTTTTTAATTTCTTTTTCCTATGATTAGTTTAAATTTTGAAATTAAAAGTCATTTCAAACCAGAAAACAATTTTTCATTTCAGGAACATTGAAACAAAAGTATTTTAACAATTTTGAAACTTTATTTTCCCCAAAGAACATTCAAATCAGGAGATTCATCAAAACCAACCCTTTTCTAGAACAGTTTTGACAAATTTGCATTTTCTGATGAAGAATGTTTCTTGAGAAAATTCCTGACCACAATTTAGCAAAGAGCAATAATATACCCATACACACTACTGAGTTTATTCCAGGAGTTTTGCTTATATATTTAATTTAAAAAGGTAATATAATTGTGCTCATAAACAAAGCCCTCTCATTTCATTATAGAATGACTATTTTGAGCCATTTGAGCAGATGAAATGGAACCAGAATAAAAGAAATTTGCTTTTTAGCAGATATATTTACTTTGGGGAGAGAGGAGCTGTCTGAAAAGGATTACAGTCATCCCCAGTTGGTGAAAGTGGGCATAACACAAATCACTTCAGTGGAGCTACAACCATTTATATCTGCAGAGGATCTGGTCCAAACTCCAGATCTTCCCTAAATGGAAGATTAAACTATATGGCACTGCACATCAAGAACAAGAATTAGGGTTACTAAATGTTGAAAAAAAAATTAAAATCTGAATTTACCTCCGTACAGTTAACACACATTAATGTGCCATGTGGGGAAGGGAAGGAGTGCATGGACCTGGCAATGGGTTTTAATAGTCCAAGTGGGTATAGATAGTGTCCGGGGGTTAACTCAAGGATTTATTGGATTGCACACATGCTTAGAATTTAGACAGACACTTTGAAAAATCTAAATAAATACATTTTATGAATAATACCAAGCAGGCACCAAATATTTATACTAGCCATTTGCTTTATGGACATGAATGAACAATTGATGCAAACAATGTACTCAATGACTGAACCCTTAAAATGTTCTTCACTGAGATACCAGTGATTGCTTCCAATGACACGGACCACATGGCCTGATCATCACAAGAGCTGAAAACCCACAACTTCCATTGATTCTAAGAAGAACTGGAAGGGCTCAGTACTTTTGACCATTAGGTCAGCCATTTTCTAAAGCTAAATGCATTCCCTACTGCATCCAAGGGAACTCTCTACGCGTGAGTGGGTGTGTCCAATAAGCAGAAACTGTGACCTGTGACTCACCCCTTTGCATGTCTGGCAGCAAGAAGCAGGAAGCTGTGTCACACATGTAACCACAAGGTTTAGAGGAGCACACAATGAATCCTACCTCTCAGTGTTCCCTCAGGCATTGTCTGTATATGCACCTGCACATCTCACAGAAGTTAGGCCACAGACTAGACATTTAATGAAACCTGGCAAAATGGAATCAAAAACCTGATGAACTTGCAAAATGAGGTAGAAAGCATCTGAGTTGCTTTGTCAGGGAGTTTCCTAAGTTTACTCTACTCTGATTCTGAGTCACTGCTTTAGTGAGAGCTCAAGGCATATACTTTTCACTGGACACATGGGCTCTCACAAAACACCCATGTTCCAATGCCTAGAGGCCGCTATTTCAAAAAGCTTTTAAAAGATTAAATCTGGCATTTTAGTTTGTTATGAAATTAATCATTGTTATGTGAAAATGTTAACAATTTGTGCTTGCATATTTTCAGTGTTGTATTAGGACATATTTAGTTAAGGTGTAGTGAATAGAGTGGCTATTGATATAGATATAGGCTTAATAATATAAGATATATAGATATAGGCTTAATAATACACTTCCTTCAGAGATGGCAGACTCCAGGAGAGTCATGGAAATAAACGTGCTCCAGAATAAAATGCTTAGCCAATGGCAACTTGAAGCCAGCATTCCGTGCCATTCGCAACCTCAGCGAACAAGAGGTAGTCACTACAAATGGCGTCCTGAACAACAGCCAAGGCCATCCATGTAAATCGGACAATGACATTCTCTCACGCTGGGTGGGAACATTATCACAGTGTCCTGAACCATCCTCCAGCTGCCGCTTGTTCAGAACAAGCAGTCACTGCAGTTTCGGATCGAGACATTTGTACTGATTCACCAACACTGGATGAAGTGAAGTGTATCATCTCTAAACTGAAAAACGGACGTGCAGCCGGTGTTGATGGCATCCCCTCAGAGCTACTAAAATGTGCTATTGATCCTGTAGGTGTAGCAGAATCACTTCTGGCCACCTTTCATCTGGTGTGGACAACTGGAACCCTGCCCACCACCTGGAAGGACGGTATTGTGATCTCACTCTATAAGGGCAAGGGACCGCACAGTGACTGTAACAGCTACCGGCCGATCACCCTGCTCTCCGTTCCAAGAAAGGTGTTGGTGCATGTTTTGCTGGCATGCCTGGAGCCTTTGCTACATCGGAAGCATCGTCCCCAACAGTCAGGCTTTATGAGGAACAGGTCCACATTAGATGCCATTATGGCGCTTTGCTTGTTTTAGGAGATAAACTGCGAGTTCAGGAAGCTCCTACACGTAACGCATGTTGATCTTAAGCCTGCATTTGATTCAGTAGACTGTGTCGCATTATGGAAGGCCTTAAAGGGTGTAGGTGTCCCTACCACTCTGCTGGACTTGATTAGAGAGCTGCATAATGGAACCACTGCTCGTGTTTGTCTGGGGAACCAGATGTCCTCACCTTTTAAATCAGTATCTGGTTTTAGGCAGGGTTGCATTCTGGCCCCTGCACTCTTTTGTTGGGCAATGGATTTCATAATGCAGCATTCTGTCAGGTCTATAGCCATTGAGATTGGTGATCTCTTGCTCACAGAGCTTGACTATGCTAATGACATTCTTTTAGTACAGACCCCCAACAGGTTTCCTGAGGCACTCCAGCATATGGGGGAGGAGTCAGCTAAGATCGGTCTCCATGTTTCATGGTCAAAAGACATAACTGCAAAATCTAGGATCAGGTCCACCTGCGACTCCAATCTCTTTGAACAATGAAACCGTCAAATCAGTTTCCAGCTTTTGCTATCTGGGTTCTATACTTACCAGCTGCTCCAATTCTCACACGGAGGTTCTCCATCGGATTGACATCGCAGAATCTGCCATGCCATTATATCTTACAACGGATATGAAATCAACATCATCTTAGTATGACAACCAAGTTCAGGATTAATTCGAGCTGTATCCTTCCCATACTGTTCTATGGCTGCGAAACATGGACACTACGCCGCTCAGACTGGACAAAGCTGAGGCTTTCCACACAAAATATAAATGTCATATATTGGGCATAAAGTGGAATGATTTCTTCTGTAATGAAGATGTTTATGGTCATTTGGGTCTACAGACTACTGGGGTCATTGTCCGCAGATGGCGCCTTACGCTTTTCGGACATGTTGCAAGGATGCACAAGACGTTCCAGTGAACGCCAGTCTCGGGGTGGTTTGTAACATCCGGCATAAAAGTCCACCAATCAAGGGGTGGAGGCAGACCCCCTATTACATGGGTTTATCAAGTCTGTTCTGATGTTGGACTCTCAGGCCATCAAGTCTTCGCAATTGCTCAGGAAAGGACCAAATGGTGAACGATTGCTATGGCCGACTGTCTAGCTAAGCATTAAAGAAGAGAATAAAATGCACTTCAAGAGTGACTACTGTAGGTCCGTCTGTACAGAAGCATAGACATCTGTTTTTGCTGCTGGCAAGATGGCCATGGCAGAAATCACATTTTAAAAAAAATGGTATGGAATGATTAAAATAATTATATTTTTAAACTTGGAACTCAGAAAAATTCAACTGTTTTTAGCTCAGCAAAGCTTCTTTAAAAAATGCTCTAGAGGATTCTTTTTATAACTAGGTCATTATGTTTTTATTCAGTATCTCCTCATTAACGAACTCTCTGAAGCTTCTTTCTTTTGATGCCAAATATGTTGATCTGAATAAATACATCTTTACAGATGTAATCCAAACTCCAGAGCAGATTCTACAGTGATACACAGAGGAACTGTTGTCCTCACCATGGACAAAATTCAGATGGCTAGTGTAGGACTCAATGCTTAACCTACTTAAGCCCTGTGCACAGAGGAGAATTTCACCTCAAGTGAATAATCTTTACTAAACAGAAACCTAGAACCAGTAAGAAATAGAATAAATATAAAAACTAGGTTGAGCCAAAAGTTTTGCACAAAACTTTTCCATGGGAAAAGACCAATTTTGGTAGAATCGTCCATAAGGAACATCTAACTGAAATGTTTCATTTGGGGTCAATATTAATCTCTGTGTCTGAGACTCCCCAGTCAGACTACATCTCCCATGATGCTCTGCAGTCCCTCTTTGTGGATAGGCCACCATGATGCATCATAGGACTCCCAAACTCGTGTTTCCAAATAGAAATATTTTGAACTTTTTATTCCACAAAAAGGTTCTATATTTCAACACTTTTTCCTCGCAGTTTGCAATGAAAAATGTTGATATAATCACACTTTCCATCAGATGGAGAGTCCATTTTTATCAATTCTAATAACAATTAACTAAAAAAATATAAAGAAGTCATTAATTAGTCCACACAACCAACAGACATGAGATCAAGTTCAATTGTTACTAATGGGAATCTACTTTATGTGGATATCTGTTAAAATAAATAGTTAATGTATCTATTTTGCTTTTAATAGCCAGAGCGATACTGAGGGTAGGGTAGAGAGAGAGAGACTTTGAACTGGTATTAGATGCCCAGAAGTGCTCTGATGATAGAATATACAGATACTCTCAGAGGCAACTGCTACACCTCCTTTATAGCAGCGTAGCACACACACTGCCCTCTTTCTGACTTGGACTCCACCAATCAGATTGGAAAGGAGTAGGGCAGTGGCTTCCACAGATCTGGTGAGTCAAACAAGAATTATGATTTTTTTCCTGTGTAGACTTGTGTATATGAAGGAAGAGAGTGGGCCTGCTTGCATTATCTTCCTTTCCTGCTCATCCCAACAGAGCCAACTACTCTCTGACCATATGTTGCTGATCATAATGTTAATGTGAATATTTGTAAAACTTTAGCCAAAATGTCCTTAACATTTTGGCCTTCCCCACACATATCTGCCGAAAGAGCTCTTTCCATCCCTGATTCTGTCTAAAGTAATTTACCATGTAGTATGCACAGTGATGTGACTTAACCAGCTTCCTAGAATGAATGATATTGTTATTGCTGTCCATGATGATCTGTTCTCTGCCCCATGGTAGCGGCAGTTGTTTTGCAGAAATGAGAAATTACCTTTGTCCCCAAAAGGCTTCCCTTTTGGAACTGATGTGTTAGTGAGAATATGATTAAAGAACTTGAGACAAGATTTTCCAAGGCAACTAATGCTTTTGGGTGCCTCAATCCTTGGGATGCCCAGAGATATCATAAAGGGCCCTGTTTTTTTCCAGAGGGAAGATACTCAGCATTTTCTGAGAATCAGATCTCTTTGGGTAGGTCTTTGCTGCAATTAGAGGTGTGACTGCAGCACACAGACAGACCTCAGCCAGCTAGATTAAAGAACATAAGAACAGCCATACCAACAGTCTATCTAGCCCAGTATCCTGTCTTCAAACAGTGGCCAACGCCAAGTGCTTCAGAGGGAATGAACAGAATGGGCAATAATCCAGCAATCCACCACATCATCCACTCCCAGCTTCTGGCAAACAGAGGCTAAGAACACTCAGTGCATGTTGGTGCATCCCTGACCATCACTATCCCTGGTGAATAGTCATTGATGGACCTATCCTCCATGAACGTATCTAGTTCTTTTTTGAACCCTGTTATAGTTTTGGCCTTCACAACATTCCCTGGCAACGAGTTGACTGCGTGTTGTGTGAAGAAGTACTGTCTTTTGTTTGTTTTAAACCTGCTGCCTATTAATTTCATTGGGTGACCCCTAGTTCTTGTGTACTGTGAAAGGGGTAAATAATGCTTCCCTACTCATTTTCTCCACACCAGTCAAGATTTTATAGACTTCTATCATATCTCTTCTTAGTTGTCTCTTTTTCAAGCTGAAAAATTCCAGTCTTTTTCATCTCTGTTCCATACACCAAATCATGTTTTGTTGCCCTGCTCTGAACCTTTTCCATTTCCAATATATCTTGTTTGAGATGGGCTGACCAGATCTGCATGCAGTATTCAAGCTGTAGGCGTACCATGGATTGATATAAAGGCAATATAATATTTTCTGTCTTATTATCTATCCCCCTTTTCTAATGGTTCCTAACATTGTTAGCTTTCTTTTGGCTGCCACTGCACATTGAGTGGATGTTTTCAGAGAACTATCCACAAAGATTGTGGAGTCACTTTCTTGAATGGTAACAGGTAATTTAGACTCCACCATCATTTTGTATGTATAGTTGGGTTTATGTTTTCCAATGTGCATTACTTTGCATTTATCAATATTGAATTTCATCTGCCATTTTGTTGCCCATTCACTCAGTTTTATAAGATCCCTCTGTAACTCATCGTAGTCTGTTTTGGATTTAACTATCATGCATAATTTTGTATCATCTGCAATTTTTGCCACCGCTGTTTACCTCTTTTTCCAGATCATTTATAAATATGTTAACCAGTGCTGGTCCCAGTACAGGCCCCTCGGGGACACCACTATTTGCCTCTCTCCATTCTGAAAACTGATCATTTATTCCTACCCTTCATTTCCTACCTTTTCACCAGTTACTGATCCGTGAGAGGATCTTCCCTCTTATGCTATGACAGCTTACTTTGCTTAAGAGCCTTTGATGAGAGATCTTGTCAAGCTTTCTGAAAATCTAAGTACACTATATCCACTGGATTGCCTTTGGCCACATGTTTATCAACCCCCTTAAAGTATTCTAATAATAGAATCATACATTTTAAGGTCAGAAGGGACCATTATGATCATCTAGTCTGACCTCCTGCAAATGCAGGCCACAGAATCTCACCCACCAACTCCTGTAACAAACCCCTAACTTATGTCTGAGCTATTGAAGTCCTCAAATCGTGGTTTAAAGACTTCAAGGTGCAGAGAATCCTCCAGCAAGTGACCCGTGCCCCACGCTGCAGAGGAAGGTGAAAAACCCCCATGGCCTCTGCCGACCTTCCCTGGAGGAAAATTCCTTCCTGACCCCAAATATGGTCAGCTAAACCCTGAGCATGTGGGCAAGACTCACCAGCCAGATACCCAGGAAAGAATTTTCTGTAGTAACTCTGATCCCACCCCATCTAACATCCCATCACAGGCCACTGGGCATATCTACCACTAATAGTCAAAGATCAATTAATTGCCAAAATTAGGCTATCTCAGCATATCATCTCCTCCATAAACTTATCAAGCTCAGTCTTGAAGCCAGATATATCTTTTGCCCCCACTGCTTCCCTTGGAAGGTTGTTCCAGAATTTCACTCCTCCGATGGTTAGAAATCTTCATCAAATTTCAAGTCTAATAGATTGATGAGGCACGATTTCCCTTTACAAAGCTGTGTAGACTCTTTCCCAACAAATTGTGATCATCTATGTGTCTGATAATTCTGGTCTTACAGCAGTTTCAACCAATTTGCCTGGTACTGAAGTTAGGTATACTGGCCTATAATTGTTGGGATCGCCTCTGCAGCCTTTTTTAAAAATTGGCATCACATTAGCTCTCCTCCAGTCATCTGGTACAGAAGCTGATTTAAATGATAGGTTACAGACCACAGTTAATTCTGTAATTTCACATTCAAAACTCCTGGGTGAATGCCATCTGGTCCTGGTGTCTTATTACAGTTTAATTTAGAGGTGGTTTTGGAACAAACTGATAACGACACCTCAATCTGGGACACCTAAAAAGAATGACTCAACTGTCGGAATCTCCTTTACATCCTTCACGTTGAAGGCCGATCCACAGAGTTCATTTAGTGTCTCCACAATGGCCTTATCGTCCTTGAGTGCTCCTTTAGCATTTCAGTTGTTCAGTGACCCCACTGGTTGTTTATCAGGCTTCCTGCTTCTGATGTACTTGAAACAATTTTTGTTGTTCGTTTTTAAGTCTTTGACTAGTTGCTCTTCAAATTCTTTTTTGGTCTGCCTAATTGTATTTTTACACTAGACTTACCAGAGTTTATGCACCTTTCTATTTTCCTCCGTGTGATTTAACTTCCAATATTTAAAAGATGCCTTTTTGCCTCTAACTGCTTTGTTTACTTTGTTGTTTAGCCATGCTGGCACTTCTTTGGTCCTCTTACTATGTTTTTTAATTTGGGGAATACATTTAATTTAAGTCTCTATTGTGGGGTTTTTTAAAAGTTTTCATGCAGCTTGCAGGCATTTCACTTTTGAGACTGTACCTTTTAATTTCCATGTAACTAGCTTCCTCATTTTTGTGTAGTTTCCCTTTCTGAAGTTAAATGCTATGATGGTGGGCTTCTTTGGTATTCCCCCCAACAGGGATGTTAATTATATTATGGTTGCTACTACCAAGCAGTTCAGCTATATTCACCTCTTAGACCAGATCCTGTGCTCCACTTATGACTAAAGCAAGAACTGTCCCATCTCTTATGGATTCCAGGACCAGCTGTTCCAAGAAGCAGTCATTTATGGTGTCTAGAAACTTTATCTCCGCATCCTGTCCTGAGGTGACATGTACCCAATAGTTGAGATAGTTGAAATCCCTCATTATTATTGAGTTTTCCATTTTTGTAGCCTCTCTAATCTTCCTGAGCATTTCACAATCATATCCACCACCTGGGTCAGGGGTTGATAGTATATCCCTACTGCTAGATTCTTATTATTCAAGCACAGAATGTCTATCCAGAGAGATTCTATGGTACAGTTTAGTTCATGTAAGAACTGTACTATATTTGACTCTATGCTTTCTTTCACATGTAGTGCCACTCCCCCACCAGCACGACCTATTCTGTCGCTCCTATATCTTTTGTACGCTGGTATTACCGTGTCCCATTGATTATAATCATTCCACCAAGTTTCTGTGATCCCTATTAATAGTCTCATTTAATGCCATGCACTCAACTTCACCCATCTTAGTATTTAGACTTCTGTGCCTCCTGTACCTTCATTCAATTCTTATGCAGGCCCTAGCGATTGAGATGAGTCATGCCCCACATTAGCCTTTTTCAGCAGCAGCAGTGGCAGCAGCAGGCCTATGTTACCTGGCACCTGCAGGCTTGTTAAGCCTCACTGCCTGATATCTTCACCCATTATTCTGAGATTGCTTGACTGACAGGAGCCAAGCAGTGTTTCACCCTGTGGGGCTCGTGACATGCACAGTGTCTGTCAACACTTCCTATCACTCTCTGCTTATGCAGACGTTTTTTTCCTGATGTATTCATCACTAGGCTGCAGACACCTAGTTAATCCATTTAGAACCTATCAGCTCTGTTCATCGGCTCATAAACCTATTACCTCGGAGGCACTGTGCTCAGGGACACAGGTGCCAGACCGGTGTACAAAACCCAATTGAGTTATGTAGCAGGCTGTGAGGGCCTCAGATTCATGATTCTGCCTGCATGGGGAATTGCACACGTTATGTGGCAGCAGCCACTTTATTAAATATCGATTTAAATCACAGCCTTTAATCAAATCTGATAGAAGACCTTTTTCACCTCCTGTCTCTCCTTCCCATCCCTTCCTCTGCTCCCCCATGCTCTCCAGTAGGTCTGCCTGATGACAGTAGAGCTCAGGAATGAATAGTTAGCAAGTAGTTCAACAGCAAACCCTTATCAACTGTAATGAGGCATTTGTGATAATCGAGTGATGAAATGTAAATGGGCAGTAATGAGCACAATTACATCCACTGGGGAACCATCAAAGCAGCTTCTTTCCTCACAGATAGATGAGCTCTTTCCCTATCCTTGCCCAGTGCTGACTTCACTGTGAGCACAGTGGAGAGTCAGAGACTGGGGCGGGAGAGAGAAAGAGAGGTGGCAAACAGAGAAAGTACCTAACAGAACAAGCTTGCTGACAGCAGTCAGGTAAAAACCAGACTCTGCTTTAATCCTACCTTTGATGGTTATCCTACCCACAATTCCCTCCCCCTTTCTTTGCTCACTCACAGTCCTTAAGGATAATTTGATTTGCTGCAATGTTTGAAAACTGCCTCATTGTGCTAACAAGATTAAGTTGAGCCTATGTCTGTTTGATACACTGAGAATGTGCAGGGAGACTAGAACTGGCTTTCAGCTGGAACTGGGGCCAAGAAATGGGACGGTTGCCAGGGAACAGGCCCAATGACTGCTTATGTCATCTTTGCAGACAAGGAATTAGCAGGGAGAAATACAGAAATGTTCATGAAACAGGGCAAGTCAGCCCTTCAGTAATCTCGCAGGTAAATGTGTGGGGGAGGGGGGATCTGAGATTGTGTATTAGGAAATAGTTACAGTGAAACTGCATAATTTAGTGTGGCTTTTTAGTTTAACCTCAATCATATCTGTGACTAAATAAATCTAGAGACAAGCAAAAGGATCTAGAGCAAAAAAAATATTTTCTGTGTCCTACTTCTATAACATATTACATTACGTATAGTGCAGACAGCAGCATACTTGATTCTTTCTGTCCTTGTCTCACGGGATCTAATGTACTGGCCAGACTAACTGTAGGTATCCTTATTTCCTTGTTCAACAGATTGATATTTGTCATGGGATTTAATCTGCAACATGACCAGTTAAAAACAAAGCTCATGAATCTTGATTGTGTCATACTGTCTAAGTGGTTCATGACCATGAGTGCCAACCTCAGGGAAGACCATCAAGAAGCAGGGAAAAATCCCCAAACTGGTGGTATGTTCTATAATTAGATCTCACCAACTCAATAACAAGTATTAACTCCTAAAGCACATGGAGTCACCGACAGTCCCTTGGGCATTCCAGTCTATCTTGCCACCCAGGAAAGCTGGATTTAGTGATACTTGGTTGGTTTACACCAAAAATCATAGAAGATAGAGGTTGCTGCCAGTCCCAAGAGACTAGTCACTTACCCCAGGTCAATTTGTACCTCAGATTTCTCACCAAAGACAACGCGTGCAGCCAATCCTATAAAATAAGGATATGTTAACCAGGAAAAATAAATGAGAGTTATTACAAGGACAAAGTAAGCAAACTTATATACAGAAATTAGTTATGGTTTTACAGAGTTGCAGTAATCTGTCAGCTCTGAATGTCCTTTGGGGCTAACCCAGGTTGATCCTGGGGATCTCTGCTTCTCTTCCATACCTATGTCCCTGCCAGAATCCAAACAGAAATTTAAAAAAAAAAAAAAAAAAAAAAAGATGGAAAAACTTTGTCAGCTTTCTTTCTTTCTTTTTCAGAATTCAAGCTGATGGGATGAGCCCTTTGGCACGTAGCCTCTTCATGGGTGTGCACAAGCAATTAGCAGAATCTTTGTATTGTGATGTCCCACAATGGCCCATTTAGTTTTGATAGCCCTTCCTGATGGGCGTTAGGTAATATCTTCCATAGGGATTCAGCTCTCTGCACTAGGTATTTGAAAGAAGGGAAGGTCTGGAAATTAATGGCTCAGAAAGCAAGGGGTTTGGAGACAGAAAAAAAAATAGAGCTTAAAAGAAGAACTAGAAATGTGACAGAACTGAAGTACTCACTACATGTTTACAGCAAGTCTGGATAGCAGACAGGCCCAGTTTAATTTGGTAATTACAACTAGGTGGTTTTCAAACATTGCAGCAAATCAAATCACCCTTAAGAACTGAGAGTCATATTGTTTAAGACAAGAAATTGACAGAAAAAAACTGAAAGCTTTCCATGGAGTACTATTGAACTACAGGTTTCAGAGTAACAGCCGTGTTAGTCTGTATTCGCAAAAAGAAAAGGAGTACTTGTGGCACCTTAGAGACTAACCACTTTATTTGAGCATGAGCTTTCGTGAGCTACAGCTCACTTCATCGGATGCATCCGATGAAGTGAGCTGTAGCTCACGAAAGCTCATGCTCAAATAAAGTGGTTAGTCTCTAAGGTGCCACAAGTACTCCTTTTCTTTTATTGAACTACAGAGATAAATATCACACAATACAGTTGGTATGGACTAGGACAGTGAAACAGAGCAGATCTAAAACATTGGCCAGAGCAATTACCAGCTTGATTAGCAAATGCACACTTCACACTACTCAGAACCATGGCATTGCCAATGCACACTTCACACTACTGAGAAACATGGCATTGCCAATTTGGGTAAGATTGGAACTCTGTTTATTCCTATAGGCTGTCTCTCTGAAAATGTCTTCAGAGTAAGGTACAAGACACCCAGCAGTGGACAGTTATAAGTGACTTGCTGCTAAGGAAATTAACTAGAATTTTTCCCTAAGTAGCGATTTGCTTATGTCCGAAAGAATGAGGATTTGTATCCCTACATTCTAAACCTATCTAATGTAATTGTGCATGTTCTTATTATCCACCAAATACAGAGTTCAATTCTTTTTTCAATCGTCTGGACTTCAGAGATGTCTTCTGGCAATGAATTTCCTAGGCTACCCATATGTGTTATGTAAGAAATATTTCCTTTCATAATTTTGATTGGTTGCCTTTTAGTTTAATTGAACATCCCTTTGTTCTTGAGTTAAGAGAAAGTGTGAATAGGAGCACATGAATCTTGCATATGCTTTCCTCTTGGCAAATTATTCACATCATCTCATTTATGAGCAAATCAGATCAGTGACATATAGGGTGGCAGGTGACTAATAGTCTGGTTAAGACTGACCCCCCACTTGGTAAGGCAACTCCCATCTTTTTATGTACTGTGTATATGTACACCTGCTACTGTATTTTCCACTCCATGCATCTGATGAAGTGGGTTCTAGCCCACAAAAGCTTATGCCCAAATAAATTTGTTAGTCTCTAAGGTGCCACAAGGATTTCCTCATTGGTTTTGCTGGTTAAGGGAGGTTCCCACAGTTTTGATGACTCACTATAATAGCTCATGGAGCCTGCTCTCAAACCAAGAGGACAGTGGTGACACAGCTGAAGTGAGTATTACCACGAACAATGCTGTGGGTCATTCAAGATGTCGTCGTTGACCTCCGGAGTTTAGTTTTAACATGATTTTTCCTGTTTTCTGAATGCTTGTAACTGCACTATTTTAAATATATAATTTATGAATATGATTGGATCTTCCACTTTTTTCAAATTCAAGAGCTGCTAAATTGTATTGGCTATTGACCTTAGCAGCAATAAACTGTAGCATGAGTAGATTACAGCAAACACTGCTAAATCAGCATCAGATGGCATAATGCTGATATTTCTGACCATTTGCACTATGCTCTGTAAACTGCATTTGATCACAGCATATAAAAAAACCCTGTGCAGTACTGTATATTATTTTGAAGTGTACTGATCTTAAAGACATATTCATACAATTTATCATTTGACTCAGAGCTTCTCAAAAGCTATTAAAACACCACCATGAGCCTGGAGGCCACACATATGTTACCACACTGGAAATGTAAAGAAATTATTTGAATCCCTTAATAACGACCTTGACCTATTGTACAAGGTGTATGTATTGTCAACAATTTATCTCACTCTTGACCCTAGCTCAGAACCTATCCCTTGGATACTTACAATGGTGGTGGCAAGACTTTTTCTCCCCCTCTCCCCCATTTTGTAAAATCTGGAACACCGATCGTTACAGTGCTTTTGGCAGCTAATTTGAACATCAGTGACTCAACTTTGAGAAGAAGCCTTTTCTGCCCTAAAGAATCTCAGAGTTTTCAGACTACAGTAATTGAAAAATCCCCAAACACTCACTCACAGAGGAGATACACATTACTGCAGGAACAGTCTACAAATTGTAAAGTATTCAATTTACATTCCCAGTACCTTGGGGCAGTTGTGAAGAATTTATATCCTTGGAAACCTTTGAACTAACAAAAGATAACATTTCACAGCAAAGTGTACTTGCATAAAGTTTTTTAACTCCATTCTTATTCTGAAGAATTGTGTCCAACACATCTGCAGCCAGCGCTCAACATACATATCTAAAATCTATAAAAGAGAAAGGAAAAGTGCATGTGGGGGGTAGGGGGAGTGAAGAAAGACATATATCTAGCAGGTTTCAGAGTAACAGCCGTGTTAGTCTGTATTCGCAAAAAGAAAAGGAGTACTTGTGGCACCTTAGAGACTAACCAATTTATTTGAGCATAAGCTTTCGTGAGCTTTTTTCAGAGTAACAGCCGTGTTAGTCTGTATTCGCAAAAAGAAAAGGAGGACTTGTGGCACCTTAGAGACTAACCAATTTATTTGAGCATGAGCTTTCGTGAGCTACAGCTCACTTCATCGGATGCATACTGTGGAAATTGCAGAAGACATTATATACACAGACACCATGAAACAATATCTCCTCCCACCCCACTCTCCTGCTGGTAATAGCTTATCTAAAGTGATCGTCAAGTTGGGCCATTTCCAGCACAAATCCAGGTTTTCTCACCCTCCGCCCCCCCACAGACAAACTCACTCTTTTGCTGGTAATAGCCCATCCAAAGTGACCACTCTCTTCACAATGTGTATGATAATCAAGGTGGGCCATTTCCTGCAGAAATCCAGGTTCTCTCACCCCCCTCCAAAAACCACACACACAAACTCACTCTCCTGCTGGTAATAGCCTATCCAAAGTGACCACTCTCCTTAATACTTAATACTCTCCTTACAACCTGCATGAAAATCAAGGTGGGCCATTTCCAGCACAAATACAGGTTTTCTCACTCCCCCACCCCCATACACACATAAACTCACGCTACAGCTCACTTCATCGGCAGTGACTTCTGGATTGTGTGTTAATTATTCATAAATCAAACCACAGTTGTTCTTGTCTTGAAATTGACCCCATCTTGTTTTGGGTTCAGTCAATATACAAGGAAACAATGGACTTGATTAAGGCCCCTTTATATAACTCTAGCTGTGCAAAGGGCCCTTAAATTACATTTAAAGTGGATGTAGCGAGAATCAGGCCCAGTGCTTCCTGAGCCTTGACAACTCTAGGTGATTTCCTTCTCTTTGAATAGGTCACATTTTTTTATCATTGTTTATTATCTTAGATTTTTATTAATCAGGTCAAAATTGTGAAAGGTTGTACTATATACTGGGCTCTCTAGTTATTCAGAGCAAAGAATCTTAAATGACATTTAACACTATTTATTTTGCTTATTGATCCTTATTTAGACCCCAATTCAGCAAAGCTTTTTAAGCATGGGTCCATTTCTGCATGAACTGTCTACAAATTGTAAACTATTCAATTTACATTCCCTGTACCTTGGGGCAGTCCATTTCTATCCAGCAAAGCTCTGAAGCAAACTTTAGGGCCATGCTTAAGTCCCATTGAAGTCAAAGTTAATGTTAAACCCACACGCTTAAGTTCTTTGCGGATAGGGATGGACTGCTGAATTGGGGCTTTTGGGTCCAACCTTGCAGACTGAGGCCCTATGTAGTAAGATAAGAAATTAGTAATAGAAACAGGCACTATTTCTGATCTCTCTTCCTCTTCCCCTCTCTTGATCAGAGACCACTCAATGTAAATGACTAATCTCATGATATCCTTTCACTTTGTCCAGTTTATGCATTTGTACAGGCAGAAAGAAAAAAAACAAAAAAAATCTGCTTCCAACCACCCCCTAATTCTACAATTACCATCTTCATGTCCAACACTGCGCATTAATGTGGAAACATTAACAAAAGTTTTAAAATGCAATCATTGGTTACAGGGTTTTTTTCCGCCCTATAAAGAAATTGATAAATGTTTCTATTAACTAATAACCCAGGAATCAACAGTATTATAAAACTGGTTTATTCAGCCCAGAAAATTAGGCAATCCATCATGACTGATTTGCTCACATTTCCTCCCGCAAATAAGTCAGATGAAAACTTTAAAACCAATAAGATAATGCACTTAACAAATTCAGCTGAGAGAGATGGATAAACTAAGATGCCACTGGCATCAGTTAAGGAAAATCTGTCGTGTTTCCAATTATTTGAGCAGATTTTGTATCCCAATTTGCTGCCAGACTGGTTGCATCCTCCACTCCCCTCTTTCAAACCAAATCATCTGATCTTAAATCAGAACAAGCTCATCATATCACACTATGAAAGGCCAACAGGGGATAAATGACACCAGATGTTATATGAGTTTTCTTTTAGGCTTTCATTTCAGCCTTACTGCATTCCCCATGCTGCTTTTTACTTGTCAAAAAACTAAAATGTGCTTTGATAGATAACAACCCTGTTTTCTTCACTGGCTGAGCTTAGAGAATACCATTAAGTATTGATATTGATGGTGCTTAACTAGGGAATGCAACCTGGGATCTCGAAAATTGGGATTTGAGATTCGGAGGTATTTTTCAATCCCATGGCCACAGTGCTGCTAATCCCAGGTTTTTGGATGCATGCTGTGCGATTTCACAAGGCAAAATATGAGAGTATAGACAGCGAGTGCGAGCAAGGAGGGGCATGCATACTCAAAAACATAATTCCTAGACCCATCTGCTGCTGCTGAGCAAGTTGATATCACGTAGAAAGATTAACAGTCTGAAGCTGAACTGAAGCACTCTAGTGAAAAATCCAAGGCACCGTCATTTTAAGTTGTTTTTCTTAGGGTCTTTTGGACTACAGATGGTAGGAAAAAGCTGGAACATGCCAGACACAAAGAGCAATACACACCTTCGCACCAGTAGGAGATTCATGCATGCACAGCAGCTACCGTGTATCGCTATTTGGGTGAGAATCATGGAACCTCACTGCTGCTTCAATCATGTCCATCCAACATTTAGATGCCTCTGGCATTCCACAAAACCTTATTGAGCTGCTGCCTAACCCTGCAGGTGTCTAAAGTCTCTAAGGGCTTGTCTACACTGGCACTTTACAACGCTGCAATTTTCACCCCCCCGAGCACAGCAAGTTTCAGCGCTGTAAAGCACCAGTGTAATCAGTGCACCAGCACTGGTAGCTACACCCCTCATGGAGGTGGTTTTTTTAGAGTGCTAGGAGACCTCTCTCCCAGCGCTCTGCCGCGACTGCCCAAGCCACAGTAAAGCGCTGCTGCGGCCGCACTTTAACATTGCCCGTGTAGACTAGCCCTTAGTGTCTAAGTTTCCACCATTCAAGTCTCCAAGATGCCTATGCTTCGGCAGCTGGATATGCTACAGTTGCCTAACTCCTGACACTGCTCAGCACCAGACTCATGCCTAAGCCCCAGCAGAGTCACAAACTAGTCATGTTCATTATAACCTTTAGCCTAGTGGTTAGAGCACAGACCCATGGTATTCAAATTTCCACTCTGCAGAAATATTTAAATTGGGGTCTTCTACAGCCTAGGTGAGTGCCCTATCTACTGGGATGTGAGGTATTCTGGGTGGGGAGCTCTCAAAGTCTCCTATGGAAGCTGATCCACTGTGTATAGATACTTAAATCTTCATTGGGCCAGAGAAAGAAAGAAAGAAAGAAAGAAAAGAGAGACTGACTCTATAGCCCAGTGGTTAGGGCACTCACCTGGGAGGTGGAAGACCCCAATTCATGTTGCTTCTCCACATCAGACGGACATGTGATTTGAACACTGATGTCTCACAGCCTAGGTGAGTGCTCCCAACCCCTGGGCTAAAGGTTATAAGGGGTGGGGGAAGTGGCAGCATCTCATCCTCAATTTTTCAAGAAAAACTACTGATCTGGCTTAGGAACTTCACCTATGAGAGGCTTCTTGGCTGTATATCCCACATGGAGGGAGAGATGCCTGCCTCCAGCCTGCAGGTCAGTGCCGAACTCCCTTGGATGGGTGGGGCTTCGGCCACACTCCTTTCCATGGCATTTCCTACTGATTATCTTAGGAGGCAACATTCGCCCTGTGATGGCTTTTATGAATCCCATTCTTAGGTGCCTAACTCTCCTCATGCACAGGATGATGAACCTGAGTGCCTAACTCAGGGTCATGAATTCCACTAGGTGGCAGGGCACTTTAAATTTAGTCACAGCAATGCTCAGCAGAATTGCAGAACCTACATTCCTCTTGTGAACCTCACCCTTTTGTACCTTTCCCTACCAGCTGGGATTGGGTGCACTGATCCGGGAGAAGAATTTTGCCCTGTGAGTGGAAATACTTTTAAGAGCCAATCCGCAACATGCTAATTGTTTTCACAGATTAAGATTGATGGCTAGTCCGGTGAAAAGCTTAATGTAAAGGAAATTTAAAAAAAAACAACAACAGTGCTTGAAGAACTAGTTTCCAAACACTACAATTAATATTAAATAGATCAAATTCATTATTAAGCAAGAAGTCACTCATTCCCTAATATGCTGTCATAAATGACTACTTGACAGCATGATTTAAAACAAACAGGCGACATTATTATTCACAAATACTGTATTAAGAGAAGGACCAATAAATAACGACATTTAGCCCTTGGCCTGATGGTGTGGGGTCACACCAACACAAGAGGAGCTGATGGAGAAATTCTGTCTTGAGTCAGTACAATTCCTCCCCAATTGGACTGTTATGTACATGTTAGGATACGGTAACTTGCTCCCCATGTGTGGCTGGTTCCGCTTCATAGCCATCGCTTGCTGCACACACCTTAGAGTGCAGTGAGGAAGCAGTCTCAACACATCCCTGAGTATCTTGACTGCACTTGCTTACAAAAGGCCTGATCCAAGGCCTATTGAAGTCAGTATTAAGACTCTAATTGGCTTCAGTGGGCTTTGGATCAGGAGCATGGGAAAGGGTAAGGTGTTAGTCAATGTGATTGGAAATCTGCAAAGGTTTTCTCTAAATTAAATTGAGCTCTGCTTCAAACAACACATTGCTGTTGCCCTGGTCGCCTGTGGAATTCCGACTGCCAATCTGATTCCATGTTTTGCCGCTGATGATACCTTTAAAACTGACGCAGCATCAACTTAATGGGCAGACTGCACCAATAAGCCAGCAGCTGTCAGAAACCATGACTTATAGTATTAAACAGCATCAGCGTGCTTTGGCTGACATTCTGCAATATCTACATGGTGCAGCATCATTCAGTACTGAGGATGAGCTCTTCTCAGCTCCAGTTGCAGCAAACATTTACAGGCAGGGGAAAATAGTCACACAGAGAGAAGTGATAATACATTAAACTCGAAGTACGAGGCACGGCACTTGCAGTGGAGACACAAAAATGCCACGTCAAACAAAGCTTGCTGCCATTGTCTTATGGACCCACTTTTCACAGTACTATCAATGGATATGAAAGCATGTGGAAGGGAAAAAAACAAAAAACCAAGAACCACTACCACCTCCACCACCCCAGAAGTCTGAGATAGCAATAAAAAACAAACAAACAAACAAAACAAGCACCCCAGGCCACTATTACTACACAGTATCAGTAACATAATTGGCTGTTATTTAAAAAGAAATGCCCCTGTATGAAGGTGGAGTATCATGCAGGCTTCATCTATAGCTGGTATATGATATTATGTCTATTATTTCCAATAGAGTTCCCCAGGCCACCTTGTACCACAAATTGTATTAAAAAAAACCCAACACACTGGAATTTCTGTTGCCTCAGTGTAGTTTATTGGAGACCATCAGGCTAGGAGATAAATGAACACAGATGGAAGAAAAAGCAACCGTGGGTTGAATATTGCCCACCTTATTCATGCAAGTAAGTTCAGTTGAAGTCAATAAGGTTTCTTGCGTAAGTCCAGCGATAGCTGTAACCAAACTAAAAGCAGATGAAGGACAGACATTATTTATATAAAATGGCAGCTCAAATATCACATACTTAAAGAAATGAGAAGCAAAAAAACAGGTAAAGCTCCCCCTTCCTGCCCATGTGTATTGGCTTTATTTATTTTTAAAAATACAGTAGAACCTCAAAGTTACGAACACCTCAAGAATGGAGGTTGTTCAGAACTCTGAACAAAACGTTATGGTGGTTCTTTCAAAAGTTTACAACTGAACATTGACTTAAAACAGCTTTGAAACTTTACGATGGAGAAGAAAAATGCTGCTTTTAACCATCTTAATTTAAATGAAACGAGCCCAGAAACAGTTTCCTTACCTTGTCAAATCTTTTTTTTTTTTTTAAACTTTCCCTTTATTTTTTTTAGTAGTTTACATTTAACACAGTACTGTACTTTGTGGTTTTTTCCTTTTTTTGGTCTCTGCTGCTGCCTGATTGTGTACTGCTGGTTCCAAATGAGGTGTGCAGTTGACCAATCAGTTTCTAACTTTGGGTTCACAACACACCGTTTTACTGTACAGTAAAGCTTGCCAGACATGATTACGTACAATTCCTCTTTAAAAAAAAATCTGTACTCTCATCTTCTCTTTTTATATTTGTTAGATAAAGGAGGTTTACATTACCTGAAGTGAAATGAAAATGGCTAAAATTCTTCAGTATACCATCAGTACTATATGGAGTTATGGAGACCTAATATTGAAACAAAATTAATCCTGATATCTTGGCAATGAAAAACTACTCCAGGATTGTTTTCTATATTTAACTTTGTTAATTATGGCCCCAATCCGACAAAGCATGTAAGCATGTGCTTAAATCCATACTCATAGAGCAAAGCACTGAAGCAGAGCTGGTCATAAAATTCAGAAATTTATCCACACAAAAATATTTGTCCCTTTGGCAGACCAACCCTACATTTAAGCTCATGGGCAAGTTTAATTGATATCAACGGGACTTAAGCAGATACTTAACTGCATTGCTGAATAGGAATGGACTACTGAATTGGGCACAATCCTGAGATAGTGAGAAGAGCCCAGGTAAGAAGTTGTGATCACACAACCCTCTACGGTTGTTGGGGGATGAAATCCCAAGGCTCACAAGGAATGTGAGGCCCAGGGCACTCATGAAGCCAAAGCAGCAGAGATGATCTTTGACTGCCCTTTTATTCCATGTGGTTCTGTGCTGTTCACACATATGTTAGCTGTTGGCACTTAAATTGACCAGGCAACACCTTTCACTGCAGCAGATAGCGCTGTAACCAATACTGCAAAAAGTTCTGCAAACCTTCTCTCAAAGTTTTCAATGAATTTGTTTTGACTGTGTTTGTCCCTCTTGAATATTTCCATGAAAATTTTAGCACATAGCAAACATTCCTGCCAGTGAACCTAAGACAGCCAGTTTTAAATGAATATGGAAGAATGTTCATGATAAGTGCCTTCTGAATCCATTACCATGAGTATTCACATCAAATATCTGGTTCTAAGAGTTATGCTCATCCAGTCAGAGAACAGAAACATCCCATGTGTCCTGTGTCCAATCAAGACTGGATTTTAAAATAAAATAAAATAAAATAAAAATAAAATAAAAAAAGATATGCTCTATTTCAAAAGGGAATTATTTTGGGGAAGTTCTATGGCTTTTGCTATACAGGTGATCAGACTAGGTGATCACAGTGGTCCTTTCTGGCCTCGGCATCTATGAACTGCAATATCAAACGCTCACAAACTACAGGCCAAGAGTTCACATGGAAACTATTCAGCTAATACTTTGGAGTAACTAATAATTTCAAGAACACTGTGATCTGCTCACAAACAAGTCACAAATACAAATAGAAGCAAAAGTAATCAAATCAATTATTTGTTCTGGCCTACTGTGCCTAGGAGTGCAAAGTTCCACCAGACAGGATTATCTTCAGTTTGGTCCACCAGTGCAGCAGAAATGCTGTGTTTCTGTTGCTTTAGATACTAGCCTGCTTGTATAAGCAAGTTCACAATTTGACTATTTTACCCTCTGCAGCAGGGCTATGTCTTGTTATGATCTCAGGCAAATGTTCCATGATTTGAAGTTAAAAGAAATAGCATCAGAATATTCTCAACACCTCTTCATAAAACAGAAGTCCGAAAGTGAATGATAGCCACATAGATATCTTGGGAGATCACAGAAGGAATTCTGAATTTCCCAGCAGACAATTGTATGTGTATTTGCCTTCTCGTATCTTTCCAGCTGAGAATGCTGCAGCCAAGTAAAGGGATTTGAATGCATATTGGCTCACTGCCTCTGCTGTTTTGATTTGCAGACTGGCCAAGCAGAATGCAATTAGTACTTATTGACACCTTTAGAGGAAGCGGTCATAAGGGACATGGGAAATTGAAAATCTCCTTTAAAAGATGGAAGCAAAATACTGTATCAAAGCTTGCTGCTAAATACGGAGAGCCTAGAAAAGTGCTCAGTCAGAATATTTGTATTTCTGTATCATTTAGGAAAATCCTATTATGGCTTTAGCCACAGAGATATCCCTGGTGTGCAAGATAGAGGCAGTTCATAAAATACATAACATTTTCTGCTAGAAAATAAGGCAACCTATTGCTTTCTGTCGATGGCTATGTTACACCCGAGTTCCCATCAATAGAACATAATCTCATTGCAGCAGGCAATACTCAATATCAATGAAGCACTAGTATTGTAGGTATTTGCAGACTGCCAGCACCTAAAGGACAGAAAGACTTTGTGTTTTTACAAGGGCCAATATCTCCAGAACATATTTATGAAACAAGGTAACACACCAAGAAAGTAAAGTAGTTATAGCCATGTACCCATAGCGCAGTCGGCTCTTTCTTTTCTGATACTTTGCAATATCTTCACCTCAGACTTTGTAAGTTTCCACTAGCAATGTCAGTTATGCAATTAGTCCCTTGTCAATTAATGCCAAATTAGATGCCTGCTGTCAGCAATCCCTCACACTGATAGAGCAGTGGGACTGTGTGTGGTAATAATGTATAACTGGGATAACTCCTAATGCTCTAAGGAGTCTGCATTGTTCTCCGCAAAACTGTGTATGTTGCACCTTTACTTTTGCCATCTGTAGTCAGTGCAAAAATAAAATAAGTTTTGTTGTGCAGTTATCCCAGTGATTACAAAATAATAGGCTAATGAGATTATAAAAGCTGATTGTGAACAAGACCAATTGTGTTAATTGGAGACTCCTGAATGGCAATTTGAGCTGCTGCTGCTGAGTTTTGAAATATAATCAGTTTTACTAATTTTATCTGATTTCTTAATGAAGCTTGCCTTGAGCAATTGTTCTATGTGTTCTTTAGCAAACAGCGTGTGTCATAACTGCTGACATTAATCTTGATTACTTTAGTTAAAATAAATAGTTATACTTGGGCGGCTTTCAGAAAATATATCAGCAAATATAATATTAGAAAGAGATGGGTTTTTATTTTTTATATTTGTTGTATTTGCAAAAAGTCCCAGCTGTGAAACTTCTGTCTCTGGTGTGACCTGATCTCTTTCAGACCCCTATAGCTGTACCCATGGCCCATAACTGGATTTCCTTGTAGAAGGTATATTTACTGCTGTAGAAAGAATGAGATACAGATTCTATTAGGAAAAGTCACTGGACTCAAATTGACGATTGGTGAGAGAGCAGAAGCTAGCGAGTACCTCAGGAAAAACACACTACAGAGAGCTTTCTCATGCATGAATCTCAAAGTTGGCATGCACAGTCTCAGTGCCTCATTCTCCAGCTTCCAGTACTGACACTCAAGACTATCAAAATGCTCTCTCATGTAAGTTATTTCTTTTTTTTTAAAAGGTGGATTAACGTAATGAGGATGGCTGTTTAGAACCTTCATTATGCATTTGATGGTATGATGTACCATAATGCTGGTTAAAAAAGGATGCAATCACATTTACAAAAAATAAACACTACAAAGGATAGAGGGAAATCGGAATATTGGTGACGACTGAATAGAAGATAAGCACAGGAAGGAATAGTTAACATTTCTGAATCCCTGTTATAGAATTAGCCTTTATTTTACAGTTATAATCCTTCCATCAGTAAGATGAAGATGGACTAGTCTGAAGAGTATTATAGTTCTTTCTAGGACTAGTATGGCCTATATCGCAATACCATTTGCATGTACTTATTGCAGTGTAAAGTCTATGGACCCCAATACAGTTGTATTGATTATGTATTTGGTTCTTAAACAGAAATCCTTTTGAGGAAGAGGACATAGGGTATATTAAACATTTATTTTGCCCTCTATTTATAGTCCTCACTAGTCTAGTAAATTAAAATGTTTAATCTAGCCTTATTAAACTATGACCAATTAGAATCAAAATCTGTAGAATGAACGGGTCTATCTTTTTATCCACATTTATCCAGCAGGTTAATTACACAATTCTGTGGCTACTACACATGACGGTGAGTGAAATTCTTCTTCTTATGATATGTCCACACTGCAGCTGGGAGATGCAATTTCCAGCTTGATTAGACATACATGTGCTAGCTTTTGATCAAGCATTCTAAAAATACAAGTATAGCCACTATGGTGCTAGTGGTGGGAAGGCCTAGACTTAATGGTCTGGATGAACTGAAGGTGATGGGCACTTGTTAACTCAAACATATATAGCAATTTGAATACAAAGATGTAGAACACTGAATGATTAACAGAATATTGGCATTTGTCACTGCATAGTCATAACCGGGAAAACCCTGATTCAAACAAAATTTCAGGTGTTTCTTCAAAGCTTACATGAACTTATCCAAAGCTATGTGGTCTCAAACTGGTTGCAATTTCCATGCAAAGAGGGACTCGGGAGATTTCCATTGCTAGCTGGTTCAAGCTGGTTTGGAAATATTATGAGGAAATACTATTTCTGGTAGTATTGTGGGTCTTCACCTCCCAATCATGAGAGAAGTATAGAAGCAAGCAATATATTGAACATTAACAAAATTTTTCTGAAAGCTTTCACTTAGGTTTAGTTTGAGTTTTGAGTGACAGTTTCAGCTATAGGTATACTCTAAATAACTTTCAATCTGGTTGAGATGGGTAAACCTCAATGGAGGTTAGGTTCAGTTTAGATAAATAGCCAAGCATGTGGGTGCTTATCCAGATGATCTCAACCTTTTGAATTTGAAAACTTCCTAAGGCTGGCTGCTGGTTTCAACAGAAAATGATTTTGATGGAACATTGGGTTTTTGTCAAAACAAAAATGTTCACAAAGCCTCTACTTTCAGGGGGAAATTTTGATATTGTCAAAAAATCTTTCAGGTTATTTTTTTCTCTAAAATTACTAGTCAACATCTCTGTCCAGCTCTAAAAATTGGACTAGAAAGCTCATGAGAAAGGCCAGGTGATTTTTCTACTACCATGTTCCTTTGGGGTTGTTCCAGGGGAGAATGGCTTTCAACTACATTGGAGGCAGTTTTAGCCATGGCAAATCATCACGTCCCTCATCGCTTCTCAGCCAGCACCCCATGCTGTTGAAACTGCACTGTCCCCCACCCTTTCTGGTTCTCTGTCTGTTGATGCATCCTCTTCCAGCAGACTTTTTACTCAGGAAATATACTGGCATTTGTGCATGGACCCTCTGGATTCTTTTTACTCTCTACTCACAAAAAATATAATGAATTAAAAATATATATGACATTGAATTTGTTTTCTGGAATCTGCCCTACAAATGCTAAAATTTCACTTAGTGGGAATCCACTTGGTTCCCATTGTATTCCTTAATTAGAACTAACAGAACATCACCATCTGTGATTCTTGTTGGTGGGGGGCACAGCACATGTCTGTCTCTCTTCCAAAATTGGTTAGTCTCTAAGGTGCCACAAGTCCTCCTTTTCTTTTTGTGAATACAGACTAACACGGCTGCTACTCTGAAACCTCTCTTCTTAAGGGCTCATTTACACTTGGAAATGTATTGAAATAGACATTCCAAAGTGGATTAAGCTAAATCAGAAAAAAAGGCACAGATTCAAGAATAAGAGTGTCGGCATGGAGGTTTACACCAAAATAATTATTACAAAATAATTATTCCAGAATAGCTATTTTGGTAAATCTCCAAGTGTAGATAGACAAGCCCTATGTGCAACACCTGGCCCAAGTATCTTTTCTGGATTAACCATCTTGATCCAGCTAATACGTCTGGTAAGGACAGACCACAGTAAAACACTGAGCCCAATTCTCATTTATACTAAAGTCCTTTTCCCTGCAAATGATAAAGAAATCACTTTCAAAACATAACTACAGTTTTAAGCCCAAAATATATTTAAGGGTGCCATAAAGACCACCTTGTAACTGAAATTTTAACCCTCTCACTTCCTATTAGGACTGAATAATTTATTTCTCAAGTGCTCTTGCACTGTCATTTGCAGAGAGCTAGACTGCTGTAACTTTAAAAGGTACAGTAGAGTTTGATAAGCCCTACTGTAGGCCCTTGCCATGCTCAGTGCAAGAATGGCTACCAAGTTTCAAAGCTCACACATACTTCTGAGGGGTCTGGCAGCAACCCAAAACAGCAGCCTCTACTAAATCAGCCTGGATTTGGCAAACATGGATTGATCCTTTCTTGTTATGTGTGAGAATCAGTTCCCCCAGCATGACCACTGCTTTAATCATGTACTTTAAACATAAACAGAATGACAGATTTTACAGTATAATCTGGTAGGCACAGCAGCCTTTTAGAAGAATGGTTCATTAACCTAGAAGCTATGTTTAAGTAAAAAAAGACAGACAATAAGAAAGGGAGAGAGAGAGATTAGTTTTGTTCATGATTTAACACACAACTGTGATCCACTGAGCCACTCTCCTCTAGAATGTATTTCTGTGTCACAAAAACCTCTGCAAGCAGTAAAGGCGGGGGGGGGGGGAAGGTTTAGCTAAGCTTGGGGAGAAAAGTGACTTTAAAAAGTCTCTCTCTCTGGTTCTAAGCTTAAACTCAATTTTTGAAATGAAAAATATTTGTTATAAAGAGGAAACAAAAATGTTATTTTCTCTCTGTGTTGAAGTAAACTGGAGCTCAGTTATTAAAACAAAACTTCATATTCTTAAAATAGTTCATTTTTGATGGGGGGAATTATCATAGCTAACACTGATATATTAATCAACTTGCATTGAGAGTTTCTGGGCCATGTTTTCATTTACACTAAGGCTATGTTTACTGATGCAGCTGCGCTGTTGTAAGATCTCTCGATGCAGCTTTCCTTCTCCTTGATTGCAACTAGGAAGATGTTAAATTGACCCATTGTCATTTTTCAGGGTTTGTGCTAACAGCTGCATTTCAAAGTTTGAGCTCCTGAAAAGAAAGCCTGGAGAAATATGGACCTGGACTTAATTTTCAGAAGTGTAATTGAAATGCCTAGTGCCACAGAACATAGAGGATTTGTGCTGCCTAGCTGTTTACTACAAAGTTGGTGCTCCCAATTGCAGATACAAGCTATGGGATCAGCACATTTTCAGCCAATTCAGAAAAGTGACTTTACACTCCCCTGTCACCAGCAATGGTTAAAGTAGATCAAAGTAGGGTGGAGGGGGAGTTCACCCATTTTGGTGACAACTGTCGCGTGTCTAATGCTATGTTAAATCATCTTAGGCTGTTTTACTGTAAATGCTGCCATGGCACAAGCGCAGCGCTGCAGCTGCACTGCTGTAGGTCTTGAGTCTGGAGACCACTACAGCTACAGGAGGGATTCTCCCATTGCTGTAGTTCATCCACCTCCTTGAGAGGTGTTACCTAGGTTGACAGAAGAATTCTTCTGTCAGCCTAGCACTGTCTACACCAGGGGTTAGGTCAGCTTAACTACGTCACTCAGGGGTTTAGATTTTTCACACGCCTAAGCAACGTAACTGGGTCAACCTAACTTTTTAGCCTAGGCCTGCCTAAGAGTGAAAGGATCCAGCAAAAGGAAGAGAACAGTCTGGAGGGAATTCACATTCCCAAATAGGCTTAGAGAGAGCCAAACACACCTATGTGTGAAAGGCTGTCTTAGGAGAAACACCTGGTGCTTCCTACACATGTCTATAAAGGGTATCATTTAGATTTGACTAGAATGGAGGACCTGCCTATCAGCATCACTGAAGTTTTCCATTTGGTCTATGACTAACGGCGCCTTTTACTTCTTAATTCAAACTATGGCATTTGTTTAAAAAAAAAAAGAAGATTTTGTACCAGTTAGAAACTTATTTTTAATAATTCAGTGACCAGATTGTTATTTAACCCCTTCACCTGGAGGCACCACACATCAGGAAACTTCCAAGTTGGTTAATGTTTGCACTGCGCCTGGAAACTGTAAAGTGGTAATTATTTTTATTTTTTCCTATTCTCCCTTTGACCTATAGCTGCTTGTCTCCCAGTTGTTAAACACGGCGCTCTAAATGGATCCACCACACCCCAGGCACTAGAAGTCTTATCCATTGTACACATAACTTCACCTTGCATACCTCCCTACTTTTCTTCTAAACAACCTCGCCCATGCCCCCAAAGAATTGCAGGGTAAAAGAATTAACCTAAAAATAGGATTTTTTCACCCACTGAATATTCTTTAATTCCTTACAGGTATTTGCTATATTTTGTCACACCTGTGCTTCTGAGAGGCTTGCTGCTCTGAAGGCATTCAACAGCTAACCCCTTCCTGTAGCAAGGTAAAGATGCTTTCCTTCCTTTATTCTCATTTTCTCAAACATCTGCTGAAAACCTAGCAGAATCCTGGGCCTATAAATTAAATTCAGGTGTCTGTCTGTTTAGAATAAAGTGTTATCTGAATAAGTAAGTATTGGTTGGTCAGGCACAGGTAAGATGCCTGTGTTATAAAGACTGTTAGGCAGGACTTCCATTTCTTTTGTCTTGATTTTATATAGTTCACTTTTATTATTTAGGGTTCCCCCCCCCCTTTATAGATGTTGTCATACATGACCATGCTTTTGTTTGTAAGCCTTCAATTCAAAGGAAGTATTCCAAGACAAAAAAAACCCTATCTAACCCTATCCCAAATAAACAAAAAAAATGTTATTAAAAAGGTGGCGTTAAAGACTAAAATGTGCATAAAGGCCTCAAGCAGCAAACCACTTAAACATATGCTTAACTTTAAGCATATGGATAGTCTCCCCTTAAAATCTGTGGCTGGGAACCATATTTGAAATAATTTAAAAAACACTCTTGTGACCAAAGAGGTTTGCAACAAAGTTTTCATTCAAGCACATGATTAACAACCATTTTAAAAAACCAAGCTAAAGACTTGTTCTGGGTTGCCTAGAGAAGGGATTTAAAAACATTTTTTTTTTTTTAAGGAAAAAAATCCCTTTCCAAATTGGGTAAATAATGCTAAGAGTATGTAAGCTAAGAACCCAGAAATATGTTAGGAAATAGCTGTCTAGTATTTATAATTCTCACAGAACCATACTTGACAACTATTTCTGAACACAACCATTATAGCTAATATGGCTCTGCTGACACTGTGGACAAGACCTGAAAGGCTAGAAGGAAAGGAAAGACCTTAGTACTATAGCTTGTAGTAAACTATAATCAACCTCGGTCTGGCTGTTTTCTTATCTTAATTTCCTTTCGAATTAAATCACAACTGACAGAATAAGGAAAAGATTAACACATTTGGAGTTTGGGAGCAGAAAGTCTGACTCATTCCTATTTATGGTGCCTTCCTGAGTTGTGAATTGGAACAAAAGAAAAAATATCCCCTTCGATTTTTCAGGCACATACGAAGCACAAAGGGCGATCTGACTTAAACCATCCTCTGTGACATCATTCTGAACGACTCTGTAAATTTCCCTGCAGCAAAATATCTACAAAGGTCATGGCAGTTTGGTTAGGCAGTTGAAATCTGTTTGCTGTCCTCGGCATAGGCTATTTGGATGAGAGTTTACTGTAATTTTCTGACTTCGGAGTTGGAAAAGTTCTCAAACTAAGAGCGGAAACTTGATAAACATTGAAGAGGGATAGCTAGGAAGATTCAAACAAACCTGCACTGTAACTTTGGTTGGATTGCTGAGCCCAATGATGGTTTTCCTTCTTCCAAAAGGACTTGTGGTCTGTTAGAAAAAACATGCCCGTGATCAAAAAGAGAGTACATAAAAATGGCATCTTTACACTCCACACAGATCTATCTGCTCCCTCTGTGCCCCACGCTCAGAATTATATTGTATCTGCTTACTTTTCTGAACTATATATATTTATTTCTATTGGTGTTGCAGAGCCAGTGCACCTACCAAGTGGGAGTGGGAACTTGATTCTTTACCATCTTGCGGATCAGCAAACTGTAAACTAAATTCCAAATGCAGAGCCTTTCATATTATTGATGATGCATATGCCTGGGGACGTGTTCTGCTATGTCACTTAGATGCCTTTGCAAATCCTAACAGTGATTAAAATAAAATGTTAATACTTTGTACTTCTCTAGCACCTTCCACCCAAGGATCTCAAACACTTAAAAGTGGGAGGGGGGAAAAATGCACATTTTCTTACTGAGCTTTATCAAATCACTTTGTTGTTGTTGATAAGGACTCTTTTTTAAAAATACAAACTCATGGTAATAGCAGCTATACTCCATGGCAGGTACAAAGAGGAACAGTTCTTAAGGTTTACACAAACATATTTAAAAGCGCTTTATGCGCTGTGCTGAGAGTTGTTTTCCTTAGAACATCTTATAGAATACTGGCAATTGTCATTTACTGTTTCCAACATAAAAATATATAGAGATACCTATTCCTTCAAATTTCTGACGGTGACTAATATTTAGCTACATTCTGGGTTAAGTATCCCTACAAACATTCTTTTGACTTGCAGATACAAGTTAGGTTAAATAATGAGGAGAAAGCATTTTCTCACACGGCTTTTTTTTTCCAAGTGTCATCCAAAATGGTATTGCCATTATCCGCTACAGTGAAATTCCTCATATGTTCATAGTGCACAGTGGGAATCTCTAAAATTGTCCCCCACAGGTTCAGGTTCAGATTCAGCCCCTGAAGGTTCACTTGAGTTTAATTTCACCAATCACACAGGGATAGTTATTTTTGTTCTTGCTCAGCCTCTTTTTCACTCTCTGACCGTTGCACTTAAGTCCACATTAGCTCTGACCATTCCTGCAAGCACAGAGCAACACAAACACCACAATCCGTAAGACCTTAGGTGGGTCGCTTGTTTCAAGCCAATTTATTCACATTTGCAATGGTAAGATTGATTTTTATCCTGCACTTCCTAGTTTATTTAACTGATTTCAGTAACTGCCACAGACATGGGGGCTGAGAACGTCTTCAAGGTTGCTGTCATTTGGAATTTTATGTCCTTCATTTTCTTTCACTCTGTATGCCTGTCACATCAGCTTAACTGTGAGTAGCATACTAGCCAGTACCTCTGGCATACTGTATATTAATAGAATATTGATATAACCCAAATACTGTTGTGGGATTCATCATTTGGTAAATCCTCTGCCGTCTGCAGTTTTACAGAGTCATTTAATTAGCAATTTTACAACCTCCTATTCTGTCATTAAATTAATTAATAATTAAGTTCAAATATAGGCATCTTTAATGTCATAATTATATTTCAGTTTTATGGTCACCAGAGTTTAGCTCATTAGGCTGGGTACTCATAAACCATAGCTCTGTTTAGGGGCTGAGGCACTGCTACCCAGGTAGACGGCTTCCATTTGGTATTTTATTCTCTTTCCCCTCCCTCTCCTCCTTACTCCCACGCACTATAGCGGCAATGGTATTTTCCTGTGACAGTTCTGTCTTTTTTCCGTTCATATATAAGGTTTTGGGGTTTTTTTTAAAGCCAACCACTAACAATACACACGTCCTCAGAGGCCCCCTATTACTCATCATTGGAACAGCAGTTTGATGATGTCCTATAGTTCCTCTGCTCCCTTGTAGGCATGAGGGACCACCACCTTCAATCTCTGGCATTTAACACACACAAAATATCTATAGCATACTATCTAGCGTATAGTACTTCCCATTTGACTGTATGATTTACAAAGGCAAAGGCCTTAGTAATGGCATTTCACACAGTATGATATGTTGCACATCGTTTTATATGTAGTGGATTTATTTCAGTCATTATCACTGATTAAACCAGCTTAGTTGAAAAGGCAAAGAAAAACTTGGCTTTGAAATTGTTCTTATTTAATTTTGTTTGCCTTCACATAACCCAGGACAACACTAATTATCTCTTTAGTGTAGCTCATATTTCTAATGTAATTCATATGTAAATTGTAATTTAATTCATATGGGAATGTTTGTGTTCCTTGCATATTCTCAGTGAAGAGCACAACAGTGAATTAAAACTGTCTGGAAATGAAAACTTTATGCTGCCTTTTTTGTACTGTCATTGATTTGTTTCAGTTTGCTGTTTCTGTAACAGATCTCGTTTCAAATGGGCCAGTTAAGGCCAACACTTTCAAACTCCAATGCCTAAAGTTAGGTGCCCAACTCCATATTTAGACACCTTGCCCTGCTTCTCAAAAGGCACTTAGAACTGTGGGTCTTCTCTGCCTCTAAACATCAGGTCACTTTCATTTAGGAACCTTACCAAGTTGCGTTTAAAATCTTGACTGACATTTTCAATCTAGTAGTTTTTACTCCCTTAAAAAACAAACCAAAAAACAAAAACCCCTTTTTTGAAACTGTGAAAGTGATCTCTGGACCAATCCTATTTGCAGTCCTGTAAAATCCTATCCTTCCTAAAGCAAAATGATCTTTTTGATGGACAAGTAAAATCTCATTCATGTTTTCATTATCAGAGAAAGGGCAGGCAAGAAGATATTGTGCTTGGACTGATATATTTTGATGGCAATTTTGCAATGCTGCACTATTAAACCATACAATTAACTCCATTGTATCTTCCTCTAGCACCCACCGAAAACCCTTCTGTTTTAAATAAACTCAGACTCACAAAGAAGAACTTCAAAACATTTTAAGTATGTTGACCAATATATGCGGACTAGCATATATACATATTAATATGAGATATGTATTATCCATATCATATATATGCATTCAGCATCAGCAACATTCAGCACAAATATTGTAGCAGCAATATATAGCCTAAACTAGCCTATACCATAATCCTGTTCACTAACATAAGAACAGCCATACTGGGTCAGACCAATGTTCCATCTAGCCCAGTATCCTGTCTTCTGACAGGAGCCAATGCCGGGTGCTTCAGACGGAATGAACAGAACAGGACATTTTATCAAGTAATTTATGCTAAGTATCCCAGAACTCTTTGCATTTGCTGAAATAAACATTTGACATAAGCAGATACGAACCTTGTCAAAAATCAAGCTACATTATGAGATAGGGAAGTACCTTAATGGACCACTACCTGAAATTTAGTATCCAAAACAAAGATAAGGAACGAACAGAACAAGTTAAAAAACTGGGAAAAAATGATGGGTTGGATTTTAATGATGTGTAAAGAGAGGTGTTGCCTGTAAAAGCATCATATAAATGATACCAGCTGCAATGAGTAACTCTGGGGAGCCCACCTTTTGCATGAGGTGAACGTAGCAGTGCTGCACAAGATGGCTTCCTGGATACTGGTACTGTATAGAACCTTTTCTCCTGCACTATATTAATAAACCTGACTGACATTGGTTCATTATGAAATATACCCAATGGACTAAATAACCAATGCGTGGTCAAACAACTGACTATACAATTTATCAAGAAGCAATATAGATTAAGTACACATGCAGCCATCGGCTAACGTAACTGGTAAGATCAGGCATAGAAGCATGAAAGGCACAGCTAGACTTTCGAGCTCAAATTAAAGAGTAGTTTACATTGAACAGAGGAGTTGCCATGAGTTCATCTAATTTACAATGTCCAAGGTAAAAGTTAAAGCTGAAATTGCCCTTCATAGTCCACAAGCAAAGCCTCACTTACTCGATCAACAAATTAATAAAGGAAGATATCTGGTTTGTATCCTCAGTGAAAGTCCTTCATCTCTGCACCAGCACTGGCCCCCCCAGAGCAACCACAGCTATGGAGGAAGGAGAGAGGTTAGATCAGAATAATTACTTTGCCCTACTGAGTTGTCATAAGAGCTGCCGGGGGGCTACACAGGAATGTATGTGGGGTGCCTCATCTCCTGTTAGGGCCCACATTGCTGGAGAGTGTGGTATTCATGGCAATCTGAAATGAGAGGCTATAGAAAACTATGCTAGAAGCCACATAAAAAAGAGGCCTGTTGAGAGTGATCTGCTACCCAGGACAATACTAAAACCTTTCCTGGTGGAAATTCTTTAATTCGTCTGTTTGCTCTTTGCTGATCTTATATGGTGTTGCAGCTAGGAAAGAGGGGAATTTTTTATATATTAAATATTGGTTTATTGCTCTCTAATGGTCATCAGTGGTTATATACATGAGTTCTTGGTCAGTTAACCATTACCACGGGGAGAAAACACGCATCCCTCATTGAGGCAAGTCCAAGGATTGTAGTTATGGATGGACACATCAATCCCCAACCACCACTACTCTCTTTATGTTTTTAATGCAATATCTAGTCACATAAGATTTCTTTACTCTTTTCTCTGATGCTGAGACTCTTTTATAGGAATGCAAAGAAACTCAGACCAGGAAGGCCAAACAGCATAGGATTGTTTAAAAAATAAACCAGAGAATGCACAAATGCAAAGGGGAGGAGGTGGAAAGGAAAAGCAGCTGATCAGGTTTTTGCTGCAGTCAGAAGGGACTTCATAAGTGGTGTACCCTACATAGACTGACATTGTAACATCTCGGGCATAATTGCACTTATATTAAATATGCACGCACACACATCATGACGACATAAGAGCTGTCCGAAACTATTTTCAATAATTGATTTGCTGTTTAATTGAACAGCATGACTGACTAACATAGCTCATTACTTTACTCATTAGTTAATTATCGAAGAAAGTAGGACAAGTCAATAAAACAGAAGGCTGTAAATTCCAATACTAATTAGCACCATTTCCTCAGAGACATATTTAAGGGCAGATTGGCTACTCAAATGTCCCAGGACCTTGTAGATGAAGGGAAAGGGTAGATTTACCATAAATCTAGATTACAGGCAAGTAGAGTAGTAGGCAGTAAGCAGACAAGCAAACAGGTGCCAAGCTACTGCTTAGTTTCCTGTTTAAACTAAAATATTGGAATGTATTCCAAGTACGATTTTTAGTTTAAAGGAATAGAGTGAGGATCCATATTTAAAAATGAACTATCCAAATTAATCTACTGCAGAGCACGTTTGTCTCTCCTAAGCTCTCCCTCTCTTCATTTTTCCAGTTCAAAGTTTCGGAGCATCTTTATATTCATTAGAAAACTTTGTATATGTCTGGATTCTAAAAGTAAAGTATTTTATGGAAAATGATAAGCTAGTCCATTGATGGCAAATGTATCCAGTCCCCTCATTATTTATTTGTACTGCTCTTATAAAAAGTCTGAAAAACTTTTTGGGGCATAATTTTATGATTCAAGTAGATCTTCAGTTAAACCAAAAAAAGTGATATAACCCCCACTCCCCACACACACAAACACAAGTAGTTCAAAGAGACTACTGTTTGCTCACTAAAAAAAGTTAAGTCTCAACAGTTGCCTTTTAAAAATCAGTTAGAAAACAGGGATTACAAAAAGGTTCTCTTGATATACTACAGTTGGAAAGTTTGGGCAAATTTGGTTACAAGTAACCTACAGTCATTGAGGGATAAAGAAGCATGACTGTTTTTCTTTTGTGTTCCACAGGTAACAACATGTCTTGTGGGTATTCCTTGAAGAGGCTATGTTTGAAAATGTAATTTTCTAGTTAGATAATGCTTTTGCTATCCATTTTTATATATCTAAGATTAACTAAACAAAAATCACCTTTTAAACAAAGCTTTCATTTTAGATCTTCACTTTAAACCGTTAGCATTTCATTACTCATTGTAAAACCACAAAAACTTCTGTTCTTTGACGTACTGGGTTTTTGCCTGCAATACTTATTTTCAAGATACAAGCTGTGATTTTTTAAAAAAAAGTACGAGTACCAAGCCAAAATATTCTCGAGATTGTGTGGGTTTTTTTTAAATCAGCATACTTGAGAATCAGGCCTCTGGTGCTAATAAACTAAGACTGAAACTTTTGGGAGAGGTGGGGGGAATACAGTTGTGTTGTTTAATGGAAAGCTCCTGGTTAGAATAATAAAACAAAAATTCTCTAATGATTTCAGTAAAACTTTAAAAAAAAGAATTGTGGTATTTTATTATTCATGTTTGTATGGCTGTGTGTGTGTATGTTTCAATGTGGTGTTCATGTTAGTGAAGTGGTGAAGTTGTCCATGCAACATAAAACCGACCTGGGAGAGAATTGAGAGAAAAACGTTCCACAATTAGAAGCTTTCTTAATGTAAGCAAGCGCCACCGTCTGCTGTTCCCAGGCATTCAGAAATAGAAATACAGTGCAGATGAAGTGGGAATATGTAATGTGCACTACCAACATTTGAAAGTTATAAACGGGAAAACAAAGAAAAAGAAGGATATGCTTTCTACCTCTGCTTGACCAGGAACAATACAGGACAACTGTACAAATATTTACTTAAAAAAATAGAAGGCAAAGATTTTCAAAAGCGATTAGTGATTTTGGGTGCCAAACATGACATACCTTAAAGGGGCCTGTTTTCCATAAAGTGCTGAGCATTCATTCTGTTATAATCTGGTCCCTTCAGAAATATCCAAAGTTGCCTCAATTTTTGAGAAGCTACCTATATCAGTAGTCACTTGTGAAAATCTTGGCCTGGACAAAATAGGAAATAGGAAAGAAAAAAAATGGAACATGCACTGTACTGAAAATCCTAGTGTCATCTAAGGCTATGACTACAGTGCAGTGGGAGGTATGGTTGCACATGTGTAGACATACCTGAGCTAGCTTTAATCTAGCTAGTGCAAATACCAATAGCAATGAAGCCATGGCAGCACAGAATAGCCACCTGAGTAAGGGTCCCAGTCAGGCTTATACAGACAGACACTGAAGCACTGGCTACAGAACAGGCTATTGGTACTTGCATGAACTAGATTAAAGCTAACTCAAGTAGGTCTACATCTGCTGGAATCACACTCCTTTTGCAGTGTGGACATACTCTAAGTGTGCAGTCCTGCTGGCTGCACTCACTCAGGTGAAGCCACCTCTGACAGTAGGGTTGGTAGGATTCCGCAAACAATTATGCACGGAGATCTCCTTACTCAAGAGGGTAGTCCTACTGCTGTCAGTGGGATTACTCATGAGTAAAGTTACCCCTGAGCATACGTGTTGGGTAGGAGAAGGTTAGTACTATAGGGTGCCCTATGTTTTTTGGAAATTGAAGCAGTCTGGTGGTTGCTGATCTTTTCTCAAGCTCTGATGGCCTATTTCCTCATGATTGCCTGAGTTCTACTCTCCTTAGTGTAAGCGGGGGAATAGTCCCGCTCTTGTGGAGAACTTTCCTGGCTTCTGCACTACCCCGGTGAAGTGGGCTAGCAAAAGGATCTGAGTCCTCGCTCCCACTTCCTTTACCCAGTGGCCTCCCTGCCCTTGAGGACTCCCCTTCCACTCTGCTGTCTGGCAGAGTCCTCGTAACCCCAAGAAGGCTGGGCCCAGGATTCCTGGGGGGCTCGATCCCCAACCTTGCTGTGGTCACCTAGGACAGGGGCTAGGGTGTCCCCACTCCGGGGTACTCTCTCTGCACTGGGCACTTCTCTGTCCCACTGACCATTACATACAAGTTAAAGCAAATGCAAGTTATTTAATCAACAGTAAATTTTAACAAGAATAAGGAAAAATGGGAAAGGTTAAAGGAAACACATCAACCCCCTCTGTGGCAGGGAACATCACAAACAGTGTCTCTGGAAGGTCAGGGCCGTTCACAGTCTGTTCCTTGTAAGTCCCAGGCCGCCTTCTCAGGCCCTGGCTGTGCTGTAGGGATGCTGTGGGTTGGACACTTGCTCTGGTGGTGGCCACACGCTCTCAGGCTCTCAGTGGTAGGACCCTTCTTCCCAGTGTCGCCCCCGCCCTGTCGGGTTACGATCCAAGCCTGGCCTGCAGAGACTCTTGGCTGAGGCGTCTCCCTGTGCTGGGCTCGCTGCCCAGGGTCCCCCTCGATCTCCCCAGCTGCTCACCACACCCAGCTCCAGACTGCTCCAGCCCCAGCTCCACCACTCTGTCTCTGCACTGCTGCTGCTGCTCTGCCTCCAGCTCCCTGGGCTGCTTCTTTGGCCCCTCTGCCTCTGGTTGCTACAGCTCTGCTCCCAGGACAGGGCCTGCTCTCTCTGGGCTGCTTTTCTGGTCCCTCTGGATCTGGCCCAGCTCAGCTCCCCAGCTTAGCTTGGGCCCCTGCTTTCTCCTTAGCTCGGCCCCACTCCGTCTGTCCCAGGCAAATCCAGGGCACGTGGAGGACAGGACCTCCCTGGCCTCCTGACTCCCTGATTAGCCTGCCCGCCCTGTCATTCAGGCTGACCTTGAGCATTGGCCTCTCTCCATTGTTCCTGGGGACTGTCAGTCTCAGGGTCTTGAGTTCCCATAGACCCTTCCCTTTTTAGTACTGGGAGCTAGCCAACCAAAACACCCCACTGACTGTTAGTAAGGGGACAACAGTCCCCTTACATTAGCACTGGCGTGTGTGTGTGGTCTTTCTGTTGTTTCTCCAGTTTTGACCTGCGTGATGTTTTGTCAGTGACTCGTATTTAAGGGTTTGTATTCTGATGACAACTGTATATGATCTTTATTTTATGCTCTGATTATAATCACATATGAATTAAATTGTATAGAATGTTTTACATGTATGTTGCTTCAGTATGTTTTTCTGCTGTTAATTACAGATTTAATTACAGATAGGAGCTGTTATGATATGAGCTGTATAGAAGTGATAACCCAACAGTAGGCCACACTGTATTACAATAATCACTAAGACTTACAGTGAGGATTTGCTAAAAATACTGTACAACTATAAATAATGCAGTGTTGTTTGTTTCACTTACCATTCCAACACATCTGTAAGACTTTTCCTTTTGTGACTTTGATATACATTTAACAAACATAATTTTTTTCTCATTTTAAACGCTTCCAATACTGGATGCACAGCTGATTACCTAATGCAATAACTAGAGTGTTCCACTCCAGCCTATGTACAGGACATACACAGGCTTGAAATGCTTAGGTGAATTTTCAGTGGTCCTCGTTTAGAGATGGGGCCCTCAGGCCTCTGCAGCCTTTAATCAGCTGTAACTGGAGTGAAGCTGTCAACTCCTGCTTGTACTCTGTCAGCTTTAGTACCATTTAAGCATCACTGACAAACATACAGCGCAAATTTAACAGTCAACCTGTGAGCTAGCAAAGCAGCTTGTGGACCAAACTTTTTAGAGTTACAAGCCATCCATTGTAGACGGTGTACGTTCTTAAAGAGTAAAATGAAGCACAACATTTTCTATCTGAAGAAAAAAATTGTTGCCATTATTTCCTACCGATAAGATTAGAATTCTATATGTTGGGCCAGAGTCTTTCATGCATCAAATCCCTCTCAGCACAGGACACTCACTTCCCGGATTCCATGGACTGATCGGTGCTAGTCACAGCATGAATTAGAACAGCCTATTATTGTGGTCATGTCAATTATTCATTCTGAGACGTTTGCTCAGCTCTAGACTCTGCCTAAGTTTCCCATTCAGAATTTAACATTTCAAAAAAATAAAAATAAATTTCACAAAATGATGGCAAAGAATATTTCTGGCACTGGATTTCAAAAATAAATCCCCCCCACCCCCCCGAAAAAAATCTGTTTAAAAATGCCTACCCATTTATTTCCTTCAAAGTTTTCTGGGGCAGCTACTGATGACACTGGGTCTGCTGTCCCTGTTGTAAATGCATTGCCATTTTAGGTAAAGGTGAGAAAAATAAGGTGGATCACATTGTATGTGTATGTCAGAAGGGTGTAGGGGAAGAGACAAGTACGGCTTCTTGTCAATCCAAAGCAATCTCTAGCACTCAGTTTACTCACACTCTCTAGGATGATGTCATTGTAGTAGGGAAAATATTGTAACATTACAACACTGAGCTCCAGTAACTGCACTGACTCTTTGGGACTTCATTGCTTGCTGCCCATAATGCAGAAGACTCACTGAGCAGGGTTCCTCCCTAACTGCTGCAAACAACTTTCTCAGGCAAAGGGGAGGAGCTTCCTGAAGGTCACTCCAGGTGACAACCATAATATTTTAAGCTTTACTGTGCCTTGGTTCCTAATCTGTAAAATGGGACTACTACTCCTTCTCTCCCTCGCGGGGGTCTTCTGAGGATCATGGAAACCATAAAAGAGTATCCAGATAGACATTTAGTATTTCTTTAGCACTTAAATAGGTTCAAGTTGCTGTATAAATATTAATAGTTGATTATTAGTATTGAGGTAAAGCCTCATGGACCAGCAGCTCATTGTGATAGGCGCTGTACAAACTCAGAACAAAAAAGATGGTCTCTGCCCCCAAATAATTAATGACCAGGGGCCAGGTTTACAAAAGTTTCTGTGCCTAGAGATGCAGAAAGTTGCGCTTGTAAATTGCAGTAGGTGCCTCGGTGAATTAGGGGCCTACCTCCCATTAAAATCTATGGGGGTTAGGCGCTTAACCTGCTCAGGTGCTTTTGAAAATCCCACCGTGCACCCATCTGCACCTTTAGGCACCAAAATACTCTTATAAATCTGGCTCTGTTACCATAATGATTAATGACAAGGGATGTTGACCAGCAAACTCACTATTCTATGGAGTGAAGCACAGTTTCAGAAAAGCCAGGGAGAAACATTTACAGACTTCGAAGTGCGAATATTTCAGGAAATGTTTACAAAGAGAACGTTTAAAACATGCACATGGTGCCAGGCCCACCAATTTTCAGAAGAACAAGGAAATGGTCGAGTGGGGTGCCAGAAGAAGAGCCAATGATGGCCCTACCCACAGCCACTACTCACTGAACATAGGAGAGCTAAATGAGGAAGAAATAAACATTCATATATATTCCCATTTTGGAAAGCTTTATATTCTGCACCTAAGGATCATAAATTCTTACTGTCTCTCCCAATCAATTCTCCCCCTCAATTAGCTAATAAATCAATCAATCAGAAGAAAAAAATAAAGTCAATCACTCTATAAAAAATTAACCACCTCACAATCAAATCAATTCGTCCTTCTCTCCCCACTATCCAATCAATATGGCCTCCTTCTGCATCTCTTCAATAGCCAGCAGATCCATAGGAAGAAGCCTGGAAGGCATCCTTCCTCTTCATTAACTCACCATGCCTGTGGGGAGCCACCATGCGGAACTTCAGTCCTTTCTCCCCATAGCTGGGGAGAGAAGCCCCAGTGAGAACATCTCTTTTTTCTCTGTCTGTCTCTTTCTCACACACACACAGGCAGCCACTCTTCTCCTTCCTCTTAAGTGAGGAGGCAGGCAGTGGTGCTCTGTCTTGATACACATCCCAACCTGAAGGCAGTGTAGTAATGAGAGTTGTTCCCATCTCGTGTCAGATCTATTTGAATCCTGGGCCTAGGTCCAGGCCCACCTGGAACAAAAAGACCAGCACCCTCAACCAGCAGGAGGGGTCAGAGACCCCTCAATACAACGAATTGCAGAGGATAATGAATAAAAAGACAGGGGGGAAGGGTGATTGGTGCCCTTCTTTTGACTCAGAGGGACAACAAGCAAAGAACCACAGACAACACCCACTGTTCCACAAAGGAGTCAGAGGAGACAAATCGGTGCCACCCAGAGGAACACTGACCAGATACATGAGACAATAAAGGAATGAAATTAGGTCCCACAGTCTGAGAACAACTCCCCATCAAACTTCCCTGTCCTGGTGGATGGCAGTCTTGGTCAGTACCAGGAGGAAGTTGATTAGCAGGGCTTAAGACTTAGCGGGTCTGTGGAGGGGGTGTGCTAACTGGAACAAGTGTGGCAAAAATGCAGCCAGAACAGAGTCTGCAACCTGGGACGCTAAATGACATGTGACAGAGGTTCCCTCTTGCTGTGAAGTGAGCAAGTATTGGGATACACTGAACCGTTCCAGCCACGCACCCGGCTCTGCAGAGGAACTACCAACTTATGTCCCTGGTTGTCTGTGGAACCAGGGTGTAATAAAGGCTAGCCTACCATGTGGCCTCAGAAAATGTGAAAAACAAGAATAAGAGAAGCATGTAGACAGCTCCTGCTACTGGTGCTGAAGTGGTGAGAGCGCTGATGAGGGACTGAGCAGTCTCCTTCCTCTTATCCATGGCAGCTGCAAGCACCAGTGGCTGGAGGGAAGAAGAGTGTGTTCTTCTGGCCTAGGCTCCATGTGCCTTTACATGGGGCACATTGCCATAGGACCAGGTCTGCTTGCATACTAGTACTTTATGAATATACAAGCCTGGAAAAGTCATTTCAAATGACGTATCTGGAGAATTATACCTTCAGACTGAAGATGGAAGGACCTGAATTCTACTGTCTTGGGTGCATCTACACTACGAGCTAGGGGTGTAATTTCCCTGCTCATATACTAATTCATACTAGCTGGGACAAGTGTGAAACACCTTCAGGACTTGTGAATTACAGCAGCCTCAGGAATATTCATGCATAATGACCACATGATTATGTTGATTTGGACAATTCATTCACCAATGTATATATCAATCTGTTCTGTCATTATTTGATCCTCTCAACATAATAGTAGCACGTAGGGCCAGATTTTCAAAAGATATTTTGCAGATAGGCACCTGGTGGGATATTCAAAAGCACTCAATCAGTTTAGGCACCTTGCTCCCATTGAAATTAATGGAAATCCCACTAGGTACCTAACTGCAACTGTAGCTGCCTTAACACCTTTGAAAATTTGCCCCTTAGTCCCCAACTGCGTCAGGTTCCATGTTGCTAGGAACTGGGCAAACAGAAACTATTCCTTCCCCAAAGAGCTTACAGTGTAAGGTCCCAGTCCTGCAAAGATTTACGCATGCAGTTAGCTTTAATCCACTGTGACTAGTTACCACAATGAGCTTTCAGTGGGACTACTCCCAGCACATCAAGTTAGGCATGTTGATAAATCTTTGCAGCACCAAAGTATTCTAAAAGACAGCTTTCAATCTACAATGTAAATATACAGTTATATCATTCTTTTAGCTTTTTTGTATTATACATATACACACTCCCGTTATTCATTGCTTCTGACTCAGTTTTCTTTGAAATTACAATGAACAATTTAGAGACCTTAAATGTATCAAAACTGCTGTTTTTTAAAAGATATTAAAGAAACAGGAATAAGTAAACACAATGTTAAGACTGAAAACTGAGACACAGCTTTAACTATGATGTCCGTACTAGTCCGTCACATGTGTTTATTTTAAAATTACAACTAATGAGGATTCCCCAGTACCAGACTGACAGGGGTACCTCTCCTTGGTTCTGTCTTCATGACTGTTGAGCTGCACTGGGATTCCCTTGATGAGCCCCATTTTTCATAGCAAGCACACAGTTCGGTAAGAAATGTAATGTTGGGGTGATATCCGTAAACCAGTTAGCTGTGCGAATTAATCTGTTCACAAGGGTGAGATTGTGGTGGGGAGAGAAATCCATGACAATGGACGCAGCGTGAATGGGCTGGCAGATTTTAAGACACAAAATGCCTGTATCACACTCTTAATGCTCATGCATGTGTTTTAAGGCAGACCCAAACACACAAAAGAAGATAGGAGATCTTAAGGCAAATTCATTTCAGTGCTGTGTGGTAACAAGGAACAACGCTGACATGTAAGTTGGCCAGAGAGATATTTTCACATTGTTCCCCTTGAGTTGCATATTTTCATCAACCATGGCATCTATGGCTCTTTCTTCCTCTCACCCCCCCACCCCCACCCCCACTTTCCATTCAGTTCAGGACAATAGGGCAGTCTCCTAGGCACCTTATTTTGCAGGCCCCAGGGAGGAAGTGACAGAAGGCTTCCCTTATTTACCTTAGCCGTTTCCCCGTGTAATCTGGTTAATCATGTGGCTAATCAACAACACAGAGGATCCCCCCACACTGTGCTCCACAATGACGACTTATTCATATTTTATACAATAGAGTGTTTAAGTCATTCCACGCTTTGACAAGAACATTGGGCTTGCTTTGTTTTGTTGCTCTGAGGAGGGTTTGCCTACCCCACCCTCTCTTTCATACAGGCATATATTCCAGCTCTCGCCTGCTGCAGCTGGACAAGGGAAGAGCTATTATTTTGTTTTGTTTTTTAAAACCAATGAATCAATTATTGTGGTGTGAAGCATGGGTTAAAACAGTCCCCACATGTATGCATATATTAGCCATTTGCTATTTCAAAGCAAGATGACCTGAGAGACCGCAGTGTTCTTGCTCTTCTTAGTTTGCCTGGACAATCTGTTGAGCACAAAAGAAAATACTAAATAAAAGGAAGTCAAAGACTGTCTGTATATATATATTTTTTTCAAATGGTTTACTATTCTGCATCAAAGTTCTTCACATAGACAATATATCTATATCCCAATATACTGTAGTCATAAAGGTAGCTCACATCCTTGTTCTATGACTGAGGATGATGTATATCTGAATTCTATACAAAAGTATGTATTTAAAAATTGCCTCCAGACTATATTACTGGTATGCAGCCATGGGGCCGCATCTGTTGTGTTACACACATGCAACTGCCCTTGACATCTGTAACAGATTCACAATGTATTGATGTCAGTAGAATTACATAGATGATACAGTGTGATCCTGTTCCCAGACAATTCAATGGCAAAACTCCTAATGTTCAGTGGTACAGGACCAAGCCCTATTTGAAGGCACAGTTTTTGTTTTGAACACAGAAAAGAATTAGGGAATTGGAAGGTTCGTAGACGTCCGCTGTTAGGTCATAGGTTCTCCTCCAGTTACGGAAAAAAGTGAGCATGCTCCAGTGTCCGTTTTGTAGCTTGTGTGAAATGGATTGGTGGTTCTAGATCATATTTATATACAATTTAAATGATTCATCACAGACAATCCCATCAGAAAGTGACATTTGGTACCTCTGTTTGCAGACTCAAGCAGAAATGCCAAAGAATTAATAAAGCGGTAGGCTGCATAAACACTCACAACCCTAGAGATGCTCTGGTTTAAGGCACAGCGGTGGAACAACGTGGGCAAGCTTGTACTACTGCTAATCTGGTAGTTTTCATGAGCACTCAGTTCACTTCTTTTTTTAAGCTAAATGCATTTTACCGATGTTGGTTTTTTGAACTCAGGTTATAAACATGTCTGCTTAGCTTCAGGTGAGGAAACCACATTCACCACAGTTGGAAGCAGTGCTGGTCCACTCATTTAATGGTGGGGCTTATGCTTTACGGCAGCGACAGTGTCCCCAGAAACGCCTGAGCCATATTCTAGGACTTGAAATCACCCTTCTGAGGTTAGATAACACCTAGGCTCTGAAGAAAAATTCCTTTTAACTTTTACACCCAAAATAGAAACAGTGATTAGTATAGTTTGAATTTAAAGAAAAAAAGTGGCCCTCATCTAGGTGCTACTGCAATACAACTCATAATGTACAAGAAGATGTAAACGTACGTTGTATGCTTTGTCATAGGACAGGTATGCCAGAAATTAATTTCATTCTATCCTAATTAGATGCAGAATGATTGGTTAGCTTGGTAAAGTGGTAGTAAGCAAATTTTATTTGCTTGTTTTATTTGAACTCACTTAAAGGAATCATGCAAAAATATAATGATAAAACACAGCAGTTGTGACTATAAAATACAGCTTATACAGAGAAACTGAGATTCACCACTGACTCAATCAATATATAGATAGTAAATAAAGAAGCTTAGCTACCTCTTGTAACTAACAACTGCCTCTTCCAGGAAAGGCTCTGTTTGGGGGAAATAGTCTCCATGGTCACAGGGTTTTTTTGATTACCAAAAGAATCAGACAAATGAAGGCCATGATCCTGACTCCTACTGAAGTCAGTGAGTCTCTAAACACAGGAAGCTCATGGCAGGTCCAGATAGAAAGTTTCCTTTTGCCTTCTAGCTGTGAGGAAACCCATCTCCTAACTCCACCACTTTATTAGCACCTTTCCAGCACATTATCCTTACCCTAATCCTCCTGGCACTTTAGGGATTCAGGGTCATTAGAGAACTTGAAGGGTTGATGTTATTGTGATGGAGGTGTGAATTGATCCCTAAGATGACAACCGGTGACAAGGGTACTTCATTAGTCTGCTGCTTTGCCTCTTAATTGCAATTGATTAGTCTGTCTGTTAGAAGAGGCAAATTGGCTGCTTTGGTTCTTGTCATGTACTACATAGCTCTCTATGGCCCCATCTTAGAACTCTCTCTCAGGCAAGTATTCTTTCCTCATATAAACAGACCCACTGAAGTCAGTGGGAATACTCATTTGAGTAAGGGTGACAGGATTGGGCCCTTTGTTGTCTTTATTTTGGAGTTTTGGCTACCTTTCCCTTTGGCAGAATTTCTCTTTAAAACCCTCCACTAATGAATGGGGGAAAAGAAGAAAAGGAAACAGGCAAGAATCAAATAATATCTTTATCCAACAATCTTTTTAAAGTCATGCCTTTAACTTCTGCTTGAATGGATTTCCTGATGGATGAGTTGGTTCTCAAGTACTGCACACTGATAATAATATACATTTTAATCCCATCTGTCCCTGCCAGGATCATACATGCTACAAGACTGGATTGCTGTTGACCAAATACATGGAATATTGGGACATGCAAAGCATCTCTGCCAGCAATGAAATAGTGAATGTGCTATTACAATTATAATATTTTAGTGCCTAACTTCTTTGTTTTTTTCAAACAGGATGCTGAAATAGAACAATTTTATCCCAGCAGAGAATGTTCTATTGCATTTACTTATCTTTGACCACTGTTGGATTATCTTTATTTTCTAAAAAAAGTAAATGTATCTATTAGCAAAAGTCCTTAGTTGTAAAATAAAACAACATGACTGCTGATCTCTTAAGTCATCCACTCATTTTTATACATCTTATATCAAAACAAAGGAAAAGCAAAACAATTCTTTCCCCAAAACAAACAAACCAGTACCTCAATTACGGTCAGTTTCAAAAGTAATTCTTTGATCTTAAGCTTGCAAAAGTTTCAACCTCAACAAATATCCCCGCTTGGATTCTGTTTTAGAAACATCACCACTTGAATATAGACACTGTTTGAAATCCTGGCCCTATTGAGGTCAGTTGGAGTGTTCCCATCAAGTTCAACAAGGTCAGGATTTCACCCTTTAACTTGTTAAAATGATATATGTCTCATGAAGCAAAGGTGTGCGTGCTGAATAAAAATTGAGTATCAGCACAGTCCTGATCAAATCATGGTGAAACCTTCTAACCACTGGTATAATATTCCCATCCCTCCCTTCCTGCTCTAACCCCTATTTAGATCTCTTGTGTGGGCTTTCTGCTTCCCTATTTCAAAAGTCTGAGGCTGTTGGAAAACTTTAATTATTTTTTTTTACTAACATTAATTAGAGAATGATAGACATTAGTAATGGAAAATACCCAAGGTATTAGTTCATCCCCTCCCAGTGCAAAATTATTCCCTACAGTATATTTTCTTGTACATGGTCCTATCCAACAGAAACAAGATTTCCTCCACTTCTTCTGAGACAATTCCATAATCTAATATAGTTCTCTATTTAGGTTTCTCCCTCCTGGTGTCTAGCCGTACTAATTTGTGCTATGATCATATCATGTTTCACAAGCATTGGTCCTGCTTAATATTTGAATCATAGTCCTAAAGTTGTCTAAACTTAATTTGGTGTAGAAACCAAATTGGTTAAGTCAGTGAAACCCCTGGGTAGACATTCCTATTTCAGCTTAAGAGTGGCTTGTTTCAATGTAGCTTAAGACAAATTTAAGCTAAACTGAAATAAATTTGGTTTAAAACCAAAATAAAATAAAAGTGTCCATCCCAGCTATTGGAGGTGCTGTCATTGGGGAGATATTTTCAGCGGATGTCCCGACTACTTGCTGAAGAAGACGAAGGCAGTAAAGCACGTGCAGTATGTAGGTAGACCCAATCTATGGAAGGGAGAAGAGTATCATGTAAGTTAGAAGGGGGAGCCTCTCTGGGAAAGAAAGGGGACCTGTTTATAAGTCTCAAAGCTGTTTTCTAAATAAATCTTCTACATTCATTTTACATGTCCTGCTCCAGTATACAAGAAACAACCGCTTTTGGGAATAGAGGGAAGTTCATTCTGGGAAGTAGAAGATAGAAAATACTAGCAAAAGCATTGAGAGAAAGTTTCCATGACCAGGCTTGGTGGTGGGGTGGGAAGAGAGTGAGTGGGTGTAACCTGCCCTCACTATCTGTGGCATGATCACTCTGATGGGTCAGTATTCAATTCTGGCAATGACTTCTGGAGCTCAATCTAGTTAGCTTATGAAATAGATGGTTAAGGGATGATTTGATCACAGTCCATGTACAAGTCTATAGGTAACTGAAATTTGATATCAGAGGGCTCTTCAATCTAATAGACAAAGACATAACTAGATCCAATGGCTGGAAGTGGAAATTAGACAAATTAGACAAATTCTGGTCCCACAGATTTCATCCCATTCCCCTGATGGTTTCCTTAGTTTTCTCCCCTCCCATGTAGATTCTTGGTTTTTCACCTAGTCACTGGAGAGTCAGACTAGAGCCCTGCGCTGGACTTTTTTTTAAATCCCGCTCCCACAATTAAGGCAGTGGGTCCTGCAGGACCCACAGGAGCCCAGGGCTCTATACTTGTCCTGTGCGCAGGGCTCTGACTCTCTGGTTCCCAAGAATACTGCCTTACTCTGCCCCAAATGCCAGACCACACCTCCTTGACCACTCCCAACTGACTACACATGATCTAATCAGGAGGCACTCTAGCAACTTTCCTAAGAAGGTAGCTGCATGTGATTGTACAGAGAAATGAAGCTTCTCTTCCCATTGAAGTAGGCTGATGTGATGTACTGGTATTAGCAGGAATCAGGATTTCTCATCTGAGGGCTAGTCATTTGGATAGGCAAAGCTCAGGAAGTTCTGGTCAGATTGATAGTTCAGTTCAAAACTCTGACATTTGGATTAAAGCAGTACTGAAATGAATCTTGGATTTGACATTTAAAATACTTCCAGAAGGAACCTTTTCCACTGCCTGTAGTTTCCTAAATCATAGCAGAACGTATTGCCATGGCAGAATGGCATGAGAAATTACTCTCCAACTGCTTCTGTGTTTTCCCACATTATGACTAAAGACATGAGTCTCTGAATCATTATACATAATGCAAGAGCATCATGCATAATAAACCAATGATGCAATAGAAGAGTTTTGAAAATTCATTTGCCATGTACTTTGGCCAACATCCAGATTTTAAATATGGTATACAAGTGCTTCAACTGAGAAAGTGCTGTCTTTGGAAGGGACAGTCTGATGGCTAAGTCACAGGACACATAAAGTGTGACTTAGGAATTGTCTTCACAGTGCCACAGTCTGGACTACGGGGGTATGAATTGTAGAGTGCTCTAAAAAAATTGTATTCTAGCTGCCACATGTAGACTGTGCTAGGAAACTAAAAAGTACCTATTTCGCATTTCACAATAAATCATTGGTTTATGGTGCATGATGCTCTTGCATTATGTATAACGATTTAGAGACTCATGTCCTAAGTTTGAAATGTGACTGCATCAAAGTGAACTACGTATCTTTTAGGTTTCAGAGTAACAGCCGTGTTAGTCTGTATTCGTAAAAAGAAAAAAGAAAAGGAGTACTTGTGGCACCACAAGTACTCCTTTTCTTTTTTCTTTTTTCTTTTTACGAATACAGACTAACACGGCTGTTACTCTGAAACCTGTCATTATGCAAGGCACTGCATTTAGCCGCATGGAGTGGAAATCTATCAACTGCATGAAATAGTCTCTAAGGTGCCACAAGTACTCCTTTTCTTTTTTCTTTTTACGTATCTTTTAGTTCTTAGGCTAAATTAGCTCAGACACTTATCTCCTGTTAACTCTATTCAGTCCTGCTGCCAAAGTCTTTGACTGTAGCAGGGAAAGGCTCCAGCAGTGGGGAGGCAGCGAGACTCTGTTAAAAATAACAATGTAGATAGGGGTAGCACAGCTTGGGGAGAAGAAAGCCACATAGGGCATATACCTAGGTACCTACCCACAGGGTTCAGACATATCTTTGCTCACCTAAGCAGTCCCCTCACTGTCTACACTGCTATTTATACCTGTGTTGGGGGCATATAATGTCTGTACTCTACATGCCACCAAAAGGAGTGTGCAATGAAATGCACCTTCAATTTCCTTAGAATGATCTTTTGTTTTCACCCATTGACAAGTTATCTCTGTCTCTCTGACTCAAAACACTGTGATCTTTTAGGGCAGGAAACTCCAGTATTGAAAGTGTAGGAGAGCAGAGGGAAGCCAGACCATGGTAACTATTTAAGCTTATACACAAACACGTTATAGGACCTTGGTGCAATGTACTACTGATTCATAGCTAGAGAGAAGACGTAGTGTGGGGTCAATTGTTTTTAAAATGAACAATAATGATGTATTGGAGTCAATACTACCAAATGAGCAGGAAGAAATTTTTGCATTGTTGTAACAATAGCCGCTGGAGTCAGTGAAGTGACCCTGGAAAAGCAAGTGTCTTTCCAGTACTCCCACATGACTTGCCTTATCAGGGATATACCCAGTATAATTCAAAGTGGAATAAGACCCAAATGAGCATCCTGGCCTTTGCCATCCCTAACCTTTCCTGGATCAGATCCTCAAATCAGCTTGAAGTAGGCACATCTCTATTGACTTTAACAAAGCTTATACAAGCTGAGGACATAGAGCCCTATGTGCTGGATTTCTGTACTGTGACTTCGATAGTCATGAAAAATTGATTGAGAGCATGTAATGAATAAATAAATACTGCACCTCTCTCTAAGTGCCATAAAGATGGCAGGCAACTCAAATAATTACAACTGGAAGTCCAATTTTCCCATAGACTATATATTTATTCAGTTCTGGATTTCAGGGCCTTCTATAAGGCTGGTGACTTATTTTACCTCTGTATGGAGGGAAGGAAAAGGGAGGTCTTGCATTACTGGTCAAGGGACTGAACAGAGGAGGAGAAATAGTGGAAAAAATATTCACAACCATTTTTAACGTTCTCTAAATTTTCCTTCATCATCTCACCCATTTTAACTTGCTTCTCACAAATATTAATGTGAGCACAGTTTGTTCATATGAATCTCAGCAGACAGTGACTTTTTAGCTGAGATTAATTGGATCATGAAATGAAATTCATTTTGTGAAAAAGATTGTTTCAGGCAGAAATGGAAGTAGATTATAAAAATTGGGTCATTATCCAATCTGGGAACAACAACTATACTATGTGATTTAAGTAACCAGATTGCTTGAATATTGAATTCTCAGTGGAATATTTACAGCAAAGAATTTGGGAGCAATCCAGACCGAGTTTGTTTGCATTAGAGGTGAGAGTAATTTTTCATTCACAACAATGTTGTGGAGGGATAAAAATGGCTTTTGTTGAAATGGAAGTTTCTACAGCAGATGTCCTATATTCAAGAAAAGTTTTGTTTTTTCAATGAAAAACCAAATACTGGCAGCACCCAGACATGCTTTTGGCACCTGAAAGCTGAAAAGGTTGAGGGGTGAGGTAAGTTTTTGCTTTTGATGAAAACCCAAAAACTTTTGAGGAAAGTTTTTGATTAAGATGAACATGATATTATTTTCACTGAAATTTTTCAAAGGAACGGAAAAAAAAAGTATTTCCCAACTACCTCTAGCTTGCACAAATCATTTCATATAGGAAACACATTAATAATACTTCTACTATGTAGACAATTCATTAACTGAACAAATGGGCTAAGTGTGCCAAATACATTGTTTGTTATGATAAGTTGTACTGACTAAGGTGACTCCTGACATGATTTTTTTTTAAATTAAGGTATTTTGTGGATTTCTGACCCTCAAGTTTTCATAAGAAGATGTGTGTTGATTTTTAGAGGAATGATAAGAAATAACTACAGACTGGATAAATAAGCCTGAGACAAACTCTGATGAATGATCAATACAGTATCATGTGAAAGCTACAGACTCACCCTTCTATTTTTTCCTCCTATTTGCCTTGCTTCCTTTCTAATTTGCCTGAATTCCCCTCATCAGCTTCAATCATGTTTCAGCTTCAATCATGTTTGAACTAGGAACTTCTGCTAATATCTCTGAGATCATCTGCCTGAACTCTACACCAAAGATGACCATTCAGTTTGGGAGTTTTTGATTTTTTGTTCTTATTTTTGTGAAATGAAACTGTTTTGGGGTGTATCATGGGGTCCATTCACCACAGTGGTGCCTCTTGCTGTCCAGTCTGGGGATTAGCTCTGCCTGTTGGCGCACCCTCTTCAGGTGGTGTATCTCCCATCGTCCTCTCACCCTGCGGACCGGCCTCACTCCAGGAACTGCAGCATCCTCTTCATGACTCAGCCCTCTGTCCAGGTCACCATCTGTGCTCCCCCCTTGAGGGGTTACCCAAAGTCCTTGTATGAAAACAGTCCCAGGTGGTCTTCTCCTGTGCTTCTCTGATGATGCCACTTCCTCAGTGGCCAGTAGGGAAACCTGCACCCGCCCACTGTCTACTTTGAGTTCCAGTTCAGGCAGAGGGAAAGTAAGCCAGTACGAGCCGGTACACTATGCCAGACCGTACTGGCTTCCCCAGGCTGGTGATTTAAAGGGCCCGGGGCTCCCTGCAGCGGCCGGAGCCCCGAGCCCTTTAAATCACCCCTGAGCCCCAGGGCTCCTAGCCACTTCTGCAGCTGGTAGCTCCAGGGATGATTTAAAGGCCCCGGGGCTCCCAGCTGCAGCCGGAGCCCCAGGGCCTTTAAATCTTGATTTAAAGGCCCCACCTCTTCTGGTTGAGGCCACGCCCCTTCTGGTTGAGGCCACACTCCTGCTCAGGACTCCAGCGTACGGTTAAGTCCCTTAAGTTACTTTCACCCCTGAGTCCAGGGACCCTCAGCTCAGCAGTTCTGGGCTTTACCCTCTCAGCCCTCACCACTCCTTCCCTCAACTGCTTCCTACTCTTCCCTGCCCCCCTCTGGGAGTACCAGCTCCAAACCAAGTCCCTCTTTCCAGGAATGGACTGCTGATTTAGGCATACGCAGCTGTGTAGGCACCCGGAAATTTGGGGGACCCCGGGGTCTTAGTGTTCACCCCCCGCCTCTTTTTAATCCTGTTCTGACTCTTCCTGCAGGCTCCCACCACAGCTGGCTGCTGCAGCCTGGTGAATCTTCCTCCGGAGGGGATCTAGTACTTAAAAGTGAAAAAGCATTCCAGCCTGCCAGACCTATTAGCACAACACTGAAACTGTTAAAGAGCCATTCAAGTGGTGATGAAGCCATTTAACAGGCATTTGCCCACCTCCAGGTATATACTGTCAGTTTCTGAATTTACTGACAAAAATAGTTGTGCATTACTGTAATATTTATTCAGAACATGTTAGTCTATAGGACCTTAGTTTAAAATTTGCTTTAAAAATATTTCATTGGTGTGTTGCTGAAGATTATAAAATCACATCTCTAAAAAATCCTTGCATAGATTTTTAGTGCACCATCTGAGTATTCATCTTTAGCCTTAAATGCTTGGTTCTTCATACATATAGTTTTTTTAAATAAATCCTTCAATAGACCACCCTTATCTAAAATACACATGCGAGCCCTTTGGGCATATGGGCACCAGTTTAATAATACTGCATAGGGCTCCATAAATCCTAAGGACGGCCATGTGACTGACTACTGTCTGCCTTCCTGCAGCCTTTCCCAGCAGCCTCCTTCTCCTTTCAGCTCCTGGACTTTATAGGCCCTGCCTATCCCTGCTCATCTGAGTCTCATTTAATCCACTCCCCAGTCCCTGGCTCCTCCTCCAGGTGCAGCCTGAGCAACTAATTGGCCTACCTGGCCAACTTAACCCTTGGGGTGGACACTCCATCTCAGGGTGGCAAAGAGGAAACATGTTTTTTATTTCAGACCTAGATCCCAACCTGAACACTTAAATTTTTGGACAGCTCCATTGTTCTCGTTCAAGTCCATCTATATGCTAGATGCTTTCATTAAATCCTGGTTCCAATTGGAAATTGGAAGAGATTCCATATGCAGATGCTAGGGGAATGGAATATGGAAAAGATTTTAATTTTAAATGTATTTGTTGTTTCACTGCTAAACATGGAAATTGAGCTGGATCTAGTGATAGCAAGCCACAGTAAGTTTAGATGTTCCATTTATATAAGTTTGCGAAGACTGGATGGTTATCCAGAGTTTATCAGGTTGAAATCTCTTGAGAATTCTCTTGTCAGGTCACCAGTTATAGCTTCCAGCCAAACTCATGTTAGTCCTTCAGCTTCTGGGTGAAACCAGAAACTGTTGCCAACAAAAAAAGGTAACTAGATACTTTCAAATTTCAGAAAGATTCAGTTCAGAGTGGTAAACCTTGAACTTTGGACAAAGATTCAGATTCATTCTCATTTCAGCTGAATTGGGATTTCTGTCTGAACAGCAGCTGCAAGATCAGACTCATGATTATATTGGCCCAGAAAGCAGCTATCAATGCACGGAAAGCAAATTAATTTTAAATTAAACTCTACTTAATCTTGGCATTTTTTTAAAAAAGAGAAATCCTTGTAAAAATTAGTAAGGCCATGACATTGTGGGGGAGGGATAGCTCAATGGTTTGAGCTTTGGCCTGCTAAACCTAGGGTTGTGAGTTCAATCCTTGAGGGGGCCATTTAGGGATACAGGGCAAAAATTGGGGATTGGTCCTGCTTTGAGCAGGGGGTTGGACTAGATGACCTCCTGAGATCGCTGCCAACACTGATAGTCTATGATTATGCTTCTTTAACTGTCTACTTAAAAAAAACAAACCAAAAAAACCCCAAAACCCAGCTACGTCATAATGCCAACAAAAGAGTAGACAGTGGTTGGGTAGCTGGTGTACTGTAACTGCCACTTATTATATTCTCACTGTGACGTTGTGCTTCCCTAGTCTATTTATTGTATTTACCTATTGTCTCATCTTTGAATATAAGCTCCTTGAGGCAGGGACCATCTTTTCATTATGGTGTTTGTACAGTGCCTAGCATAATGGGACCTTGAGCCTTGATTGCAGTTCTAGGCACTACCACAATACAAATAATTGAGACTAATAGTAAGAGTTATAAGCATTCACCCAAAAGCAGGTTTTCCCAGCCTCTTCCAGTTTAAACTTCTTTACTACTCAAGCTAAAATTTAAAGAATTAGAACACAACCTATGGATAAAAAAGCTGATATGACGTTCCCCTTAACTTCACAAGGTTGGAAAGTTAATGCTAGGTTTTGTCAAGACGGTATTCCAAACACTCAGAACTTCTATTCATTACTAAAGAGATCTCAGACTTTCCTTCCGTGTCAAATATGTTATACAATTTGCTTAGTCGGGGTCAGACACTAAAATGAAAAGAGGAGGGGCTGGGGGACTGCACAGGATTCAAGGTCTTTAAAATGGTATTTATTCAGGATATTAAATCAGTTTTCCACTCCGGATTTTGTTTTTACTGTTATTCTCACTTAACCAATTTGGAATCAATGCCTGATCTTACATGTCTCCTGCAGCTTGCCTTCAGAATCGTCTCCTTAAGGAAATTATGCATGGAAATTCCTTTTTACCAGCTTTTACTGAAACCACAAGTCCGTATCTGAAACATATACTGCTGCAAATTTTGCCCAAAGCTTTGTCTTGGCTATATAAAGAAATTATAGGTGTGGACCAATTTTTGAATTAGCATGAAAACTCCTTTTATGTGCATATGAGAAATGCCTTTGAAACATTTTGCCAAAGGCTTTTTCGTCTTCTGGTTGTTATAAGAAAACATGGTTGCCCAAAAGAAAAAACCTGATCACGGTTCCACCTTAATCAGATTCACAATCGTGTCCTAATGCAATTTGTCCTAATCCATTTCTGAGGAAGACAACCATTTATGATTCAGGGAGACATGTGGGAATAAATGTGGCTATATGGAAATCCCCCGAGTCATTTATGTACTATATTTTACCAGTTCATAAAAAAAAACCTAATTACATTTCTGGGAAGAAGGCATTGTGGATGCAATGTATATTCTAATAAAACACCACACACACACACACACCCAACTACCTGGGTATCCTGTAGTCATATTGTTCTCAGTTTGCAACATGGACAATTCATTTCATATCTCAGTAGCTGGTTTTAGAATAGCAATACTGTGCTTAACATATTTAACACCGATCACAGATATCAGTATGCGACTGGAAATGCTGCTGTCTTTGTTTTTGTTCAGTAAAAGACTGCTTTCTGTTCAGCATGGTAGAAAATGGCCCCTCAGCAGGAGTGCTGGAAGCTCCTGAGAAGTGGGGGAGGCCACCAGCCCCTGAATGCCCCCCCTTCGCCTTGAGGCCCCACCCACCGCTCATTCCTGTCCATCACTTGCCCCTCCCCCCCACCAGCCACTCACCCTTAAGGCAGGAAAATAAGTGGGAGGGCATAGCCCCCTGATCCCCCCTGTCCCTCAGTAATATAGACTACTTGGTGCGCCAGAAATAAATGCATATACATACCTCTCTATATACAAACAGTCAGAATGATATGTCTTGGAGAACAAAAAGATACTGAAATATTTTCAAAAAAGGGGTCACGCACATATCTAGCCATCCACCCCCACACACAGCCCCACCCATCATTGGAAGTACTAAGGTCCTCATCTTGCAATCACTTACATAGAAGGGCTTAACTTTAGTCATGTTGAGTAGCCCCTTTGGAGTCACATGGGTAAAATTAAGCATGTGCCTATGTGTTTTCAGGATTGTGGCCTAAAATACTAGAGCAAGATTTCCAAATGTAGACAGCTCCAAGTTTATTTACACTGACATTCTTTCCTGCAAAACTCCTCCCCTCCCCAATATTAAAATGTTATTGTAAAAGAAAGTTTTGCTATAAACAAAATTGACTGTAATAGATGGCATACAACTGGGACAAGTCAGTAGTATAAATAATCAAAAGATTTCTATCTACCCATTTGTAATAATCAGAAGACCATGTAGCTCATGAAATTACAATTACCTAACGTTTCATCATTTATTTTTTACTTAAATGGTTTGTGAATGATTGTTTTTCTTTGGCACATGTGTGAGAGTGAATGATTTCTTGTGCTTCGGCTGCTGCAAATTTAGGGTCTGATTGTTTCATGCACTGAAGGATGAAGTTGGTGTTCATGTGGAAAGAGTCATTTTGCATGTGACTATTGAGAACATTTTAAATGTCCTGGTTTGGAAACAACTGGGTGAAACACAGTGAAAAAAATTAAATAGTGCTTCTGAAAAAACCTGAGCACGAAATCTCAAACTCGCCCCCTACCCCTTAAATTAAATGCTTTAGGGTAGGTCTACACTGCAAGGTGTGATTGTAGCATGTGTAGGCATTCCCATGCTATCTTTAATCTATGCAATAGTAGTGTAGATGTGGTGCAGGTTTCACACAGCAATCAGAACACAAGACCTCCAAAGATCCCAGGTATGTATTCTGCTCACTAGCCCACACCATCACATCTATGCTGCTGCTGTTACCCATGCTAGGTAGATGAAAACTAGCATGAGATGCCTACCCTTCTAAAAAACCCACACCTTTCAGTCACAGTGTAGGCATACTCTTGGTATGAAATGCAAGACCCCCAATTATCCTTCCTATAATTCCCTCTATGATGTACAGATAAGCAACTGGTTGACAAATGTCTACCATACTGAAGCTTGCATTCAAAGGCCCTGCCAGAATGCAGCTCACTTGGCATTCAGAAAAATTGGCATATGGACAGCAGCATCAGCAATGAAAGATTCAGTGCAGGTTTTAGGAGGAGAGAGTGCATTATATAGCAATTACTCAGTTGGCCTGATTTCTGGCAGTCTCTCACAGGAAACAGCAAGGAAGCCAACAGTTCTTCAATGCATCAACACCACCTAGAATTACTCATAATGACTCACTGATATTTAGATCCTAAGACAATCAAGTCTTTGGTAGATACTCATCTTTCACTATAAAGTGAAACCCAACAAACGTATCACAGAATCACAGGGTTGGAAGGGACCTCAGGAGATCATCTAGTCCAACCCCCTGCTCAAACCAGGACCAATCCCCATTTTTTGCCCCAGATCAACTTAACAGCCCCCTCAAGGAACTCACAACCCTGGGTTTAAGCAGGCCAATGCTCAACCACTGAGCTATCCCACCCCCCAATGTTTGTTTGTGCAGTTTGTGAATATACTCCTACTTCTACAAAATGTATGAAACAACGTTTGTTGCAGGTGGAGCCCAGATATTTTACCTGTACAGCGTAGGGAAGAAAGAAAAATAAATGGAGCTGTTCTCCATTACCTGAAATGGATTGTGTTATATGGTATCTTGCTACTTTAGGCATTCACAAATCATTCATCTCCACTGTACGTAGACACTCCTATAAACTCAATAAACAAATATGGAAGTAAATATGTGCCTATTACACAATACCTAGGTGTGGACACAAACATGAAGATGGACCAGACAAACAATACTGCCACATACCTTAACAGTTCCCCATGTCTTATGTTTCAGAAAATTAGAACTAAAATGGATTGACATGTGTCATAAATATAAAGGCAAGGGTAACCACCTTTCCACATACCGTGCTATAAAATCCCTCCTGGCCAGAGGCAAAGTCCTTTTACCTGTAAAGGGTTAAGAAGCTAAGATAACCTCACTGGCACCTGACCAAAATGACCAATGAGGAGACAAGTTACTTTCAAAGCTGGAGGGAGGGCGGGGAAACAAAGGGTCCTGTCTGTCTGTGTGATGCTTTTGCCGGGACCAGAGCAGAATGCAGGTCAGAACTCCTGTAAAAAGTTAGTAAGCAATCTAGTTAGATATGCGTTAGATTCTGTTTTGTTTAAATGGCTGATAAAATAAGTTGTGCTGAATGGAATGTATGTTCCTGTTTTTGTGTCTTTTGTAACTTAAGGTTTTGCCTAGAGGGATTCTCTATGTTTTGAATCTGATTACCCTGTAAGGTATTTACCATCCTGATTTTACAGAGGTGATTCTTTTACCTTTTTCTTTAATTAAAATTATTCTTTTATGAACCTGATTGCTTTTTCATTGTTCTTAAGATCCAAGGGTTTGGGTGGGTGTTCACCTATGCAAATTGGTGAGGATTTTTATCAAGCCTTCCCCAGGAAAGGAGGTGTAGTGCTTGGGGGGATATTTGGGGGAGGGAGGGGAGACGTTTCCAAGTGGGCACTTCCCCTGTTATTTTTGTTAGACACTTTGGTGGTGGCAGCATAAGGTGCAAGGACAAAAGGTAAAAAAGTTTGTACCTCGGGGAAGTTTTAACCTAAGCTGATAAAAATAAGCTTAGGGGGTCTTTCATGCAGGTCCCCACATCTGTACCCTAGAGTTCAGAGTGGGGAAGGAACCTTGACAACATGGAACAAACGTTCAAAGCAATTAATGATATCAAGGGCCTCTGTTATTGGGTGTCCAATGTGAGACCTCTTGAAGGGTCCCAACGGCTAGAGCAGGGGTGCTCAGTACTTTCTGAAAATCAGCCTCCTTTCAAGGTGTCCCAAGCTGGGCACTAAAAATAGAAGTACCCCCAAATCATTAATCACTTTTGAAAAATTTGGACATCTCAGCCATCGTCCCTTCATAGTCAGCCTGCTCCGAACACAATATTTTTCTGCTGGGAAGATTACATTTCTCGTCACTGTTACTGTGTGCATACCGGCATGCATTACCTTGTAATACATGAAGCAGAAGCCACCACATGTAACCACTATTATAAACAGCGTATGGTGTGAAACTCACAGTGACTCAAATCCTCTTAATGGTTTTCCACTGAAAATTCAACATCTGCCAACACCACACAAATCTTGATAACTGATGTCAGCATGAATGCATTAAGCCATAGTTTTTAACATGTTAGGAAAACAAAGGGTTTATGGAATGCTGCTAACAAAGGGCTAAATCCTGTAGTCCTCACTCTGCAGTAGTACTGGTCCCTGAGTAAGGACTGAGAAAGGCCAAAGCCTAGAGTGCCCTAATGAGAACAATGTTTTGTGCCATATGAGTAAAATGACATAAGATAGAAAAATCTACCATGGTAAATCACTGATGCTGGCACCTTTCATCGCCAAACATTATTTGTGAATGCATGTCCTGCTGCACCAGCCACTGGCTTTGATGTGTAGCAGCTGCAAAATGAAGGCAGTATTCAGTGCAGGAAGGCTGTTCAAACGAGAGGAAGGAGTGGAGGAGTAAGGTTTCCCCTCAAGGATTTGAAATTCCTCAGTGGAACCCAGCCAAAGAAAGATATAGAATATAAGGGACTTGGATTAATGTGTGATAATGATGCTGCCCTGCAGATTTACTAGGACTCTTTCATTGCAGAGGAAAATGTGAATCTCATAGCAGCAGCAGGGAGCATCTATTCAGATAATAGGGAATGCCAGGAGGTTAACTCGAGCAGTTGCAGACCTACAAAATTGACATGCCTACCTACGAGTGGCTTGGTTCTTGTGCACAGAAGTGGTTAATCAAAGTTTCAGCATACGGCCTGAAAAACAGCCATTTAATTAATGTGCCAGATATCCGTGCCAAAGCTTTTGCCTAGATTAGGTTCAGACTGTAAAGAAATCTCCAAGAGAAGGGTAATTCTCAACACCTGTGGGCATTTTTATTAGCTGCTTGTACAAGAATGAAAAACCTTATGTTAAAGTGCTTGCCTCTCCCCTGCCAAACTGACCTTGTGTGCTTTTACCTGAGCATAACCATACGCAGGTTTTAAAGCAGACTCAGAAATAGACTGCTAATGGGCAAGTGTTCTGTGGCAAATCCACTTGACTCAAATGTAGTCTGGATGGAAGCAATCATACATGGTCTGTTTAAACAGCTCTCTAGCAAGATATAGAGATAAACACGGTTTTAATATTATGGAGCAAATTCATGGGAAGTTATAAGGAAGAACAGTTTTTAAACAGAGGGGGGAGAGAAAGAAAAATCAATGCATGCATTGTGAAGCAGCATTCATTTAACACAGTGCTATTGTTGCTGGATTTGGATAAAGGCTCAGGGAGTGAAATCCTGGCTCTGTTGAAAATCAGTGACATCATGGGTGTTTTGCCAATTGGGTCAGTATTTCACCTGGGCAGTAGAAACACACTTAAGGTTTATTTCTGAAAGCTTTGTTTTTGTACACAGATGCAACCCTTTATTCTGGTTCTACAACATTGTACAGAATGACGTGCAAAAGCTGCAAGCACAAATTCATTTCTTTTTAAAAAACAGCTGTTAAAGAGCTGCCATGCTCTTTCCCAGAGGTGGCTACATTTTGGTACTGGATGACATTTCCCTATATGAAAAGGTAAGTGAATAATTTCCTAACCTAATTTATTCAATTAATGTAACTTTATTTCTCATGTTCAGGGCAGATGAATTTCAATACTAAATTTCTGAGGCAACCAATATTAAAAATGGGTCTATGGTGAACTAGTTTGTGGCACATTAGAAATTTGAGCTGTGTTCTTTTGTTGTGATTGGTCAGCTATAGTATGTGAAATTGTTTCCATTCCTTGAGAGAATATGCATGCAAGCACTTCCAGCATGAATACTCTCAAAGGCACATGACCGTATATAACTTGGTTTCTGTAAACATTTATGGCAATTAAACTTGATCTCTCAAATGTCTGAGCCTTGGGCAAGGCACTTCAACTCTTTGTGCTTCTATTTCTTCTCCCCTCCTTTAGCTGTTTTGTATATTTAGACTGCTGGATCTTTGGGGCAAAGACTTCACTCAGCACCTACGTTTTTGATGTAAAAGTTCCAAAGGTGCCTACGTTTTTGCCTCTGGGCATGCACACTCCTGCCACACTCTAGGTGCCCAGACACCTAGCTCATACCTAAGCCCCAGTGCAATCCACAAACTGGGAGAAGATAGATGCAGGAGCACCAATCTTGCCTGCAAGGTTTGGTCTGGTAGGGATGCTCAGAGGCCACCTAACTCCATTTAAAAAAAAAAAAAAGAACAACAAGGGAATGAGGATGCTTCCCTTTTAACATTTAGCCCAATGGTTAGGGTACTCACCCAGGATGTACGAGTTCCTAGTTCAGGTCCACCCATTGTACCTGATGAGGGGGGAACAGGCATCTCCCACCTTTCAGGTGAGTGTCCTAACCACAGGACCACAGTGTGAGTCTCATGTTTTTCTCTGGCCCAATTAATATTATTCAATTATTTAAAATGGAAGAGGAGAATTAGATTATTCAACCCTCACTCATCTTGCTTTTGGGAGTCAAAGGGGTAGAATCTAGCCCACAGAGAGCAAGTTTTGCACTAATGGTCCAATCAGATCACCATTTGCCTCTTTAGTTGTTGACAATATTCACTGAAGTTGTGCATGCCTAAAGGTTTAGTTCTTTGCAACGTCTCCCACCCACTTGCAAAATCCCTTTTGTTCTGTACATTACACCTTAAGCAAAATAGAGACATAACTGGATGATTAGTACTTCAAATATGATTGTCCTGACACAATGAAACCAAATATTCTCAGCAACTCTGTCCTCATCTTTCTCCCAACACACACCCTAAATATTGATTACTTGACTCTTTTAACTGGGTTGTATAACTTATAGCACTTATCACTTAGTGCTGGCAATGTCCCATGCCACAAAAGGTTCTATGAGGTGCTAAAAATGGTGCTGTTCTAGTGCCCTGTCATTTGCAATCATGAGCAGCAGTGGAAAAGTAATGAATTTGGGGGAATCAAATCCTGATGTCATACTCCTAAAACTTAATGCAGGAGACGAGAGATAGCAAATATTCACCTGTTAGCCTCATACACACATACACAAAGCATCTTCCCTAGTATGAAGATTTGTTTCATCTCGAAGACTGCCTTTCCCCCCTTAATTTTCATAATTACAACTCTGTTCAAATTGCTCACACACTCCATACAACCCAAGTTGGTTTGTTTCAGGGTAGACCAGTGTAAAAACGAAAAAGAAAAAAAAAAGCCTATTTCTAGCTCAAGTCTGGACGTTCATGCTGAGAATCGGCTTCTGATTCAGGAATGAAATCACAGTACGTAGCTTCTGTTTTTGACAGAAAAGAGTGCTTGATATTCTAGGATTTTTTCTTAGTTTTTCCTCAGAAGTAGCTGAGCCATATTTCTGGCAATTAAACGTTTGTATTAATGCAGAGCTAGAATTTTACAACACTTGCCGTGCAGTATTTCAACAGGATAGGGAACACACACAACCTCTCAGCTACCATGGTGTGGTAACTGTTGGGACATATTTATCTTGTTAAGAATCACCACTGTAAGTTTCTTGAGTAGTTTATATCTATGAATAGTCCCGCTAGTCTCAATGGGATTATTCACATACTTATTCTCATCCTTGAAATTATGTACCTGCAGGATCAGGGTCATAATAATGAAAACAAAGCACTCCAAAGGAGCACCAGATTATCTTCCCTTCAGAAAACCATGCAAGCTACAGTTAAGTCACCATAATGGGGTAAAATCACTGTCAGGTTGTCTGTCTGCAGTTTTTCTATAATAAACATAAACTATTCCTCAGACCTTCTCACTAATATATCATTCAGCTTTTTTGTGTTCAAAACATTCAAAATAGAAAAACAAAGCTGGTTTCTTTCCATGAAAAAGAAATCTAAGTATCTTTATTTATTCAATATATTTTATTGGGCCAGATTGTGACATTTATTTATAAGAAGATATCCCCTTTGTGGTTATCTATGAAAGCTAGAGAAAGCTTGATTACTATGACTGTTGTAATGAATGGACTCAACCTGTAATACAATTTTGGTTTACTCTCTTTCACATTAAAATCATTAGAAATAATCTAATGTCTTTTTCATATTGGGATGCATTCAGATAAATATGTAAACAAACATGTTTGATTACTGGTCTTGAATCTTTGAAGCTAACTGCCATATGATTATTTGCTATTACTTACCATCTTCTTCACAGCTATCTGTATAAGCCTTTCCCTCCAAACCCCTCATTTCCACCTCCAGTGTTTCTAACCCCTTTTTCTGGAACTTAAGGGCCACAAAGAACATTCTTTTGAAAAGCAGTAACAATGGTCATTTGACCAAACACTGATTTCATTTTCCTCTTCCATGGCGTTTCACAGAATTGAAGTCTAGATAAAATGTAGCCCATAATGTTTACAGCTGAGTGAGAGTTGTCCCCATAGCCTAAAGAAGCACCATAAACAAGGGAACTGGGCAGTTTTCCATCATCATCAGGTTAAGATTAGATCCTGTGTTTGACTGTAGCATGAAAAAAAGGTTGAGAAACATCAGATTAGATCATTTTAACGAGGGAAAAATTGCTGCTTTCCCAGGTCGTCCAGGAAACACAGGTGGACAATCCACTTTGAAATGGGCAGAGGAAGGTTCAGACTTCAAAGTGATTATCCGGAGAAGTTCACACCCTCCTTTCCAAAACAATCAATATACCGGTTAACAATTAAAAGCTGTGATTCATGGAGCAATTATAAGGCCATATCCTGTCATCAGTTTTTACATAAAACTCCTAGTGTCTTCAATAAAAAGAACAGGAGTACTTGTGGCACCTTAGAGACTTACAATTTTATTTGAGCATAAGCTTTCGTGAGCTACATCGGATGCATGCAGTGGAAAATACAGTCTGGAGATTTTATATACACAGAGAACATGAAACAATGGGTGTTACCATACACACTGTAACAAGATTCAGAGTAGCAGCCGTGTTAGTCTGTATTCGCAAAAAGAACAGGAGGACTTGTGGCACCTTAGAGACTAACAAATTTATTTGAGCATAAGCTTTCAATCCGATGAAAACTTATGCTCAAATAAATTTGTTAGTCTCTAAGGTGCCACAAGTCCTCCTGTTCTTTTTACTGTAACAAGAGTGATCAGGTAACGTGAGCTATTACCAGCAGGACAGATTGCACCACACACTCTCAAAGAAAATGCGGAACCACCTGATCAACATCCTCTACAGCAAACAGGGAAAGATTAAGAATGAGCTCTCAAAACTGGGTACTCTCATAAAAAAACCAACCCTCCACACAAACTTCCTCGTGGCTGGACTTTACCAAAACTAGACAAGCCATTTACAACACACACTTGGCTTCTCTACAAAAGAAAAAGGACACTAAACTATCTAAATTACTACATGCCACAAGGGGCCACAACAGTGGTTCCCTTAACCCACCCAGCAATATTGTTAATCTATTCATCTATACTCTTAGCCCAGCAGAAGAATCAGTCCTATCTTGGGGCCTCTCCTTCTGACCCTCCACCCTCATGAACATGATACAGTTCTCTGGTGACCTAGAATCCTATTTTCCACGTCTCCGACTCAAGGAATATTTCCAACACACCTCTGAACAGCATACTAACCCACAGAGACCTTCCTATCAACACTACAAAAAGAAGGATTCTGGGTGGACTCCTCCTGAAGGTTGAAACAACAGACTGGACTTCTACATAGAGTGCTTCCGCCAATGTGCACGGGCTGAAGTTGTGGAAAAGCAGCATCACTTGCCCCATAACCTCAGCCGTGCAGAACACAATGCCATCCACAGCCTCAGAAACAACTCTGACATCATAATCAAAAAGGCTGACAAAGGAGGTGCTGTTGTCATCATGAATAGGTTGGAATATGAACAAGAGGCTGCTAGGCAGCTCTCCAACACCAAATTCTACAAGCCATTACCCTCTGATCCCACTGAGGGTTACCAAAAGAAACTACACCATCTGCTCAAGAAACTCCCTGAAAAAGCACAAGAACAAATTGGCACAGACACACCCCTAGAACCCCGACCAGGGGTATTATATCTGCTACCCAAGATCCATAAACCTGGAAATGCTGGATGCCCCATCATCTCAGGCATTGGCACCTTGACAGCAGGATTGTCTGGCTATGTAGACTCCCTCCTCAGGCCCTATGCTACCAGCACTCCCAGCTATCTTCGAGACACCACTGACTTCCTGAGGAAACTACAATCCATTGGTGATCTTCCTGAAAACACCATCCTAGCCACTATGGATGTAGAAGCCCTCTACACCAACATTCCACACAAAGATGGACTACAAGCCATCAGGAACAGTATCCCCAATAATGTCACGGCAAACCTGGTGGCTGGACTTTGTCCTCACCCATAACTATTTCACATTTGGGGATAATGTATACCTTCAAGTCAGCAGCACTGCTATGGGTACCTGCATGGCCCCACAGTATGCCAACATTTTTATGGCTGACTTAGAACAGCGCTTCCTCAGCTCTCGTCCCCTAATGCCCCTACTCTACTTGCACTACATTGATGACATCTTCATCATCTGGACCCATGGATAAGAAGCCCTTGAGGAATTCCACCATGATTTCAACAATTTCCATCCCACCATCAACCTCAGCCTGGACCAGTCCACACAAGAGATCCACTTCCTGGACACTACGGTGCTAATAAGCGATGATCACATAAACAACCACCCTATACCGGAAACCTACTGACAGCTATACTTACCTACATGCCTCCAGCTTTCATCCAGACCACACCACATGATCTATTGTCTACAGCCAAGCTCTACAATACAACCGCATTTGCTCCAACCCCTCAGACAGAGACAAACACCTACAAGAGCTCTATCAAGCATTCTTACAACTACAATACCCACCTGCTGAAGTGAAGAAACAGATTGACAGAGCCAGAAGAGTACCCAGAAGTTACTGACTACAGGACAGGCCCAACAAAGAAAATAACAGAACGCCACTAGCCATCACCTTCAGCCCCCAACTAAAACCTCTCCAGCGCTTCATCAAGGATCTACAACCTATCCTGAAGGACGACCCATCACTCTCACAGATCTTGGGAGACAGGCCAGTCCTTGCTTACAGACAGCCCCCCAACCTGAAGCAAATACTCACCAGCAACCACACACCACACAACAAAAACACTAACCCAGGAACCTATCCTTGCAACAAAGCCCGTTGCCAACTGTGTCCACATATCTATTCAGGGGAAAAAGAAAAGGAGTACTTGTGGCACCTTAGAGACTAACAAATTTATTTGAGCATAAGCTTTCATGAGCTACATCTACGCCCATTGTTTCACGTTCTCTGTATATATAAAATCTCCCCCCTGTATTTTCCACTGCATGCATCCGATGAAGTGAGCTGTAGCTCACGAAAGCTTATGCTCAAATAAATTTGTTAGTCTCTAAGGTGCCACAAATACTCTTTTTCTTTTTGCGGATACAGACTAACACGACTGCTACTCTGACACAAGTGACTTCAATGGGTCTTCCAGATGAGGGAGGATATGGGTCTATAACCCCAATAATAAAAGAAAAACTCTTCCTTTTCTTTTATAAAACTTCTGGTTCTCCCAGAGTTGTACCTTCCTATCCATCCTGTTATTAAATAAACATTACCTGTATTTTCAGGCTGTGCAATCTCCAGTGATGTGTAGAGAAGGGATTTGGCCACTCATATCACCATTGTTCAAGATACTTTGGAGATTAAATTCTTGTTCAGTTGCACTTGTGCAATCTTACTGATGTCCGTGTGCAACTAAACACAACATTTGGCAGTGCCCATTAAGTATAACTTATGCCAAAGATTCAGCAAATCCCCACTGAGCATTTTTTTAAACTGCATGATACGTGCCTGTAAGGACTAGGGCCCTGGCCTAGCAATTGGCTGCATGTAGGCAGACCTCTGTGCCTATGCTGAGCCAGTTGCAGGACTGGGACAAAAACATGCAAGAACAAGCTTCTGATTTCTGAAGGATTAGACCTGCTTCCAGAAGCTATAAATCATGACATCAAACACAGAATGGGGCTAATTCTGCTTTTGGTTACACATGCGCAACTCTATGGGGCAACTTCAAAGGCACATTGCCTCCACTCCTCCCATACTAAGATGGAGATTGCCTTTTTGCCTGTGTTTCTCCATTGCTGAGAGGCCGCTCTGCATAGTATACTCAAAGTAGTAATTTCCTTCAGTAAAACAGATTCATAAGGGTGTAATATATACTATGACCCCCCCCCCCTTTATTCTCCTACCTCTGGAAAAGTCTTGGCTGGTAACGGGTTAAAAATCTGCTGGCAAGATTTGGCCATTTGAAGGTGTATTCCTCTCCCCTGCTGATTTCCTCTTTGACCTTTTGGGGGCCAGGGCAGTTCCAGACTTCATTCTTACTCTATTTCCTGGTCTCTTTCTGGCTGTGCACTCAATGTTTCCACAGCAGATTAATGACAGCTAATAATATCTGATATATCTGGACATTGCCACATAATGAGTTGCAGTCCCACTGGGTCCCTGAAGTGTCACTACTAACAAATTCACCAGAGCTGCACATAATTAGCATGTAAAGGGAGTGATCATGCAGTAAATCTGTAGGGGAAGATGGATAGCCCAGGAGGGGGAAAAATAAAGGAAAAATACTGTTCTTAACACTTCTTGCTAAATGTATGTTCCTTGGCATGAATATTTTCTTGATAACAAACTGTGGACAGGTTACCTTTACAGTAACATTATTCCTTCCATGGCTGATAGGCAGAATTTCATTATGCCACTGCTAATGTTACAATATTTCTGCAAAATGTCACCATATGTAAATGAGGAGAGGTTAGGGTTTCCTTCTTAGTTTTCTTTCAGGATGCACTGTCCCTTTTTGCTGTGGCCTGATTCTCTCCCCTGGTCGTTTACAGATTTGCTAACCGTGAGCTGACCCTTGCGAACTCAAGCAAGGAGTGGTGAAACCTCTTCCTTATCTTAGCACAGCCAAAGTAGAGTGAAGAAACTGATTTCAGAGTGAAGAAACTGAGTAGATGATAGAGCAGTCACATAAAGACGGATTGGAAGGTAGAATTTTAAACGGAAAGCCTGATCCAAAGCCCATTGAAGTCACTGGAAAGTCTCTCGTTGATTTCCATAGACTTTGGGTCAGTCCCTGATTGGCCACACTGATAAAGGCAAAGAAGCAAGTGAGCATTTCCTCATACTGTATTGGCATTTGGGTGACCAGATAGCAAGTGTAAACAATCGGGACAGAGGGTGGGGGGGTAATAGGTGCCTATATAAGAAAAAGCCCCCCAAAATTGGGACTGTCCCTATAAAATCGGGACATCTGGTCACCCTAATCGGCATTTATAGCAATACCTGAGTATTTCACAAATAAAACCAAAGCTGAAAGGTCAGTCTTCCTTTCAGCTGTTTTAAGGTCTGAAGAATCTCTCTTTGACCTCAGCATCCAAGATTAGGAAGGTTGGTTTAGTGGCTATAGAACCAGGCTGCAACTCAAAAAACCTATGTTCAACTCGTGACTCAGCCACAAACTTCCCGTATGACTATGGGCATGTCACTTAATCTATCCTGTGTCTCAGTTCGCCATGTGTGAAACAGGGATAATAGTACTTCTTTACCTCACAGGGGTGTTGTGATGATAAAATCCATTAATGATTGTGAGGCCGTCAAATCTCTATGTAAGTACCTAGATAGATAATTGTTTTCAGTATTGTTGTAGCTGTGTTGGTCCCAGGATGTGAGAGAGACAAAGTAGGTGAGATAATATCTCTTATTGAACCAACTTCTGTTTGTGGAAGGTACAAGCTTTCAAACTACACAGAGCTCGTCTTCAGGAAGGAAGGAAGGAAGCAGAGTGTCTGAGCTAACTACAAGTTGGGACAGATTGTTAAGCAGAAGGGGTAATGCATGTTGGAGGTGGCCACTTGAAGTGCACAAATGGGGATTAGATTGTTATGCATAAAGGGTTTGAGGTAGGCAATTAAGGGTAGCAGGCAGTGTGATGTGCAGAGCCATCCCTTGGGTAGGGCGAATCGGGGTGACAGCTCCGGGCCCCGTGCTTTGAGGAGCCCCACAGGCCGGTGCAATTGGCCGGCACAGTCGGCCCTGGAAGAGACAAATCCATCACTTCCGCCCCGGGCCCCGAACCCCCCCAGGGACAGCCCTGGTGATTGTGTTACAAATTATTGTAATGAGCCATAAAATTAGCGTCCCTGTTAAGTCCATGGTTTTTGGTGTCTAGCAGAGTTATGAATTTAAGTTCCCAGGTTTGCCTTTTGAAAGTATTGTGCAGCTTTCCTTTGAGGACTAGAATTGAGAGATCAGATATGGGGTGAGAGCTTGGTGTTTCTGTCTTCTATTATTTTGATGAGTGAGGTCATTTGAGAGCATAGTGATTGTCTGGTTTCACCCACACATAGTTATTATTGTATAGGTAGATAATGGTGACCCATACAGGGACTTTAGTAACTAGAATATTCTTCCCAAACCACACACATTATTGCCATCTTTCCAGCCAATGCCCAAGGACTGTTTTTCGTTTTAAGTTTATACCATTTATGGGACTTTTAGTTTGTTTTACACTGAGGATGGAATGTTGGCGTTTATGTTACTCCTGTTCTTGAGTTTATTTGGCCAACTGGCAAATGTGTGGTTAATTCACTTTTTAGTTGATTTTATTATGTAATTAGTATTAGCATTATTACGCTGAAGAGAGGCCTTTGGGGACAGACACTTACGATTTTACAATTAATTATTATTGTTTATGAGTCAGTTTACCGTCATTTGTGATAAAACATGGGTAACAAGGAAGCTGACTTTAGCAAAAAAACAAGTATTTACTGAAGAAGTTTATCAGAAAGAAACTATTAACTAGAGGTGAACAAAATTCACAAGGGTTCATTCAAACAATTTCTTCAGCCTTGATCTGTATAGGGTCTGGTCATGAGGGACTGGAGGTTCAAGTTGGAGCAATCACAAATGGACTCAGTCAAAACCAAGTCCATACATGACCAGGTTCATACAGGTTCACAAAGCTATCACCAAACCTCTGAACCAGAAGAGTTTATGGCATAGTCTAAAGCAGAGCAGTGCAGGAAGGCACACTGGAGAGAAAGAACGGCTGCTGCCTCTTCCGAGTTTTGCTTTCATGCTTCAGCCCCCACTAAGACGGTAGTAGCAGCAACACTGTGCAGACACCTTAAACCAGTTAGTGGGCTCTGCCTTTTTCAGCATTGCCAGGTTTCCCAATTTTATCATGCATCTCATGATAGTTGGTGTTTTTTTCATGCACCAACTTCGTGAGTCATGTGATTTCATTCGACTCTCAGCTTTCATTGTTTTAAAAAATGAAGTTTCTAGCCTCATGGTTGTGGGCGGCGGGGGGGAGGGGGAATCTTGAATATGCAAACTGGAGAGTCTCAAAATGCAGAAAGTGAATAAAAAGAAAATCCAGACTGAATTATTTTAAGAATGTCATGATTTGGCAGGGTTTGACTCATGATTTGTGAATGCTTGGGGTTGGCAATGCTGCTTTTTTCAAACCGAAGAGAAATCACAAAATCCACACACTCCCCAAGACAAACCACTAGTTTTATTTATAAGAGCATGTGTTCTCTGTGAGCTTCCCATGCAGCCCCAATTTTAACTTGGTAGCTCCCAAATTTCTCAGTGCAATTGTTAATTCAAAGATTTGCCAACCTCAAAACTATATCCCTGCACCCAAAAATCTCCAAATGAAAAAAAAGCCATGTTTGTTTTGTTTCTTTGTTTTTAATGAAAGTCACAGAATCCCTGACTCCCACAAGGACGTTGTTAAAAAATGCGGCCTTAGTGATAATTAACTGACAGTGGATTGATAGCCAATAACGAGATAGTAGAAGCTAGAACTGTGCCATTTTTTTCATTCTTTCCCTCCCCCACTGAGTTTTTGCTTTTGTAATTAAATATGAAAAGTATTACTCACTGAACATGAATTTTGTACTGTAGGATCATCTAATATGTATTTGCACCAGAAATTCTGCCAGCTTGTTATCTGTGATTTTACATCCCTAAATTTTACTATTGATAAAATAGCTGCTTTTGTATCTGAAACATCTGAAAAACACATTTCCACAAGTTTTCAGTGTAAAGTCATCTCTGTTTCAAAACAAGCCCAAAAACATTGGGGCCATTAGGAACTGAAAAATGTGTGTATCTGAGTTTTAGAGGGTGGAGAAGGGGACATGGACCTTTTCAAGTTCATATGAAAATAAAAAAAAGACTTAGATTTCAATATGCTTTTCACTTTTTTTTTCCTTTGGTAATTTTGCACATCTAATGGTAACCTTGCATTAATTATTTTGTCATAAAAATTATCTTTGCTGAAAAACAAGTCCGGTATTGAACTTCACTTTTGTCCCTCAACATTTTATCTATCAGCAGGAATTGTTAAATTTTGCACACCAAATTCACTATTTTAAATAATTTTTCCCCATTATTCTCAGATTGTAATTTTGTGTCAGATTTAAGCTTTTTACGTCGTTATTTTTGAAAGCTTTTTGACCAGGTCTATTCCTTTGCTAGGGAAATGGTCCAGTCTGAAGTACATATGGTGCACAGAAGACCTTGTGTTTTAGATCTGTTCCTCTGACAGGTGAATGCTTTGTATTTTACCACTTGCTGCACTAAATTATATAATTTAGACTGCTTTTCTGAAATTCTCTCTCTTTCTTTCATTCTTTCTTGTTGGTATAAGGAAAAATAAATTCTTTTTAGGCACCCAGACGTCCCTTAACAGATTCATTACCTTTTCATTGATGTCATTATATATAACAATATGTACACATAATAAGCCTCTTTGGAGCTGAAGTATTTCACCATGCACGCTCTCAAACTGAGTGTTTTAACCATTTGGCACACTGATGACATGTGAGGTGACAGCACTGATCTCCCAGGAGACACAGCACCAGTCTCTTTGATGAAGAAATTAGTCAATTTTATTTTGTAAATTCTGCCAGCCTTTTTCCTATAAGGCAGGGGTTGTGGTAAGTCTACATCTGCTGGGGACTTGAAGAATGCTTAGTTTTCACCCCCTTTTTATGCTGTCCTACATGAGAAAAACAAATTAATTCAAGAATGCAATATTCATGGATCCTGTATGAAGCCAATCATTGTTTTGTCCATGGTAGACTGGATAGGAGTCTTTTGAAGGCCTAGCAACAGTTTTGAATTATCCAGGACTGTTGAGGGACAAGAAGCACTTCTTCAATGCAGGAGCTACGAACTGCCTCTGTAGCACATTTTTCCACTAAAATCAGTGACATAGAGAAGTTGCAAAATTGGGTCAATATTCCTTTCTCAGGATGAAAGTTGTCGCATTCATGCAAGGTTCATGCACTTGGCAACATTCAGGGCACACCCGGAGTGTTGTGTAGGAGCAGTGCACACTCGGATCCTCTCAAGGGCATGAACCTTGGAATCTCGCCCCGATGACATGAACCGTGGGAAGCCTCCCAGGACTGGGCTCAAGGCCCGAGAGCAAGGAATGCGGTAGATAGAAATTGGTAAATAAGAATATTATACAAAGCCAGTGTATTCCTTTTATCTGTTGGAGTATGTAATGCGCGGGGGGAGAGAGAGAAATAAAGGAGAGGGTGGAAAAGCTGACAGGCAGACCAGCCCGTCGGCAGACCAGCCTGCTTGCTTGCTTAAAGCCTTGTCCTGTCTTGTATTTGAACCGCAACAGAAAGTGGCAACCGAGGGCTCCAACTCATATAATTTTTAAGTAGAGGCTACAGAAGTTGGGACATGGATGAACACAAGCTTGCCTACAATTTTATTTTTAAGAATACATTCGTGAGGAATAGGTTTCTTGGACTTTTAAAAAAGGTTACCATGAAAATAATTAATATATTGTTTATCTTGTATGCAAAATAATGTTCCCTACTGAGTTCTTGATGTGATTGAATAGTGTGGCATTTGTTGCACATAGGGTTGACTGTGATAAAGATGTGCCTTTATGATAAGGTTTTTGCTGTGTGTGTGTGGCAGGGGGTGGGAGGGTGGGGAGATGGAGGGTTATGGCTATGTTGGTCTTGAAAAACAAAATTATTTCGGTCAGTTAGGGCCCATAGAAGTCAATGGAAGGACTCCCATTGATTGTTTCATTACCATTCAATAGGTAATGGAACAGGTCTTTAATTTTCATCTGGTGGTCTATCATGAGGATGGACTGACTCTGGGCCCAGTCTTCCAAGTCCTGTGTGTTGAATTGTCATTGACCTCAATAAGAGTTCTGTGGTCAGAGAACACAGAAGGCAAATAGTATACATCTGAAATGCTCACATGATGGAATTACCTTTGTGCTTTGTGAACTTCTTCTGGTTTCAATAGCCTCAATGGCCAAATGTGTTTTTGGCTTGCCACTTTATTTACCAAGGATTTGGTGCTAAATGGGTTGCACAAGTTGTGAGATAGAACAGAATGTGTTCAAACTGAAAACTGATTATTTATAAATGGAGCCTTTTACTCACCAGACCTGCTCCCTGTGTGTATGTGGAGTCATAGTTCCTGACTTCAGTGACAAAAATCAGTTTTTACGGTGCTCTTCTCCCAGTAGAAATGAGGTTGCATAGGTGTCAATTAGAGTCTAATTTGCAGGAGACAAAAGATTTAATCCTCATGCAGATCCCAGGTTGAGTTTGCAGAATCAGGAGTTATGGAAAACCCTCACATTTTACTTGCTGATTGTACAATTGATACAGAAATCAGAGAGAGACACAATGAACCTATATTCCCATAATAACGTTCTTACAGAGTCCTTTTTCAAAACAGAACCATCTATTTAAAAATATTTTCCCTTCTCTTCTTCAGACAGCAAGACTCTGACCACCTTTGGAACAGAGCTTGTGTTTTTAAACTGGGATGATATAAGAATGGTTTTCCTCTTCAGCTAGGGCAGAGTTTATTTCGGAAACACATCCGACCTCCCTTTCCAACTAGTTTATGGTATGATTTCCTAATGCATTTTGAACATTCTTCTCAGGCAAACAACCCAACCCTGTCCACAGTAGAGAGATTAACTCTACCAGCACCAATGGTATGTAAACACACTTCTAGTCCCATTGTGAATGGTGCTGTTTGAATCCTATATCACTTTGCAGTCTCCTTACATAGCAGAAAAAACGGCACATAGTAAGGTTGGTGGTTCATCTAAACAAGTTTAGTTTCATGTAAAGAACAATTTGTGCCAGCTTGCATCCCAATTATGTTGGACAAATCTGCCACAATTTGTAATTACATTATTATTTTAAATGAATCCATCCATGAATTAAAGTTGTCTTTTGTTTATTCACTGTAGTCTACAGACTGGTCGAAAAAACGAGCAAGGCTTTCAGCCATTTATAATAAAAGCAGAATGACTAAAAAGACCTGCTATTTTTTTAAACTCTGCATTAATGAGTTCATCCCACAATACATATGCAATAATACAGGAAATTAAGTTATAAATGTGGGGATGTGCTCCAAGTCACCATGAAAATCTGCATGCAAATGCATAATAATCACAAATCTACAATATTACAATATTAAAAAATACCTACAATTAAATTATCATGTGGAAATAATCATAATGTTATTGGAAACTCAATTATTGTGGCAACCCTTGTCGGGGAATTAGCAGGCTATGGCAAAAGCAAGTCAGACCTGAATTCATCAAATATATATTATCACAATATTACATGTTCACTTCGATTCCATGCAAAGACAAACATCCTCACTCACTAGTATCTGCTCAATGCATTTGTATTATTCATGAACAACTCTGTGATCTATTATACATACAAAACTGATTGTACACTGCTTGCCGCAGGCTACAATGCAGAGACACAGAATTAATTTTATTATATACACATGCATGATAATTGTGTAGGATTCGGTCAAATATCAAACCCTGCTCCTGTGCTCCATTATTTTACTTTCCAAAAAGAGGTCTAAGGTCAGCAGCAATTTCTCTTTGGCGACAGTGAACCTCTTTGTCATTTAGAGTAGAAAGTTCCTGGTTACTAATGAGCCTGGAGCTGTGATGAATGGTCACACACTCCCCTTCTCCTCAACCCCCACCCACCAAAGGAAAAAATATAACTTTTATTGAGACTGTCAACAATTCCTTCTCTCTCACTCACACACACATAAGTCACTTTGGGCTGTGGATTCAGACTCAACATTCTACAGCTACAAATCATCACAGATGGGACCTTCCTATAATTCTTTAAGCAGATGGTCAGAACACTCAGGGAAACTTCTTTCCAGATAATGAAGGTTTTACTTCTGAGATTCAACTTCAGGATCTATTGTTATTTCCGTGATGTTTTAGTAATCCCTTTAGAAGCACTTACATGGGGCTATTTTCCCTGGGACAAGTTCTCCTAAAAAAACCCTAATAATAATGAAATGCTCTGAGTGTTGGTATGATGGCAGCAATCTACCTCTTTTTGGTAAAACTAATGGATTCATAACTAGTTGCAGGGGCAGGAGAAAAGTTGCTCTTATGGGGAAAATTCATCACAGTTCAGAGGGGACCTGAACAAGGCCCAATGCCCCCCTTGAAAGTCCTGGTCCAGAGCTCATTGAAGTCAATGGGAGACTGGTGACTTCAGTAGGATTTGGATTAAGCTAAATCACTCAATGGAAGGCGTAAACTGAGCAAGCAGTACAGAGGCCCTTGTGAATTTAACCAACAATATATTTATTATTTATACAGCACCATAAATGTGTATTGTATCCCAAATGTGAAGGTACACAAGTCTCCTCAGAACACATTTTAGCCCAATGATCCTAGACTTCTGCTTTGTCAAAAATTTTATATATAATCAACTGTAGAACTCTCTCTTCTTACCCTATCCTACCCTACCCTACCCTCCAGCATCCCTCCTGCCTTTCTCATTTCTTGGATGCCATTTGTTCCCTGGATTTCTCCAGGAGCATTTTCATTTGAAAGTCTCCATGAATAATACCAACAGCCCAAATAGGATGGAAAAAATTTAGGACTTATTGAAGTTGGATATTTTGTTATTTTTTATTATTCCTGAGCAACAGCCACCCCACTTTGAAATGGGTGTAGATTAAAGTGCAGTAGGGAAATTTTAGTGCATGGCAGCAGGGTCCAGACAGACACAGTGTGCAGCAGGCTAGTGAGAGGTAGATTTATACTCCAGCTTGCTGAGAACGATGGCTACGTCTATGCTGGGGCATTATTCCCAGCTTGCGTACATGTACTTGCTCCAGCTTATTGAGAACTAGTGAGAGTATAAATAGCAGAGTAGCCAGGGTAGCGCAGCTAGAGACTGCATGGCTTAGCCATGCTGAATATATACCCCTAGGGTTCAGGAGGGTTTGTTCTCAACACAGCTATGTCATGGCCCTGCTGCTGCAGCCTAAATTACTGATGCCTACATGACTATTTATCCTTGTGCTAGCTCAGGTATGTGTACATGGGCTGGGAATGACATCCCCGAGGTCATAGCTTAGCTGTAGCCTAAGTGTCGGACAGAATAATGGATAGATGAAATTTCAGCAGTTCATGTTTGCATTTGTTATTAGTGCTAACAGCATGGCGAAGTTCAGATATTTCTTTGAAATTTGTGTAAACTCTCTTGAATACACAAGGGGAGAGAAAAACTTGCAAAGACAGCATCTCATGAGATCTCTAGTCCGTCCCTTCCCTAGTCAGGCTGAAAATACACCAAGAATAATTTCTCATGGTATTTTGGCCTTTCCTCTCCCAGCCAAAATTGCAAACATATATGGCAGGGGAGGGGAAGCTGGACATTTAGCCACATTTTCCAACATTAGAAAAAGATTCAGTTCAAATTCCGGAGAAAGGTTGAATTAGTTCTTATTTGATCTGAATTGATTCACCCAGCTCTAATCATTAGAAGTCACAAATTAGAATCACAGCAAGGATGGTCATATGGAAAGTAGCTACAAAAACAAGGGTTCTTGTTATAACTCGATTAACGTTTATTTGGTGAGTGTTCATAAAGGCAATACATGGATAAAAGTGCACACACACAAAGCAAGGCTTAGCTTCAATTCCTTGCCAGCTATTAGACAGTATCTATTTTACATTATTATTTTGCATTATTTAATATTTTTATTACAGAAGCATCCAAAGGTCCCAATTAGGATCAAAGAACCATTGTGTTAGGTGTTGCACAAACACAAAGGTAAACAGTCCCTGCCCACAAAGGGCTCACAGTTGAATTGTTTGATACTTAGTACATTTACCTAATAGTGTGCTGTGGGTTAGGTACCAAGGAGTTTATCTGTTGTTGTTTTGCTAGACAGCTTCAAATAGATAATTTTAAAACCAATTTAGCACAGTTTTAATGAAGGGCTCCATTAGGAAGGAAGCACTGTAATAAAGTATGACTAAGGCTGCTTTAGTAACATAGCCTTTGCTCTAGTGCAGTGGTGGGCAACCTGCAGCCGATGGGCCGCACGTGGCCCATCAGGGTAATCTGCTGGCGGGCTGCCAGACTGTTTGTTTACATTCGCACAGCCACCCGCAGCTCCCAGTGGCCACGATTCGCTGTTCCCGGCCAATGGGAGCTGCGAGAAGTGACACAGGCCAGCAGATTACCCCGACAGGCTGCGTGCCGCCCACGGGCCACAGGTTGTTCACCACTGCTCTAGTGACTGCAGCAGAGCCAGTGCATTGCAATAGAGACTGCTGTCCCCTCTGTTGAGGCACATGCAGGATGTCAGCACATTTCAGCAGCCATTGAGGTAAACTGGCCAATGAGGAAAGTGCTGAATACCTTGAAGGTGTGCTAGGCATTTAAAGATAAATATTCCCATTTCGAAGGGCTGAAGCATAGATAAGGAGTGATTTCCCCAAGGTTACATAGAGAGTTAGTGGCAGGATGAGATTAGAACTCCCTGTCCTGTCCCTGTCCAGTACTCTGAGCACTAGACAGCACCATCTAGCACTGAGATCCCGAATTATACAGGATGAAAGTAATCCCTGCTGTGGCCCATTAAAAGCCCTCTGTATTGCAAAAGTCCTAGACTGAGGCTGTGTGGGGTACTGCTGATGTGTGCTGCCAAGGAAGTTTCCACATCAGCTTTTCATAGGTTTGTGTATAAAGAGGGTACAAGAGTGGCCATCAGACTCATGATTATTATGGAGATCCTGGGGGCCACAACCCCCATAAATAGATATAGAGTGGCAGCAGCTATTAGTCCAGCCTAGCTCTGGAATGTACCGTATTTCCACAGCTAATCTCAGATAGAATTCACACACACCTATCATCCAAAATATTTGCAGCTATCGGTGGACCCAATGGTTTTGGGTAGCAGACTTCCTGTTTCTTCCACAGGGGTTGGAAGACAACCTTGACCGCCTTTAGAAGTGAACGTGTCAGAAATTCTATGAGGAAAAACTTGTGGAGTTTCCCAGCCTGTGTGTGACCACAGTTTATCTGGATAACAATATGCTTCACTGGCAATTATCTCTCCCCTTCATGCTAAATACTACTAGTAACAGTAATAATAAAAAACAGTTCAGTGTTCTCAAAACTTAACAGTTAGAAAAGGGAATGGTTAGAGATGAAAGAAGGTAGCATGATCAGGAGCGAAATCTTCTGGAGGAAATTATGCATTTTGGAAGGTTATTTTAAACCGGGGTGTGCAAACTACGGCCCGCGGGCCAGATCCAGCCCCTCAGGGCTTTGATCCAGCTCACGGATTTGCCACCCCTGTGGTACCATGGGCCCTGCGCCGCTCCAGGAAGCGGCCGGCACAACGTCCCTGCAGCCCCTAGAGAAGGGCGGGGCAGAGGGCTCCGCACTCCCTCCTGCACCTCAACCCCCTGTCCCAACCCGACATTCATGGCCCTGCAAACAATTTCCCCACCCTAATGTGGCCCTCGGGCCAAAAAATTTGCCCACCCCTGTTTTAAACACTGGACAAGGCAACATGTTGATTTCTGGTATCTCTTTTTGATAATTTCTGCTTCAGACTCAACAAAAGCCAGTCCCAGCTACTCAATTTAGTAATGAATACTCAATAATGGGGCTCATTTTGCTTATTTCTAAACATACACATTTATGTTTTTCTTTCATTGCCCCGGGCTTGTTTGTAGCTCCCTTAAAGACATCAGATTCCCCACAAGGATCCCAGCCTCACAGTATGAGGAATGTTGCCCTAGATTTTCCTACATGTCTGATGGACCTGGATAAAAGCACTAACTGTCACAACCTCATAAGAACGGCCATACTGGGTCAGACCAAAGGTCAATCTAGTCCAGTATCCTGTCTTCCGACAGCAGACAATGCCAGGTGACCTAGGGGGAATGAACAGAACAGGTAATCATCAAGTGATCCATCCAATGCCGCCCACTCCCAGCCTCTGGCAAATAGAGGCTAGGGACACCATCCTTGCCCATCTTGGCTATTAGTCACTGATGGACCTATCCTCCATTAATTTATCTAGTTCTTTTTTGACCTCCCTTTTAATAACAGACTTAAGGCACAAAGTATGCTGCACTTGTGGCTACTCATGACACCAGAAGCTAGCAACAGATCAGTCACTGTGTACACTTCGGATGTTTCCCTGGCACTGCCAGTCTGGGCTGCATATATAATGCCAGATTATGATGACTTTTTATGTAAATGTCCTAGCTTTCAAGAAGGTGGATAATCTGAGGCTAAACTAACAAGATTTCTATTCAAGTTTTAGCAATATATTTGGCAGATTTTCTGCATTACATTTTCTGCAGGAAGGATACATGACATCTGATCATGCTGGCCAGGCATAAACTTGGATTCTCCATTTTCTCTTCTTGAATACCTTTGTCCCAAAGATCCCTTGAATTTTTGGGCCGGAGGTCTTACGTTTTGGGCTTGCATGTGCAGTGGTAGATCTTCTGGATTTTTACAGAGAAAAGTACTATTCAAGTTTCTTCCAAATAAATTTGTAGGAGTCAACATTTAAATATCCAAATGTTTCATTTGCTGTTAGTACAGTGGTGCATTTCCCCTTTATTAATAATGGTGTCATCTATGCCATATGCTAGCTTGCTGTAAGCTCCAGTGATATAACATAAGCTCGTCTCTACATGCAGCAACATGACTATGAGGAGGGTGAAGCTGAGGTGGAGCAAATGTGTTTCAACACTTCTTTCTTTGTATTTATTACTGTTCCATAGCATTCCTGCAACCTGGCCTGCTGCTGCTCGAGCTGCTTATGTAAACTCCTAATTGAGCGCAGCAGCAGAAGCCTCCGATACATAGCTACCTGGAGTTGATACCTCTCCTTTTCTTCCAGTTTTCTCTTTTCTATGATCTCCTTTACTTTTGTGGTCTTCATCCACGTAGTTTGGCCAACACTACAAGGGGCCATATCTTCCTTTGTGTTATTCCAAGTGAGCGCAGTACTGGAACTCCACGTGTGACAGCAGCTGAGTCCACTTACTAGCAGGGAAGCAATATTTTGGGGGGCCTCAGATTCTTTAGCAGCACCTGCAGGCTGTAACTCTTCAGAATACTTATTGCAGTCACAGTGAAGGCTTTCTGGGCATGGAGATGATATGGCTACAGGCTTCAGTGTACAGATTGCCTCAGGATAAGATGATCCAGCTAGTGATATATTTGCATCTGTTGAATGATATTCAGTGAACCCAGGGGCTATGTTTTGTGCCTTATTATGAGTAATAAATTGTTGTTCAATGAGGGTTTTTTTACACTCTATGGCCTTGCTAGATGAAATAGACGATCTTTCCCTCTCTTCATTAGGGCTGCTAAGCAAATCATTTGCAGAGCAGCAGTCTGCTGTGGTGAGAGCGTAACAAGCTTGAAATGGATATTTTTCATCATTATTTTGCATCTCCTCTTCATCTCCGGACATCAAATCTACCTTTTCAGCCATTTACTGCATGAACTACAGAATGATTCTGTGAACAGAGTGGAAACAAGAGGATTTAATTTCCACACAAAACCAACGCAGAATGACATTTGAAGAAAGAAAATCTCTTTATATTTAAGCAACAGAACTATTACTTTTCTAATAAAGCACAGCCCTTGGGTCACTTCAGGCCATTTCTTGTGATTTGCATTTGATGTTCTTTGAGACACAACATTAATCCAATAATAATTAAAATGATATACTGTACTATTAACATTCTCAAATCTTTAAAGCAAAGTGATCTATGCCTGCAGCACTGTGCGTGCTGACTAATTAAACAGAATACAGTTGTAAATGGCTATTGTAAGTACTTCCCCCATTTAAAAATACAGTGTCATTTATAGTGATGGGAGAGTTAGCAGGATTGATCAGCTTTAAACAGAGGCCAATGTAGCACAGACAGCAGGTTTTGCTTAAATGCCCTCCTAAGTGAATCTGTCTCCTAACATTTTGTTTACGGTGGTATTCGTTTTCCCTGTTAATTCTCTTTAACGCTACAGCTATATGCCAGCTAGTGATAGACAGGAAAAGAGCACTTACCGAGGTTGGTGGGGAAAACAGTTACTGTGCTCTGTGTCTGTGCATCATGCTTGCTCCTATATGAGTCAGCAAAATCTGACACAGGAACACATCACAATGCAGAATCATCAGCAGCAGAATTCTTCTGTTCCACCCAGCAACAACAGATTCTTGCAGAAGAGCCCCACTAGCCACAAGATTAGAGCTGTTTTACTAAAAGACTATTCTGCTCTAATATATTTGTAAAGAAATGTGAGTATCTAACTAAAAAGTCAGGGCTGGTGATCACTTTACACAGCTTCCCTCTTTCTCTCTCCATTGTACTTGTTAGCTCATTCTAAAATAAATCAATAATGCTGCACCTGCTAGTCCCTGGGAGACAGCTAAGAGTGTATATTTAGCTCCACACAAAAGAGGGTGAGGCATTTCTGACTCTTATGTACACATCATTTCCTTCTTTAAAGGAAATAAACATAGATAAACTGTGCCTGCACTAACCAATTAAATCTAAAAATGAAACTAAAGTAAAAATAGGAGTTGTGAGTGCACACCACCCCCGAAAATTAGGCTTGGTTGCTTAGATATGGATATAAGCACCAAGTTTCCAAAATATTGGCCTCAATTTTATGAGCAAGATTAGCAGTTGCATTTAAGTAAACTACAACAGAGGATAAGCCTTTCTTTGTTGCTCTGATTGTATGAAAACCACCTACATGCCATGTCAGGTTCTTTTTCCATTTGAAAAGCAAGGGGTCAAATTAATCTCTCTCGCAGAACTGCTCTGACTTCAGGAGATTTATACCAAGGATGAATTTGTCCCAAGCCTGTCTTCCCTACATCCTGCCATCTTCATTATGGTAATACAAGTAAAATAAAGGACCAACCCAAACTTCCATCTAGAAAACAAAATGAATCTTTCTAGAGCTAGAAAACAGTGATGTTTAATCTTTTCCCCACTTTTTCCCATCTTCTCTAATGCCCGCTATATAATCACTATGATTTTTCTTCTGCACTGAATATATTGCTTGCTGATTAATCTGTTACACAGTATACCAGTGAATCATGATCATCTGAACACCAGTTAGCAGAAATTCAGATGGGAACCCTAAGGTCTGACTTGAGCCCAGTTTTTTTCTATGCAGAAAATGTTCTGTGCTGAAAAGGGAAACTAACTAAACCTGCTGCTTTTATGTGCCAGAGCCTCAGCTGGTGTAAATATGTGCAGCTCCATTGACTTCAATGGAGCCACACTGCTTTACAAGAGCTAATGCTTTAGCCATATACGTTCTGCTGGGTAATGCTGCAGAGTTTATAAACTCTGCTAGAGAAAGTTATTATCTGGGAAGCTAATAAACTCAGCCTTACGTCTCAGTGCCTCCCATTTATCTGCCTCTTCAGTTATCAAACTGACTGTAATGGCAGTATATGGAATTTGGATAACAGATTTTATTGTAGTACACAAAATCAGGTAACAGAGCTTTTGCTGCATTATACAAAAAAGTTCATTACAGTTCAGTTATCTGTTTGGGTTTTTTTAAACTTCTGGCTGCTCTCGAACACCTCTCCAGGGGACAGGTCTCTGTGAAATGTGGGTGGGGGGTGGGGTGGGTGTCAGGTATTAGGTCTTTTCAAATTGACATGTCAGTATTTTTCTGTCATTTAGCCGGGTTCCATATTCTGTCCACCCTGTTTTCCTTTGTAGCAACTTGCTGGAAAAATGATTTTCATGCAGTTAAAAATAGCCTCCTCCACAGCTGCTGGACCACACAAAAGCTGGAGCTTTCTTTAAAAAACAACAACAACAAAACAGCAACATTTTGCAGACAAATTTTCCTGTTTTGAATAAAATGTACATTGAAAAGCTGTATCAATAGGTTTTAGATATACCAGTCTGTCTGGAAAATGAGCGGCAGCTGATACAGGCAGAAAACTTAGCCTGCTCCAATAAAAAAACCCAAACAAAACACTAACTAGTTGACTATGATGGCTTTTCACAGCACATTATGATGACTTCAGTTGTAATCTATTGAGCTTAACTGCAAAAAGATTTAGCCCAATGGATTAACAAATTCAGCACACACCAAATGTATAGGGACAATATGGATAGGGAAACGTGGATACTATTATGGCTGAAATGTTAATGGTGTCTGTAAATAAGGCTGTATGAGTATTTCCATGATTAAACCATTTTCAGTTGCTCGTAACTCTCTAAAACTAATTTCCCCAATTATAAAACACATTTCTGACTATTTTTGAAGACTATTAATTCTATCATGGTGGGGGTGTCAATACAAGGAGATAACCCTGAATAAAAAGATGTACCCTTTAAGTGTTTCTGTGAAAAATGCTTTTGAGTTAGACTCATCTCTCCCAGCTTGGACATGATTCTTAGAGGATCAGACATAGCTGTCCAGGTCTCTGGTTACCATGTCACTGCACTGGCCAAGGCTGGTTTAGGCCCTAAACACAATAGACCAAACCAGGCCAAAACAAACAAATGTATATGTGCCTATATAAGAGCTAGGTAGTATTAGTGTTATTATTCAAACATTAAAACCTTCGTTGTGTGTTTCTATAAACTGCATGGACCACTGGGTAGAATTAGATTGTAAGCTCTGTGAGGAAAGCACCATGCCTTATTACATGCTTATTCAACACCGCACACCCTGTTGAATATCAGTAAACAATACAAAAAGCATAAATTAATGCATGGGAGATGAAAAATCAAGTACATCCAGTTCAGATGGTATTCAGAGAGTTGTGATGGTTAAAGCATGAGGTTGCTACCTCACAACTAAAGGTCAAGTCTGGCGTTTTGAGAATCTGGGAGACTCTTAATAACCTTTAAGAAGGATCACTTATGGAAATTTGTAAATTCTTACTTCCAGCTGAGGAATCATCTCTGTTTTCCAGTGGGTGTTACTTTAAACAACATGCCTCCTACAATCCTCATCACTTTTAGTTGCAATTCACCAGCCTTATCACTGTACCTGAGGAGAGCTTAAGCTTTTTGCTTTTATGAGAAATATACTGTGGCATTTCACCCCATCTTGAATACTGTGTGCAGAGGTAGTCACCCCATCTCAAAAAAGATTGGAAAAGGTTCAGAAAAGGGCAACAAAAGTGATTAGGGGTATGGAACAGCTGCCGAACGAGGAGAGATTAATAAAACAGGGACTTTTCAGCTTGGAAAAGAGATGACTAAGCGGGGATATGATTGAGGTCTATAAAATCATGACTGGTGTAAAGTAAATAAGGAAGTGCTATTTACTCCTTCTCATAACACAAGAACTAGGAGACACCAAATGAAATTAATAGGCAGCAGGTTTAAAACAAACAAAAGGAAGTTTTTTTCATACAATGCACAGTCGACCTGTGGAACTCCTTTCCATTAGATGTTGTGAAGGCCAAAACTATAAAAGGGTTCAAAAAAGAACTTGATTAATTTATGGAGGATAGGTCAAGCAATGGCTATTAGCCAGGATGGGCAGGGATGCAATGCCATGCTCTGGGTGTCCCTAGCCTATGCTTGCCAGAAGCTGAGAGTGGATGACAGGGGATGGATCATGCGATGATTGCCTGTTGTTAATTCCTTCTGAAGCACCTGGCACTGGCCTGTGTCGGAAGGCAGATACTGGGCTAGATGGACCATTTGTCTGACCCAGTTTGGCCTTTCCTATGTTCTTATCCTAGAGTGTCACATGGGAAGAGTTAGTAATAGCAAAGACAGGGCGTCACATAAGAATCATTCTAGTTAGCCTTTGCAGTTACCTCCCCCCCCATTATAATACCCTTCCTTAGGGGTTATTTTGTCCCCTCCTGCTTCCTGGGGGTGTTGATCTTGTTTTTTATTAAATACAAACATATTATTGACATTTATAGTGTAAATCACATTTATATTTATGTATATAAACAGCACTGCAAAGTAATAGAAATGGATGGGGATGGGAATAATTATATTACAAGACATCTGGAAAGCTGTGAGGTTTTTTTTCTTGTGTTTGGGTTGCAGGATGCTATGAACTTGGTTGGGCTGACACTGTGAAGAATATGTAGTGTTCTGTAGCTGTGTTGGTGCCAGACCTAAAAAGCTCTTTGGACGTTCGAAAACTTGTCTCTCTCACCAACAGAAGTTGGTACAGTAAAAGATATTACCTCACCACCTGGTCTCTCTAGTGAAAAATGTCTTATTAGATGGTACTGTAATTCCATATTTTATGCTAATTAATCTTAAAGATCAAAAGTCAAATTTTATTCCTCAATGACAAACTCACATGGTTCCAAATGAAATCAACGAGAGCCACATGTGTTGCATCTAAGGACTGAATTTTTCCCTAAAGATTTTTTTAAATCTTTTACTGAGCAGTAAATCATTTGTAGGGTGAAAAAAGTCAGACTTCCCACTCTCCCCCGCCCAAATAGCCAGGAGCTACTAGGGGCTGCTCTAAAATATGGTGCAACAACCCCCAAGGGGCCATCTGCCAGTCAGGGATTGCCAAAACACAATGCATTCTGGATGTATGCCTCTCCACTGAGGGAGATCTGGTAGCTTTGTATCATCAACAATGTAAACGGGGCAGCTCACATCCCAGAATCCGGCCCTTTATTTATGTAATGCAGTTTTCTGGATTTTTCAGCAGTTGACAGAAGCATCATGGGAACTCTTCACAGAAATAAATTGTGTGCCGTATAGGTAATATGTGTGCTTTTAACAAAAATCCCCCAGCATCGACGAGAAATGTTCAGTGACCTATAATAAATATGTATGATGTTTGCAGTCAAGCTCCTAAAAAGGGGGCTTGACATAAAACAAAACAAAATTAAAAAACACCCTGTTTCATTTGGCACACATTAGCACTTTTATTGGCAGTCTCAAGCATTTATTTGGCACGGGGGGCCAGGGATGGGAAAACCTCCCAAGGTGTGCCTATAAGTCAATTTTGGAAACTCAGAGAGGTATACAAATTGTCTGAAACATTTGAGTTTACAAACCTGGATTGTTAGTCTTGTGAGAATAGGCTTATCCAAGAGATGTCCATTATTTCCTTTTGGCCAGAGGTCCAGAGGCCTCAAATACACCTTTCCTTGTGATGTTTCCACACCTCCATGTCTGACTGCAGTTGGATTCAGATTACACAGAATTAAAAACCTATTTGTGGGGTACCATTAACCTGGTCTGTAAATGTAAGAGGGTGAGCTCCTCATGGCAAGGATCATTCTTTCTTGTCTTTCTGGAAAATACCTGCCATAAAATGTGCACTACCAAAACAGATAGTGAGCACTAAATAAAGAAACAACATCACTGCCCAAAGGCTCTTACAATATAAGGCCACAATCCTGCAATCCAAGGGTCATATCTTTACAGAGCTTGCATGAAATCAGTGAGACTTGATATGGGCTCAGTGGTCCGCCTACATAGATCAGATTGCAGGATCAAGGGGGTGAGGAAATGGGCAGCTAAAATCAATGGTACTTTTTTTTTTAAACGTAAAAATGGTCTGGGTTTGTATTTGGTTTCAGTTGTGTTTGGATTGATTCTTACTTTATCCAACTCAGCTTACCCTCTCCTAATGCAGAGTGAACTCTCATTAGCTCTAGACTGGCTCTTCCTGGGTCCGGAATGAAGCACTGAGGCGTAAAATGAGGGTGCTTGCTCGATCTCTGCGGTACCTGTTCTGTGGATCAACAGGGGATGGAAGGGACTCTTTCCATGGACTCCAGTGGGTTTTTGGATCACTCGGGCTGCCAACTCGACACCATTCATCAATATTTATTTTTTCCTTCTGATATTTGGAAACAGAGTAGGATGGAATATAATGTGTTTGCTGGAAAGGGAAATCTGGTTCAATGCTGAAAAACTGCTGGGTGAAAAATATTAGTGTTGCTTCAATGGTAGATGAAAAACAGAAGCTAAGACGTCAGTGAAAGCTTATCTCCCCCCCCCCCCCCAGAGTAAAAGATTGTAGTTTATGGATAGAAAAATTAAATATGACCCTCACCAGTGTGACAGTCCTGCCTCATTTATTTTTTAGCTTAATCTTGCTGGATGAATATCATTTTGTTCAGTGAAAAGGAAAATGGGGTAGCGGGGACACGGAATGGAAAATCGTTTAAAATAGGAAAATCGTGTAGACCTAGTTGTTATCATCTATTTCTTAGGAAGAGAAGATGGAGGAGATATTTCCTCTAAAAAGATTGATACTTACAAAATACATGAATGATCTCCAGTAATAAAACAGTTAAATATATTGCTCAAAATAGCAACCCCGTTCCTGGCAAATTAAAACTGGAAATGACTATAGTTTCCCCAACCTGGTGATTAGATTCAGGACATGACATATCGTTTGTGGACAACTCACATGTCAAGCTATTCTTAACATCCAGTAAGTGTTGAGAGAAAAATCCTTGCTGCTAAGGAATATGTAAACACATGATATATATTTTGATAGTTCAGTCTTATGTTTACTTTTATATTGACTCTTGACCATGATTGACCAGCTGATGGACAGACAAGGAGAAAATTCTAAGCAGTAAGAATAATAAACAGACCACTGTCAGGGATGTGAAAAAGAAAAATGTGTAGGAGAAAACTCAGGAAACGGGGCTAAACCAGGGATGGACAAATGAGTTGGAATGAAATAAGAAATGGAAATACATGGAAGTTTCATCTCAACTTAAAATAAACCTCACAGATCGTTTTAAAAACGTTTGTTACTTGGTTCTGCATTTTCTGCTTTGGCCAATAAACCAGAAAGGCACAAAGTAGTGAGTTGTCACAATATTTCTGACCCTGCCTCAGAGCCTAGCCTAGTGCACAATGAAGTCAATGGCAGCCTTTCTGTTGATTTGAATGGGTGCCAGGTCAGGCAACATATAACAAAATGGTGTTTAAAAAAAACAACAACAACACAGTTGTTGAACAATATTCCAGTTCTAGTGCCTGATGAAAGAGTTTTGGATAAACTCAAGATACATACCTGAGCCAAACTGAAGCAGCAAACCTTTTGAGGTTTCCTCATCACTAGCTAAAATTCTACAAATCACTATGGTCAAGGATTAAAATCCTGATCAGAGGATTAGAACCTGTGATTTGAAAAGTTTATTATTATTCTAATTGCAATCCACAGCTACTCCTGACATGGCATAGTTTACATACCACACCTTGCTCAGGGCTATGCTTCAAGTAACCCACAATAACAGCTTGTGTCTTTGTCCTCCCCGCCATTAGCTAGTCCATATATATAGGTTTAGGTGACCACCATAGCCTTAGAGTTAAGGAAGCTGGTTCTTTAGCTCAGACGGTAGAGGCTCTTGTTCAGACGCCCCACATTCAATCCCTGCCAATGACTCATCCAGTTGGTTTATTACCTGTTAAATGCCTATGACAGTCTGGGGTGCAATCCAGACCAGTGAGGGGTTGTCCCACCCTTGCCTTGCAAGCCAGGGTGCCTCACAATGCTTTACTGCTGTAGCTCCCAACCTGGACTCCTCACAAACAGCCAAACAGCATGCAGGTCAAACCCTGAGTGTCTGTGTATAGCAACAGCCCTGTGGTCCAGCAGCCTGTTAGCAAACACCAACCACACTCTGGCTTCCAGCAGCCTTGGTTACTACTTGCAGAGTGAGCCCAACACTCTCCCAGTCCTGGATTTCCCCCCAAAAGTGAGTTCTGCACTGTCCAGCCCTCTCCTGGATAGTCCAGATGTATCAGGTCCATTGCCCCTCTCAGGGGATCAACATTCAACAGTCTGCTATCTTAAATGGAGTTACCCAAACAATTCACAACACTGGATTAGTTTAATTAAAGAATAAAACAAGTTTATTTAACTACAAAGAGAGATTTTAGGTGAGTACAAGCATAACTGGTCAGAAATGATTACAAGATGAAAAGATAAAAAGCTTTCTAAACTTAACAAACTAGACTTGGGTCAAGGGGAAGTTCTTACCACAAGCTTCCAGCAACAGGGGTGACCAAATTTCAGGTCAGGATCTGCTCCCATAGGCCGTAGGTTATTTTTTTTTCTTGTTAGGTGAAAAAGAAAGAGATGGATAGGGAGAAATAACTTGGGGGTGTTTTTGCCCCTCACTTTTATAGTTCAGTCACCTTTTGAAATGCACTTTCCTGAGGGTTGTCCCTAGTTAAAATTTATTCAAACAGTAAAGAAGGCAACATGATGTCTCTTGGTGAAAGAGGTTGCATGCTGTTTCTTGTCACCTCTGTTTACTGAAATGCAGATTTTCCCTGTCTTCTATCCTCCCTGCTCCCTGACTGAGGACCCTATTTATAACTTATATGTACATTGAGGTAAACACACATTCCAGAACCAGTCCTGACTAATAGGGGCTACATAGGTTTGAACAAGTGCTACCAACATCATTCAGAGGGAATTCATAATTTTACCTATAACGTTGCGTCACACATTTCATCATGATATTATTGAGCAATGGGTTATTAATTTTCAAATGATACTTCACAAGGTATATTTTGTACAAAGATTATCACAATAGTGTGCCGGGAGTGAATACAGGGGTGCGTTTGGTCACAATACCCCAGGACTTTTCCATAAGGTCTATTTTGATGAGGTTTGTCAGTAACAGTGAGAGGAGATGCTGTATACAATTAATGAAAGACAAATCTCAAAGTTTGGAAGTTCATTTAAGGTAAATTTCCATAATTACTGATATTTATTAGGGAAAGAATATGTCTGGAATCCAAACTTGATTTAGATTAGAACAAAGAACATGCTTAGAAATATAGGAGAGGAAATTGAGACAGTGCTGATAATTGTTAGGTTTATACAGTAAAATTGGTATCATAAGCACAAACACTTAACCATTTCCATATTCTGGAAATCATATATGATGAAACAGAACAATGTCCTACCAGTATTGTGTCCTATTAGTTTGTTAGGATAACTAAGATGGAGAACTGGCAGAAATGTAGTTTGCAGCGCAGAAAAAATGAACATATCTGGGTTCTAGCTGCCAACTTCAGATGTTGTTTACTTACACCATTGATTTTCCCCACAGTCATGCCCACTTGAGACACTATATAAGAACAAGGTCTGCTACAATATAGTTTGTACATTCCGTTAAGAAATCTTTGTCCCATATAGAAGTCAGTGGCAAACTCCCATTGATTTCAGTGATATCAGATGAGAATCTGTTCCTAATGCTTTTAAAGACACATTGGGCTCCATTTGAAAAGTGCTATCTGAAATCAGTATAAAATCATTGCGAGGTATCAGGTTTGTCCATTAATATTTTTATGTCTCAAGATGGCTAACAGCTCAGCGATGCAACGTCCGCGTGGTACAGCCCATTCCATTGGTCACTTTAGAGCAGACCGTTGAACTTGGCTCTGGAGCAAGTACTGTAATAATTAAGGTTTTGAGCTAGATTTGAACTCATACTTGGCAAACTTACTCATGGTTCCCTGCTTCCTTTAACTGAAGATACTACTGATAACAACCGTGGCCAGTAGGGATTTGTAAAAATGTGTTGTTGTTATTGCTTTTTGTTTGTTTTACATAAATATGTTAACTCCATTTCCTTAGGCAAAAATAATAAGAAAAATCAAATGAGTGAAAAACATTTCCTTCTGCTTGCTTAGGTTCAGTAGTTATGTTTGTTACTGAGCAAGAAACCTTGGGAGATAACATTTCCATTGAAGGCTATTCTGTCATCACTTATGCAACATTTAGCTCAGATTACAGAGTTATTAATTTAAGGGGCTAAGTTAATCAGTGGGGAGACTTACACAACCTTTCTATTGTCACTCTGAAAGGATTGCACATCTCTGAAACTTCAGTTTGTGCGTGGAGTGGAGAAGAGGTGCACATCATAGTGCAAAGAATTAAAGTTTCAAACCAAAAGGATATGGACTTGACCAAATTGAGCAACTTGAACATATCACGCACTTGGAAAAAAACCAAGCAAAAGTAAAATAACCCACTGCATACTTTAAACCTGAACATCACCTGCACAGGACACTGTTCAGAAATCACTTGCTTTCTCCAGAACAGCAAGCAATCCCTTTAGATTTAATACCATGCCTATCCTCAAAGTCATACAGCCACAGTCAGTCACAACTTTTTAATAGAAAATACAAGCCACACAAGAAGCACACAACACATACACAGCATTGTTCGGTTCAAAAGAGTTGTTACACATCCTGAGATATGCAGTACCATATGTATTTCATATAGAAAGTGTGAAATGCCAGTTTTAAACTAAACCGAGAAGGAATTAGTGGCTTATAGAAAGTGCAGTTACAATTTAGTGCATTAAAAGAATATTTAGTACATGTCACATTTATGGCTTCCTGTACACACTTTATGGGCCAAATTCTCCTCTCATTTATTCTCCTCCCTTTGAACTCAACAGTCCTCACCACTATAGAGCACTGGTGGAAGTGCAGGCTACACCTTTTCAAAGATCCTGACCTCCCTATGCTCTCCTCAATGCTTTTGGTGCCATTATACCTAATATAGGCAGAATAACTCCAGGCAATGGTACTAAAAGGCACTTCTTTCTTCCATCCCTATGCAACTATACCATGTAGAGGTATCATTTAGCCCTTTCATTTTTAATAATCTCATGTACTATCAGTAATACAAGTAGGGATTTTAATTTTTTTAATCTTAACGCTTCCTTAAGATAAGGCGTGTCAAAGGGATAAACCTGTTAAAAAATTTGTTCAGGAGCATTTATGTAAACATGGTCTCTCAACGACAAGATACTCTACAAGAATTTCCAAAATGCCAATTGCCAGAACGTGAAGAGAGTTTGTGAATTCAAGCGACTTTTTAAGAGCATGTATCTCTTCCAAAACTCCATTTTGCCAGGGAGCTATAATGAAGTCAGACATATACTGATGTAATGGGATGCACATGTCAACTTCAAGGAGGCAGTCCCTGTTCAGACGGCATCAGAACAGGCACACATAAGCATGGTGGCTTGCCAGAGCAAATGCTTTAGTATGCAAAGCGATGCAATATATTTTAACTACAATTGTTACCTTATGTTTTGTTTTTGAGTTGGGTTTGACGTGACTAACTGTGAACACAATGATCAGAATTCTTTGCCTTCCCTCGCAGAGGCTGGTGATGTGATCAAATGTTTAAAGCAAGCAAATTGTTGCCAAGATTCAGTAAGATAGATGTGCCAGAAAAGGCAGTTGGTGTTTGAAGTAATTGGGGCTAACAGCTCAACCTGGAATTTTCAGAAGAATACTTTTTTTTTTAAATGAACCATCATACATACTGACTAGAAATTCAGTCTTAGTGTAATGTTCATATTGATTGGAATTCACTCTTTGGGAAAAAACTCACAGGTGGTCCTCCCTGCATAGGAAAAAAACATGTCTTTCTGTGCAGAGCAGATGCAGATGGAATAGCTTGACTGTAGGCCTCCCAGCCCTCTGTATGCCAAAAAAAGTGTACAGAGCACTGGTTCCAAACAGGCCAGAGCAGAGTGAGAGTCATAGGCCATGGAAGGGGCCACAGCAGTGACAGGGAACCTCAGCATAGAGCATTGAAAGGGCCAGTCGAACAAAAACGGGGGCCCAATTCGTGGAGTATGGGTATATTGTTACAGATTCTTCTATGAGAGGGGAATGTGCATTGGATTGGAGGCCCCATTGGACCAGACACAGCATTAAAAGATGGGTTTTGTCCCAAATTGCTCATACTCTGTGCTTTATTCTCCTATCCCAATCATGTCTTATATAGTCACAAAATACATACGATATTAGTCCAGGTTGCAATATATTTGCTACGGTAACAAAGAATATGTTGCTCAGTGAAACATCTTGTGTCCACAGTCAGTCTACCACCAAAAAAGCTTATGTTGGCAAAAAGGGTCACAGAGTTGTTAAGTAAAGGATTATCAATATTAACTGCATACATGTACTTTGGTTAATCTTCTAGAAAGATTCCACATTCAAATAAAAATCCATTAAGAAAATAGCCACATGTTTGTGAAATGGCCAGTGGGGCTCCAGAGAATATGATGAAAACATTTGCCAAACAGATACTGAAATACCAAGCAATGAATTAGTTTCATAGCTTGTGCAGTGGACCTTGGCCAGAAGACCATGTGAGCACATAAGAATATTTTGAAAACATTGCTTGAATATTTTCATTTAAGCCTTGTTGGCTGACAGTAAAGTATATGTTCTAACACCAAGAGAAGGAATCTACTGGGCCTGCAGAGAGTCCTTTGAAATATAACATATCTTGTATACATGTCCAGTGAAATATCTCTGCAACAAAATGTATAAGCAAGAACCCAACTTTGATTGTGTCTAGGAGAATGTATTTCCAGTTAATGATTATGTAGACGGAATCCAGACATTATTGGAACAATAATTTCAGAGAACGCAGACAGAAGCTTTTGTCCAGTAACTGTACTGTACTGGTACAGCAACATCTATTAATATTCACCTATGGAAAACCTGTTTGTTGACCTAACACGCGACTGCCTCCTAGTCTCTTCTTGCAAAATTATTTAGGTCCTGTGGGATAACTGTTCTACGCTTTTGACACAAATATTAAAATTCTATTTAGATGTACAATGTTTTAATGCAAATTTTTACCATAAAACCAAATGCTCCATTCAGTTAAATTAATAGAATTACAAAAAGATGTAATGATAGCAATTAAGTCTTGAAAATGCAAATTTTATAGTCAAGGACAATTACCTCATTTATAGTATATTGGAATGATGCCAGATGAAGGTAATTTAGATCCCCCTAGCTCACAGTTATACCATGAAGGATATCTTAATTTCATTAGTACAACAAAGATGGGTGAGAAGTTAGACAATACTAAAAATAATAATAATAATAATAAAAAGAGACGAGAGAGAGAATTTGACCTTTCTTCTTTCACTGCAGCTAGGATACATACATCTTAGCAAAGTATAAGTAATATTTCTTTCTATTCCCATCTCCGGAAAAAAATGCTTTTTTTTATTAGCAGCTATGGAACATTAGTATGTAAAAGGTCAGCTTCATTCAAATACTTGCAGCCACTGTGAGTGCCATGATAGTTAAGGGCCACTCGTTATTTCAGCTGTAATGATGCATACTGAGCTCATATGTGGCAGACATGGTCTCAGATCTCAGCTCAGAAACGTATTGTTGTGACCCAAATTTGATTTAAAACAGGCTTTCAAAATTCTCCTCGTTCACATGCAAATACTTTTTTTTTTAAATGGGTAAGTAAATTTGTTTTTCATTAACATGGTAAAGGGTGGGCTAACTGGCTTAGGCTGGTATATTTACGCTACTACTTGCAAAGCTGCTTTTAAAATGTCTTGTCTGTTTTTGTCAGATTTTTATTTTGTTTTAACGAAAAACTTTAAATCTCTCCATTTTAAAACAGAAATGCTGAAATTAGGGAGTCTGAAAGGCGACAGGAATGTATGTTCTCTCCCTATTGGGGAGGCTGAGTTTAGAATGACAGAGGATGAGGTTTAAAAAGCTTTGCATCTTCAGAATTTTCATACCTTGCGATGGACCAATGTGCCACTGAAGAGAAAGTCCAAGTGAGAGCAACGGAAGGGTTAGTTAAAATAATATCTTATTTACATCAACCCCCTTTCCTAAAACCTAATATGGAGTCTCTAGGGAAAGATAGGAGAGAAGGGATCAGCTTCAGAATACACACTGCAAAATTGTTTGCCTCCCTTCTCTTACCCAATACGCTACAGATAGACAGCATGGGAAACACACTTACCTAAGGGAAGTACTTGTCCCATGCTGGTTCTGCTCTAGGTCAAGGTAGGGTGACCATATTTCCCAAAGGGAAAATGGGTCACCACAAGGAGCTAGCCCTCCTCCCTGCCCTAGCAGAGGGCCAGCCCAAGTGCCCTCCCCCCCACCCATGGGGCTGTCCCAAGCTGTTCGCCCAAGCCCCCCGTCCCTGTGCGGGACTCAGATCGCTGCTTGCCCAAGCCCTGCTTGCCCCCACCCCCCGCCCAAGCCATGCCTCCCCCCTGTGTGGATCTGGCATCACCGCTTGCCCCCCAACATGTTCCTTCACACCCCACTTTTTTGACAAAAGTGGGCATTTGTCTTGTTTGTTTTTGCAACTGATTAAGTTGGCAAGAGCAAATGGGACAAATACCCACTTTTGACGAAAAAGTTGGGACAACTGGGACAGGGACTGTCCCAGCCAAAACAAGACATATGGTTACCCTTGGTGAAGGAGAAGTCAGTAGTGCTTGTTTCATATTGGAAGACCTCATCTTGGAGTCACATGATAGGCTGGAGGTCCTGCTGATTTATGGCTTCAAACAGCACCACATAGTGGTAGGAATACAGCACTGACGTTTCCCATTGAGAATACCAGGATTGGGTCCCATACCAGTTTATATTCCCAATTCTATAATCACTGGGATTGCTGCTGTGAGTAAAGATATCTCATGAGGATACACCATATATATTGTGCTGGATATTTGTTCTTTTTCTTGATTTTTTATTTTGCTTTCTCATTCTGTTTTTACAGGGTGGATGGCTTTGGTGTCTCTTGCTTCCTGTTGGACAGATGAGGCTGAAGGGGCAGTTTAATATTTTTATTTTTAGAAAGGGCATACACACATATATATGCACACAACCTTTAGGTGAGACGAGCAAGAAGAGGTAAAGGTGGCTGATTAGCTCAGGACTACCTGAACCAGAGGCCCATGAAATTGATTGCTAGGCTGTAGGCAAGATGGGCCAGGCCAGAGTGCTCCAGCAAAAACTGGCTTCTTGGTAAGGAGCAACTATTAGCTGTGGTGATTCAATCCACTCTTATTTATGGGATATTAAATAAATGATACTGGCTTTGACATCAGAGAACATCCTTACCAGTCTCTGTTCTTGTTCTCCACAGCTTTGATCTAATCTGCTACTGGGGAGTACTGTGGTGTAGGGACATGCTAGCCACACCATCCTATTTCTTGATGCGATGGGTACCCAGAAATGAGAGTCACCTTGTTGATCCCCTGCCTCCAGTAAGAGAGACACTTGAGCTTTGCTGACAGGTTTCAGAGTAGCAGCCATGTTAGTCTGTATCCGCAAAAAGAAAAGGAGTACTTGTGGCACCTTAGAGACTAACACATTTATTTGAGCATAAGCTTTTGTGATGCATCCGATGAAGTGAGCTGTAGCTCACGAAAACTTATGCTCAAATAAATATGTTAGTCTCTAAGGTGCCACAAGTCCTCCTTTTCTTTTTGAGCTTTACTGAGTGTCAGCTCTCTGATACCTCCAGTCTGTTAGCCACATAAGCAATCACTCTTAGGGCTAAGCCAGTCCTTCCTTTGCCTTTGCAGGTTAACAATAGGTACACCCAGTCCCCAATCCCCTTCAAAGTGTTCCCCTGTAGTGTCCAGCCCTTTCTCCATTGAACACTCACAGCTATACCAAGTCAGCTGTCCCCAAGGGAACAGTGCACACACCAGTTTGTTTAATTCAAATCAGGATAATCACATGTATAATACCACCGAAATGAGCTATATTTATACTGAAAACAACAATCGATTTATTAAGAGGTAGTAAGGATAATAGAAACAACAGGTGATGTTTAAAACAAAAACATAACACACTTTCTAGATACGAAACTTAACAGGTTAACCTGTCTAAAGAAGTTTCTCTCACCCCAAATGTCCTTTGCAGTATTTCAACCAGGCCTGGATGAGATCCTGTTTCATGAATGTAATCACACTGCCTGATTACTTCCTAGGTAAAGGATAAATGGGAGTCTTTTTGCCTTTTCCTTATTTTCCCCAAAGTTCAGTGTCTCCTCCAGAGATAGAACAACACTCTATGGTTATTGCACTGATGTCCTGTCTCCCGGTTGACTTCACATCCCCCTTTCTCCTTTGTATGTAAATAAGGCTCCAGGCTGTTGCCCAGAACATGGGATCCTAGACAGACAGGTGAATATACATCCTTTGTCTGGCAAAACCTGTTTGTCAATCCTTCTTGATTCAGACTTCAGAAACATATTTTCAATATAAAAATGTAACTCTTTACATAGTATCTTTATATGATTCACAATGACATTAATGAATCTCGAAACATAAGGTCTCTACAGAAAGCGCATAATGTTACTCTTTATGGATAAATATCCCGCAAGAGGTGTTTAGTGTAATGAGTTTGTCAGGTCTGATTTGAGAGTTGTTTGCAAAGACCAGGGGATCTTTTGCCAGGGCGTGTCTGTATCACACCTGGACACACATCATACACTGAGGACTGTGAGATGGGTGGCGGGTGAGTAGGAGTCGCTGCAGCAGCTCTACATCACTCAAGGAATCTTCCATAGTGGAGCAACACAAAGCTACCAGAGAAGGGCTCATAGCCTTGAGGGGTATTGGTGCAATGCAGTCAGCAATGGCATTTGCTACACGTGTATAAAAGGGACAGCAGATGTTTTCTCCTATGGAGAGTAGCTGGTGAGTGGGGGACACAGACCTCTGGCCACATTCCCAACCTTCCAGACTTGCCCCCTTTGTGATGTGTAGTGCTGCCATGACCCCTATTTGACTCCCCTTACAATCAGGAATGCTAGTCCCAATAGTATGGCTGCTTCCTGCATAGTTGTCTCTGGGAGGGGGGGTGGGTGGGTGTTCTTTTGCCCTTTTCCCCTCCTCACCCACACCCCTGTTCCGGGACAGCTACAATTTGTCCCTTATTATGCACTGATCTCACAGGCAAAATCCTGGCCCCTCTGAAGTCAGTGGAAGTGCTGCCACAGATTTCAGTGAGGGTAGGAGTTCACTTCTTCAATGGTCCAGCAAAGGAGGTTGTAACAGCAACCACTCACCACTGGAGTAATTGGGAATAAACTCCCATACCAACAAAGTCCATGGCAAAACTCCCATTGACTTCAAATTTCACCTGGTGGGTACTGTCTCCTGGCACCCAAGAAAGACTTTGCCTGTGTACCCCTATCACACTTTCCCTAGCATTCCAGTATGTAGCATCAATTTTACACTCCATTCTCTCTCTCTCTCTCTCTCTCTCACACACACACACACACACACACACACACACAGATGTCACTAGGCTTTTCGCCTGAATAATGAATACAAGAGAGGGCACAGATTATATATATTTATATGATACTACAGAATATTGTTTAAAACTTCTTTGCCACTTTATAAAAAAAAGGACAAACTTAACAAGCATATTGTGTGAATCTATTGACTCTGTCGGAAGGAAGGAAGGCTGCAGAGGAAAATATATTGTCCAGACTATTCCCAGTATGTGTCAGTTGTAAAAACCCAGGTTGTGATCATAATAGGATATTGATTAGTCTGGATCCCATACAAAACAGAACTAGATTCTCTGGTGGACCACTAAAGGTCATATTTCTTGATTGCACCATAACTTCTAAAATACAGACAATATTGAACCAAGTTCTGATTTCATTTACACCCATGTTACTTGGCTGAGGTCAGTGGCCATAACTGAAGGCAGAATTTGGCCCATTGTGTTAAAAAATGTGGTTGATTCATAGGGGTTTATTTTAAAAATCAGCAGATGTGAAAACCAGGCTCTGGCTATGATGAGTGATATTCTCGTTGGGCTAAATTCAGCCCTGATGTAAGTAGCTGAAAATCTGTTAAGTCAGTGGAGTTACATTTGGACCAAGTTTGAGCAGTTGCTGTTAAATAGCTTTATGTTTCCTTTTATGGAAAATTATTGTGGCTTTAGTTCAAGTTTATTTTTACCCCAATTTATACATTTACAGGTCTATCACTGCAGTGCTCATCCTTTAGAACTGCTTGTGTATCACAGATCTCAAAATCCCTAGTCTGCCCTGATTATAGCAATGAGTTTAGGTTTGGCATTAAACTCATGACTTGCTGGTAAACAAGGTTAATCACAAAAGCATTTGGTCATCAAAATGTATTAGCATTCTGTGTTGCTAAAGAACCACCACAGAAATTACATTGCTTGGCCAAATACATGTTTAAAAAGAGATCATAGGTGTCTAATTCAACCCTCCATTACACCCATGTGGTACTGACTTCATAGGGGGTGGATTTCGAGAAAGTTTCACAAGCAGAATGGTGGCAGAATTATGGTCCAGTCTATCTTTTTTCAGGGAATTCAGAAAATCAGTGTTCCCCCCTTTTTCGAATGAATAGTATGCATTTTATTTACTGTCTCCAATCCAACTCACGGCAGTTGCTGACCTGCAGCGAATGGAAAGATTTTCTAACATCAAGCAAATTGCATAGTCAAAATTATTTCACAAGCTGCTTCATAAATATGGCTTGAATTTAACTTGATGTCAATCCCATTAATTCCATACAGAGATACCGAAAACATGTGAACTTTAGATCTTTCCTCAACTCACCTGGCTTGTCATTTAAGTTCGATAGCCTGGAAAGCAACTCTACCTATCGAATAGTCATGCCAATGAATTGCAACATGGCTACACATTTTTTTTGCCATTTCAGAATACTGAGCCAATATTTTTTGTGGCTCTACGTGGCCCTCTGGAATACCATCGACTATTATCTCCTTGACTAGTCTCCTGGGTGCTGTTTGGATGGAGCGGGATAGTTTCTCCATCATCTCTACTTCTCTGTTGGGTGCTTGAAGAGAGGGCATGTTTCTGCTATCTTTCCATTTTTCCAACTTTCTGGATGCCGTAAGGGAGTTTTCTGAGAGAGGAAAAATGGTCCAGTATTTGGGCTACTAGTTTAAGACTTGGGAGCTTACATTTTCAAAAAGCGGCCTCTAATTTTGGAAGTCTTGGTTTTTGAGTGTCCAAGTTTAGACAACAAGAGCCTGGTTTTCTACTAATTCACCAACCCAGTTGAGAAGGAGCTGCAGGTGCTCAGCACCTCTGAAAAATCAGTCATGAGTTGTCTAAAGTCCAGCACCCTCTGGCTGAGCCCACTTTTGAAATGTTTTGCTTTTAATGACTTCCACGAGGCCAGGCAGTGAGTCAATGGCAGAGCCACAAGTAGAATTCAGGTTTCCTGATTCCCAATCTCATGCTCAAACCGACTAGACTACATGGCTTCTCAGTGCTGCCCTCTATAGAATTCAATCAACTGCTAGAATGGCGAACAATGTTCTGTGTAATAGACAGCTGGCCTTCTGAAGTACTGTCTTTCTGAAAAACAATACAGGCAGGTTTATACAAAAAATGTATTTCCCCTTGTTCTTTCTATATGACAAAAGAAATCAGATTTTATGAAAGTTAGCCATCTTAAGAGAAAATTCAGACACAATGTTCAAATACAGAGTAAAAACAAAGCAAAAGAACAAGAGAACGCTGTAAACAGATTTAATGAAAAAGACTACCAATCCATTGAATGCATCCTCTTTGTGGTGGCACATCAAGTAATGCCATAAAAAAGGCTTTTAATTTTCTCATTTCAAATTCTTTTAATAAAGCATCTAAATAGTAACAATACAGTACCTTGCCAGTGCTCTCATGCTTTCCAATATAGTTTTCTGATTGGAAATATTAGCTGATGCAGCAGGATAAATAAGGAAATGTCTAGCTTACTGTGATTCCCAAAGGTCGTTTTCATGAAAAGATCAGGAAATATATCCCACTGAAATTAAAAGTAAAACCATATCAAGTTTAATAACATTGTTACTATAATGACATAAAATTCAGCTAGATGGTGTAATGTTTAATACTTGGCTGTCAAGTCTCCTCAATGGAGTTCAGCTGCATTGACGCTTTTAAACTTGCTAAACACCACTTGCTTTCTATTTTATTACTGTTTCATTACCCATTTCACTTTTTTCTTTTGTCATAGTGCTCAATGTTTCTTTTTCGTAACAGGTGTTAGTAGAGCACAGCACATATATGCAGAGGACCAGATCTTTGTGTCCAATAAGGCATGGTGCAAAACAGCCCTACAAGTGGCCTAAAAGGAATCCCCAGATTTTGTAAAGCTGGCGTACCACCCTCTTATTGAGCTCAGCAGGGTAGGTGTTAGACCGTGGCATGGGGAAAGGAGTGCTGCCAGAGCACAGCTGTATTCCAGGTATTTCCAGATATGGAATGGCCCCTTGGTTGCTCTAACTTATGCCAGAAGCCAAACTGGCCCCCAGCAACCCAGTGGGTCTGGTGAAAGGAGGCATAAAGCCCCTTTTGACCAACGCTTTGCTTCAGTCAGACCTGAGGGTCAAGGCCAGAGACTACAAGATTAGAGCGGTCTTTGGAAGCACACAGACTCGTATCTGAAAAAAAGTGTAGTAAGGGTTGCTTTGGAAGGGTTGAAAAGTCCACTGTTCTGCCCACATCTATAAAATATGGATCTTTAGATCCTTCACCAAAATTGAGTTTATGCCTCAAAAATAGAGATGTGGAGGGAGGTGGTAGCCTCTTGCCCACCCTCTACTAGAACACCTGTAGAATAAGTGATGTCTGATGGCCATTCTGGAGCTGTCCATCTACAGCAGTTTTTACTAGGGTTTCAGTTAAAAATCAAAGATCCAGCAATAAAATCCAGCACTTAGGGAGATTAGCTGCTTTTGTGACCATCCCTGGAGAACGGTCTACAAATGGCTCAATGGATTGCACTGACCTGTACATAACAGGCAGTTTTTGCTGTGCTCAGCAAAACAGGAAGGGGGAATATCAGAGATCCAGTTATGTCTCCATAATCATTTGCCCCAGTGCTAGACCTGCTGTAGAATAGAGCAGCCTGAGGGCTGCTCTAACTTGCACTAGTTGACAATGCTCCTTAATGGATCATCTACCAGCAGGGAATAATGGAAGCACATTGAGCTCTGGCCATTACATCGACCTGCCTTGACATGCCCCATTGCTATCCTCCCCCATGCCCTGCAGGCCTCCTGTGCCAGAGGCTGCACGAAGGAAGGTGCAGGAGCCAGTTATGCTGGCTTTATGTTCATTAGGGACTTCCCTATTCCAGAAGTACCAGTAGCAGGATTGTTAAAATATGTCTCCACTCCCTTTATAATTAATAATACCACCTAGTATTTACATAGTGCTTTTCAACCATAGAGATTGCAGCATTTTACAGACAAGTTTTACAGATGAGAAAACAGAGAGAGAGAGGTGAAGTAACTGACCAAAGGCACTTAGCGGGTCAGTGCCAGCGCTGTAAATAGAATTCAAGTCTTGACACCTAATCCACTGCACTCTCCACTAGGCTACACGGCCTTTGTGCTCCTCAGATGAGTGAAGGAACTTAAGGAAGCAGAAATATGCCCACTTTGGGCGGTAGGAGGTGGGAGTTTGTTCTGTACAAAGCACAGTGACAGCTATCAAACAGACACTTGGTAATAACAGTCACATTTGTTGTTGCAGCACGTACCTATGGGTCAGCTATAACATATTCTGTTGCTTAGCCCAGAGCTGTGGCACAGTTATTTGGTGACTCTGCCTGCCCGGCAGAGCTATTTTGGATTTTACAAGCGCTACGGTGTATTAGTATCATCTCTGAAATCTTACATGAAAACTATTTCCTATGAATATTTTTGTAGTGCACGGAAGCATACATCTCAGCTGCACACAGTTATGTTTGTCACTCATTCTTTGACCAGAATTTAGCTCTCTCCCACAGAAGCCTGGGATTAGGACTGAGCTATACGAATATTTCATTCTGAAATCTGAAACTATGAGATATTTGCTCACGTTTGGGTTTGCGTATGAAGATGAAACTAGAATGGATCCATGCCCAAACTTCAGGAGGGAAAGCCCAGATTCTCCTTGCAGCTGGTTCCTACAGAGAAACTGTATTTAGATTATAGCTAATTCCATTTTCCAAAAGCACAAAAGACGAAGGGGAAAAAAAGTACGATGCATTTCACAGTGTTTGGGCCACATTCTGTGCTGAGATATGCCTCTTGCAACCCCACTGATTGAAATAGGTCCCAAATTGCTCTCACTGTGCAGGGAGGTAGAGACTGGAAGAAGAGTGGTTTTCATTTTTTGCCCCTCCCTTTCCCCTGGCTTTTGGCAATAATTCCACATTATAGTAATTAACGTTTGCAAGGCACTTTGAGTTCATGGACAAAAGGCCTGATGTACTTTAATTGCAAAGTATTCCCTTATGGAAATTCCTATAGAATTAATAGTTAACCTTTCTATAGGTATTTTGAACTAGCCTGTAGAATTTAATAGAGAATTATATCCCTGATATAGAGGTCTACAGAATGAATGAATCAATAAATCTATACAATGGCTATCATTCTTTATTAAATTCTATGGGTGAAGCTGGCAGTTTTTCTATGGATTTCAATGAAGTCAGGACCAAATAGGTTTTAAGAGTCATTTATATAGAACTCTATTGCGTCTTATCCCTATTAAATCCTACAGATCTTTAAGTTTTTTATAAGGGAATTATCTGGTATTACTGAGGCCTATGCATGCAATACAGGCCTAATAAAGTTTAATGTTTCAGTTTTCTAAAGTGGATATGTAACAAACAATAACTCAGGCAGAGAGAATGGAAAATGCTAGCAGCGGGAGGAACAGCCTCCACATGCAACTACACAATGCATTCCTCAGAAGGAGACAGCAGTTTTAGGGGGACACAATCACTCTGGGGCAAGAGGGAGCCGGGACAAAAAAGTTTCTTCATCACACTGCACATCCTGTCAGACAGTTCTCTTGAACTAGCAAAGAGCTGTTGCAGAGAGCTGGTGACAAGGGCCAAGCTTTCAGGGAAACAGAGGTTAAATACTGAGGCAGTGATTGAGACACTGATATTGATTCTCGTGACATTACAGTGTCCCCTAATAATGTTTTGGGTCCACCCATGGTGGGTGGGTAAGAAGGGCAACTACAAGTGTGATAATGAGGAAACATTCATACCAGATTTTCATACAATTTCATATAGTTTTCCCCATAGGCTAGGGGTTTTCAGACCCTCCAAAGGGTCTGCTGAGAAAATACATCCATCTACGGGGAAAACTATCTGATTTCCCACATTCCCCCACCAATCAGATGTGGCAGTCAGAGCTCTGCCCGCTCTCTCTGGAGCCAAGAAGAGTTTTGGGGGAGGGGAGAGCAGGGGAGAGAGAAACACCAGCTGAGGCCATTTTCCCAAGAGGAGGGATTTGGAGGAAGCAAGGAGGACCCAACTGGTTAGGGCTGCTCTGCTCCTCCCTCCTCCCCTTTGAAAAGTGATGTGACTCCTCTTTGCTCTGTTCCTTCTCTCCTCCCTGCAACTCCAGGCCTGGGAGAAATAGGGAGGGGTCTGAGAACCTCTGGAGCGGAGAATTTTTTGCAAATATATTTAATTGTTTTTTCACAGGTTGTTGTGTGTGTTTTATTTATTTGCATTTTTCAAACAAACTTTAAAAATGGTTGCAATTTTTATTGAAGAGTCAAAATGGACAAAAAAAAAGTAGTAGAAAATTAAGATTTTTTTCCCCCTAAAAATGTTTCAGCATTTTTTTGCTCAGCTCTAGAGGATCAAGTGACAAATACAAACAGGTGGTTTAGTGACCTTTTCATTCACACAGACAGAGGTGCCAGATACCACACTGAATGTACATAGCCACAAAGGCTGTCCCAGACCAATTCCAACCATTGTGGGCAGTAGTTCAATGTTCCAGGGACAAAGCTTAAGGCAAGGCAATTCTCCTCAACACAAACAAGAGGATTCAGAGTTCAAGTCACAAAACCCATGTCTGGGTGCTGACTGGGTCTGTTTTAATGAGGAAAAATGCCTGGGGAAATGGGGGCCATGCTGGCTTTGACATTCAATACATTTTGAAAACAAAAGTGGATAATTTGGCATAAATGTGGTATTTTTATAAACCATGCATAAACCCAGGTGGAGCCAGGGCCGGTGCAACCACTAGGCGAACTAGGCAGCTGCCTAGGGCACAAAGTGGTTGTGGGTGTCAAAAAGTGGTGCCCTGGCTCGGCAGGGAGGAGCCGCCTTCCAGAGGCACCAGAGAGCCAGAGCGTCGCGCTTGCGGCGGCGGCGAGCCCCAGCCATGGAGGAGCCAGCACGGCGCAGGGGGGCAGCACGGGGGCCACCCCCCGCATGCATCTGCAGCAGGAGCCCCTGTGGGGGTGCCGGGCTGCAGCCCGGGCAGGCGTGCCCCTCAGCTCCCCCCTCGCCGCGCTTGGGCTCTGTGGCTCCCAGGCGTGTGAGCCGCCACTGCCCTCCCGGAGCAGGCTCAGGGCCCCGTGCCCCGGCGGTGGCTCCGACACCTGGGAGCCACAGAGCCCAAGCGCGGCGAGGGAGGAGCCGGGGGCGCACAGGGGCCAGCGCCCACATGCATCTGCTGCAGCCTGCAGGAGCCCCTGGGGTGGGGGGCACTGGGCCGCAGCCCAGGCAGGAGGGGTAGGCGGCATGGTTGCTTCCCGCTAGCGGCGTTGCCGCCTTTGCAGGGCTGCTGCCCCCCTGTGCTGTGCCGGCTCCTCCATGGCTGGGGCTTGCTGCCACCGCAAGCATGATGCTTTGGCTCTCCGGTGCCTCCAGAAGGCGGCTCCTCCCTGCCGAGTTGCTGCAGTGGCCCAGCAAAGCCAGTGAGTGGACCCACAGCTTGGGGTGGGGGGCCCCCGGGGTGGGGTGGGGAGGCCTCGCGGGGGGGCTGTGCACCCTCCAGGGGAGTTCAGGGGGTGGGGAGGGAAGTACCTGGTTTGGGGAGCAGCCTCTGGGCACGGCTGGCCCCTGGGGTCTATAAAGGCTCATTGGGATTTGCCCCTCAATGAACCGAAGCGCAAGGGGCGGCCGGGGGGTGGGAGTGGAGCTCAAGGTGGAAGTTTCGCCTAGGGCTCAAAATATCCTTGCACTGGCCCTGGGTGGAGCCTGTGGTAAGATGAGTAACTGCAGAAAGAGGGTCAGTTTTCAGGTGAGATCCATATTAATGAGGGATCAGATGCTCAAGAATGCAAGCCTAGATTTGGCTCTTGAGAGTACCTGGAAGACAAACCACAGAGGCACAGCATGTAAGAAACAGAGGCCATCTAATGGAATCCTAGGAGGAAAGAACAGAAGGATGACAGTTCACTGAACCTCCTCCCATAGAGTTTTAAATCCACCAGAGTAGCTAATTTGAATAACAGAATGAATTTATAGGGGTTTGCTTCCAAACCCTGCAAACTGAAAAGCCAGATTTATTTTGCAGATGCATTCAAACCCGCTAGTTCTGGACTGCCCAGTTTAATCAGCAGCAGTAGCACTGGCCGCATGCCACACTGTGTATGTGCCGTTTTGAGAATCACAAGCTATACTGAATCTGCTACAGAAGCTGCAGTAGCAACAGGTACTTATCAGCCTCTCTCTTTTCCCTGGGTTCACAGCATTAGCCAATGGTACCAATATGCTGCATGCAGGCTTGATTTGTTTGTGCATCAACTCAGCCACTGCCCACATTTAATAGTGAATATAATTTACTGAAAAAGATTGAGGACTTAGCAGGATGTTATGAATTTTTAAAGAATGGGGACACTTTTTGCATGTCACATGCTCAAGAAGCTAGATGTGAAGAATATTCCTGTTTGCATATGTCTACGCTACAACTGGAGGTGTGATTGCAACTCAAGTAGACGTAAGTGCCCTAGCTTTAATTGAGCTAGATTGGCTAAAAATAGCAGTGAAAACGTGGTGGCATGCTTCAGCTTGGGCTAGCAACGTGAGTCCATGCCCAGAGTGCCAGATGGTCTCGTTTATCCTGTGGTGAAGTCCATGCTGCAGCATCTTCATTGTTATTTTAGCCTACCCAAACTCCAATCACACCTCTGATTGCAGTGTAAACGTAGCCTTTGGATCAAAGTGGGGAGGGAGGTGTAATTCTTGTAGCAGCGTACCATAAATAGTGTTATTTACATTGTCTGGTGTGGATGGGTGATGGGAACTAAATACTAGGTATTGCTTTCTCATCATCATTCATGTGACTGATTTTATACTATGCAAATCAGTAATGCTGGCTTGGAGTCTGATAGAACAAAATCTTAGCCAACATTACTGGTACGTACGGGTGGCTACTATAATAATAGAAACGTATCAACAGAGCACTACAGAGTGCAAGCAGCATGCAACACTTCAAAATGAGACCAAAAGCTATGTTTCTGATCATTCCTTCTTCAACGAGCAGAGAATTATGCTTAATTAGGTTACTGATCAGTATAGCGGGGAATAAACTGTGATGCTCTGCACCCCTCTATTCACCCATTACACACTGTTATAACAATCTTTGTACAAGCATGCCTTGAGAGGTATCATCTGAAAACTCATAACTTGCTGGTCAATACTGTACTGATAAAATGTGTGTGGCAACATGGTATAAGATTCCATTGTATGGTGTTACTAGAACATACCCCAAATCTGGGGAGTGGCTAAACCAGTTTCTCAGAGATAAAAGATAAGTTGACACCTCAGCCAGATGTAAACAGGCCAAATGGGCCATCAAATGTTAAATGGTTATTCACTGGCAGGAAAAGGGACATGGGTGAAAAATCTACTTAAAAAGAAACAACTTTGGCTTCCCATCCACACAGACTTTCTGTCTCCTGAACCCCAGTTGGAGATGCTTCTTGAAGAAGGGAAAGAAATATAGGAAGGGAGGGCAGATACCCCAAATCATTGCTCCCTTTCTTTCTGCCCATGACATCCATGGCACCTGAAGAATAATTGGACTGGGGGAGGGACCCTGGCTGAAAGAAGTTCAGTCAGCAGGACTGCTGAAACATGTGGTGAGAGAGACCTTTGCTTTGAATTCACTGTAGTTTGTTTAGCTAGGAATTAGTTATGTTTTACTTTTTTCGTGTAACCAGTTCTAATTGTTATGCCTCATTACCAGAGATCCTAGAAATCCAATCCTAGAATCTGGTCAGGCTCCTGCTGGCAGCCTCGGGCAGTGGGGCTCCCACTGACAGATTTAATTTTAATTGTGGAAAAACAGGGATTTTTATGTTTTTTAAATCAGAATTTTGGGTTTGTTTTAATCACAGAAAATTAGGATCCCTGCTCATTAATTATATTCACTTAAAATCTATCCTTTTGTAGTTAATAAACTTTTTATTGTTTTATCTGAATCAGTGTGTTTGGGAAGCTCCATTTGGGAAAACAGGATTTGTCCACAGCATTTTCTATTAATAAAATGATGGACTTTATTGGACCTTATATTGTCCAGGAGAAATCTGGGCAGTACAAGACACATTTCTAGGGAAAATCTGGAGCTGGGAATTTGCCGGTGTTACTCTGCCCTGTAACGCAAGAGTGGCTGGCTGTAGCACTCATAAAATAAAAGTGGGAGTAATTTACGTGCTGGAGACTGTGTGAGAGCAGATCAGGGGTGGTAGCGCTCACGGCAAAGCAGTGTAAATAGTACCCCAGGTGAGAGAGCAGAGGGGACACAGCTGTTCGTCAATCCAGATTGTACCCTGGGTATGTCACATATAAATATAAGCAAATATGACAAATAATCTCACACCTTCTAATCAGAGTACAGCAATTACACCACAAACAGAAAGCAGTTGTGGTTGAATGAGGGAGAGGGGGAGGGGCAATTAAATGTTTTCTTTAACACACAAGCCAGTGAAAATATTTTAGAAAATAACTTTTAATAATCTGTAGAACTGTTAAAATGGCTGTCTCCTAATGGTTTTAGAGTTTACCTTCAGTAAGAATTAACTGTAACCCCTTGGCAGAGCAGAGGAATACTTCCATGAAAGCTGTGTACTTGAAACTTATTTTTCATCACATCCACTCTTTCACACATCTCAAAGGAATGAACAGAAATTGTAAACACATTTCCCTCTTCTGCAGAGGAACACAAATTCAAGGAGGCGTAACTTTTGCAGGGAACAGATCAAGTACAGTGAACTACCAGGAAGGAATAACATTACAAGGTTCAGAGCTCAAAGGAGGCTAAAGATTGAAAACCAAGTGCTTCCAGAACCTAAGCAGTGCGAGGTTTCAGAGTAGCAGCCGTGTTAGTCTGTATTCGCAAAAAGAAAAGGAGAACTTGTGGCACCTTAGAGACTAACAAATTTATTTGAGCATAAGTTTTCGTGAGCTACATCTCACTTCATCGGATGCATTCAGTGGATGCATTTGTTAGTCTCTAAGGTGCCACAAGTACTCCTTTTTTTAAAGCAGTGCGATTGTCTCAAGTTACTGCACTTCCCTGTATTATTGTATTTGGAAAACAGGAGATCTCAACCTTTGGGCCAGACCCTGAATGATACCCGTACCCATACTGAGCAGTACAATACTCAAGGAATAGTTCCATGGTTTCAGGATTCTATCCCTTTGAATAAAAGGAAAATAGTACACTGGTTCTAAGCCATAATTTAACTGATTACCATGTTCATTAGCCAAACAGATTACTTACAGTCTTGCCTGTTTCTTAACGTATCATTATATGAAATTGCATCTGCAAATATATGATTATAAGATGGCTTCATGTACTCTGAGTAAGAAGCTAATTGGTTTTGACATTATAAGTATGAGGATATCACAGTTTGGCCATTAATACTGAGTAGTACCTTATTCCATGTGAAGACAATCCCATTGAAGACAATGAGATCAATAGCAGAGTAAGTTTGTGACCAAATGTGAGTGAGATTATAACAGTCTGGTCCTGTATGAGAAAAGATTCTTATAAATTATAACCTTAAGAATGACCCCACCCAAACACATAGTACATGTATGATATCTACTCCTTTACTTTAATTTCTTTTTTTTTAAGTTTTACTTTTAGAAGAGTTAGGACACCTGAATTCAGTCCTCAGGTCTGCAAGATTCAATGTGTGACCTTGGGTAAATCATTTAACCTGACCATGCCTAGAGTGGGCTGAAAAATAGGAACATTTCCCATGCACATTTGCATGAAAACAAAAACGTTTCTTTTTCCCACTGAAAAACTGCAACATTTAAATCATTTGAGTACCTCTCATCATACCTCATTTTCTCCATCTGTAAAATGGAGATAATTATGAGTATCCACCTTTGTGAAGTATTTGTTTCTGAGTGAATGTAATAATACATTCCTCCAGAGATCAAATTTCTCTTTCCTAGCAAGAGTTACGGTTTAAATCGTTGGAAGCTCCTTAATAACTAGGGATCAGATTTAACTCCCATTGAAATCAGTGAGAACTGAATTATGTCCTGGATCTGAGTGAAGCTTTAGTCCAAAAAATCAACAAATATTTGTGCCCTAGACAATCACCATTTCTGCCAGCACAATAGCCTTGCACACGTATGGCAAGAAACTGCTTTATTGTCTCTGTCCCATTTCTCTGAGCAATATATAACAATTTTAAGGTACTTCCAGGTCCCAACCTTTCTAAGATAGCTCTGAGAAGCTAAACTTAAGATCACAATATGTAAACAATGCTACAGATCTGCAAGTGCCCAAGTTGAAGAGGTAAAAAGAGAAAAGTTTCCCCATCTGTTCTCTATAGCTTCTATCAATATTGGATACACTTATTCTATTTCTTTCTCTGTTTTATTCTGATTTAGCTTTAGGTTTTCAAAGAGCAGGTCCTTAAAAAAAGGAAAAGAGAGAGAGAACTGGTTTAAATAATTGAAAAGACAGTACAATTCTTATTCCTGATTTAGTTTGTTTCTGTGAGATGGTAGCTTCTTCCTCCATAACCAAAAAGAATAGTCTCTATAATAACTCTGTGGACCTGATCTTGTGAGATATTGAGAGCCTTCAGTTCTCATTGAAGAGGAGAGATGAGGGGCTCAGCCTCTCACAGGATCAGACCATTAAAAAAAAAAAAGAGAGAGAGAGAGAGACTGACTCACCAGTGAAGATTTGTATTCATAGTACTGCACCATAGAGGGTTAATGCGTTCAAATGGCCAACCTGAGCCAAGTGAGTCAGCACTGTATGTTCTCTAGTTCCAGGCATAGTAGGATTCTGGAAGGTAGCACAGATTCATAGGAGGAAATATATTTTCCATTACACCTCCTCAAGTAATGTTGAAAGGAGTCAAGTAACAACTCAGGGTTTAAAATATGATCAGTAGTTAAAAGAGAAATGGATTGTAATGGAATTACTGGCCAGGGAGTCTCCCTAACCCCACCACTCCCAACTGGCAATCGATAGAGAAGAAATGACAAACGTGTGTATGGGGCGGCCTTTGGAAAAAGAAAATTTATTACTGCCAGTTTACTGATGAATGAAGGCATTAGAATAGCAGCTGTAGAGTATAAGGGGTTAGAAAGTGAAAAGCTAAGTGTTGCCTTAGAGCACCAGGAAATGGAGCCAGCATTGAAAGCCATCAAGCTGCCTGTACATTAAAGAAAACGTAGAGCACAATGAGGTGCTTTGATAGCCAGTTTCAAAAGCTCCCAAATGGTAAGTGCTTCCTGCAAGCATCCTTGAAATAAGTTTAGCAGCTAACATAGTGGAAGGTAGTTGTTACTGGGAAAGAGAAAGGAGTTTTGAGGGCAATACTGCATGCTGGAATTAGGGCTATGATAAGAAGCATGGGATTATTACTTAGAACATCAAGAAGAGCTAGAAGGAACCAGGAAGGATGCAGTTTTAACTCTTTGGTAATGGAGAATCCAGAAACAGCTGTTTCTCTTCCTCATTTTTTTTCCCCAACGGCCACAGGAGACCTCTTTCCACCCTGAGCTCAGTTATTCTTCAACTCCAACTTCTCAACACAACTTTGGCTTTCACAAGTAATCTGTTGGACAGATTAGGAAACCTGTGCTGAATCCCCCAGCCTGCAGCATTTAGCTTAGATGTGGAGAAGGCTTGCCCAAGACTAAACATATGTAATGTTAACACAATTTTCCTTTACCGTCTTGTATATGCTCATAAACTTAACTTATGTACCATATTGTGTGGGGGAGTAGGAGATAAACCCAAACAGGAACTGCAGCTCTGAAAACTCCTGAAATTTGGATTCTGATGCAAATCTGGATATGGCCTATTTTGACTATGTATAACATGGTCACTTAATATAAAGGTACAATTGCATTTTTTTGCGGGGGAGGAATCTGATTAAGGGACACAGTTGTAGTTTACATGCATTTTACTTTCATAACTCCTGCAGATGAAATCACAATGCGGAGTAGGTAAAGAGACTGACTCACATCTACTGTAAAGGTGAAAAAATTCTGGGGAGCATTTTGTCATGTTTTCCATTTGAAGTGTGAGCTGTGGAAACTCAAAGTTATAACATTAATATTCTGTCATATATTGATTTGCTGTCATGTTTTCTGGGGACAAACTTGTCAAGTTTGAGGGTTTTTTCCCCTTCTTTTCCCGATATCCAGAAAATATGCACACATTTGAATTATGACTTTCCTACAGGAACTAACAGCTGTATGTGCAAATCATGCATATAAATCAATTACCAAGGCCTATGTACTATAAATGCACCCATTAATTAAGCAATGTCAGATGCTATGAACCATGAAGTTCATTACATCTTTAGCATTCAAACCAAGGATTATTTGAAGAAGCAATACTACGTTTACCTAATAGTTAATGAAATTAAGACGGGTTGTTTCCAACATTCTTATTTTATGCCTAATTCAGTGTTTAAATGTTTATGAATAAAACACTAACTGCTGAAAGCAGAAATGTTGAAATGTAATTACTGGTAAGTTATAATGCACTTGAGGACTCATTATACCAGACTTGGGAGTTTTAAGATCACCAGTGTAACACTCTCCAAAAACACAGAATTTTTATGGGCTAAAAGCTGGAAAGACATAAATGCTGTTGAATTTGTCCTGGCTCAGTGGAAATTTTGATGATTGTGGTAGTATGATTTATGGGTATAACATTTTCCACTCATTACGTGGTTACATTGCAGCATTGTGACATGATTTGCATACGAGAATATCCCTGCAAATTAACTTCTGATGAGTGCTACATCTGCCTGGATAAAGAAGCTCCTATCTTAAAACCAATCGAGCTGCTACCACAAAGGACTTACTTGGAAAAAAGAGGATCTGCCATTTCATCATTTGTTTTCGGTAGCAATAATCTGCATTTTTAATAATTTAGGGTTAAATATATACTTGATATGTCAGTATAAATTACTTTGTCAGAGGTCATTTTGACAGTAAATGGGCATTCAAAGTTGTATCATGAATATCTATGGCACATACTACATCTAGCTTACCTATATACAGATAAGTATTATCAAAAGCCCTTTAGATCTAGAGTAACTCAGGAATTCATTAATATTCAGGATGATTATTATTCAGATGAATAGTCAAATATAAAAAAAGACATTACTTTCAAAAAAGGAAATATAGTTGGATAGGTGAACAACAAAGAACTTACTAATATAGGGATAAACCTTCACAGATGCTGAGCATCTGCATCTCCCTTTGACTTCAGTAGGAGCTTAGCATTTCCCAGCATCAGGCACTTAATCTGGATATCAATTCAAATTTCTCTACAACCTGATTTTGCCTACAAAGGCCACAAGAGCAATTTTCTTCCTGACTCTGGATATTGTGAGTTGTACTTCTAATCTTAACCAAAGCCAGGGCACTGAGGGACATGTGTAAAGCAAACAACAAGGTTAACCAAAAACTTTAAGCCTTAATTAGGATACAGGTTTTAGTTTTGCTTGAGTTTTGGTAAAAAAAAAAAAATAAAAACAAAAAACAAACCATCTCAGTTCTATTTTATAGGAAATGTTTCAGGAAGGGTTTTCCCCAGCCCACCCCCTCTGTTTTTTTTTTTTTGGGTGGGGGGGGGGGCGGAAGAGAAGTGGGGATTGGTCTCCTTCCTGTGAAGCATTAGAGATGGCCACGGCTGGAGATGGGACTTTGGGCAGGGTGGGCCAGAGATGTGAGGGGTCACTGAACATTCTTTCAGGGGTGTGGCTGGCTGGTTCTTGCTCACATGCTCAGGGTCTAACTGATTGCCATGTGTGGGATCAGGAAGGAATTCTCCCTCTGGTCAGTGACCTTGAGGAGGTTTTGTTTTCCTATGCCGTGTGTGGGTTCAGGTCATTTGCCAGGATTATTGGGATATATTTCACTTAATCATTTCTCTGCTATTGCAGGGGCCTCAGTCTCTCCTATGCTCTTCTTATGGGACAAATCGTAAACCGTAATACTTTAGTCTAATTTCAGTTTCTGGGTTTAGTGTGTAGGTACTTGTGGCCTGTGATATAAAGGAGGTCAGACTAATTGATCAGGTGGTCCCTTCCAGCCTTAAATTTTATCACTATTTCTAGTAACAAATTTGAAAGGTCAGGAGCAGTTACTGTGTGGACTTAAAACCCTGTCCTCTTCCCTACGCCCTGTATTCAGCTAAATTTCTGTTGCCCATTTGCTTCCGCTGCAATAGCGCACACGTTGCTGTACTCCAGAGTTCTTAGCAATTTAGTTAAAATTTTAAAGTTGTGACTACATCAGCAGCACTATAAGGAATTTCACTATGAATGTGGAATGACATTTTGGCCCCATTGAACTCAATGGCAAAACTCTCATTGACTTTCATAGGAACAGGATTTCATCCTTGGTGGTGACTGGAGGCTATGTATTCTCTCTCTTCACTTGCAGAGGCTTAAATATTTAGAAATGTGAGATTGTTGTCTATAAACTCCATTCTAAGATGATACAAATACTGTAATTTTTTTTAAAGCAATAAGATTGTGAAGAAAAAAATAGAAAAGAAACAACAGGGCACTGGAGCAATTTTTGTAGTGGAGGTGCTGAGAGCCATTGAACCAAACTGTAAACCCTGGATATGATGGAACCCACTTGAAGCCAGTGCGCGCGGCAGCACCCCCAGTTCCAGCACCTATGAGGAACAAAAACCTTTGTGTAGAATTCAAAAGAAGAAAACGGCAGCTGGCAAGTTTAAAAGAGCTAACAGGTGCTACTCTAGTGGTAGCACAAAGCCAAGAAGACAAAATGAGCTTCACAAAACGGTTAGCAAAATATCTATAGGGGGAAGCGTGAATATGCTACGTTGTTCGTGCTAAATGACAAGGCCATATTCTGCACCCATGCTCAGGCTGAATAATAGGAGTGGTCCTGTTGGGAGTGAGGAAGGGGAGCAGAATCTAAGCCATCCTTGGCCAAACCTGCTGAAGGCCTCAAAATCCCCAATGCAGCAAAAGCATTTATTCATGAATCTAGCTTCAAGTGAATGCTTAATAGAGTTGATTGGAAGATAGATTTTCCAGCCTGGATCAACAACAACTTCTAAATCTTGATGAAAGACCAAACTTTCAAAGTTTTCCATGAAATAAAATATATATTAAAAAAAAAAAGTGTCTGGGCAATCAAAATGTTGTTTTGATTTTTGAACTTTTAAATTTATTTTATAGAAAGTTGCAATACAAACAGGTGTTTCAAAATGAAAAGTTAAAATTTCTCATGTCAAGTATCACTTTTCTCAAGTTTTTCTAGATTTTTAAAAAAACGAATTTCATCAAAAATCCATAAGATTTGAAACAAAAGGGTGTGTCAAAATGGCATTTTCCGCTGTGCGGGGTGGGGGGGAGTTGGAGTTTCAATAAACTGTTGCCTACCAGCTGTCGTGCTTAAATCTATTCTTCTTCAGCTTAAATGCTTTGCTGAATCAGGGCCTATGAGATTAGTGACGAGTGAGGAGGAGCTGAATTCTTAACCTTGCCAACACTCCTGAGCAATGGAAAAAAACAAAACAAAACCCTAGACATTCATTTCAAGAAACTTTTTAATCCTGTACTTAGACATCTCTGACACCAAGAACTACACTACTAAGCAGCGAGATTATAATAGGCTTGTTGTGGCGAAAGGCAACTGGGCTGTAAATAAAAACAACAACAGCTGAGTGCCTCAGAGAGGTACTCTGATGAAGTGCCCATTTCTTCAATCCTTACACTGAGGTTTACTTACTCATGCAAGTAGCCTCTGAGCTCCAGAGCGTTAAGTTTGCAGTTTTGGGTTAGAAGCAATTCCATTGTTCAGCTGTAAATTTCTTCTTGTTAGAGAATTAATTTTTAATCACATTTCAAGATAATCGGAGCTATATTTCTGAAAAGATTTTTCCATTGGTATTACGCTGATGACAAAATCATTTCCAGGTAGATCACACTCCAAATACAACTATCTGCTTCTTGTGTTCTACCCAGTTTGACAGGCAACATGCAAATGTAATCTTCACGCTGCCCCCATGAAACAGTTCATAGTGTATGTATTCCCCAAGCAGCTAACAGGATAAACACTTGTCCAACAACAGCTTTTTCTGTGTCTTACAGTTGCAGGTTCAGAGCTCCCTGCTTGATTGACCCCTCTCTTCAACACACACACACACCTTTCTGAAATGATGGCAGAAGAGGCGGGAGCTAGGGTAGTGACACCTATTGTCTCAAGTTATAGGAAGATAGCTTGCGTTTCTTTTGGCAGCAGTAGTTACTGTCCATCTTCCCTTTAAAAGGGGATAATGCAAGGTAGCGTGCAGTCTTATGGGAGGGGTGACAAGGTAACGTGTACATTAAGCATCAGGTGCTCATTTTAACTAGTAATTTGTAAAGTCCAAATGTTGGGATGCTTATTTAAACCTCTTGAATATGCACAATTAGACAGATAATCCCATGAAAGGAGGATGAGACTGGACCCAACTGGAAGAAAGAAGCATTAGCAAATACCATAAGAATGCCCTTTGATGTGGGCACACTGGCAAAATGAAGTCAGACCCATGCATGGAATTAAGTGGGAGGCCACAACTTTTATTAAATTTTAAAACAGGGGCGGGGCACTATCTTCCCATCATTCATACTCTCCTATACCAAACATTTGTTTTCAGTGTAGTGGGGGGTTACAGAGCTCCTTACCATAGAACCCAGATTGCAAGATAGACTCTCCTCAACCTATCCCCCAGGACTCAGCTCTGAGTCCTAGCACCGTTCCCCCTGTGAGGGCCACAAGGTCTCACCCCTATTACCAAAATGCCAGGTTTTTTACTGATGGGAGCCGTTAATTTTATTCTCTTAACTGCACTGGAAACTGGCCACAAGTTGCAACAAGTAAACACCACCACCCCAGTAAGCGACTAAAAGCGTTCCTACTTAATCAACTGTGGCTTGAAGATTCTGTAAGGGAGGCAAAAAAACCACCCTGGTCTCCCACCAATTGGCCCATGGGAGCAAAAATTCTTTCCTGCCCCTCTAAATAGGCTATTGGCTAGACCCACAACATCTGTCAGTGCGGGTTCCCATTCCAAGTTCTGGTGGGTAGGGTGGGCTGCTGGAACAGAGCCAAAAGAGGCTCCATATGGCCCCTGCACTGGGTTAAATCTTGGGAGCTGGCTAATTAGCACCCCTCTCTCCCAATTGGCAAATGGGTGCCAGACTCCCACTGGGAGGAGCTACCTATGTTGTTTGCTGAGTGTCTCCCTCCCTTACCACTGGGACGATCCTCCTTTCACCTCTTGCCCCATCAAGTTCCCCCACCCATTAATGCAGGTGAGTGGCATTTCATGCGGTATTTTAGCACTTCCACTTCCCAGCTGAAAAAAGAATGAAGGGCAGAGGTGCATGTGTGACATACCAGGGTACAATCCCAGTGAGTGAGTGAATGTGTCACCCCGTCCTGTAACCTTGGGTGTCTTGCAATGCTTTTCCGCTGTAGCCTCCAACCTGGATTGTGCTCAGCCACTGGCATGTCGGTCACTCCCAGATGCTTGTGTGTACTACAGTCTACCAACCACACCTTGGCTCTCACCAGGTTTGATTACCACAGGGTGACCCCAACACAGTCCCAATCAGGGTGGGCCTGAGTGGGCCATGGCCCACCCACTTAGCATCCAGGCCCACCCCTCAGCCCCAGCTCTGGCCTCGCTCCACCCACCTGCCCGGCACTTCTGCCTGGTAGTGGGGTTGGGACATGAAGGCCTGCCCACCTGCTTGGTGCTCCTGCTGGGGCCAAGTGGGTGGAGCGGGACAAGCCCCCATGCTCCTATTCCGGTCCCTGGCAAGAGCGCCAGGTGGGCGGAGGAGCTGCCATTTTTCTGGCACCTGAGGAGGGCGAGCGAGCGGGTGGCCGGCGGTGGTAGAGCAGATCTTCAAAAAAGGTAGGACCGCCACTTGGTGGAGCCAGGCCTGGCGTGGGGCAGCGGGATGTAGAAGGGAGCCGTGTGCCCTGGAGAGCAGTGTCTCCTCCCGGAACTGGGTGCATGCCCAGGGAGTCCCTGGGCAGTGGGTCCATCCATTGCCCCTCGCAAGGCTGGCTGCAGGGGGTGGACCCACCATCTCTCTTGACCTCCCAGCTCCCCTGAAGTTGGGACCCACCCAAATATCCCATGCTGGCTACGCCACTGCTCCCAATGCCAGACTTTCCCTCAGAAATGTATATCCTGTACTGTTCAGCCCTCCCAGACACTCCAGAAATATTAATTCTGTTATTCCTTTAAGGGAACACTATACACCAGCTTATGATAAATGAAGTTACCCAGACACTAACTTAAACATACTGGCTTATGTGAAACAATAAAAACAAGACTATTAGCTACAAAGAGATAGACTTTAAGTGAGTTCAAGCCAGGGTTACAAGAAAAATGATGAAATGCATTCTAGTGCCTAGCTATATTAGATTTAAAGCAAAAGTTTACCACATGCTTCCAAACAGCATTACTAATTGAACTTGAAGGTCAGGACCCCTCACCCAGAGTCCAACAGCTGCTTCTTTTGTCGTCTTCTCAGGTGCAAAAAGTGAGAGGAGGTGGGTCTTAGTGTTTGCACATCCTTTTTATAGTTTCAGTTCCTCTCCTGGAAAGCACGTCCAGTTGAGAACTAGGAGACAGAGTGTGTGTATAAGGATGTTCCCTGCTAGGTTTTTTCACCTGTGGGAACTCTTTTTTCCCCTTCCTTCTTTCTGGTTGAGGATTTTACTGCTTTAATGCAAATGAAGACAGGCATACACTCCTTTGTTCAAGACAGGTCTGTTTTTACCAGTTCGGTGCTGTGTGTGTGAGAACATGTCATTTGAACATTGTACAGGGGAAATTTGTAACGTTACCCATGAAGATACCCCACACTTTACCATGATACACGTTGGTCAGCAAGTTATATGTTTTGAAGTGATACCTCACAAGTCATGCTTTGTACAAAGATTACAACAATAGAATTTAGGGCATGAATACACAGGTGCATTCCATCACAGCATGAAAATATGTTATTTACCTTGATTATTACTCTACAACATTTACACATTTTTTGAAAGGTTTGATTTGGGATTATTGCATTTTAGATTTTATTTAAATTGGTTCACTCATCTTTAAATCTAACCAGATCATAGTAATAAGACATCACTTGTAAGTGTTTAAACTAGTCCCTGAGCGGGGGGACGGGACGGGACATATTAAGGGCCTAATTCTGCAAGGTGCTGAGCACCTCCTGCTCAGCCCATATTAAGATCAGACCATTACTATTTGAAATCATTTTCCATTTAGGCCTACATTTTCAAGAGAGTTACTAGTGATTTTAGGTGTCTCAGATTTTGGATGACCAACCTAACACACCTTAACTTCTGAGAAAAAAAAAAAAAAAAAACCAAAAAACAAAAACCAGACTTCTATAAGGAGTTTCAAGTTGGGCACCCCAAAAATGAGGCCCTCAAAATCACCAGTCACATTTGTAAACGTAGGCCATAATTTTCTTACAGTAGTATACTATGTCATTTATCTTGCTTTTGAATCCAAACAAAACATTGAGACTTATCACTTTAAAAAAAAAAACACACACATTTTTGTCACAGTAAAACATTTGCAGGAAAATGTTTATTTCACATAGTTGCTTTAGAAGCCAGATAAATTCATTACAGAATAAATGGAAGCTTAAACTAAAAAAATCTTTGGAATATTAAATCGTTCAGTAGTTGAAATACCTCACAAGTGCAACTAAAGGGCCTAATTCGAAGCCCATTGAAATACTCCCTTTGGTTTCAATGGGTATTGGGTTAGGCCAGTGTAAAATGAATTGGTAGGCTTTATCTCATTCCTGGTTCATAAGTGTTCATGACACAAAACCATCACCACTGCCACATTTGTCAATAACTGGCAGTCTCAGCAGAGCAGTCAAGGATTAAATGGAAGGAGAGACTGCATGGTCATCTCACCTTTAAAGGAGCCTCCACATTGGCAGAGGAAAGATTACAAGGAAAATCAAAACAAAACATAAGTCTGTCAAGAATGGTGTGTTCTAGATATCCCTGCTCTCTCCTTACATTGACTAGGGATAGAAGAATGGATTCACTTAAAACAACCAACCCAAGAATCTTGTCCAGAACTTAAACTAAGATGCAAATTAATTTTTTAAAATGTTTGAAAATGGAAAATATATTCACCTCTGCACTTTCTGGTTTCTGTTTGGACCAAAAGTGGACATGTCATAACTCTTGCTCTGGCATTCCCCATCCAGTTTTACAGACTTGAGAGGATCGGATAACTCAAATATGATTCAGATCAGTGTCCAAACATTCAGGAGCTTATCCAAACTAAGCTTTTCTTTTATTCAGTGGGTGCAATTAACAATCCTGTGTACCTTAACAGTACACTGCAGGCCATATCTTACTCATCGTAATGACATGATTAGTTTAACTGAGGTCATTGGGACTACTTGCATGAGTGAGAAGAACAGGATTTAGCCCTACATTAGTGCCTGTATTGTCACAGTTTTTAAAACATTCTGTTTATTATTTCTTTCAAATTTTCATTTAAATTTGGCTGTGACAATATCAGCACTGCCACAATATACATAGGGTGAAATTCTGGTCCCACTGAAACCAATGGAAAAACTCCCATTGACTTTAATGAGGACACTATTTCACCTATACTGTCCAGAATCCTTTCACTGCATTGCAATGTGCAAATTGCAGTCCTGGTGAGAGTCAACTTTTGTTTAGGCTGCCAGATCTTGAAGTCAACAGGAGTTTACCTGATTAAAGACTGAGTAACAACCAAGGGCCCAGATAATCCCTCTCTACGCTCTCTTTCTGTGGGAGGCAGAAAGAGAGCGTAAGTCTCTGCAAAGTTTTCCTGGGGGAGATTTCTCCTGAATTGTTGTGCTGGGGGGTGGGAAGTGAAGTCTGTTCTCTGTGGAAGAGGCTGTGGAGCTGGCTCACTTATTCTGTGTTTTTTCCCTGGATCTGCATAAAGACCAGTGCCATATATGTAGAAGCTCTGTGCCTCCAAGCCAGCTTTGTGTTCTTGGAAGACCTTCAATTCCACTCTCTCATAGAAAGGTGATGTTAAAAACAAGTGTCAGTTATATAGACAGAGGCTGCCAATTTTCCTAGATATCTCTGAGGGGCCACTGTGTGGGATAACACATGTCATGGGCCCCACCATCTCCACATCACCCCTCCTCCTTAGGCCAAACCACTCCCTGCCATGTCATGCAGTGCTCTCTGCAAGATCCATGTATGGGATGTGGATATGGAGATAGTTGACTCATCTTTCTGAGAAAGGTCTACGTCTGTGCAAGAAACACAGGGGAGACAGGCAGGACCTCAGTTAGGAATTCAGGATATGGCCCACAGTTAACTTGTTCTGTAGAAAACTCACTTCTGCATAGGGTGGGGCTGGGGGGAGCCTACTGCAACTGATCTATTAACAGGGACAACCTGAATATGAGAAGCCTGAGTCCACACAGTTTGTGGCTTTTCTGGAAAGACTGTAGTAACAAAAAAGCATAACAACTTAACAGAAATACTTATCACACTATGTCATGAAAAGCCTCATTAGTTTCTTTGATAATTAGCTATAACTGTGTTAAAATTATTAGCTAAAATGAAACAAAGGGACTTTTCAAAGAGAACCAGCATGAATACTTCTAGTGAGTAAATTAAATTGAAAAAGCCTTGATTAAGCAATATACACCTAATTTCACATAAAAGTGCTGATTTCTCCCTGAAGATTAACTGTGAACTCCATTAATGTGAGGGAAGTTTGATATGAATATCAATTAAAGCACCAAAAAGTATATTCATATACCATAATAGGGAAGGTTTGAATGAAAATCTTGCACATACAGAATGCAGCTGGGAGTTAAGGGTGTAGCTATGTTTTTATGACACCTTCAGGTGCCTAGTGCGACACATGAAGTCACACAGTGTTTGGAACTCCTGCCTTGCACAGGGCTAAGTCATGTCTATGGAATGCTGGCATGGAGTCAGTTGAAGCACAAGAGGATGACAGTATTAAGTCAAAATGGTGGCCTGCTTCTTCATGGCCTTGCACGTTGTATGGTCATTTCTACCTGTGCAAAGTGGATGCAAAATGCTACAGAATCAATATTCTTGACTCACACTAGTGGTTGTATTCTACACCAGTTGTGCACTTATTTAGCATGTGTGTAAATAAGTAGACAAGGGGCAAAACTGAGGAGAATCTGGGTCGATCTGACTCCAGGAGTACTGGCGGGCAGAGGAGAAGCATGCTTAGCCACAGTACTTACTGTAGCTGGGCCAGAGCTTCATTTGTTGCCAACTGACAGCTCTATTGACTTCCCAGGTCTGGTCTCTGGACTTCACAACTGCATCACTCCAGTTTTATGTCAGTGTCAAATAAATCTGGAAGTAACAATGGTGAATCAATCCCATATAGTGTACCCTTCTACCAGTGCTGCCCTGATAGGTGCTAGCTGATGCACCTGGAAGATGCACTCCTCTTGGGAGTTAGACATCCTCTTGTGGTTTGCAGTGTGGCCAGAAGTACTGGTTGGCCCTCCCTCCTGAACTCCTTACTCAGGTAAACCTACACTTCTTTCCCTGGGATGTTTGGCTGAGTAAGGAGTGAAAAGGATCCATCATAGACCTTGCATTATTATAACGTGTATGATTAACACGTGTTTCTGCTATGCACTGTGCCATGCAGAAAAAAAATGCACATAAGTCCAACACATCCCTTAATGTTTATACTTAGTTCATTATTTCATGGACTACTGGAGCCACTATATTTTATTCTGGGAATTAGTATCAAGAATACATTTTAAAAGGTCTTTTGGGTTTATTACTTAATTTTTTGTATTGTGGTAGCAACTAGGGAGCCCCAGTCATGAACTCCCTAGTTGCTACCACAATAGTTTTTGCATGTTGTGTAGACATAGTCTCAGGCCCACACCGCAAGTGCAGACCCCATGTCTGAAACCTCTCTTGGCAGTGGGACCCTGTAATCTGGCTGCCTAGACCCTGGCACCTGTGCTTCAGCCCTCCTGAGCCCCCCAGTTGCCTAGACATGATCTCCCCCAGAATTCACCTAGCGGTATGAGCTCTGGTTTCTCTAGTTACACTCTGCAGGGGTCATGTGGTAGTAAAGCAAGGAGGCACAGGCTTTGCAAAAGGAGTTGTTTGTTTTGTTTTTTTAAACACATTTTTTTTTTAAGGAAAGTAAAGTAAGTACAAGAGTTACAAATCTAGGGAAAAAAAAACAAACAATGAACTCCTGAATGCCCCCTCAATCTGATGGGTCTTCCAGTGCTGCTGATGAAATCGCACTTCTTGCTGGGAAAGCCACACCTTTTAAAACAGTCTGTCCTTCTTTGGTCAGGTGGAGAATACCACCACTCATGTTTTTAGGGGGTTGGGGAGGGGAGGATTCCAGCCCATCCCACACACACACACTTTCTGTGAAGAGATAACCCATTCAGAAGGAGAGGCTCTGCTGGTAGAAACCCCATTGTTCAAGCAGGTAAGAGTCTTTCAGGACTTATGGCTCCTTGGTTATTCTGTCACTCCTTTCCAGTGCTTGCTACATGGGAGGTTCCTGCTACCAAATGGATGTTTTAAGTACAAATAGAAATAATAGACAGACATATGCCCCCAAACTCCCAGTCACAACAAACCAACCCAACTCTCTCCATTTGCTGCTTCCGGCACCTGGGGGGCAGCCACACTACTGAGGATTCCCGACAAGGAATATTACCAGACAAGGCACAGTAAGTGGGGACCCACAGAGGGAGGGGGAAAGGGAGAGGAGGTACCTATGTCAGAATCCATGATTTCAGAGGAATATAAAGAAATCCTTTTATTTGTTATTTTTACTTTTTTTTAAAAAAATCAGATCAAGAGGAATTAGATGAGATTAGGAGTAAGGCCCAGATTCTCAAAGGGATTTAGGCATCTAACTCCCATTGATTCCAGTTGGAGTTAGACACCAGAATACCTTTGAGAACCTGGGCCTAAGCCTATAAAACATAATGTAAAAATAAACGAAACAAGAGGACCCCCGGAAAAAATAAATTCTGAAACTGGTTATATTCTGTTGACTTTTACATCTGTAACCTAAAAACAGCAACAGACTGTAGATTTTTCTTTTAATTGTTAAAAATGTTCTCTCCCAATTTAAGACCTTCTATTCCAAGTTTGAGCCTGGAGCAAATTTTTACAGTGGAGTTGTAAACCCATGAAAATGGAGGTTTATAATGGAAACACTGGCACAATCTTAACTAATGGTGCTATGCTACTGGGGTGCTGCTATAATAATAAAAATAGAGATTTTATGTTGGGCATAGTGGTGTACACCCAGAAAAAGAAGGGAAAACAGGTGAAGAATCAGTAGCACTGGGTTTCTTAAATAAAAGAAATACAGCAGGTCCTGTGCTGTAAAGAATATAAATAAATACTTGGCCAGAATAGTGCATAAATACAGAACATGAACCATTCTTTGCAAAAATGATGGGTTATTAGGTATGGAATTTAATATCATTGTCAATCTATAAAACTTTTACAACCTAGTCTTATTTGCACAGAGATTACATCCCCAAAGCTCAGTGCCAAAGACACATGTTAATAAGCTCACAACTTTTAATTAAGCAATATGTATAAGTAGATTCCCATTAAGCTGTGATTTGTGGGCTAGTTCATTACAGTGGGTTCCAGCCACCAGACACATATTCAATACAAATCAAGCAGCCTGCATATTATCCAGCTTAATGTGAGCCTACTTGTGATATTTTATCACCAGTTCAGATTGGTGGTTCAGAGAACTATATTTTTTCTAAGATTGGGGGCAGCAACCAGAACCTTATAATGACCCCATGTCGCTTGCTTAATGAAGCTATCCATCTGCATTGTTTTCTTGTAATTGGTAACTATTCATATAGTTAGTCATAATTCGATAATAAACTTTATACACAGCAGAGAGTCCAGACATATTCCCTTTAATTTGAATTAGATAATAAAATAATGAATAAAAAAGTAAATATGGATTTCAAAGACATGGAATAATAAAATTAAGTAATAGGTTTTACCCCCAGGGTATTGGTGACTATATCTGCTAGCCATTTGAAATGAATAAGCCTAATTTGGATTCCTAACTAATCTTGAAATCTGGCCCTGACTTTGTGCCATTGGCTGTTAAGTGGTACTTTTTTAGTCTCCTTAAAAACTGGTGGCAGAATATGGTGTACTCAGACAAAAGATTCCCATTGATTTCACCGGAAGTGAAGACTGCAAAGACTGAAGCCCTAGTCTTGAGAGCCATATGGACATGCTGCTGTACCTATCCTAGTTTTCAGTCCAGGATTTGGGCTTGAGCAAGGACTTTCATCCAAAGGGTCCATATCCTAAAGTCTGGGAAAAGTTCTAGGAAAATCCTATCAACCACAATTATATCTTCCATCCTAATAGTGATGTATCAATCTTCACAGAAATTGAATACGTAATAAACATGCTTTGCTAATAATGAACCAGTTAGTAACACTATTTTTCCTGAGGTTTTTAGCACCCTCCTAGTGCTTTATCCAAATATAGTAAGCGATACATTTTATAAATGAAGGGCACATCTCTCCACCAGTTTCTCTCCTCACTTATAAGAATGAGCACATTAAAACTATCATACCCCTTTACTTTAATTTTTTTTCCCCATAATTTACATCATATTTAATCAAGTGTTTTAATCATTGTTAGTATGCATTTAAAATAGTGGAAGGTTTGGAGGGCTAAGACCATCAAAGACTCACCAGGAAACCAGAATTTGCCTTGGTGCACCAAATTATTGGTGCACCAAGTTTAGTATCTTGCTACCAGCAGTGATTTATACACATTTTATGGAACTTAAGAGTGGGAATGGAGTTCCCTACAAGGGTATTTTTTGGGTTGGCAAAAAAGGAATGAGCTCACGCAGAAGGAAACTTGATCTACAAATCAAAAAAGCAAGGAGTAGGGAATGATCATAATTAGCTGTGGCTTTAAAATGTAATAAGAACAAATTTTTAAATCAATATGATGAGCTGCTTGTAGCCAATTAGAAGATCTATATATGGGATCATCCTTCTGTCAATTAGGCTTGTCTCATAACTAGAGCCTTAAAGCAGCATTCCATAGTTCATGAATTGATTTTGCTGGAAGGCCACCGAAAACTGAACTGCAGTAATCCAGACAGTAGTAACAAAGGAGGGCATCTGCGGGAACTACACGTCCACCTGCTGCAAATGATGCATTCAAATGGGCTTCATTCACCACTTCATTACTCCATGATCATACCAATAGAATTATTTCATAGCACCGGCCTAAGACTGCAGCAACTCAAGCCTAGTGCTCCTCCATTGCATAGTACACAGGGCAAACTGCACCCGACCTGACATGTTTCAAAGGCATCACCACTGAAATCCAGCGTTCCATCTTGGGCGCGTTCTCAGAATACACGGTGTTCTACAAATCACAAACGTTACATGAGCTGCCAGCAGCTGAGGAGTTAAAATCACGCTCCTGCGGCCTGTCGAGATAGCTTGGAGTCAAGAAAAAACACCCAGATGTTTAACTGTTGAGATGGGAACAACATTACAGCCACTGAAATCAAATGCCAAAGAAGGAATGGTGCCTATCAACTTTTAGAAACCAAAAAAGGATAGTTCAGCACGAGCAAACAAATGATGTGCTATCGAATTAACTTCTGATAAGGGCTGTGTCAGTTTTGAATTTGCACCACCAAGTCTCTGGATGAGGAAAAAAGGATCCGTTTCATCCCCATAGCAATGAGAAAAGAAATCCAAACCATTATAATTCTGGCCTAATTACCAAGACAAACTGCTCCTATTTCAGAACCCTCGGCACAGAGATTTAAAAAAAAAAAAAAAAAAAATCACTGCAGCCCTCTGCATACACCACCCTACTTTTCAGCTCTTAATTGGATAGTGCTCTGACATCCTATACGGCCATGTCTCTCCAGTTCAGGTCCCATGTAATCAAAGAGCTCAGAAGACTCCATAGACTATCAGGGTTGGAAGGGACCTCAGGAGGTCATCTAGTCCAACCCCCAGCTCAAGGCAGGGCCAATCCCCAGTTTTTGCCCCAGATCCCTAAATGGCCCCCTCAAGGATTGAACTCACAACCCTGGGTTTAGCAGGCCAATGCTCAAACCACTGAGCTATCCCTGCTCCCCCCCCCCTGCCCCCATCACGATTCCTCAGCCAAATCAGCACCACCACCAGTCATAGAATCTCTTTACTTCACACAGGGATGTGGGGGCTGAAAAAGGCTGCAGTACAGAAGCAGCACAATATTTCTGCTGTATAGGGAATGAGTAGCTGCAGAGGGAGTGCTTAAGGGACTCCCCAGACTTTGTGTCAGCTCCATAAAGACAAGCACAGAGGGGCTACTGTGGAAAGTAAGGGGCATGGCCACTGGGCTCATGCGGATCCAGTGTTTACAGAAGTATTCAGAGAAGATGTATGCTAGAGTTTCAACTCCTATTTCTGCACAGGGCTAGAATAGAGGCTGTGAAGGGCTTCAGAGCTGCCACTCACCCGCATGTGCATCAGGCTTGGATTCTATCCCTAACCACAGTCCTTGTTCCCCATCCAAAGCACATTTACTTGGGCGTCAGGTTGGATGCTGGTAAAATGTCAGACAAAAGGAATCATGTGGAAACAGCAGCAGCAAAATCTGTCAGCAAAAGACTTTAAAATATAAAATGCACTGAAGGTTGTGTGTGTTTTTAAACTTCATGTGTTTTTACGTGTCTTGCTATCACATATATGAGCTGAGGTGAGTTAAAGGATGAAGAGGTGAATGTTACAAATACAAAAGGCATACAACAAAGGAACTTCAAATGGGACTACTCATGTGCTTAAAGTTAGGCATGTGCTTAACTACCTTGCTGAAAAGAGGCCTAGAGGAGTGGGAAATACAAACTGTTACAGCCCAGGCTGAGTCCCCCCGGTAGAAAGTCACCAGTCTGCTGTATTGAACTCAACCACTGGACCCCACATGGCCCCAAGCCAACTGGGTCTGCACCGTGTCCAGACACTGCTTCTAGTTTTGGCCTCCTAGGCACGCTCCTGGGGTACAGACTCCTTGTTTGGAACCCCGACTTGGGATGCTGAATTCCTTGAAACCAGGGCTGAATCTCCCAAGCCTCCATAGTCAGTTATGCACCTCCGTCTCCAGAGCTCCACCCCGTGGGCACTCTGATTTATAGCTAACTCTTCAGGGACATGTGGCTGGTAAAGTAAGGAAAACGGGATTTGCAAAGGAACCTCTTAAATACAAACACACTGTACTGTTAGCACAAGAGCATTGAAGGTCTAGGCAAAAAAACCCCAAACAAACCTGAATGCAATCCCATTTTAGACTGATTTCACCCATCCATTTGGGTCCAAGGTATATCCTTGCTCAGGCTAGCTGGAGACTTCCTCATCTCCCCTGCAGCAAGTCCTTGCTGCTAGCAGTGGTTGGCCTCTTGCACACAGAAGCCCCCAGTTTAAAAAACTACAGTCCCGACCATCAGTCCCCACATAAAACCTCATGCCCTAGTTATGCTGGGTTCACATGCAAAAACACTTGTTCCCTAGTGGGTGGGCCAGCAGATAAGAGTAATAGTCAGGACAAATACTCCTTGGTAGTCAACTTGATAACACAACAATAGAGTGCTAACACAGGAAGAGAAACTCCCACTCCTTGGGGTTTTACTATACATCACAATCCGGTTATGCATACGCTAGTCTAAACTGCCTCTCACCACAAGGCACAAAGTATGATCAGATACAAAATGGATCACATAAATGGGTACAGGCCTACCCAAATCCATCACATGGGCAACAGAAAAGAATGAGATTAAGCCATTAAAATTCCACGTAGTACCTGGGAGGTGGGGTAGGATGGATTACACTAAAAACCATATTATGGATATTTGGAAAGCACAAATTCTGAAACAGATTCTTTACTGAGGAAACTAAATTAGACAAGAGGTTGCAATGAGATATAGTGGCAAAAAAAAGTAGTAGAAAGAGCAAACAATGCAATGTGAGAATAGTAGCAAATGACTTCACACACAGCCCCTCCCCAGCAACCTAACAATCTTGAGGAGGGATTTGGAGGACGAGTGGACATATAGGCAGCCAAAACTGGCAGGGAACACTGGGATTGAATGGTTCTAGCTGCACAAAAAGGTTTCATTTCAAAGAGCCCGATTTTCCAGCTTGAGTGAAACAATGTATTAACTTTAATGAGAAAACTAAACAGTACTTTCTAATAGATTTAACAAATGGATTAAATACTAAAATTGCATCTAAACAAGCTTTCCATTAACTCTGGCATATTATTCTAACTTCTTTAAATGCCTTTCCACCTGTTTGAGAAGATTTATGCCTTGGTCCTGTGAAGTGCTGGGGACCGGTGGGACCTCAGAACCTCAAAGAATTACTCAGAATCTTGCAGGACTGAGTCTTGAATTAGATATTTGTATTTGGGATTCTCAGAGAGGAAAATTAACTGTGGCAACACATCCCTTCCTTTAGGTGGGAAGCATCTCCTTAGGCCTGTATACTGGGAGTCTTCACAATGACTAAGGGGAACATGACAGTGTACAGGTATTTGATGGGTGTGAAAACCAAGGAAGTTATTTAGAGTGGGACAAGGAGGGTTAACTAACAGTAAGGGGATGAAATTATGCAAAGACTAATGTAGACTGACTGCATGGGAACTCCAGACTATATTAGAGTATGACATAGTCTCCAAAGGGAAGTGATGGAAACCCTATCATCCGAGTTATTTAAAAGGGGACTAAGCAAAGTACTGGAAGATATACTTGAGGAAGCCATCTTGTGCTGGCCTCATGGGATAAAATAGATGATTTAATCAGGCTTTTCCCATCTCTAGTTTCAAAGATTCTATAAAAAGCAATTTGCTATAAACTAGTTAGGGACGTAAAGAGCAGCACCTCTATGCTATTCACAGATCTAGAGCTAACTTTCAGAAACCTTTAACAAAGGGACAAAGTTATTCAAAACGGTTTTTAAAAGATTATAGGTAAAAGAAACCATAGCAATAGAAATACAGAACTCCCTCATTATAACATTGCATTGACAGCTAATTATTTTGTTTTAATTGGTAAAGGCCACGTTCTCCCCTACTTTCAGGACATTTTGCCCCACACTGCCAGTGGAAACCTATCATAAAACTGGCATAGTTGCCCCTGGGAGGTACAGTCCATTGAAGCAGGATTTTCCTGTGGTAGTAAGCCAGTGGTGTAGTAAGACCAGCAATAAGAACATGCAAATTGAGAGCCAACAAGGGAATTAGGCTCCCTTGAAAAGAATAAATCAAAGATGCTGCAGGAGCACCACAATAGGAGCTGCAAAGGGACACAACTTATTATCAAAGTGATGGAAGAAGAGGTGCACACGTTAACATCTGTTCTCTAACCACACAGTGACCGCTATACACATGTCCCTTTGTTCTTATTCCCTACGTGCGAAGATTACACCTACTCTTATTGGCCTCAGTCTGGCAAGGCACTTAAGCACGTGCATGACTTCCAGCACATGAGTTGACTTTCAGGGAATTACTCACATGCTTAAAGTTGAGCGCAAGTTTAAGCAAATTTCAGGCTCAGGAAGGGTGGTCCACGAACATACCTATACATATTAAACACTCACACGCACACAAACTGCTTCTTAGAAAACAGTCTTCTGTTACAGGCAACAAATACCATCTTAAAAAAAATTGGTCCAAATTCATTCATGGTGTGTCTCCGTTGCATCTTGATGTTTTGGGCTGTTGAAATAATTTGGGCCTCCAAGTTTAGCCTAATTGTGAGTTCACTTGTGGAAGAGAGGATAAAAGTTTACAAAATGTTGCAATCACATTATCAGTGTTGAGGGGAAAGGGTGCAAAAGGGAGACAGTGACTGAATTAGTCCAAAAAGACCTACTGAAAACCCAGGGACTATGTTAAGCCCATGTGTGTCAGAAATTAGCCTAACTGGTGAACAAAATAATGAGGATGGGTTTTTCCAGCCATCACTCCTTTTGGGGTCCTTAAAGAAAGAAGTTGGGGGTGAGGGATAACAGACAGCTGCTGCTTCTGTTTAACAGACACTGCAGTAAGATTTACCAACATGGCTGCCATCCCCACCATCTCCGTTCTTTCTTAATGCCGTCAGACCCTCTTCATCCTAAGAAAGGTCCTGACCAGCCTGGGCCAGAAAGAGGGACCTAAATGACATTGGGATTAGGCTGGTGGAAATGGCAAACACCATCTGTGATATAGGTGTGTGAGACACACGCAGTATGTCCTTTTCCTTCCCTACTGAGATGGGAGCTAAAAAGGCCCAGTCTATTTGTGAATTTGCAGAGATCCTTGCCCTTTAGAAGTCCTTCCAATTATGAAGACATTCAATCTCCAAGTGCTTCACAGAGTTTAATACAGGTCTGGCTTATCTATGAAGGTTAAGCACCACTAGACCCTAGGTCAGGGTTTATCTTTAACTCCTTGCTGCTGCAATTGGCTGGCACCTGACTGATCAGGCTCGTCTGGGAGGCCGAGGTTTTCCTTCTAAATGTAAGGGGACTGTTGCCCCTTACTAACATTCAGTGGGGGTGTTTTAGTTGCTAGCTCCCAGTACTAAAAGGGGAAGGGTCTATGGGAAATCAGGACCCTGAGACTGACAGCCCCCAGGAACAATGGGGAGACGCCAATGCTCCAGGTCAGCCTGAATGACAGCGCGGGCAGGCTAATCAGAGAGTCAGGAGGCCAGGGAGATCCCGTCCTCCACGTGTGCTGGATTTGCCTGGTCAGACAGAGTGGGGCCAAGCTAAGGAGAAAGCAGGGGCCTAAGCTAAGCTGGGGAGCAGAGCTGTGCCAGATCCAGAGGGACCAGAAAAGCAGCCCAGAGAAAGCAGACCCTGTCCTGGGAGCAGAGCTGCAGCCCCAAAGCCAGAGGCACAGCCCAGAGAGAGCAGACTTGCCCTGGGAGCAGAGCTCTAGCAACCAGAGCCAGAGGGGCCAAAGAAGCAGCCCAGGGAGCTGGAGGCAGAGCAGCAGCAGCGCAGAGACAGGGTGGTGGAGCTGGGGCTGGAGCAGTCCAGAGCTGGGTGCGGTGAGCAGCTGGAAAGACCAAGGGGGACCCTGGGCAGCCGGTCCAGCACAGGGAGACGCCTCAGCCAAGAGTCTCTGCAGGCCAGGCTTGGATCGTAACCCCGACAGGGCGGGGCGACACTGGGAAGAAGGGTCCTACCACTTAGAGCCTGAGAGCGTATGGCCACCACCAGAGCAAGTGTCCAACCCACAGCATCTCTGCAGCATAGCCAGGGCCTGAGAAGGCGGCCTGGAACTTACAAGGAACAGACTGTGAGCTGCCTGGACATTCCAGAGACACTGTTTGTGATGTTCCCTGCCACAGAGCGGGGTGATGTGTTTCCTTTAACCTTTCCCATTTTTCCTTATTCTTGTTAAAATTAATTGTTGATTAAATAACTTGCATTTGATTTATCTTGTATGTAATGGTCAGTGGGTCAGAGAAGTGCCCAGTGCAGAGAGAGTACCCCGGAGTGGGGACACCCTAGCCCCTGTCCTAGGTGACCACAGCAGGGTTGGGGGTCGAGCCCCCCAGGAATCCTGGGCCCAGCCTTGTTGGGGTTACGAGGACTCTGCCAGACAGGAGAGTGGAAGGGGAGTCCTCAAGGGCAGGGAGGCCACTGGGTAAAGGAAGTGGGAGCGAGGACTCAGATCCTTTCGCTAGCCCAGTTCACCAGGGTAGTGCAGAAGCCAGGAAAGTTCCCCACAAGAGCGGGACTATTCCCCCTGCTTACATAAAGATTCTGTCCAGCAAAAAGAAAAGGGAAGATGGATTGTGTTAAAAAAAGCCTTATTTAATATTTACATTTAAAATGCTTTAACTGTTTTTCCTTTTTTCCTATATCTTAAAAAAAAAAATAGAAAGGGTTTTTAATCGTGTGTTTGCCACGGTACTAAACAGCCTGAGTTCTCTGTATACCAAACCTTGTTTAAGACTGTTTAATATTGGACAGCGACGGGGTCTTGGTAACAGCTTTGACACTTGGGCCCATTGCATTTAAATTAATACAACAGGGCTTTATTCAAACAATGTGTAATTTAGGAATCACTCTTTATGTATTAAGGGATTATGTGATTTTGCATTTGTCGAGGCAGAAATTTTAAATATATGCAGTAGTGAAAGCCACACAAATGAGGAACATCAACAATTTCCTTAACAAGTAGCACAATGTGCGCACTTACCTCCCATCCAGTCTTTTTAAAATGCACCCTATTATGTCAAGTTAAGTCAGCCTCATATCATTACTTTATATTAGTGTATGTGACAGAATTGGCATAGCCAGACAAGATGCCTCAGAACAATTACCTCAGCCAGGAAAACTGTAAAAAGGGAATATTATATTTTGAAAATTGAGTTAAAATAAATATTTTTCCCCTAATGCTTGTTTTTTTAATAGGGAAAAGTATATCTTGATGCCTAAAAAAAAAAATGGTTAAATTTTGAGCATCAGATGCTTTTTAGGACACAGATCTTATAAAACAATACAAACAAATATCAGTATGAATATATAAATATTTCCCTGACAGCAAGAAAGACAACATAAAAAAAGAAATACTGTTCTCTGCAGTAAGCAACAGGAACACCATTTTACTGTAGTGTTTAGGTTATTATTATGGAATACTATAGCTTTTCTCCCACAAGGAGAAATTTTGAAGCAAGCAAAAAAGTGCTCAACATGATCTTTTAAGTCTAAGGCCCTGTCACAGCACTGTCTACTCACTGTTGAGGCACCTCCTTGTGGCTACATGTGTGGAATAGTTCTGGCCATGTTGACACCCCCTTCTGTCTCTAATTCAAGCTGATGCCCTCTCCTGCTGCAGGAGTTGCCGTGCTTCCTGTTTGTGAGTTGGGATGCTCCCACTTCATGGCTGGTGTCTCCAGCCAGGTCACTGTAGTTTTCCCCTTCTGGGGTATCAAAGTATCTCCATACAAACGGTCTCAGACGGTCTTCTAATTCACTACCCCAGCCAGTGCTACTTCCCCTGTGGCTGGTAGAGGAACCCAGGCCCATCCTCTACTCCAGGTTCCAGCTCAGAAACCTTCAAATCAGCAGCCAACAGTCTCACAGTCCCAAATTTTGCTACCATTTCCCTGAACCTTTTCCTACTCCACCTGTACTAGGCTTCTGCTCTATCACCTTCTGGATAAACCCTTCCTTCAGGGTGAGGATCCCAGGACTCTCCCTCTAGAGCTCCTCCTTTTTCTCTCTAAGCTCAGCAAATACCTGGAGACTTCCATACTGCAGCCACCTTTCTACGGCATGCTTCTGGCTTTATACTAGCCACAGGTGCTCCTGCTCAGCTGGGCTCCATCCCCAGTCAGAGCTTGCTTATCAAGTCTAATTCTCCCTCTGGGGTGGCCTAATCAGGTTACTTAATCCATCTTGGGCCACATTAACACTTTCCAGACTAGTGTGGGGTGAACACCCCATCACAGGCCCTAGTATTGTACTGAGCTCCAGGTGGGAGGTGTGATTGTTCTCAGGACACGCAGGATACATTGTTATCCCCCTGCCTCCACCATGACAGAGACTTGCTTGTGCTTAACTGGGTGTCAGCTCCCTGATACCACCAGCCTGTGATCCACCCAAGCACTCTCCTCTGGGCTATGCCAGCCCTTCCCTTGCCTTGCAGGTTAACAACAATACGTGCACCCCAGTCCCCAAGTCCCTGTGAAGCATTCCCCTGTAGTGTCCATTCCCTTATTCACTGAAAAGTCACAGAAATACCAGGTCTATTGTACCCAAATTCAGGGAACAGTGCACACACTCAGGATCTTCAATTTACTTAATATCACAGAACTGAGATATATTTATAGTGAAAACAACAGCAAGTTTATTATCAAAGATTCGAGAGAGTGAGTAAGGATAATAGAAACAAAAGGCTTACATTTAAAACAAAAGCAGAATACACTTTCTAAAGATTTAACTTAACTATTAGCTCAGTCTCCTGTCTAATGAAGTTCATCTCACCCAAAGCACTTTGCAGTGTCATCAACCAAGGCTGGCTGTGCCCTGTTTTCATAAATGTAAATGTACTATCCATTTACTTCCTAAGTGCAGGAAGATGTGGTATCTTCTTGGTTCCCCTAGTATAGGCCAGAAAACCTTTGAAGTGTATTGCAAGACAAGGATCTCTTCCTCCACTGTGATTCTCTAAAGATCAGTATAGCCAACTTCAAGAGATCAAAAATCATGAGTCGGACTCCCAAAAATCATGAGATTTTTTTTTAAAAAAGATGATATTGTGTTTGTTAGGTCAGTCTCTTGAGTTTTGAACTCCATCTGCCCATCCCCAGGGAGTGTGCATGTGACAGTTTGTGTTGCCCGCTCTCCCACATGTACTGGATAAGGTGATTTTGGCCTCTGCTGCAGGATCTCTCACCCCCACATCTGCCCATCTCCTGCCTAGTAATTAATTCTGTCTCCCACTCCCCCATCAGTTCTGTCTCCACCCAACCCCCCTCAATTCAGCTCCCACTCAGTTCAGTCCCCCAGCCATCATCATCACCACCCCATCAGTTCAGCCCCCCCACCCATCGATCCCCACCTCCCTCAGGTCCCCCTCCCACCACTTACCCCATCTGGTCAGAACCCACCATCAATCAGCCCCCACCCTCCTCATTCAGCCCCCCTCCATCTTCCAGGTCATAGTTCAGCACTCCCAGCCTCACCTCTGCTACTCTTAGGGTTCATCACGCTCCCCAGGCCTGGGGGAGCTGCAGGAGGAGCCCCAGCTGCCTGGGCCTGACAGTGATTTCTAAGTAAAATTATTAAGCCTGCCTCATGATCTTGGGGTAGAACTCTCAAATGTCAGGATTTCTTTTTTCAGCCGCAGCTGGAAAAAAATAATCCTGATAGTTGAGAGTTCTATCACGAGACTATGAGTCAGGCTTAATTTTACTTAGAAATAGCGTCTCTCGCAATTAATTGGTGAGAGTTGGCATGTCTGATACCTGTTAGTCCCTTTCTGAAATTCTGACAATCTTTCACTGGCATTCAGTTTAGAGGGATGATGGAAGAGAATTGTGAATGAGACAACACTTAATTTATATTTCAATAGAGAGGTGAGTAAACATCATTTGTCTGACTGGAAACCTCTTCTTCCACCTCTGGTTTGATAGAGAATCTAAGAACATATTTTCAGTATACGTACACAACACCTTACCTAGTATCTGAACATACATTTCACAACAATGACAATGACCAGGCTTTCATTTAAGCCCTCTGGTGAACCAGAATGTACATAGCAGAATCAGGATAATTATGTAACCCAATTGCCAGTTGGCACTGCGGGGTCCTTGGTTCACAAGAAGACCTTCATTGTGCAGAGCCCCATTTTGACAAGCAATAGGGTTTTGCATAGGTGGACAGGTCCCCTCTTTGGCCAACTCGTATGATTTTATTGTGATTCTTATGATATTTAGAGTTTCTCTGAAACCCTGAGATCCTGGAGTTAGTGGATTACATGAGAATCTCAACTTTCACTTTTTAGCTCTCTTGGTTATGGAGGAAAGCTTGAAACCATGATCCCTAAACACTGACAGGAACCACAAGACAAATAAAAGAACTCACATTTACTATTTCCCCAAATCTCATAATTTTAAAGCCAATGATTTTTTTTGAGACACAACCTGTGATATGTTAATGCTTGGGTGTAGCAACACTGGGTCCTTCTGGTGTGGAGTCAGTTGCAGGATCAGGGCCTGGGTCATCCCCTCTGTAAATTCCCAACTGTTCTGAGTCATGGAGTTTCCACTATATTTGTTCTACTAGGACCAAATTGGCAGCAGCTGTGGCCCTCCAAACCTACTGATTTATAGAGATTGGTGAAGTCCCTACACTTCGTCCTGTCTTCCCCTCCTGATGCCCTACCAGCACATCTCTTGTAAGAGCCATTTCCCCATGGACTCCCCATTGGTCATTGTCCAACAAACTCTAGTGGTAGGGAGAGAGTGGCATTGCAGTTAGGCACAAAGAGAACACATGGGGTCAAGATCCTCAGCTCATGTAAAATATCATATCTCCATTGACTTCAACTGAGTTATAACAATTTAAGTTATTACATGTTAAGACTGGGACCCTAGTCTTTAGACTGTACTGGATAATGCTATCTTAGTACAAATCAGAGAGATGGTGGGGTATAGAAAAAAGAGCTCATCAATTTGTTCAGTGCGGGAGTAGAAGATTTATAGGTGAAGAGGACTGAACTGAAAAGTTGTTTTTTGAAAGGCATATTCATTTGAGAAAAAGAGAAAAAACCTGAAGAAAACACAGAAGATGATGCAAGGTTTCCAGGCCTTTGTTGTTTGGGAATTTTGTTGGGGTGTGTGTGTGTCATGGTTGGGGGCTTTTTTTTTTTTAGTGTATAGAATTAAAATAAGATATTTTTAAAAAATAATTATCATTTTACTTTTTATTATTTTAGCAATATGCCTTCAGCTATTTCTCTAAGCATTAAAAGTTGATTTATTTAATAAAACTGAGGACTGCGCATCTCAGAAAATACTGCGTCCAATGGAATACTCCCGTGCTGTGATTGGTGAAGTGCTAAGTAATTTGCTTTTAATGCTAGCACATATCACTTAGCACTATATTTAACTGAATGATGAAAATCACTCATTTTTCATCCACTTGCTTAACTGGCTCTCACTGTAATATATCTACTGTAGTGTGAGCCTAGCCCCAGATACATTTTAATTGTCCACACTCTCTAAACTACAAGCATTTTAATTTTTAATTCATACTTATGTCTTTATCCTTTAGTAGAACAGAACTACAGATGGGGGAGTATGTTTTAGATAATAAGAGCAAAATCGGTACCTAGGGAAACTACATCACTAAAGGGATTCTTTATTTACACTTTTCAGTAATGACTACATATATATAGCTACACAGGAGAAAATTGTTGTAAAGAAACACCATATAGGCAGGCAATTACTATCTATCACTAAGTGACATGGATGATGTTGCTGATAAGGCAAAGGACATGCCTAAATATACCAAATGAAATCAATGTGGTCACACAGAATTAAAATTAAAGCAAGATCTGATGCAAAATTTGCAGTCAAATAAAAATTATTTTCAACAGATTTTAAAAAAAACAACAAAAAAAACCCCTCAACTTTTAAGAATTTTTAATGTTTCAAAATTGTAAAGCACAGGTTGGACTAAAACCAATGGAATTGCACCAGCATAAAACTGAGGTAATACAGCAGTGAATCAGATCCTGCATTTTTTAATTAAGAATTCAGAGCCAGATCGTCAGCTGGTATAAATCGATATAGCTCCATGGGAGTTTCTGGAGCTTTGCTGATTTACACTAATTGAGGATCTGACCCTCTATCTTCATACATTCCTGCTATCAGACAAAAGCAATATTTCCACTGTACTTAAATTGAAGTTGCAGGGGGTCACAGTCTGGCACATAAGAACTCCTGCTGTGTTGATGTACCTGTATAAGCCATGAATTGATATTGGTACATTAAGCACGAGAAGTGTTGCTCAGCTCAAGTTTAAGAATTCCATTGAAAAATCCGAGGACAGACAAAATTTCCTTCAACTTTCTCTAAAGAAACAGCATCCACAGGAATCAATTCCCACTTCAGAACTCTGAACCATAAGTTAAAGTGCCTTAGATTAAGTGAACCATAGAGTAAGTGAAAATTAAAGATGCAATTTCATTTCTATGGTCACTGAAAGAAGCCATCAAAGTGGTATTTAACAACTATACAATCCAAAACAAATTACATCACCATTTATAAATGTACAGGAGATTTATTTGTGTTCTTTGATCTTCTACTGGACTTTTAAAAAATCCAATTAGTAAAGAAAAGAAAGAAAACCTACAAGATATTTTGCAACCCCAGAAGACAATTTGTCTGTGGTACTGACATTTACATCAATGGGTTTCCATCTAATGTAATTTAATAATTTTCAGATATTTGAGAACCGAAGCTCTACATATCAAAATTAATCAATAGGCGTAAGACGTCAAGAAAAGTCCAACAGAAGGTCAATGCATCTAAAGTAATTTTACTGCACCAATGTACACACAGCAACATCAACAAACACTATCTGTAAAAGAAGAGTAAAGCTCCCACTCAGAAATAAACACATGCATCAAATAAATTAAAATATGAAAAGTGTTCTGCGTGAATGGTTCAAAATGCTGATCCAAAATCTTTTCTTCACTACAGGCACATTGTACCTCTTCAGGGCGCAGAGGGATTGTAAAGTCGCATTGATCAGGAGACAGGGCAAAGGATTAGGACTCAGAAGACCTGGGTTCTATCTCCACCTCTGTCACAGAGCTGCTGTGTGACCTGGGGCACGTCACTTCACTTCTCTGTGCCTCTCCTTCCTTTGTTGTCTAATCATATTGTAGCCTATTGGGGGCATGGAGTCTCTTCCTATGTGTTTGTACAGTGCTTGCCACAAAGGGCCCCTTATTAAGTTGGAGCTTTTGGGATATTGCAATACAAATAAAATAAAATAAAATAAATAAATAATAATAATAATAAAGCCTGCAGGTGGTAACTCCATCCCAGGGTAGCAGAGATGATGTGGTTCCCAGTGCAGTAAGCATGAGGGAGAGAATGGCCCCTTTAGGGCTTCGTGGACTGTAAAGTTGCTTGGAGGGTGGCCAACACACTAGAGGCGATTAAGGTGGAATGAAGCCACTTTGAATCTTACATCTTACAACAGTGATATTACAGTGCTTTGAACAATTACTGTTAAATACGGTAGTATTTTATTCATGAAGGTTGAAAGGCAAATCTGTAAACCTTTCCCCACCTTTATAATGAAAGCACATACAAATAAAGCCTCTGAAGTCTAAAGTCCCTGTAGGAATAGCGTGGTATTTTGGGAGAAAGTCAAATGCAATATTTATATCTGCAGTTTATACATGTGACCTGATGCGCCACCTGTCTCATGGGAGCATTCATTTAAGTTAATTAGAGGTCTGTGCACACAGCACTTGCTGTACAAAGCAGCTATAGTTCCATACACGTGGACATGTGAATAACAGAAGTAGATGTCTATTGGATGAGGATGCAGATTTTGGAGATGACTCAGGATGCAAAAAGTGCTGTGAACTAAACATTCTTCCTGATGACTTAGCTCTTGCAGGAGACAAAATGAGCTCCTAAAGTTAAAAATAGACATCTAATGTAATCAGATGATTGACACCATACCAACTACCATGTTTTCTTTCTTCATCAACAAGAAACCTGTTTGAGCAACTGGCTATATATCAATCGCCATTATTTTCACTAAAAAGTCCCTGTACATCTTTTGGTTGTTCATCTGAACTGAAATGTTGAACCTTTTAAGGTTCAACCATCAGTAATCTGGATATGATACAGATAACAACACATGGAACTTCTATCCAAACCTGGGCACTGGTAGTGCATCAAAATCTCTGTATATGTGGAGTACCACTGAAATCTAGAGGGCCTTAGCAGAAGTGTAGAGTGCTTGTGGATTCTGATGCAGGACTGAGGTTTTGTATATGGGAATAAAAATAAATATATAGTTCATGTTACTGACAAGGTTTAAGTAACACATTATGATCACTCTGTACAATTTAATACTTTGATACCACTTTGTCATGGGCTGCTACTACTACAGTTATTACTGGAGAGACATATACAGACATCACTCCAGGCAAAGACTTACACATGCATTTAACTTTACACATTGTGAGTAGTTCAGTGTCTGTCAGTGCATAAAGTTAAATGCAGCATAAGTCCTTGTATATATATGCATGTGCACACACACACACACACACGTACACACACACACACACACACTGTATTTACCTAATTAGAAATCAAGCAGCTGATTTATGTCTGCAGCACATTTTAAATGTTGATTTTTGTTCAAAATCTATTTCTCTCAGTTGCATTACAGCTGTACCAAATTCCAGTGTGGAAAGCGTTATGATCTTTGGTGTTCACCACTGAAACAGTGACAGCTGTTCTCTCTTCATGATGTACACTTGTGACAGACTAACGATGCCATACTGTGGTGAACAACAATCGGAAACACCACTACTCAAATGCAGACAAAAATGATTGGGGCCTATTCTTTCCAGGAGAAACTGTGCTTTGAAATAATCTGTTCCCTTTTATAGCACATGCTGCTTCACATGTAAATACTGGCATTTTCTTTAAGTCAGTTGGGGTCACTGAAAATAATACCTTTCCACCTTGCTGTATTCTTTTTTCTTTCCCTCCGCTTGATAACTGAAGAGGCTCCCAGCACATTGTCCATTTCGCTTACATGTTCCTGAATGGTCGTGCTCACTTCATCATATAAAAGACTCACCCCACTAATGTCATCAAATGCCTGAAAAACAGAATGTATAAAACCCAGACACATTACTGTGGCCCAGTTCAGTGAAATATTAAGTTAGAAGCAACCAACGTGAGTTTGCTTTCATTTCCTTTCCTCTTCGCCTTTTTAAAATATTATAGCTTGAAAGTCTCTTTGTATTTGAAATTTTGTACTGTCATACTAATAACCCAGCTCAGCAGCAGCTTACAATTTGGGTTTCATGGTTCAGTTCCATGCCGAGACTTTATACAATTTTTATAACAGTACTGCCAAAACATTATAGAGTAAGAGTTCTTGGAAATATATTCACTAATACAGATAACAGTGGCGGGATTAGCAATTTAAACACATGTGAAATGTGAATTCACCTAATTTTGCTCAGAACCTAAAATGCTCAAATAAAACAATAGAATGGAAATTGTTGTTATTGTTGTTGCTTTTAATAATTTCATTTTATGTTATTCTTCATACATGGAGAAAATGTAACTGAATACAGAATTGTCCCTTAAATTAAGAAAATCAGGGCCACTTGGGGGAGTTGATGGATTATTATGAGACCGGTAATAGGATATAGCAATTCCAGGTCATTGATTCAAATCTAACCCAATTCAGCAGCAGCTACCACATTATAGGTAAGAGTATCAACTTGTGTAATGTATATAGCTCTTCACACAATGGTGCCCAGGCCCTGATTTTGTTCGCTTTTTGTGAGCGTTCATATGAAAGAAGTTTTGCTCACTTCAGTGTTAGCAGAAAGCAAATTTCAGACTCATATTTCAGGCAGATGTATGATGTGAGGTCATCCAATCCTGGAACAGTTCCTGCAAGATGCAGTTTCATCCCTCAAAAGCTGTGATTCAAAACGAATAAAAATGTTTGCAAATATTTTCTCCCATTATTTGCCCAGTCTAAATAGCCACTGCACACACTGATACACTCCAGTAGGAACAGACTCACACATTAGCTCTGATTGTTGGCTGAGGAGCACTCAGGTGTCCCAATATAGAGAACATAGGCTCCGACTCTGTGGGTGCTCCAGGGCTGGAGCACCCATGGAAAAAAATTAGCTTAGCGCACACACCAGCAGCTAGTACCCCTCCCCCCCCCCATGTCTCCCATCTGCCTGCAGCCCCACCAATCAACCCTTCCCTCTCCCTCCCTCCCAGCACCCCCTGCCATGATTAGCTGATCCGTGGTGTGCAGGAGGCGCTGTGGGGAGGGGGGGGAGACAGGGTGCACTTCGGGGAGGGGGCAGAACTGGGAGGGAAGAGGCAGGGCGGGGTGGAGCAGAAGCAGGAAGAGGCGGGGTGGGCTGGGGCGCAGACTGGGGCAGGGGGCTGAATACTCCCGGGGCCCGGAGGCAGCCAGCGCTTGTGATGGAGAAAAGTAGTTTTAAATTATTAATAAATCTATAAAATATTGTGATCAATGCACGGACAACTGAAATAGAAAAATTGGCAAAATTTAGCAAATACATTGTTTAAACAAATAATACCTAGCTTTTATATAACACCGATCATCTATAGATCTGAAAGTGGTTCACCAAGGAGGTAAGAATTATTAACCCCATTTTACAGATGTGGACACCAAAACTAACCCAACGTCATACAGGCGCTCAGAGTCAAAACTGCAACGAGAACACAGGTTGCCTCAGTTACACCCCAGTGCTGTATCTTCTACTACACCAGCTCTAGTGGTGGTACAAGTAAGCTTCTCTGGTAATAAGTCAACATTTTTTAAATGCACTTCACAAATCTTAGTGTCTTACCATGGCTGTAAGTTGCTGCAATCAATCAGACAACACTTGTTTAGGAAGGGGACTAAATAAAATGCTGAAAGTAGGTTTCCCCCCATTCTTATCTATCTTAGGTACTTATAAAGCTCTCATTATCTGATCACCTTACAGTCTTTAACGTAGCGATGCTCGCAACACCCCTGTGAGATACAGCAGTACTATTATCCCCATTCCATTTAAAGATGCAAAGTGCAATATAAGAGGTAGGTATTATTAGTATTAATTCCCAATGGGACACAGGCACAGAAAGACTAAAGCCCAGATCCTCAAAAGTATAAGTTCTTAACTTCCATTGATTTAGGAGTCTAAATAACTTTGAAGATCTGGGCCCAAGCAACGTTCACAAGATCAGACAAGACATCTGAAGAGGAAAAAAAGAATTGACTCCAGGTCTCCAGAGTCCCAGGTTAGCACCCTAATCACTGGACTATCTTTCCTCTCCTAGATAATTGTCCATTGGCAGTTGCCACCAATAGGGCTACCAATGGCACCTACTGTTTATATATTGTATATTACCCTCATGGATGGGCTGGATTTGGATAGTCCTATTCTATGTTCCACAGGGAATGAAGAAACTTCAGGGCCGATACATATGGGATACAATGTCATGACATTGCTTTGCATCAATATTGTCTCAGAAAAAACTTCAAGAAGGCAAAAGCCCTATCCCTGCACTTGTTCAAAAGCTAGGGCCCATATTGGTATTATTGTGAGCCAAAGGGAGGGTCACAGTGTCATTTTACTAGTAAATAGAAACTGAAAGAATTATGTAAAATAGCAAAATTTCCCCCTGTATGATAACTTGAAGAAAATGGAAACAACATTTGTGTGTATATACAGGCCCTGTTCCAAATTCTCTGTAGTGCAGATTACACCTATGAGTTTTTTATTTCCAAGTATACATGCAAATGAGTGGAAATAGGAACTATTTGGAATTCACTGCAAAAGCCTTTTTGTAAGTGAGAAGGTGGATAATGGGGGAATCCCATGCTCACTCCAGTCTGATTAATAGGGTATTATTAAGCTTGCATAGCTCAGTTATCAACAAGCTTGTCCAAGGTAAGGGAAACTGCTGTATCACACTTTAGATGTCACATATTTACAAACTCAAAATTGCAGCTTGTATTCATAGTACAAATGTTGGATTTGATCAGATGTTGTGTAAAGTTGTGATACTAAATTAATTAAAGCCCAAGTTGTTGTTTCTGAAAGTGACTTAATGGCAGTAACATTATAATTAATCAACCATGGACTAAAGTTCACTTTCCAGTTACTACAGCGTAATTATAAAGTGAGCAAAAATATAATTGATGAATTTTGTCAATTTGTGTAGCTGCGAGGTACTTTTTCAAAGGTTTTTTTTTTTATTATTTAGGTAAAATAAGCTAATACAGTTTTGGCACTTATCCTTTGATTTCACAGATTTTACTGCTGATTCAAGTAAAAATATGTGATAAATGAATAAAGATTATAAACATTTAAGAGTTCAAAATACAGTTGACAGCAGTAAGCTACACTGTTCTTACACCATAAAGTCAGTCACAAAACACTCATTCAGAACAAATCTGTATATTTTAAAATGTGTTGGAAGAGGGAGGGAAGTTGAGAAAAATGGTTCATTAGTGCACTTTTAAAATGTGTCTTTATTATGAGTATTAAAGTTTATAATAAAGTAGAGTGGTGCACATATCACAACATTTTCCCCATGAGTTTTTGCTCACATTACATGAATTCACTTTGGCAGAGGTTGCATCCATGTTGTATTTCCTTTCCAGGAACAGTCAAGTAATAAGAGTTTTAACTCCCCAGCTTTTCATGGAAAACAAATTTAAATTCACATGCTCAAATACTCATAGATCTGTGTGTCTCTCTCTTTCTTCTAAGCCTGCAGTAAAGAAGCCAATATATGTTAAAAATGGGGGTCCATTTACATCGCTAGGACACAATGCTGTTGTGCACATATGCCTCTGATTTGTTAGTTAACTTACAGCACTCACATCATGCCAGGAGCCCATGGTGGACTTACCTCATCTGTAGTTCTGACTCAAAGATACAACTCAGTTTTAAAACATGATTCATCCTAAGTAATCAAACACATCAAATGGGCAACCCTTTTCACAAACGAACACAAGAAGTTAAAAGTTAATGCTATTTATAAAGCTTATAGGATAAAAGAAGGGGTAATGAAAGACGATGAAATTACTTGGAAAAAAAACTTTTGTTTTATTGAATTCCTTTTAAGTAGAACCAGTTCATGCTGTATGCATCGTATCATCCTTTATGCTGATACCTATTCTGAATTGAATGATTTTTAATCATTATCGCCATATATTGTTCTAATTTGAATATGAACACATATTGCGATGGAATGATTAGGATACAGTACAGTCTGATCATACACACTTGAATCCAACGGAAAAAATTCCCATTTCCTCTGCTGGAGTAAATTGGCAGAGCTCCGTTGAAGACAACGGACGTGCATCTATTTACACCAGAAGATAACTTGGCCCAATATCGCGCTCCAACCCATGAGTTTTGTCATGGCCCTTACTTTAACAGTTTAGGTTGAGGTAGCTTACTAGGCACATTTTCTCTTGCTCTTTCTGCACTGTTTTTAGGGCCACTGAAGTCATATAACTGTGAATCCATTAGCCTGTACCCTCAGCCCCTATTTGGGATGGCATACAGGCTCCCCATCACCTCCATGGCTGCTGCATCCAGCCCCCTAATGAAGGTGAAATATGGCTTTTTTGTCATGCAGATAGGATGACCAGATATTAAGGGTGAGAAATGTGGACAGGGCAGGGGAGGGGCAGGAGGTAATAGATGCCTATATAAGACAAAGCCCCAAAGCTGGTCACCCTATGTGCGGAAGGCCTCAAAAGACCTTCTGCACATGGACAAATGTATCCCTTAATATAGCTACAGAGACACAATCTGCCCTCAGTTACGTGCATACATCCTCAATGGAATTAACAGCATTGGTTATGTGCCACAGGGAAAAAAAAATTGGCCCACAGCATTCACAGTAACATTTCATCTGTAAAAAGGTTATGTTGCATGAAGAATAAAACACGAGGTAAAAACATGAGGTAATCTGTTTATTTGCTCAGGGAGTATATAGACGCAACCCAGTGTGTAGATTATTCTAGGGTTGTTTTTTTATGTCATTATCAGATCCAAGTACTGTATACACAAGCATACAGTCCTATGCTTTATAAAAGTATCGTTTGCTCAAACAATTGTAAAATATTCAGTATTCTTAAGATTAAATATCTGAATATTGCTTTTGAAGGAACAGCTGTCAGCTTAAATCTAAAGTCTAGTTTGTTTACTGGCTGTATTTTATATCTGTTAGAAAATGACACCAAATGGCAATAAAATTGTTGTAAGTATTCTACTGGGGAATATAAATGCCCTTTGGTTACAGTGTACATATCTTTATACATCATTCCAGTATATTTTCCCTAGTATTATGTTAAATATGTAAAAAGCCTTTTCTCATAAAGGTAAAAATGCTAGATGTTTCCAAGCTGTAATTTAGCATTAGTGTCAAGATTGCTTCAGAAAATAAGCTACAGTTACTGTTTCATTCTTTTTAAGTGTCACTCAACATACTATATCTGATCTCGTATTCAAAATAAACTTACATGATTTTATTCACTTTTCCAGAAGTGCAAGAGAGTTTAAACGTAATTCATAGCATATGGATGGATGTAAATATCTTACACTAAGTAATTGGTTAGTTACCTATACTGTCTTATCCTATTACCAGTAGGTATATTTCAGGTAATTAGGGAAAACATATCTCTTTTATCCAGTATGTTTAAATTGGATGAATCCTTGACATTTGTTTAGGTTTATTTGATAGATAAAATCATACTATGAAAAATTTCTCTATGGTGTTGAGGTTTACTAGGTCTACAATAAGAAACTGATTTTTTTGCTGAGTTAATGTGACTTATCTTTGCCCTTTTAATAAGAAATCAACTTCAGTCACCAGAAGAAGTCAAGATAAAAATCACTGAGATGGTGTTATCACAGTGCAGACTGCACACACTTATCTTCAGCATTAACTTTTTTTTGTGCATGGATTTCAAATACATTTTAAATTATAAAACTCAATAATTTTCCATATATTACAATAACATAAGATAAATGAATGAGGAAAGGCATGAAAAATGATTTTTGGAAGGTCATTCCATGGGTAACCAGAATCTTAATTGAGTACTATAAAGGGGAAATACATGATAAGTAAAAAGGAAAATGGGTTTTATTGCAAGTGAATTCTGAGTTTTACAATGCTTGTGATACAAGGATTGCATTTAAAAGTTTAACCTCTATAATCTTCATGCCACACATTTTTAAAAAGTATTTTTATTTAACATTTGTAAAGCAATTTATTCATGTCATCTTGTACTTAATGTGCCTTTTAAAACAGTGGGCTTTTTTTGTTTTTTTGTTTTTTGCCTCATGCTTATGAAGTTTATGAAACTACTTTTCATACCAGACATCAAATTTCTGGTCATACTAGTAAAGTTCGTATTTAATGGGAAAAACATATCTAGAACAATATAAGAGTTCTAAACAAAGTGTTGCCTATATAGACATTTATTCTGAGTTGATGTAAACTCTGATTCAGCAAAGCACTTAAACACATGCTTCTCTTTAATGGGGCTTTTCAATTTTCACTTTAAGTCAATGGGGTTAGGCTCCTGCTTAAAGTGAAGAATACATTTAAGTGCTTTGCTGAATTGGGGCCAGGGGGCCAATGCTGCTCCCACTGAAGTGAATCGGAGCAGGGTACAACTGATAATATAATAAAATCACAAGTGGCTAAGAACTTCCTAATAGGTTTATGCAAAACCACCTTATGTAAGCCAAATTATTCCTTCATATACACAGACATAACTCCAGTTGAATGCAATGGGAACTGAGGATGTGTATTTGAGGGCAGAATTTTGCTCAGCAAATTAAATACATTTTGCATGACTGTGCTCACATCAGTATATTGATAACAAATATGAACGAAGACTAGGTGCTAGTGATCTCATTAAATTTATGGAAAATAAAGCTATGTGAGCATTTTTATTTTGTCATATTCAGAACTAGTTGTTATTACACAAAAGGCATGCAGAATTTCTAAAATATCAGTGAACAAATACATATAACATTTATCATCTCTTCACACTTTCACCCATGGAGGTTCAAGTTGGTTTTGATTTGCTTAGTTCCCATGTGGATCTGTTACTCTGTTCTTTTCTTTGTTCAGCCATGGGCTAAGAGATATATTGCAGTGTACACTCCCCCAGAAATGTTGCGAGAGATATGGGGGCTCAAGATATCCAGGATCAGGCCCTATGTCATTTAAACAAGCTTAGTGGGATACGTTTTGATGATGTTTGTGTGTTTGAAGACAGCGAGGAGCCTGTGACTGTTAAGGGAATTGTGTAAAGTTCTTTTAAAAAATTAATGCAAGGGAAGGAAATATGGCCAATAAAGTCATGAAGCAATCCACATCAATAGAACAGCTAAGGCAGTTCAGGAGCCAATGATGGTATATGGAAAAACTGCGTCCACACCACCATTAGGGGGCAAATGCTCAGAGAAGCTAATTTGTTTTTATTATTATAAGCACCAGAGGATGAGTTGGGCAGCTATAAATCTTGTAAACCGGTGACCAATAGACTGTTTATTAACTATCAAAGTGTGTCCTGTGTTGCACAAGTGCCCTGGGAAGGGAGAAAGAGGAGGAAATAAAGAACTTCTTCACCCACTATGGAGCAATAGGACAGGATACCCAACTATAGCTCAACCCATCAGCAGGAGAGAAGGTCATTACAGCTGGTGCTCCACAGATCCCAAGGGACAAGTGTTCTGTCATTAGGAAGTTTCATTCAAGTCCTCAATGTCTGTCCTCTGATTTAGAGCACTTGCTAGCTGGGGCAGAGAAGTGTAGTCCTCGTTCTCTACTAGTCCTTGCAAAAGTGGAAGCATGTGCTGGCCCCAACCCATGCTGCCTAACTCCACTAATTGGGTGAGAGGGCTGGAACATGACTGTGCCTCCAACTCTGCTGGCCTCATCTGCTGTGCGGCAAGACCAGTCATCGGACAAGTCAACTGAGCTCACATCCCAGTGCTTAGGAAAACACTGGGGTTACCACGTGGCTGCTTCCTGTGTGGGTTTAGAGAAGAGATTCCTTTACCCTCTTCTCCACACAGATGAATCTGTGTGGTTTAGCTGTGATTTAGTCCTTAGCTTAAAAGGATAATTTTAGTCACGCTTCAATATACTTCCCGAGGGGATTGCTACTGGGGAGTATCTTCTCAGACTCTGCAATAAAGAGTGTCTCACCTTGGATGAGTGTGCTGTGTGGGAAGAAGGGGCAAGCAAGCAACCCCACTTTCCCTGATGGCACCGGGCCTCTGGTCAATGACAACCAGTCCTTGCATTCCTCTCCCAACTCTGGAGCAAGCGCTGTTGCCAGATCAGTGCCAATCGAGGCAAGGTGAAAAGGAACGTGGTTGGAACTCTGGCCATATGCATCCTTCAGTTCACACCAGCCAGTGGAGCCAAATTAAGGCATAGCTACCACAGGCCTGTACCCAGCTCTTTGAATCATGAGATTACATCAGAATCTCAGCATTCATTGAAAAAAAATAGCAATATTCTAGCCCACATTGTTGTGAAGAAAAGCTTGACAAAGTAATCCGAGTGTAACCAGAGCAGACAGAGCTACGGACAGCTTGGAACAATAACTCTGAGATGTGTGAACTACATGTACCTCAGCTGGGTATTCACTCCGAGACCCAATGCTCTGCAGGCCTAGGCAAATGTCACTCCTGCAGGGGATTAGAGTTACAGCAGGAGGGGAAGAGTGAAACAGACCCGGCCCACCCACATAAACAGATAAACCCCAGCTGCTGGGGTAAGTACTAGGGAGTTTCCTGCTGCCACCCTGGCCTTTCTTAAGGAGAAGGTGGTCACTGCTGATCACAAACAGAGAGAAAAAACTGTTGCCACTCTTGAAAGAGAGAAGGGACCCCATGTCTGTGCACAAGCCTCTCTGGAAGAAAAAGACACCTTCCCATTCCTGCTGCTGCCACTGTATGGGGCCCAAGATGGCCTTACTCCATCCCTGAGAATCCAGTGGGATTCTATAGAAATTATATTCTGAAAAGGTATGGCTCATAATAGAAAACAGAGCCTTTCTAAAGGGATTTTGACACAACTACGAAAGGTGGGGAAAGCTCTTTGAGTGCCTCCTGGGCACCTGCACAAGGGCTTGTCATTATTTGGCTTATAGTTTTAAAAGTTCACTTAATCCCAGAGCGTTCGGAGGATTCCTAACTTGGGAACTGAAGAAGGCAGCCCTGGCCTTCAAAATGTAAAAAGGATTATCAGTGTCCTTCATCAGGAAACTCTAAGGTCTGGAGATAAATAATGACTTTTGTACAGCTTAAGTCCTATTTAAGTCCTTTTTTATAAATAATTCTTATTAGATCCTTGGATAACAAAAGAGTATGTTTAGTGCCCTTAAATTGGGGATGTGTCTTTACTGGTCACATAGGTTCTTCCCACATTGATTTCAGGGATGGACTCTATGCTCATGGCATGGGAAGACAAAATTGCATTATATGTAAAATCATGTACTCTCATTCCTCTCTTATTAATGTAAAAACATTAGTGAACTGGGAACGTTGCACTAAGTTAGGGTTGTTTATTGTGTTTGAAACCCCTTCAACTCTATATCCTAATTGAAGTTCAGTGAAAACTCATAGGCGAAAGGCTGATTTTTCAACTTCAACTAGAAGAATCAATTCTAGACATAGTTATTGCTGGTATCAAAAGCAAAAATCAAAATGGGGCTGGAAGAGGACTAAATCACTGACTCCAAAAAAAGTAGTGGAAAAATACTTCCTAGTAAAAATCCAACCAAAGTTTCGTACAAAGATCCTCTGCTTTCTGGCAGATTCATGCATGGATCTAGATTTCGTTGTTTTATTCATCATGTAGACCACGTTTCCTCTTGTTTTCTTCGGCTGGCTGTAAATTTCAAGAGATCAGGAAGCACGGGTTCCTAGGACACAGGGCTATGTTTGGATTCCTTGAAGGAAACTGTCCATTTCCTTCAGTTTTAATTTTCTTTTAAACGCCAAATAGGGCAAAGACATTCCGAATGAAATATTTTAATTGCAGAAAACAGCCTTCGGAGAGTGATCGAAAGGAGCAGAAACAATGATTTTTCCAATTCAGAGAGAGAGAGATCTGAACCACAACCCTGGAACTGAGCAACTCTAAACTTTGTAGTTTGGATTCATCTATCGTCTTTATATCATAAACAGATCACAATGACGACATTTTCACTTGTCAAATGGGTAGTGAAGACAGTGTTCTTTCACTCCTTATTTGGCCTGTGCATTCCAGGGGTTTTTTTTGTTTTTGTTTTTAAAAGATGCTTTGCCTGTCTGTTCTAGGGGATAGTCTATCTAGGTCTACTGACATATGACCAAAAGCAATGAGGAAATACATCACTACATGATGGCTCAAAAGAGAAAGCCATAAAATTACAATGTGACTGAGCAAATGCAAGATATGAAATGAGTCACAGCTAGTGAGACAGCTAATGAGATGTAGGTACATGGATACTTGGTGCAGAATGGTGGTACTTGGATAGGTCCACAGGGGTTATTTATTCAGGCTATATGAGTCACTAAGCTTTCTTAATATAATGTGATTTAATTTTATGTTGGGCCGCTCTTTGTCATGTTTTTGCATATTACAAGTAGCTCATATGATAAAAACCCAACACTCCTCCAACTGAAGAAAAATTTAATCTATCTAGGTCTACTGACATATAACCAAAAGCAATGAGGAAATACATCACCACATGATGGCTCAAAAGAGAAACCCATGCAATTACAATGTGACTGAGCAAATGCAAGATATGAAATGAGTCACAGCTTGGAATTTTTCTTCAGTTAGAGAGGTGTTGGATTTTTATAAGCTACTTGTAATATACAAAAAACATGACAAAGAGTGGCCCAACATAAAATTAAATCACATTATATTAAGAAAGTTTAGTGACTCAAATAGCCTGCATAAATAACCTCTGTGGACCTATCCAAGGACCACCATTCTGCATCAAATATCCATGTACCTAAATCTGTAGAAAAACTCTGTATCACCTACAGTACAGATCTACCAATGTATAATATTGTATGAAATACCTATATTGTATATTTGTGGAGGACAATCCTGTACCAAGTTCATGTGGATTTTACATGGCATGCATGTAAAGTCATACCCATATAGTTTGCATGTATATTTTTACATACACTTACTTTTAAATAGATCTATAAAACACTGATAAGTTGTTACTTTTATAAAGTGTTTTCATTCCAAATGTACAAAATGTTTTATTTTATCCTAAATTATCAAAGAGCAAAGTCTTACTTTGGAAGATCTCTGGATATATTTGTGAGCGGTCAGGCCAGACCCATTGTCTTGTTGTGATATCCTAATGATCCCATGACACTGACTTATTTATGAAGTGTGTTTGTATGTGTAAACACCACATGTAAAAGATTTAGTTGGACCTACCTCAACAATAGCCCCATCAGGCAGTCTGAAGAAATGTCTATAGAGATCTTGGAAGCCACTGAGGTGAACCGTGTATATAGACACATGAACAGTGATCTCTCCTGAGCGAGCTTCACATTCAGAGATTTCATCCTGATGCTGGAGGTCACAGCTGGAGACACCAGACTTGCTGGTATTGTCCTTCCAGATGTAATCATACACTGCCACCTAGTGAGACAGAAAGCCCCCCCCCAACCCCCCCCACCACAAAATAAATATATTTAATTAACTTGTGGCAAGAGCTTAAAACCAATTTAAAATGATTTTACAATAAATCTGCAAAGTCTCTGCCATGTGTAGTGCCTGAACACTTTTCTACTACATATATTTTATGACACAGATCTAAATAGAGAAGATAGACAAATCCCCAGCGTGCATTCCATAAAGTTAATTCTGCCCAGATGAAGCTGTAATTGACTCCTGTATTAACCAAAAGTAGGGAGATCAAGCAGGGTAAGTTAAACAATAAAATGGAAATGCTGATTAAAAAATTATATATTTGGTGCGAGTTTTGGGAATGAGTATTTGCATTTCTCTCTTTTTCAGAAACCTTACCCTTTTACCCACTAGCACGTTTCAGTCTGTGATCTCTCAATGTTATTAATGTAAGCTTGTGCTGCTAACTGAATTGTAGATGAGGCAGAATAACTAAGGTGTATCTTAGTGTGTTGTATGAGAGCAAGTTTCTTGACATAGTTACATATTTTCTTGTTGTTGCTATAAACATATTTGCTTGTGTTGACTACTCTGTGCTTTTTTATTTCAGTCAGAATTCCTATTTAACCATGTTCACGTTATTTCTGATTACAGGCTGTACAAAATTCAAGAATGCAGCTGGAAAACAACATATTGTTTCAGAGTCTCTTACCCTTAACTAGAATTGATGTTGAGCAGCATTATTTTTATAATACCACTGAAATGGGATCTTTTTAACCCTCCACTAGTGCCGAGACTTTAAAGTGCACAGGCTTTCCCATGAGATTCCTAGTATTGTATGTCTTAGGCCTTGTCTTCACTGCAAAGGGTTTGCTGGTTTAGAGTACCAGTACAGCTGTATCAGCAAACCCTCCTACTCGAGGCACAGCTTGTACAACAAAAAGGTACTTTTGTCTGGACGGCTTATATCAGTTCCCAGCACAAAACACCAGTACTACAGTGCTGGCATAGTGGGGTGATTATTTTTATTTATTTATTTATTTATTGTCATTCTGATGTCAACTGTTCTAAACAAGGAAAAGCCATTTTAAAATGACAGTAAAATGCACAAAGGGTCTGGGGTTAAAAGGCTTTTCATTTAGCACAGCTTGTTAGGAACTAGCAGCAGCTGTCCTTGATAAAGACAAACCCTGCATTTTCGCAAACCAAAGACACAGAACAAATGTGTTTTACCCTCCTGCCTACCCATGTATGAATTATTTCATAAGCATTAAGGCAGTTGAAGCTACCTGGAAAACAGAAATTAGCTTCTTGCAGGAGGGGTCACCTAGCAAAGAACTGGCAGGAACAGAGACAAGCAGCTGCAGCAGGTATTGGCACCATGGGGGGTGGGGGGGGAGTAGGGGAGTTGATATCCAGACCAGGTTACCTATTCTCCTGAACCCACAACTTTGCAGGAGAGAGGCCCCCTCCACCACTGGGGGCACCAGGAACCACCCCAGTCATATGAGCTCAGGGAGGAAAAATTGCACCCAGAAACTCAACCAGCAAGAGATGCAAGTAACTATAGCAGGGACCGTCAGATGCTGATGTCATCTGGTTTTTACAGCTGCTGCTCTGGACAGTCTTCCCCCGTGCTGTTTGGCTGTTTGCTGCAGCTTACTCCCTCCCAGTCTCTTCTCTTCAGCCTCACTGCACCTGCCTTCCATGCTCCCCTTCTTCCCTCCTCTTCTCCTTTTCCTTGTCCTCCCTCCTTTCAAAGCCCTTCCACCTTCCTTTGTCTCTAATTCCCTCCCAACAAAACCCTACCCCAAAATAATTTTTAAAAAGAAACCAACAAAAAATTGTGGCACTAACCTGCCATTTGCAAACCAACATTTTTGTTTCCCTCTGCTTGGGCATTATATCCCTTCCCTCAATCCTTCTCTGTTGCTTCGAGTTAGGTTTTAAACTCTTTGGGGCTGATACTGGCTCTTACTGTGTGTTTGTACAGAACCTGGCACAGAGGAGTATGGGGTCCCATAATACAAATAAATAATTATACTAACTTGATCGGTTAAGTACGGGTACAATGGAAGTACAAGTTGTGCAGTACAAGTGTCAACTTTTACATAAATCAAATGTCAGAACTGAGGAGTTTGCTCTAAATACCCAGGTTTGTCCAAGTGAAGCTGAAAAGGAAAAGCTGTGAATAGGATCATAGGCTATCAGGGTTGGAAGGGACCTCAGGAGGTCATCTAGTCCAACCTGCTGCTCAAAGCAGGACCAATCCCCAATTTTTGCCCCACATCCCTAAATGGCCCCCTCAAGGATTGAACTCACAACCCTGCGTTTAGCAGGCCAATGCTCAAACCACTGAGCTATCCCTCCCCTGCTGTCATTTCTCCCAAAACAGAGCCAGAAACCTCACTGACATGGATGATGCTAATGGTGACTTATACCAGCTGAAGTTCCTCCCAGGGACTGTGAAAAGGCAGTGGAGGAAAAGGATAAATTCCAATGATTGGGTTAGAGTCACAGAGTTTAAGTCCAGAAGAGACCACTCGATCATCTAGTCTGACCTCCTGGATATCACTGGCCACTGTCACCACTGAGCACCTGCACACTAAACCCAACAACTAAAATGAGACCAAAGTATTACTACTATCCACAGGAGACTAGACTATTATGTGCCTCCGGCAGAAGCTGGGAGGGACCAAGTTGCACCAGTGCTCAAGACCCCTGCAATGACAGGGAAATGATTAAATGAGATATACCCAGAGAATCCTGGCAAGTGACCCACGCGCTGCAGAAGAAGGGGAATCGCTGACTCCCCAAGGTCACTGCCAATCTGATATGGGGGAAAATTACTTCCCAACCCCACATATGATGATTAAGGCTAAGATTTTGTCATGGATATTTTTAGGAAAAATCACGGACAGATCATGGGCAATAAATAAAAATTCACGGAAGCCCGTGATCTGACTTTTATTAAAAATATCCATGACAAAATAGGAAGGGATTGGGCAGCTGTGGGGCGGCTGAGAGCTCCAGGGCCCTCACCACCCATGGGGGCTCAGAGCTCCAGGGTCCCCCTGCCCTGCCACGGGGAGCTGCGGGGGTCCCCTGCCCCCCTCACCCTCCCCACAGCAGTGGGGAGCGGCAGGGATTCCCCTGCCCCGGCAGCTGGGATGCTGCTCGGTTCCCCCTGTCTCCCCCACCATGGTGGCTGGAGAGCTACAGGGTCCTCCTGTCCCCCCCAGTGGCTGGGAGCTGCAGGGTACCCCTGCTCCCCGTGGTGTCTGGGAGCTTGGGGGCTTGCTGTCTCAGGCGGCGGGGGTACCTCACAGCTCCCTGCTGCTGTGGGAGGCAGCAGGACCCTGCAGCTCCCAGCCGCTGGGGCTGAAGTCATGGAGGTCTTTGGAAGTCACGGATTCCGTGACTTCTGTGACAAAATTTTAGCCTTAATGATGATCAGTTAGACACTGAGAATGTGAGCAAGAACCAGCCAGCCAAGCAACTGAGAGAGAGAATGTTCGGTGCCACCTCAGAGCCCTGCTTCATTCCGCCCAATGTCCCATCTCTAGCCATGGACATCTCTGATGCTTCATGGGAAGAAAATTTAAAGAAAAAAAAAACTCCCAGAAGGGAAACAAAATCCCTTTTTGACCTCTGCCAGTGGCAGGCTGAACCTTGAAGTATGAGCTTTAGGAACACAAGACATATACCAGAAGTGAGGCCCAGGGCTAAAGAGCCCTACTCCCTACATTCACAAGCAATTCTGTCATACAATTGCACCCATAAATTTGTCCAGCTTGCTCTTAAAACTAGGTAAGTTGTTTGCCCCCATAACTCCTATTGGGAAGCTTTTCCAGAATTGTGTCCCCCCTATGATAGCTAGAGACCTTCTAATTTCCAGCCTCAATTTGTTCATGGCCATTTTCTATCCATTTGTTCTTGGGCCAGAAGATACACGTGCTGGACGCTGAAATAGTTGCATGACTATATCTGAGAGCAGATTCAGTATTTTTTCACTGTGTTTAGTGAGTTTGAGGTGACAGAATAGAAAAAGCTGAAAAACAAATTACAAAGAGAAAATTTGTTAGTCTCTAAGGTGCCACAAGTCCTCCTTTTCTTTTTGCGGATACAGACTAACACGGCTGCTACTCTGAAAGAGAAAGCAGGTATCATGATTCAAAGATAGAGGTGACATATCTGAGGACCAGATCTTCTGAATTTGGGTACACCAAATCTCACATATCCTGGAAAGTGCTTCCTTTTTAGCAAAATTTTAATGTATTTGGCAGACTAAGATCCCTTCAGCATTGAAACTTTCAAAATGCATTTCTGTTAAGTGATAGGTCACTAGATATCTACTGTGCCCTACATAACCTGAAGTTAGCTCCAAAAGTAAACTCTACTGTCATCTGAAATCTCTATCATTAAGTTAATCTAAAATGTCCATTCATTTCTACCAGAACACAATATGAGTTAATAAATCCACTGAGACAGGGTAGTCAAGAGACTGTGCATATAGGACATGTCAGAAGAACTGAAGTTAGCTATGATCTAGATTCACAAGGGCTGACAAGAAACCACAAAATGCCAGAGCAGTGTACAGTAATCCTTAAGTGAAATTCATCTTTCAGCAGAGAAACAAATTAAAGATGGTAATTCAGTGATAAAAAGAGGCAGGCCAGAACAGGTTCAAATGCTGAATATTTCACAACATAGCTTAATTAAAACAGGAGTATGAGGCTGTTAATCGCTTTATAATAGTTCATCTGGAAATTAGGCCTGATGTGAATGCCCTTATAGTTGATTTGTTTATGTTATTATCATTACCAAGTGTTACATAGATTTAATGCAGAAATGCAGCTTTTACTGATCTTTACTGTGTTGCTTTTTCTTCTTCATCTGCCAGTGCACTCCTCTTTGTGCAAGTACACAACATGAAGGAGTGGGAGGCAGGGTCATAAATTTAGGTCAGATCAGATGATTTAGTAAGTCTCATGTGGATTTAAGTCTTATTAATAATTTTAATTCATTCTGCAACAATGATTTCAATCACTGCTTCTTGAACGTACAGTGTGACGTAAAAATTCATAGACTTTTACAGGATTGGAACACACTTCTCATAAAAAAAGAAGATAAGTTATATTTTATGTTAGAAATTACAATACATTGGCTATAGATCTGTGCCTGTGGATCTATATATAGTACACGAACGTACATTTATTTACGTTGCATGTATATTTCAACAAACACATATTCACACAAACATACATGTGGTGAAGACAAAATGTACTAACATTTTTAATAAGACATATTACCCAATGTATATTACATACTACATATATGGCCATTTAATATTAATACTGACAGAAGTGTGGGAAAAGAAACTGCTATGCTAGCATAAAAATAAAGATTAATGAAAGGTTATCATGATCTGTTGTATAGCAGCTTTACAACTACAATAGGTTAGATATAAAACCATCATTAGCAACAGAGAAATAACTACTCAAGTTTATCTGCGATAAATTGGGAATAGTTGTATATTACCATATGAGAAAGTTGTGCTAAACTCCTAACACAATAATTTATGCTTATTGGACACAGGAAATTAGACGATTTCCCCCCCACTATGTACTATACCTGTTCTTAATTGCTTACCAGTATTATAATTAACAATGTCATGCTCATCAACTGCAGATGTAGCAAAAGAAAGCTTTCCAGCTACTGTATATTTAGTCTTTTCATCGACCCACAAAATATAAATATTGCAGAAAATTTAACGGAAAATGCATTGCTACTTAGAGAAAATGTATAAAATGGGCAAAACAGACCAAAACCATCTACTTGGGTTTGAGTGGAGCTGCAATCTTGTTGTAGCAAATAGTTAGCAAATATTACAGACTGGTAACGGGGAAAGGGGCAAAAGTGGGAAAATTATAGTCAAATAACTTTCAGAACATCGCCAAAGCATGTTCTGTGGAAACAGTTGTCACCATGGGAATTGCCATGCTGCAGGCAATCTTTGTAAAACCAATCCAGCTCTACAATTAAAAAAAACAAAACAAAAACAAGGCTAGTTTTACCCTCCAAGGGAAGCTCAGGACCTCTTGGGAATTAAAAGTTCCAGCTGAGTCCCTTGGTTATTTAAATTCCCTGACATGCTGTTGCTGAAATCCTTATTTTTAGTAGCCATCCCAGCAGTCCCGGGCGAGGAGTGATTCTATGGCCGTGCACGTGCACACAAAAACACACACACATCGCCACACGAAGGCCAGAGGCAACCTGGCTCCATATTAGGTCAGCTCAGTTCAACACTGAAGCTTAACTCTGAGCCAGTTATGGAAATGGCTAAAGATTTCAGGCTCTTACTAGGGGGTATTTATAAGAAGCAAATATGAACTCACAGTTAAATAAAACAAACAAGTGACGAAAGGGAATGTAAAGCATAAACAAAAGTGATTATTATGCCTTTCAAAATACAGCTCCTCATATAAAAAAGAATGGCTGATGATGGTGTTTTGCTGTATTGAATTCCTTTATGTAGCATGATAAAAGCAAGAGTGTGCTCTGGAATGACAGGCTGTAATGGGGTTTATGTATGTGTAAGATCTGAAAGTGTAAGATCATTGGCCTGGTATTACAGAAGGACATCTTCCAGATGTGCATAGAGCCTATTATAACCAGTCTGTCACCTGTGGGCCCACAGAATATAATCTATTACAACTGCTTTCATAATCCATCCTAGACATTGTTAAATCAGCATGTAACCCCACCCACCCTTGTCCATAGTAACTTTGCAGAGAGATAACTTGTTTCTAAATGGTTCTATTTATGAACAAAATGGGCCAATAATATCTGTGAATTGTTTAGTTCACTTGAATTTTGAATGCCTGAAGCAGTGTTGGTGCAGTCTTCTCTGATTTATTTAATAATATGACATTGACTGACTGGCTGATGAAATAAATATATACAGAGAGCATCCTCTTCTAAAATGACGGAAGAATAATCCTAGAATGGATTTTATGGTGAGCTGCCTTCCATGGTAACACAAGGGAATGATTGTTTTTTCCTTTACAAATATTAATAGCATTCTGCTTAAATATATATCCAAATGAACAAATAATTCAGACCTATTCTAAGTGATTTTTTGGTCTCTTGTTAAACCCAAGAGTGCACTTGCTATTTATTGTCTCATCATTTCTTGCTTGTTCAGAGCTACGTTTCTCTACAATTGCAACTCTCAATTTCTGAGTAATATGTAAATAAAATATAAACATGCAAACAGACTTATCTGATAAATTTGCATATACATATAGGGCCATACCCTGAAGTCCTTATTCACTTTTCACTTTGTACTTACTAAAGCAAAATACCCAATCAAGTCAATGAAAGTTTTGCTTGAGTAAGGAGGAGTGAGTACAAACTAAGGACCCAGGCCCCCTTCTGTTTCTCCTGGTGGAACAGAGACTTTGGACCTGGATCTAGCCTTGAGAAGTACAGAAGTTGGAATGTGGTTTTACTTTCCAATTTCATGAAAGCCATTTCATGGGACTCTTTCATGTCCCAGCTCCATGGGTGTGACAGGGTACGGGAAGCCTGACTTAAATCCAGAGTAAGTTACTTAAAAGAAAGTCTGAAATAACTTCTTCCCCCCCCCCCCCACCTGCTGTGTGGATCTCCACCTTCAGAGAATTCTCAGGCAACAGTGCTCAAATAGCTTGCACCAACACAGTTCCTGCAGGAGCTGTATTGTCCTGAGGCTTGTAGGAGCCAGATTTTGTCAGTTTCTTACACCAAGTAGTCTCATATGCCTCAAACTGTCCCATTGACGTTATTTGGCATATTTCATAGGTAGCATTTTTAATAAACATTATATGTTCACACACACACACACACACACTAGAGCTGTCAAGTGATTAAAAAATTATTGTGATTAAAAAACTTAATTGCGATTAATCGCACGATTAATCACACTTTTAAACAATAATAGAATACCATTTATTTAAATATTTTGGGGTATTTTCTATATTTGCAAATATATTGATTTCAATTATAACACAGAATACAAAGTGTACAGTACTCACTATATATTTATATTTGATTACAAGTATTTGCACTGTACAAATCAAAGAAATAGTATTTTTCAGTTCACCTAATACAAATATTGTAGTGCATTTCTTTATCATGAAAGTTAAATTTACAAATGTAGAATTGTGTACAAAAACCCCTTGCATTCAAAAATAAAACAATGTAAAATTTTAGAGCTTGGAAGTCCACTCAGTCCTACTTCTTGTTCAGCCAATCGCTCAGACAAACAAGTTTGTTTACATTTGCAGGAGATAATGCTGACTGCTTCTTGTTTACAATATCACCTGAAAGTGAGAACAGATGTTCTCATTGCACTGTTGTAGCTGGCATCGCTAGATATTTATGTGCCAGATGCACTAAAGATTTATATGTCCCTTCATGCTTCAACCACAGTTCCAGGGGACGTGCATCCATGCTGATGATGGTTTCTGCTCAATAACAATCCAAAGCAGTATAGATGAACACATGTTCATTTTCATCATCTGAGTCAGATGCCACTAGCAGAAGATTGATTTTCTTTTTTGGTAATTCGGGTTCTGTAGTTTCCACATCAGAGTGTTGCTCTTTTAAGACTTCTGAAAGCATGCTCCACACCTGATCCCTCTCAGATTTTGGAAGGCACTTCAGATTTTTAAGTCTTGGGTTGAGTATTGTAGCTATCTTTAGAAATCTCATATTGGTACCTTCTTTGCATTTTGTGAAATCTGTAGTGAAAGTGTTCTTAAAATGAACATGTGCTGGGTCATCATCCGAGACTGTTATGAAATATATGGCAGGATGTGAGTAAAACAGAGCAGGGGACATATAATTCTCTCCCAAGGAGTTTAGTCACAAATTTAATTAACACATTTTTTTAATGAGTGTCATCAGCATGGAAGCATATCCTCTGGAATGGTGGCTGAAGCATGAAGGGGCATGCAAATGTTTAGCATATCTGGCATGTAAAGACCTTGCAATGCCAACTACAAAAGTGCAATGCAAATGCCTATACTCATTTTCTGGTAACATTGTAAATAAGAAGAGGACAGCATTATCTCCTGCAAATGTAAACAAACTTGTTTGTGTTAGTGCTTGGCTGAACAAGAAGTAAGACTGAGTGGACTTGTAGGCTCTAAAGTTTTACATTGTTTTGTTTTTGAGTGCAATTATTTAACCAAAAAAAATATCTATATTTGTAAGTTGCACTTTCACGACAAAGAGATTGCACTACAGTACTTGTATGAGGTGAATTGAAAAATACTATTTCTTTTGTTTATCATTTTTGCAGAGCAGATATTTGTAGTCAAAAATAATATACACTTTGATTTCAATTACAATACAGAATACAATATATATGAAAATGTACAAAAACATCCAAAATATTTAATAAATTACAATTAGTCTCTAAGGTGCCACAAGTACTCCTGTTCTTTTTAATTGGTATTCTGTTGTTTAATAGTGTGATTAAAACTGTGATTAATCGCGATGAATTTTTTTAATCACGATTAATTTTTTTGAGTTAGTCGCTTGAGTTAACTGTGATTAATCGACAGCCCTAATATACACACAAACACACACAACTGCAACATCACATCTGATACTCTGAGGCCTAGATTTGCCTAGATCCATATACACAACTCCCTAATTGTTTCAATGGGAGTTATTCTCCTCATTTGCCCAAGGGTTAGATCGAGACTTTGCATCTAGCCTTATGTAAGGGATAGAGCTCAGACTAAGTCACAATTCCTTCAATGGTCCCACTGACCCTAAGAACCCCTTAATGCCAACTGGCAAAGGGGTCACTCTTCTTTAACAGCAACTTTAAAAGGCCTGACAAACTCATTATACTTAATACACTGCTTCCACAGTATTTATCCATAAAGAATATCATGTAAGTTCTCTAATAAAAGCTTATGTCACACCGATCCTCACAATGGGTATGAAATGTATGAACAGATGATATTTAGGGAGTTATGTCTATGTAACAAAATCTGTGTCCAAGGCAGAGCTGACAAACAGGCTTTAGGACATTGATTCACTTGTCTATCTGCCAGCTATGTAGCATTGTAAGCCAACACAAAGGACAGCAAATCTGCATATGGAATAAACAGGGGGATGGGAAGACACTAGAGATTAAACCACAGGGAGTTGTCCTGTCTTTGGGGTGCAAAAGACAATGAACTTTGAGGATATAAGTAGAAGGTAAAGAGGACACCATTTTATCATTCACTGATGAGACACAAAGGACAGTGCTTTTTCTATTCATGAAAGTTGGATCCTGTCCACCTTGGTTAATGATACTGAGTTTGCTTTATGTAAGGGGACTGTTGCCCCCTTACTAACATTCAGTGGGGGTGTTTTAGTTGCTAGCTCCCAATACTAAAAAGGGGGAAGGGTCAATGGGGAATCAGGACCCTGAGACTGACAGCCCCCAGGAACAATGGGGAGACGCCAATGCTCCAGGTCAGCCTGAATGACAGGGCGAGCAGGCTAATCAGGGAGTCAGGAGGCCAGGGAGGTCCCGTCCTCCACGTGCGCTGGATTTGCTTGGGACAGACAGAGTGGGGCCGAGCTAAGGAGAAAGCAGAGGCCCAAGCTAAGCTGGGGAGCAGAGCTGGGGCAGATCCGGAGGGACCAGAAAAGCAGCCCAGGAAGCAGGTCAGTGCTGGGAGCAGAGTCACAGAAGCAGCCTGCAGAGCAGACCTGTCCTGGGAGCAGAGCTGCAGCAACCAGAGGCCAAAGAAGCAGCCCAGGGAGCTGGAGGCAGAGCAGCAGCAGCAGTGCAGAGACAGAGTGGTGGAGCTGGGGCTGGAGCAGTCTGGAGCTGGGTGTGGTGAGCAGCTGGGGAGATCGAGGGGGACCCTGGGCAGCGGGCCCAGCACAGGGAGACGCCTCAGCCAAGAGTCTCTGCAGGCCAGGCTTGGATCGTAACCCCGACAGGGCAGGGGCGACACTGGGAAGAAGGGTCCTACCACTGAGAGCCTGAGAGCGTGTGGCCACCACCAGAGCAAGTGTCCAACCCACAGCATCCCTGCAGCACAGCCAGGGCCTGAGAAGGAGGCCTGGGATGTACAAGGAACAGACTGTGAACTGCCCTGACATTCCAGAGACATTGTTTGTGATGTGCCCTGCCACATAGGGGGTTGATGTGTTTCCTTTAACCTTTCCCATTTTTCCTTATTCTTTTTAAAATTAATTGTTGCTTAAATAACTTGCATTTGATTTAACTTGTATGTAATGGTCAGTGGGTCAAAGATGTGCCCAGTGCAGAGAGAGTACCCCGGAGTGGGGACACCCTAGCCCCTGTCCTAGATGACCACAGCAGGGTTGGGGGTCGAGCCCCCCAGGAATCCTGGGCCCAGCCTTGTTGGGGTTATGAGGACTCTGCCAGACAGGAGAGTGGAAGGGGAGTCCTCAAGGGCAGGGAGGCCACTTGGTAAAGGCAGTGGGAGCGAGGATGCAGATCCTTTCGCTAGCCCACTTCACCGGGGTAGTGCAGAAGCCAGGAAAGTTCCCCACAATAGCGGGACTATTCCCACGCTTACATTTAGACCAGGATTTTAGCCTGGTAAAGTTAAATTTAGATTCTAAGATACATGTTATGCCTTTTGTTTTATTTGTAACCATTTCTATTCCTACTTGTTATCAATGCTCACTATCTCTTAGTCTTTAATAATATACTTCTGATTGTTTTCACTACAAGTATAGCTCAGTGTTGTGATGTAATAAAGTACTAGATCCTGAGTTATACCAGTCTCATTGTGTATACAGTTCCCCTGGGGCAGCAAATCTGGTAATTTGTGGGAGAGTTCAGTGGTTAATGGCTGGATGTTGCAGGGGGTTGCTTCAGATGAGTTTGGGGACTGGTGTGCATCTAGTGTTAACCTGAAAGGCAAATATAGGGCTGACATAAGCCAGAGGAGAGCTCCTGAGTGGCTGAAGGCTGGCAGTATGAGGGAGCCAACACCCAGCTACTACAAGAAAGACTATCTTTTACTGGAAGCAGGAGGTAATAGGGGACTCCATCCTGGGAACCCCAAGAAAGTATCATAGTCTCCCCTTGCTGAAGGGGGGAAGTTACAGTGCCCTTTACTGGGTGTTTACTTTCCTTCTTGTGTCAGCTCAGGCTGGTGTATTGGTGGGGAGAAGGGAACATAAGAATGGTCAAACCAATGGTCCACGTAACCCAATATCCTGTCTTTTGACAATGGCCAGTGCCAGATGCTTCAGAGGGAATGGACAGAGCAGGGCAGTTTCAAGTGATCCATCCCCAGTTGTCCATCCCAGCTTCTTTTTTGAACCCAGTTATAGTTTTGGCCTTCCCAACATCCACCGGCAACAAATTCCACAGCCTGACCATGCATTGTGTGAAGATGTATTTCCTTTTGTTTTACACTTACTGCCTATTAATTTCATTGGGCGACCCCCTAGTTCTTGTATCCTGTGAGGGGGTAAATAACACTTTCCTATTCACTTTCTCCACACCATTCGTCATTTTATAGACCTCTATCATACCCCTCTTTAGTCATCTCTTGTCTAAGCTGAACAGTCCCAGTCTTTTTAATCTCTCCTCATAGGGAAGATGCTTCATACCGCTGATCATTTTTATTGCCCTTCTCTGTACCTTTTCCAATTCTAATAAAGTTTGTTTGAGATGGGGCAACCAGAATTGCACACAGTATTCAAGATGTGGGCGTACCATGGATTTATGTAGTGGCATTATAATATTTTCTGTCTTATTATCTATCCGTTTTCTAATGGTTCCTCACATTCTGTTAGCTCTTTTGACTGCTGCTGCACATTGAGTGGAAGTTGTCAGAGCACTATCTATGATGACTCTAAGATCTCTTTCTTGAGTGGTAACAGCTAATTTAGACCCTATCGTTTTATATGTATAGTTGGATTATTTTTCCCCATGTGTATTACTTTGTACTTATCAACATCGAATTTCATCTACCGTTTTGTTGCCCAGTCACCCAGTTTTGTGAGATCACTTTTGTAATTCTTCCCAGTCTGCTTTGGACTATCTTGAGTAATTTTGTGTTGTCTTCAAATTTTGCCACCTCACTGTTCATGCACTTTTCCAAATAATTGATAAATATGTTGAACAGTACAGGTCCCATCACAGATCCTTGGGAGACCCCACTATTTACCGTTCTCCATCGTAAAAACTGACCATTTATTCCTACCCTTTGTTTCCTATCTTTTCACCAGTTACTGAACCATGAGAGGACCTTACCTCTTTTCCCATGACTGCTTACTTTGCTTAAGAGCCTTTGGTGAAGGACTTTGTCAAAGGCTTTCTGAAAGTACAAGTACACTATATCAACTAAATCACTCTTGTCCACATGCTTGTTGCAATTCTAATAGATTGGTGAGGCATGATTTTCCTTTACAAAAACCATGTTGACTCCTCTCCAACATACAGTGTTTATCTACATGTCTGATAATTCTGTTCTATACTATAGTTTCAACCAATTTGCCTGTGACTGAAGTTAGTCTTACCAGCCTGATCACCTCTCGAGCCTTTCTTTAAAAAAAAAAAAAATCCGCATTACATTAGCTATCCTCCAGTCATCTGGCACAGAGCTAGTTTAAGTGATAGTATTTCTGCAATTTCATATTTGAGTTCCTTCAGAACTCTTGGGTGAATACCATCTGGTCCTGCTGACTTCTTATTGTTAATTTATCAATTTGTTCCAAAATCTTTATTGACATCTCAGTCTGGGACAGTTCCTCAGAACTGTCACCTAAAAAGAATGGCTCAGATGTGGGGATCTTCCCCACATCCTCTGGAGTAAAAACTGACGCAAAGAACTCATTTAGCTTCTCCACAACAGCCTTGTCTTTCCTGAGTGTTTCTTTAGCACCTCAGTTGTCCAGTGGCCACACTGACTGTTTCTGATGTACTTAATTTTTTTTTGCAGTTAGTTTTTGTATCTTTATCTAGATGCTCTTGAAATTCTTCTTGGCCTGCCTTCTTATATTTTTGTACTTGACTTGCCAGAGTTTATGCTCCTTATTAGGATGAAACTTCACATTTTTAAAGGATGCTTTTTTGCCTCCAGCTGCCTCTTTTACTCTGCTATTCAGCCATGGTCGCATTTTTGGTCCTCTTACTGTTTTCTATGTTTTTATTTGGGGTATACATTTAGTTTGAACCTCTGCTATGGCATTTTTAAATAGTCTCCATGCAGTCTGCAGGCATTTCACCCTTGTGACTGATCCTTTTAATTTCTGTTTAACTAGCATCCTCATTTTTGTGTAGTTCCCCTTTTTGAAGTTAAATGATACTGTGGTGGGTTTCTTTAGAAATTTTCCCTCTACGAGGATATTAAATGTAATTATGTTATGGTTGCTATTACTGAGCGGTTCAGCTATATTTACCTGTTGGACCAAATCCTGTCGTCCACTTAGGACTAAAATAAGAATTCCCTCTCCCTTTGTGAGTTCCAGCATAAGCTGCTCAAGAAGCAGTCATTTTAGGTGTCTATAAATTTTATCTCTGCATCACTTCCTGGGGTGACATATACCCGGTCATTATGAGCATAGTTGAAATCCCCTGTTATTATTGCATTTTCTGCTTTTGTAGCCTCTGAAATCTTCCTGAGCATTTCACAATCACCATCACCATATTGGTCAGGTGGACCTTAGTATATTTCTACTGCTGTACTCTGATTTTTAAAACATAGAATTTCTATCCATAGAGATTCTATGGTGCAATTTGATTCATTTAAAATTTTTACTTTATTTGACTATGCTTTCTTTCATATACAGTGCCACTCCCCAACCAGCACAATCTACTCTATCATTCCTATATATTTTATACTCTGGTATTTCTGTGTTCCATTGATTATCCTTATTCCACCAAGTTTCTGTGATGCCTATTACAGCAAGATCTTCATTTAATGCCAGGTACTCTAGTTCACCCATCTTAATACTTAGACTTCTAGCATTTGGATATAAGCACTTGTACATGCTGTCATTATTCAGTTACTTCCATTCATGTGCTATATTTAAATGGGACTCTTACATTTGATTATTATTCCCCACTAGCTCCTATCTATACTTTTACCTCACCTCTTTACTAGGATATACAGTTCCCCCTTTAATAAATTCATCCCTAAGAGATGTCTCTGCCCAACCTACATGCTTTTCCATACCTGTCGGCTTTCCCCCAGCCTTCAGTTTAAAAATTCCTCTAAAACCTTTTTAATTTTACATGTCAGCAATCTGGTTCCAGTTTGGTTTAGGTGGAGTCCATCCTTCCTGTACAAGCTCCTCCTTTCCCAAAAGGTTCTACAGTTCCTAATAAACTTAAAACCCCACATCGTACACTATTGTCTCATCTACCCATTGAGGCCCTGCAGTTCAGCCTGTCTTTCTGGCCCTGTGCATGGAAGCATTTCAGAGAATGCTACCAGGGAGGTCCTGGACTTTAATGTCTTCCCCAGCAGCCTAAATTTGGACCTCTCTCCTACCCTTTCCCTCTGTCATTGGCACCTACATATACCATAAAGGGTGAAGTGAGGGCTCCATCCTCTCTCCAGCCATCTGTTAATGTGGGAAGCAGCAATACTGACAAGCCCACTCTCCCCCTTGCTCCTGGACTTTAGAACCAGATGAGTCCCTATACGGCCATGTAGGGATACATCACACCTACCCCAGTATGGAATGGTGAATGCACCCACTTACGTTGTATTTAGAGCTGTTGGCAAACACTCTCTTCACAGACAATGATTCATTTCACCCTTATCATTCCCTATTGGTGAATGTTCATGCAAACAGGTTTTTATACATACAAATGTTTAGGGAATTGGCTATTTTTTGAATGGGTATCATTATTTGCACACATATGCTGTCATCTCTGTGCAGATAAGAATGTTTTCTATTCATTATTTGCTCCTTGATATTTGTTATTCATTGTTCAATTGTTTATAAATTTAATACAGACAAGGAGCAGAAGTAATACTATCTCACTTAGGTGACCACTCGCACACCACAAACAACAAAAATGTCAATAGCTGAAGTGACCAGTTCACAAACACCATATAGAATGAAATTTGTCCACACAAAGCATTCGGTGAAAACCAGGATACAATCCTTCTGGCTAAAAGTAGGCAGGATTTATATGATAATGAATAGCTCCTTAAAAAAGTTACCTCCCAGAACTGTGTTTTGGGATATATCCCATCAACTCTAGGAAAGCTTGCTTCTCTGGAGCAGTTCTTGTGGCCAAATGACTCATATTGCTTAGATGGAAGAGCAGACTGCCTCCAGGGCTGGAAGCCTGGCTCAGCGACATGGCTGACCTGGCAGCTAAAGAGCAGGTAGCATTTTGGAGAAGAGGAATGGCAGACAAATTTGAAAAGATTTGGTCTAATTTTTTAGTAATTTTTAAGTCATGGGGGATAGAAATAGAACTGTAATTCTCCTTTGCTTTCCCTCCTTTCCCATTCCTTTACTTTTGGGTGCCCCTTCCCATTCTCCCCTTATTTTAGGACAAAGGGGGGGGGAATCAATAAAATATAATAAAAAAATTGCAGAAATCAGGATCGTTCAAGAATGACAGAAAAAAAGAGCTAAAATATATTTGCAACGAATACTGCAATTGTCTCTAGTAATGATTCAAGCGGATATTATCTATTGGTGTTGTTCTATTATGTCTCAGAGCAGACTACATACCCAGCAGGGTAGTTAGATACATCCATGCTTACAACTTCTGCACACTATATACAAATCCAAATTTTCAAAGACCCGTGTGCCTAAGTGTGTGCACATTTTTGCACATACCTGATTTACATGAGCAAAGGCAGGGCTGTGTCTGTCTATACCTTAGCTGCAAACATCTTATAAAATTTGGACTACAGGCTCCATAAATCCACAGAGGATAGTGGAGTGCATGGGCATTTAAATAGCACTTAGAAGAGGTGAGATTGAACTTCTGGTCACCGCTTTTTCAGCTCAGAGAACTTTCCCCTAGGCTACACTGTGAGGACAGGGAATAAACATGTGCTTCTTGGGGAGAGAACAAGGGAAGGTATGAAGTGAGAAAAATCATCGGATCTATCTGGTGTGCAGGGTACCCCTCAATTCTCAAAGGTTTTCAGTTAAAGCTGGCGTTAGACTGGGTTATTAAAGCTGGTTGGAATTATTTTAGTCATAACATTATTTTTGCTCTAAAAATGGCTCATTTTCAAAGTAAAAAAAATTGTGAAATAGTTTCATTTACTTTAAGGGTCTGGGGTTTGGTTTTTGTTGTGTTTTTTTAGATTCCAGTTTTGCTTTTCCTCACCCCTTTGCTGAAGCAAAATAGAAAAAGGGGGAAAGACGAGAGAAGGGGGAAGGAAAAAACATACAAACCAAAACCTGAACATTTGTAGTAAAAATGCATGAAAATTATATAAAAATACATTCTTTTCACAAACTTGGAAATGAAAACATTTTGAAAATGTTTGAAAAGTGTCATGATTCCCTTCTTTCATTTTTTGGGACCAGCGCTGATGGCCATATAACTATTATTTAAATTATATATTGTGGAAGCAACCAGAGATTCCCAATCAGGACCTGAGCCTCGTTTTGCGAGGCACTCTACAAACAGATAGAAAGAGACAGTCCATTCTGCCTAGGGTTAAACGACAAATGACATATAAAGGGAGAAGGACACAATGAAATATATTTTATATATGTTTTCTTTAAAAGTATTATTATAAATAGACAAAATGTGTGTCAACTGTCTCCATCTGTCCTTCTAAATAATCATCATTAATTTACTGATTGCATAGGCATAATTAAGAGGAGGGCCTTGAGGACAAATCTGAAAGAGGATCAGCTCATAAGTGTGTTTCATACATAAGGGGCAACATGCAAGAAGGTGCAGAGAGGTTTGTGAGAGAAGCTGACACAGGGCTGAATGATGCTGGTGTCATTGATGGAGCAGAAGGAGAGAGGGAGGCAATGTGATAAGAGACAGGGGAGAACAGGTAAAGAAACAAGGAGTTGTGCAGCATCTTGGACTTTGTCTTCCCAGTCTAACCCCGGCCAGCTGCCAAAGACACTGGCATCCCTACTCACCCTGACCTAATTCTCTTCCCCTGTCCCCAGTCTGCCAAACACTCCTGTTGCACTTTCAATCCAATTTAAGAGTAAGGTGCACTGACTGCAAAGTGTTTCCAGTTGTGACTTGCCCTCTTTTCTGGACTGGACTACTTTTGTGATGGATCCAAATCATTTTAAACCTCAGTCCATCTCTGGCAATAAAGCTTATATATAAATCTAGAAATCCATACAAATCTATAACCAGTGACGGGTGAATCAAGAGGTGAATATAGCTGGACCCCTTGGTAATAGTGACCATAATTAAATTTAACATCCCTGTGGCGGGGAAAACACCACAGCATTTAATTTTACAAAGGGGAACTACACAAAAATGAGGAGGTTAGGGGAACAGAAATGAAAAGAACAAGGAGTCCTGTGGCACCTTAAAGACTAACAGATTTATTTGGGCATAAGCTTTCGTGGGCTAGAACCCACTTCATCGGATGCATGGAGTGAAAATTATAGATGCAGGCATTATTATACTGACACATGAAAAGAAGGGAGTTACCTCACAAGTGGAGAACCAGTGTTGACAGGGCCAATTCGATCAGGGTGGATGTAGTCCACTCCCAATAACAGATGAGGAGGTGTCAATTCCAGGAGAGGCAAAGCTGCTTCTGTAATGAGCCAGCGACTCCCAGTCCCTATTGAGGCCCAAATTAATGGTGTTAAATTTGCAAATGAATTTTAGTTCTGCTGTTTCTCTTTGAAGTCTGTTCCTGAAGTTTTTTTTGTTCAAGTATAGCTACTTTGTCCATTTTAAATGGACACAAATCAGACATCAGGAATGGTAACATAAAAGCCAGTGGGAGAACACTTCAATCTTCCTGAACATTTTATAACAGATTTAGAAGTAGCTATACTTGAACAAAAAAACTTCAGAAATAGACTTCAACGAGAAACAGCAAATTTAACACCATTAATTTGGGTTCTAGACCATGAAATCTTGTGCCCAAAATAAATCTGTTAGTCTTTAAGGTGCCACCAGACTCCTTGTTGTTTTTGTGGATACAGACTAACACAGCTACCCCCTGACACTTGACACCATCCAAGAAATTAAAAGGTACAGCACCAAAAGTGAAATCCTTGCAAGCTGTATGGAAACTTTTTAAAGACACCGTAATAGAGGCTCAACTTAAATGTACACCCCAAATTAAAAAAATACATAGTAAGAGAATCAAAAAAGAGCTACCGGGGCTAAACAACAAAGTTAGAGAAGACGTGAGAGGCAAAAAGGCATCCTTTAAAAAGTGGAAGTTAAATCCTAGTGAGGAAAATAGAAAGGAGCATAAACTCTGGCAAATGAAGTGTAAAAATATAATTAGGAAGGCCAAAAAAGAATTTGAAGAGCAATTAGTCAAAGACTCAAAAAGTAATAGCAAAATTTTTTTAAGTACATCAGAAGCAGGAAGCCTGCTAAGCAACCAGTGGGGCCAGTGGATGATTCCAATGCTAAAGGAGCACTCAAGGACGATAAGGCCATTGCGGAGAAACAGTGAATTTTTTGCTTCGGTCTTCATGGCTGAGGATGTGAGGGAGATTCCCAAACCTGAGCTATTCTTTTTAGGTGACAAATCTGAGGAACTGTCCCAGATTGAGGTGTCATTAAAGGAGGTTTTGGAACAAACTGGTAAACTAAACAGTAATAAGTCAGCAGGACCAGATGGTATTCACCCAAGAGTTCTGAAGGAACTCAAATGTGAAATTGCAGAACTACTAACTGTAATCTGTAGCCTATCATTTAAATCAGCTTCTGTACCAAATGACTGGAGGATAGCGAATGTGACGCCAATTTTTAAAAAGGGCTCCAGAGGTGATCCTGGCAATTGTAGGGCTGGTAAGCCTGACTTAAGTACTGGGCAAACTGGCTGAAACTATAATAAAGAACAAAATTGTCAGATGCATAGATTAACATAATTTGTTGGGGAAGAGTCAACATGGTTTTTGTAAAGGGAAATCATGCCTCACCAATCTGTTAGAATTCTTTGAGGGGGTCAACAAGCATGTGGACAAGGGGGATCCAGTGGATATCATGTACTTAGATGTCCAGAAAGCCTTTGACAAGGTCCCTCACCAAGGCTCGTAAGCAAAGTAAGCTGTCATGGGATAAGAGGGAAGGTCATCTCATGGATTGGTAACTGGTTACAAGACAGGAAACAAAAGGTAAGAATAAATAGTCAGTTTTAAGAATGGAGAGAGGTAAATAGTGGTGTCCCCCAGGGGTCTGTACTGGGACCAGTCCTATTCAACATATTCATAAATAATCTGGAAAAAGAGTAGACAGTGAGGTGGCAAAATTTACAGATGATACAAAACTACTCAAGATAGTTAAGTCCTAGGTAGACTGCAAAGAGCTACAAAAGGATGTCTCAAAACTGGGTGACTGGGCAACAAAATGGCAGATGAAATTCAATGTTGATAAATGCAAAGTAATGCACTTTGGAAAACACAATCCCAACTACACATATAAAATGAAGGGGGTCTAAATTAGTTGTTACCACTCAAGAAAGAGATCCTGGAGTCATTGTGGATAGTTCTCTGAGAACATTCACTCAAATGTCAAGTATCAGAGGGGTAGCTGTGTTAGTCTGTATCCACAAAAACAATGAGGTGTCCGGTGACACCTTAAAGACTAACAGATTTATTTGGGCATAAGCTTTCATAGGTAAAAACCCACTTCTTCAGATGCATGGAGTGAAAATTACAGATACAAGCATAAATATACTGGCACATGAAGAGAAGAGAGTTACCTTACAAGTGGAGAACCAGTGATGAAAGGCCAATTCAGTCAGGGTAGATGAGGTCCACTCCCAATAATTGATGAGGAGGTGTCAATACCAAGAGAGGGAAAATTGCTTTTGTAGTGAGCCAGTCACTTCCAGTCCCTATTCAAGCCCAAATTAATGGTGTTAAATTTGCAAGTGAATTGTAGCTCTGCAGTTTCTCTTTGAAGTCTGTTTTTGAAGTTTTTTTGTTGAAGGATGGAAACTTTTAAATCTATTATTGAATGTCCAGGGAGATTGAAGTGTTCTCCTACTCAGGGTGCGGGACATCCACTCAATGTGCAGCGGCAGTCAAAAAAGCAAACAGAATGTTGGGAGTTGTTAAGAAAGGGATAAATAATAAGACAGAAAATATCATATTGCCCCTATATAAATCCATGGTACGCCCACATCTTGAATACTGCAAACAGTTGTGGTCGCCCCATCTAAAAAAAAAAAAAAAGATATATTGGAATTGGAAAAGGTTCAGAAAAGGGCAACAAAATTGATTAGGGGTATGGAATGGCTTCTGTATGAGGAGAGATTATTAAGACTGGAACTTTTCAGCTTGGAAAAGAGACTGCTAAGGGGGGATATGATAGAGGTATATAAAATCATGAGTCGTGTGGAGAAAGTGAATAAGGAAAAGTTATTTACTTGTTCCCATAATATCAGAACTAGGAGCCACCAAATTAAACTAATGGGCAGTAGGTTTAAAACAAAAGGCAGTATTTCTTCACACAGTGCACAGTCAACCTGTGGAACTTCTTTCCATTGGATGTTGTGAAGGCCAAGACTATAACAGGGTTCAAAAAAGAACTTGATAAATTCACGGAGGATAGGTCCATCAATGGCCATTAGCCAGGATGGGGAGGGATGGTGTCCCTAGCCTCTGTTGCCAGAAGCAAGGAATGAGCGACAGGGAAAGGATAACTTGATGATTACCTGTTCATTCCCTCTGGGGCACTTGGTACTGGCCACTGTTGGAAGACAGGATACTGGGCTAGATGGACCTTTGGTCTGACCCAGTATGGCCATTCTTATGTTCTTAACCAAATGTTTAGGGATTCAGTGCAGTTTGTATAAGCATCCTAAAAGGTATCAAAATCAGTTGGGTGTTCAAAACTAGACTGAAGAGCGTGAGAGAACAGGTTCTATTCTGGGGTTTTCAAAACATGCCAGTAGCCTTGTCCTTCCATTGTTTAGAAACTGGATAGCAAAAATTCTTCTGAAAATAACACATTTGCAGCCCCTACAGAAATATTGCAAAACCAGCCCACTTCATGATATTACAGCAATCCTGCTTCCAGTTCCAGGAGGAGCCTCACAAAAATGAAAAGTAATCAGTACCAAAAAAAAAAAAAAAAGTTAAACTAAAGTCTTTCAACCTTCAAAAATGGTTCATAGTCTGGGGGACAGGTTTTGGGCAAATGTCTGGGTTGTTTCTGTTTTTTGGGCAAAGATCCAGATAATTTTTTATTTGATCTCAACCGGTTTGCCCATCCCTAATCACAAAGTTTCTGACCAATATATCCAGAAACAATCATATTATTGAATGTAATATGCTTGGTTTGGAAAAACTGTTGTAGTATATTGTAACCAATTGTCTGTTATAATGATGTCCATTACTAGTGGAGTGCACTGTATATCCTTATCTTTTCCCTTGTAAAATAGCAAAGTTCACTGCCTCAAACACGTAAATTACATTTTCCATTACACGTAGGACAGATTTCAACATCTGAACCAGCAGTCAACAAAGATTCCCCCAGCTGCTGAAAAAAGTGAGTATTTATGAAGAGAGGCATAATAAGATCACAGGGAAGCCTGTCATAAAAATGCACGTTGCATAATACATGATGGATCAGCTCTATTATTTAACTTTCCCATAGATATAACAATACAGAGATATGCTAACCATCATAGTCAGCATTAATTTACAGTGGGAAAAATAATTAGAATCTCACTTTTTCTGAAGAATGGAGTGAAAATGTAAACAATGCTTCCCTCCAGGCAAGTGCTTTATCAAGTTGACAGGTGCATTTGAATTTCCATGGGTGGGGGACATAATAGGTTATTTATGTGTCATTTTAATACAAAGGCCCAACCATCAAGATGGACAGGAGTCTTTATCAGTACTGCTGTTTGCAACTAATCCACCAATTTAATACCCCATGAAAATACCTGCAACCAAAACCTGTACGTTTTTCTTTTACATTCCATTACCGGGAAATCAATATGGGCGCTATTCATCTCAAATCCTGAGATCTGCATGAGCCCACAACACTATGTCTCTGCCACCTAGGTGCACTAGTGGTTAGGATGCAGGTCTTAAACATCGATAACACAGGTGAATCCAAAGGGTCACTAGTGTTCTACAACTGTTATCTATAATTCAGCCAAAAATAAATGTGAACGTTAATTTAAAAACTAGAGAAAAAAATTTTTTTTGAGAGCAGGAACACAAAGGAGGCTAAGGAAGCTAAAGTGTTCTGGCATATCCTTGTATGGGATATCTCTAGCTAAGCTTTTATACCAGGCTCATTACAGCAGTATCCAAGCCCTTTGGCACCTGGTTGAATGCAGTGAAAGCCACAGCATGGACTAGAGCTGTGTGAAACTTACACAATGGTATTATTTGTTTATTATTGTATTTATTATTTGTATTGTGCTAGCTCTTGGGAGCCCCAGACTAGGCCCCCACTGTGCTAGGAGCTGTACAAACACTAGTACAGAACACAAAAAAGATACTTAAGCAGACGACAACATATTAATTCAGGTGGAAGATGCGCAAAATGTAGTGGTTTGGAGTAAGTTTTACTTGGAGATTTTGGGTCTCAGGAAGTAGAAAACAAAGATCAAAACAAAAGTAGATGCATACAAAACCACTTAGAACCCAAATCTCTGAGTTTTCACAACTCACTATTACCTGTAAAAGGCAACTTTTACAACAATTGGGATTAAACAGGATCAAAATTAACAATAGCAACAACAGCAGCTCCAGCTCATCTGAACTCACTTCTGCTCCCTGACCCCAAATGACAATTATCATCTTTGATAACAACTACTTTAATTTGTACTGGAATCTTTGGAATACTTTAGATTTGACCTTTAGCTAAAGGCTACACTGGGTTACCAATTTGCTGGTCTCCTGGATAGTTTCTCTAAAACAGATTTGTATGTACATACATTAGGATCATTGTTCTCACATATAATATATAAATCTTGTTTAGATATTACCTTGGGCAGATGAGGCTAGGTTTTATTTCTGCATGGAAAATCCATTATTAGTTTTAAAAGTCTTAAATCTAACAGTTCCTGTTGTATTTACAGTACATCTTTGTTAAGCTGCACAGCTGTGTGGAAGACCCTCTGTATATAACTGAATTGTGGATTAGCAAGGAGGTCATGATCACAAAACCATAATTGTCTTAAGAGAATTATTTATAAAACTTCACAATGTATTAGTAAATGTGCTAAAACACAATAGTATCCCCTGCACAGCCCCACACTTACATTAGTTCTGCTGCAAGGCTGCTCTCCTTGGTTGCACAGGAGGTAGGTGGATATAACCACTACATGACTAATAATACACCCAGTAACCTCACTTCTACTCCTTACATTCCCCACCACAAACTCTCTCTCTCTCTCTCTGCCAGCCTTGTGCCCATGGAGTTGTGCGGGCAGCATACAGAGCATACAGACCTCTATGAACCACATCCCAGGAGCTCCCCAATTCCTCGCCCAGGCAAGTTCCACAGCAGTTAAAGTCTTCCATGCTTCATACAATGTGGGAGACGGTATTTACTCTTAATGCTCTCAAGTTAGATGACATTTAGGCTGAGTCAAAGAAAGCGGGAATTAAAAATGAGTGAAATGTGGCTCATTTTAAAAAGTCTTCTGTTAGGTATAGCTTTTCATTAATATCTGTTCAAACTGATTTCCGGATGAACCCCACACTTCCAGATTTATGAGCTGGCAGGGTCTACAAGCACTGGGAAAGGAGCACTACAGAACATTCAGTGCATGGTAACAGGGTCCACACGGCAAGCTGGGACATGGCAAGCTACTGCATTGTAGACTCATAATACCAGGCATTAACTCGCCATGTAGACAAGCCCTAAGGCTTGTTACAAAAGCAGGCGATTTCAAATGACTTAAATTTTATTAAAAACAAACCTAAAACATTTTCCAAGCTCAGCGTTTCAGTCTTCAAAGCTCAGAGCATCCCTAGGGGGAATTAGCAAATATTGCTAATAACCAGATCCAGTTAAAAATAAAATGTATATTGTGGTTCTAAATTGGTTAGTTTTAACATCTTTTATCAGCTTCAGAGGTAGCTAATTTCCTCCTCTCCTCTCCTTATTTCTATATATTAGAGAGGATCTTAACTTCCTCCATTGCTGTAAATACAAACAAAGGTATATACAAAGGTCGTGAGTTAAAAACAACAAAAACAAAACAAAAAACAAGGCTTTTAGGATTACTTTAAACTGCTTGGTTCTATGTGTAGCTCCAGGCCTTATTTACCATATACCATCCAAACCCAGCACTGAATACAAAATTATTAATTTCCTCCTGGGTACTTCTATGTTCTTCACAAATGTTAATGAATTTCTCTTCATAACACTCTTGTGCAGTGGCATGATATGATTACTCTCTTTTTACAGCTGGGAAATCAAGGTACACAAAGACTGTAGCCAAAACTGTCAGAAGTATCCACTAATGTCGGGAGCCCAATCTAAGACACCCAGGCCCTGGTTGTTCAGAATACTTAACATTTTTAGCACACATTATATTTTCAAAGCACAGTTCCAATTGTCTTCAGCTGCAGTTGTGCACACTCAGCACTTTTGCAAATCTGACCCCAAGTGTCTTGTGTTGGGTACCCAGAAAATGAGTCACATACAATTAGTGGTCACCTGTGAAAAGTCTGGTTTGAATAACTTGACCAGCATCACACAGTAACTCTGTGGCAGAGTCTGGGATAGAATCTAATTCTCCAGGTCATCATTCAGCTGCCTTAACCATGAGACTGTCCTTACTCTTCCTGCAGGGCCCTGCCTTTTTCATCACTCATCTTCCAACTCCTGCAATATATGAGGCTGGGATCCTACAAAAAGAGAGTCTCTTTCACGATACAACCTTGATTCATTCCTAGTGCAATAAAGATGCAAGGTCCTCTACATGTAAAACAGCATAAGCACCTATGTCAAGCAATGCTATAGCCATTTTTACTATAAGATTTCTAGAAAAGCTCACTTACATGGTTAAAAATGGATATTAGAAGCAGCTATGACTAACATACAAGTTATATTTGTGGTTTCCAGTCAGTTCTAGGCCATCAGCATTTTGCAACTTTGTTCTTTTCCCCTTTTATGCAACTTAGTTCCAGACAAGTAGGCATAACATCTAATTGCCACATTTGGCCAATCACCATAGTTAACTTTAAATCTCACAACCCCCGCTCTCCCCATTCGTGCTCTGTCTTTGAAATTGGCATGCCCCTGTCGTTTTTAAAAAGCCATATTATATGTAAAAATGTATAGTTGTCCATGTCCAATTTTCTTTTCATCTGCCTTCTACAGACCTTTACTTTTGGTTGGAAATTAAATTTCAGAGCCGAAGCTGGCTACCCAAATTTCTATCTGGAACATATGTTTTTAAAAAACATATCTATTATGGTTTTAATATTTGTTCTAGGGTAATGTTATACCACTCACATTAGGATTTGCATCATGCCACATAAATCTTTAATTTCTATTAAAAGTGTATACAGTACAATAGCTTAGATAATGCATCAAAGCAATTTCAGATCTCATTAACAACTAGTATGCTTTTTGCCCTACATATGAGTCTGATTTACTGCTGTGTTGCTCTGTTTTTTTGCTGGTATAACTCCTTTGATGAAGTTACTCCATTTTTACACCAGTGTAACATAGCAGTCCAGTGTAATGAATCAGGCCCATATATTTTCTCTTTTCTGCTATCATTCTAAATGCATTACATTTCTTAAAGATTTTTTTCCCAATTTAATAACATTAATGTCAGTCAATCTAACATTAAGTGCAGAAAATTATCAACTAGACTGTTTTAATATTTAAGAAAAGGGGCAAAAAACTTTAACACCTTCTTAAGTCAGCAGAGTTACCAAACACTCAGTTTATATTTTTCCCAAGGATCAAAAGGACCAAAGAGAAAAGCCAGTTTCTGGATATTGATTGTATAAAAATTGATTCAGCTGACAGCCAAGTTTTTTGATACATGTAGAAGCATGAGTTTTAGTTCCCAGAAATAACATTTTTTTGTCATTTTCCAGCGCTTGCACTACTGGTTCCCTTTCTTGTTTTATGTCTTATGGGGATGGGTGAACCAATTCAGAAAAGATCAGAAAACCCGCAGAACATCTGCAGTTTCAACAAAACTTTGATGGTTTGGATACAAAGATATACAAAGTACATTTAGGGAAATATTACCAAAGGATTTCAGACTTCAAAAGTTTGAAGACTAAAAGAATGGGAATACTTATGCTTTTCTCAAGTTTAAATAGTCTGAGGGAAAAATACCTCAGGACCCCTGCCGGTTGTGAATCACCTGCTCTTTCATTCATATTAAAGAACCACTTTTCATTACTATGACAGGATCAGTAACCTTTTTAAACCTCTCCTATAGCTCAGTCAATTTAATGGAAAAAATGTATTAATAGAATATTAAGGTTACATCGATAAACATTAGAAAGGTCAAGAAAAGGCAAATGTATGAACAACCTACCTTCTCCTCTTGTGCATATGCATTATGATGGTAACATATGAGCTGCCATACTGAAGTCGGTTCAATTAAGTATCCTTACTCTGGCAGTGGCCAGCAGCAGATGCATCAGAGGAAGGTGAAATAATCCCACAAAAGGGAGGTATGGGATAATCCCCCCACCACCACCTACATTAGGTCTCACTCTAGTGTCTAAGGACTTGTCTACAGTACAGGGGGAGATCGATCTAAGTTACGCAACTTCAGTTATATGAATAACTGCGGGGTCCACACTACACTATGTCGACGGGAGATGCTCTCCCATCGACTCCCTTTGTGCTTCTTGTTCAGGTGGAGTACAGGAGAGCGATCTGCGGTCGATTTAGCGGGTCTTCAAATCCCGCTAAATCGACCGCCGATGCATCAATTGCCGCGCATAGATCCCCTGGTAAGTGTAGACAAACCCTAATAATTGCAGACTCTCTTAACCCTGGAGCATGAGGTTTAATATCCTTCCCAACATTTCTGTGATCATTAATTATGACAGCTCTGGATATTCTCGAATGTAAATCTCCAGTCCTTTTTTGCATCTTGCTATGTTCCTGGTCTCAACAACTTCCTGTGATAATGACCATATGCATAAAACAATGGTACACGGTTAGAGAATTCTTTTGGGTGATTATCTGAGTATGCATTTCTTCTCATGCCATTCAGGAAACACAAGCACAAGTAAAGGATTGGTGAGAATGATTAGTCCAATATTTCAAATGGAATTATCTATAAAAAACTACAGAGGGCAAGTGAACTCATGGAGTCCAAGGCCAGAAGAGACCACTGTGATCATCTAGTCTGACCTCCTGCATAGGTCATAGAATTTCCCCTAAATAATTCCTGTTTGAACGAGAGTGTATCTTTAAAAAAAAAAATCCAATCTTGATTTAAAAATTGCCGGTGATGGCGGATCCACCATGACTGTGGGTAAACTGTTGCAATGGTTAATTACTCTCACAGTTAAACATTTTCAGTATGAATTTGTCTAGCTTCAGCTCCCAGCCATCTCGTTCCCATGGCCTAACCAGTTGTTCTCACAGGCAACAGAGCCACAAATCTGGCAAATGTAATACAAACAAATAAAATGCTGAACTTTTTAATCAACGTCAGAAATAGTGACTAGCTCAGGAAGCAGCTCTGGGGGCAGAGTGAGGGCTGGGAGGAGGGGGTGTGAGGAAATGGCCTCAGAATGGATCACCTTGCCTTTTGTTGAACTGATCCATCAAGAGCCTTCTCTTGAACATGTCATTTGTAGTCCTGAGTCTGAACAAAAGGAAACAGACTTTAGGGAGAAAGAGAAATAAGACCTTTCTTTAGAGAAAAGATCCATTTCATTTCACAGAACAACACTGACCTGTGATTTTAAGAGTGGCAGAGTTACTGTATTGATACTTGGTGTGCTGTACATTCCACAGATGGAATTACCCTTTGTCTGGGGATCAACGTTCTAGAAGATATATGAAATTGTCTATAGTAAAATATAGCTTCTTAAATATTTTTAGATTACTACCACCCTTTCCAGCTCTTAACCATTTGCCTTTTAAATTTCTCTATTTTGAAATTATGTATTTTATTTTAATCAACTATGCATGTATGTAGACTGACAAATATATCCATCCATCTGTATCTGCATGTTGTAAAAATTATTGTTTCCTTTATACATATCCCTTCCATGCCCCCCAAAAGTCTGCACCTTCTGCTGCCCACAGCCGAGACATAAAGTGTCCTTAACACAAGAAGAGTGTTAGCTAAACTCCCTCAGTGGGCAGTGTCCTAGGGAGAAACCACCTGATCTAATACTCAGTGTATAACATTTTCGTCTATGTTTTAATTTCACTTGGCAGAGCTAAGCTAGGGAGTCCTGTCAGTGACTGCTGGGTGATTGTCATGAATTTTGGCAAGGACAAAGAAACACAGGAAAGAACTGAGTGCCATTTCAAGCCAGCACACTTTAATCAGTCTCTGGCACTAGTGGAGTGAAGAATTACGAGGATCTGGCACCCCAAGGTGTAATGTGAGTGACATAATCCAGTGTAACTGCTACATTTCCAGTTGGGGTATCAATTGGAGCTCAAAACTGTAAGAGCACAGCAAAAGAAAGGAAATTGCATAAACTCAAGTGCTGATCTTCATTGTTTAAAGCATTCAAGACTTTCATCATGAATAACTTACAGATTGCATAAGCACAAATTTTGTGTAGGTTATACTGGAAAAAAGAGACATGCAACAATTCACTTCCTGTGGAATTCCTCCAACATAAGTTTCTCAGCTATATAACAGGGTAGTAGATCATTGGCATGTGTTCAGCGGGAGAGCTGAGAAGCAGCAAAGAATAAGGAAAAACTATTGAGCTGGTATGAACAACCTATACTGATTCAGAAAACAAACCAAACAAAAACTAAATACAGGACAGTTTCCAAAAAGTTATGTTTGCAATTTAAAATACCCATAGGGCAGCTCTAACTTATATGACCAGCACTTAATGTGCTGTACATGATAAGATGACACATTCAGTTTTCAGAGTAGCAGCCGTGTTAGTCTGTATTCACGAAAAGAAAAGGAGTACTTGTGGCACCTTGGAGACTAACAAATTTGAGCATAAGCTTTCGTAAGCTACAGCTCACTTTATCGGATGCATTCAGTGGAAAATACAAAGGGGAGATTTATATACATAGAGAACATGAAACAATGGGTGTTACCATACACACTGTAACGAGAGTGATCACTTAAGGTGAGCTATTCCCAGCAGGAGAGCCGAGGGGCGGGGGAGGGGGTGGGGGGGAACCTTTTGTAGTGATAATCAAGGTGGGCCATTTCCAGCAGTTGACAAGAATGTCTGAGGAACAGTGGGGGGTGGGGGGGGGGAATAAACAAGGGGAAATAGTTTTACTTTGTGTAATGACCCATCCACTCCTAGTCTCTATTCAAGCTAAGTTAATTGTATCCAGTTTGCAAATTAATTCCAATTCAGCAGTGTCTCGTTGGAGTCTGTTTTTGAAGTTTTTTGTTGAAGAATTGCAACTTTTAGGTCTGTAATTGAGTGACCAAAGAGATTGAAGTGTTCTCCAACTGGTTTTTGAATGTTATAATTCTTGACATCTGATTTGTATCAATTTCCATCCCACCATCAACCTCAGCCTGGACCAGTCCACACAAGAGATCGACTTCCTGGACACTATGGTGCTAATAAGTGATGGTCACATAACCACCACCCCATACTGGAAACCAACTGACCGCTATTCCTACCTACATGCCTCCAGCTTTCATCCAGACCACACCACATGATCCATTGTCTACAGCCAAGCTTTACAAGACAACCGCATTTCCTACAACCCCTCAGACAGAGACAAACACCTACAAGATCTCTATCAAGCATTCTTACAACTACAATACCCACCTGCTGAAGTGAAGAAACAGATTGACAGAGCCAGAAGAGTACCCAGAAGTCACCTACTACAGGACAGGCCCAACAATAACAGAACACCACTAGCTGTCACCTTCAGCCCCCAACTAAAACCTCTCCAATGCATCATCAAGGATCTACAACCTATCCTGAAGGACGACCCATCACTCTCACAGATCTTGGGAGATAGGCCAGTCCTTGCTTACAGACAGCCCCCCAACCTGAAGCAAATACTCACCAGCAACCGCACATCACACAACAGAACCACTAACCCAGGAACCTATCCTTGCAACAAAGCCCGTTGCCAACTGTGTCCACATATCTATTCAGGGGACACCATCATAGGGCCTAATCACATCAGCCACACTATCAGAGGCTTGTTCACCTGCACATCTACCAATGTGATATATGCCATCGTGTGCCAGCAATGCCCCTTTGCCATATACACTGGTCAAACTGGACAGTCTCTACGTAAAAGAATAAATGGACACAAATCAGACGTCAAGAATTATAACATTCAAAAATCAGTTGGAGAACACTTCAATCTCTTTGGTCACTCGATTACAGACCTAAAAGTTGCAATTCTTCAACAAAAAACTTCAAAAACAGACTCCAACGAGACACTGCTGAATTGGAATTAATTTGCAAACTGGATACAATTAACTTAGGCTTGAATAGAGACTGGGAGTGATGGGTCATTACACAAAGTAAAACTATTTCCCCTTGTTTATTCCCGCCCCCCACCCCCCACTGTTCCTCAGACATTCTTGTCAACTGCTGGAAATGGCCCACCTTGATTATCACTACAAAAGGTTCCCCTCCACCCCCTCCCCCGCCCCTCGGCTCTCCTGATGGGAATAGCTCACCTTAAGTGATCACTCTCGTTACAGTGTGTATGGTAACACCCATTGTTTCATGTTCTCTATGTATATAAATCTCCCCACTGTATTTTCCCCTGAATGCATCCGATGAAGTGAGCTGTAGCTCATGAAAGCTTATGCTCAAATAAATTTGTTAGTCTCTAAGGTGCCACAAGTACTCCTTTTCTTTTTACATTCAGTTTTGGAACTTGGCAACTGTGCATAGAAAATACTTCCACAGCCTTCAACCATTTCTGAACAATATATTCATATATTATATATGTGTGGATCTGAGTTCATGAGCAATCAGAGTTATAAAAGTATCTCCTCCTGTAATCCTGGGGCAAAAAGACTGCCCTGCAAAGTGAAGCAGTGAGGATGGACAAATGATCCATCTCTGTGAACTTTACATTTTGTTTATTTCAACACCATGCAAGATATACATCTTGAGCCTGATTCTCCTCTCAGGTGTGCTGGTGCAAAATAAAGCAGTTCCATTTAAAGTCAATAGTCTTACAGGGGTGTCAGTGAGAAGTGGTAGCACCCCCTTGTTTTTGTAAGGGCCCCAGAACACAGCATGGCTGTCACACAATGCTATTCCAGCACCAAATAATCTGATATGGGACACTCAATCTGATATAGCAGACAACACTGAGCAGTTACATTTTCAGTTTTACTTCGTCAAGGTTTAAAATAAGTTATTAACATTTTCTTAAAAACAAAATGTGTGTGTTTTTCAGCAGAACTGGTGCTTTATTCCAGCTGTTGGATATTTTGATTCAAGACTTACCATCCCCAAGCCTTGCAAGGTCTATTAGAAAACAGATGTGGACCAAACCATGTCCTCAGTTAGAACCTTGTAGCCGTACTGACATCAATGGGGTTTACATGGGTACAATTTGACCTGTTCTCTCAATATTACTGTTTTGTGATATAGTTCCAATTTGTATTTCCCATGCTCGTTTCGGTCAAAACATTACCACTCCCTGGACTGTGGGTCTTAGTGAAAATACCACAAGAAAAGTGGTATTTTGCATGGTGGTCAGCTAGTAAGAGCTCCTGAAGTTCCGGGGTGCAAATCCATAGCTGGGGTCTAGGATGGAATGGAGGAAAGTTGAAAGGAAAAGGTACCATACATGTGATTTTAATATAACAATCACTCTCTCTAAACTATTTCCTGCTATCTTTCCGTTACAAACTGTTACCCAGACTGGAAATATTTGTTGTAGAAAAAGGTGCCTAAGTTGTCTCTAAGTTACATGGGTGCAACATCTTTGACTGCAGTTACAATGCACTGTGTCAGTGAGACTAGAATTCGGCGGAGTGCTGTGTGTCAATTTGAAAAAAAAAAAAACCCAAACCCTGCCAATTTAAATAGCTCTATTAGATATCAGGGCATATTTTAAGGGTCCAGTTAAAAGGCACCTGGAAAGAGCGAACTTGAGATGTTTAATAAAAGACTATTATGAAACATGCCCCAGCATGTCTTTATGATACTGTATATTGAGACTTGGAAACATAATCCTCCTTTCTACGTCTCGTTTTTAAAGAAAGAAAAGACAAATAGAGAGAATCATTGTTTTTTTCTTTTCTTCCCGAAACAAAACCAGTAATGACCTATGGTAGCTTTCAACACTGTCATGCACTGCTCAATTCAAATATGGAAAACACAATGTCTAATACAAACCATGGGTTGAAAAAGTGAAACAAAAATAATCTCAACTCTCAGTTTGTTTTAACTGGTTTGTTTGTTTGTTCCATAAAACTTCTTCGGTCCAGCTGTAATGATATGGTTTAAAAAAAAAAAAAAAAAAAAAGCCTGGCCTGGGAATTAGAATCCTGAGGTTTTAAGTCAGAATCTTTGCCTGGCTACACATCAACTGGAAAAGAAACAAACTGTTGTCATGATGATGCCACATCACTGAGAAAACAATGAGAGTTTGAACTGCAGCATCCTTGGCTCATTCAAAATTTTCCATTAATTTTTGTTTAAACTGTACAGTGTTCTCTATGCAGATAGAAAGGAAAGAAGCTGGTTTCATGAAAAAAAATAAAATAAATAAAGCCAAACGTTTAGCTTAAAGCCATCTCTAAATCCTACTATACATTCAATGAATGACAACAGCGACACTTCCTGTTAATAGATTAAGCAATATACTGCATGGATACACAAAGTTTCTTCATGGTTAGCTTAGAGGGATATTGTCAAGTTTAAAAAAATCAAGAGCTCAATTCTCTTTTACATAAAGGCCTCTTTACACAGCTCTGGTGAGTAAATTACACCCACTTAAATGCCCAGTTAAACGGCCAATGGTGTAAATGAGAATCAGGCCTTAAATATTTAAAACAAACAAAAATTCCTTACTGGTATTCACTAACTGCCAAGATGAGCAAAACTAGCATAATTTTTAAAACATGACTTGTCAACCTTTTGCTCGTTGTTCACTTCCCCCCCCCACACACTCAATTTAGCCATGAAATAATAAATATGGAAATAAGCTTGCTTTTCTTCTGAGTCCCTTACCCTTTCCAATGCCGCAACATTTTGGTTATAAATGTGGCAAAGGAATGTTTTGCTTTGAAAGTATTTTTGTTATTTCTTTTGTTTTTTCCCCTAAATCTTTTCTATTCATATTGCATTTCATTTTTATTACAAAATTTAAGTTTGGAGACTAACCTACCAAGGAATGTCCCTTTAAGTATTTAATGCCAGTAACCTATTTTTCCCAAATGGTGGGTCCCAAGCCACCAGTGGGTCGCAGGAAAGTTATGTGTGGGTCACCATGTGTGAGGCTAGATTAACTCATCACCAGGCTCAGGCCTATCCAAACATTCACTTCTCTTAGCCTCAGGTGGATGGGAAGGCCCTAAGGGGGCAAGAGGTTGGAGAGCAATCCTGCCTCAGGCTTACCCCACAGCAGCAGCTTCTGTCCCATGGCCTCTAGAGGTGATCCCGGCAATTATAGACCAGTAAGTCTAACATCAGTACTGGGCAAATTAGTTGAAACAATAGTAAAGAATAAAATTGTCTGACACATAGAAGAACATAAATTGTTGGGCAAAAGTCAACATGGTTTCTGTAAAGGGAAATCATGTCTTACTAATCTATTAGAGTTCTTTGAAGAGATCAACAAACATGTGGACAAGGGGGATCCAGTGGACATAGTGTACTTAGATTTCCAGAAAGCCTTTGACAAGGTCCCTCACCAAAGGCTCTTACATAAAGTAAGTTGTCATGGGATAAGAGGGAAGATCCTTTCATGGACTGAGAACTGGTTAAAAGACAGGGAACAAAGGGTAGAAATAAATGGTAAATTTTCAGAATGGAAAGGGGTAACTAGTGGTGTTCCCCAAGGGTCAATCCTAGGACCAATCCTATTCAACTTATTCATAAATGATCTGGAGAAAGGGGTAAACAGTGAGGTGACAAAGTTTGCAGATGATACTAAACTGCTCAAGATAGTTAAGACCAAAGCAGACTGTGAAGAACTTCAAAAAGATCTCACAAAACTAAGTGATTGGGCAAAAAAATGGCAAATGAAATTTAATGTGGATAAATGTAAAGTAATGCACATTGGAAAAAATAATTCCAACTATACATTCAATATGATGGGGGCTAATTTAGCTACAACTAATCAGGAAAAAGATCTTGGCGTCATTGTGGATAGTTCTCTGAAGACGTCCACGCAGTGTGCAGCAGCATTCAAAAAAGCAAACAGGATGTTAGGAATCATTAAAAAAGGGATAGAGAATAAAACTGAGAATATCTTATTGCCCTTATATAAATCCATGATACGCCCACATCTTGAATACTGTATACAGATGTGGTCCCCTTATCTCAAAAAAGATATACTGGCATTAGAAAAGGTTCAGAAAAGGGCAACAAAAATGATTAGGGGTTTGGAACGGGTCCCATACGAGGAGAGATTAAAGAGGCTAGGACTTTTCAGCTTGGAAACGAGGAGACTAAGGGGGGAAATGATAGAGGTATATAAAATCATGAGTGGTGTGGAGAAAGCGAATAAGTTATTTACTTGTTCCCATAATATAAGAACTAGGGGCCACCAAATGAAATTAATGGGCAGCAGGTTTAAAACAAATAAAAGGAAGTTCTTCTTCACATAGCTCACAGTCAACCTGTGGAACTCCTTGCCTGAGGAGGTTGTGAAGGCTAGGAATATAACAGGGTTTAAAAGAGAACTGGATAAATTCATGGAGGTTAAGTCCATTAATGGCTATTAGCCACGATGGGTAAGGAATGGTGTCCCTAGCCTCTGTTTGTCAGAGGGTGGAGCTGGATGGCAGGAGAGAGATCACTAGATCATTACCTGTTAGGTTCACTCCCTCTGGGGCACCTGGCATTGGCCACTGTCGGTAGACAGGATACTGCACTGGATGGACCTTTGGTCTGACCCAGTATGGCCATTCTTATGTTCTTAGTCCGTGCAGTGTGACCTGGTGTACAGGGTCACAGTACCACTCTGGTTTGGCCCAACCACCCCTCCAAAATGCAGTTGGTGCATCGCCTTAATAAAATGTTTTTTTAAACACTGCAGTAACCTATGGGTTAGCAACTATAACAGACTGCAATCAAGGCAAAAATACCTCTTCTAATTCTTAGGTAGGATGTCAGCAATGCTAAATATAATTCATAGGAGTGATTTCACAGCCACAAATTACAAGAATCTTCTAATTTGATCCAAGAGAAAGCCATATGTAAAAACCTCCAAAGCAGTCAAAATCTGCTGTCTCATCTTTCCCACTCACTCCCTGAGAAATCCAGGTATGTTCATAGTGCTATTTCTCGAGCAAAAAGAGGACAGCAAAAGATTTTAAATGTCTTAATATTCCTCCGGCCTGCTCTGCTTTTCTTCAGGCCTTAACTAAACCCCCTGCTACAAGCTACCTTGCAAGGGTCCCCTTCCATGCTGGGCTCCAGGCATGACAGAGAGTGTGCACTCGCACCCAAAACTGACACCCCTTCTGCAGCTGAAGCACCCTGGCAATGCTGCCAGAGGACCTTCTGCTCATCATGGGTGTGATGGGTGCTGAGTCAAGAGCTGACTCAGTACCCCCTATTGCACACATCCTCACTAATATAGGTTAATTGGGATCTAAATGGAGGCCCAATTAACAAATGAAGCGGCAGCTGCAGGGCTTATTAGAGGGGGAAAGCAAGCCCAGCAGTTGGGAGCAGATCAGCGGAGAACAAGCAAGCACGCACGCACGCACGCACGCACTGAAAAGGGGAGAGCCTGAAGGAAGGCAGAGCTGGCTGCTGATAGTGCTGCTCTCCCAACCGCCGGAGTAAGAGGGAAAGTTGAGTAGGACTTGTAAATATGTCAGTAGTATTACAGGCAATGGCCTGGTAGAACAGTATAATAAAGCACTGTGATGGTGGCTTGCAATGAGTGTGGTCTGTATCTAAGGCAAGGGAGACTCAGAGAGAATCACAATGGGTCAAAACAGGATTTGCCTCAGTATGGCAAGGAGTGACAGCTTTAAATTGCTACCAAGCACGTCCATAGACTTTCACTTTTATGGTGAAACTTTGCTTCACCTTTAGAGTAAAATCCTGGTTCCACAATAGGTACAGCCTTTGTTGATTTTAATAGGGCCAGAATTTCACCTGCTGAGTTTACAATCCATGCAAAATTTGGGAATTAGTTCCTGCTTAGGATGACCATATTTCCCAAAGGGAAAATGGGACACCACATAAGGCTAGCCCAAGAGCCCCCTCAGCCCCCACAGGGCTGACCCAAGCCTCTCACCGAACCGCTCCCCCCACACAGGGCTGGTGTTGCTGCTTGCCTGAGTTCCCCAACCCAGGCAGAGCTGGCATTGCGGCTTGTCTGAGCCCCCTCCCTGTGCAGGGCTGGCCCAAGCCTGTTCTCCTTGCCCTGGCTGGAAAAAAAGCAGGAATTAGAGATGGTTGTACTCAGGGGGCATACACAAGGGTGGCAAGCAGGGGCACAGGCCCTCCAATAAATGGCAGAATCACAAAGCTCCTCTGACCCCAGGGCTGTGGCAGGGGTACAGAACGTGCCCCTCCAAAAGCGGTCAAATTTAAATGCCTGCGCACCCCCTTGGCCATGCTGCTGTTGCTAAAACATGGGGTGGGAGAGGCTGGAAGAAGTGTGGAGTAGAGATTCTGTGTGTGGCTGGTCAGAAATCCATAGCCAGATGGCTGAAGTTCTGTGCGGATCTTTGGCTTCTACATATTTTCCTATCACATCTTCCTGTCAGGTCCAAACCCTGGCTCAGGGTAATCAATTATTTTTTGTCAAGCTCCAAATTTCTTGGTCAAAGTATAATCAAGGTCCAAACTCCAGAGAAAATAAATAAATAAATAATAATAAATAAATAATAAAATAAAAAGATTTCAGCGTCTGTTGAAAAGCGACTGGTGGTCCAGATTTGGCCCAGGGTCCGCCTATTAACTACCCCTGCCTAGGCTGGTTCTGTCGTCCAGAAGTAGGTTGGTAGGGTTGCCAGTTTTGGTTGGATGTATTCCTGAAGATTTCATCACATAACATAATCTTTAATTTAAAAATTAAAAACTTCAGGCCAATCATGGAGGGTTGGCAACCCGAGGTTGATGCCAACCACTGCAGTTCAGAACTCACCTGGGTTTTTAATTAAATTTTGTTTTCTATGCGTGTTTTTAAGTGGCAGTGGAGCAAAGGGAATATGTAGAATAGGGTAACATAGATGACCCCAGTCCTAAAGAATATCAATCGGGGAAAGATTAAGGAAGTTGATGTTTTTCTCATTGGCAAAAGGGCAGTTACGCATCAGTGATTAGAAAGAGAACTGTACAAAACTGCTACTGCTCAAAGATGAGAAGACAATCAATGAAGTAGTGCATGGAACTAGGAGGAAGGGTGCAAATCAGACAATTTATTTATGCAAGGATGAATAAATATGGAATACATTATCATTATTTGTACTGCAGTAGCAACAAGGATCCCCAGTCATGGGCCAGGACCCCATGTGTACAAACATGGAACAAAAAGATGGTTCCTGCCCCACATTGCTTACAATCTAAATATAAAACAAGAGACTGCAAACAGATACAAAGACAAACAGGGGGAGCACAAGGAAACTATGAGAAGAGAGAAGGAGACTGAAACAAAGAGTATGTGTGAATTCTGGAGACACCTACAGTCGATTTTTTTCTGAAGGAGGAGGAAATTAGGGGTGTGGTGAAAAAGCAGGATACATTTTTAAAATGCTGGCATGATGGCCTTGTCCTTGTTCCAAAAATATTGTTCACCGTCAATCAAAAGAAAAGATTAGTGATAGATGTCTGGACTTTGCAGGCCTCACACAGACCCATATATGTCAAAATGGAGAACAAAAATGTCACTGGGTATTGTAGATTTCCCCCACCATAGGCTTACCTCATAGTCTAAGGTCTTGATCCTGCCATGTGTAGCACATGAGTAGGGTGACCAGACAGCAAATGTGAAAAATCAGGACCGGGGGTGGGGGGTAATAGGAGCCTATATGGAAGAAAAAGACCCTAAAATTGGAACTGTCCCTATAAAATCGGAACATCTGGTCACCTTACACATGAGAGAACTGCTGCACCCATGTGAAACCCCCTGGAAGTCAATGGGGCTCCACACAGGCTTAGTAGTCTGCCTGCATGCTATTAGCTGTAGGTTAGGGGCTAAAGTGGGTTCTGATCCTCCCAGCCAGCTCATTATCTTAAGCTGAGCCTGCACTGATTCTGCTTTCACCCACTTACTAGTGGCGGGTCTAGTTGCTTTGGGAAGTTAGACCACATGAGCTATTTGTGAGTGCTGAAAGTATTTCCTACCTATTTGAAATACATTCCAGACATAAATATTAAGAACAGCTTTTGAAACTGAAAACATACTAGAAAGACATTGGTTTCCAAATGGCAAAGTGACTGACCTTCTCAGAGGAGTTGTTCAAGCGACATACAGTATGCACTCCTTCTAACAATGCCATTTATAAAGCAGTAATAAAAGAAACTATCTATAAACTAGGGCTGTTGATTAATCATAGTTAACTCAAAAAAATTAATCGTGATTAAAAAAATTAATCCTGATTAATTGCAGTTTTAATCACACTGTTAAACAATGGAATACTAATTGAAATTAATAAATATTTTGGACGTTTTTCTACATTTTCATATACTGTATTCTGTATTGTAATTGAAATCAAAGTGTATATTATTTTTGACTACAAATATTTGCTCTGTAAAAATGATGAATAAAAGAAATAGTAATTTTCAATTCACCTGATACAAATACTGTAGTGCAATCTCCTTGTCATGAAAATGCAACTTACAAACATAGATTTTTTTTTTTTGGTTACATAACTGCGCTCAAAAACAAAACAATATAAAACTTCAGAGCCTACAAGTCCACTCAGTCCTACTTCTTGTTCAGCCAATCACTAACACAAACAAGTTTGTTTACATTTGCAGGAGATAATGCTGTCCGCTTCTTGTTTACAATGCCACCTGAAAGTGAGAACAGGTGTTCTCATTGCACTGTTGTAGCCAACATTGCTAGATATTTATGTACTAGATGCATTTAAGATTCATATGTCCCTTCATGCTTCAACCATCAGGGGACATGCGTCCATGCTGATGATGGGTTCCGCTCAATAACAATCCAAAGCAGTGTAGACTGATGCATGTTCATTTTCATCATCTGAGTCAGATGCCACCAGCAGAAGATTGATTTTCTTTTTTGGTAATTTGGTGTAGTTTCCGCATCAGAGTGTTGCTCTTTTAAGATTTCTGAAAGCATGCTCCACACCTCATCCTTCTCAGATTTTGGAAGGCACTTCAGATTTTTAAACCTTGGGTTGAGTGCTATAGCTATCTTTAGGAATCTCACTTTGGTACCTTCTTTGCGTTTTGTGAAATCTGTAGTGAAAGTGTTCTTAAAATGAACAACATGTGCTGGGTCATCATCCGAGACTGCTATAACATGAAATATATGGCAGAATGCAAGTAAAACAGAGCAGGGGACGTATAATTTTCTCCCAAGGAGTTTAGTCATAAATTTAATTAACACTTTATTTTTTTAACTAGCGTCATCAGCATGGAAGCATGCCCTCTGGAATGGTGGCCGAAGCATGAAAGGACATACGAATGTTTAGCATATCTGGCACGTAAAGACCTTGCAATGCCAACTACAAAAGTGCAATGCAAATGCCTATACTCACTTTCTGGTGACATTGTAAATAAGAAGAGGGAAGCATTATCTCCTGCAAACGTAAACAAACATGTTTGTCTGAGCGATTGGCTGAACAAGGAGGAGGACTGAGTGGACTTGGAGGCTCTAAAATTTTACATCGTTTTATTTTTTGAATGAAAGGGTTTTTCTACATAATTCTACATTTGTAAATTGCACTTTCATGATAACGAGATGCACTACAGTATTTGTATTAGGTGAATACTATTTCTTTGGTTTTTACAGTGTAAATACTTTTAATCAAAAATAAATATAAAGTCAGCACTGTACACTTTGTATTCTGTGTTGTAACTGAAATCAATATATTTGCAAATGTAGACAACATCCAAAAATATTTAAATAAATGGTATTCTATTATTGTTTAACATTGTTTAATTAGAAAAAAAAATTTTTTAATCGCTTGACAGCCCTACTATAAACCCTGGCTTAACAGCAGGAGTTTCTAGGCTCCCAGATTCACAAGTCTCTAATCTATTTATAGCCCATCAAAATTAAAAAAAGAGAAAATAAACAGGAAAAACAAGTACAGTAGGGCTAAAAATTCTAAAAGGGATACTGTCAAGTGCGTTTTTTTGAATAAATTTTCTGCTAACTGAAATACTTTTTTTTTCTTTACTCTGTTATTTTCCAGAGTACAAACCCCAATTGTTTTCAGTAAAGCCAAAATTCACAAAGCTAGTTTGGGCTTCTTCCCTGATTGTTATTAATGAACTAAGGGGTCAATCCTCAGATTGTGATTCTTCCTCCATTCCCCCCTCAGGCAAGATTCCTGTACACAGCAAGAGTTTTGCTGAGTAAGGTCTGAACTGTCAGGCCTTAATTCATGGCATCAGTAGCAAATTGGAAAAAGGGGTTGGGGAGTTATGTTTCTTTGGCTGTCTCTGCGGCACTACAGTATTAAATGTGGTAGGTATTACATAAACAGGCTATTTGTCACAAGAGTTTTTCTGTGACAGAGCAGTGAACTAAAAGCAACAGCTGTACAATATTGCAGCTGTTATAACAATTTTAGAATGAGCTAGACTTGAGGTCATATGCCAGGAGTGGCCAAACTTACTGATGCTCGAAGCCGCATACTACAGTCTTCAGAAGTTCAAGAGCCGGGGCTTGGAGCTTCAGCCCTGTGGGGAGGGGGGGTGTCTTGGGGCTTCAGTCTCTTGGCAAGGTAGTGGGACTAAGGCGGTGGGGAGCAGGGTCACAGGGCTTCAGCCCTGCAGAAGGGCTTCAGGCCCCCCCACTCTCAGCAGGCATCAGTCATCTCTGGCAGAAGCCCCTAACCCCATCACTCTGCCACAGGGCAGAAGACCTGTGCTCCCCATCCCTCCGGTCTAGTAGGCTGAGAATGCGGGGGGGGTGGGCGTGGGCAGCTCCCTGAGCCGCATTTTAACACTAAAAGAGCTGCAGGAGGCTTGCGAGCCGTGGTTGGGTCATCGCTGTCAGGAGCTCTTCTGAGGTTCTGTGGGAAGGTGCCTGGCTTTACCCAGAAATCTCCCCACCAGCTTAGGTCCATCAGGTCAATTGGTCACTTGGGGAGGGCCACTGGAAAATTGTTCCCTCTGTTTGAGACACTGAGGCCTCCCAACATCAAAAGATACTCTTCCCAAAACTTGAGAAAATCATGCCCTCATACACAAATGGATAGACTAAGATGTTCCCACGGGCACTATATATGGGTTGTCATAGGGAAAGAACTGTGCTTTCTCTGCTCCCTCTCCTGCTTCAGGGGTTAGTAATTTGCCACTGCTTATAGCAGCAGCAAATTATAACACCTTGCACACTGCCACATCTGCACTGGCTGGTGCACTGGGGGAGGGGGTGAATATCCGGTTCTGACCACTCCCTGACCCTCCCCTTTCCACTTGCTTGGCAGGGAGTAGACTCAAGATCTGGGTGGCCCACACAGGAGTTTATGGGGCTGCGTTGTCTTATTTCCTCTTTTATGCCCCTGCATGGGTGCACAGATCAAAGAACAATGTAGCCCCAAGACTATTTCTCCAACTTTGAAATATCAAACCTACACCCCAGCAAAGAGAAGTTCCTCACACTGGAATACTCCTTGGGGGTCACATATTAGCTTCTTAACTTCCTAATCACCATGCTGTCTAGATTATCTAATACAGAACAAGAGAGATCTTGTTTTGCCTCCACTATAGTAGAGACTCCCCGTGCCCCCCCCAGACTCACACAGCTTGGAGGATGCGGGGTTAGAGTCATTTAAAAATTTTAATAATTAAGATATAAGTGGGGGAAGAATATGTTTAAGACAAAATGAATTTATTATAAACAACAGAATTTTGATTCTCCTGTTTGCGACATTGAAGGTTCAACATAGAAATAAGGAAAACACGACAATTATTTAATTTTTGTCTTTTTTTTCCCTCTGACAAACTACTTTTTCATGAATATGTGGAATAACAGCAAGCTATTGAGTGCTCAGTGTGATGACACAGCATAGTTCTACCTTAATTATCACAGAAAAAAAAATACAATGAAAACTCTTTGATCCTGTCATACAAGGCTGTCCTTATTCCTGGATTTTTCTTTGTTTTTAATTGCAACTAATGACTTATTAGATATTTGGCGTAATTTGCATATAAAACTGACATTCTGAATGAGAATTTGTATGAGAGGGACCGTTGCATAGATCATGTGGCTATAATAAAGTATAGGCAGTTCTTATGTGGTAAAGGCGCTCAGTCGCCAGCCTCATGACTAGAGGTGGTCGGAAGTGCATTTTAATTTTTTTAAAAAGTATATACTATATATACACACAATATAAATTTTTTTAAAAAGTCAATCAGAACAAAACATTTAGATTGTATCAAAACAAAATGTTTCAATTTTGATTCTTTTTAATGTCATTTCACAAAATAGTTCAGGCTTTTTTCCAGACTGGAAAAAAATGGAAATTGGGACATTTCCTGTGGAAAAGATAATGCAGTTCCTACCCTGCTTGACTCCTGGTCCACCTAAATCACATGATTATATTGTTATGACTACATGGTCTGTCAGACACACACTACTATGAATACACAGATCCATGTACGTGTAGCTCCCACTTAAATATTTAGCAGCTTGACAAGAACAGGTTTAAAAATATGAGTAAAGTCTGAGGGAGGACACCACATTTTCCAGGTAAGTGGGTGGGGTGGCAGGGGCAGGATCTCTTTCTCCTCGCAGGTCCCTGAAGGAGAATCAGGAGAGCAACTTGCTCAGGGAAAAGAAAAGGAGTACTTGTGGCACCTTAGAGACTAACAAATTTCAGCACTCTTGTGCTATGATACCGATATTCGTCAATATGCAACAATCCCCACTCCAGATGCAAAACACTACAGATCATGTTCCTGATAAAACAGACAATTTTCCTCCTTCTCTTTTTGCTGTTGGTAGGGATTCCTTACACTCTTACCTACCTAGGGCATAGCTTCCTTTTCCCTTTTGCCATGCATTAGAAACCAAGAACATATACAATAACAGAGCCTAGTTGGCCTGCTTTTTAGACACTTGTGCTGGATTTCAAATGTAGCCAGGAAATCGATATTACTTAGAAACCTTCAGTGGTTGCTAAGACAAAAATATTGCAAAGTGGAAAAGCCAGGAACCTAAAATGTCTCTCTATACTGAGTAACCTATTTAGGGTGAAATTCATGGCCCCTGCACATAGCTAGGTAAATGGGCTCTGTATAGAGGAAGAACGCAGGGTTGAGGAAAGGAAGTCTATTCACTCACACAGATCCATACAGCTACTCGATGGCTGCTACTTCAGATTTTTCACCAGCGTAGGGGTGGCAGGCCCCTTCTGGCCTTGCTTCTTCCCCTCCATCACGCTGCCATACCTGTGCAGGGTCACATATGCCCCCATTCTGCAGCTGCTTTCCTCTGTGCAGTGTAATCAAAGAGATGCTGCTGTATTGAATGGGGGTTGAGGGATGGGGTGTCTTGAATGGCCCCTTATGTTGGTAGAGGAATTTCACTCTTAAGGAAAAACAAGCCTGTGCACACAAGACTAAACAGATATGTAAAGTATTAAATCCAAAATAGAACAAGAAAGCCAATGGACAGCTATTGTGCTTTAGTCACTCAGTCATGCAATACCATGTAAGTATTCTTTAATGCTATCTAACTCCCAAAATAATTTGCACCTTGATAACTGTCCCTCTGGGTGACCATCAGCAATTCACTGGTTCTCTGATTTTCTAAAAGGCAGAAATCCTGGGCATGCAGACAAAAATGTGCGTGCAATAGCATGTGTAGGTTGCCTGTGCACATAACATGATTGCATACGAAAATATGACACCGGACCAATCAAATGACTTAATGGACATCTACAAAGCTTTCAACCTTCTCATGCCTAAGTTCCAAAACATTAATAGAAGCATTCAAATTGCTGTAGCAGATGACTCGGTGGTCTGTCTAGTCTATTACCTTCTCTCTCAGATGATGGCCAGTGCCAAATATTTCAAAGGATGGTGAAAGAATTCCTATATTTAGAGCTGGTTGAAAATGTTCAAAAGTCAAATTATGATGAAAAAATTCAACACAATTTGGATTTTGAAGGAGAAAAATAAATCACAAAATATTAATCAATTTTTCCACCATCTATGCCCATATTGGACAATTATGCAATAATTTTTCTATAATACAAGTTTCCTCTTAACCCCCAACTCTTAAGGTTTATCTCTCTTATAATATTTGTATTCATAATTGTAACTTGTGCTCATTATTCATATAAATATCTTATTTTTATTTGAATCCTGCAAAGTTCAATGATGTCTTGTGCCAATGAGTTCCCCAGGTTAATTTCATATTGCATAAAAATAAGGAGACAGCTAGTTTTTGTTCCAAAGTTGTAAGACTCACTTGTTAAATGAGTGGCTAGTCTTGGAGGATTGCAGAATTGCTCACATTATACTTCACAGTACAGAGTGGGGAAGTGAAGCATTGTATGAATTACTCTTGCAGTATTTCACGAGCTAGTACATTTTCTAGTGAAATTATCCAGTGTGATGAAAATGTCTGTATTTCATACCTTACAAGAGCCTGATTTAAAAGAAAAATAGCACTCATTTACTGCAGCTTCATCGAATGCAAAGATAGTGAAGCTGAAGTGTTGAAATGTTAACGTTCTGCGAAAACTAATTATCATATTTTCACTTGCAAACTTCAAACCTGCTACTAATTAATCTCTGTGGAAAGGATGTGTATGAATCAAATTATAATGCAAGTCAGATTATATGGAATGAGGTGTACAACATGCCCTGCCACTGAGGAGAAATGAAATGGATTGCGTGCTCGGGAATGACAAAAAAACCCAACCCAGTGTGCTTGCTCTTCATTAGTGCACCAATCTGTACCAGCCAACTGACGACTGATTTACCCCAAAGAATTGTTGAAAATCACCTTGGATTTTCAAAAGTGTGCCTGTGGTCACAAATTATCTTGATACAGGGAGAAAAAACTATTTGAATGAGCAAATCTTGACCTGGCACTTGCAGAGTTCTGTTGTGAAAATAATCTTGAGGGCAATCAAGTGCCATTAGCACATGTCAATGGATCATCTCATGAATTACTTCAAAAATTACAGTAAGTGAAGTACCCCCTCCATCACTGTCCAAGCACTTTGACAAAACAGTTTGCATATCTGCTTAAGTATTATAGAAATTAACACCTCCCTTCCAGGTATAGCAATCAGAAGGATGACAGCAGACAATTAATTAAGTCCATCTGCACTGCTGCCTTTACATAATTAATATGTTCATTACAGGTTTTAAATGCTTTTTTGTGTTTACTCTGAAACTATATTACATTATATATCCTGAACTATAGGCCTGAATAGTTTTAGGTAGAATTCTGTCAAATGATTCTCATTAACAAGAAGTTGTGGTGAATAAAATGAATGTGTTATAAAATCAGCATTGTGTTCACAAATGCTTTCTCCAAATAAATCCCATGAAGTTTCACCATATCATTTCATTTTGCATGGCTCCACAGTGCGAAACAACCGAGAATCATATGAGACATCATGTGGCAAAAAAAGGAGGACATGTCCAGCTCATGAGTCTTTCCTCCTCATAATCTCTTTTATTTAATTTTATTTATTTATTTATTTATGTATATTCATATATTGCCACACAAGCTTCAGATCAAAGGCTCCTTGGCTTCAAGTAGCTTAACATAGACTTTTTATACAGTTGCTTTATTCCGGGTCTTTATTCCTCAAGAAAGGGAAATAATGTGCTACCGCCATAGGACTGTGCAGTGTTATTAGAACTACAGCCTCAATTTATAATACTGTTTTCATTAGTCTACTGGCTGATCACATCCATTCTTTCATTATTATAATTTTATTATGAGGCTTCTTTTTGTGTGCACATCTGTTCAAATATTTCCACTTGTAGACCTGCTCTATGGGCAAAGGAAGCCTTAATTTTGCTCAGGTTCCCTTTGCCTGTTCTCTCTCTCTCTCTCTCTCACACACACACACACACCCACACATACACAGTTTCTAACCAAAGGTTGTGAATTTTAATGGTATTCATGGATACTGTCAGATTAGTTGGTTATTCCAGATGCTTGCCACCACCCACGCATCTCTCTCTCTTTGTCTAACCCCTATTCCCTGGGGATTAAATATCCTAAAACTATAGTGAGTTAAATGTTCCAGGACATCTGGCAAATTTGATCTCACACAATTCAAGTTGTTGTTCCTTCATGTAGTGTTTTGTTGTTGTTTTGTTTTTTAAGGTTGGGAGGTCATGAATGGCTAAATTCCAAAAAAAAGGTTTCATTCTTTTTCTGAACCTTAAATGCCATTTTGCCCAATCCTCTCTCATATCCCAATACAGGCTCATGCCTTACATCATCTGAGAATCTGGCCCTTCAATAAACAGAGCTCTTAAAAGTTCACGGGGACATGACTGTATTTCCTCCCTCCTCCTTTGTTATATTTCTATGGTGAAATCTTGGCCCCACTCAAGTCAGTAGGGGTCAAATGGATCAGGATTTCATCTCTAGAATTTCTGCAGTAGAAAAATAACAATTTCTGATTGCCTAGCACCAACCCAACACTCTCAATCAGACTGTCCTGGATTAACCTGGTGGTTTGTTGGTAATGGTATGAGAAATTAGTTTTTACTTCTTATTTTTCTGGCAATGTTTGCATTGTTGTTCCCTACTAGACTCCTATGCAGCTCTTACAGAAAGCTTCATCTTGGTCCCAGTAACTCTTAACAGAAAATGTATTGAGACTAGGGCTGAGTGAATAATTGATTTTTTGGATTGGTGGTCAAATAGAAAAATAAATTAAAGAATGTTAGTTTCAAGTCAGATTTTTCTTTCTTTTTCTTTTCAGCTCAGACTATACTCTGAATGTGACCTGAATTTGTGAATGGTTTCAGTTAAGCTGAAACTGCATTTTTCAGTGAATAAACTATTCATCCAAAATATATTGGCCAGCACTAATTGAGATACTTGAAAGAGCTTGGGGGGAAAGGAACATGCCACTGGGTTCACTTGCAGTTGCTAGGATTCTGAATGGTCACCAGAACTAGATTAACAAAAGAGATGATAAAACAAAAATATAGGGTCAGATTCTCAGCCCCAGTTTTCTCCCCTCTGCACCACCTGAGCAGAACTCTCACTAAGAGTTAAAGGCATTCAGCATCTTTCCTGATCAGGCCCTAAGCCTTTTAAGGTCCTTAGGCTATTAACTATAGAATCGTTGTCATTACTCCATTAAAAAAGCAGCACTGAAGAAATATAAATTTTAAGGTAGAGTAGATATTTGAAATATAGGGGCATTGAAAATGTAAAGGTATGATTCCTAGGAACATTTATATCAGTAAGGTAGACAAGTCAGCAATAGTGAAAAGCATTATATTCTATGTTGTCCTCCAAGTGTTGCCATTTTGCCCAGAAGACGAGGCTTTGTGTGTGGGCGACACACAAAAAATGTGGACAACTTTACTTCAAAGTAGACAACTAGTAACAAACGTCTCACAACCACAGGGACTCAGAATGTCGTTGCATCAAGATCAGGAAGACAGTTTAACAAGAAACTAATCCTGTGCTAGTATGTAAGCTGAAAACTAGAGGCCTGGATCAGAAACAGGCAAAAGGCCAACTTAAAAATTATACAAAAGACATAGCTAGAACCACTGTACAGGGCTTGGTATTGTCTGAGAATCCCATTCCTAGCAAATGTCTTAAAACCTAATGCAGAGAAAAGTTATACTCAAGTCCTGGTGTACTCTGCAGAAAGGAAATTCTGCACCATACAAACAAATCGACCCCCTTCTTTCTGTCTTTTGCTTCGTGGTTTTTAGTTTCTTTGCCTGAAGTCAAGTGATGACTAAATCAGCAGTTCTTGATGCAGAACCCTCTTTCATGCATATCAAGAGTAACTCTTTGTGACAGACTGAGATTTTTCTGTATTTTTTTTCAAACTGCCTCCTCATCTAATTTCTTTCTATTAGTTTCTCTTGTATTTCTCTTTCCATTCTTACCTGACTACCTTTTCAGTTTGTCTTCTCATGATCACCTTCTCCTTTGCTGTCACCTCTCTCTCTCTCTCTCTCCATCTCTCTGCCCATATCATCTGGTTTTCTTTCCCTCTCAAAGGACCTGGTATTGCAAAGTGCCAACTGCCCTCAACTCCTGCGTAACTTAGTAGGCATTGCGGATGCTCAGCATCTCTCAGAAGGCACTCAGGTACCTTGCAGGTTAACAACCTAATCCCCTACACTGCCCCCTTTCCCCACCCTCACTTTTACCCAAGCTAGATTTCTTCTGTCTTTCTGAAGAGCCATTGAGTGAAATTCTGGCTCCATTGAAATTAATGGCAAATCTCCATCAATGGGGCTAGGATTTCACTCAATGACTCCATTTGGAATATTCAGATCCATTTGAGCTTTGCGCTCAGGCTGACATTTTTGTTCAACAGCTTGTCCAATCTTAATCTCCATGCCCAACTGTCAGCATCACCCATTTATAGTCAAATGGTCCCATTTGGGGTGGCACCAAAACTTCAAAGAGGAAATTTACCAGTTATAGTGTCTCAATTGTACAAAAAGCTTACTTCACACTTTTTTCCAGCTCTCTTATGATATATCTAAGCAGAGCACAAATTCTGAAGTCTGGATCTTTAGGAAATGGAAAAATCACTGTATCTGACTATACTCCTTTTAAAAAATCATAAGAGAGCTGGAAAAAAGTGTGAAGTAAGCTTTTTAAATAAACATGTTTAAATAGAACATGTTTAAATAAAATGTTTTATTTAAATAAACATGTTTAAATAAAATGTTTAAATAAACATTTGCATTTTCTTAGTTTCAAATGTCAAGGGTGCAAGAAAATGTATTGAACCTTTATATGAGATTCATTCAGTTTCCCACTATGTTGCAAGTGCCAGATCTCGAGGTGTGCTTGGCAAATGCTTAGATGGTTTCTTTTTCTGTTCTTAATAGTCTTTCCCCCTGGCTTCTCCCCCATCTAACTTCTTCTCTTACCCGATCCACTGCAGAGCAGATTTCTAAATTAATCCTGAAGAAAGCACAAGAGCACAGGAAGGGGCATTAGTGACTGATTACACAGATCCAAGCAAGTACAGTCCGCTCTGTAGGTCCTCAGTTGCCACATGTCCACTGATTTCAATGGCCTTTCAATGGTTCTGATGTGTATATTGCAACATGCACTAGTGGGAGACTCATGCTACTTCTTTGCAAAGGATAAGCAGTGTTCAAATAGTCACATAATGTAGCTCCGTTAGCCATTCCACCCTGTGTCAGAAGCATGGCTTCTATAGTTAAGACATGGCCAACATTCCTTTCCTTTCCGCCACAAAGCAGGCTCCAGCAGCAAGGGCAGGATTTTGCCCCTAACTATTAACAAGTAATTAATGCATTATTGAACAGGAATAAATAGATAGCAATTAAATAACAAGTATTAATGACTATTTATTAACATATTAATAGTTGGCCTGAGAGTAATAAATGCAAATTAGTGTAAAGTGCTCCCAAAAATTGTGTTGATAATAGGCCCTCCAGTAATTTTGTATGTTCAGGATAATTACAAATATATTTTCCTTTCAAAAACCTACGGCTGGGTAATTTTTTATGGTTTACTGTAATATCATTTTAGAATTAGACAATTAGCCCTAGTCTAATTAAAATAAATTCTGCAGTGCATCAGGATTTATTTCAAGTATGAGCTTCACATTATCTTTTTGGATATAGGGCTTGCTTTGTTCCAGAAACTCTCATGGTGTGCAGACATTTTGGGTTCACGTTGGCCATACATACTTTATTTCATCTTCATGCCTTCCTTGTAGGATTTTTGTGATTAAAGTTAACCTGTGGATAGCGTCCACATCTTAACTTCAATGGATAAGGACCAAGCATGGTAAAACCACCGAGGGCCAGATTCTATCCCCTTTACTCATGCTGAGCAGTACCTTACTCCACAAATAGTTCCACGGGTTTCAGTTTCAACATAACTCAAGGTGGTACAATTGGGCCTTGCATGACTAAATAATAATAATACCTCCGTCTTTGTAGTGTTTTTCACCAGTAGAACTCAAAGTACTTTACAAAGGAGGCCAGTACCATTATCTGCATTTTATAGATGGGGAAATTGAAGCACAGGGAGGTGAAATGACTTGCCAAAGATCATTCAGCAGGCCAGTGGCTAAGCTGAGAATAGGACACACATCTCCTGAGTCCCAGTCCAGTGCTCTAGTCACTAGGCTACATTGCCAGGCCTATTAGGGATCTGGTCACTATAACTCCAATTCAGAAAATCATCACTGTTCAGCACATGCTTAAAGTAAATAAACCATGTGTTTAAGTGCTCTCCTAAATAGGGATGAATTTAAGTGCATGCTTAAATGCTTTCCTAAATCCTGATTGTCTCTGACTAGGAAGGAGAAAATACCAGCTGACACACAGCTCTGAATTGTTATCTAACTTATCCTGGGAATTTGATGATAGAGTTTTACCTAATCTCCAATACTTAAGGTGACTCATCCACCAAAAGAAAAAGCCTAGGCTAAATCCATAATTCTGACCCCCCCTATTTAATTGATTTTATTAGCACTGAATCAATGTTATATTTTTCTGTATTCAACCTTAACTATGGCTCTGATCCTGCAATATTATATGCCCAGAAGACCCCTGCAACCATGCCAAGCTCAGTTAGCCTAAATGGGTCTCCATGCAGATATAAGGGGTCTGCCTGCATAGATCAGATTGCCGGATCAGGGCCTAAGGTTCTTATTAATGCAGTTCTTACTCTACCACCACCACACATGTTTTTGTATGGCTCTTTAAGGCGGTATTTTTACTTTTCTACAGCTTGCCTCATTAAATGCAATATAAATTAGCTCACCAAAAATAATAAAGTAAATTTCTGAAATCAACTACCTGAGTCTTGAAGGCTTTCCCCACCCCCACTACGTTCCAAACTGTTACATAAATGTGATTGTGAACATGTAATCTGTATACCTGGAAATATTATTTCTTTTTGTTGTTAATGAAGGTCCTACGGCACAAATTTATTAAAGGTATACTTTTCTATGGGATAATAATTGGGTTGATAATATTAAACTCATAGGCTCATTTTTAATTGCAAGGGCAGATTATGAATACAGCTTCTAAAATGTATTTTAATGAAAAACACTACATCCTGACCTAATCATATCAACCTTATGCTATCTAATTAAGGATGCAAAAAATCATTAGAGTTGCAAAATATTAGTTCCAGCTCCATCAGGCTGCTAGCTGCCCCTTCATGAATATATATATTTTTTACTCTATGATAAATAGTTAATGAGGTAAAAATGACAAAATTTGCATGTAGGCAAATTAGTTTAATAGAATGATGTCTTCTCTGACTACAGAAAGTGACCTTTTTCCTATCAAAAGAATGGCTAAAAATACTTTGAAATGATGGCATGACTGTCTTTCCAGAAATGACAAATGGCTTGTCTGAACAATATAAAAATTATAAAATGCAATAACCTTAAATTCTCATCATACTGTAAATGTGTCCTCTACTGCTGCATTTATCAATTTAATAAAAGGAAATTAAGCATATTATAAAATATCCATTTATGGGGCAATTTTTAATCCAGAGGATAAAAATGAGAAGCACATGGTTAAAAGTCAGGAAATACTGCAAAGGCCTAGACCTAATTTTCTTTAAAAGGTTTGACTGAATATTTACTTGAACTGCTTCTATTTAATGTAGCTATATATTTATATAGATATATGATTTGGCATTCTTGCACTATCATTTGCAAAACTGCTCACAGTTAACTTGGTATCTCATTTAAAAATGAACACATTAATATTGTACGCTATAAGGCCTGGTAGTGTGTCTTCCATACTGATTACTTTGAACAATTAAATAGAATGAAAAGAATGGGACAAGATAAATATCTTATGCAAATTCACAGCAGCAAAGGCACTTCAAGATCTGCAAAGCCAAGGATCAGATGAAAATTGCAAACATAGGCCCTGATCCTGCAGTGAAATGCATTCAGGCAGGTCTGCGTGACCATGTGGAGCCTGACTTCAGGGAATTAACTGTGTATTTCTAGAGCTTCCAGACACCTACATTATAAACACTAGATTTGCCCAAGATCTAGCCATTAAACAAAACCTTTGCATCATTACAAATAACAATAAAACTAATATAATTAACAAACAGAAGAAAACACAGGTCTCTAAAGGGTATCACTTACTCGATAGTATTAATATGTTGCATATATAGCTTAGGAGTTTGGGTTCAGGAAAGAAGTGGTACTATTCTGCTCTCGGATCTTACTCATGGTGAGCTTGATCCTGAGCCCTCTGAAATCAATGCTAGAGCTTCTGTTCATTTTGTTGGTGCAGAATTAGGCACTATGCCCACAGGCCCATCACTTTTCCCCAATCACCGTCCCACCTATTTCCCCATTATCCCTATTTGGCCATATCAGCTGGCTGATTTCTTATAGGTGTCACTGAATTCAATGGGACTCTGCAAGGCACATGGATCTATACTAGCAGATCCCATACAAAATCTTCCCATTTTAAGAAGATCAGGAAGGTGGACGTTGGTGCTGTGCAAGCAGCGGGGACTCTGGGACTATGCATGATGGGAGGGGAAACACTGGGACTCCACCCAGGTGCAAGGGCACCCGCCAGTGGATGCCAAAGTGGAAATTTTGATGATTGTGGTAGTATAATTTCTGGTATAACATTTTCCACTCATTACATGGTTGCATTTTAGCATTGTGACATGATTTGCATACGAGAATATCCCTGCAAATTAACTGCTGATGAGTGCTATATCTGCCTGGATAAAGAAACTCCCATCTTAAAACCAACCCAGCAGCTACCACAAAGGACTTACTTGCTGAACTGGGAAACAACTTTTCTTATAAGGCACATTCATTTTTTAAAAGTGCAGGGCTCTGAAACATTAAAGGATCAGGGCTGTATACTGCAACGCTGGCATGGTGAACATGCAAAATTCTACATGGGGAAAACTTCTATGAAATATTTTAAAAATATTTCTAAGTGTCTGATTTCTTTCCATAGTTTTATCATATAAAAAGTATTACATTTAACACCTGCCACTTATATTGCAAGATTTCTTCGACCCAATATCAAACCACTTGTAACTGTACAAGTATTTTTTTCCCTTTGGTCTATTTATCTTTTTCTATTCATAGAATCATAGAATATCAGGGTTGGAAGGGACCTCAGGAGGTCATCTAGTCCAATCCCCAACTAAATCATCCAGCCAGGGCTTTGTCAAGCCTCACCTTAAAATCCACTAAGGAAGGAGATTCAACCACCTCCCTAGGTAACCCATTCCAGTGCTTCACCACCCTCCTAGTGAAAAAGTTTTTTCCTAATATCCAACCTAAACCTCCCCCACTGCCACTTTTGACCATTACTCCTTGTTCTGTCATCTGGTACCACTGAGAACAGTCTAGATCCATCCTCTTTGGAACCCCCTTTCAGGTAGTTGAAAGCAGCTATCAAATCCCCCCTCATTCTTCTCTTTTGCAGACTAAACATTCCCAGTTCCCTCAGCCTCTCCCCATAAATCATGTGCTCCAGCCCCCTAATCATTTTATTCTCTCCTCTATTTCCCTTCCTTTTCTCTCTGAGCCCTTTCCATGCTATTGCAAACAACAGTATGCTGAATCATATAATTATAGAGTAGTAAGCCCTTAAAAAGAAAAAGGCTGTTTGCAGTTGCCTAGTCTACCATATTTTTCCTTAGAGCAGTGGTTCCCCGGGCTTATGAGATTAGTTTGTTTGGCCTCATTTTTATGTACCAGACGGAACTGAAAACAAAGAACAGTTTATTTTGCTTTGACCCAGTGTGAGTTATTTCAAAAATTAAACTTGCTTTTTCACACTAACAGGAAACTAATGTTATCAGGATAAAATATAGGAATGTCTTAGTCAGATTTTGGTGGTTTGCAGTTTTATACTTTAAACTCTCCCCCTTCTCCCCTCCCCACAAATGAAGTTAAATACTCTACCCTTCAGGAAAAGCTAAACTTACTGAGTATCTGGTTTTTTTTTTCATTCAATCAGCACATTTACTTTTTTATTTCCCCTTTCAGGGTCCAAACTGTCATCAGAAAAGAAACTGTAAAATAATGACAGCTGTGCCACATGTTTATAGCAGCGACAACCGAAGCTATATATTGATATAAACTGCTGATCTCTCAGCGGCAGCTAGAGAGACTTGCAACACTTGCAGACCCCAGTTTAAAATCTCCAGTTTCAGTATGTTTTAAAAATAATAAAAATCAAAGGAGACTCCGCACCCATTTCTGAGTGTACAGATGTAAGTGACTAATTTATTTCATATCTGTAACTGACTAGTTATATCTGCTGCAACAAAAAAGATACTGCACAAAGAGTTATCGATCGTTTCCAACCATGGGCATAGAGGGGTTCATGAATTTGTATATTTGTCCCTGGTTAATCTGCACTTTAATAATCACTCATTAACTGTACTGTAAATAATAGCTTAGAAAGTCAATGATGACAGCTTAATGCTTGGGAGTGAGAGAGGAAGACATGGATACATACTGGTACACTGATGTTGTTGTTGTTATTTATTTGCGTTGTGGTAGTGCCTAAGAGCCCCAGTCATAGACCATTGTGCTAGGTGCTGTACGACACAGAACAAAAAGATGGTTCCTGACCCAAATAACTTACAATCTAAGTATAAAACAAGACATAACAGGTTGGGGGGTTGGGAGCAGAAGGCCAATATGAACCCTCCAGTTTCGTCACCCAAAGTACGGTAGCTTCAAGCTCAGCCCACCTAATCCCTGTCCCCCTCCCTTCACGTGGCTTCTGACATGGGCTTCTGTGGAATCCTGGGAAGGACAGGGGGGAAACAGAAGTTTGGCTGTCACTGGCAGTGACTCACTGAGATGCAAGGTCACTTCCACTAGAGTCCTTGTGACCCCACTTGCAGTAGTGCTCTTGGAGCATCTCTCACATTTAGCTCATCACGTTGCTGAACTGGGAAACAACTTTTCTTATAAGCTACAAAAGTGCAGGGCTTTGTAACATTACTGGGAGTCTGCAGATGGCATGAGTGCAAATGGCTTTTCTAGTTTTGTCTCTCCGAATGTGGTGAATTCAGATCTTGGAAAGATGCTCATTGGCATCTGTGGTTTTAAAATTCTGAGCATAGAACTGGTAAAGTTTATTCTGCCTGAAGCTCTCTAAGAATCATTTTATGTGACTCTGTCTTCCTACTGGTTGCACTCATGCAAACAAAGCATTATTTTGGGTTAACACATTACAAACTCTTTTCACAGATTCTCACTGCTACTCACCTTTCGTCTTTCACCATTGATGCCTCTCCATTGTTCAGCCTTTTTCATGATGTAGCTCAATTCCTGATTAGAGATTTCTAGGTCTAATGGAACGAAGAATGTGGCTTCATCACCATGAGTACGTTTAAATACATCTAATAACCAACCTTCATTGTGCAGCCTAAGGAGACAAAAACATTCAGTGCTGTTTGAAGTGGTTGTTAATGGAAATAAATAAGATTTGCTTTTTTTATATTCTTCCCGTGTCTAACGTTTGGTCTTCCCTCCATTTCTCTAGTTTCTACCAACCCAGTAGCCAGCTTGTTTCCCAGAATATCATGAGCATATTCTTTAACACTCATCCATAAGAAATCTTCTGAAAATGGTGTAACATCCAAAACATATCACATATTCTTAAATATAGATTCATTCCATTTAATTACCCATGGACATGGGATCCCAAATAAAGCCCCTATCCTGCAAAGATTTCTACACAAGCTTAATTTTACACACTGTGAATAGTCCCACTGATTTCATGCAGGGCAGAAGTCTGTGTATCACCAGAATCCAATAATGGCCAAATCACATAATTTAAAACAAGAGATGAACCAATTCCCCCACCCCCCCAACAGAAAACCTACACAACCCAAGCTTTCTCTGATGTTTTAAAAAATTAATTTGGTTGTTTGTTTTTGTTCACTTTTCCATGTCGTGTGTGTGATGGTCGGGATCAGAAGAAGGATGGGACAGTAAAATACCATACCATAGAAACGGCTACTGTAATGGTATTTCTTATATAGGTGAAACCAACAAATACTGTAAATATTTTGAGAAAGCCAGATGTAACTTCTCTGCCTTATTTGTACAACCAAACTTCAAAACATGGCTGTTTAATCCAAACTGAAATTTGGCTCCTGCTAATCCCAAATTCAATTTAAAACCAGAATCCCACAATAGATAAAACAATGTATAGTAACTGGACCCTAGTCTTGGATTCTTGAATTGATATTCTCCCCCTTTACATGCTTCTGAAAGTTAATGGGCTTCAATTAAGTTTATTAGAATTCAGTCCAGCTGCCCATTCCAGCCTTCCCACCTTCCCTACATTGTCACAAAGATGTGGGGCAGTGGCCAGCTAGATTGGGTTTGCTGCGGGTTTCTCTACGTTACACCCTCCTCCCGACCAATAAAAGCCCAGCTTTGCATGAGGCTGTGCCATTGGTCATTCCTCTGGCTCTAAGGCACCCTCTTATGGGTGAGGGGAGAGGCAGCTTCCCTCCTGGCACTGCCCTTTTAAGATGGGAGAGGAGCAAAAGGCCATTCAGCCTCTCATTTTGCTTCAGCAAGGCTTTCTCGCCCATCCCACTGTAAAATGGTGCTAGTGGTTAGGACAAATGGCTGATTCCTATCCTAGAGATATTTTATTGGCGTATAATTGCTTATTATATCTGTTGTTATAATGACTAGCCATTGTGGTTTCTTTTCTATTCAGCCAAATCAGAATCACATTCAGGTTTCCACATGCTCCATTGTGTTTTCTCTCAATGTTGAGATGGATGTAGTGTTTTTAGGGGAACTACATGTATTTGGTTGTTTGGGCTGGGACAGCAGGTAGGGAGCAGTATCTCTCTCCCGCTACAGTGGGATTCAGAGGGACTCATCAGCACAGGCTGCCACTAGAGTCTATCATAACAGTGTTTTTAACCCTCTCTATCAGGGATGGGGGGACCATGTGGCTTGTGGTCCAAGTTAATGTCCAGACGCAGGTGGAATGGACAGTCCCTCCGATAGAGTAGCTGTTTTGCTGTTGGAATCTGCCAGTCTGTATAAAAACATTTCTGGGGGTCAGGCCAGGCAGCTACAGCCAGCCTTTGATGGAGAGACTATGGTCATTGCTCTCTCATTTTGATTTCATTTTTTGTCTGTTTATTTAATAAAGTTGCCACCATGAATTGCATCTAGCTTGTGAGATATCTTTTTGGTGATCCCCTGGTCAAAAGAAGAGATTAAGGGTTGATGTGAGTGAGATGTATTTAATGTTAAGGAATATAGACAAATTGGCTACATGGAATATTGGACTAGGCTCAAAAACAAGGGGTATAATTGGTGCTAAGAAACAATGGAATGTTAAGGTACTTCAAAATACATTTCTATAAGCAGAAAATAATTAATACACTATGTCAAATGGATTCCCAAGTGGTACAATTTATTCAAATGAACATATTCAAAACAGAATAATTTCATAATTGGTTCTTGTGCCTAGATCAGATGTTTCACTGACAACAATGGAAATTTTGTGCAAAGGTCTGACATACACTATGGACTGCCTTGTAACTCTTACATATATTATATTGCACTCAGATGAAAAAAAATACTAGCCAAGCAAGCCAAGCAATGGGCCTCATTGCTTTTCTTCATCTGAAACACTAGAAAGAGAACCACTGGCTAGGTAACTGGTGGAGGGTGAAGGGTTTTGGTTTTGTGAAACATTGACCCACCTTCTGTGGGAAGAGGGAGATGGCCTCCATCTCAGTAGAAGGGAACCAATCTCCTCAGGGACAGGCTGGCTGGGCTAGTCAGGATGGCATTAATGTCATGTCAAAAAGGGAAGGTAAGAAAAGGGAAAATATGAGCACTCAGCACAAAATTGAGTGTTGAGAACAAAGTTAATTAAGGAACCAAAGGGACATGAAGAGACAAAGTTATTGAATTGTCTATACACCAATGCCAGGAACCTGGATAACAAACAAGAGGAAATGTTATGATCATTTATGAGCACAAATTCGATCTCGTTGGTATTACTCAAGCTGGTGGGATGAGTAACATGACTGGAATGCTAAAATAAATGGTTATAACTAGGGCCCTACCAAATTCGCAGTCCACTTTGGTCAATTTCACGGTCATAGGATTTTAAAAATCATAAATTTCATGATTTCAGCTATTTAAATCTGAAATTTCACAGTCTTGTAATTCTAGGGGTCCTGACGCAAAAAGGAGTTCGGGTGAGGGGGGATCACAAGGTTATTGTAGTGGGGGTTGCGGTACTGCTACCCTTACTTCTGCACTGCTGCTGGCGGCGGCACTGCCTTCAGAGCTAGGCAGCTGGAGAGTGGCAGCTGCTGGCCAGAAGCCCAGCTCTGAAGGCAGAGCTGCTGTCAGCAGCAGCGCAGAAGTAAGGATGGCATGGTATGGTATTGCTACCCTGACTTCTGCGATGCTGCTGGCGAGGCGCTGCTTTCAGAGCTGGGCACCTGGCCAACAGCCACTGCTCTCTGGCCGCCCAGCTCTGAAGGCAGCGCCGCCGCCTACAGCAGTACAGAAGTCAGGGTGGCAATATCGCGACCCCACTAAAATAACCTTGCGACCCCCCTGCAACTCCCTTTTGGGTCAGGACCCCCAATTTGACAAATGCCGGTCTCCCCCATGAAATCTGTGTAGTATAGGGTGAAAGCACTCAAAAGACCAGATCTCACGGGGGAAGACCACATTTGATGGTCTGTGATGCGTTTTTCGTGGCCGTGAATTTGGTAGGGCCCTAGTTATAATCTATTTAGGAAGGATCAAGTGGGCAAAAGGGGCAGGGGAGTGGAACTCTGTCAAAAATAGCATTACCAATTTCCAAGTCATTGATAACTTAGAAGAAAATGATATTGAAAACTTATGGCTAACAGATAAAGCTCAAGATGGAGTATTAGTTGGTGTCTACTGCAGACCACCAAATCACACTAGAAAAGAGAATGAATGCTTCCTTATGCGTCTATGTATAATGTGCAGGGAAAAAAGCTGAGTGATCATGGGGGACTTCAATTTGAATGGCATATGCTGGAGGTCTCGTGCTGCTAATGCTAAAACATTTTTGGAATTTCTAAACATTATAGATGACAATTTCTTTACTCAAAAAGTGTTTCAGCCAACATGGGGAAATTCTTTATTAGACCTTGTGTTAACAGATAAAGAGGAACTGATCACCAAACTAAAAATTAGTCATAGCTTAGGCACAAGTGGTCATAACTTGATCACATTTATAACGTACAAGCGGAATAAAGTCCAGACCAGAAATATACATACTTAGTGCTTTAATATGGGCAGTTCCGCAAAGCTGAAAACAATTATGAGCCAAATCAGACGGGAGGAAGGATTTACTCAGAAAAATGTGAATGATAATTGGGAATCATTTAAGAACACCTTACTAGATGCACAAAAATCCATAATCAAGAAAGAAGGCCGTACTGATTAAAAAATTACCTGGTTTAGAGGGGAAGTGAAGGCAGCTATAAACGATTTAAAAAATAATATACAACAAGTGGAAGAAAGGGTAAATTGATAGTAATGAATATAAATCAGAAGTTAGGAATTGTAGAAAATTGATAAGAGAAACAAAATGACACAAGGAGAACTCTGTGGCCACCTTAGTTAAGGAAAATAAGCAGCGGTTTTTAAAATATATTAGGAACAAAATGAGTCCTTACAATGTATTGGTCCATTACTAGATGGAAATGCTAGAATTATCAATAATAACACAGAAAAGGCAGAAATGTTCAATAAATATTTCTGTTCTGCATTCTGGAGAATATTAAACAGAAGCTACTAAAGTTTGATATTTATAAATCAGTTTCAGATAACTTGCATTCGAGAGCTTTAAAAGAGCTGCCTGAGGAGCTTGCTGGAATATTAATGTTGATTTTCAATAAGTCTTGGAGTATTGGGGAAGTTCCAGAAGACAGGAAGACAGCCAATGTAGTACCAATTTGAAAAAGGGTAAACAGGATGACCTGGGTAACTATAGGACTGTCATCTGAACATCGATCCCAGGCAAGATAATGGAGCAGCTGATACGGGACTCGATTAATAAAGAATTAAAGGAGGGAAATGTAATTAATGCCAGTCATCATGGGTTTATGGAAAATAGATCATGTCATACTAACTTGATATCTTTTTTTTTATGAGATTACAACTTTGGTTGATAAAAGTAATAGTGTTGACATAATCTACTTAGACTTCTGTAAAGCATTTGACATGATACCGCATGACATTTTGATTAAAAAACAAGAACTAATGGCACACATTAAATGGGTTAAAAATTGGGTAATTGATAGGCCTCAAAATTTAATTGTAAGGAAAAATCTTCATCAAGCAGGTGTGTTTCCAGTGGGGTCCCACAGGGATCAGTTCTTGGTCCTATGTTATTTAACATTTTTATTAATGACTTGGAACAAAACATAAAATTATCACTGATAACGTTTGCAGATGATGCAAAAATTGGGAGTGGTAAACAATGAAAAGGACAGGTGACTTAGTAAACTGGGTGCAGGCAAACAATATACATTTTAATATTGCTAAATGCAAATATATACATTTGGGAACAAAGAATGTAGGCCATACTTACAGGATGGGGGACTCTATCTTGGGAATCCATGACTCCGAAAAAAGATTTGGCGTAATGGTGGATAATCAGCTAAACATGAGCTTCCAGTGTGACACCGTGGCCACAAGAGCTAACGTGATCCTGAGATGTATAAAAAGGGGAATCTCGAATGGGAGCAGAGAGGTTATTTTACCTCTATTTGTGGCATTTGTATGACCGCTGCTGGAATACTGTGTCCAGTTCTGTTGTCCACAATTCAAAAAGGATGTTGATAAATTGGAGAGAGTTCAGAGAAGAGCCATGTTAGGGGGCTTATTCCTTCACCCACTTACTTCCCTGGTCCTTCTCGCATGAACAGAGAGCAACAATACCCAAAGTCCAAAGGTGCAAACAATTCGATGTTTATTGGGGTGAACTTCCAGCAAGCATGATTCCAGTTTCCTTCCTTAGTGTCCCCCTTCCCAGCTCTGACACCACAGAGCCTTATCTGTGTCCTTGTTCCCATTCCTGCCCTTAGCTGCACATGATTCCAATTTCCCCACCCCCATTCCCTGTTCCCATTTCCACCCCCCCCTCACTTCCTGACTGACTGCAGACTATACAGTAAACTTGAGTTCTGCTTAGCTATACCTTAACCAATCATTTTACTGAAATTTAACTAACCAATCCTAACATATTGTAACATGATTATTTAACCTATTATATCCCACCACCTTAATTAGTTTACACCCAGCAAAATTAATTATTCAGCAGACAGGAACAATCACAGAACCAGACAGAGATTATGCAGACAAACAATAGGGAAATGGGACTACAGTGATAGAACAAACACAGAAATGAGGATTTCACATCCCAGCTATTGATAAGTGAGTTCTTGCCAGACAGGATGCTATCAAACTAAATTTCCTTTTACATCTTCTAGGCACTTCCCTTTCTCTGAAGGCGATAGGCCTTATCAGGACAGGGTTGTATTCCTAACAGCCCAATAGCACCTTATTTCAATGTGACTAGTTTGGAATGTAAGGATGTGACCGTTCGCTTCCCAGCTTATGGCTGCCTCTGCTGCTTAGCCAAAGGCCTTAGCCTACGAACAGGGCCTCTGACTGTCACGGTAAGAGAAGGCCCTTACACCGGCAGACAGTGATTTTGATTCTTTCTTTTATACCTCTATAACTAGCTAAGTGATAAGAATACACCTAAATTCTTAGAGTATAGGCCTTTACAGACAGGCCTGAATATCTATATCCTAACAAGCCACACGAATTATTAAAGGATTAGAAAACATGCCTTATAATGATGGATTCAAAGAGCTCAATCTATTTATCTTAACAAAGAGAAGGTTAAGGGGTGACTTGATTACAGTTTATAAGTGTCAACATGGGGAACAAATATTTAATAATGGACTCTTCAGTCTTGTACAGAAAAGAACAACATGATCCACTGGCTGAAAGTTGAAACTACACAAATTCAGATGGGAAATAAGGCGTACATTTTTAACAGTGAGAGTAATTAACCACTGGAACAATTTATCAAAGGCTGTGGTATATTCTCCATTACTGAACATTTTAAAATCAAGATTGGATATTTTTTCTAAAGGATCTGTTCTATAATTATTTTTGGGAAATCCTGGGACCTGTGTTATATAGGTCAGACTAGATGATAACAATTGTCCCTTCTGGCCTTGGAACCTATGAATCTCCTCTGTATATAGCTATTCTTTGAAAGTCCAGGTCAGTGATTTAGATGATTTGCCACTTATCTTGCTAAACAAGAACTAGACACTGCTATTCACTTCAGCTTGTTTAATGTAACATTCTTTTTCAAAATTATGTGAAATTTAATGCAGTTAAATTACTGTCATTTTTCTGCCATAAACATTTTCTATATGAAGATTTTAAGCACAAGATTATCAGCTATATAATTAACTTTTAATTAATTAGGAATCATTAAGCCTCTCTCTTCTAGTTTCTTTTTCTTTTGCCCAAAAGTGCTCTGCCTTCTCCAATCACATGCTGTATTTTCCTCTCTTTTGTGTGAAAGAAAAATTACTAAAACATGTCTCCCTCATATTTTAACACAGCTTCTGTAAACGTGGCAATAGCAAAATCTCTTCCTAATGCTAATGGGGGAAGGACGAGAGGGCGAGGTGAGAAAATCTGAAGAGGTTACTTAAAGAAATGAGATGAAATGAAGTAATACAGTAGAAAACCTCACGAGCTAATTTCTTTTTTAATAGAAAGCTCATAATATATTAAAGTTAGTTTTTCTGACAGGCCACTTTAAATTCAAACTGGCAAGGACAGTGTAATATCAAGAGAGGCAGGTGAACTACACCTGAGTCAGTAAATACTGAGATCATTGTCACAATATATTTTTAGTACTATTAAAATGAAAGAGTTAAAGCCAGTCAACGTGCGAGTAGACAAAAAGCTCTCCTGAAGATAATGAAAAGATGTGCACGCTATGCCACAGACTCCTTGACAATCAACAAGTTTGTTAGATTATTTAGATTGGGAGATTTTTGTGGCAGGGACTGTCCTTTTGATTCTGTGTTTGTACAGTGCCTAGCACAATAGGGTTCTGGTCCCTGACTGGGGCTGCTAGGCACTACCACAATACAAATAATAGTTGTAATAGTAATAATGCTTTCTACCCATGCCTCATGCCCTGACAGCTTGCTTCATATCTGTTTATCTGAAGCTGCTTCTAAAGCTCATTAGCTAAAAGTGGCAACTGGGGCTCCTGTGTTTCTCCTACATGGGAGATTTAATAGTGGTTCTGAATACTGTTGGATACACTGGCCTCACACCTTCATACCCTTAGTTAAATTGTAACTTAAAGGACTCTTTTTAATGGTAACATGAAGGTGAATTCTAACCGAAACTGACCAATGCAATCAATTCTATGTTCTAAGGGCCAAATTCTGGCCTTTGAATAGGTTGCACCAACATATTAGAGAGCAGGATTTGTCCCTAAGTGTCTGTATTGGCCCACATTTTAAAAGAAAGGTGCACTGAGTGCCCTTGTAAAAATGTATGTTCACCCACTGAGCCCAACAGACCCATATTTGAATGCACAAATAGGCATTTGTACAGGCCACTCGGGAACCTGCAATACACCAAGGGATATATAAGTCACAATTACCTTATTTAAATGAAGAAATGTGGAATTTTGGTGGTTTACCCATTGTATTCTCTTTTGCAAATGCATGCCATTATATTTATATTCTGTAAATTCAATTAACATATTAGCTCAGATATATTTTCCTCAGAGGAATTCAAAATGGTCTTAGTTCCATCAAGTTCATAGAATCATAGAATCATAGAATATCGAGGTTGGAAGGGACCTCAGGAGGTCATCTAGTCCAACCCCCTGCTCAAAGCAGGACCAATCCCCAACTAAAACATCCCAGTCAGGTCTTTGTCAAGCCTGACCTTAAAAATATCAAAGGAAGGAGTTTCTACCACCTCCCTAGGTAACGCATTCCAGTGTTTCACCACCCTCTTAGTGAAAAAGTTTTTCCTAATATCCAACCTAAACCTCCCCCACTGCAACTTGAGACCACTACTCCTTGTTCTGTCATCACCTACCACTGAGAACAGTCTAGATCCATCCTCTTTGGAACCCCCTTTCAGGTAGTTGAAAGCAGCTATCAAATCCCCCCTCATTCTTCTCTTCCGCAGACTGAACAATCCCAGTTCCCTCAGCCTCTCCTCATAAGTCATATGTTCCAGTCCCCTAATCATTTTTGTTGCCCTCTGCTGGACTCTTTCCAATTTTTCCACATCCTTCTTGTGGTGTGGGGTCCAAAACTGGACACAGTACTCCAGATGAGGCCTCACCAATGTCGAATAGAGGGGAATGATCACATCCCTCGATCTGCTGGCAATGCCCCTACATATACATCCCAAAATGCCATTGGCCTTCTTGGCAACAAGGGCACACTGTTGACTCATATCCAGCTTCTCGTCCACTGTAACCCCTAGGTCCTTTTCTGCAGAACTGCTGCCAAGCCATTTGGTCCCTAGTCTGTAGCGGTGCATGGGATTCTTCCGTCCTAAGTGCAGGACTCTGCACTTCTCCTTGTTGAACCTCATCAGATTTCTTTTGGCCCAATCCTCTAATTTGTCTAGGGCCCTCTGTATCCTATCCCTACCCTCCAACCTATCTACCTCTCCTCCCAGTTTAGTGTCATCTGCAAACTTGCTGAGGGTGCAATCCACACCATCCTCCAGATCATTTATGAAGATATTGAACAAAACCGGCCCAAGGACCGACCCTTGGGGCACTCCACTTGATACCGGCTGCCAACTAGACATGGAGCCATTGATCACTACCCGTTGAACCCGACAATCTAGCCAACTTTCTATCCACCTTATAGTCCATTCATCCAGCCCATACTTCTTTAACTTGCTGGCAAGAATACTGTGGGAGACCGTGTCAAAAGCTTTGCTAAAGTCAAGGAACAACACATCCACTACTTTCCCCTCATCCACAGAGCCAGTTATCTCATCATAGAAGGCAATTAGATTAGTCAGGCATGACTTGCCCTTGGTGAATCCATGCTGACTGTTCCTGATCACTTTCCTCTCCTCTAAGTGCTTCAGAATTGATTCCTTGAGGACCTGCTCCATGATTTGTCCAGGGACTGAGGTGAGGCTGACCCGCCTGTAGTTTCCCAGATCCTCCTCCTTCCCTTTTTTAAAGATGGGCACTACATTAGCCTTTTTCCAGTCTCTGGGACCTCCCCCAATCGCCATGAGTTTTCAAAGATAATGGCCAATGGTTCTGCAATCACATCCGCCAACTCCTTTAGCACTCTTGGATGCAGCGCATCCGGCCCCATGGACTTGTGCTCGTCCAGCTTTTCTAAATAGTCCCAAACCACTTCTTTCTCCACAGAGGGCTGGTCACCTCCTCCCCATGCTGTGCTACCCAGTGCAGTAGTCTGGGAGCTGACCTTGTTCGTGAAGACAGAGGCAAAAAAAAGCATTGAGTACATTAGCTTTTTCCACATCCTCTGTCACTAGGTTGCCTCCATCATTCAGTAAGGGGCCCACGCTTTCCTTGACTTTCTTCTTGTTGCTAACATACCTGAAGAAACGCTTCTTGTTACTCTTAACATCTCTTGCTAGCTGCAACTCCAGGTGTGATTTGGTCTTCCTGATTTCACTCCTGCATGCCCGAGCAATATTTTTATTCTCTTCCCTGGTCATTTGTCCAACCTTCTACTTCTTGTAAGCTGCTTTTTTGTGTTTAAGATCAGCAAGGATTTCACTGTTAAGCCAAGCTGGTCACCTGCCATATTTACTATTCTTTCTACACATAGGGATGGTTTGTCCCTGTAACCTCAATAAGGATTCTTTAAAATACAGTCAGCTCTCCTGGACTCCTTTCCCCCTCATGTTATTCTCCCAGGGGATCCTTCCCATCAGTTCCCTGAGGGAGTCAAAGTCTGCTTTTCTGAAGTCCTGGGTCCGTATTCTGCTGCTCTCCTTTCTTCCCTGTGTCAGGATCCTGAACTCGACCATCTCATGGTCACTGCCTCCCAGGTTCCCATCCACTTTAGCTTCCCCTACTAATTCTTCCCAGTTTGTGAGCAGCAGGTCAAGAAGAGCTCTGCCCCTGGTTGGTTCCTCCAGCACTTGCACCAGGAAATTGTCCCCTACACTTTCCAAAAACTTCCTGGATTGTCTGTGCACCGCTGTATTGCTCTCCCAGCAGATATCAGGGTGATTGAAGTCTCCAATGAGAACCAGGGCCTGTGATCTAGTAACTTCCGTTAGTTGCCGGAAGAAAGCCTCGTCCACCTCATCCCCCTGGTCCGGTGGTCTATAGCAGACTCCCACCACGACATCACCCTTGTTGCTCACGTTTCTAAACTTAATCCAGAGACACTCAGGTTTTTCTGCAGTTTCGTACTTGAGCTCTGAGCAGTCATACTGCTCCCTTACATACAGTGCAACTCCCCCACCTTTTCTGCCCTGCCTGTCCTTCCTGAACAGTTTATATCCATCCATGACAGTACTTCAGTCATGTGAGTTATCCCACCAAGTCTCTGTTATTCCAATCACATCATAATTCCTTGACTGTGCCAGGACTTCCAGTACTTCCAATACTTACACTGTTTAAACAGTTCTGTTAAAATTCATGTATGTTCTGTGTACCATGGTTTTGCCATTGAGGAAAGCACTCTGAAGATCATAGGCAGCATAACAAGTTTTATTATCCTTCCTTTGCTTTATTATTGTGTTATGAATAATTTTAAAAATATGTTATCCAAAGAAGCTTTTTCTTTCCAGTTAAGTTTTCCCCTCCCGTTTATTAGAAAACATTATGGGAAGATGGATCCAGAAGGGAAAGAATCTTTGATGATCTTGCACCTGTTCCCCAGACAATGAAAACGTTCATAATATTCTCATAAAAACCTGCCTTACAAATGTTTTAATTTAAATTAATTTTCCTGAGTAATAAACGACAGCAGCTAAAACTTATGAAGCTATTCAAAACTATTAAGTCAATGATTAAGAAGGCATTAACATCTCAAAAACTAATTAACTAGACTACCAGTACATTGGAGTTGTGTACAGCTTCCAGGAATGTAGAAGCTTTGAAATACTTTGCAGAAATTTAGATTGCCATTTATCTTGTTCTGTCTGCTACAATGGAGTTTCTGGAAAAAGGTAGACAGAGGGATGGCTAGGTCAGACGCAAACAGTATACTGATCATTCTGATTCTTAAAACTGCTAGGATTTCATGCCTTCATCCACAGCATTTATGTGTATGTGTCATCATCCGATGTATATCACTGACAATTTTTATTGCTACAGAGAAAGAGTTGCTCAGAAACACGGGCAGCAGGTATCATAGGCCAGGGCAGGCTAAACTTCTCCTGACCCAGGCTGTGTCCCTGCTCATCTTGCGCCCTGAGGCCCCGCCCTCCCTCTCTACCTGAAGCCAGTAGGATGCTGGGGAATTAGCTCCAGCCAGAAGCCCTGAGCTCAGGCCTGCCAGCGGCCCAGGGCAATGCTGGGGCCAACCAGTGGGGGGGGGGGTGTGGTCGGGCCAGCTGGCCGACACTTGGGGGGCTGGTGGCTCTGTCTGACACTGGGGCCAGCCCAGTGCTCGGAGGGGCCAGATGGGTTGGACAGGCTGGGGCTCCTCCAGCCATAGGGGGGAGACTCAGGGCCCGGGGGGGCAGGCTAGCCTTCCCAAAGGGGGGTTCACCTGCCTCCCATACTCAGAAACAAAAAAGAAAATCATTCAGCCCAACAAGTAAACCAAAACCTACCTCCTTTGAAGTAGGGCCAGTGATGAAAGGGGGCCAGTGGTGAAAGGGGGACAGTCCCAGCAGCAAGGGAGGGAGAAACTCACTAAGGGATCATAGGAAGCTCCTCTCCCTATGAGTCTCTGGCACCCATTGGAGGAGGGGGTGCTGATTGGCCAGCATTTTCCAGCTCCTAGGATTTAATCTGGCGTGGGGGCTGTGTGGATCCTCTTTTAGATCCATTCCAGCCACCCATCCTATCCACCTTAATTAGGAAAGGGAACTCGGCCTGACACATTCTGCAGGTCTATTCAATCATCCATTTAGAGGTTGGGAAGAATTTTTTTTTTCTCCCTTGGGACAATAGGTGGAGGAGCAGGGAGGTTTTTTGCCTTCCTTGCAGCACCTTCAAACTACAGTGGGTTAAGTAGGAATGTATTTCAAACCTAATGGAGGTACTGGGTGGAGTGGTTTATTTGTTGCAACTTGCATCTGGTTTCCCGTGCTGTTAAGAGAATAAAATGAGAGGTTCCCAGAGGTAAGAGACCGGGGATTTTGGTGATGGGCCTTGGGCTCATGGCATAAACTTGCAGGCCAAGTTCAGAACTTGTGGCCCCCGTGGGATGAGGTCCCCACCCTTCTGCATCCTCTGTCCCCCTGGCGGGTAGGATGTGGAGAGCCTACTTTGCATTATGGACTATATGGTAAGAAACCCTGTAACCCTTGCGCTAGTTACAGGTTATATGGTAAGGAGCCCCGTAACCTCTGCACTGGAACCAGGTAAACGCCGGGTGTAGGAAAGTATGGGTGATGGGCAGGTAGTGCCCTCTCCTCTGTGTTAAAGTTTAATAAAAGTTGCTGCCTACTGCTTAATTCATGTGTCTGTCCTCATTTTCCTGCTGTGTCCACATCATTGATGCTTGTACAGCTAATGATACCTGCCAGAAAGATGGCAGGAAGAGTGGCTGAAGAACAATCATGCTGAGATGAGTGGAGACCATTTACATGAATAATGCACAAAACCACGACCAGACTCGCAAGATGATCCAGGCAATGGGCCAGATCCTCAGGTGTACTGATTTCAGGATCTTGTGCTGACCTGGGGCTGCAACAACCCTAGGCAAAACATATAGCAGCCGAAAGGACTGCTGCACCAGCCAAGAATCAGGGAGAACACTGTGTACTCTGCCCTATCCCTTGCTTTCTTGGCTTGCTCCATCTCAGACACACTCCCTACCTGGAAGTCCAAAGGTAAACTCTTCAAGAGCAACGCAATTGGACTTAGAAAGTCAAGGCAATTTACGCTTGACTTAGATGCTTTAGAAAATTTTACCCCAAATTAAGTAACTTTACATCATAAGTTACTTAATGTCTCCCTGCTGAGGAACGCGCTTGGCTTCAAATATTGTTGTCTGTCTCATTGTCTTCCTTTGAGCACCTTGCTATGGAAGTTGTGCTGGAGTCAACCCCTGATTATCTGTGACCGGGTGGAACCTCTACACACGATAACATACTGGCATCACCTAACATCTTATAGGATGAGATATCAGTGGAACATGAAGACTTGAGAATAGAAATGACATTGGTAAAAGTAAGATGGGCTTACCTTAGAAAGTAGAGGGACAATACTGTAGATGAAATAATGAACAAAATTATGTAAAGCATCACCGTAATCAGTGCACCAGGAATTCCCGATTGCTCTGTTCTTGAAAAGAGCCAGTAGAGCTTTGCAGCATCAGCAATGGGCTTCTCTGCTCTGTAGGTAAGTCGCTGACGTGTAAAAAGAGAAAGAATCAAATGAAGAAAATGGAAAACTCAATGAGTCCATGCATATGACTCATTCATATAAACCCCCACATGCAGAAGAATGAACACATCTTTAAAATTAATTTAAATTTTCAATTTTTGAAATCTCTTATGTAGAATTAAAAAATAATTACATGGTTGGCTAACTTGTATTCTCTATTTCTTTTCTTGTTTTAATGCAGCCAAAAATCTAGCCTTCTACAGGTAATTCATGGAGAAAAACCCATGCTTTATTTGTAAAATACTAGATGTGGATTTCATGAACACATTGCAGGAAAAAAATAAAGATGAGTATGGAGGAGATCCACCTTATTTTCAAGACATAACATGAGTTTAATTTCTGCAATGAATAATATTAAAAAGACTTATGCAGTAACTTTTCAAGAATACTGAATGGGCATAAGACCCTTGTGACAGGGCATGATTCCAAAGAGGTGAGTCTAATAATGACCTATATTACAAGAAAAAACACTGGTCCCTATGAGATACAGCAGGTAGTCTGTATATCATTTTGAGAGTGCACACTTTTGAGACTGGCTTGCCTCCAGTCTCATTTTCAAATCACGTCATCATTGGTTGCTACGTTTCGAAAACAAAGGTAAATTGTACAAAGTGCCAGACTGAAGTATCAGAATGTGCACGTCTTGCTAGCTGTCACCTAGCACAGCTTCTCTAAACAATACCATCAGTCAAAGAGGGAGGTAGATTCACAGAGCTTCACTGAGACCCAATGAGGTGGGGAAAACAGAGGAAGCAACTACAATTAGATCAACAGCAGTCGCCAGCAGGGGCTTGCAAAGCTTTTTGCCCAAAGGGGTTGACCCTATTCAGTCCAAATAGACAAATTCCTAAGATCCCCCTTATGAAGCAGTATGTGAAATTATGTACATGCATTGCTATGTCTGCATGAAATCCCTTAGCTAGAAAATGGAAGCTACCCATATTTCCAATAACCAAAAAACAGAATTTGGGAAACCATGACAGTCGGTCTTTAATTGCAGAACTGACAAACAGGCAACTTATTTTATGCCATGACCCCTTATTTAGTAATATCTTTGAGGGAAGAGATTCAGAAACTGTGAAACCAAAATCACCTAATAGCTTTGGCTATCCTGGCACTTATATGTCTCCCATGACTGTAGTACCCGAGAACACCTCATAACTGTATACATTGATAACTGCCGTTACTAGTTGTTCATGAAAAGCAAAGATATACGAAAGCTATCTGACTATTACACTGTATTATGACAGGTTTCAGAGTAACAGCCGTGTTAGTCTGTATTTGCAAAAAGAAAAGGAGTACTTGTGACACCTTAGAGACTAACCAATTTATTTGAGCATAAGCTTTCATGAGCTACAGCTCATGCATCCGATGAAGTGAGCTGTAGCTCACAAAAGCTTATGCTCAAATAAATTGGTTAGTCTCTAAGGTGCCACAAGTCCTCCTTTTCTTTTTACACTGTATTATATTATTAACAGTAATGAAAATTTAACTCGTTTGTAAAAAACTAAACCTTGATAAGGACAAAAAGAAAAGGAGTACTTGTGGCACCTTAGAGACTAACAAATTTATTTGAGCATAAGCTTTCATGAGCTACAGCTCACTTCATTTGTTAGTCTCTAAGGTGCCACAAGTACTCCTTTTCTTTTTGCGGATACAGACTAACACGGCTGCTACTCTGAAACTTGATAAGGACGTGAAGCATGATCATTCAGTTGACAGTAAAAGGTACCAAAATCTTTAGCATATGGAAGGAGATGCAAATGGGATCATATTTGCATGGATTAAAATTTGTCATTTTATTGGGATTAAGCTGATTTGCACACTTCAGTGACAATTCACAAAGATGTTTTGTAGCAATATGTTACATTATACTTTCGATAAAAAAGGGGAAATTTCCAAAACCCTTAGTGAATTTTTTGCCTGTTTTTCAACTGTCTTTAATTGTAATGAACATACTAAGGTATTGATGTACTACTGCCATCTGCTGGATAGAATCAGATCTGCTCAACTGCGAATCATAGGCCTTATATTGCTACAGCTAAAGGAAATCCTCCTTTCCATTAGTTCTTTGATGTGTGCTAGATGGGCATGTTAAATCATATTAATGCCTGTCAAAAGGACACTTGGAACAGCTTCCAATAACAAGTATGGCATTTACATTTCCTTTACCTTCCAATAATGTTACTTTGTTACCTTTAGGATGCAACAGCCTGCTCCCCCTGAGACAAGTGGCCTGCTCTGTGGGTTGACGAAAAAGCTAGTTAGAACCATACTCCCACCTCTCCTCCTTACTGCCTTTGCCTGTGCATGCACACCCTGGGGGTTCTCTGCCATTACATCAAGACCTGCATGGACCATACAAAGAATAGGCTCCTTGCACTTTTCCCCTGTTCTCTCCCCATACCAAATCACAAACTGCATTATCTCAAATCTACTGAATTCTTGAATGACCTGATCCAAGAAACTCTTACTACTGACCAGTACTTGTTATAGTTTTCAGTGGTAGTAGTCATGGTAGTAAGCACTATATCTAGTGTGACGGGGCAAGGCCAGATGGCTATAGAAACGTAGTGGAAGACAGATATATTAGCCCCAGGCTAAACAAATCCCTGTTACCAGGATAAGTAAATGGCAGCTGCTCCAGGTCAATTAAGACACCTGTGGCAAATTAAGATCCTTCCAGAAGGCAGGGAAGATAGCTAGGTTGATTGGGACACCTGAAGCCAATTAGGGGCTGGCTGAAACTAGTTAAAAGCCTCCCAGTTAGTCAGTTGGGCATGCGTCTCAGGAACTGTTGGAGGAAGCTGTGCTGTTGGAGGAACTAAGCAGTACAAACCATATCAGGTACAAGGAAGGAGGCCCTGAGGTAACGGTGAAGTAGATATTGAGGAAGTGGGGGCTGCTGTGGGGAAGTGGCCCAGGGAATTATACACGTCCTATTTCCAAAATGTCAGCTACCATAGCTGCTACTATTAGGGTCCCTGGGCTGGAGCCCAGAGTAGAGGGCAGGCCTGGGCTCCCCCACTCCGCTCCCCGACTAATCACTGAGACTGGGAAACAACAGAGACTGTACGAGGGGGGATTGCTTCTCCTCACCTCTCTTGATGGCTTATGATGAAAATGGCTCAGTAGGCTGTGACCCTTGCCTCTAGAGAGAGAAGGGCTATGTGGAGGGTCACAGTGAGCCTCTGAGGCTAGCGAAATCCGCCAGGAAGTGCGGGACCCACTGAGACAAGGACAGAGCTTTGTCACAACTGGTGTTAGCAGTGGGATCATTGTTCACAGCGTGGCAGAAGAAAGAGGTTAAAAAATAGTGCATTGGGTTTTTGGGTTTTTTGTTTTTGTTTGTTTGTTTTGTACCACAATGGAGGAGGTGGTAAGAGCTCTGGTACAAGCCACGGCAGCCCAGCAGGAGGCCACCTGGGTTCAGGCAATGGCACAACGGGAGTCTATGTGGCTACAGCAGGAAAACAATCAATTATTAATGGGCCAGGTGACCCAAGATTGTGCCCTCTTGCGAGAAGTAGTGGACTAGCTGAAGATCCTCACCACCCAGGCCCAGGGGTCCGATGGGACATGAACCCTGAGGGCCACTCGTTGTCTGCCAAAGAGGTCATCGGGAGATGACATGGAGGCATATCTCCTCTCATTCGAAAGGACTGATCAGCGTGAGGCATGGCCCCAGGACCAGTGGGCCAGCATTCTTTCCCCTTTTTTGTGTGGAGAGGCCCAGAAGGCCTACTTTGACTTGCCTGTCATGGATGCCATTAACTATACCTGGCTGAAGGCAGAGATCCTAGCATGATCAGGGGTCACAGCAGTGGTACAGGCCCAGAGGTTCCATGTGTGGAAATACCAGGAGAACAAACTCTCAAGGTCTCAGCTATTTGACCTCATATACCTTGCATGAAAGTGACTGCAGCCAGAGGAGATTTTGGAGACCCTGCTCATGGACCATTACATGTGGGGACTGCCACCAGCTCTCCGTAAATGGGTAGGCCAGAACGATCTGTCCACCTACAACGAGATGATCACGCTGGTAGAAAGATGGATGACAGCCAGGGAATTGATCCGACTACCTAAGGAAGGCCCCTTTTGAAGCAAGCACCCAATCCCAATCCTGGAAGGTTGGGCAGCCAAACCCCCAGGGAGTCCTAGGTGGAATGGTGTGGGCAAAAACCAGCGGGGACACAAGAAGGAAGGGATTGACCTGAGTGGGGGGAATCCTGGGACTAAACCCCTTAACACCCATGATACGGGAGTGATTAGAAGCAATTATAGATGTTATGCATGTGGGGACACATAGCAGCACAGTGTCCCAACACCGAGGAGCCTACACAATGTAACTTGGGGGATTGGAAGGTCCCATGCTCCCTTATCCACCTCGTGGGGGTCGCATTAGCTCTGCATAATTACACCAGGCCAGTGAGGATAAATGGAGCAGAGACTACAGCGCTTGTGGACTCTGGGAGTGCTATCACCCTTATATTGGGTAAGCTGGTAAAAAAGTAGTCAGCTGCTGCAAGCCAAACGTGTAGCAGTGACATGCGTGCATGGGGCTGTGAGCCATTACAACACCATCCCGGTGTAGATAGAAGTTCAGGGGAAGCCCACTGAGTTCCTAAACTCCCATATCCTGTAGTCATTGGGAGGGACTATCCGGGGTTTGATAATTTACTCCCCTTGGAGAGGCTGGAGGGAGGTGGGGACCCTGAGGACAGTGACTCATCACCGGGGAAATATCAACCCCCGATGTTGGCTGAAATCTCTCAGGATCTGTTCTCAGCCCCCCCGAAAGACCTGGAAGACAAAAAAAAAGAGGAAGGCCGCGAAGGCCTTGGGAAGACTGCCCTAGTAGGCAGATGGACACGAGCAGCCAACAGAGAAATTTCCACCCCAGAAGGTGAGCCGGAGGCCGCCCCCAGCTGTGACAGCAGCGAGCTGTTGGAAGAAGCAGAAGCCAGCCCCTGGGAGCTCAAGTAGGTTAGTCCCAGGAGAGAGACTTTTGGGTGGGACCAGACGATGGACCCCAGATATGATAAAGCAAGGAAAGAGGTGGCCGAGATCGATGGGATACCCGTGAATGGGAAGGTCCAGGGGCCCAGACCTTACTTTATAGTGAAGAAAGATCTCCTGTACCACGTGATGCAAATGCAGTAGCAAGAAATACAACAACTTTTGGTGCCACGAAAACATCAAAAAGCCATATTGAGTCTCGCCCACAGTCCCCTGTTTGGAGGACACCTAGGGGTAGAGAAAACCCAGGCATGGATCCTGCAGAGGTTCTTATGGCCAGGAGTACACGAAGATGTCCGGCGATACTGCACCTCTTGTCCAGAGTGTCAGTTACATAGCCCTCGCCCGCACTTGCAGGCTCCTTTGATACCTCTTCCAATAATAGAGGTTCCTTTTGAATGCATAACTATGGATCTGGTAGGGCCCCTAGAGAAGACAGCTCGAGGCCACCAACATGTGCTTGTTGTACTGGACTATGCAACCCAGTACCCAGAAGCCATTCCCCTATGCAACACGGCTTCCAAGACAATAGCTAAGGAGCTAGTACAGATCTTTGCCCAGGTTGGGCTGCCCAAGAAGATATTGACTGATCAAGGGACATCTTTTGTGTCCAAGTTGATGAAAGATCTCTGTTCATTGCTCCACATACAAGCCCTACGGACCTCTGTATACCACCCGCAAACAGATGACCTTGTGGAAAGCTTCAATAGGACCCTCAAGGCCATGATCAGGAAAGTGGTGAGCCAGGATGGGAAAGATTGGGATACTCTATTGCCTTACCTCATGTTCGCCATCCGGGAGGTTCTGCAAGCCTCCACGGGTTTCTCTCCATTCGAACTACTATACAGGCACCACCCCCAGGGCATATTGGATATAGCCAAAGAAGCCTGGGAAGAGGAGCCAAATCCCGGAAGGAACATAGTCGAGCATGTACTGCAGATGAGAGATCGGATAGCCTGAGTTATGCCCATTGTATGGGAACAGTTGGAGAGAGCACAGGAGAACCAACGAACCTATTATAACCACCAAGCAAAGCTTCGAAGGTTCTAACCAGGGGATCGGGTGATGGTACTGGTGCCCACAGCAGAAAGTAAACTGTTGGCCCAGTGGCAGGGACCCTATGGAGTGATCGAAGCTGTGAGAGGGGTGAACTATAAGGTGTGGCAGCCAGGCCGCTGGAAACCAGGGCAAATTTACCACATCAATCTTCTAAAACCTTGGCACGATCAAGAGGCATGCTTAGTCATCCAGGAAACACTTTCCCAGGAGGATAATTTACACGAGCAAGTGAGGATATCACCCAACTTGACGCCGATCCAAAAGATCGAGGCAGCTGACATGATTAATTGCAACCGAGATGTGTTCTCTACAAAACCAGCACAGACGACTGAGACCTATCACCATATCTGCACGATCCCTGGAGCCAAGGCAACGTTGAGATCCTACCGAATCCCAGAAGCCAAAAGAGAAGAAATCAAGGCCAAAGTAAAGAAAATGTTAGAATTAGGGGTTATTGAAGAATCTTACAGTCAGTGGTCCCGTCCAATCGTTCTAGTGCCTAAACCTGATGGTACCATGAGATTCTGTAATGAATTTTGCCAACTGAATGAAGTATCCCAATTGGATGCATACCCCATACCACGCATAGACAAACTGGTTGACCGACTGGGTAGTGCCCGATTCTTGACTACACTGGATCTGACAAAAGGGTATTGGCAGATTCTTCTGACCAAAGAAACCTAAAGAAAAGACAGCATTCTCCACCCCAGATGGGCTATTCCAGTACACCGTCCTCCCTTTTGGGCTACATGGGGCCCCAGCCACATTCCAGTGCCTCATGGACAAGCTGCTGTGCTTCCATACTAGTTATGCAGCTGCATACCTAGATGATGTCATCATCCATACGCCAGACTGGGGAACCCACTTGGAGAAAGTTGAGGCAGTACTGCGCACCTTAAGGCGGGCTGGCCTCACTGCTAATCCCACTACATGCGCCATAGGGCTAGCAGAGGCTAGGTACCTGGGATATATTGTAGGAAGGGGCATAGTGAAGCCACAAATGAATAAGCTAGAGGCAATTCAAAACTGGCTCTGGCTGACCTGAAAGAAGCAGGTCCACGCGTTCCTAGGCGTGGTAGGATACTACCGACATTTTATTCCCCACTTCGCCACTAGGGCAAGTCCCCAATGGACCTGGTGAAGACCCGAGGTCCAGACATGGTGAAGTGGACCGACGGAGCAGAGGGGGCGTTCACAGACCTTTGGACGGCCCTCTGTAGTGACCCCATACTCATAGCCCCAGACTTTAACAAGGAATTTATTTTACAAACAGACACTTCCGAGGTGGGGTGGGAGTGGGGGGGAGTTCTGTCGCAAATATGGGAGAAGAGGAACACCCAATCCTCTACATAAGCAGAAAACTTCTCCCAAGAGAACAGAAATACACAGTAGTCGAGAGAATGCCTTGCTGTCAAATGGGCCATGGAGACCGTGCGTTATTACTTCTTGGGCCAGCGATTTATTTTTGTGATGGACGATGCACCCCGCCAGTGGATGCAGCAGAATAAGTAAAAGAATGCAAGGGTCACCAGTTGGTTCTTATCCCTCCAACCATTGCAGTTCTGCATACGGCACAGGGCTAGATGCCACCACAGCAACACTGATGGTCTATCACGAGCACACTGTCTGGCGTCCCAAGTTGCCCAACAATATGGTGTTGAGCGGGGGTGGGGGGGTATGTGACAGGGCAAAGCCAGATGGCTATAGAAAAGTAGTGGGAGACAAATATATAGCCCCAGGCTAAACAAATCCCTGTTACCAGGATAAGTAAATGGCAGCTGTTCCAGGTCAATTAAGACACCTGTGGCAAATTAAGACCTTTCCAGAAGGCAGGGAAGATAGCTAGGTTGATTGGGACACCTGAAGCCAATTAGGGGCTGGCTGAAACTAGTTAAAAGCCTCCAAGTTAGTCAGTTGGCGCACGTCTCAGGAGCTGTAGGAGGAAGCCGTGCTGTTGGAGGAATTAAGCAGTAAAAACCATATCAGGCGCAAGGAAGGAGGCCCTGAGGTAACGGTGAAGTAGATATTGAGGAAGTGGGGGCTGCTGTGGGGAAGTGGCCCAGGGAATTATGTCCTATTTCCAAGTGTCCTATTTCCAAAATGTCAGCTACCATAGTTGCTACTATTAGGGTCCCTGGGCTGGAGCCCAGAGTAGAGGGCAGGCCTGGGCTCCCCCACTCCCCTCCCCGACTAATCACTGAGACTGGGAAACAACAGAGACTGTACGAGGGAGGATTGCTTCTCCTCACCTCTCTTGATGGCTTATGATGAAAATGGCTCAGTAGGCTCAGTAGACCCTTGCCTCTAGAGAGAGAAGGGCTATGTGGAGGGTCACAGTGAGCCTCTGAGGCTAGCGAAATCCTCCAGGAAGTGCGGGACCCACTGAGACAAGGGCAGCGCTTTGTCACACATGGCATAGTACTCATATGGCCTGGTCCCTGATCACTATACTATCTGAGCACCTCACCAGTCTTTAATATATTTATCCTCATGACTCCCCTGTGAGGTAGGGAAGAGCTTTTGTCCTCTTCTTACAGATGGTGAACTAAAGCACCAAGTAGCTAAATGACTTGTCCAAGGTCACACAGGAAGCCTGTGGTAGAGTAAGAACTTGAATCTAGTTCTCTGAAGCCCTGGCTAGGGCCCTAACTACTGGAACATCTATCCGCACTGCCCAGTAACATATGGTTGCGGAATCAGGGTTTAATTGCACATCTAACATCCTCTCATAACTGTGGCTTTTTAAAAAATAACCTAAATTCTTATACTGTCAACTATTGTGGCATTTTCATTTATTATTATTAATAATAATAATAATAATAAACAAATATATTAGTAAACAAGAAACCCTCATTTCCAGGGCTATCAACTTTCATAAGCACTAAGTCTATTTAGAATATTAAAAGATACTATAACATTAAAGCAACTCAGGTTACATTACCACAATATAACATTTTGAAAATGCTTGATCTGAGATAAATTGATTGGCAAGTAAATGTGAAATAGTGCCAGAGGGAATAAAAATGTATGGGTTCCTCATGAAGATAATCCTGGTAGATAATATTGCCAACTTTTTTGTATGAAGTACAGAGACAAATGTGCATTCAGAACTTCTCACTTGAAGTCTGATCTATATTGTAATGAAAAACTTAATTACATTATCCCTATTTCAGGTTTCTATCTAACCAGCAGCAGGAGCCCTGGTGTTTTGGTTGACATCTATCGTTAACGAATCCAGTCTGGCTAGGACCAAAGCTGCTCCACTGAAGTCAATAGCAAAACTCCCATTGGCTACTAGAGGAGGAATATCAGGCCCTTTTAAGGAAGAAAGGCTGGCTATGGCTATACAAAAAAGGAAAATGCGAAATTAACATTATTATTAATATTATAGACCCTGATTCAAAAGTCTATTCCTATTCAACAAAACACTTAAGTATATGCTTAACGTTTGCTGAGTGCCTAATTTCCATGGGAAGCATGCGCTTAAAGGTTTTGCTGAATTGTCGCCACAAAAAGTAACTTGAGCCAGTGGGAGTCACAGATGTGCACCATCTCTGAAAATCAGGCCACTTTTTTCTTTTGGAGGTTAATTTTTAGCATGAAATTTTGAAAATTTGGGCCTATGTCTGGGGATAGCCTCTCACCATAAGGCTAGCCATCCTTCCCTTGTTCTCAGGTTGTATTAAAAGGATTAGTTTACCTGGCTCCTAAATACATATGCTAGGGGCGGGAAAGAGATTCCCCTTACAACTTTTCCTTAGTACAAGCCTGAGTACAACAAGGCAGACTTAAGCTGTCATTCTAAATTTTTTGTGTACATTCGGTATAGAAAAAAAAGCCTTCTTTGAAGTATTGCTAATTCAGAAATTGAGAAAGCATCTGTCATAAATATAAAGGGAAGGGTAACCACCTTTCTGTATACAGAACTATAAAATTCCTCCTGGCCAGAGGAAAAACCCTTTCACCTGTAAAGTGTTAAGAAGCTAGGATAACCTCGCTGTCACCTGTCCAAAATGACCAATGAGGAGACAAGTTATTTTCAAAGCTGGAGGGGGCGGGGAACAAAGGGTCTGTCTGTCTGTGTGATGCTTTTGCCAGGAACAGATTAGGAATGGTCTTCAGAACTCCTGCAAAAAGTTAGTAAGCAATCTAGCTAGAAATGCGTTAGATTTCTTTTGTTTAATGGCTGGTAAAATAGCTGTGCTGAATGAAATGTATATTCCTGTTTTTGTATCTTTTTGTAAGTTAAGGTTTTGCCTAGAGGGATTCTCTATGTTTTGAATCTGATTACCCTGTAAGGTATTTACCATTCTGATTTTACAGAGGTGATTCTTTTACCTTTTCTTTAATTAAAAGTCTTCTTTTAAGAACCTGATTGCTTTTTCATTATTCTTAAGATCCAAGGGTTTGGGTCTGTGTTCACCTGTACAAATTGTGAGGATTTTTATCAAGCCTTCCCCAGAAAAGGGGGTGTAGGGCTTGGTGGGATATTTTTTGGGGGAAGACGTCTCCAAGTGGGCTCTTTCCCTGTTCTTTGTTTAACACGCTGGTGGTGGCAGCATAAGGTTCAAGGACAAGGCAAAGTTTGTACCTTGAGGAAGTTTTTAACCTAAGCTGGTAAGAATAAGCTTTCATGCAGGTCCCCACATCTGTACCCTAGAGTTCAGAGTGGGGAAGGAACCTTGACAGCATCCCCTTCCTTCCCAGTGAAGAACTGCCACATCAGGGTAATTACAATTAGAACTGAGCTCTGTCCATATTTTATACCATTCCCAAAAAGACAGAGACATCTCGGTGTAACTCCAGGACATTGCTACATACTAAAATACAACTTATTAGCTAAACCATCTCCATGATAGCCCAAATTAAACTTCTCACAAACTAGCATTTTCATAGACAGTACTACAAGGGAAAGGAACATTTTAATAGGATGTTTTCAAGAGGCAGCATCGTCTAGTGATTAGAAATTTAGGGTGGTAGAAGCCAGGAGACTTAGTTCCATTCCCTCATAGTGGATTGCTGAATAACCTGGGAAAAGGAATTTAAGCCTCAATGCCCCCATCTAAATTGGACCTTTTTAAAGCACTTCGAAATCCTCAAAAGAGGCCACCGGAATTATTTTAAATGTTAGACTTTCATGTGAAAAGGAGAACAGAATGCTATTTTCATTAGAATTTAATATCTGTTTCATTGCTTAGAAAAATATGAAATACTAGTAATCAGGACCACTCATTAACACATCTCAAATATCATTTATAACTGCAGCAATCCTTTCCAAAGCAGATGCAATCATTCTAGCACTAGACTCTTGATTTTATCCATATATTTGTTAGTACAGTACTCTTAATTTTACACAGAAACAACAGAGGGTATGCATCAGATGAGAATGCTATTACTAAAAAAGTAATACGTAACAATATTGCATTTATTTTTAACTTTCATATGCAGTTGCCAGGGGTGGAATTTCACATCATTCACTGAATAAAACAATCTTCTACGTCAAGGACTCATGTCCAAGTTATTTTAAGTGACTTACCCCCAGGAATGCATCCACTACAAACACTGCCAAGGGGTCTAGCACTGTCCAGAGTCCCATAGCCATGATAAACTTTGACAAGAAGGAAGGGAATGAGTCAAACAGTTGCTGACAGCCCCATCTGATCAGAACCATAAGAAGCATCACTATGTTCAAGGTTAGAGGTCCCACCACAACCATGGCCAACTCTTCTCTCGTAAGCAGCAAAGAATTCTGGTAGCAGAGTTCCACAGTGTGAGGGAAGAGCTGGAACCTGGAAATAAGCAAAGCAAAAATTCATTGGTGAGATGATCTGTATTGCTGGATATACCATGCTAAACATTAAAAAATAATTAATTTGCATAATAATTGCCCATTTAACTATTCAGTCCCCAGAATAATCATGATCCAGTGTGTGATAATAGTAGCACTCACTGCTTGAGTGTCCTTAGGTTAAATTCCTAACTTGGCCCAAACCCCATACCATATGCAAAGAAAATGGACTATCTGACCACACAGTGTGGTGAAGCTACCCAAGAAAGTAATATTTCTCCATATCCCATATTCCCAATTCACTTTCAGGCAAGATGATGTGTACAGGTCTTTGGAAGTGGTCGGGACAGGCTGAGGGGATATATTAGCTACTGCAGCCAGTCCTCCTCCCTCCCCCACCCATATACACTACCAGTCAGATGGACCACTATGAGCACAATCCACAGACCCAGAGCTCTCTTAGAAAAACATAGGCAGTCCCCCAAACAGACAGGTATGGGATGTCACAAAACCCACAGCTTCCTGAACCAGTACAGAGGTCCCAGCTAGAAGTGTCCTACTACCCACCATGCTCAATAGTGTTTTGAGAAGCCCACACCTCTGTTAAAGGCAATGAGCAGACACAATCTTGCTCACTGCAGAAGACACACCCTGACAATCTCTTATGTATTGTTGATTATGTAAGTGTGCTGAGATTCAAGCCAACATTTTCAAACTAGGGTGCCTAATGTTATGCTCCTGCATCCAAACTAGGCACATAAAAAAGGAGCTGAGCCCCTGTGGTTACCACTGACTTCAGAGGGATAAGTGGGTCCTCAGCTCTTCTGAAATATAGCCTCTTGTATTCAGGTGCCTAAATATGGCTTTAGGGGCCTAACTTTGGGCACCCTGGTTTTAAAATTTTGCCATTAATCTGGGTGGCTGACTGATATAGTTGTGATATTGTTTGTACAGTTGTGACCGGCCCATACAACCAGCTGTCAATTTCTGTTTCCTCCTTTGTCTTATTGACCAGCACCTTCAGCTGGTATGTGAGCAGCACTACTGACAACAGATCTGCTACCTGGCCTCCCTACGTCACCATTTCATCCAAGCAGCTATTAAAATCTCCCCCATCTTGAGTGAGGAAGTGAGGATAGAGACAAAGGGAACCTTGATCTGTAACAGACCTAAGAGACCTCCACCACCACCCCAGCAATACCAAATGTTGGACAGAACCCTCCTAGGTCTCATGATCAGATTTATTCCAGGAACTGGCCACATTACTGTCTCCTAGCTCATCACACCAGGCCTCCATGGTGCTGTGAGGAAGAAGAAAAATCCTCAATACAGTCTTGCCCTGTAGGAAAATTACTTCCCAACCCCCTAGACAGTTGATCCGGGTAGATCCACAGCAAACATGGAGGCCTCATTTTCCACCCACAGGAATCAATAATGTTCAGGGAACACGCATGAGCACTGCTGCTGTCATCTAGTCTATCCCATGTCAGTGCGGAGTTGTTCCCCCTAAATTTTCTGGAAAGAAACAAATCTCTGAAGAATATTTTATTTACTGTACTTAAAATTAAACACATCAATTGGATAATATTTTCACACGTGTGTTTATATTTGTACTTAATTTATCAAAAACAATGGAAATTCTACCTGGGACAGACTGAATGTCATTTGGATCCTCTTTAACTGACCTCCCTACTCATATACTTATATACTCATATGCTCATAATCCACATTCTGTAAAATTATTTTTTTAAAATATATTTATCTCTCTGTCTACCTACAGCCTCAGCGGAATCACTTTTACCGAGCTCATGTTTTTCCAAAGGATAGTGGCATAGAAGACTACCTTTTTAAAGTTAGGTTCGATTCTTCAAATTCATTCATTTTGCAGAAGAAGCATTCTTTGCTCCTCTCAGTAAAGGGGCTGTATCAAATTTAGATTACTTGAAAAATATTGTATGCATAAGGTACTTTAATAAAATCAAATTGTGAATACAATATTTCTCAATTTTTTCTTTTGTGTTTTTCTTATCCAAAATGATAAATGTTTCTTACAATAAAATATATAGTGGGTGGTAGGGGAATATATATACACAAGCACACACACAATGTACAATATTTATAAAGCCCCAACAATTTTGTCTTTCCTTTCAGAGTCACATGCACTATCAGGGCATGATCTCATTAGAGATTCACCCAAATAGACCTCATAGCCTCACCCTCCTGAACTTCTTGAAAAAAGAAAAAAGAAAAGGAGTACTTGTGGCACCTTAGAGACTAACCAGTTTATTTGAGCATGAGCTTTCGTGAGCTACAGCTCACTTCATCGGATGCATAGCATATCGTGGAAACTTCAGAAGACATTATATACACACAGAGACCATGAAACAAAACTTCCTCCCACCCCACTGTCCTGCTGCTAACAGCTTATCTAAAGTGATCATCAAGTGATCATCAAGGAAGGCCATTTCCAGCACTAATCCAGGTTTTCTCACCACCACCACCCCCCCACACACACACACCCTCCAAAAACCACACACACAAACTCACTCTCCTGCTGGCAATAGCTCATCTTGGAGAGTGAGTTTGTGTGTGTGGTTTTTGGAGGGGGGGTGTGTGTGTGTGGGGGGGGGGGTGGTGAGAAAACCTGGATTAGTGCTGGAAATGACCCACCTTGATTATCATGCACATTATAAAGAGAGGTTTCAAAGAGGGATGGGCTATTACCAGCAGGAGAGTGAGTTTGTATGTGTGTCTGTGTGTGTGTGGGGGGGGGGGAAGAGTGAGAAAACCTTGATTTGTGCTGGAAATGGCCTTCCTTGATGATCACTTGATGATCACTTTAGATAAGCTAAAAAGAAAAAAGAAAAGGAGTACTTTTTTTTTTCTTTTTTCTTTTTACGAATACAGACTAACACGGCTGTTACTCTGAAACCTTTAGATAAGCTGTTAGCAGCAGGACAGTGGGGTGGGAGGAAGTTTTGTTTCATGGTCTCTGTGTGTATATAATGTCTTCTGCAGTTTCCACGATATGCTATGCATCCGATGAAGTGAGCTGTAGCTCACGAAAGCTCATGCTCAAATAAACTGGTTAGTCTCTAAGGTGCCACAAGTACTCCTTTTCTTTTTTCTTTTTACGAATACAGACTAACACGGCTGTTACTCTGAAACCTGAACTTCTTGGACGTTCAGAGCTGGATTTGGATCCAAACTTTGCAGCACAGGTTTTATCTGCCAATTCTCATCTGAATGTGAAGGGAGTTCCTTGTTTAAATCCCATGCATTTAGTTGCGGGTATAAATATCTAACAGTAAGGGAAGGAAATGGAACTCACTTTGCAACAGGAACTGAGATGGCTTGAAGAACGAGCCATTGACTACAATAATGCAGATAAAGCCGCACAAACCAGAGTAAAACTACCAGCAGCATAATGAACCAGAAGTCCCAAGAACGCCAATGCGCCAATCCCAGTTCTGAAAAGATTCCATACACCCCGAAATGGAAATACTCAATGATTCTTCTGGACACTCTCACTTCAACGGCAGAATGGCAACTGGAAATGCACAGAAGCAAAACAAACCAGAGTCATTCTGGGATGCATAATGAATAACTGTTCATGAAAGGGTAGATACAGTGGAAACCTGCTGTATGGATAAATTTGGGCAACCACACTTTTATCATTACTTTTGACTGATCACTACATCTAGATCCATAAAATAATGCACTTGCCATATCGGATATACAGATATACAAAAAACAAAGGGAAAATTTTACTCTGTATTGTACATTCACACTGTGAATTTTGTCTGTTCCTTTCTCTTAGCCACACAACAGGGAAACATAGGCTCAGAGAGGTCACAGATGGGAAAAAAATGTTATGTTATCTGCTCCATCCCTTGGAAATGCAAGATATGTTCCCTCAGAGAGATAATGGATCAGATATTAAACTGTCACACCAGATTTAATCAAGCCTGTATTTTGATTTTATTTTTTATTCCTCATAATTTTGCTGCAGAAGCAGGCATTTTAGTAAACATATCAGAGTTCCAGAAATTCAGGTCAACTGTAAAAGCAAACACACTTACAAATGTGGCAATAGGGGCCAAAGTTCATTTAACAGACAGAGATCTTGGAAAGTTTTTCTTAATTAGAAGTTCATTTCACATAATTAAAGTTCAGATGTAATCTACATAATGGGATTGATGTTATGCATTTAAAATCATATGACCAGGGTTTTTTAACAACAACAACAAAAAACAATTTTCTCAAGCTTTTTGCTTTTGCTTTTCTTTTATTCGCTTACTAATCACTCTCCAAGTATTAATTATCAATAATTTCCTTTCTGACAAATTGATACCAGAACTGTCATACATATTTATTTCAAGTTAATAAGTGAAGTTAAGTGTTTCGGGTAAGAAAGTGCTGGCTGGTGCTTCAGTCTAAAAATTTCAATACATTTAATGGACTAAAAGTCTTTTTGAAACTAGCTGTCATGTGAAAGAGAAAACAGAAAGGAAGTTACACTATATAATACTCTACTAGTTAATGTGGTGTGATCTGCCCTTTAGTTAATTACTATGACTCTTCAAAGGAAAAAAAGAAAGAAATCAGAAGCATAGATGCAGGCTTGGCATTACGTTTGAGAGAAACTGGAAAATCTCAGCTGATTCAAAACTGAAAAGACAGTTGCTTCTTTGACCTTTTGAAACTTCTAACTGCTATGCTTATCTCCATTGATTTAAATGACTAAGCAGCTCGGATGCACAGCTCCAGAACCAAGTATGAGGTCATTATGCTCTTACCATCAATTGTATTGATGTAGTCCTTCAAAAGTTCAAAAACATAGAGATCTTTTTGTGGAATAAAATATGCTGGGCTTTTTTTACGTCTGTCATATGACTGGAGGACAAGTAACAGCAATAGTTGCACTGTGCACTTTTATCTTCCCTTTAAAGTTTTTTACTGTTATTTTATTTTACGTGCCCTCTTCTCCATATGGACTACAATTACAACTAGAAATGGGAAAATCTCAAAAGATTTTGAATTTCGTTTTGATTTGAATAGGCACCTAAACTGTCGATACTCTTCCACTCCTACCCAGGCATCCTGAGTCTGCAAAGTATTGTAAATAATCTTATGAAAACAGATTATCTCATGAGATTTTGGTTCCTCCTGTTTCTGATCAGGCAGGAAATACTGCAATTGCGATTCTGGCATGGTAAGCCTGTTTGGAAACAGAAGTATAAAATAATGGCCAACATTTCCAAAAAGGTTCAGCTCAGATTTGGTTCCAGAAATGGGCTGAGGGTTGAGGATTGGGAGTATTTTCTATATTTTTTGCACTGGTGGTTCACCCATCCCTAAATAAAATCCAAATCAAACCTTGAGGAGCAATAGTCATATTTCACAGGAGAGTTTCCTCTTCCTGAGACTTAATTCCCTAAATTGACATGGCCTTCACCTCTCAGTTGCATAATCCTTCTCTTGCTCACATTTAAAAGAACATTTTAAATTGTTTCAGCATTGTACAGTTTCATCAGCACCATTTCAGCTTTCTTCTATTCTCTTGCTTGGTTATATATGAATGGCATGACCATCCAAAGACAAAAAGTGGCCTCTGACACTGCCCAAAGTAATACATACCACAGAAATAATGTATGGGTTATAAGGAAAGCTATAATGCAAACACATCACTAAAAATTCACAGAGACACAAAGGGTAGCTGTTAGGGTCACACATGCAATTCCTACATGGCTGCTAGTTTGACCTACCAGAGCTTCAAAAGGTTTTGGCCATTTAGTATGCACAAGTGCAGACCACTCTCAAAATTTGCACAACATTCTATGCTACAGATCTGTATTTACCACACCACTAACTGAAGTTAAATTATGAACCCCTACCTCATACTGCTGACCACTTACTCACACAAATAGCTTACAGACCTATTCATGTGAATAAGTACTCGTCAGTATAAGTAATGGATTCACAATCTAGCTCTCAGTGAGAAAGAAAGAAACAAGTCACAATTATGTCAGTTAGATCAGACACATGATTGACTTTGAAATTATATTAAAAAAACATTATATTTTATGTGCTCTAAAATCTGAAGGCTATATTATGCCACACTTACTTACTTCAGGCAGCCCTTTACAACTTGAGTAGTCCCATTGAAATCAAGGAATAAGGTACTCCTTAAGGAGAACAAGGGTGCAGAATCTCTCCCATGGTTTTTACAGATAGAGCGAGAAAGAGAGATGTAATTTACTGTTTGTGAAAAATGATATATTGACAGCTCAGTTCAAAGTAATTTTCTGATCTTCCACTGAATAATCAGAAGCATTTCAAGCTTCCAATGTCACCCTACCAATGTCACAAATCCATGTCCCGTAAGGATCACCTCTAGGGGGGAATATGCAATCTTCATATCCATGCTGTTCTTAACCTCTTTGCTGAGCGATACAGTAAGTGCCAGCAGCAAGTGTGTATTTTCCACTGAAAAGTGAATTGAGACCACCAGTTCATGTCAAATAAACCACCAAAGAGTCATCAGATAGTAACGACCACTTTAGGGAATTTTATCAAGCTAGGCTACATTTGAACCAGCCAGCCTAGAGATCCAATGTTCCATACTCCCTTTATAAAAATGTCTCAAGGCAGTTAACCCCCATACCATTACTTTGTAAAGATGTATGATTCAAAAAAATCAAACTGCCAGTGTTCTTTGGTTTAATTTTTATTTTAAGAAAACAAGACTTGGCTCCCATTCTGTGAAACACAAAAATATCTATATGGTTTCATTCACAATGACCAATGTCAAAGACTTATTCAGCATGGGCATCAGAAGACACTGAAACTTATGAGGATTGAAAGAGAGGTCCATTCAGGGCTAGCAAAGAAATTTCATGCCAAACTTATTCAATATTTTTATTAACCTTAGGACAAAAAGCAGGAGTGGGATAAAGAAATTTGCTGATGATACAAAGTTGGGAGGCGTTGCCAATACTGAGGCGGACCAGAATATTATTCAGGACAATCTAGATGACCTTGAAGACTGGAGTAACACCAGTAGGATGAAATTCAATAGTACAAAGTTATATTAATGCAGTTAACATGCAGTTAAGGTCTAATAATAAGAATCTCTGCTACAAGCTGAGCACTCATCAGTTGGAAGTGATAGAAGAGGAGAGAAACCTGTGCGTGTTGGTCTACCACAGGATAACTATGGAGCCATCCGTGTGATGAGGCTGTAAAAAAAGGCAAATGTAGTCCTTGAATGTATCAGGCAAGGCATTTTCAGTGGAGAGAGAGAAGTATTAATGCCATTAAGCAAGGCAATGATAAGACCTCATTTGGAACAGTGCGTACAATTCCAGTCACTTATGTTCAAGAAAAATGAATTCAAACTGGAACAGGTGCAGAGAAGAGATATGAGGATGATCAGGGGAGTTGAGGGCCTATCCAGTGCTTAATTTGTTTGTTTAATTTGCCCCAGCACCTCTGGGATTGTCACTTCTGTTATGAAAGTAAAACAGTTGCTTGAGCCCCAGCACCTCCTTCATTACAAATTAGGCACTTCGGAGAAGAGACTGGAAGAGCTAGACTAGTTTAGCCTCGCAAAAGAAGGTTGAGAGGGGACTCAACTGCTTCTATAAATATATCAAGAGATTAAATACCAGGGAGGGTGAAGAGTTATATAAGATAAAGGCTTTAGGAATAAAGTGCCCAGACCAGCTTTCATTAAGGTCAAAGGGAGCCTTTACATTGACTTTAACAGAAGCTGAATTAGTTCTAAACTGACCTTTAAATTAAGACTAACTATCCTTGAACACTCATTAATCTTGGTGTATTTTTTGCCTTTGCTGGTGCTTTGAAAGTTGAGGTATAGTTCTTAAACATGGTTTTTCATTCAATATCTTATGGGGGAAAGCATGAAGTGAAGTGTGTGAAGCAAGTGCAAACAGGCATCCAAAATATTTTAGCTGATGTTACTAGCGAAAGCTTGCAAGTGAAGTGACAGTGCTGGCAGATACAACTTCAAGGAGATTTATATAAAGTTTGCTCTAGGGAAAAGAGCATGAGGGTTACCTTTGAAAAACAAACCACCACCCTAAAAAACCCTTCAACCAGGGGGTGGAAAGTGAATAAAGCTCCAAATGAGAAGCCACGCGAGCAATGTGTCCATTATTAACCCATTATTCCTTGGATTTACTGGTAAAGTAATTTGGCTGAATGCTTCTGTTCTAGGACATTAGTTTTACATTTTTCTTTGTAAAACACTAGAGTAACAAGTAGCAGAGATGGTATTGCAACAGAAACAGGTCAATTGTTTCAATAAAATGGACAATAAGAAAAGAAACAATGCAAAGACTCTCAAGCTACTCTTTATGATTTTTTAAAAAGTAATGACTGATCTAAGGCACTTTGTGTAGTTTGGGGTAAGCTAGAGCTATGTTGCTGAAACTGTAGTGAACGTTTGAGCAATGCCCTGGTTGGCTTAGTTTGCATTCTGAAGCTAAGGGCTAGCTTCACAAGCTGATGTAAATCATCATAGCTTCATTGACTTTCACAGAGCTACACCAGCTTACGTCAGCTGAGGATCTGGCCCTAAATGTGTCTATTACACACACACACAATGTAAAGTAAACCAAATAAATGCAGTAATTCACCCTATGACGCCATAGGGGAGATATAAAGTGCAGAAAGAAAAGGAGTACTTGTGGCACCTTAGAGACTAACAAATTTGTTAGTCTCTAAGGTGCCACAAGTACTCCTTTTCTTTTTATGGATACAGATTAACACAACCTGCTACTCTGTAAAGTGCAGAAATACATTGAAAAGTGACTTTATAAAAATGGTATCATAAGGCTCCACATTTATTGTATGCCAATGATTTGCACAATACATTTATTCAGTATACAAGTAAAAAGATGTTTTTCTCTATATGCCAGTCGTGTACATTTATCATGGAATCTGATGATGGCCCGTACGTCACAAACAGTAATAAAGATTCTTCAGGACAAATGATGCCCTCATTTATACCTGCGCAATCCTATTACCTTGAGTGGAATTTCCAAGGTATAATCGACGGCATAACAGAAGACAATGTGGTTGGTACAAGTCATCCTTCAAATGGAAAATAATTAATATATCTGTTGATTATGTGTGAGCTGGAATGGAATCTGGTTCATTCTTCTATGTACGACACTAATAAATCAAATATTATTCTTTCTATATAATGCTTTAAAAGGAAGTGTCATTATCTCAGTCTGTAAAAGAGGGAATTAGAGACACAGCAAGATGAAGTGACTTGCCCAAGGATGCCAGCAGGCCAGTGGCAGAGCTGAGAAGAATGCCCACATCTCCAGACTCCCAGATTGGTGCTCTATCTGCTAGGGTCCCAGGTAAAATATTACTTTTATGTCTGACTTTATATTAAGCAGAGAAGGCTCTGAATACAAATTGGGAGACAATATGCTGAAGAAGTCATCATTTTTACACAGTTGCTTTTCAGAGTACAGCCACATTTAAAATTCTGGACTTTGTGAGCATCGACCAAGCAGCTAAAATCAAAGTCTATGTTCATAATGCGCCTTCATCATTCATGATGTTGTTATAATCTGAACATAGATTATTGGGAGGCAAGGCGTGATTGAAGCTTGATCTATGGCTGCATTTAGAGATAGATGGCAGAAGAGAGAAAGGGGCATTAAATATTTCCGTTAAATGAAAATGCCTGCAGAAGTGGGGAATTTATGCTCCAAATTGTTGAAAAAGTAGGAGTCACAGTATGGAAGAAATGCTGGAAATGACAGCAGGTTTATATTCAGTTGTGCCTGCAGTGGTAAAAAACTGCCAAAACAATGCCAAACCCAAAACCCTAGAAAAAGAAGATAAAACCATTACACCTACCAGATTTGTTTTGGTTCATAGAAATGCACCTCACAATAGTATGTGAGTGCACCTGGCACCACCCACTCTGCCAAACTACTGAAACTTACTAGAAACCTCAGCAGAATTGCTACAAAGGGCAGGTTTCCTAAAGGTTCAATATTCTGTCAGACCACATGAACAGAGCTAGTAGGCAGCAGAGACTGAAATTGCAAAAACACAGGTCTGGCTGCATCATGTGCCTGGCCATGAGCCAAAATAAAAGACATCATCCTAACTTTGTTATTGGGGACTTGCTGGACCTAGAACATCAGGAGGACTTTTAACATAGACTCATAGACTTTAAGGTCAGGAGGAACCATTGTGATCATCTAGACTGACCTCCTGCATACTGCAGGCGACAGGACGTCACCCACTCCTGAAATAGATCCCTAACCTCTGGCTGAGTTACTGAAGTCCTCAAATCATGGTTTAAAGACTTCAAGCTACAGAGAATCCACCATTTACTCTTGTTTAAACCTGCAAGTGACCCGTGCCCCATGCTGCAGAGGAAGACAAAAAAAAACCGCAAGGTCTCTGCCAATCTGACCAAGGGAAAAATTCCTTCCCAACTCCAAATATGGCACTCAGTTTATTCATGTGGGCAAGACCCTCCAGGCAGGTATCTGAGAAACAATTACCTGGAGTATCACCTTTGAACTACATCTGACACTGACAATGCAAAAATAATGTTTGGCTATAGGCATCTCTGGAGCTTGCGTAGGTAACTAAAATGTTGCTTATCCAAAGACTAGCTGAATTTTCTTTACCTCTGGATCTGAAAAAGCAGGCTGGAAATCTTACAAGAACAAATACTTGTAAAATATTTCAGCATATCGGGTTCTAGCTCTGGAGGCGAACGAACGAAAAAATGGAGAAACTTTACTGCAAATTTCAGAACTTTTAAGTAGTACTAATTTAAATTTCATTCTAGAAATGAACAAAGGGCTGGGGCATTTATCTGGACCCAAGGACACAGCTGGGTGAGTCAAGAAGTAAGAAAATGAAATTAGCTCCGCCCATCCTCCCTGCCCTCTAATGGTTTGAAAAAAACAAACAAACGAGACAATGAAAGAACATGAAAAGAGTACAATAGATTTAGGAGGGTGAAGCTACAGGATTAATTGTGGCCACACCCAGAGGCACAACCTACAGAACTGCTCAGAGCTTTTTTTTAATTTATTTTTTTGCCTCTACCAATACTAAACATATTGTATGAGAATAAAAGTGAAGGGTTAGATACCACAGAAGAATCTTACAGCGTAGACAGAATAAATTCATTTTCAACCCCATCTGAGCCAAGGAAGGGGAAAAAAGGAGCGAGCGAAAGAGAAATGTCTTAGGAGAGAAAACCACTCTAAAACATCTAGAGAAGTTCTGAAGAAACAAAATGAAAACCATTTTCATTAAAGCTAATAGTGACAATGTACTATATTGAGTCTCGGTTCTACTGCAAGAGCCCCCTGTATTGGAACCTGTTTCCACCTTTGCACAGAAAATATCCCCAAGGACATTTGCTTTATCTGGAGGAAAACTGTAATCTTCCTCCAGACTCAACATGTCTCTATCTTCTGAAAGCCATTAAGCACTTAAACACCATCTGTGAGCAGTGCATTCAGCGGTAATACACCAATTTGAACTAACAGGGCATTGGGAAGGGAGACTCTGGAACTGGTTATTCTCATTAAATTAAAATGACTCTCCCAGCACTAGTCAACACTCAACACCAAGCAAATAGGTTAACTCTGTGGGGAACATTGCAGTAGATAGCAATGTAGCACCCCAGGAGGAGGCAGCCTTGTCCTATGCAGCCATAAAGAGCACTGCACCTTGAATGAATCTCATCTCTGTGGCAAGAGCCTGAAGATGGCCCATGCACTACTTAGCCCAATCACAGAGCTTAAATGGGATGGGGTGCAGATGTGACAGCTAGAGCTGGGCAAATAATGGATTTTTTGGTTCAATGTCAATTCTGAAAAATCAAAATCAAAATGTAGTTTCTGGTCAAAGAGAAATAGTCATTGGGCTAGGGAAAGGGCATGAAAATGAATCTAGAGCCCTAGTAGGAAAGCAAGATGTTGGAGACCCAAATTCAAGTCCCCGCTCCAATGACTCTTTATAAAAGGTGGAACAGCTTCGGCAGGAGAGACTGTGAAAGACCCCTACAGAATTTCCCATGGGCCCAGTGACTAGGGCATTCTCCTGTAATGTGGGAGCCCCAAGTCAAAAACCCATCCCCTTGTCAAGCAGAGAGGGGAATTGAACTGGGAGTTCTCCCACATCCTGGGTGAATTCCCTAACCACTGGGCTAAGAGTTATAAGGGAGGAGTTGTCATCCTCTGTGCCCACTCCTCTGTTTTCTGACTCTAATCCTCCTTTGCTTTTGTCAAATTGCTCAGAATCAAAATACAAAATTTTGAGTTGAGTCAAAATGAAACATTTATTTTGGGCATTTCCAAAACATTTTGATATATTTGGTCCATTTGAAACTCTTCAGAGAACCTGACATGAATTTGTGAATGATTTTGCATTGACCAAAACTACATTTTCCAACAAATATGCCAAATGCCAAAATAATTTCTCTAGTTACAACACTAGTGACAGCTGTAAATTGGGCAAAGCAAGGGACATATAACACCCATAGGTCTTGTGCTGACTGCTCAGTGATGAATTTCACCCCATGTGCACACACCAAAACACCATCCCTCATTTCCTATTTTCAATCCTATGTGACTCTGGCACCAACAGGTCAAAAGTGAGATATAAGTCCCTAACTGCTGTTCCTAGTTTCCTTGGTTTCATCCCAGTTAAATATTATAGGATGTTCATGCAGAAGTTGCTGATTAGATGCTAAATGAACCCTGCAGAGTTCATTCATGGTGAAAACAATCACTCCACCCTACCAAAACTGGCAAGTTTCTTTGGAGGGTCACTCTTTGTAACCCCCATTTGCACATCCTCTTATTTCTCCATCTATTGTTCGCAGTGTTATAAATAATAATGTAGATCTGGGTTCTACAAACCCTAGCACCTGCCACAAGACAACACTGTCCTTTCCTAACCATCTCGCTGATGGGTTCCGTGACCTATCCAATAAAAACACCCTTTCCCACCCACCATGACCAGGCCTAAGTAGACAAAACAGAGTGTGGGAGACCAATACAACAAATAAACAGTGTGATCAAGGTAATACCTTGGCCATTTCATTTTGCCTATTATTTTTATTAATTGTCCTTGCCTATTCATTAATTTTCTTTATATGAATGTACATATTTGCATGGGCACAAGGGTATGAACAGATGTTGGTTATTTGCAATCGATTATTCAATGTTTGTCATACATTATCTTCCTTTTCTAAAAATAAAAACAACTCAAACAAGAGTTTCAGTTGTCCAATCAGGAAACAAGAAAAAAACTACCATGTGACTAATTTAACTAGTCAAATGCCACTAATATTAAATTGCAAGTAGACAAAGTGAAAAGCTTAAAAATAACCCTCGAGGCTGAAAGTTGTTCATAACAAAACTGTTCATGAAACCATGGTGATTAGTGAATACTCTTGTAAAAATCAATAATTCACAAATGGAATAAGAGCTAAATTCTTTGGAAAATTTATTCATGGATAATTTGATCAACTCTAGTTGTACCCAAGCTTTTTGGGAGCTCTTTCTCCCATTTCCGATGAAGAGGAGACATCCCAAGGTTTGACACTGTTAGTTATGTGCTAACTCACAATACTGTGTAAATAAACTTATTTCTTTGCTCATGATAATCAATTATCTGAAGAAAGGATATAAACATATTTTAGGACAAAGAAAGTAAATTTTTGCAACACCTTAAAAAAATTGTGAATTTCTCTGTGTCTTACACAAAGAGCTGCTCAGAATATAACACACAAGGATACTATTATATTTAAAATAGCTTTAAACAATTATCAAGAAGAGGCATCTTATCAGGTACTGTACAAACATTTAAAATGCAACGAAATCATGGCAAATAGAGCTTCAGAAATTGTTCAACCAAAATCCTTACAAAAACCAACACCTCCTTATAAACGCCACTAAAACTGTGAGGGGGAAAATCCTTATAATTTAGCAACACAAAATGCATTACATAATAGTATAAATTTTATTGATTGATTGATTGATTGCTTTTCAATGTAATACTGTGTTGTTATATTTAGCCATCTGTTTTAGAATGTAATTTGTGTTGCTGGTTCTGGAAAAAAATCCAGACATAAAAGAACTAATTTAATTCCTTTTGAGCGCTCTTTCATTCAAAACTATTTCTTTTAAAATGTCCCAGCACTGCAGAATCTGACTTGAAATCCACCTTGAACTATGTGCACTTTAACTAACTCTCTCCCCAAGGCAAAATGATCCCATATTCAGGCACAGCTTTATCCCAGTCTTCTAAAGGACTTACACAGAATGTACCTGATATAACTGGACCAGAATGTCAACCATGATAGAAATTATGATCAAGACATGGAGGATACATAATGAGAACCTTATCTATTTTTCAGTGGACTGCTATTGGTAGAGAGTACCTTTAGGGGGTTGTTTACAGAAATCAGGTCTCCTCTATTTAAAAAAATGTGTAAGTCCTTGTGCAGCGTTCTCTTTGTTTGCTTGTTATATTACATGTCATAATGGATACCAACTGTGTTTAAGGTGTTCAAACAGTGTTATAATAGGCTGCTTGGCTGCCTTTGGAATGTGGCTTTTCACATTTTCTCTCAACAGAAAGACATGGTTTTAGTCTTCTGCTTCCACTGTATTAAATAGAAATTTAAAAATTACTACAGCTATTACCTCTGAAATAAATATCTGATCACTGGCTGCATAGGGGATTGGAGATTTATATGCAATCTCTCTATAATATTCATCTTCTTTCCTCTAGTGCCTATAATTGCATCTGTGGCCCGGCAAGACTAGTGCAAGCTTCTCTTTTTGTTGGTGTCAGGTATTGATCTGGTGACATGTTCCTTCATCTCCTATTTCCCTCCCAAAGGGGACGCTCACAATGAAAAGCAAATCTCTTTGTATAGTGTGACAAGATCCTGAAACCTGCTGCTTATTACAGCACAGCATTGGAAGGTAATATCCAACTCACTAGCAATGTCAGAAAACAAGCTCAAGTGAGGCATGCATCATCATCTTCCTTGTGGAAACATTATTTTGTGACAGTGAAAATGTAAAAAGCAAAACCTGTTGAATGTGTTTAATGTGTTCTAGAGAAAATTGTGCGCTGTGTTTATGTAGTGCTTTGGGGGTATTTCCTCATATATATGAAAAAATATTGGTTTCCTCTTCTTTTTCCTCCCACACTTTCAGGTGCAGAGGGCATCCACCAGTTTCTGCTATTTATTTCAGTCTTGTGCTGGTCTGTTCTGGCTACTGAGTGTCATGTTGATGGATTTGGCTTCTTTATTGTTCTGTGTAATGTTTCTTTAGGTCATCCTCTTCTTCTCTTTCCACACAGAGTTCATATTAACACTTGACATGGAAGTCACATTGGGTGGCATCCTTAAAGCATGTCCTAAATATGAGCTGTGCTTAAATTCCATTTTAGCAGAGCAGAAGTGAAAAACAACATCAAGATGGAAAAGACATGTACAGAAAGCTCACGGGACAGAGCAGCAGCTGGGGCTTATTGGAGGGTTTGCAGTAGGAAAAGGAGACAGAGGCCCACTGACAGGTCACTGAAAGGAAAAGGGTGAACCACATTCATGTTTGCACTCAGTGATAAAAGTATCCCTTTTCTGAAAGTATGCAAACATCGGAAGGGTTCAGAGTTGGGCAAAGGTTTAAGCTGGATCTCATTTTTGCAAAAACGGTTTAGCTAGCCCTAATGATTGTGCCTTTCCTGACTGTGAAGAGTTAGATAGTGAGACATCCTGGCCCCCTCCAGAAAAGAGACAGCATAACTCAAGAGAAACAAAGAAGCTAGGTTTAATAAAGTTCCTGCTATGGTTATTAGTAGTAAGGGCTAGGAATTGTCAGTCAAAGATGGCAAGGTTAATGAAGGGACAACCTTACAGGTGTGGAAAGGTGGTGCATAGAAAGGACAGATTACTTAAAAATGCAAATATACTCTCAAGTTTTATTATCTGATTCATAGCCCATTGAAATTAATGAGAATTTATTGGTTTCAATTGGTTTTGTATCAGGCTCCTCATGCAGGATTTTAGGAATCTGCATGTGACTCAGAAATAACAGGAACAGGAACTGAAGTAAAGCACTTGTATGTCACAAAATACTTAAATATAGCTACTGAACTTTACATTTGCCAACTCTGGCTAAAAGAAAATTTTGCTCAAGGGTAAACAAGGAGTTTGGAATATTGGTAAACGTCATTTAACTAGCTCCTGTAATTCTGAGAAAGAGATTGGCTAAACTACCCATCTGTAAAAAAGTTTGCATCTAAAGAGGGAACATCCCAAGCAGATTCAATCCTGAGTGTGCGTCATGTGTACATCCATATAGAAATAAACAAACAAACAAACAAACAAACATCCCTTGGCTGAAGCCTCCGAAGTGGAAGGTTCATTGGAAAACTGAATAACTGCAGCTGGGCAAAGCAAAAAGCTTTTTGTTGCCCTACCGTATCTGAGAAACTGTGGTGGTGTTTATTTCATTCATCCTGCAAACTTTTTTTTTTCACTTTTTCTTTGTGTGTGTATATGAGCAAATACTAGACACTTGAACTACAACTTCCATGACGTGCCGCAGAGGCATATCTGAATCAAAATTTTGGGGAACTGATTTTTTTCTGCAAGATCACAATTTTCAGCAGAAAAATTGACCATTTTCCTGACCAGCTCTAGCAACTGTAAACCCAAGTGACTTTTTTTTTAAAATGTAGCCATGTTGGTCCCAGGATATTAGAGAGAGAAGGGGGTGAGGTAATATCTTGTATTGGACCAACTTCTGTTGGTGAGAGACACACAAGCTTTTGAGCTACACAGAGCTCTTCCTCAGGTCTGGGGAAGATACTACCCAGATCTATGGGATTGTTGCCATTGACCTGACGGGAGCCAGGATTTCACCCAAGGTAGCAGTGGCCATTTCTGCTATTTTGAGACTAAGGCTACATCTACAATACACACTGCTGGCTGGGGGCTGTACTGTAGCCGTAGCTACACACTGTAGTGAAAAGGAGGCTGTGGCCACACTGTGATGGATAGCTACACGTGTCAGTGAAAGGCTCTGGCAGAGGGGAGGTAGCTGGGAAAGAGGTAAGAAGCACTGAGCCTCTCCTCACTCCCTCCCTGCTGCCAGAGCCTTTCCCCTTGCAACATAAATGCTCCAGCAATAGGGAGCTGGCAGAGTCTTTCCATGCTGCTGGAGTCTTTTCCTACTGCAAGGAAAGGCTCTGGTGATGGGGAGGCTGCCTTTTCTAGCTCAGCCTTTCCCCACTGCCTCCCCCCTCTTCCAAAGCCTTTTCTTTATGAGAGAGTCTTTTCCTGAGGGGGCAGGAGGCAGCAGGACACTACACAGTTGGAGAAACTAAGGCATGGATGAGGTTAAGTGACTTTCCCATTTCAGACACCAAGAAAGATCAATGGCCAAGGAGTTACTCCCCCTCCTAAGATGCTCCTTCAAATGGGGATAGCTGTAGAACTACTGTACTCACCTCACCTGACCTGGACATCGGGTTGTGAAGGGAGGGTGGAATCCTTATCCCTAGTCCTGTCAGGCTCCAATACACCATTGCCACAGCAATAGTGAATCTGAAACTGCTCCCTCCTCTTCAGCAACCCATGTCATTGCACAGGTCCCTACTAGGACCGCTCCTCAGCTCATGCCTCTTCAAGAATGCTACTACATTTTCTCAGCCACCTCCTAGCTCTGATATCAATGTTACTGGAATTCTCCTCATGGCTTCCACAACTGTACCTCTCTCGGAGCCTGCTCCAAAGCCCATTGATGTCTACAGAAAGGCTCCTGTTCATTTCAATCGGCATTAGGATCAGGCTTACCACTCTTGATTGTTTCACATTTCATTTTTTTATGGCCTTACAGGCTCACATTGACACACACTTTGTTTTAATGGTAGATTGATACATTGTTACAGTTTTGTTCAGTTTGCATATTGGACCAGCAGACCCTGGTTTTACACTGTTTGTGCTCAATATTTACCTGGATTATTATTTTTTTAATGATACCTGCAGAAACACAACTGCAATTAAAATTAAGAGGAGTTGTGTGGATGAATCACCTAGACCACTTTGAAAATCTCTACCAAGGCTCCAACAGCACTGTTAACTCACAGGCATGTGGTATTTTCTATTCCTGTCTTTCTTGTTCAACACATAGCTTTTAGGTCACTCTTTATCTCCTAAAATATATAGCATAAAACTTACAAAATATATAAAACATCTGACCTCACATTGCTGTGGAAACCGTAATTTTCACAGGTTTTGACTTCTTTGTGATTTTCAACTGTGCAGGCTTTGCATTAACACATTTTGTTACTTTTAATACACTTTTTATCATACAAAGAAGGCAATTCATAGTTAATAATTGTATATAGATTATTTTGGCAAGTTTCTTTTAGCTAAATGCCTGGCTGTTAAGAATCATGGTAAAATGTATCATATATAAAAGTTTTAATATTTTTTCTTTGTCCTCGGTACACTCTGATAGTTTTCACTTGAAGGGTTTGAAGTATGAAGGCAAAGTTTACACAGACAGTTGTCTAAGGGCTGTGCACTTTCTTCTCATATTTTGAGGCACTCAGTAAATTCCAACACTGAGTGCTGAGACACAAAAGAGGAGTACAATCACTCCGTGATTTAGGTGGCTTTCTGTTTGTGAATCTTGAAACTTATTACTGTACATGTCAAGAGCTGTTAAAAGATGCAAAGTGGGTGAGATAATATCTTTTATTGGACCAACTTCTGTTGGTGAGACAAGTTTCAAGCCACACAGAGCTCTTCTTCAGATCACTACATACAAGAGTTGTTAAAGGCACTTAATGAAGGTCAACTGATTTCAGAGTTCCCATGGCAGAAGAAAGACCATGCCCTACATTTTTGTTTTGTTTTGTCCTTCTTTTTGGGCACCAGGTCGAATCTGAGGCAACTGGAATTGTATAATCTTGAGGACATGCACAGATATTGTGCGAGAACAAATTTAGAATGGTAGAAAAAGCTGATGTTATGGAAAATGTTGAATTCCTATGCTTTTTTCTCATAATGTGGCATTAATAATTTGGCATTAAACAAAATTACTATAAACGTCCTTTGATCAGAAAGATTAGGGTCATTCATGCAATTATTGTCAATAATCCAAATTAATCCATTGACAAGCTCATTTGTCAAAAGGGAGGTGCACATTTTCAGCATGGTATGAGGAAATTAGGACACAAACTTCTTTATTACATTAACTTAAGCCATATGGCTCAGTCATTTCACTCATGGATGCACAGGAAAGTTAACCCATAATGCCCAATAGTGGTTTTATTATTTCCTCTAACCCCGGGTGTGCCAATTGTCTTAAATCAAATTACTAATATTCTTTCTTGTTTTCAGTCGTCTTGTTTCACATTACTGACAGCAGAAGCTGAAGAAATGCCTCTCGCTATTCCAGAATCCTTCTGTGGGTTTTGATACTAAGACTGAGCAACCTCATATGGGAGCAAATGCCTTCATGGAACATGGAAGGTGAAGAAAGGTATATTAAAGGACTGTAAAGTGAAAGGCTCTTGTTGAAATTTCGACCACTGCAATGGAGAATATAGTTCTAATTGTTGCCATGTCATACTTTAATGTATGAAAGGAGTTGCATCTACTGTATTTGTTAGAAGTATTTCTCTCCTTACTTGCTACATTGGTTTTCTTTGAAAAACTAACAATAATGGTACTTTTAACCCAAGAATCTCAAGGCATTTTACTAAGGTGGGTGAGTAATGTGTTGTTATCCCCATTTCACAGATAAGGAGACTGAGGCACTGAGCAATTGAGGCAATTGTCCACGTTCACAAAGTAAGCCAGTGGCAGGGTGGGGAACAGAAGTAAAGTCTCCTCACTGTCTAATTCTTTCTTTAACTACTAAATCAGACCTGGATAGAGCACAAGCCTTTATAGCTGAAAGAATGTGGGAGGCTTGGATGAGTTAATTCAGAAAGAAGTCTAGAAGCAAATATATTATTTATCATGTGCTGCACGGGAACATGTAAAGATCTGAGATGGGCAACAGACTCTTCAAAATATCTAGTTGCAGAGTATCATTTTTACTTTTTCGTGACTAGTCAGCTGCTTTCCTTTTCTCTTTGTAGAACAGCAATAGATGGCTTAGGTTGCATTTTATTATTCCACTGTATTATCTTTTCAGCCATCTACATGTTAAGGAGACAGGCATTTGCTAAGATTAAGACTACCTGTTGATAAAATGTGGAGTTTTAGACAGGGAGTAGGGGAAACTGAGTGGGGAAAATGCAGTCATGCTACAAATGAGTAATGTAAGTTCCAAAGGTATCTTTTACAAGGATGCCCAAAAGTTCATTTGGGGAATGGCCTCAAGCTGAGATGCTGTACTCAAACTTGGTCATGGTGGTGAAGGATTTTGGGAGGGAAGAAAGTGGAATACCTAATAAGCCTCGAGGAAAGAAGAAGTTGTGGAGGCCCAAGCTGCACAAATATTCCTAGAATACCACAAGAAGGCAAAAGAAGAGAGGCCACATGAGCCAGAAGGCCAGATGAGCAAACCTGCTTGAAGAGCACTCATGGATGCATCTAGATCAACTGTTTAAAAACACTAGAAGATATTTGGGGACACTCCCAGGGTCCGCTTCAGATCCAGAAGGGAAGTTTGTCCTCTCACAGAATTCAGGCCCAGATCTGGATCTGAACTTCATGCCTGGTTCCTCCCTTAGAACAGGCTGAACCCAGACTCTGAAACTGAATACTCCTGAATGTTTTTTTTTTTTTTTTTTGGGGGGGGGGGGAATAAACCAGATCCAAATCCCTTGCCTTAGGCCTGTTTCTACTAAAGTAACAATATCATAGAAATTAGACATAAAAAAGACATATTGGGTCCATCTCCCTGGCTGGTGGGTCTCATCCACATGATCAGAGTTATCTGATTGCCATATTTGGGGTGAAGAAGGAATTTCTTCCTCAGATTGGCAGAAACCCTAGGTTTGGATTTTTTATTTTATTTATTTATTTATTTTGCCTTCCTCTGCAGTGGGGGGTACAGGTCACTTGCTGGTTTGAACTAGAGTAAATGGGGGGTTCTCTGTTACTTGAAATCTTTAAATCAAGAGTTGAGGACTTCAGGAACTCAGCCAGAGGTTATGGGCCTATTGCAGGAGCGGATGGGTGAGGTTCCATTGCCTGTGACTAGATGATCATGATGGTCCCTGCTGGTCTTAAAGTTTCTGAGTCTATGAGTCTCCCTGCCATGGAAGGCTTGTGTTCTACAGGACTTAATCCAAATGTTAATAAAAGTCTTTTGTTTTCAAATGCATAGTAAAGGATGTACAGTTTTAATCATATATTAAAGGGTGTGGATGAAACAGCTACATGGCAGGCAGACAGAGGAAGAGCAATTAAATGGGTTTACAAGGGGTATTGTATATATTTGAATGAGCCCTGTAAAAATTTAAGAAAAAGGAAGCTATTCGGGAGCTTGGAATTTTATCTGTGTGCTGAGGAACATTAGTAATAATACCTTGCATTTATATATAGCGCTTTTCACATTACAGCAACAGACTAGCAACCATGCCCCCAACTTCCAAATGCATCTTTTACAACTTATCTAATGAATGGAGTTTAGTTGGAGATTGGTCTTGAACTGAGAGGTGATTTTCCACCAATAGAGTTGCCAAATCTTGTGAATTTATTGCAAGGATTGAGATCTTTGATGTTTTCTCTTAAGCCCCAGCAGATATGTCATATTATTTTATGAGAATCTCAATTTTATTTATTTATTCATTATTTTATTTTAGAAAAGGCAAGTTTCTGGCCCTCTTGGCTCCAGAAAAAGGACTGAAAGGAGTGCACACCAAAGCCTTGGAAACCAGAGGGCAAATAATAAGGACCCAAACTGTATTTTCGTTTGCCCACCTCATAGTTTTTAAGCCCATCTCCTGATTGTTTGGGGCCTGACTTGTGATGTTTTTTGAATGCTTGGGTTAAGTAACATTGCATCTCAATCATGTTGGTGGAATTATTTTGTGTGGGAAGAACTTGGAGTAGCTCATAAGTCTCTAGGAAAGGGTGTGTGGAGTCCCAGACTGCCCAACGCCTCCAAGGATATCACAAGAAGGAAATGTATTCTCAAAGTTCAGGTAATTGGAGCAATCTTGCCTGAAGAGTGAACGGTAGAGTGTTCAGATTATGGTTTTATTTAAATAAATAGGTATTGTGGGTGCTTAGCACCTCTGAAAGATCTGCATTATGGCTGGCCATACATTTTTTCATCAAAACTGGCTTTTTGATGGAAAATTGGGTTTTCGACTAAACAAAATTTGCAACAAAAAGTTCCTCTCTGTGAAAAAAACAGCAACAAAAAATGAATATCTGAAAACTGAAAAAAAAAATATTCAGAAATTATGATGCTGTAATTCAGTTTCCTCTTGTTCCCAGTCTGAAGCAATTCAATTTCCCCTTGTTCCCCGTCTACTCTATGTGCTGGGCTTGCCAGCTGGACTACATCCCTCAGGATGCACCATAATCAGGGACTCTTGTGATGCAATTGTCTCCCTTCACCAAGAGGGGAGCTCAGAGTGTATCGTAGGAGACATAGTCTAACCAGAGGAGAATCAGAATGCAAGGAATTGTAGCGGTATTTCATAATCAAAACATTTTGAGTTTTGGCCAAAAGATTTGGTTTTCAAATTCTGCCAAAAAGTCAAAAATGTCTGTGAAAAAATAAACCATTCCCAACCATCTCTAATCTGTACACTTAATTTGGCTTTAAAAAGGGTAGAGTAAGTGGTGGATGGAGTTTGATTAACAACCTGTCACAGCTATGAATGATTAAAATCTTTAAAGAATACCAAAATGAAAACAAAAAGCAAACACTTTTGCAGTTAAAAGATAACAACACTATTATAATTAGTTCTCTCACTCAGGAAGCAAAGATACCTTCCATTAATTAAATGAGTGATAATTACTTGGATTACTGTCATACTTAAAATGTCAGTGCATTCAGGTCATAACCACACTTTCTATGCTCTTAAGTGTCAAAAACAATAAAGCTACCTATCGAGGATGTTTTTAAAGGAAGTAAAAAATAAATTCCATATAAGTCAAAATAGTTATACCCACTTACACAAGTGGGAAATTTGACCAATACAGTGTATTTGAATGGAAAAAACTAGACACACAATGACTGCAGTCTATAAACCTGCCCTAATTATAGTGTTTATGGCAATGACATCATCAGTAGATTTTGCACCTGCCATGAAATCTTGCATGATATGCTGTAAAACATGCTAATCGTAATGAACTATCATATAACTGTTTCCACCCTGCAAAAGCGTGTCACTTTATTTAATGTATCAACAATCTGGCTCCATGACTTCTTCAGAATTCTTGCAATGTTCCCTCTAATTTTTTACAGGCCGTGTGTGCAAAAAATTTCTTCTGTGAAAGTTTTTGACAGGCCTTGTACACAAAAAATTTCTTCCATGCAAACTATTGTGCTTCTGTGCAAATTTTTGTGTTTCGCCATGTGCACGGGGTTTAGGATCTGTGTAGGCGCGGACATGCGAACAGCTTAGAGGGAACAGTGAATGCTTGGTCAAGAAACTTTTTCTTTTAAACAAACCATAATTTGCTAGTTGCTTATATTTACAATGTCTCAAACATTGTTCCTGGCATATAGTCTAAGGTGTTTTTTTTTTAAATGTCTTTATTGAAGCAGATACGTAACCAGTTAATTAAATGAAGTGACTATATTTACATACCACAAGAAAATTCAGAAGTGGCCACTAATTCTGAGTTCACAAAATTGCATGTACATCCATACATGTGTGTAAATTTGTATTTGCGTATGCAAAATTGGTAGATGCATATGTAACTGTCCAATCTGCATGCCAAAATGGTTGAGAGTGCAAATTCTGCCCATGCAAATTTAGAGGCTGGTTGAAAATTTGGCCCAAAATATATTTAATTAATTTTAGTACTGCTTGAATTTTAAATTTAATCAGAACTTGGAACTAAAATACCAGGTGCAATACACATCCTATGAAACTAGGCCGGCTAAAACCCAGCTGACTAGAAAATTAAGCTAACCTATTGCTCATAAAAATTCATCAAAGAGAAAAACCGTGTGAAGTCCTGTCATTTCTTGATCCTGCATAGAATCTTTAAATAGAATTTTATTAGTATTGCCAGAGCATAAATATTGTGCAGTGGAATATATCTTTGCATTTAATATAATTCCAACTATCATGGCAAAAAGCAAACAAAAATGAAGTTGGACTTCAATATATTGAAAGCACAATCTTTTAACCTAAAGTACTTTATATTTCTATTTCAGTTCATTTATAATGACAAGATAATGATTCACAGAACCACTGATAAACAGCAACTGTATACTTTTTATTTGCTTCCTAACATTCCTGGAAAGCTTTATAGTAAACAATTTAGGAGATAATGAAAGGTAAAACTTCCATCTCAAAAGGTTTGATTCAATGAAATTATTGGGACAATCACTTAGGTTAAGTGTTTAGCCCAGAGGGCAGTATAAAATTTCATCAAAATTCAAACCATGCATAAATGATCTGAACCTGCAGTGTCTATTTATACTACACAACATGTTAGTCACATTTTTTAACCGCAGATTGAAAGGAATGATCAAGTAAGAGATAAGGATGAAAAACCAAACATGTGCTATGCCACCCATGTATAATTCAGTTAGTAGTAAACATGGATTTTAAAACGTCCTGCATTTAGTATAACAGTATGTGTTTTTCAACTGCATGAAAAAACCGGTGTGTACTACTAAAGAATGGAAGGAGAGCATGTTGAAATCTGATTTAAAATATTTCACACACACAGGAAGCCAAATTAGGAAAAGAATAGTGAAGCCATATAAAGTGTGTGGTATACCAAGGAATGTATATGGTATACCAAGGAATGTATATGGTATATGGTATAAAAGTGTATGGTATACCTCAGTGGGCATGAGGGAAGCAGGTGGAGACAATGAAAACTGTAAACGTGCATCAAAGGAAGAATAGTCTTTTACATGTTTTGGTCTGTGCATTTCTTTAAAAACTCTCTGCAGCATGGTGTGTGTGGTTCTTTTAATACCATGGGAAGAATCTTTTTAATACTGAGAAAGTAAATGGTCACGATCAAGAAGCCAAACGTTTCAAACTTGGGTGCATATTAGATGCCCAAATCTCAATTTTGGTTCCTGAAGAAAAGTGCACTGATTTTCAGAAGTGCTGAACACTGGCAGTTCCCAATAACTTCAGTGGAAACTGTGGGTGATCAGCACCTCTGAAAAGTAGGCCATTTTTATTTAGCAGCCTAAATAGGGATTTAAAAGAAGCTACATAAGAAAACTGTGGCCCCAATGTACTAACTAGATAGACAGTTCATTCTTTAGCCGTCATTTACTGAAAAAAAAATGGTGGGTTTTCTTGATCATTAGGGGCTGCATCAGTCTTCACCATGGAGGATGAAAGGGAGTTATCTATCCTGGACCTGTTCTTTTCTGGTAATAAAGACAAGGCACTATCAGAGATTGAGGTGACAGAAGAAGAGGTGCTGGAACACACTGACAATTTAAAAACCAGGAAGTCTGCAGAGCCACCTAGAGTATATGCAAAATTTCTGAAGGAGCTTCAGTATGAAGTGGCTGAGCTATTAGCAAAGAAAACAAAAAAAGTAATCTAATTAAAAACAGCTCCTACACTGGAGGGTTCAAGGATAGAAAATTTATACTCCTTTTTTAAAAAGCTCTAGGAATGATGTAAGGGAAGATCATGATTTGATATGGTCCAACTAGCATGGTTTCGGCAAAGGAAAATTTTATCTCTCAAATCTATTAGTATTCTTTGATTGGTTTCAGAGTAGCAGCTGTGTTAGTCTGTATTCACAAAAAGAAAAGGAGTACTTGTGGCACCTTAGAGACGAACAAATTTATTTGAGCATAAGCTTTCGTGAGCTACAGCTCACTTCTTCAGAGCTGTAGCTCATGAAAGCTTATGCTCAAATAAATTTGTTAGTCTCTAAGGTGCCACAAGTACTCCTATTCTTTGATCGTGTCAATAAAGTAGTGGATAAAGAAGAACCGTCTGACATAATTTAGACTTTCAAAAGGCCCTTGACAGGGTCTCTCAGAAGATGCTGCTAAAGAAACTAGGTAGCCATGGGTGAGAGCAAAGTATTGTTGTGGATGAAAAAGTAGCTAAGAGAAGAAAAAAGTAGTGATACATAGTCAATTTTATAGCGACCGGTTAACAACACACTACCTGGAGGATCCACAGTCGGTCCCGTGATGTTTAAAATATTTATCAGCCAGTCTGGAAAAGGCAAAGGAACCAGGAGATGTTGAATGAAATTGAAAGGTGACAAGTAGTAAACTAGCGCTGTCAAGAATTTTTCGATGAAACATTTTTGTCCAAAAATGCTGATTCATCAAAACTGGAAAGGGTCAGTTTCAACTAATTTTGACTACAAAAAAAAAAGCTTTTAAATTGTAAACATGTTTCATTTTTGACACTTTCTAAAAGAAAAATCTGGTTTCCTAGGCCAGAATGACTTTGTGTTTTGAGATTTAAGCTAAATATAGTAACTATATATTTTTTTTATAATGGTAAAAATAAAAAAAATCAAAATTATCAAAATGAAACTTTTGATTGACTCAAGCTAATTATTTTTTTTTCTGTTTGTGAAACTTTTTGAGATTTCAACTTTCTTTCCCAATTTGGGATGGGAAATTTTTCAATATTTCAAAAAATTCCATGGAATAGGAAAACCTTTTTCTACACAGCTCTAATAAAAACTAATAAAAGGAAATAGACTGTGGAATTCATGCCACAGGATGTTGTTGCACCCAAGTATTTAGCAAAATTAAAAGATGGATTGGACATTTAAACGGATAAGAAAAATATCCAGAGTTACCATAATATTTCATGCTAGCAACAATTTTGAAATGAATATAACATTTCATGCTTCAGATTTTAAGAGAGTTTTTAAATATTAAGAATCAGGATGAGACCTTTGTGAAGAGCAGATTATACCACATCTGCCTATTACAGGGTTTGCTGCACCTTCCTCGGAAGTAGCTGGGCCTGTTCACTGTTACAGACAGGATATTGGACTAGATGGATCACAGGTGTAATCCACTATGGCAACTCCTATGCACCTAGGCTTTCCTCCCACCTCCTCCTGAGAATGGTAATTCTGTTAGGTTCTTGATAAATCTGAAGTATTGTACTATTTACATGTTGCTATAAATATAACTGTGCTTTACAGCCACAAAAGATGGCACCTCCCTGCACTGACGAGCATATAATCGAAGGACGTGATGCTTCAAATGCTTAAAACCAGGCACAGTGCTCAATACTGTGAGTAGTAACCATTAATTTAACTGAAGGAACTTCATGGCAGTTAATAAGACTTCTCATGGCTGTAAGCACTTAGGGATCTGATGGAAAGGCCCAATTGACTTCAGTAATCTTTGGATGAGGCCTTATGCCTGGCAGAAAGGGTTAACAGCATCAGATCCTCAAGGCAACAAATCAAGACTGGTTTAGGGGCGGGCACGCAGGGCAGTTGCCTTGGGCGGCTTCTTCCAGGAGGCACTCTGCTGCTTGGCTGTTTGTTTATATATCGCTTGGCCACTCGATGGGGGTGAGGTGTAAGGTGGGCATTATGTAACCCTTGCCTGTTTGGTGTGGCACTCTCCCCCACTCTAGTGGTGGCTACATCAACTAGAGATTGATAAGCCTGTAGCTTTGGCTAAGAGACGTGTGTCTTTTATCTCATGCAATACAAGCTCATGCATTAAGCTCCAGAAGTTCCGAGTTTGATCCCAGCCACCGATGACGTGGGTCTGTTGGTTTTACAAGTAGGGGTTCAGCCAGGATATCAACTGGGAAGTCTCGGAAGCTTGAAATGCACTTCCTCAGCTAGGGGAAGTATGTAATCCATGCCTGCTTGGTGTGGCACTCTGTCCACTGCTAGTGTCGGCTAAACCAGCTAGAGATTGATGAGCCTGTTACAGCCTCAGCTAAGAAACCATGTGTCTTTAAGCTCATGCATTAAGCTCCTGAGGTCCCAGATTTGATCCTGGCTGCCACCAACTGGGGTCTGCCGGCATTACAGTTCCACAACGTTTTCCATCATGACCACCAAAATTGGCAAAGACTGCTCCTGTTGCAAATGCAAGAGCTTCCCTCACTAGGAACTGGAAGAGGACTGTAGTCACAAAATTTCCCTCGAGGTCTAGAAGCTCATAGCTGAATCCTAGCCTTTAGACCTCTAGGGAAGTTTTGAGACTATTGAAGAGGTATTTGGTTGAGCTATAAATGCCATTTAAAGCTGGATGCTCCCTTTTTTCTCTAAAGCCATGTGTGATGTACGAATTACTATTATTTTTCTTTTTAACCTTAAATAAAGCTTATATATTTAGTGGATAAGGAAAACTGAGTTGACAGTTATGTGTGCAGTGATAATAATATTACAAATGTTAGACTGTATAATTGTTTTTGTCAGGTCTCAAAGCACTTCATTACGGTATGCCTGCTTACATGTGCCTGCCAGAATTTATCCCTAAATTCTTGTCAGATCCTCATATATAAATCAGCATTGAAGTTAATGGAGCTACATTGATTTACCTCACCTCAAGATCGGGCTTTATTACATGGTAATACATTGATTATTGATTATTATATTTGATTACATTGATTATTATAATTGTTTCTTTTCTAGTAGCATCGAAGGACCACATGCAGGACTTCCCACTGTAATAGACACATTAGAAACAAATGAAACAAAGAAAAGCCATGTCCCAAAGAGCTCACAATCTAGAATTTAGACTGCACAACAGGGGAATAAATAGACAAATGGGTGTAGAAAGATGAGGTAAGGGTAAAACCGAGTGTGTTTGAGCTAGTAATCACAGTGGTCTCATCAGTCACATGTGGCTGCCAGTCTAACTAGTGCCAGACAGGAGTGATTATAGCAAAGGCTGTTTTTTTAGGAGAGATTAAAAGAGGAGAAGATAGTAGCTTTGCACATTCTGGTAGGAAGTTTTCCTCCCCGTATAAGGGGTGGTATGTAAGAAATCATAAAGGTGCTAGTGGGAAAAGTAGATAAGTGAGCAACCAAGGTCTGCATTGTTGGTAAAGTGACGGTATGGGTTGACATTGTAGTAAAAAATTCTACTTGAAAAATCGAGCAGGGCTAAATGGCAGGTGGCTTTAAAGGTGAATATGGCAGATTGCAGTATGGCAGAGACCTCCGTATAATAGCAATCTATGATATCTAATTTTACTGTCAGTAGATGTGACATTTTACACATGTGCATCTTATGGTGTGATTGGGGAAAAGATAGGTTGGCATAAAAATTTGGGGCAGATCCTCAGCTGGTGTAAATTACCATAGTTGAGGATCTGCCTCATTGTATTAATAAGTTTTTATCCATTCAGAGATCCAGTTTAATAAAGGATTTAGGCTCAGATTTTTAAAAGGTATTTACGCATTCAAAGCCTAACTGGCTTAGGAGCCTAAGTCTCATTGACTTTTACATTGACAATGAGATTTAGGTACATGTCTATGTCACTTTTGAAAATGAGACTTGGGCTAATGGCTAAATACATTTTCAAAATCTGGGCTTTACGCACATGCTGAAGTTGATGAGACTAAAGTATGTGATTACGTACTTTGCTGAATCATGGCCCCAAAAAAGTAAATTATAACAAAATCAATTAATTTTGTAATTTTTAACATATGAAATCACAATAATGTATTTTCAATTCGGTATTATACTTTATACTGCTTTAAGCTTTCTATTCTTTCAAAATCGGTAATATAATACAAATTAAATCTTTATTTTTTCCCCTTTGATAAAATTCCACCCCGATTAATGTTCTTTGACTTTGATTGGAAGAATGACTGAATTTCATTTAAAATAAAATGCAGGAAATGTCTTTATCACAGAGGAATGAGGCCTTGGGTATATTACTCTAAGTTGATTTCCTTGTAACATTAGTAAACAGTTTGATCCATGATGTCACAAGTATTACTATTCTCTCCAGTCTCCCTCATTTAATGAAAATCAGTGAACCAAATGCTACAAGGCACTACTGGTGGCATGACAAATTTCAAGCCAATAAGTCTTGCAGTTGCTATGATGTAAGCTCCGAAACTTGGCATTTGGCATTCAGAACTAGATAACCTTACTATAGTAACTACATTCACTGTATCTACAAGAGGGATGAATAAATCAACAATAATTGAACTACTAAAAGTGTCTAATTTCCAGCATAGTGCTTCAAGCAACAACTGAAATTAAAAAACTGTTAAAACACAGCTACATACCCATACAATCTTGTCATGAATGCACTGAAGCAAAGGTTAACAAAAAAGAATGAATATGCATTCTCAGCTGAAAGTAACATTCCTTGATATAGAGTAGCGATGAACTGTATAAATGTCAGGTCCCACATGAGTTTCATGGAGCTTTTCACGTCCAGTATCAGGAATATCTTGCCGTTTCTACAACATCACTTAAACTAGGAAACATCTACATTTGTTTCGCGTGGACTATAAATATCCATATTTTGGAACCTGTCAGTGTTCATGCTTGCAGTGACCCACAGACACTGAGACACAGAAATGTCCTGATCCCTAGCCCACTGGAGTCAATGAAAAGAGTCCTACTGACTCCAGTGGGCTTTGGGTCAGGCCTAAAATGGGGTGCCTCTTTGTTGTCACTTTATAGTGAAATAGAAAATACAATGAGTGAGCCGAGGCAGGTTTCTATAAGGGCATCCACCAGAGGTAAATTGAACAATGATTGTATTAGTGACCTGTGTGAAATGAATTGCTGGTTTCAGTTCAGTTTCTAGTGGCTAGATATTCACCTTACAAAAACCACCGTAACACTGGGTACCCTTATTGGTAATTTTAACAGACTGGTAAAGGAACGAGCAGGCCTGGAAAAGTCAAATTGGACTCAGTGCTACAGGTAAACAGAGAACTCCAGTAACCAGGTCCATTCATCTAGTACCTTTCCGCACTACCACATGGAAAAATTTTAAAAGCACAAATGAGAGTTAGACACCTAACTCCCATTTGTGCCTTTCAAAATCCCCTCCACCAAATTAACTCAAACTGAAGATATTATTTCATATAAATACAGATCCACTTTATTTATTGAAAGAATAATTAAACACTAATTCCCACATTCCCAATGACTTACAATCTTGAAATTTGGCACACTCCTTCATGCAGGGATGGATAGTACAGAAAAACAAAATAAACCAAGAAACCAAAACAAAAAACAAAAAACCACCCAACTTTGACCAGACACATTTTCATCTGCAGTTATCAGTCATCCTGACTGTAGACAATTATTCATGGAATCATAGAAAGGTAGGGCTGGAAGGGACCTCAAGAGGTCATCCGGTCCAGCCCTCTGCACAGTGGCAGAACCAAGTATACCTAGACCATCCCTGACAGGTGTCTGTCCAAACTGTTCTTTAAAAGCTCCAGTGCTGGGGATTCTATAACCTCCCTTGGATGCCTATTCCAGCGCTTTATTATTCTTATAGTTAGAATGTTTTTTCTAATATCTAGGCCTGATGTACACTGCCACTTACGTGGATGTAAGTTATGTCACTCAGCAGTCTGAAAAAATCACCCCCCTAAGCAACATAGTTTACATCAACCTAACGTAGTGTCTATACCGAGCTATGTCAGTGGGAGAAGCTCTCCCACCAACTGAGCTTCCGCCTCTCAGGGAGGTGGAGTACTGAAGTCGATGGGAGAGCGCTCTGCCATTGACTTATTGCATCTTCACCAGACCCACTAAATTGATGCTGCTGTATCAATCACAGCAGCACTGATTTAGTAAGCCAGTTTAGACAAGCCCCTAACCTAAATCTCCCTTGCTGCAGATTAAGCCGATTACTTCTTGTCCTACCTTTTGGAGTTAAAATGTTGATAGTCAACTGATTACAAGGGGAAAATCCATGAATTTGGGGACATCTGAAGTCATCATCATAAGCTCTATTTATCAAATGTTAAACAAAAATTGATGAAGGCAAGGAAGGGCACCGCAGTTGTGGTGCTTATGTTGATAGCCATGGCCAATCAAGGCTGCCAATTATCTCAAGTGTTTGTATGTGAAAATACAAAGACAGAAGAATACACTCCTACACACCACAGGTGTGGTTTTCCCAAGTGAAAAAAATGGATCTGTCATGCATCTTTCACCACTTCATTTGCCCTCTGCCACTAATCCATCTCCCTGGAATTTATTCTAACATCTCCAATCTCCAAGCAACATCAAACACCAAGCATTTTAAATAAATAAATAACCCCGTCAGGAGAAGTTTCTTCTCTTTTAGTATTTTTCCTTTGATATGCTGCACTGGTGCCTATTTTAAGATCCCAAAACTCCTCATTCTGCAAGACTAGAAATGGGGGCCTTAGGCCAATTGAAAGGGAAGGCTAGCAGTTTTCCAGTGGGACACACGATACTTCCTTCTCAGCTTTGGAAGGTCCTGATATATCAGACTCTACAGCCATGACACTGAGGCCAAGGGCTTATTGAAATACAAAACAGGATTTGTTTCAGAGTAGCAGCCGTGTTAGTCTGTATTCGCAAAAAGAAAAGGAGTACTTGTGGCACCTTAGAGACCTTTTAGTGATAATCAAGGTGATAATCAAGGTGGGCCATTTCCAGCAGTTGACAATAACATCTGAGGAACAGTGTGGGGTGGGAGGGGGGAATAAACATGGGGAATTAGTTTTACTTTGTGTAATGACTCAATCACTCCCAGTCTCTATTCAAGCCTAAGTTAATTGTATCCAGTTTGCAAATTAATTCCAATTCAGCAGTCTCTCATTGGAGTCTGTTTTTGAAGTTTTTTTGTTTTGAAGAATTGCAACTTTTAGGTCTATAATTGAGTGACCAAAGAGACTGAAGTGTTCTCCGACTGGTTTTTGAATGTTATAATTCTTGATGTCTGATTTGTGTCCATTTATTCTTTTACGTAGAGACTGTCCAGTTTGACCAATGTACATGGCAGAGGGGCATTGCTGGCACATGATGGCATATATCACATTGGTAGATGTGCAGGTGAACAAGCCTTTGATAGGGTGGCTGATGTTATTAGGCCCTGTGATGGTGTCCCCTGAATAGATATGTGGGCACAGTTGGCAACGGGCTTTCTTGCAAGGATAGGTTCCTGGGTTAGTGGTTCTGTTGTGTGGTGTGTGGTTGCTGGTGAGTATTTGCTTCAGGTTGGGAGGCTGTCTGTAAGCAAGGACTGGCCTGTCTCCCAAGATCTGTGAGAGTGATGGGTCGTCCTTCAGGATAGGTTGTAGATCCTTGATGATGCATTGGAGAGGTTTTAGTTGGGGGCTGAAGGTGATGGCTAGTGGCGTTCTGTTATTTTCTTTGTTGGGCCTGTCCTGTAGTAGGTGACTTCTGGATACTCTTCTGGCTCTGTCAGTCTGTTTCTTCACTTCAGCAGGTGGGTATTGTAGTTGTAAGAATGCTTGATAGAGATCTTGTAGGTGTTTGTCTCTGTCTGAGGGGTTGGAGGAAATGCGGTTGTATTGTAGAGCTTGGCTATAGACAATGGATCGTGTGGTGTGGTCTGGATGAAAGCTGGAGGCATGTAGGTAGGAATAGCAGTCAGTAGGTTTTCGGTATAGGGTGGTTTTGACGTTTATATGGATTTGACGTTTATATGGATAATGAGAACATACTAGGTAGTTTAAAAATATGAGAAGGGAGACTAGAAGAGAGAGGTGCTTTCTAAGTCCTCAATTTAGAAAAAAAATCCCATTTCTAGGCAGAGCACGTAAGCTTGTACTTAATTTTAAACAAGTGTTTAAGCATGAAGTCATGGGCCTAATCTGCCACAAGGGAGATTTAGATTTGGTATCAGGAAAAACTTTCTAACTATAAGGATGGTTAAGCACTGGAATAGACTTCCAAGGGAGGTTGTGGAATTCCCATCCTCAGAGGTTTTTAAGAACATGTTGGACAAACACTTGTAAGGGATGATCTAGATTTACTTGGTCCTGCCTCAGCACAGGAGGCAGGACTTGATGGCTTCTCGAGGTCCCTTCCAGCCCTGCATTGGTGATCCTATGATTCTAAACCCTATGATTCTAAACCCCACTGAAGTCAGACCCAAAAAAACAGAACCCATATATGGCTTTATTAGTCAAAGCCAATTCCTGGAATATCTAGATCTATTAGAGACACACGCAGACAAAGATGTTTTCTTTTCCCAGAATTTTACCCCTTTGTGAGCTGAACTAGTGCTCGTCTGTCCCAAACATTCATACAAATATCTTTGTAAAAGCTGAGGCCTGTGGTATGGTGCTTTGAAATGGAAACGATTCCAAGTTTGAAATACTATAACTTACCAGACAAACAGAAACAAAAGAAGGCCCAGATAGCACTTTTCAACTGAAATGCCAAAGCAAATAAAATTAGGCAGTCATCCCCCTTTAAAATGGTACACACGATTGCTAAGGGTGGTACTGTTTCCTTTATGTAAAGCAAACTTCAAAGGGAACAGTAATTTTTTGATTAACAGGCAAACAATGCTTAACAAATTACATCAGTAGCTAGTTAAAAGCTCTGTAAAATGGTTTGCCCTGTATATCCGGGTAATGGGACTAATGAAGCACTAGGACATTCAAATACTTCCTCTCTCCCCCCCTCCACCCTCCCCCCCCCCCCCCCCACACACACACTATTACCTAGACTGAAGTATTAAAGGTCAGAGAGGGCATTTCTGTAAGCACAAAAAAGAGGCACAGTGTTCCAAACTGCTGCAGGAAAGAATGGCTGAACCAGGAGCTTTATTCCTACAAGTTTTGTAGAACTAAATCCTATGACGCAAACTCTCTGGAATGTTTTCAATCATTTCCCCTCAGTGGAAGACTAAAATCAAAACTGGAATAGATCTAGGTACCAATACTAGACATTTTCAGGCCTACAGTACACCAGAGTGCTCTCTACTCTCTTTGAAAATCAGCTAGAGATTGTAATTCACACCTTCATAACATTTATGCATAGCTACTGCAAATCGCAGTACACTGAACTTCCTGTTAAATCAAATGTTTATTCAGAATTTAGCAACCAGGCTTTTCAAATAAATTGTTTAGGTTCAGTTCTGAGCACAAAGGTCAGGCAGCCCAACCCTCACCTGCATCTCATCACCGGCATATTTCCAACTCCAATGCCACCCCAGATCAGTTCACTTGCTTGGGGCCATATTGTGCTACCACTGAAGTCTAACGCAACATACCCAGGGTGAAATCCCGGCCCCAGTGAAGTCAATGGGAGTTTTGTCATTGACTTCACTGGAGCCAGGATGTCATACCCAGTTATATGAGTGGGAGAAATATCAAGCCCTTTGAGCCCATCCCCAAACTCTGGGTGACAGAAGACGGATAGCTGCATTTTATTCTTCCTGCATTTCAGGTATCAACCTCCAGAGCACAAGGATTTTCTTGGGGAAATGCTTCTGCGTGGTACACCTTGCTGAATGCTCTTGGCAACAAGTGTCGCCTACTATTGAAATCCAATCGTAGCAGATGAAAAATGTGCTGGTAGCTATTGCAGGACAAAGCAAGCTCTCAGTCACCTCTACATTAGAGGGTAGGTGCTTTTCACATCTACAAACTATTTTCAGGGAACCGCTGGGGATGACAGTTACCACAATTATGGCCCTGTTAACTAAATATTCACAAACAAGATACATCGAATACAGCAGCCACTTAAGCTTTCCTGTCAATGCATCTCATTGCTGACCTGCAGACACCATCTCTAGCAAAGAGAGGATAGCTTAAACTCTAATTCATTCCACTGCTCCCTCATAACTGGACTGTGTAACCCTCCTGGAGTCCCTCCCTCTCACTTTTCCCTTCTCCGATTAACCCAACATGTTGCAGCTAAAATAATCTTCCTTTCCCTTCCCTTGCAGTACACCACTTACATCCCTTTACTGGATTCCCATCATTCTCCAAGCCAAATTCAAACACCTCAGCTCAACCTCACCTTCAAGTTATCCCATGAGTTTGCATCTACCTATTTCTCAGCCCACATTTCCACTTAGCTCTGCCTATTGCTCCCTATTCTGTCCCCAGTCTTCCCATTTTGTTGCTTTGTCTTCTTCATTCATTTGTACCTCTTGTTCCCCTCTTCCATTGCTCCATGCTCAGCCTTTTGCTTCAGCTCCTCCCTCTAATTCTACTTTTTTCTTTTAGCTGTCCAATCTCCATTCCAGCACAACCTGCTTTTGCTCAGCTGTTCAGTCAGCACCCACACACATATGGGAGCAAAATACATACACAACAGACTACATAATATTTCTATCTTTTAACCTTCTTCCTTCCCTTCTGCCCAATCTACCATCACTATTGTCTGTTCTTGTCATTCACAGATATATCTAGCTTATACTAGATAGCTAGAGATGGGGATGATGGTGATTTATACTTCTGTTTTGCCACATGTTGTTGTATAAATTATATTAATGTATCTATGGAGATATTTTATTCTGATAGATCCAGAACTATCCCATAAGGCTCTTTCGCTAATTATCCCTTTTCCTACAGGCTACAGCAGAAAGAGTTGAAGAATTTTCTGAATTCAAGACATTTTACCTACAGATGCATTTACACCACAGTAGTGACAGGTAAAAAGCAGCAATCGTATTTTTTTCCCCTGCACTATACTAAATAGGATCCAAACAAGGGTACCCATTTTGCTACTAATGCACATGGATAACTCCAACTTATTTAATGTTTATCAGTAGTGCTCTGAAGATGGGACAGTGGGCAATGTAATGGACTTCCTATTTTTATTCACTAGTGATGACCATGTGGTGTACTTAGAGTGTGCTTCTCTTCACTTGTCATCAGTAATGTCATATTTTCTAGCTCATGGAAATAAAATATAATATGAAAATGCATATACCATTACAAGCAAATACATCTTTCCATCCCATGCTGTATAGAAAGCATGAGTCTATGTCCCCTGCTCCACACAAAACCTGAGTAAAGCAGGCTTTGTATGGAGAATACAAGTGGGCAGAGAAAGATAGCTCCATTTTGTGGAGGATTTTGATATTTCAAAATTTGGTTTAATTTTGATTTGGACTGAAAACCAAAAATTTTAAAATTATCTGCAACAGGGAAAGCCCTAGGGTCCGTGACTAAGGGATAGTCTGGCTGTGAAGCTGTCCCAGGACTACATACACTGGAAACCTGGACTGCCCGGGAGCTGCAGGCCTAGAAGACTGGGAGCCAATACTCTCAGGTCTTCCAGGCTCTCTGGCCCCCCATCAGCCCAACAGGTCATCCAACAAAGAGTCAGGAACCTGGAAATCCAGGCTCTCTGCCAGCCTGCCAGTTGAGCTGCTGAGGAGTCAAACAGATGAGCCGGCAGAAACAGATAGGCTTCTGTCAGAAACCTGCCTACTTTTGGTCAGACTTTTGGTCAACATCGAACCTTCTTCTGTGGAATGTTTTGAGTTTGACAAATCAGCATTCTGTGACAGCAAACCATCCTGAGAGAGAATTTCAGACCAGCTCCAGTGGAGAAAGAGGAGGCGTCTAGGAGCCTATCATTCCCACAGACCTGAAGCGCATCCCTTTCACTGCTCTTACTTCAACACATATGGTTAAATGGCAACTGCATGGGTCCCTGCTACACAATCAACACAGTCATAGAAACAGTGACCTGGCACTTGCCTAACCTTGTCTCAGTGTTCTTTTCTGTGTGAGCACATTCAGAGTCAGTATGGAGAACACCTCCCCAGTACAGTCTCTGTGGCTGTTCCTTCTTCCCCCACTGCCTAAAGGAACTCTATGTCACAAAGGGCCTTATGTGGACCTTCTATCAATGGTTTAATTTTTGTGAACCTTCTATCAATGGTTTAATGGTTTAATTAATGGTTTAATTTCCACCATGGATGCACACACAGGTCCTGATTCTCCACTGTTTAGGACAGTTTTATGCTAGTGGGATTCCACTGATTCCAAACCTGTGAGAGGGGAAAATATGCAACACCCAAATGTTGCATGTTTCAATGTGTAACTAATGTTATTCACAAGCATAAGCATAGGCAGGATTGGTCCTTATAAGTCCCTAGAAATTTGCAATATTAACTGTACTCCAGTGTATCTAGTGCCATACCAAATTTAGGCCAAACTGACTGTGCCTCTGGACTTTGAAAAACTGCCCTTTAAACAGACAGTGCTGTGTGCAGTTCCCACCACCCAATTATACGTATTTTCAGCCCTTTATTTTTTGTTCATTTACTATTTCTCCAGTAGTTCAGATTGATTCTGACTTGGTCTAAGCCATTCCAATATTAAAAATTGCCTTCTTTTTAGTCTCAATCAATTTAGGAAACACAAATTCTAAAAAAAAGAAAAATAATAATAATAAAAAAGAGTGGATTGTGGAAGGAGTGGCCACCTAATGGCATAGCCTTGTAAAGATGAACATGGCTCAAGACACTATCTCCTGGAGGCATAAATGTGTTGAAAGTGAAAGAATTTACAGTGCCTGAAGCTCAAAATAAAATCCTTCAATTGTTTCCTCAGCACTGTTTGGAAATTAATACAGCTGAGCATTGTATTATCTAATGTACTGGTCATCTGAGATTTAGAATCTAATAAATTCCATATTGACAGTGTCCAAGTTTATGCCCTTTTATCACTTAAATTATACATCTTGAATTTGGACAGACTGATAATCTAGCAACTCCTGGATATCTAAACCTTATCTTTGGTGTCATGTTAGCTTTCCAGACAGTTGGCTAAATTAATTTTGTTCACTTTGGTCTTCATCTCCCCAACTACATTATCATGATATACACATTGGGCCTGATTCACCACTCTCATTTAAACCAGTTATGCACAATTCTTTATTTACACCAGCATGAGAGGATATTCAGGTCCACAGATGTACAACATGTATTGTACTGTGCTCATTTTCTGAATTATACTAAAGTAATGATAAGTGACATCAGATGGCTTCAGAAGATCATAGGGAATAGAAGAGATTCCATGCTGTATTTAATCATTTGTCTACAGTGCTGAAAGTCTTGAGAATTTGAAATCTTATCACAATAGAAAAATATAAAATATAGTAAGCAACAATCTAATAGAAATATGTACCAGTCTCACAAGAACTGTCTATCTGCAAGGACTTCAGATCTGCAATCTAAAGACACAACACAAATTAAGGGTCCAATTCTGCTCCCATTAACATTAGGGGCAAAACTCCCTTTGTCTTCAATGGCAGTAGCCTTGGGACCTATTGCAAATGATATTACACCACAAACATATTTCACATTACTTAGGGCAAGTGTACACTATGGGACTAAGTCGACCGAAGTTACGCAGCTCCAGCTACATGAATAACGTAGCTGGAGTCGACGTACCTTGGGTCGACTTATTGCAGTGTCTATACCGCACTGGGTTGACAGGAGAAACTCTTCTGTCGACTTACCTTATGCTTCTCGTTCTGGTGGAGTACTGGAGTCGAAAGTTGAGCAATCGACGGTCAATTTAAAGGGTCTTCACTAGACCCACTAAATCGATCCCCAGTGGATCGATCGCTGCACAGCAATCCCCTGGTAAGTGGAGACATGCCCTTAGACTCACAGACTTTAAGGTCAGAAGGGACCATCATGATCATCTAGTCTGACCTCCTGCACATTGCAGGCCACAGAACCTCACCCACCCATTTCTGTAATAGACCCTAACCTCTATCTGACTTACTGAAGTCCTCAAATAATGATTTAAAGTCTTCCAGTTACAGAGAATCCACCATTTACACTAGTTTAAACCTGCAAGTGACCCATGCCCCATGCTGCAGAGGAAGGCAACCCCTCCCACCGGGGTCTCCGCCAGTCTGACCCAGGGGAAAATTCTTTCCCGACCCCAAATATGGTGATCAGTTCGACCCTGAGCATGTGGGCAAGACCCACCAGCAAGACACCTGGGAGAATTCTCTGTAGTAACTCAGAACCCTTCCCATCTAGTGTCCCATCACCAGCCATTGGAGATATTTGCTGCTAGCAGTCGCAGATCAGCTACATGCAATTGTAGGCAGTCTCATCACAGCTCCCCCTTCATAAATGTATCAAGCTCAGTGTTCAAGCCAGTTAGATTTTTTTGCTCCCACTGCTCCCCTTGGAAGGCTGTTCCAGAACTTCACTCCTCTGGTGGTTTGAAACCTTTGTTTAATTTCAAGCCTAAACTTGTTGATGGCCAGTTTATAGCCATTTGTTCTTGTGTCCACATTGGTGCTTAACTTAAATAACCCCTCTCCCTGGTATTTATCCCTCTGATGTATTTATAGAGAGCAATCATCTCTCTCCTCAGCCTTCTTTTTGTTAGGCTAAACAAGCCAAATTCTTTGAGTCTCCTCTCATGAGGTAGGTTTTCCATTCCTCTGATCATCCTTGTAGACCTTCTCTGCACCTGTTCTAGCTTGAATTCATCTTTCTTAAACATGGGAAACCAGAACTGCACACAGTATTCCAGAGGAGGTCTGATCAGTGCCTTTTATAATGGTACTAACGCTTCCCTGTCTCGACTGGAAATACCTTGCCTTATGCATCCTAGGACTACATTATCCTTTTTCATAGCCGCATCACATTGGCAGCTCATAGTCATCCTGTGATCAACCAATAGATGCAGGTCTTTCTCCACCATCACTTCCATCTGATTCGTCCGCAGCTTATAGCAAAAATTCTTGTTGTTAGTCCCTAAAATATTATTAAAGATTAAAAGATCTCCAATGATTTAATACAATTGATTACTGTATTTTTCCAGCAGGTGAGGCATGTTACCTTGAGCTTTTCTTTCAAGAAGAATATTTATTCTAGGTTATAATTAACCAATGGGATGAGTAAAAAAAAAAAAGTTAAATTACCTTACCATAAACCAACAGTAGCAACTGAACAACCTGTCTTCATTCCCCCTTCCCCCTCCCCTCAAAAATAATAAGGAAGTATTCCTCTTAAGGAAAAAAGGGTGACTATCCACTCCTGTTGATAGTATATGAAGCAGTTCCTAACAGGACTGTGAAAAAAAATGCTAAAATTTGACCTTTATTTTTAGGTAAATGTTACATATTCAAATAAAAGTTTTCATTTATGACCAGTCACACAATACCTTTTTATTTTAATAAAATCTTAAGAAGAGTTCATGGGAGAAACTTTTTAAACAAGCAACATTAATTTCAAACATTTTGAACGCTCAGACAAGGATTTTACTCCAACGTATAATTCATCATCCTCCTCACTTGGTGTAAAATCAATCTGTTTGCTTTCTGTGACATAAACAACAAGCAGTTTCACAGGAATGAGGCAAACCATATGTGAAGGTGTTTTAGAAAGCACAACAGGGAATACACCAAGCAAAGAAGCATCTGCATTCATTTCAATGTCAAATCACATGTGTGTTATAAAAGGAAAGTTTATTGTTTTTATTTAAAAACAACTTTACCATGTTGTGCTGTTTATAGTTAACTCTTACTTTCCCTGAGCTTGCACTTTGAGTTAGACCCACAAATCAGCAGGTGAAATGACAAAGGCTGTAATTTAGAGCCAAAGCGTGCTCTGATTTACACCTCCTGAACTCCACTGATTTTAGTGGCATGAGGATATAAATCAAGGTAGAATTTAGCCCTTCCTAATGTCCCTGCAGAGGGTAACATTGATTTGTTCTCAGTCTCATGTTCCTGTCTGAGAATCGGAATTTACTAGGCAATATGATAAAAATATTGCAACTAGTTTGTACCTGTGGTACAGAGGCAACTTTAAACACAAGATTGCTATGCAGCATACTATTTCTCCATGAATGGCAGTGCCCTAGGATAATTTAATTTTATAGAAGTTAGCTAGATTTGGCTCAACGTATGTAAGGATTTGGAAAAAAAATCTTTTCTAATATTATTTAATCTGATCAGGAGCTATAGCTGTGTAGCTAATGATCTGACTGCTTTGATTAGAAGCCATATATGATAGGTACTTTTATCCTAGTAGATAATATTAATCTTAAACAGTCATGGTTATTGAGGGGCTGTTGATGGTATAAGCTGCCAATTAATTATGTAAGTTCATAACTCATATCAAAGATTTGTAGAGTTTCAGAGTTTAAATATTTGTATAAGTTCAAATACATATAATTTAAAAAAATAAATAAATTAGTCATCATTTGTTTCTATCAACAATCTAAACACAAATGAAAAACAAAAACAAATAGTAGGCAGTGAAAGGATTTATTATACCATATTTACTATTCACCTCTTGAGATGTGGGCTCACAGTGCCAAAGAGGAATAATTGTGGGGAACATTTTTTATAGTGATGGTCAAACTTCTTGTGTTTCATTTACTTATTTGGTCTGCAGAACTGGGCTGGAAAACTTTTGAGTCTAGGGTCTCATGAAATTTCTGGAACTTCCTACTTCTAGATGAACCAGAAATACCATGGGAACCGATATTTTCCTCAGCATTTTGGCCCTTCTGATTCTGTTAGTAAACTAGAATTGTAGAGATGGGACTATTAAAAGCAGTTGAGTTAAAAAATGTTGAGGGACAGATTCTTATTTTACTTCACCCTAGTTTGCCCAACTGTATTTCTGAAGGTTTCAAAATTGCATGGATTCAGAATTTACTCATAGAAGTAAAAGGCTCCAAGAATCTACTGTCCCACCCAGGATTTTGAATATTTCCTGCTGTCCTTTAACTGAAAGAATGAGAGAGAAAAGGCTCAAAGATATGAGGTTTTGGAGAGAGATTCTAGGGTCTCATCTCTGCACTGATGCCTACAAAACACTCATCAATGGTTAGGCAGCTGGTGTGCCTCAATTTCTGCTAGTTATGCTAACCATACTCATATCACTTTTATCTTGTGCTCTCCATGTTTGTCTTTGTATCCACTGGTTGTTTTTCATCATACAGTTAGGCCTTGTTCCTGTAATTCTCTGTGCTAGAACAAAGCCCCTTTAGTTTCAGCAAAGCTATGCATAGCCACAGCGGTGCATCCCCATACAGTGTTTTCAGGATCTAGGCCTTAGACTAGGGGTGGCCAACCTGTGGCTCCGGAGCCACATGCGCCTCTTTAGAGGTTAATATGCGGCTATTTGCATAGGCGCTGATTCCGGGGCTGAAGCTACAGACATTAACTTTCCAGTGTGCCGGGGGGGGTGCTCACTGCTCAACCCCCTGCTCTGCCCCAGACCCTGCCCCCACTCCAACCCTTTCCCCAAGGCCCCTGCCCAGTGATGAGCTGCCAAAATCTTAACAACCGGTTCCCTATAAAAAGCTCTGATTTAAGGGACGTGCCACAGTATGTATTTTTTGTACTTTTCTCCATAAGAAGTGGCAATGCATTGAGTCATTGTGAGTCATACTTAACAATAATAATAATAATAATAATAATAATAATAAACCATTTTACATGTTTATTACAATAGAAACAAAGTATTGCTTTGTTAAATGTGTATCAACATAACGAACGAGGCAAGTGCGACCCCTGTTAATAAAATAATAAACTAGACCGGAGTGGGCAAACTTTTTGGCCCGAGGGCCACATCTGGGTTGCAAAATTGTATCGGGGGCCGGGTAGGGAAGGCTGTGCCTCCCAAAACAGCCTGTCCCCTCCCCCTATCCAACCCCCACCCACTTCCTGCCCCCTACTGCCCCCTCAGAATCCGCAACCCATCAACCCCCCCCACTCCTTGTCCCCGACCGCCCCCTCCCGAGACCCCCCCCCAACTGCCCCCCAGGACCCCACCCCCTACCCCAGGACCCCACCCCACTCCCAGTCCCCTGACTGCCCCGACCCCATCTACCACCACCCCGACAGACCCCCGGAACTCCCACGCCTACCCAACCCCCCACCCCGTCCCCTGACCGCCCCCCCAGAACCTCTGCCCCCACCAACCCCTCCTCCCAGCCCCGGCCCAGCCCTCTTACCATGCGGCTCAGGGCAGCGTGTCTGGATGCCGCGTGGCCCGCTGGAGCTCACAGCCCCACCCCCCGTACCAGGCCGCTCACCGTGGCAGGCGCTGCAGAGCTGCCCAGGAGAGGTCCAGAGCGCTGGCGCCAGGGGCGCAGCACGCTGAGGCTCTGCGAGAGCGGGGAAGGGGCGAGGGAGCCTCCCCAGCCGGGAGCTCAGGGAGCCGTAACAATTTTTAACAACCGGTTCTAAAACTGCTTCAAAATTTAACAACCAGTTTGCGCGAACTGGTGCCGACCGGCTCCAGCTCACCACTGCCCCTGCCCCTTCCCCCGAGCCTGCCATGCGCTCACTGTTCCCCCCACCCCCCGAGCCTCCTGCGCACGCGAAACAGCTGATTGCAGCAGGCGGGAGGGGCTGACTGGCAGGGCTGCTGGCAGGCAGCGAGTGCTGGTGGCTGGAGACGGGGGGAGATATGGGGGGCTGCTGATGTATTACTGTGGCTCTTTGGCAACGTACAGTGGTAAATTCTGGCTCCTTCTCAGGCTCAGGTTGGCCACCCCTGCCTGAGACTGTAAACTGTTTGGGGGAGGGACAATCTTTTCATCATATATGCGTATGGTGCCTAGCACAATGGGGCCTAATTAGGTATCCAGACACAGCTGCAATATTAATAATAATAGAAAGGGACAGACAGACAGACACACACACAGATAGCAGTGAGAAACAAAATCATGCAGAAGTTCCAAGTTTTTATCTTTGCTCCTGTTCTCCAACCTCTTTTTTAGCAACACCTACACAGAGAGACAAAGAGAGACAGAGGTAGGGAGAGTATAACTGTAAAGTTTAAACTTGTTATATTTCAACTGTTAGTTTATAATTAATACAGTGCAACTTTGAAGACTGTTGGTAGTACAGTATTTTATGATAAATACATTTTATGGGATATTTTTAAAGAGGGTTTTGTAAAAAAGCTTCCCCAATAAATGATTTACCAGCTCCAATAAAAGATCAAGGAAATTGCTCAGATTGCATCTCAGAGCATCTAAAACTCTGAAGTTTATGGAGGTCCAAGCAGCCCCTAGACCTACAGCGCTATTAATTTTTTTTTTGTAGTAGCTAATTATCTTGTGTTACATTTTTTAAAGGGTAGCAAACCCTAACAGAGAAAAGGGTCTGGAAGCAGACAAAGGAAAACGATGCTCTTTGATAAAGAGTATGAGAAAAGAAGAGAGAATGAGAGAAAAGAAGAAGAGAAAAAGACAGAAAGAGGCAGAAACCTATTGAAAGGCCATCTGTGGTGGAAAGTGTATCATAGAAATTGGAACAAAATGGCATCTGATGTTTGTTCAGTTAGTTAATGGAAACTGAATTCACTCTCAATTTGAGAAAGAAGATAAACTAAAAGGTCCCTGTTCAAGATGCTAAATCCAAAATATGTCCATTTTAGGAAGAGATTTGTTTTCCTACTCTCTTTATTTTCTACAGTGATGACATTTCACCAGTACTGAATCAGAAAGTAAGGGAATTTCGCAGGCTAGGATCTCCCAATTTGACTTTGTTCCACCTCATGGAACTTTCAAGTAAAAATAAATAAATACTGGTGTTTACTGTAAATAAGATGACAGAGACAGTGTAACCGAATGACATATTAATATAATGAAATATCAAGAGTGATTATCTCCATGTGAGGAGGAATTGCACAGCCACCATTAAGCATGAAATCATTTTGAAATCATTGTTTCCTAGTATCTACAAAATAAGGCCCTGATCCTGCAATTGGCTGTTCTGAGGTACCCTTCTTCACCTGCCTGGACCTTCACTGAAGTCAGATGTGTGCCCACATGCAGTTAATTACATGATCCGCGAATACAAGTTTACTAAAAACTTACCAAGAAAATAGAAAGAAAAATATAGGGGAAGGGTCACAATCTGCCCCTAGACCCCAATTCAACAAGGCAAATAAATGCACGTCTAATTTTAAACTAATGAATATTCCCATTGATTATTGAAGTACCTCACCAAATCAGAGCCTTAATCTTTAAAGTCTTCACTGGGTACTGGGCCCAGTTACAGCAGGGATGCCAATAACCATGATTTTCCAAGACAACTGTTCACCTCAGGAGCATTGGAATTTGCTAGGTATTTTCAGTAAAGAAAGAGAAAAACAGGTACTTTCAATTTGAATGATATTTTGTTCTTTCAAAAGTCAATAATGCTTAGATATTGATTACTGGCACTACCTGGATCTATGAAAATTCTGTAAGACATGGGTAGATAGTAGAGTTTAGGATGGGAAATGATGCAGACTTTTTCAACTAATTGGAAAATTGAGGTAGGCAGGATACAATATTGGGATTTGGCAAGGATGTTGTGGGGTTAACACCACACCTCTGATAGCTGCCCTTTAAAAGAAAATCCTTGGGGTCTCTAATAGCCACAAATGGCCAGAATTGTATTTTTATGACCCTTTTAAAAGACAACACTTTCAGCTGCATTATGACTCAATCTTTAATGACATGATCATATACTATTTTTTCCAGAGGACCCCCCTCTCACCCCACCTCATTCAGTGCTTCACTGCTCTGGGGGTGATCCAGAGTTGTGTGAAGGAGACTGTTGTCTGGAAGACCCCTTCATTTGCTGCTTCATGAGGCAGAGGACTACAGGAAAAAAAAGGATGGTCTCGTGATAATGGCAGTTGAATGCCACTCTGAAGTTTGGGATTCTGTCCCTGCCTCTATCAGTGTTCCTATGTAATTCTGGACAAGTCACTTAAACCAAACTTTTCACAAGAGGTCACTTATTGTGTGTTCCTTATTTTCTGGGTGCCTGACTTGAAATCCAGATTTGCAGAAGTGTTGAGTTCTGCTTTGAACATATAAAGCATTGTACAGAGCTGTGAAAGGAGGATGGAAATTCCATTTCACAAAAGATTTTGAGACCTCAACATTTGCCTTTGTTCTGATTAGGAACAACCCCCCCCCTCCCCAAATTTTGAACTTCTCCGCAAGAGAAAATTAAATATAAATTGTTTCTGATGGATTGAAATGTTTTGTTTTGACGACAAAGTTTTGTTTTCAGTTTGCCTTTTTTATTATATATTATGTTTCATACTATACCTTTATTTTATCATATAGAATAAATAAAAGGTCACAGTGTAAAATAACTTTAAAACAAAAAACTGAAACTTTTTGCTTCAAAAATGTCATAATGAGATGTTTTGACATTGTCAGAATTTTTTTTCCACCTTACCTCTGAAATGAACAGCAACAGTTAAACAATTTTGTGAAGTTTTTCAACTTGAACAAAAATTGCAGTGTCTGACAGAAAATGGTTCCATCAATGTTTTTCCAACAAGCTCTTATGCTATATAATCATAAGTATTCTAAAAAAAATCAGGTCCTAGCCTCTCAAATTGGGCACACAAAATTAGTGAAAACTTTTTGTCTTCATCCCTCTGTACCTCAGATCCCCATCTGTAAAATGGGAATAACAATACCCCTTACCTCACAGAAGTGTTGTGAAAATAAATTAATTAATGTTTGTGAAGCACTCAGACATAGTAGTGATGATGAGTGCCTCTAGAAAACCCCACAAGCAAATTAATAATTCTGTCTACAGAGTGGGATTTGAACAGTGTTTAGTAAATAAGGCCTGGAGCTATGCATTGAGCAGAAAACAAAATATTAAAAAAACACTGCCCATCCTGTGCACTGAATGAGGCGGGGATCCCATGCAAAATATATTATGTGCTCTTGGAAAGAAAGACTGTATCATAATACTTACACAGAAGGGGATTGAATTAAGATTACACAGCAACTTTAACACTGGCATTTGCTAACTTTTAAGGACTTGAATTTGCAAACCTAATGCTCTTTTAACATAGTTCTTTGTGTGTAATGTATATATATATGCTATGTATAATATTTTACATAAGCAAACAAAAAATAAGTTCTAGATATAAGGCTATTTGATGCTTAGGTTACTTACCACACGGAGAACCTATACTTCTCTAATTCGTCCAGATAAGAAGTATTCGGTGAAGATGCTTCCCGTTCTCCTGCAGCTACACTGGTTCCAGGACTTGATTTGCCTTGATAATGTTGGTCAGTTGGATCACTTTGATTCATCTTTAAAATAAAAGATTAATAAATAAAACATCAAATAGCTGTAACAAAAAACAAAGCATAAACCTTGTTTCAATTTCCTCTTTAAATTATTACACATATTCGGAATAATCAGGACACAATGTTATATCAAAGTAATATCAAGGTTCTAACACATACTGACAAAAGCCAATAAATTCAAAATTAGAATTGCCAATTTCACCTTAACCTTAACTTCTATCAGTGGGCCTGATCTCTCACTGTATTACACTGGTGTAAACCTGGAGTGAAGCAGCGGTGACTCAGCCCCTACATGCTTACCATATCATCAAAGAAACTGGTACACATCCATTATTAAGCCCAATTCTGCTATAGAACCCTGAGAATGATGCAACCTGCTTCTGTCTTCCAACTGCCCTGTTCTGCTGTCCTGTGAAGAAGTGGCTTGGGCCACAGCTCATATTTCCTCACCACTCCCATTTCCTTTGGGAGTGCTAGGAGGGATCCTTGTATGCTGCCCACATTCTCTCCCTATGTTTTTAGTTCTGAAGGGCTGAGGACTGGAAAAAAAATCCATTAGACTAAGAGACTTAAGGAGCTTGACCTATTTAGCTTACCAAAATGAAGATCAAGAGGTGACTTCATTATGGTGTATCAGTACCTTCATGGGGATAAAATACCAGGCACTAAGGGCTCTTTAATATAGCACAGGAGGCATAACAAGAACACATGGCTGAAAGTTAAAGCCAGAGAAATTCACTTAGAGATAAGAAACAAATTTCTAACAGTTAAGGTGATTAACCGTTGGAACAAACTACCAAGGAAAGTGTGGGATTCTCCACCTCTTGAGGACTTCAAATCAAGCTTGGACACCTTTCTGGAAGACATGTTTTTTGTCAAATACAAGTTATTGGGCTCAGTACAGGAATAACTGGATGAAATTCTATGGCCTGGGTTATACAGGAAGTCAGATTAGATGATCAGGTCCCTTCTGAGCTTAAAAATCTATGAATCTATGAACACAGTAATGAACTAGAAATCTGTATTTACTTTATAGATCTTCGAGGCCTCAGTGGGAGTTTTGCTGGCATAAGACTGCAGTATTGGGCCCAGTAAGATCACCAGGTATTTTGCTAAATATACTAATACAGAAAATTATTACTACACTGTTTACTCAAGAAGCTATTATCATCTAACAGGCAAATCTGTATTCTGAAGCTTATTAAAAGTTGATTACATAGACTGCAGCTATCTTTTGCATTTTAGTTTAGGACTCATTGACATAACAGACTGAAACTCATATCCATGTCAATGGTATGCTAAACATGGAGATAGAAAAATATGATAAAAATCAATATGATATTTTCAGTGGTCAGTTGAAATGCTGCCATAGAATATGGCTGCAAAGATGGTTCTATATGAATTTGTATAGTTAAGGTATGGTAGAAGTGGGTTTCATGCTAAAAGATGCCTTTAAACATTAATATCATACAACCATGGAATAGTGTTGTGGACTAGCGAGGCATATCACTGCAAGAACTTAGTCCCTAAAAACAGTTTGAGATTTCATAAAAGGTGTGGGCGGGCAAAGTATGTGAGTTGGACTGACATAGTTTCTGTGATCTTCCTCCTTGGGAAAATTAAATCAAAAATACATTACTTAAGATACAAACCAAAAAAGGCATTAAAAAGGATTACATATGAATTTCATTGGCCTATATTTGATCACTTACAAACATAACTGAAAACTAAAAATTAATTCAATGGCCTGAGGATGGGCATGCATTTAATTTCTCACAAAGATCATATGACAAAGATGACTATGTCCTTAATAACCATCACTTAATATCGTAATTGTATGCAAAACCATGGTGATAACAACATAAAATAAGGTGCTACCACTGCTCTTCACTCTCACCCAGAGCAGATTTTATGTACATGTGTAGCCCAGCTGGCTACACATGTACAGCCTTTTCTATTGTTCACAAAAAATGTTTGTGTTTTAAAAACAACAACAACAAAACACAGTGCAAGAAATAGGCAAAGTTTCTCAAATATTTTTCTGAAAGATGAAAAAAATAGGAAAAGAGTAGACCTGTTAACAAATAATGAACTGTGTAAAAATTGCTGCACTCCACCTTAAAGTTGAATAGGCAACAAGGTTCTTTAGTATGCTGTTCTAAATAATTTCCTCATACATATGATGCAATGATTGAAAATTCTACTACCAGCTCAGAAATGGGCTCAGGTAACAAAATTCAGACCCTGCATCTTGATTTCAAACACCACAATAAATTGTTTTGTTGGAAGTTTTTTTGGACCCGGACATTTTCACTGAATCCATTACAAAAAAAGGGGTCATTTAAAAATTTTAAAACCAGATTTCAAATGCCCCAATAATTCACGTCAGCACTGCTCTGTACAGAAACCCCTACTGTGCTCTGGTACTCTCACATAGGCCCTAATCCAGCAAGGAATTTAAACACATTCATAAGCACAGTCATCCTATTGAAGTCAATGGGACTACTCAGTACTAAATTACCCAGGTGCTTAAGTACCTTGCTGAAATGGGGCCACTATGAGGTCGGGGTTTGGAGCCGGCCACTGGTGAGGTTACTATTACACCATGACCCTCTTTTCAAAGGGAGGTGGTTATTATGGGGTTGGAGCCAGCCCAGATAGTTAACACTACTTCCCTTCAGTCTGTCACCTCAAGAGTTATGCAGCTTTGCCCCGGGACCTGGCCCTCCATTTCTAAAATGGCTCTTGTTGTGGTTGTTGCTCTGCTTGTTTCATGCCTTCCTCGCCACCCTAAAGGGGACAATTACTTGAAAACTCAGTGATTTGAAACAGAGGGGATTTTCAGTTTTCCTCAATTTCTTCTCATGGGGAGGGAGATGAATGGGGGGAAGATTATATGGATTTGGACTTTTTTCAATGCTCAATGTAATTGTACTGTTAGCAAATCCACCTTTAAAATGCTGCTGCTTTCGAAGCATTAATAATATCTTAGCACTGTTTTTGAAACCATATGAAGTGGAGGAACAAATTATCCTGAATACTTTTTATACATGATCAATTATTTCCCCTATGGGACATTAAAAGCATTAAAAATATTTCACAGTAAATCTAGCCCAGGGTGATTTAGCAGGGACACATTCTCTGAACTACAAATGTCAATACTCAGGAATGATAGACATGTGGGAAGCCCCACTGGTATATTCTGCCCTGAGAATATGCATGTGAGACTCAGATGTGGTTTCATGGCAATGTATGCCCATGTGTTTAAATGGCATTGTGCCTATTCACAAGTTGATCAGATCCTTGGCCAAGCAATTAGAAAATGACAATGTCAGCATGTCTGATACCGCAGGTGCTCTTTCTTTCAGAGGGATCCCCTCTTATGTGACAGTATGGTTGTTTTCCCTTATTCACACCTTTGGACACTTATGTGCAAAGAAAGAGGAACTTGAAGCTTATGGATACAAAATAAGACAAAAAATGCCTGGTACACACTTTATGAGCTGTCAAGATGAATGCACTTGAAAGTACAACTCTCAGGCCCCCTGTGTGACGATAAAACATGTGGAAGACATTGACACTCAGTGACAAAGAAATTAATTCAAAAGAGACCAGAACGCATAGTCCTAGAAGAAGGCAAACACCCATAAGGCAGAATCTTGATGAACAGGATATAGAGAGCTGAAGCTAAAAAATCATTGACATATTTTGTTGTTATTATCAATAATTACCGAAGTGCCCAGGAGCTCTGGTCATGGACTAGGACGCCATTGTGTTAGGCACTGTACAAACGCAGAGCAAGATGGTCCTTGCCGAAAGGAATTTACAATCCAAGTATAACAGAAGATTGATACAAACTGAAGGGGGAGTACAAGAAAACAATGAGACAATATTGGTCAACATGGAAGTCTGTGGTTTCAGCACACCAAGCAGCCTAACTGTTGTCAAGACTTTTGTAGTCATCATGGTCTTTCTCCTTCAGAAACCCTCGTGACTATGTGGGGCATTGCCAAGATGAAAACCCTGGAAACAGCTCATTGGTTTTCTAGCCCTTCTCTATCCATCATAGTGATGGTGTAAGTTTGTAAATGAGTGTCCTTCACCAGATGTCAGTGTGTTTAATTACATGCCTTCTAGAATCACAGTGTGCGAGGTTTTCCATGAGGTATCCATGAGGGAATGTATGAATTTTAGTGCCCTGCAACTGGCATTCTAAGCTTTCAGCTTTTGGGCACTACTGAGTTAATCATTTGGGCAAGCTGGTATAAGTCAAATATCTATTACATATATGTAATATACATTTTGAATAGCAAACACAATTTTGGCAAGATATATTAAGACAGGATAGAAATATGTTTTTCAAAGTCATTCAGAGAATGGGTCAGAAACGAATAAGATGAAATTCAATAAAGAAAAGTGCAAAGAACTGCACTAGTGAAAGAAAAATCAAATGCACAAATACAAAACTGGGAATACTGGGCTAGGTAGTAGTCCTGCTGGAAAGAATCTGATGGATATAAGTATGAATAAACAATATGATGCAGCTGCAGAAAAGGCAAATATCAGTCTGGGGTGTATTAACAGGAGTGTCATATGTAGTAAGACACAGGATGTGGCTGTTCTGTGCTACTCAGCACTGGTGAGGCCTCAGCCAGATTATTGCAGCCAGTTTTGAGCACCACACTTTAAGAAAGATGTGGACAAATTGGAGTGAGTGCAGAGGAGAGCAACAAAACTGATGAAAGGTTTAGAAGATGTAATCTCTGAGGAAAGGTTAAGAAAACTGGGCATGTTTAGTCTTGAAAAAAAGAAGACTGAGGGGGAATTGATACAGTCTTCAAATATGTTAAAGGGGCTGTTATAAAGAGGACGGTGATCAACTGTTCTCCATATCCACTGAAGGTAGGACAAGTAATTGCCTTAATCTGCAGCAAGGGAGCTTTAGGTTAGATATTAGGAAAAACTTTCTAACTATGATATAGTTAAGACTTGGAAGGGAATAGGTTACCAAGAGAGGTTGTGGAATCCCCACCACTGGAGGTTTCTAAATATAGATTAGACAATCATTTGGTTAGGGTGGTCTAGCAATACTTAGGGTATGTCTACACTATGAAATGAGATTGATTTTATAAAAGTCCATCTTTAGAAATCGATTTCATACAGTCGATTGTGTATGTCCCCACTAAGCGCATTAAGTCAGCGGAGTGCGTCCTCAATACCGTAACTAGCATCAACTCACAGAGCGATGCACTGTGGGTAGCTATCCCACAGTTCCCGCAGTCTCCACTGCCCATTGGAATTTTGGGTTAAGCTCCCAATGCCTGATGGGGCAAAACATTGTCGCGGGTGATTTTGGGTACATGTCGTCAGTCTCCCTTCCCTCCGTCCATGAAAGCAACGGCAGACAATCGTTTCATGCCTTTTTTCCTGGGTTACCCACGTAGATGCCATAGCACGGCAAGCCTGGAGCCCACTCAGCTCACTGCTGCTGTTGTGAGCATTGTAAATACTTTGCGCATTATCTTGCAGTATGTGCGGAACCTGGCTAAGAGACACCAGCATGAAGATGAATGTGAGGAGGACATGGACACAGACGTTCCTGAAAGCACAGGCTGTGGCAATTGGGACATCATGGCGTCAGTGGGGCTGATTGATACAGTGGAACGCTGATTCTAGGCCCAGCAACCAAGCACAGACTGGTGGGACCACATAGTGTTGCAGGTCTGGGATGATTCACAGTGGCTGCAAAACTTTCGCATGTGTAAGGCCACTTTCATGGAACTTTGTGAGTTGCTTTCCCCAGCCCTGAAGGGCAGGAAAACCAAGATGAGAGCTGCCCTGACAGTTGAGAAGCGAATGGTGATAGTCCTGTGGAAGCTTGCAACGCCTGACTGCTACCGGTCAGTCGGGAATAACTTTGGAGTGGGCAAATCTACTGTGGGGACTGCTGTGATCCAAGTAGCCTATGCAATCACTAAGCTGCTGCTATCAAGGGTTGTTACTCTGGGAAATGTGCAGGTCATACTGGATGGCTTTGCTGCAGTGGGGTTCCCTAACTGTGGTGGGGCGATAGACAGAAAGCATATCCCTATCTCGGGACCGGACCACGTTGCCAACCAGTACGTAAACCGCAAGGGGTACTTCTCAATGGTGCTGCAAGCACTGGTGGATCACAAGGGATGTTTCACCGACATCAACGTGGGATGGCCGGGAAAGGTGCATGACGCTCGCATCTTTAGGAACTCTGGGCTGTTCGAGCAGCTGCAAGAAGGGACTCACTTCTCAGACCAGAAAATTACCATTGGGGATGTTGAAATGCCAATAGTTATCCTTGGGGACCCAGCCTACCCCTTGCTCCCATCGCTCATGAAGCCATACACAGGCAGCCTGGACAGTAGTAAGGAGCAGTTCAACTATAGGCTGAGCAAGTGCAGAATGGTGGTAGAATGTGCCTTTGGACATTTAAAAGCGCGCTGGCACTGTTTGCTGCCTAGGTTAGACCTCAGAGCAACCAACATTCCCACTGTTATTGCTGCTTGCTGTGTGCTCCATAATATCTGTGAGAGTAAGGGGGAGATGTTTACGGCGGGGTGGGAGGTTGAGGCAAATTGCCTGGTAGCTGATTTTGAGCAGTCAGACACCAGGGCGATTAGAAGAGCACAGCTAGGTGGGCTGCGCATCAGAGGCTTTGAAAACCAGTTTCATGACATTGCCAGGCAACGATGTGACAGTTGTGTGTGTTTCTCCTTGCTCCAAACCAGCCCCCTTTATTGATTTTAATTCCCTATAAGCCAACCACCCTCCCCCCTTCGATCACAGATGGCAAAGGAAATAAAGTAACTATTGTTTTGAAACCTTGCATTCTTTCTTTATTAATTAAAAAACAGTGAGAGAACTGACAAGGTAGCCTGGGTGGGGTAGGTTCGGGAAGGAGGGAAGGACAAGGCTACATTGCTTATTGTAGCCACACTACAAATCAAAACTGTTTGAATGACAGCCTTCTGTTGCTTGGGCCATCCTCTGGAGAGGAGTGGCTGGGTGCCCGGAGCCTCCATCCCCCCGCGTCCTTGGGCTTCTGGGTGAGGAGGATATGGAACTTGGGGAGGAGGGTAGGCGGTTATACAATGGATGCAGTGAGGGTCTGTGCTCTTCTTGGCTTTCCTGCAGCTCCACCAGATGCCTCATCATGTCCGTTTGCTCCCCCATTAACCTCAGCATCGCCTCCTTCCTCTGCCCATTGCGGTCACTTAATGCTTTCCTGGCCTCTGCCACTGAATGCCTCCATGCATTCAGCTGTGCCCTATCAGTGCGGGACGACTGCATGAGCTCGGAAAACATGTCATCGCAAGTGCGTTTTTTTCGCCTTCTAATCTGTGATAACTTCACAGACAGAGATGATAGGGGGAGCATGGAAACATTTGTATCTGCGGGGGGATAAAAAGGGAGAGTAAAATTTAAGATGATACACTTCTGAGAACAAAAGGGAGACTCTTTCACAGTGAATCAAGCAATTCACAGCAGACAGCACATGTGTTTTAGGTACAAGGTCGCATTTTGCCTTTTATATTGAGCACCTGCTGGTATGATGACACATCACACACAGCTGGGCAACAGAATTCGGTTTCCAGGCAGCCATGGTAAGCCAAAGGGTACATGGGGTTGGCTTCTTACGCCTTCATAACATGTGGGAATGGTTTCAAACTGCAGTGCCCTCCTTTCCCATAGCAAGCAATGCCAGTTGGGTTTCACATTTAAAAGAAGGGGCTGCGGTTTTCAGGGGGATGTGCAGCACACACCTCCCCCAACCCTGCTGCGTGGCTATTCTCCAGGATGATCCCTTTTAGCCAAGCGCAAACAGCCCAGCATGAACGGGGTCCTTTTACTGTTCCCTTACAAAAATTCCCCTATTTCAACCAGGTGACCAAGAATGATAGCACTCTCCTGAGGCTAACACAGAAAGATATAGACCGAACGTTGCTTAAATGCCACCAAAACCCAGGACCATTCGCTGCCATGTTTTGTGCTGCAATGATTCCAGACTACTTGCTACTGGCTTGGCATGGTAAAGTGTCCTACCGTGGAGGACAAAATAAGGCAGCCCTCCCCAGAAACCTTTTGCAAGGGCTTTGGGAGTACCTCCAGGACAGCTTCATCGAGATATCCCTGGAAGATTTCCGCTCCATCCCCAGACATGTTAACAGACTTTTCCAGTAGCTGTACTGGCCACGAATGCATCCCAAGTCTTCAGGGCAAATTAATCATTAAACACAATTGTTTTTAACCTCAGTTAAAAACCCCAGTGCACTCACCAGAGGTGCCTTCTCCGGCTTCAGGGTCGGGGATCCCGCCTTGGGAGGGTATTGGCTCCAGGGTGATGAAAAGGTCCTGGCTGCCAGGGAGAACTGATTCACTGCTTCCCTGCTGCGCATTCTCCTCCTCCTCCCTGTTGCGTGAGACTCCTCCCTTGCAGGTGTCCACGGACAGTGGTGGGGTAGTGGTAGGATCCCCCCTAGAATGCCATGCAGCTGATCATAGAAGCTGCATGTATGGGGCTTTGACCCGGAGCAACCGTTTGCCTCCTTTGTCTTTTGGTAGGCTTGCCTGAGTTCCTTAACTTTCAAGCAGCACTGCTGTGTGTCCCTGTTGTAGCCTCTCTACACCATGCCCTGTGCAATTTTGGCATATATATTAGCATTTCTTCTTTTTGATCGGAGTTTGGCCTGCACAGATTCTTCTCCCCACACAGCAGTCAGATCCAGTATCTCCCTTTCGGTCCATGCTGGAGCTCGTTTGCGATTCTGGGACTGCATGGTCACCTGTGCTGCTGAGTTCGCCACGCTGACCAAACAAGAAATGAAATTCAAAATTTCCCAGGGCTTTTCCTGTGTACCTGGCTAGTGCGTCGGAGTTCAAAGCACTGTCCAGAGCGGTCACATTGGAGCACTCTGGGATAGCTCCCGGAGGCCAATACCATGGAATTGTGTGCACTACCCCAAATTCGACCCAGCAAGGTTGATTTTAGCACTACTCCCCTTGCGGGGGAGGAGTACAGAAGTCGATTTTAAGAGCCCTTTTTGTCGACAGAATGGGGTTGGTTGTGTAGACGCATTCATTTTAAAATTGACCTAAAGCGGCTAAATTCGACCTAACCCTGTAGTGTAGACCAGGGCTGAGCCTTGTCTCAGCACAGGGGAATAGACTAGATGACCTCTTGAGATCCCTTTAGCCCTATATTTCTACGATTCAGAACATGAGGCAAAATTATTTCCATGCCAGTTTAAGGAACTTTGCTAGGATTTGCTTGGTGGTAGTGAGAATGGATATTAATTACAGCAGTTTGACACATGGCATAGGAGACATGGGTTTAGGATTGGAATGACATTGGCTGTCTCACTCTAGTTTGATAAAACTCAGATATGTTCTGGAAGTTAACATGCTTAGCTTTACTACATTAGTTTCTGCTGGATGATTTATTGGTGGGTGTGGTTTTGCGAGGGGGCTCCAATGAAGAGTATTAAGTGGCTGTCTGCACTAAGGTCTTGATCCCGCTCCCTTATGTCCATGGCAAAACTCCCATTGATCTCTACTGTGCAGGATCAAACCTTAAAAGAGGAAGGTTTCAAAAAGAGTAAAATGGTGATCCCTGGAATAAAAGGAGGAGGACTCTTTTGGATCCATTCCTCTCTTGAACTGACCTGTTTAGATTAGATATGAGTAAAGTCAAATTAAAGTAAAGGGAGACAGTGTTGTCTAGTGGGTAGATCACAGAACTGGGACTCGGGCAAACCTGTGTTCCATCCCCACTGGCCTCTTGGGTGATAAGTCATTTCACCCCATGCCTCAGTTTTCCCCACAAAAATTCCACTGGTCATATGGGTGTTGCAGTAGTTATAGCCTGATCCACAACAATAACTTTAAAAAACAAAACAAATTGTATCCTCCACAGAGAACAGGTAGAAGCTTCAGTGACTAGAGCCAATAACTTGTAACAGCACAGCAAAATCAGCAAAGAAAATAAAAATCTACTACTACTTCAAAGAGGGGAAGGTAATTTATAAATGGATTGATTTAGCCAGTCTTTAGCAGTTCAGGAAAAGGTGTGTTCTGAGCCATAAAGGTTTACTGGCATCTTGGAATATCAGCTGCTTTCCTTTCCCTTGTGCAGAGGAAGACCAAAATACCTGTTATACCTGTATCGGCAAATGTTTTCTGAGAAACTTTATTTAGTAATAAGAGAACGGTATGTGCACTTTAATGAAGAGCATAACATTGTCCTTACCTTGTAAGATATACCTTGGTCTTCTTTCACTGGGACCAAATCATAATATTTATCTGAACCACCTGAGCTAACTTGACAAGGATAATTTCCTGTAAGCAAAAAACACACACATAATTTTATATAAGAAAAAGACCTAAAATGGCTGAGAACTAGTTAGCATGCTAGCCAGGAACCTAGGCAACCCATGTTCAATTCCATGCTCCACCACAGACTTCCTGTGCCACCTTGGGCAAGTCACTTGACCACTCTATGCCTCAGTTCCCCATATATAAAATGGAGATAATAGAGCTTCCCTTCTCACTGGGGCATTGTGAGGATACATGCATTGAACAGTGTGATACTATGGTAACAGGGTCCATATAAGTACCTTGGACAGATAGAAATAAAGGACACAAGAACAATAATAGTGCAGGAAACTTTAAATAACACCAGATTTATTTTTTCAATATAAAGAATGCTAGTTACTTTGTTCTGTAAACCATGGGCTCAATTCTGCTACCTGCTGAGCACCACTGAAAGTAGATCCAAAGCACCAGCATTCATGTAACAGCAGTTGCTCAGCATCATTGCAGAAGGGCTTGAATGTAACATGGTGGCATATGCAGAATGACCAGCGATGTGAACAAAAATCTCCAACCACATTACACTGCGCACTGGTGAGAAGGGAAGAAGTTAGGGGTGAAACTGGAAAGACACAACACAACCAGGGCAGACAAATGATATGCTTAGTTATTATTTTTACATTTTTTCAGTTACTCCTATTGTCCACCAGTAGTGGCTAGTCAAGTGTGTTTGAGAGCTCAGTATATACATATGCTGCATTTACATAGTAATTTATTTGCACAGGCACGTGTATGTGTGTTTGTGTGTGTATAGTTTTATATATTTACACACATCCACAGAGCTCATGATATATATGATCAGATCCGCAACTGGTGTAAATTGTCATCGTTCCACTGAAGTCACCTATGATAACTTACGCCCATTAAGTACCTGTCTCATAGTGTGTTTGTGTGTATGTACTGTGACAGGGTCGGGCCAGATGGCTATAGGAGAGTAATAGAAGGCAGATATATTAGCCCCAGACTAAGAAGGTCCCTTTTCCCTGGGTAAGGTAACAGGGAAGGTTCCAGAACAATCAGGAACCTTCTGGAGACAATTAAGACAGGCTGATTAGAACATCTACAGCCAATCAAGAAGCTGCTAGAATCAATTAAGGCAGGCTAAGCAGGGCACCTGGGTTTTAAAAAGGAGCTCACTTCAGTTTGTGGTGTGCGTGTGAGGAGCTGGGAGCAGGAGGCGCTAGGAGCTGAGAGTGAGAACGCATACTGTTGGAGGACTGAGGTGTACAAGCATTGTCAGATACCAGAAGGAAGGTCCTATGGTGAGGATAAAGAAGGTGTTGGGAGGAGGCCATGGGGAAGTAGCCCAGGGAGTTGTAGCTGTCGCACAGCTGTTCCAGGAGGCACTCTAGACAGCTGCCTTCCATGGGGCCCTGGGCTGGAAACTGGAGTAGAGGGCAGGCCCGGGTTCCCCCCAAACCTCCCAACTCCTGGTCAGACACAGAAGGAGTTGACCTGGACTGTGGGTTCCGAAAAACGGCCAAGCTGAGGGCTGCCGTGAAGCTCCAAGGCGAGCAAATCCGCCAATAAACGCAAGACACACCAAGGTAGAGCAGGAACCTTGTCACAGTACATACATACATATATACACAAACACACACACACACACACACTATATCACTATATAGATTGTATATTATGAGTACTCTGCATATATTACACACACATAAGCATAAGCTAAAAGTGTATATGCGTGGTAATATATATTTCCAGATGACACACTTGGAATTATAGGTTATCGTTTTTTTCTTTGTTGTGCTCATGTTTTAATTTGCCATATTTTAATGGTTTACCAAATGAACTTTGGAGAAATAATTAACAATTTGTCAACGTTCTTTGGAGAAATGTGAAGAAAAAAAAGGCAGTAATTACTTTTGCATGAAAACAGCCAGAAAATAGCAAAATAAAGAAAACAATAATATTGACAAATTAAAACTTGGAGTTGGAACAAACTCAAAATTGTTGTTCAGTCATGTCTCGTGCCTGTTGTATTTTATTTGTGAGGCTTTGAAATTCCATTCTTCTCTTTATTTTCTGTACAGTGAGCTCATTATTTTAACCCAAGATTGATTCCTCTGAACAATTTTTGCTAAGTAAAAACACAGTGTAATTCTTCAGTGGCTGAAACAGTGAGAAGCAGCTCAAATTAAAGATCACGAAAATGCAAAGAAAAAAAATTGTATAAAAATAAATAAATAAAGGAAAAGACGGCAAAATGCTTGCAATTAGACAGGATGAAAAATCTAAAAAGAAATTAAATTTAGTTGTAATACATTTCCCATTCTTTTCTTCAGGAAAATTACAACTGAAGTGTTTTTTTTCCTGTAATTTAAATGTTAAGCTGCCAGATGTGTGTCTCATGCTTGAAGAGTCGAAGCTTTGCATTATTTAGCATATTAAGATTCACAGAATTTAAAAAAGGGCTCCTTTATTGCCTGGAGGTTCTAATTAAGTAAACCTTAGCCTGGTACATTTAAAACTTGCAATACAAGAGATTTTGCTTCCTTTTTTTTTTTCTGCAGCCAAGTCAAATCAATATAATAAATACGGAAAAAACTTAAGATGATATAATTTTTCTTTGGCTTGAGGAATTAAATCTATCTATTATTTTAAGAAGTTTTTAATAGAGGCCAGCAATCAAAAAGACATCTAAAGGCTCCAGTCTACTTTTTAATCACAGAAGTTGTTCTTAGTTACTGGGGGGAAATGTGTCTTATAAAAACTGAGCTATGTAAAAAAAAATTATTCTACACACAAAACAAAGTAGCTCCAAGAAAGAAACAACAAGAATTGCACAGCTCTTCTTTATTAAAATGCATTTTGCTTTTTTATAACACTTTATAATTGACCACAAAACACTAATAAAGCACTAATTAGTCACCATATCAGCAATTTGATGGTTGAAATAGTTGGAACAGTTGTACTGCAAACCATAATACCGTAACACAGAAATTCTTTTGACACACAGCATCCATAAATCATGCCCTTAAATACCATTATTTTTGTTATTTTAGAAAATGTCAAAGGTGTCAACTTTTTCCAGATATACCACTTAGCAGTGACTCAGTAAATTGACTCAAAATACATTCTGCTCCTGACAGTTAGGGACACACAATACAGTTCCCAATATAGATGAACAGCTTCAAGAAGAGAACATAACAAAATAGAATTAGCAAGGACAAATATTACCACTATGCTAAAGTTCAACAGCAGACATGAAATTTCTATGTTCTCAGAAATACATGTACGAATTTTGCTTGGCTCTGATTAAGACAGTAAAAAACATATGTCAGCCACACTACTATAAATCTATGAGCAAGTGCTCTTACTAAGAACTCTAGCAGATTCCAAAATAAAAGTAATGGTGTACATTTGAATAAGTGAAAAAATGAACTGATGACGCTTTTTCGCTGCCAGTGTAGGCTGGACATGTTAATAGTAGCACCTGGACTCAGAGAGCAATGGTCAGACGATGTTAATTTCTAGACCTTCATAATGCTGGGGGGCAATCTCTGATCTTGGTGATACAAAGTACTGAAGAGCCAGTTAAAATTCTACACATCCCAGACCCCATCTGGCACACAAACTGTACGTCACCTATAAAAAGTTCCTCAGAATGCAGGGGGATCCACATTTTTAAAACTGGGGTGGAAAGGGAAGAGAGGGTCAAAACTAAAATGATTGTGCTGCTTTGTCATGCATCTCGGGCATCAGCTGTACCCCATGCCTCCAGGAGGAGATGCCTATGGATAAGCCTTGGTAATGAAGGAAGTATTTTGATTCCTTATTCCCTGTTGGAAGCAATACATCCTTCACTCCCATCTGCACACAATGTGCTGTGCTTGATGGATGTTACCCTCTGGGTTGAGTGAGTCAGGAATCTCCTGTGACTAGCATTCCACTTTCTAGTTGGGAGTTTCAATCTGAGGATTTCTCTTGAAGACCTAACAGTGTACGCTCTCATGCTGCTGAGAGGAGCGCAGGGAGGCTGTGCACTGAATGCAAATCAAGGACTGTCCCAACGGAAGCCACAGTTGATTAAAATTGAGGTGGCTATTACACACTTTTGCCTACTATGAAAGATATAAGATGAGAAAAACAAAGGTGACTTACTTGATGCAAGAGAAACAGTCAAGATACACAGTCAGTACTATGAGGAATAGTTTTTGAAGGTTAAAAATATGGAGAAAAAGAAACAGGATGGTCCTCAGCTAGAAAATGCTTGCTCTCCATATGACTAGAGCTGGGTGAAAAACTGGTTTTTCAGTTCATTGGCAATTGTGAAAAGTTGAATAAAAATAGTTTTTGGCTGGATGGAAAACAAAAATATGCAAAATGTTTGGCACATTGAAAAGTTGATCAAAATTTTGTTTTGGGGGTATAACTAAATATCTCATTTTGACAAAATTGAAACATATTGTTGAGATTTTGAGCATTTTTAAACATTTTTTAATTTTTTTTAAATAAAAGTAAAGGAAGCATTGAAATGAACAGTCATTTTGAATAAAAAAAAATCAAAATATTTTGTTTAGAAAATGATAAAGCAAACCATTTTTATTTTTCTGATTTTTGAAGGTTTCTTTTTTAAACAAACAATTCAGCAAAATCAGCATGAATTTGAAAATGTTTTGGTGTCACTGTATCTGCATATTTCACTTTAAAAAAAAAACGTGTTTTGCAAAAAGTTTCGCCAGCTCTACATATGACCCAATTCTGATTTTGCTTATGCTCGTTTTACACCAGTTTAACTCCACTGACTTTTTAATTGAGTTACTCCTGATTTACACTGGTGTGAGTCGGAGAAGGATCAGGCCCAGCGTCTTCTGGTTTCCACAACTGTTCTTTCAGTTCTGGAGGCATGGATTTTAGAAGCATGACACCCAGACAAAAGACATGGAAGCAACTACCTAAGGTAAGTTATTACATGAGTAATAGAACAGATCATACACTATAGACTAAATCCTGCTTCTACAATACAATGAGGGAAATCAATGGGGTTGCAAGCATATAAAAAACAGAAGAATTTCAATTATTGCTGTAAGTTGTTAGTGTAAGCAGAATTTGCCCCATTTGTATGAATTAATCCAATCTTGAACACATGAGGAGTGGACTGGGAGAGAAAGAGAAGGAAACAGCCTGGTTCAGCCATCTGAGACCCTACCTGTGTGGAACTCCTGGCTACAAAGAAAGAAGGGCAAATATTCTTCTACTCAAATGTGTCACTTTGTTCCCTTTAAAATGATGCCTGCAAGGAATTATTAATGGAAGTAGCTTTTGGAGTTTTTTCCCCCCATGTAATTACTTTTACATCAGTATGTAACAATAAAACACAAGCAAGCAGCATGTAAGAAGCCAAAGTACCACAGCAGCAGTATAGTGAGGAATGCTGTGATGAAGGCCAACGGTCTTTTCACAATTACTTCATAAGTCAACTGTGAGCATACACGTCACCTCTCCAACAGAAACTTTTGCCACTAACACAAATATAAATTTTTAATCCTACCAAGCAACTGGTTTCTGACTGGAATAACAAAGATGTTGTGGGGCCAGATTGCTCTGTTGGTTTTCGAGGGGTGAGGGCAGGGAATGAGTGTTGACTTCCTAAAGTGACAGATTCTCATACCTTCTCCTGAACGCACAGACGAGATTTTCATTAGTGCAACTATTTGCAGATTGGCTTTTGCATCCCATCTTTGCTTAGCTCACTTATCCACCTTCCTACCAATGATTTTTTACTTGGAATAAAATGTGATAATGTAACACACAACTTCCTTGTCTTCATAGGTAGTCCTCCATCCCAATGAAAAACCACTGCCCAATATGAATATGGACTTGCACACACATATACATTTATTCAGCCCAGTGAACAAGGGACATTGCCAGGAATACTGATGCAGGAGAGAAAAAAGAACATAGTGACCCATGAATATAAATGACCAAATAAAATGAAAGAATGTAAAAATGTCACAGAAACACCCAACATAATCAGATGTTGTCAGTGCACTCCACACACACCTTGTAATTACTAACACATTTGGCCTACTGATATATTTTAAACAGAGAAGCAAACCACATTTGTACCTTTTTGTTGAGGCTTCTTTTGATCCTTCACTTTTAATTTAAACTCTTCCATTGCCTCCTCTGCCTAGTGAAATAATTGAGAAGTGATATCATTGAGAGTTTTGAGGGATTTTTTCTAAACAAACGTAGGCAGATTTGTTTTTAAACCTTTAGTAAATTAAATAATATGATAGAAAGTCTAACCTGCTGGAAACATTTTAAACTTTTCTCTTCTCTTTTCCTCCCAGTTTCTTTTGACACAAACTCTTCTCTTCCTTTCACAGCATTAAACGGCTTTCCCACTTCCTTTACAACAGTGGGAATACTTCCCTTATGGGTGTCAGGATCTCTCGAAGAGGTCAAAGGTTGCCCTGCAGAGGAAATGACAAGCTGTGAAATGTAAAAGAACAATTCCTTCCACATGTTTCTTTGCCCAGGGAGCAGTAAGGGCTTGCCAGCTACCATCACTTTGGGATGAGCCAGGTCTTTGCATAGCAGTCCTGTCAAACATAATTTACAATTAAAGACCTGCACAACTCTTTTAAACTTTACAATTCCAGTGAGTTTCACAATTATTTACTGATGCTGAGTGGTGCAAACTAATGTTATCGTCAACAGCCGAGGAGGGAGGCAAAGAAAAGAAAGGTTGAAAAGCTCTCTAAGTTATAAAATTAAATGATAAAATGGTATACATGAAAATGGTACCTCAGTATAACATATATTCCCATTATAAACCACAGTTTGGGGAATTCACAAAAAAGTCTCAGCTGTTTCAACTTTTCTCCAGTTGATACATGTGACACACAAGCTGCCAAGCTTGATAGCTGGATTTTCAAACAAAAAATGAGTTAGAAAAATAAACTAGCTATTTGTTCATTGCATAGTGGTGAAAACAGGTGTCTTTAAAACAGTTTTGAAAGGATTTGGGGGTTGGTTTCTTTTCAATCTTAAGGGGGAAAAGGGTGTACTTTTGAGAAAGGAAAAAATTATAGATTGCTAGTAGAGCTGCATGCAACTTTCACGGGGGGAGCTGGTCCAAAGACTACAGAGGTCAGTGGGAGTCTTTCTATAGTACTGACTCAATGGGCTTGGATCAGGCCTATCGTGACATTTTGTTATGAACCCAAGATGCAAGCCAGCCTCACCTCAATGTTCATGAATCTCAGTGAAATTTTCAACAGACCTGGACTGAATTTCTAGTGTGTAGCCTGGCTTATGGTTTTGGTTAGAAACCACAGGATGGTATTTTCAGGAGAGTTTCATTTTGAGTTCTGGGTTTCAGCCCATTTCTAAACTCAAAGCAATACCCCTGAGTGAGAAGCCACAAACCCTATAAGTGTGTGAACACTATCAACAATTCCCCTGAATCTTGCGATCTGAAACTACTGAGTTTTGCACAACTGTGAATGAATCCCTTTGAACCAGCTGGCACGTTCACATTCCAAATATGAGGCTCTGTCCTGCACTCACACTGTTGGAATTTAGAAAATGGTGTGTTCTCCAGGGATTGTATTCCAGATTTTACAGAGTTTCATGGGAGCCACAAAATCCCACCAAATGGTGATTTCAAAATGATGAACACAGTTCTTTATCATGAAGGCATTCAGAGGTATTTAAAAATGGAGAGGATTGTTTCGAGGGGGAAAACAGATTACAGATTTGGCCACAGGCCATACCACCGGCAAAACAACAAAAAAACAACCACCACCACCACCACCACCCCCAATAAGCAAACACTGGTGTGGGTTGCAGTTCATAGATCCCACAGTGCAGGCTTCCTTGGGACTCATAGGTCCATTAGCTTTCTGAAATAATAACATCTATGTTATGGCAGCATGCAGGGTTATGTACACAATGGGCCAAATTCTACTCTGTTTTGCTGGTGGAAACCTGAAGTAATCTCAATGAAAAAATCCTACCATCTTGTGTTCTAAACTATTTGTTCTTTTGGGGCAGGGACTAGCCTTATTATACGTTGGTGCAGTGCCTAGCATACTTGACAAAGGTCTCTAGGTACCACCACGATACAAATGTTACATTAGCAATAATAATAAATTAGTAGTGTTACCCTAATGTAATTCAGGAACCACAAAAGGCAAAATTTTATTCTAAATGTCAGAAAAGGAGGGGATCAATGCATCCCTGGTTTTAAAGCTGTTTTGTTTGCTCATCTATCATATTGTGTACAAAATAAGCTTCCATATTTTAACAAAGAGGAGTGGCACAGCGATGGGTGAGAAACATCTGAAAGAGTGCTGTTTATGTCATAACAAATGCACAGTGAAATTACCTACCTGAGTTTGAGTCAAAGATCAAAAGGTGCATGAGCTTGAGAACAAATACAAAAATGACTCATATAACCCTTAAAATATCATATTACTTTAGTGAGGGTGAAAGATCTGCCCCTCATGGGACACCTTTAAGCACTAAGGTGGTCTTTTTCACAAACCAAAGGCTCTACCCTACTGCCACTGAAATCATTGGGAATCTTGCCATTGACTTTGATGTGAGCCAAAATGGGCTCTGAAAGATGATGTTCTGTTTGTGCCTGATGTATAGTTTACTATGGAGATTCTCATATATGAAGAAGTTTTAATCTATTTAGAAGAGTAAGTCAACCAGAACAAGGCCAGTTAGGCCAATTCTGAGACAGACGTTTCAGAATGGGAGGGGATAAACGCACCAACTTTGCTGGCAGTTTAATCCAATTTTCCTAGGTGAGGTTTTGCTAAAACAGCTGTGGTCATCCTCCATCAACATACAACAAACACATGCCCTTCATGGCTAATGAAAGCCCGTGGAGAGGTTTTTGGTCCATTTTTGACAGAGATTCTTAATGCTTCCCTTTGAGAGGGCAAGATGCTAAACAGTATAAAGCAAACAGTGGCAAGAACTTTTTTCAACAAGACAATACTTAAAACTCACAGGAGCAGAGAGTCTGCTTCTTCTACGACTCCAAGCAATGACCAGAACCCAAAAGGGGTAGGGAGAAGGCAGGGTTGTAGTACTATCACCCCTCCACACTGGTCTGTGAAACAGGATGGACGGATGCATTGGTGGAGTCATTAGCACAGTGTAGCCTGTAAACACCCTATGCACCCAAGGGAGCTCTGGGAAGAATTGTCATTCCCTGAACTGCAATCCCCCCCACCCCCGCCACAGGAGCTCCCCCACGCACACACCTCAATACATGACTGTGCTTAAAATAAGCACAATGTAGCCCTCAACTAGTGGCAGTGATGTGAAGGTTTTTAACTTTACTTTCTAAAAGCAAGAAAAAAATCAGCATTAAGGCTAAAATGCCTTCTCTTTACATGCCCTATTTTGTTAATATATTTCAGCAGCACATATGGTACAGCTATGTAAAATCACTCACTATTTAGACTACCACAGTGGAGTGAGTTAAAGACAGAGCATCAGTCGTACATTTAGAATGTTCTCGCTTTTTCTGGCTTGTGTCTCAACCTTCATGTCACTTGAACATAGCTCTTTGTAGCTTAACAGATATAATACAGTATTTATAGAGCATATCAGTGGGCGACAGCTTGCCGCAGATCATAAACACATTTTTCTGTTGGAAATATTGGAGTCATGATTTTCATCACGTGATCTCCAGTTCCCTAAGGTTTGCTCCTTTAATTGTAAATAGCCAGAAAGTCATCAAGCTAGCATTTAATAAACTTTTAATTTGAAATGGATTACCACATGTTGTGTTTGTTTACCCATTATTAAATCTCTTAGCAACACATCACCAGCAGAAACAGCATACTGTAGCACTGCACAGATACATTAGAAAACAAACCCATGGGGGTTATTAACAGCTAATAATATCTTTAAAGAAGGCTCCAAGAAAAATAAATAAATATAAACGATGTAGAAAATTATTCCTAGAGATTGTGGTTGTGTAAATCTACACAGGCTGGAGAGTACAGCTCTCCCACGATCAGCTTATCAGCCTGCTTCAGAGATCTATGTACGGAACAGCACACGCATTAATGCTCCTCTGTAGTTCTCAAAACTTACATCATTCAAAACTTTTTGATATGCTTGTGACACATTGTGTGTGTGTGTGTGTTTGTTTCTGATGATGGCACCTGGCCTCTTGCCAATTTTTTTCAGTGTGTGTATGTACATGAGATGAAGAATTAATAATGGTGGGAATGATCTTGGTTTGTTAATTATTTGCCACTCTCTATGTTTACTTGCAAAATTATAAATTACTTGGGGGCAGTACATCTTAGATACCACATGCAAATGCCATACATGAGTAGGTGTCTGCCTCTGGAAGGTGGCAACTGCATACGTGTTATGTGAAGAGGTCTTACTCCCCTACTTAGTATAAGTCTAAGCACTCTCAGCTGCAGATACCACAGGCCATATAAATCCCCATGGGGGTCACAGTACAAGTTCTGCTGGGCTCTAAAGTGGCCCAATAATAATAGTTGGTAACTATCCTGCAAAACTCATCTTCCTTGCCCACTGCTCCATGTCAGCTGCTTCCTCAAATGCTCCAACTGGCTTCTTTTCACCTCACACCTCAAATCTAAACTTCTCGGTCTTCTGCACAAATTGACTCAATCTTATATGCAGGTTATCATCTTTTCCAACTCCTGACTCCCTCCCTCTCCTGTACCCAAGTCTTCCACCTTCCCACACTTTTTTTTCTGTTCTCAAACAACTAAGGCAACTTTGTGTTCAAGAACGAAACTCTTTAATGATTAAGATACACACGAGACACAAACGGAAAGCAGAAGCTACTGTGGAGCTGCAGCGTCCAGCTAATTAACGGAGGCAGCACGGGGAAGTGCCTGCCTGCCTGCCAAAAGAAGATGATCTTTGATCTCTGCAATCACCTCCCATCTGCTTACATAGAAAATTCAGCCACACAGCAGAGTGCTCTGGCACCCTTCTCATGCTTGTCTTTATGGAGGAGGAACAGGATCTATTTGGGTGGAGCACTATCAGAAAAGTCTGGTGTCTGGTCAAAAAAGAACTAGATAACTTCATGGAAGATAGATCCATCAAAGGGTATTAGCCAGGATGGTCAGGGATTTAACCCCATGCTATGAGTGTCCCTTGCCTCTGACTGTCAGAAGCTGGGAGTGGGTGACAGGGGATGGATCACTTGATGCTTGCCTGTTCTGTTCATTCCCTCTGAAGCACCTGGTATTGGCCACTGTCGGAAGGCAGGATACCGGGCTAGGTGGACCTTTGGTCTGACCCACGATGGCCTTTCTTAAGTTCTTATGGTCAGTGAGGCTGCTTCAGAAGACTCAATGGGTATGTCTACACTGCCGCTGAGAGCAAGCCTTGCAGCCCAGGTAGACAGACTCATGTTAGCTCTATTGAGCTAGTGTGCAAAAAATAGCAGGATGGATGTTGTGGCTTTGGTGGAGACTCAGACACAGCCTTCTGCGCTCAGACCCAGGGGGTCAGGCCAAACTGCCCCCTGAGCCACAATGATAGGGATTGCTGTAGTGCCACCTATAATACATATTGATCTATATTACCTAATGAGAAAGTTTCCGGGTGATACTAATTTAGCAAGAAAAGTAATGGCTAACCAACCTTGAAAAGATGCTAAGGAGCATTTTGAGTGAGTGCCTGGATGTAGACATGAGCTTCTGAATCCATCATCTTGTGGTCCAGACATTTGTATCTTGTCTGAAACTCCATTCTTCTCAGTAATGTTTGAATAAGCAAGAAATTCAGGTGGGAGCTGAAGACATGTCTCATATGTCTTCTGCTCATCTGAATCCCATGGTAGTTTAATAATCTAGTAAAAGATAAATCTGTTATCTGAATGGTTCAGCATTCCACAAAATCAAGACATCTTTATTCTTACACTGTTCTTAGGGCTTGTCTACACTGCCCTGCAGTTAGGACTACAGGAGTGTGAATAGCAGTGCACACCAAAGTGCTGTGCTGTAACTCTCCTGAGTGGACGCTGCAGGCACAAAGTAAAAAGTTCCTAGTTCATGTTAACTTGTTAACTTAGTCCTCGTCCCAGTTTGCGTCAACGAAGTGCTGTTTCAAGAAGACTAAATTAACGGAAACTAGGAACCTGTTAGCTCTCACCTGCAGCATCCGCTCAAGGGAGTAACAGCACAGCCCTTTGGTGACCTCTGCTATTCACATCCCTGTAGTCTGAACTCCAGGGCAGTGCAGCCATAAACTCTAGAAGTTTAACAAGGCTGGCTTTAGGATGCTGGGGAGCTCCCATCCTCCCAAACACTTCTTTCTTCACAATTGCCCCCACTCCTTCCAGTATTCCGTCCCTTACCTAGCTCATGCTCTCCTTCTCATCTCATCAAAGCTCACAGACAGTAGCAGTTACCCACCCTCACATTTAATTCTGCTCTATTCAGCAAATCATGGGTTGTCGGAATCAATGCCACCTCTCAGCTACAGGATCTCAAACCTGGCTCAGAAGATCAAGGATGAATCTGATTTTTCAAATCCAACAGTTTTCAATGTTTTGTTACTTTTTTTTTATAATGCTCCTAATATTAACATTTCTAATAGTATTTGTCATTTACTTTTCTTTCTTATCAAAGACACTTCTTCGATATAAACTCTTATTCCTGGAAATGTATTCAAGTTATTATCATTACCTTTTACCCTGCTTTAAGATAACACTGGCTTTAAGTGTGTTCAAGGCAAACTGGAATCCATGAGGAGGGGCGTATGGAAGGCTTAAGGCTTCTTAATACAAACCTGAAAATAGAGGTTGCACAACCAGTGGTCTAAATCCAAAGAAATCAAATTTTCAATTTTTTTGAAGCGGTCAAATTTCGAATCATAATGGCCTCTGAGAAAAGGGCATTTAAACTTCCCCTGTAAAGTGTTGAAATTATTATCACAAAAAGGAAAAGCGCCCCATCCTACAACACGGTCAATGAAAGTATTGGTCTCACGAAGAAGAAAGAGTTCGAAGAGGAGTATCATGCCCGGTTTCACCTCCTTTCTAGCAGGCAAAACCTAACAAGAGATAAAGGGAAAGAAAGTATTAGTTATGATCAGAGAAACAGTTTCTCTGTCTGAGACTAAGTCTAACAAACTTCATACATATGATCTAGTGTAACACACTGAAGAACACCTCGTTCACACATCTGAATGATTTCCACCATTTCTGTGATCAAAAGTGCAGTGTTGTATATTTTATTCATGCTATAATGTGTTTTCCTGCATGCTTTTTACCTGATTTTTTTAATAATCATGGAAAAGCTTTCATCACTATCAAATGCAAGCTAATAGAGTCAATAGAACATTTAAAAACTAACCAACTGTTGAATCTAAAGTAGACCCTGATCATCTTGCAGGACTCTGATAGGGCCTACTCAAATTCCCCTCAGGGGCCTATTCTGTGTGGCTCTTGGCCTATGTGGCTTTGGAGAATTCATCTATTCCGACATCTCCATGGTATCCACTAAGTAAAGCCTGCCCCAGTCTAAAGGGTGGATTCACAAACTCCTCCCAACGCACTCATGGAAGTTATATTGGTAGGCAAGTGAGCTGCAGCCTACTCCCTCAAACAAAATTGGAGAGCCCATCTAATGAGGCATCTGAGTCCCAGAGCAGGAGTCATTAAGGACTTTGGGGTAGTAAAGTCTTACCCCATCAACAGGCTGGTAATTGCAATTCTAATGTTTCATGGGCTAGCCAAATCTGTTCTCATCACCTTGGAGACATGTAAAGTTTGGGTTCCCACGACAGTCATGGGTTCCCATGACAAGACCTGCAAATCAAGGATGAAGCAATATCCCTGAAGTAATAAATATATTTAAATCCCTTTTCCTTTGTGAAGCAATTCAAGTTCAGAAAAGAAACCCTGATCCTATGCCACAATTTTTACTATGCTATTGAAGTAATTTAAGGTTTGATCCTGTTCCTGTTGAATAGGACCAAGTTCCTTAATTATTTTTAGAAAAAATGAAAAAAAAACCCTAGGGGTTGTATTGTCGCATGTATAGGGTTGCCACCTGTATTGGTTTTACCAAGATCATCCTTTTTTTGAGATAGCTGTCTTGGGAAATCTGTATGGCTACTCAGTACACACTGCCAGTTGTTCAATTTTAGGGGCTCAGGATCATCATGGATGTCCTGTTATTTCTGTACTTCAGAGGTGGTAACGCACCCCAACAGAAGCGTTGACAGACATGATGTTACCCAGGGTTCTGGAGAGTGCAAGGAGAAAAAGGTAACCACACCACTTTGGAAGAGGGTAAATCCTCTGTTTCCCTTTGTTCCTAACCCGTTCAGATGAATGATACAGGACAGGGGTCCGAGCCCCATCTCTTTTATATAGAGAGTCTATGTATATATATAACCTTCGCGAAGGGGGCAGTAATATGGGGAAGGCACTCAAATACTACAATGATAAGTGCTGATATAAAATGCTAATATATATATATATTATATAATATATAATATATAATATATATATATATTAGCGTTTTATATCAGCACTTATCATTGTAGTATTTGAGTGCCTTCCCCATATTACTGCCCCCTTCGCGAAGGTTAATGGTGGTGGCAACACTTGTTCTGTGGAGTTCTTGTATGCACTGAGTATAAGGACTCCCACTGTACCCAGCCCCTGCTCTCCAGACCAGGCAGAGAGAGATGCTCATTGTTCGCTCTTTCTGTACCTTGTGCACCTGTATATACTTTTATGAGGACAAGATTTTCAAGAATGCCCAGTGTTGTTGGGTGCCCCAATTTTTGGGTGTGCAATGTGACATATCTTCAGAACTTTCTGAAAGCCAGACCCTCTGAAGGCATCTCAGGTTGGGAACCAAAAAAGAAGATATCTAAGATCACCAGTAACTTTTGAAAATCTTCACCTAAATAAATACTGTGCCCATAATACTTTAAATTAGTATAAATTTCTTCACTCAGATGAAGTTCAATAGTTGGTGTACCTGGTCCATTCTACATATTTAAATAACGTCTCATCCAAGGACATTTAGTTAAACACATGTGATGAAGCAATTTTCATTCATTTTTAAAAACATACTGGCATTGATTCTTTGTTCTAGCTTGCATGGTAGACCAGATAATAGGCATAGACAGCTAGCAAGCTACTAAGTTTTGGGTTTTTTTTCTTTCTCAGTCTCTGGAGTGATGAAGGGCTCTTCTCATACAAATAACAGAAATGTAAGCAAGAAAAATGCTACATGTATATAGTCATGCTACATGTCATGATTTTTTTAAGGGGGAATATTAATTATTATTTTAAAATACAGAGATTTACCTTCCTGTTTCAGGTTATAAATTGTGATTGGATGACGGCAAAAGAGGGGAGATAATTTAAGGAAATCTCTTAAAACTATAAATATTGTCATTATGTAGGTGTACTTTATATTAATTATGTAAATATATTCTAAGACTTTGTGTAGGCTTAAAAAGAAACAGAAGCATCTGTTGAAAAATGCCATAACCCTGTGGCAGCTGCTATTAAACCATTAACAGTATCAGGTTTCATTTAAACCAGATTTACCATTTTCTATAACAGCCCGTGGGAAAGCTAAAAACATTAGGCACAAATTACTGACAAAAGAGATCCTTAATCAAGCCATACATTTCATTTGGCTAGTCGGGTGCTAGATAGTAACCTTTGTGATACAAATAAAAGACGTGATTACAAGGCTAAGGTCAAAGACAATTATCTGTACTGTTGAAAAGTTTTAAAGTATAAACAGCTGAAGTAACTGTCATATCACAGCAGAACTTTTAGTCTATTTCCTATTTGTGGGAAGGGGAGAATTACTATCTTTTTTATGATCCTTTAAGAACAAACTGCCCTCTGCTATGACATCTGTAACAAACTGGACAGTGGTTACACAGCTAGTGTGAGGGAAAGAAAGGTTATTTACCTATTATCAACTGGGGTTCTTCAAGATGAGTGGTTCCTATGGATTTTCACTGTGGGTGCACATGCACTCCATGTGTCAAAGATGTGAAGATTCTTCAATAGCAGTGTCCATTGGTCTGTACCTGTGTCCTGCACCTCCTTATTCTCCAAACCAAGAGCATAAGGGGAAGCATGGACCAACCGTCTCGCCAGTTCCTTCTCTACCATGAATCACTCTAGGAAAGGATCTGAGCAGAGGGGAAGGAGGATGAGACATGGAATACCCATAGGGACCACATATTGCAGAGAACTCCAGTTACAATAGGTAATTAACCTTTCTTTCTCCTTTGAGTGGTGGTTCCAATGGGTACTAACTGTGAGTGACTCACAAGCAGCCTGGACTGCCAAAGAGTTTGATGTAAGGTGGGAAAACAAAAATCATGACCCTTTAGATTGAACAAAATATCTTATTTTTCCTGCCATCTCGGAGGTCGGAATATATGTAGCTGAGAGTATGGCAAAGTGTTTTGGCAGGTTACCCAATATAGCTTCATTAACAGGGCACACCACCTTGCTAGGACCTGCTAACTGGAGGATGTCCAGAAGCTTGTGAGAAGGGTCCTGAACTTCCTCTAGGGGGATTTGGAGAGAATCCTGAGGTGGTCCTGAAATTGCTTGAAATCATCAGAAAGGCAATAGCAAGGCCAGTCTCACTCCCTCACTGGGAAATGAGGAACAGAAAGCCACAGGTGGATGTAGCAGTTCTGGCTGCTTGGGTTATTTCTCTTCCTCACAGTGCTCCTGAAGGGACTGTGGCTCCTCCCTCCAATGTGATGCCTGCTCTAAGTTTAGTTTAGATCCTCTTGCGTCATAAGGTATGAAATAAGGGTCCCAGTAGGAACAGTGTGTAGGTTCATATGGATATGGAGGTGGTGCCCATAGGGAGGGTACTATTGGTCCCAAGCCTTGGAGTACCGGTTAGAGTGTGAGGCTACCTGTGCGGCTCCCAGATCCCTCTCAGGGCTAATCTGGCATCCCAGAATGGTTGGAGCTGCTGATGGTCTGGCCTCAGGGATTTCAGGGGAGTCGGACTCCTACACTGCTACCAGTGGAGCTGCTGGTACCACGTATCTAGTGGTAAAGGGTCTGGTAGAGGGAAATGACCAATAATGCACCGATAGTGGAGACAGCTCAGCAATACAGCTGGTGGACAGAATCAGCAAGTAGTGCAGTGACGGTGTATAAACTTCTTTGATTATTGGCTCCAAGAGTATTGGCAACTCCAGGTCCATATAAATCGTTAGGTCATCAAGGAGGTATAAGGTCTAGCAGATGGGAAGCAAGAAGTGCTTCTGGCCCTAGGATGCACTGATGGTGCACACTTAGGTTGGGCAGCAGGTGTTGGTACTGCTCAGTCCTTCTTTCTGTAATGTGGTACCATTAGTGCAGTCAGCAATCACTCCCTCCTCTCCCTTGCAGATGCTAGGGTCAGTCCCACCTCTCTGTGCAGGTGGTAAGATTTGGATTGGCCTTGGCCCTCAATATTGACTGGGCAGACCCTGAATCAGCAGCATGAAGTCTCACCAGACTTGGAGGGTAAGGGGGTAGGAGAGCCTCTCTTTAGGAGTCTTAAAGGAGACTTTCTCCCATTTTTATGGGAGTGTTTGTCCTTGCCCTCTTCTTGTTTCTGCCTGATAGTCGTTAGACCCGGGAACTGAGGTTCTGGAGCTAGAGTGTGCTGGGTCCCGATGGGCTCTACTTGGTGACTCCGACCAGTGTATAGGGGGTCAGAGAGCCCAGGAGCAGGTAGGGGCCTCATGGAGAGCTCCTTCAGGTGTCTTTGGAGTGAAACTCATGGGATAGTCATGTTTGAGGAGGGAAGGAAAGACAGATCTCACATTTGGAAGAAATGTGAGACTCCCCAAAGCAATACAAGCAGGAGTTGTAGGAATTGCTAACCAGGAAAACCTCGGGACAGCCACACAGGATTTGAAACCTGGGATCTTGGGCATGCTAAATGCCCTGAATGAAAGAGGAGAGGGGCACAAAAACACTATTACCACCTAACTAACTAGATACTAAAACTATAAGAAGGAAAAATAACTATTGACAGCAGGAAACCCTGATTGAAAGGAGATGCTAGCAAAGCTTAGGACACTGAGGAGTTCCATCTTGGACTATGAGCAGTAGAAAGGAACTGGAAAGACAGTCAGTTTGTGCTGTCCCTTATACCCTTGGTCTGGAGCATGAAAACACACAGGCACGGGCTGATGGACACTGGTACTGAAGAAACTTTTGGTCTCAGTTGCATGGAGCACATGCGTATCCACAGTGAATACCCAGAGTGAACACCACCCTAAGAAGAACTGACTTATGCAGACCAGTATCATCTCTTTGTTTCTTGGTGCTCTGTTATATCCGCTTGTTGTCTCTCGTTGTATTCTTAGATTGTAAGCTTTTCTGGACAGGAAGCATCTCTTTGTTATATATTTATACAGAGCCCAGAGCAACTGGGCCAGGGCCTGTAGGCTCTACCACAATTCAAATACTAAAATCATGATTTTGTAGCCGCTGTAGGCGCTGAACTTTCTTCCGCCAAAGGCTCTTCACATTTATTCTATAAGCACAGGAGTTTTTACATGTGAAGTACAGATTTCTGTCTAAGGTGTGTTAGTGTGAGTATGACACACTTCAGTTTGTACTGGCTCTAATTCAACAAATAAAGAAGAGGCTTTCATGTGCCACAGGTTCACACATGCAAAATTACAGGGCAAGTCTACACATGCTGGCTCCATCCTGATATAAAAAACCTTTGCTCCTATGTTTCCATAGGCTTTAGATTAGGCACTAAAAATGTTGCCAGTAGTGCAACATGTGGATGATGACCTCATCCAAGTGAGCTACTTCTGGTAAGGAATCACAAGGCTGCAGCAGGAGAGCTCTGAAAAGGGAGGCTCTCCTCTTTATATCTCCCTACTAAACCTATTTGTCTAGGTACTTAAGCAGCCCCCATCACCATAGTAACTGAGTATCTCCACAGTGCCTGACTATTTGTCACAGGGTGGGGTAGTCCTCTGAGGGCGATGGGCTTAGCACCATCACCACCTATGCTTAAAATAGCTACCTGTTAGGTGGTGGGTTTGAGGGAGAGATCACGTGATAGCTGGTAGCTCACCTGGTCCTGAGATAAAAGACCATCAAGAGCTCAGTTACAAAGAGAGACTTTCCAGGAGCTCTCTCCTGCAGGAGACCCAGGGCTACAGGAAAGCACCTGGAAGGGATTCTCCCCATTAGGCTAGGTGGAAGACCTGGCTGGAAATACCTACTGCATTGCCAGGTGAAGAAGCCTTACAAAGAAGAGGTTTGGGGAGGGGTCAGGCAGCCGGAACTGGTTTACCTGTTTTGTTTTGTGTTGGTCTGTCTTAGTTTTGAAAAATAAACCCATCCCTGAAGAAAGGGACTGAAATTCTGCCACTGTCAGGAGCTATATTTGATACCCCACCTAGTTAGCTAGCATACCAGCTTACACCATTGCTTTGGATTCTAATGTTGATGAATAAAACCAGTACATGTAAAATGCAAACATATACATTTATATGACTGCAACCCTAAAGTCCTCAGTTTGTACTATGTCTTTATGCAGACAAAATTTCCATGGAAGTCAATGGGATGTAAAAACCTTCCATATCTGTATTGTGTCTTTTGCTCACTTTCGACAAGTGTAATAGACTCCGCAAGGTGCAAGGCAGTGGCAAATAAAGGCTCTGAGTGAGTGAGTGTGTGTGTGTATGTGTGTGAGTGTGAGTGAGAGAGAGAGATTCCCCTTGTTCTGCAATGAACAGCATTGCATTTAATTGAATTAAATCATAGTGAACTAAAATTATCTGTTGTCACTACTTCTGAATTCAACTGTTTTATATCAGTTTTATTGTAATATATCTTACTTCTCCATATGCCACAATAATGTCAACAAAGAAACCATTTACTCTAAAGAGAGAATGAATTCAATTTGAATATTTCAAATAAGCAGATTCAATTTGGGTAGGGTTTTTAAAAAATTTTCCTCCAACTTGCTCTTGGGGTTTGCCTGGTTAGACTAGAGATAAATCTTTTCTTTTTCTGTTTTTTCCCCATGAGTTGAACTTGAGAGAAAATTGAGCACAGCCCATTACTTTGGCAGACCCTAGTGCCTAAGCCACAGTACACAAAGAAATGTGACTTTTAAACATCTGCCACTTGATTAGATTAAAGACTAAACCAAAACTGAGCGAGAATAAAGATTAAAATGCATTTCAATAACTTTTGAAAATGAAAGACCTTTGCAAGACAATATATAATTATTAGCAGCTAATTATTACTGACAACAAACACTATGATGAATGAACCCTTCTGGCATAGATAGAGGTACATATAGAAAGCTTTTCAAAAAGGAAACAGTACCTATCAAATCATCTTATTACCAAATATAACACTAACTAAATCTCATCTACTTATTCATGATGAACCTAAATAAGGCTGGAGATTTGAAAATAAGACAGTTATTGCCAGAATGAGGTGAGACTTTTATAAACAGTTTTCAGACCTTCCATGTTTATGTGCAACAGGTAGCTACACAGGAAGAAGAAAGAATGATCTTGGGAAATGATTATATAATTTGAAAATAAATTAAAGACCAGAGGGCTAGAAATGGAAATCTGTATCCATTAAACAGAAGTAAAAATAAAAGGTCACATAAGGAAGTCAGGCAAAAGTAACATGCATCCATCTGGGCTGGAGACCTAAAAGGTTGGGAGCAGTGGGATTCAGGGAAACCCTTTTTCTGTACCAAGATGGAAACAGAAATGTTTCCATGCAGAGCACACTAGCCACACAGGAATAGTACATTCCAGCTCATTTTCATCTGTGACACTTTCGGATATTATTTGCTAAATATATGCAAACATATACATTGTGCGGTCAACTTTCTCCTTTGGGTGTTGCAATCTAGGCTCAGACCCTGGACTGTGGATGAGCTGCACCTGGAAATGCAGGTCAGAGGTGTCTGAGCAAAGGTGGCTTAAAACTCATCTGTTCATTATCCTGATCCTAATGGTCCTGATGTATGCAGGACTGGTCTCTCTACGTTGTGCCATGCCATGCCATACCAAAGGTTGCTTTAACTTATGCCAGGCTGCAATGGCCCCAAGAGACTGAAACAGCCAAGGAGTAGTACAGCACAAGAGCTTACTTGCCACTACTCCTCTTTGCTATGCTGACAGTGGGGCTAGGGTCTCTCCAAGTGCAGCGTGAAGTGGTCACACCATCTGGCCCCTTGTCTTTCCAGATACAGGATTTTCTTCTTGCATACTGTGTGCTTTAGCATCTGCGTGTGGCCCTGCACATCTGCTGCCAGTTCTGTTCTGTTCTTTGACAAGCAGGGAGTAGTAATATTGGAGTAGCCAACATTAACCTTCCTCAGAGCGTCTCATGATATCACTGTACCAGTAACCATGGGAGTCAATGGATACGGACTCCTGTCATGTGAAGAAAGTGTTAGCCTTTGTAAACCTGACCCTGCTCAGCTGACTGGGACCAGGAAATCAAGTTCATTCTGTTACCACCAAACCAGCATTCCTGCATACATTGCATATTTATGAAGGGTCATCACTGTGAATTACCTTAACATTGGCAGAGCATCAGCTTATCAAATTTGGATGCCCTTTACAAGCTGCTTCTTTCACATCAGTAGGCTAGAGAGGGGCCCAAACCAATCCCCCATCCCCATCTCTGAACACTCGTGAACTTTGGAATCTGTCTGCTAACTACAGGCTTCATCCCATTCCTAAGGCAGACCAAAGTCTAGTTTATCTCTAGTCCTTGCATAGGCTACTTACACATTATGCTCTATATTTAAAGATTTGGCTGAGCTCAACCACATAGCTCCAACATAAGATAGCTTATATTAACCATTTTTATATTCTAATGACCTTTTATGACATAGCTCAACATACTGGACCTAACGACTGTTCAGAAGTCCTCACCCTCTGTCAGTCTCACAACATATATTGGAGATAGCCATTGCTGAACTATGTTAGAAAATCTCCACTTGTGAGTAGACAGTGACCCCTCCATACCCTAGGAGAGTCACGACAGTGATTTACGATTGGAATAGATGACAGTATCTATGCCAATAAAGTCGTTTTATATAGAGATTGGACCAAGCAGACATTAACAGAATGTTCTGCTGGGCCTAGAATGCAGTAAAATGTTAGCGCAAAGTTTGTGAATTTCACCCCAAATGTCAGGGAGCTACACAGAGTCCATAGACCTTATGAGGCCAAAATGTAGCCCCTTTGAAATCACTGGCACTGGATATTTATTGCAAAGAAAGATTTGAAAATTAGATTTTGAAATATAAAAAATAAAGTAGCAGTGGGAATAAATATTTGTTTCTGCTTGCTAAAGTCATTGTAAAAATATTTCTAAATAGGTGCAAGTGTCGATCTGAGGTGAATACTTTCATTCACCAAAAAATTCATGAAGCAGCTTATCGCCCCAACAATGAATGATTTTATCCAAGGGAAAAAATTAAGTGGCTCTTATTTTTTTGAAATCCTCTGGTGCTGCAGTGCATTATTACCTCCTATCTTTTTTCCCCACACAGTGTCAAATCCTTGTGTTCCATCCTATAAAGCATCCTACAGCTAAATTTTCTAACTTGCTCCAGAGTTTAGAGCCATACTAAATAAATAAATAAAAATAATAATAATAATAAAAAAAAGTTTGTACTTTAGTTTTCTGTGTTGTAGTTATTAAAAGCATCTCAATTCTTATATACATGCTGACATATGGAAAATAATGTCTTGGAAAGTGTTAGGTTCACCCTATTTTAAGAACTAATACCTTCGGTCATGTTAATCAGTTTCTGATATATGTAGTTTTCAAAAGGCACTTCAGGGAAGAAAATTGTGGGCATGACTAATAACGACAAGGATATGAACTATATTCTTCATGTATATCTGAATCTGAACATTAGCAAAGTATTTCACCATCTTATATATTTAGGAAGCTTTAATAAAAAAATAAATTTGCCTCTTTCCATGAAATTGAGCCCTTTTTTTTTTGAGCAAAAAACTTCAAATGTATTAATTTTGTAGCTGTATTTTAAAATGAGTGCCAACCCCAGCTACATGACTGCATGATAAGTGTCCTGAAACTTCAAGAAAAGGCACTAAATTTTTCACAGCATTTGTGTTTCATTTTCAGGGTAGTAAAAATATGGTGCCCTTTTAATAATGAATAATAGATCTCCGAGTTTGATTTACATGCATGGATTAAATGTCATGTTTGAAAAGTTGCTGTTTTATTCATATTGGATTTCCCTCAAGTAAAACAAAATGGTAGCCAGCTACTGTTGCAATATTGCTGCCTTTCCACATTGATACATAAATATTAACTGCTTGATATACTCTTTAAACTCTAGAGGTCTGTGAATTGTTCTGTCAGCAACTGCAAGTTTTATATGCATACAAACTGATTTAGGGCGATCAAATGTTCCAGGTACACAGGGAGGTTGTGGCAGAAGTACACCTTCAGTACTGCCTTGTAGAGCTAATACATCTTCACTAAAGTACAAAGTCTAGAATGTTGGAAAGGCACTCCACCACAGTCCCCTGCTGAACTGAGACACCAGCAAATGCCAGTATCAACACAGTTAAAAAATAACTTCTGAGGCCAAATACCAATACAATGGTTTTCCTTTTTTCCATGTGTAAAATCAGTGCTTGCGAAAGGTGCTGGACTGACAGCCTTGGACGCTACAGTCCATTATTATTAATTAACCTTTCCAAGGGATTACTTGCGAGAAGTCTGCTATATTTATTGTGTTATTATTAGGGCACGTTGAAAATTCTCCATCTAACCACATTTTTCAATGGAAGACTGGGCTTCTGATTAAACAAAAAAAATTGTGGAAAGTGTTTGTTCCCCACAGAAAATGTTGACTTTTCATAAAAAATCCAAACCTCACAACAGCGAAAAACGTTGGTTGAAAACAAAACATTTAAGCCATGTCCACACTACACTTAAGCGCAGACTATAGAGGTGTGAATTATAGAGCGCACCAAAGTGTTGCAATTTAACTACCTTATGTGGATGCTGCTGGCGCAAACAAAAAGGTACCTAGTTTCCATTAGCGTAATCACTACGTTAATGCAAACTAGATATCTTTTAGTTTGTGCCAGTAGCATCCATGTAGGGCAGTTAGATTGCAGAACTTTGGTGCGCTCTGCAGTTCATACACCCATACGCTGCACTGCAGCATAGTGTAAACGAGCCTTTAGATTAATAAATGTTGCCGTGGTGCTTCAAGAGAGTTCTAGTTCAGGTTCCTGATATCCCATTCCCCTCTATGGGCTGATTTCCCCTCTCACTAAGCTGCCATGATGGATCATGGGAGATGTAGTTCAGATAGGGAGCCCACATGATAGAGTAGAAAGGGGCATAAGGCACACAAACTACAACTCCCATCAGACATTGAGGCAGCATTTCTGAATCTAAATTTTTGGTTGTCAGTTGAAGTTTTCAGTTTTTGACTTTTTGCTAATTTGTTTCCCAATTTTGTCAAAATTTTAAAAAAATCTGACCAGTCCTAATTATTATAATGTGAGCTAAATTTGAAAGACAACTTATCCTGGCGTCATTTTTTGAAGATTTAGTTAATTGCACGGAAACTGCTAATATTTAGACTAATTACCTACTCTGTGCTTACTATTAGGTAACCAGATGTCTACATGCTGTCCTTTTCACCCTCAATTAACAGCTGCCAGAAGTTGTTAAAAAAAAATCAGGCCTTCTTTTACTGGAAAAAAATTAGATGTAGTTTTATTCTGCTACTAGAAACTGAAGGACAAAAGTTAGTCTTTTAATTTTTCAAAAAAGTAAATATTTCAGAGACTGGCCAATTTTTGGTTCCACTGAAGTCAACGAGAATTTGGCCTTGAATTCAGAGGGAGTAGGATTTGACCTGTGCTGTACGGTTAGCAAGCAATCTAAAATAAATAGCGATTAAATACAGAGGTAAAAGGCAATTTTAAGAAAAATATTATTTAAATTAATAAAAAACATTTTTTCCTCAGTAAAATTAGACTTTTACCTACTATAAATGTTTGTTTGGGATCCATAGGTCATTATTTGTTTGAAAAATAATGAGAAGATGTGTTTGGAAGTTGCTAATCATAGAATCATAGAATATCAGGGTTGGAAGGGACCTCAGGACATGACACCAATTTTGAGACACGTACATAAAGAAACAAAAACGCATTGTTCTCAGTGAACTTTAAATACAAAGTTGTTTTGCTGAATACTTAGGCCTTGTCTATAGTGAGATTTCTACCACCAGGCTAGTTGCACCAAGGAAATTACACTGGTGGAAACCCTTAGTATAAAAACGGGGAAGCTAGAACAGTGGCTTTGTTCCCAGTGTAGAGAAGGTCAAGTAAGACCTGGTAATACTTGTGTGTGGGCAGTTATGCTTCTACAGAAAATAAGTGTCCAGTCAGGAGTGCAATACACATTTTTCATGTACTTCTCTTATAGTCCTGTCAGAAACCAGGAAGTGTGCAAAGGCATGCCAAAAATTTTTAAAAAGCCAAAAAAACTGTTAACCGACTAAACTTTTTTTTTTTTTTTTTTTAACTTCAGACTAAGTTCAGTTCACTTTACAATTAAGGTAAAACTTCAGAACAGCTCTTATTTCATCCAAACCAAAAAATCAGGGCCTACAAACAAGTTACCCTTACATCACGCATTTGAAAGGCTTGCCTAAATCAGTACTGTAAACAGCCATCAGGATCCACAATAACATTTTATCCATGTGTAAGACATTACTTAAAAAATAAAATCAGATTCCTGTTATGGCCTGACATTACTTAAAGCAAATTAACATTCAAAATGAGTTATTAGGAACCATTGTCTAACGTGTAGTCAAGGGTCATTGGGGGAGGTGGACTGAAACTAAAAAGGAGGACAGTGAATGAGGGGAAAGGAGTGGAACTGGCAAGCTCAAGCAAAGAACATTGATTAATGAACAAAAAACATTTCTGAAAGGTCAGGTGTGCAAGTCAGACTGGCCCTGAGGCAGATCTAACTTACATGACCAGCACTTTCTGTACGCAGCAGATAACCCATGTTGACACCAACTTTGTCGACATTACGGGGTTATTATTTTTGGAAGCATGTAGCGTTCTGGAACAATTTCTCTAATATATTAGTTAAAACCAAGTTTTTGTTCAATACCAAGCATACTGCATGCATGTGTTATTTTTCACCTTGTTTATATACTCCTATCATTATTAGGGGCAATGAAAACAAAACCTTACTCTTCATGTGTAAGTTCTTGTATTTCCCCTCTATATTCCAGGGCAGCAACTTGGTACATCATATTGTTCTGAACCTAGCTCCCTTTGTCTGGACTCCCATGTCAAAAACTCAATACTGAAATTGACAATATTTACATAGGGAGATTTTTGTGGGAGGAGTATATTTTTGAAGAGTGAAATTGATTCTCTCATCTTACATGGTGTACATACATCTTAAGGGTATCTTTTGAATGATAAGTGTGCAAAGATACCAGTAGGAAGGAAAGCAAATGCAATAATTTTTAGGGTAATAACATACAACACTTTTCCTGTCTACTATACAACGATGAAGGCTATTTCACTGGGGTATAACTAAACCAAGTCCCCAATTCTGACTGGATGTCAGTGGGGAGTTGAACTCCTATAAATTACGATAGAATTGAGTTGAGAATTATGGAGAAGGTAGCAATGAATGCATATTATGAACGACTGACAGAAAAACTGGATAGCAAACACTTCACAGAAGGAGTTAAAAGTAGAGAGTATTGCCTAAAGGAGCCTATACAGACTAATAATCCACTCTTAGACAGTTATTAAGGGGCTGGTATTAAGAACTCTCTTTTGTCTGAAAGGAACCTCATAGAGAAACCAGCTCCAGTGGACACTAGTTAAAGCTAACCCTGTCTGAGGAGTTCCTTTGTATTGCTGAGCAGCTGGACAAAAGAAGGGTTAACAGTTACCTGAAATATCCCACGCTCAGTATTGAGAACAATCAGGGCTGTGTAATTCTGAATGCAGGAGAGTTTCCCAGTGTCAGGCAGAACAAAGGAACAGACACTATGCTAAAAGAGGCAGAGAGGCCCAGAGTCATTTCACCGTATCAGTACACTTTTCTCTTGTAAACAAGACCTCAAAGAAGGAACTGGTTTCCGGCTACAAGTATAGACAAACTAAACAGGGCATGTGTATATACTGTAAATAAATAAGACTAGGAGATATCCTGAGCTCCTGTATCACTAACTTCTCTTTCAATGAGAAAGTGACCCACTTCAAAGCACCCCAAATTGCTACTGCGTGGCCGACCCAAACAACGTGTTTGAGAATAAATATTTTGAGATTTTATGCTTAGGAGCACCTGGTTACCACACATACCTTCAGTCATTTGGAGAAATTTAGAAAGATAAGTGTGGCTGAATCAACAGGGATGGGCACTACATTAGCCTTTTTCCAGTCTTCCGGGACCTCCCCCGATCACCAAGAGTTTTCAAAGATAATGGCCAATGGCTCTGCAATCACATCCGCCAACTCCTTTAGCACCCTCGGATGCAGTGCATCCGGCCCCCTGGACTTGTGCTCGTGCAGCTTTTCTAAATAGTCCCGAACCACTTCTTTCTCCACAGAGGGCTGGTCACCTCCTCCCCATGCTGTGCTGCCCAGTGCAGCAGTCTGGGAGCTGACCTTGTTCATGAAGACAGAGGCAAAAAAAGCATTGAGTACATTAGCTTTTTCCACATCCTCTGTCACTAGGTTGCCTCCCTCATTCAGAAAGGGGCCCACACTTTCCTTGGCTTTCTTTTTGTTGCTAACATATAGGTATGTTGCTAACATACCTATAGGTTTTTAAGGTCAGGCTTGACAAAGCCTTGGCTGGGATGATTTGATTGGGGATTGGTCCTGCTTTGAGCAGGGGGTTGGACTAGATGACCTCCTGAGGTCCCTTCCAACCCTGATATTCTATGATTCTATGATTCTATAGAAACCCTTCTTGTTACTCTTAATATTTCTTGCTAGCTGCAACTCCAAGTGTGATTTGGCCTTCCTGATTTCACTCCTGCATGCCTGAGCAATATTTTTATACTCCTCCCTGGTCATTTGTCCAATCTACCACTTCTTGTAAGCTTCTTTTTTGTGTTTAAGATCAGCAAGGATTTCACTGTTAAGCCAAGCTGGTCGCCTGCCATATTTACTATTCTTTCTACACATCGGGATGGTTTGTTCCTGCAACCTCAATAAGGATTCTTTAAAATACAGCCAGCTCTCCTGGACACCTTTCCCCCTCATGTTATTCTCCCAGGGGATCCTACCAATCAGTTCCCATTAGTTAATGTTCATATATCTCTGTCTGTTTTTATTTTTTAACAGAGAATTCAAAAGCAGTATCCTCTGAGGCGATAGCATCAGCATTATTAGCAGGGTTGACCTTACCATGAGGCGAACTGAGGCGACAGCCTCAGGTGCCAGACTGTGGGGGGGGGGGGGGGCATCACTAGGACCCAGAGTGTAGAAAATTGTGTCTACTGCTGGTGCATATGTATTCTCTCTGCTCTAGATGCACAGAGATGGTGGAGTGCTGTGCTGGAGGAAGGAGGGCACAAGAGACGTAACAGGCAGGCAGGAGAAAAGGTGAGAGGGAATAACAGAAAGCAGCAGGAGCTGCAGGGAGAGAGAGGAGGAGGAGCCTCTTACGTACCTCTCTAGCACCCCCAGGAGCCTGGACTGAGTAACACCAGCTTCTCAGGGAGCTTCCTGTTTCCTGCTGCTTCCCTGAACCCACTTGCGGAGAACAGGCAGTCAACTGAAGTAGTAGGAGCCAGTTAGGCTCTTAAGACGCTGATATCTTCCCTCAATCAGGCCCTGCTACCAGCCTGCTTATTTGTCCCCTTCAATTGAGTGATGAGTGAAAGAAGAAAACATCCCTCTGGGGCAGCATTCAGAAAAAGAAAGAAAGCAAAGGAAGCTTTTCTATCCAAGCAGGAAGGCGCTCTCCTGAGATACATAGACACAAATGTTCACTGTGAGCTTTCCGGCCCCAGTGAGGATGTGAGTGGTGAGGAGATGCCTGATCTTCCAGTTAGTCAGAGTGCAGGTGACCTGGCAGCTACTGCAGCATCCATATCTCCATCTCAAATGGATGTAACCATGCACATTCCTGAAGAAAAGTGTAAATCAGAGAAGAGTGTGGTGGAGGCCCAAGAAACAGCTGCTGCTGAGTTTAGTTCCTTCAGTCTATATGATCCAGGACTGTGGACCCACTTGAGCAGCAGCCTGAGGGACTTCCTTGTACTGCATGGGCCACAGCAAGTGAAAAACTTCATGTTCCCCAAAGATACTGAAAATAGAAGTTTCCATCCAACACATTACTGGCGTGAAATTCCCAATGGTGACAAAGTGGAGAGGCCATGGCTTATGTACTCAAAAACCCAGAATGCTGCATACTATTTTTGTTGCAAACGCTTCCAGTCTAATGTTCCAGCCACATTGGGTTCTACAGGAACAAAGGACTGGAAAAATCTGTCTAGAAATCTGGCACACCATGAGAAGGCAGAAAATCACCAGAGAGCATTTCATAGGTGGAAAGAGCTTGAGATGAGACTAAGGTTAAAGGCCACCGTAGATGATCAGCATCAAGAGAAGATTGCATCAGAGTCTCTCTACTGGCAAAATGTCCTGAAAAGGCTCATTGCCATTGAGAGAATGCTTGCTACCCAAAACCTAGCACTGCGTGGCACTTCAGATCAGCTGTATGTGCCAAACATTGGAAATTTCCTTAAAATTGTGGAGGTGATGGCGGAGTTTGATGCTGTACTCCAGGAGCATCTAAGAAGAGTCACCACCCAAGAAATGTACACACACCACTACCTTGGAAAAACAATTGAAAATGAGATCATACAGTTACTGGCAACAAAAGTCAAACAGAAGATTGTGGCAGATCTGAAGTCAGCAAGATATTACTCTGTTATTCTGGACTGCACACCTGACATCAGCCATATGGAACAAATTACTTTAATGGTGCATTTTGTAACAACAACAGAACCTAGTGGAAATGTCCCTGCAGTGGTGACTGTCAGAGAGCATTTTCTAGAATTTGTTGACATTGATGATACTACAGGAGCTGGTATGACAAATGTGCTTCTTAAAAAGCTGGAAGATACGGGAATTGCGATAGCTGACATGAGAGGTCAGGGCTACGATAACGGTGCCAACATGAGAGGAAGGAACAGAGGAGTGCAGACATGGATCTCAGAGTTAAACCTTCGAGCTTTATTTGTCCCATGCAGTTTTCATTCATTGAACTTGGTGGTCAGTGATGTAGCATCAGCTTCTAGTGAGGCTGCTGAATTTTTAAATGTAATTCAAAGCATCTATGTATTTTTCTCTGCATCAACTCATCGATCGCAAATTTTGAAGCAACATCTGGGAACATCCTCTCTGACACTGAAACCACTGAGTACCACATGATGGGAAAGTCAAGTGGGGGCGATAAAGCCTATCAAACACCAAATTGGGACGTTGCCATTTTGGAGAATAATGCTATGACAGGAACTGTTCGTGGGAGAAGAGTGGCAGAGGGAAATGGAATAACCAGAAACATACATAACTTCCAATTTCTGTGTGGCTTAGTGTTGTGGCATGAAATACTGTTTGAAATAAATGTTGTAAGCAAGAGACTCCAAGGTATTGAACTTGATATATCTGGAGCAATGGAACAACTGGACAAAGCAAAGTCATACCTACAGTCTTACCAGTCAGATGAGGGATTTCAAAACGTTCTGAAGAGTGCACAGAAGTTGGCAGAGGAACTTCACACTGAAGCTATTTTCCCACCCATTCAAGAATACAAGAGTCACCGAAGAAGACATTTTGATTAGAAGGCATGGGATAATCCCATAAGAGACCCCAAACAACAATTCCAGGTTGAATTCTTTAACCAGGTGCTAGATTGTGCAATACAGTCAGTTGAAGAATGTTTCATGCAGCTCAAGGAACACAGCAGTATATTTGGGATGTTGTATGATATTCCAAAACTTCTCACTATACCTGAAGAAGACCTACACCAGCAATGCAGGTGTCATAAATATAAAGGGAAGGGTAAACCCCTTTAAAATCCCTCCTGGCCAGAGGAAAAATCCTCTCACCTGTAAAGGGTTAAGAAGCTAAAGGTCACCTTGCTGGCACCTGACCTAAATGACCAATGAGGAGACAAGATACTTTCAAAAGCTGGGAGGAGGGAGAGAAACAAAGGGTCTCTCTCTGTCGGTATGCTGCTTTGCCGGGGATAGAACAGGAATGGAGTCTTAGAACTTTTAGTAAGTAATCTAGCTAGGTATGCGTTAGATTATAATTTCTTTAAATGGCTGAGAAAAGAATTGTGCTGAATAGAATGACTATTTCTATCTGTGTGTCCTTTTTGTAACTTAAGGTTTTGCCTAGAGGGATTCTCTATGTTTTGAATCTAATTACCCTGTAAGGTATCTACCATCCTGATTTTACAGGGGTGATTCCTTTACTCCTATTTACTTCTATTTCTATTTGAAGTCTTCTTGTAAGAAAACTGAATGCTTTTTCATTGTTCTCAGATCCAAGGGTTTGGGTCTGTGGTCACCTATGCAAATTGGTGAGGATTTTTACCAAACCTTTCCCAGGAAGTGGGGTGCAAGGGTTGGGAGGATTTTGGGGGGAAAGACGTGTCCAAACTACGTTTCCCAGTAAACCCAGTTAGAGTTTGGTGGTGGCAGTGGTTATTCCAAGGACAAAGGATAAAATTAATTTGTACCTTGGGGAAGTTTTAACCTAAGCTGGTAAAAGTAAGCTTAGGAGGTTTTCATGCAGGTCCCCACATCTGTACCCTAGAGTTCAGAGTGGCGGAGGAACCTTGACAGCAGGGCACTAGAGACAGTGTTGACACATGATGACATGCGCGATATTGATGCGAGTGATTTAGGTGATGAACTGAAAGCCCTTTCAAGATACATTTCAGCAGGATCAACTCCAAAGGCTGTTCTGGAATATATGTGCATAAATAAGATGACCACCCTCTGTCCAAATGCTTTTGTTGCTCTGCACATACTTCTAACACTTCCTGTAACAGTTGCCAGTGGAGAACGCAGCTTCTCCAAGCTGAAGTTAATAAAAACACATCTACGCTCCACAATGACACAGGAGAGACTGGTCAGCCTTCCAACCATCTCAATAGAGCATGAGCTGGCCCAGACTGGACCTTCAGGAAGAAGTTCAAATCTTCGCAACCAAGAAGGCACGGACAGCACCACTCTGATTATTCAAACATATAAAAATGCCAGTGTTTACTGTGCAGACAAGAAAAGTTACATTTGCTGTTCAGGCATTTGAAAGTTAAGTGTTACTTAAAAATTTTGAACAAGGCATTTTAATTTGTTAGTTCTCCTTTATTGGGGTAGGTAGCAAAGCAGTACCAAGAGAGGAGTAGAACAGGAAGAAGGTAAAATTGAGACCTTTGGAAGTTTGGGCCCAAGCGAGGGCGCATGGGGGCGTCATTTGAGCTCCCAGCCTCAGGTGCCAAAATGTTGTGGGCCGGCCCTGATTATTAGCCTGCATGGGGGTAGTCTATAAACTGATTAATTTAACAGGTCCTGCACTGGCGGAAGCTGTCTTTTTAAGGCAGAACAGCAATACACTGCACTCCTCAAGTTGGACAGTTTCGTTCACAGTTAAAATTTACATTTACATTTCAAATCCATGGTCCAAGGGTGCACGGCCACATATGTTGAATGTGTAGCCTTCAGCAGAGCTGGCCAGCTACGGCAAAACCATCAACATTTGTTCAAGTTAGAATGGCTCTTCTATTTGACCATATTTGTGCCCCTTTTTATTCAGGGTCTGGATAAAGAGCAGTTTTCTTCATATGCATGGCTTTTCTTGATACCAGAATCCATATTCACATGCACACCAGGTATCCATTATTCATTATGTGTTGCCTACTAATTACGATTTCCAATCAGAAAGCCGAAAATATGACTTAGTGACTGACCTCAGACCTTAAATAGCCAGGAGTTGAAGTGAACTATTCAGAAACAACCCACAGCTTGAAAATTGAACATAAATACTACTTTGATTGTTAGCTCCTTGGAGCAGGAACATTTTTTGTTCTGCTTTTGTACAGTGCCTAGCACAATGGAGTCCATGTCCATGACTGGTGATCCTAGGCACTACCAGATTACAAACAAAACATAAGAGTAATGATACCACTATTCAGTGAACAGTTCAGAACAATGAACACATTTGCAGAAATCAGCATTGATTCACAAACAGTAAAGAAGCCTATGTTTGTCAGATAATTTATTTCCAGCCAATGATTCAACCAGCTTTAGACATTAGACACAAATGCTGAGCAACTGACACACAACAATCCTGCCATGCACAGCATGTTTAGGAAAGAAAATATGTGTGCCTTAGTCACAAAAGACAGAATAGAGCCTCAAGTGTTTGGTCTTCTTCCAAAATAATCCAAATGCCGCTTTTTTGGCAAATGGGGGTCAATGAAGCTAAAAACTCACAGAAGGATTTGAGCATTCATGTGTTTATATACACCCACTCATTCATTTATTATTCTAAAGCTATTTTACCCAAATCAAATTACATAGCTGACAAGCTGTATTGATAAGAAAGAATAAAAGTAAAATCTAAAATTAGCTGACAGCACTACATGAAATAGTATATTATATATTTGGCACTTTTAGAGTGAGTGATGAGTGTTACTTGGGGGGGAGGCAATTGCACCTTCCTAAATTGCACCTTAAAATATTACATAAATTACAAACATGATGGAATGTATTAAATATATAAGCCTGAAGGGGAAGGAGTGGATGTGTTTTACCTATCAAAGCAAAGAAAGCATATTTAAGAAGCGTTGCTTACTGTATGGACACTTTGGTCGAAACAAATTTCCACGTCATAAAAGTTTCCGTCGTGGCTGACTGGCAATGTCATTCCAGACCACTGTTGTTCCTTCAGTTCGGACCACTTAAGTACACTACCCCCTAGACGACTGAGCAAAGAAACCTTGAGGGTGTAGTGGCCCTTGGGCACTTTGTCTTTAGCACCTCGTAGGCATCTTAATTGGATTTGAATGGGCTGAGGTGTTTTGGACCAGTCAACCTAAGGAGAAGACTATGTTATTGAATTAGGTAGAAAGCAGAGTTTAACCATACCATTAGAAAGAATGAATTCCTCAAAAAATGACCACCAAAAAGTAGACAACTCTTTTTGTTGAACCTGTAATTATCTATCCTTAGCAATGACAATAGAGAAAGACCTGGGCTGTGTAATTAGGGATGTCAAAAGGCAAGCATGTGGATTGCATGGAAAATAAAAATAAAAAGTTAGCAGTTTTTTTTAAGCATGGTGTATTAATGAAGTGTGACACTAGAAATCATCAGTCTGCAATAAAAAGCAGAATTCACAAGAAATCAACACCTCTAAAAATACAGTATGCCTTTGAAGACATCCATGATAGGTGACACGATGATCAGGCTGCAGGCACACAGTGAGAAACATGGCAGCCAATGTTTTTATATTAATTATAAGTCTTACCAAAGCTATTAGTGCTGTATAACACCCAGACTATCCTTTCATCTTCTTATAATATACTCTTAGAATAATAATCAAAGTGCAACATGTGTAGAATTTAATAATCACTCCCCACAGGCACCTTTATTTCAGGTCCAGACAAAAGGAAACATCTGCTGCTTGCTGTTGACAAGATGTTGTCTACGTTGCAGAATATTTAGTATGGAGTAATGTTTCACTGTATTTTTGAAAATCTCTTTCAATGGTTATTCTGGACATTCAGCGCACATAGCAGATGTTGGCATTGTGAAATGGATACAGGCATGACCCTTGGAAGTTTGATTTGAGTAAGGATGCAGACTCAGAATTATATAAATGTATCCATTCCACTATGCCACCAAATATTTAGTTTTACCTGAATAAAGACTGCAGGGTCAGGCATATATTGGGGTGTTCTAGTTTGGCCTTAATATTGTTTTACGACAATGACACAATTTCTGTAATAATTAAAATGTATTACTCCAAATAACTTTATGTATTTTGGGGGAATCAATTTATTTCATTTTATGGGAAATCTATATTATGAGACTCTTTTTTATTTTAATTTGACACCATGGTCCATGGCAGTGGTTCTCAACCAGGGGCCTGGGGCCCTCTAGGGGGCTCCAAGCAGGTTTCAGGGGGTCCACCAAGCAGGGCCAGAATTAGACTCACTGGGGCCCAGGGCCGAAAGCAGAAGCCCCACCGCCTGGGGCTGAAGCCCTCGGCCTTGCCATCCGGGGCTGAAGCCAAAGCCTGAGCAATATAGCTTTGTGGGGGGCCCTGTGGTGTGTGGCCCCAGGCAACTGCCCTGCTTGCTATCCCCTAACACTGGCCCTGGCTTTTGTATGCAGAAAAGCAGTTGTTGTGGCACAGGTGGGCATGGAGATTTTATTGCGGGGGAGGGGGAGGGGGGGCTCAGAACAAAAAGTGTTGAGAACCCCTGGTCCATGGCATATTTTAGAATTAAATGGCTGCCTTGACTACTAAGTCTAGTAGTATCCCAGTCTAAACCTACAGTAGCTAATAATCTCCTCTTTAATCCTGTTTTGGATTTATTTTGGAAGTGATAGCATATTTCCATATAGATAGAAAGCTTCTGGAATTAAATTAAGCAGTTAAATAAACAGCTGAAGTTGTTAAACTTCTTTTGTTTTTTGATACAAACCATACTTAACAACTAATCTGAATGACAATTATTTTCAGTTTAATTAGAAAATCTTAATTAACAATGAAGATTTAACCTTAATATTTTTGGTTTCTGAATAATATATATAAAAAAATTAACATCATGTGAATAAATAAGACAATCTTTTTTAAACCTCAAGGCAGGATTACTGATGCAGGCAGGCTTAGTTATTAAACACATTCTAAATTAAACGCCTCTATGAATTTTATACTGAAATATATTTTGATAGTTTTGCATGCCAAATGTGACATTTTGTATTTTAGATTCATCTTCTGTTGTAATTTTGAAAATGTCATACAAACAAAGATTTTGTCATTTACCAATGGAATTACTATGCATGGCCGGTTAGCCATCTCTTTTCTGGCTCTTCTGGTTGTTTCAAGTCAGCAAGCCATAAAAAATCTTTATCTCTCTGAAACACAGCAATTTGGAAGATAATCGAATAGTGACTGGGGGGCAGAAACGCCAGTCTGAGGAATTATACCACAATCTCTGTTGCATTTACAACCTCCCTCAAAGCGAGTGTCAGTCGAGTAGGAAAAGGAGATAGAAGATTCATCACGTCTCGGGCCTGTCTCATTTGCATGGTGGCAGAGCTGCCTCATCTCCTACTGAAAGACTTTACTTGGCCAGCGCTGACAAACTGTTTTGAAGAACTCCAGCCATGCCCAAATGATTCACAGTTAATAGCTTTAGACATTCTATTTAAGCATATGGTTACTTCTGCTGGAAAGCATATTTTTAAACCTGCTAAATCCTATCCTCTAAAATTAAAACAAAAAAATCATGCAAGAGACTCAATATAATTGATCTAGTCATTTCGCAATTTGCATCAGGAAAAAGAGCACTCATGGAGAACCTCACCTTCCAGCAAAGTCCTGCTGCTCCATTTGATTCATTATTCACTTCTGCGAGGTTACCAAACTTGGCTACAATTTCATGTTTGCGGGCATTCTGTGCTACTTTCCATGGCTGACTTTCTATTCTGCATCAGTTACAAAGAGGAAAGAAGAAATTGACAGCAACACATAAATGAAAAGTGCTTGCCTTTGGAACTACATCACAATTTGATGTTTTCTTCAAGTATATTACAAGCCTTGCAGGGGACCAAAATTAATAATAAATAAATAAGGAAGGGGGGGTTCAATGCAGAGAAATGGGTAGGCTTTTAAAACTGGCGGCAGAAAGATGCATTCACATGTTTAATAGCACAACTAATATTTGTCAGGCTGCGACACAGGTTAACTTACAAGCATATGGAGTTTCACTCCCAAAATATGAGCAAAAATAATGGATCTGACAGTCACCATACTTGTACCAAAGCTCAAGTTCTGCATTACCAATAATAAAATAGAATACCTCTATTCTTCTGTTGTCACTTTAAGAGCCAGATCCTCAGCTGTGATAAATTGGAATAGCTATACAGAAATCAATGGAGTCATGCTGATTTACACCAGCTAGGAATCTGGCCCTTTATGTTTGCGGCATACACACCCACAAATTGAGATAGCTAAGCATTATCATTCCTTCTTTATGCTAACCTTTTGCAAAATGTAAGTAACACTTAAAAGTAATGGGCCAAGTCCCAACGTGAGTCTTTATTCAGTCCTCACACAGACTCACAACGGCTCTAGTTCACAATTTAAGAACATACATGCTTTGGGGCAGTGCAAAGCAGATCCACCCCAAAGGGAGCACTTTGAGGTATTCAGGGAGACAGAAGGCCTCCCGCAGCAATCTGATGACGCGGGAGGAGTGCACACACTGCTACGCTACGCTGCCTCATGGGATACAATATATTTTTCCTCAGACAGGCAGCCAGCTTTGCTGGCCAGTGCATGAGGGTAGGATCAGCACAAAGTAATGAGGGAGCGATACCTGTCATTCTGGGCAGGCAATTCTGCCCCGCCCTTATGAGGGCTACACAGACGTGGGAGGCTTGTTAGTCCCTCCCCCTTCCCATGCACCTGCATAAGGGCCAGGCTGTATTTGAATCTGAGTACAAACCTCAGAATTTGTTCTAATACATTCAAGTGGCTGAATCACCTATGCAACATACCGTAGAACCTCGGAACTATGAATACCACAGTTACGAACTGACCAGTCGACCCCACATCTCATTTAGAACTGGAAGTATGCAATCAGGCAGCAGCAGAGACACCCGCCCCCTCCCCCCCAAAAAGGCAAATACAGGATGGTAGATACTGTGTTAAGTGTAAACTACTAAAAAAATAAAAGGAATGTTTAAAAGATTTGACAAGGTAAGGAAACTGTTTCTGTGCTTGTTTAATTTAAATTAAGATGGTTAAAAGCAGCATTTTTCTTCTGCATAGTAAAGTTTCAAAGCTGTTTTAAGTTAATGTTCAGCTGTTAACTTTTGAAAGAACCACCATAAGGTTTTGTTCAGAGTTACGAACATTTCAGAGTTACAAACAACTTCCATTCCTGAGGTGTTCGTAACTCTGAGGTTCCACTGTAATGTTAATGTTATTTTAATGCAATGGTCAGGGTACAACAAGAATCCCTATAAACAAACCTTCCCTTGGTTTTCCTTGACTATTGACATTTTCTGACTTAATCCCAGGTCTCTCTCTGTGCAAGACTTAAACCTGAGGTCCTCATTCATTTTGATGAACTGTGTGCTGGGTAATACAATAAAACGACTCCATATATATAAAACTACACTCACCATTTATTAAGAGGTCTGTTTTCAGAGATGATGCAACTGCAGCTAGCACTCTGGTCATGTGCACACAGACCAAGTACCTGTTGTCTCCTACAAACTTTTCCTTCCTGCAACATCTGCTCCTCCTTCCCAGTTCCACGCAGGTTAGTATAACAATTTCTATTTAGGCCTCTTTCTATACACAATTTTGTACTGGTTGGAAACCAGTATAGTTACAGCAGTACAACCCCGAATGTGGACACAGTTAAATTGGTACAAAGGTGCTTATGGCAGTAGAACTTATTCCTGTAAATGTAGGGCAAATACTTAAATTGGTACAAAAACTGTGTGTAGACCATTAGCCCAATGGTTTCAGTGGCAGGTCTGCCTGAGTAAGGACTAATCCTGCAACCCTGATGCTGAGTAGTACTTTCTCAAATAAGCAGCCCCACTGAAGTTGATGGGAACAGGACAGTAGAAATAAAACTACACAATGTGAGGATTACAGAATCCAGCCCTATGCGCAGATTTCAGGATTTGACTCTGCAGTTTTATCCTTTAATGGCTGACAGGTCAACCTTAGCCTAATTTCCCCAAATGGGACAAAGGCAAGGTGGATCTTAAATTTCATTAGCTAATTCCAGCAACCAAAGCATCTGAGAAGGTCCTTCTTTGGGGAGAAAAGTTGTCTGTTTGGAACTTTTTACTTATTTAGTTGTTCATGATGGAAATTATTTCATTTAATTTGGTTAGAACTACATTGACACAGGGGTTCATTAGGACACCCATTTGCTAGCAATTCAATTTAAAATTAAATACACTTTGTTGTGGATTTTATTACTTTTAAACTACTGTATCTAGTGCCTTTATTAGCTGCTAATACACAATTATGAAGGCAAACACTTTTCATTACTGAACATCAAACATTTAAATAACCACATTTGATCTCTTTTCCGGCTGCAACATTTTTCCCCTTGTTCCTCTCACATAGCTGGATATTATAGCCAAGTGAATAATTTACTCAGTGAATTGAGTCCTCTATGGGAATTCTAGGGAATTCTAGGGAATTCTAGTCCCTCTGCTTGTGGGCTGCCATTCCCAGACAACAATTTCCTCAATTTTTTTTGTTAGTTCAATTTCCTCCATGATTTTTTGTGCAAGTTATTTGTTTAAAATATTATTGATAGCAAACAATTTTGCTGCAATTATTCTGTTCTATAATTGCATAAGAGTAACTCATAACCAGGAAGGAAGCTGTAAGAAGCCACTGGGGTTTTGAATCTGACAGGCAGAGGCAGCAACTAAGCAAGCTTAGGGAGATTTTAGAAAAAAAATTCAAGCTAGGTGCAGATCAGTCTCTTGTCAATTTCACACAAAGCAGTTGTGTCTGTATGCTCAGTCCTAGTTGCAAAGGGTGGCTAAGATCATTGTCTGGCTCTGTTAACTGACACTATACCAGTAATCAGGCAAGCGTGTCTGGGAGCTCTGTGCCCCTTTTGTATCAGTTAGGCGCTATGAATATGACTGGTCTTTGCAGAAGCACGGTGAGGCCTGGAAGGCTCCTCATATCCTCTGCCATTTTGCACCTGCATAAGTACCAGTCTCAGTGTAACCCTAGGTAAAAAGTAGATTCAGTTGTAACCACCCATACAATAACATCAATGTTATGCTCTTTGGACAGTAGGATTCTAAAGCTAGACTGAAATTCATTATTTCAATATTCTAGGGATTTCTTGGGGGTGGGGGAGAAGTGGAAGCAATCATGCCCAGTTCAGACAGGTTCAGACACCAAAGAGAAGTGGAGGAATTTGAGGTGAACTTTGAATTCCAGAATAAAACTATGATACAGAATGGTCTTGTGACTAAAGCATGGGATTGGAATCTGGGTACAATGGCCATCTCTTTCACAGAGTCTGTGTGATCTTTGCAGTATTCTTAAATCAAAAGCTTCAGAAGTGACCTCTGATTAGGAACGCCTCCATTTTTGGCTGGCCACTGGAGACTCCCACATTCTGATTTTCAGAATTACCTCAGTTCCAGTTGACGTCAACATCAGCAGGTGCCTGGCATCCCTGAAAATCAGGCCCAGCATGCATAACTAAAATCTGGGGCACCCCAAATCAAAGGCCACTTTTGAATATATAAGCCTTAATTTATTTTTGCCTCAGTTTCCCCATTTGTAAACTAGAGATAATCCTACTTCCCTACTTGTGAAGGCCAACTCATTAGTTTCTGTAAAGCACTAGGAGAGCCTTGGATGGAAGGGGCTATAAAAGTGCAAGGTGTTGTTATGCCACATACCTCTGGAAAGGTTTATGGAATCTGGTGTGCAACATCTGTTTGTTGTGATGAAGAACTTCCTTTTGAACTTTTAAGTCCTACATGGAAGAAAGGGTTTAAAAAATTATCTTCTCAAAAGGACATGTGAGAAAAGCACATGGAAGTAAAAAGCTGAAGTTATGTACTTTTCCAGAAGTTTGTTGGGATTTTTCAGTCAACTAGGAGATTCAGCCACACAACTCCCATGATTTCCAATGGGCGTTGTGCGGTTAAATACCCTAATCAGTTTTGAAAAGCTCTACCTATGCATTTTATACCTGTATATAAAACACTGCACTAAACTCCTTATTTTTACTATGCCTAACTCACAGAGATATATATATACATATATTTCCTACTTAGATCCTCATGTTTGTCACAGACCACTTTCCCCTGCTTTAAATCCACTTCAGGTCTTTAGGCCTCCCTGTATCAATGTAGCAGTGTTTAAATGTTCTCCAAGAGAGATTAGCATTTCTGTGTCTTGTTGCAATGTGTGGGAAGCTTATTTACATGAGCATTCATTTCTCCAAGCAGTTCTGCAACTCTCCAGAACTGAGGTGGAAGGCTTGGGGTCATTTTGCCCTTATACAACAGGCTGGAAAAGTCACTCTGGCATGAGAGCTGAATTGAGCTCTCAGTGCAAAAATTGAAAACAATACTGTTGCCAAAGGGTTTAATATTATAAGAGCAAAAATATTCTCCCCAGTCTGAAGCTTTAAGTTCTCTATTGCATATTCTCCGCTTCTTTTTTACAAATATCTTCTGCTGGTGTCCATGAAATGGATGGAAACTCTGTGTGCACCACTGCCAGTACACAAGGAGGCTATCCAATATACAGCAATGGCTACTCCACCAACCTACAGTAGGCTGAACAAGGCCTACACTTCCCTCATCAAGCCCCTGAGCAGACAGCATCACATGAAAAAATATATCAAACATTCAGTGCTAATGGTCCTATTCAGAAAGTCTCTGTGAGTCTGTAATACATATTGTACATGATAAAAACAGGAAACTTGCTTTAAAATGAATTATTCGTCGCTGTTTATACATTTTTATCTTTCCTATTTGCAACCCCCTGAAGTCAGTTATGTAAATTTTAACCTACACTAATTACCTCAGGGGCATGCAAGCCAAAGGAAGGTAGAAACAGTAGAAAACAAACATTTCCATCAGCATAAACCAATTTACTGTACGATTTTTTTTTAAGTTTTCAAAAACAGAGCTGCTCAGATGATGTTATCTAAATGGGGAATAATCATTGTAATATCCCATGAATCAGAGATTTACTGGAACACTTTCAAGTACTTTTTCCTCAGTAGCATAGTACTATCACATATATAACTAAAAAACTCATTTCTCATTGTGACTGCAGCATGGCCTAGGCTATAAAAATTGTCCACTGTTGACAAGGGGTGTCAGCAAGGGGTGTGGCTGCAGTGGTGCACAAGTGGTTTAGCTACGAGTGTAGACAAAGACAAACTATGTCCAGCATTGTTTCAGAAAACAAGGTTAATCTTTATAGTGTACATGAGGCATACAACACCAGTGGTGTATTGTTGGAGCACAGCATGAGTCAGTCACAGGACTCCTTAGAAGACCTGGACAAATAACTGGGGGGGGGGGGTTTTTGATACACGGCAATTTAAAAAAAAAACAACTGTTTCAGGTTGAACAAACTGTTTTGACTGAAATAAACCCTTTTTTTAAAACTTTTAACATTTTAAACATTTTTAAAAGTAAAATTAAAGGCTATTTCTCAACAAAACCTCATTCTGAACCAAAAGAGATTGAACAACTTTTTTCAGAATTTTTTCTTGTTTCTTTTCAAAATAAACAGTTTGGTAAAACTGCCACAAATTCACAACATCTTTCAGTGTTTCTGAATCTAAATTTATTGCTGAAAAAAGTTTTGGTCAAAACACTTTTTCCAGCTCTTCTCCTTAGTCTCCATCTCTGGTACTGACTCTTTCCATAGCCTTGGCCAAGTCACTTAATACCTGATGATGAAATAGTAATACCTTTTCGGGCTACCTTAAGGAATAATCAGACAAAGGGCCCTTCCATTGATTGCAGAGGGATTAGGATGGAGACTGGTATTTGTAATGAACTTTCAACATGAGCTAGTGCGACAGAATCACAATGGTAAACATTGTTATTATAACAGAAACAAACATGGACTCAGCACACTACTATTAACAGAGGTGGCTGAAATTTTTTCACAAAATTCTTTCAACAAAATGCGGCTTGCACTCCTTCAAAATTTTCTGTTTTTTCAAGGAAACGAAACAAAACAAAACAATGGTTTCCCTTGTGTTTGATCAAAAAACTGAAATAAAAATCAAATTCAATGATTTTTTTCAAATCATTTGAAAATGTTCAGGGAAAACAATGCCCATACCATTTCTGACCTGTCCCATGATTCATATAACAACACATCTCTGTTAATGCAATTTCCCCATTGTGTTTCAAGACATTTAGTCTTGTTTAATAGGAGCCCCGGCATATCATGAAATATGACCACATGGGAGACTTCTGGTGGAAAGTAACTATATGGGCCCACCACGCATAACCTTCCCCCACACATGTGTGGGGCATGAATAGCAGCCATGGGAGCTATATGAGACTTGAGTCTGCAGTAGCAGCCACCACTGCTGCTCCACAGCCTGCAGGGTGCAGGAAAAGGATCCTACACACAGAGTGTCTGATCCTACCTTGCTCTGCATCTTGTGTCCTCATGTACATTAGTGCACCATCAGTGCAAAGTGGGTGTAAGATATTACCAAATCAGAATGGTGGCATATTACATGCACTTTACACTGGCGTAAATGACTACACAAGGTACAGGGTAAAAGAGAATCAGGCCCACTGACTGCCACAGACTAGTCCATTTTATAGGCCAGAACAAAAATAACGGACCAGCTTTAGATGAAACAGAAAAGGTGGTGCAAGGTAAAGTAAACCCTCCCTGTTTTATTTTACACCTACTTGTTGGTTGCTCTCCCTGATACATCCTCCCTCTTTCCCCTCTCACCACTGAAGTCACTTCAACTTACAGTTCATTATATCGGTTTTTGTCATCTTATTGCTGTGTATCTTCAACCACCACTTACATCGCAGCTGAATTTCAGCCAGTGCCTAGTTGGTGCCAGTTCTGCTGTAGCATAATACTTGTCTATCAAAGGACTCACTGAATAGAAGTGGTGGTGCGCCTGAATTCCATGCCAGTTTGAAAACTAAGCTGAAACTACATCCTTTCCTGTGTTGTGACTTGCGGTGAGCTTCGCTCTGTGGTATCTGCAGGGCAGCTTGGTAAATTTGCTTCAAAACCAAAATAGATTATAATATGCATTGACCTCGCTGCAAAAATGTGCCACAGTTGCACAGTAAAATCTGTGCCCAAATTGTATTTTTTAGCATAAAAGGAAAAGACTTTCTTTTTACAGAGACTACTAAATGGATTTGCTGTAGTTGAGCATAAAATTACACACTTGGTCAGTTTAGCCATTTTTAATAGCAAGCAAAAAATTAAAAATGTGTTAAATGCACTCTGTTTTAAAATTTGTGTTGCAGAACATGAAGCAAGATTTACTTTAGTCATGCTACAGTTTTATTACTCTATGTAACAGAAACACATTTAATGACAAAGTTATAGGCTGATCATTTTTAGTAGATTTGTGAAGCTTAGCATTATCTTCAGTAAGCGACCTTTGGCAATGAATAATTAGCTGCTCATTAAACCCTGTAAGGCTGCATCCCAGAGTTGGGCACCTCAAAAATGCCTATATGACAAATTACATTCAAGGCATTGTTTTGAACTATTATAGAAAATGAAGCTGGCCATACGGTACATAAGCTGAATGAGGATCTGAACTTCCCCAAAGTTCAGGAATGTTTGGATCCAGGGTTTTTACTCAAGGCCATTACATGAATAAATTATAGACTGGGTCATCTTGGTTTACTACTCAGTCGAGAACAGGGACAATAAGTCTTGAGGAGTCTTCATCTTCAGGAGCTTAATCACATTAACTCTTAAGTCACTGGCTCTCTCAAAAGTAAAGATTTTTTTCCCTTCAGCCTCCAAATACAAGAACCTACTTTGTCAATTTTGTCCTGCTGTAAGTACAGAAAATACCTGTGGCTTCGTCAGAGCCTTTAGAATCCTCCTCAAACACTCCTTGTTCCATACTATCTTCCTCTGGACACATAGCTTAGGGATTCATAAACAAAGACAGCTATCTTGACATGCTTTGTATCAAAACCTCCAAAGCACCTGTGTGTCTGAAGAGTATTCATGCCAACTGTGTCAGAACTTAACTGTGACACTCTGAGTACATCTCCCAGACTTGAAGAAGAGCTCTGTCTAAGCTCAAAAGCTTGCCTCTGTCACAACAGAAGTTGGTCCAATAAAAGATATTACCTCACCCATCTTGTCTCTCAGAACTTTTGACAAATTAATAGTAGAGAGCTTAAAACTCAGAGGTCTGAAACAGTGCTCAGCACTGATGACCAGATTGCAAGTATAGAAAACCCTAGTGATGCATCTCTCAATAACTGGAAGCCACCAGCTAGCAAGTGGCCTCAATTACATTTTAGCTTGTGTAATTTTTCTTGGTTTAGCAGTGAAAGAGGGATGTTTGTCCACTCAGTAATAAAGAAAGATCTTGTTCACAATTTATCTGGGGCTAGTTCCTCAGCTGGCATGAATTGGTACAGTGCTACCATGGCAACTGAAGGCAGTGGAGCTACCCCACTCTGGGATGTGGCCCAAAACATTTACGGATAAACTCCAGCTTATCTGGTTACCCGATGTGCAACAGATTGCAAAGTTTTATAGTCTTCTCCTGTATAACACAGGCCATAGAACTTCCCCAAAATAATTCTTAGATCATATCTTTCAGGAAAACATCCAACCTTGATTTTAAAATTGTTGGGGATGGAGTATTGATCACAACCATTGGTAAGTTGTTACAAGAGTTGATTAGTCTCACTGTGAAAAATTGTATACCTTGTTTCCAGCTGAATTTGTCTAGCTTCAACTTTGTGCTAGTGGATAATGTTAGACCTTTCTCTGCTAAGTTGAAGAATCCGCTATTAAATGTTTATTCCCCATGTAGGTACTTACAAACTGTGATCAAGTCACCACTTAACCTTCTCTTTGTTAAACTAAATAGATTGAGCTCTTTGAGTGTCTCACTATAAGAGTGTGTTTTCTAGTCCTTTAATCCTTGTTGTGGCTCTTCTCCTAGTCCTCTCTAATCCTCACAATACTCCCATAAGATTGGTATACTATTTTTGTGTCTTTTACACAGATGAGAAAATTGAGGCACAGAACCCAGGTTTAGTGACTTAGCCTAAAGTCACATAAAAAGTAATGGGCAGAGCTGAGATTAGAACTGGACTCCTGACTCCCAGATCCATGCTTCAGCTACAATAAAACACTTCATCTATGGTATGCACACCATTGTCATCTAACAGCACTGTTCCTTTATCCAACCATTTCCTCTTATATCGACCTTCACATCTTCTTCTGTTTCAAGTACACAGACATGTGCACTTGAACACTCTATAACTAAAGGACATTAAATTAAAATTAGTGTATAAAAATTACTGTAAAAATAATGAAATTCTGTATACAAGCACTTATAAAATATGTCAATATTTAGTTGTCTGCCTTCATGTCATATAATTGAATGGGAATCTTTTTCCTTTGACTGTTTCTCTTCAGTTCCTGCCTGTGCTTTATCAACTTATATCCTATCCCAGAGGTGGGCAAACTACGGCTCGCAGGACCATCCTGCCCGGCCTCTGATCTCCTGGCCCAGGAGGCTAGCCCCCGGCCCCTCCCCTGCTGGCCCCCTTCCCCGCAGCCTCAGCACGCCACATGGGCAGTGCTCTGGGTGGCAGGGCTGCACGCTCATGCAGGGCAGCGTGGCAGGCTTCAGACATGCTGCTCTGAGCGGCATGGTAAGGGGGCCAGGGCCGGGGGGTTGGATAAGGGGCAGAGGGTCCCGGGGGCAGTCAGTGGACAGGGATCAGTGGGCAGTTGGATGGGGTGGAGGTTCGGCGGGAGGGGACATCTGGGGATGGGGAACAGAGGGCGGTTGGATAGGGCAGAGGTTCTTTGGCGGGGTCAGGGGATGGAAACTGGGGAGGGGGAGGTGGATAGGAGGTGGTGTCCCGGGGGGTGGTTGGGGCGGGGGTCCAGGGAGGGGGCAGTCAGGGCACAATGAGCAGGGGGAGTTGGATGGGTCAGGAGTTCTGAGGGGGGCAGTCTGGGAGTAGGAAGTGGGAGGGGGAAGATAGAGGGTGGGGGCCAGGCTGTTTGTGGAGGCTCAGCCTTCTCTACCCGGCCCTCGATACAGTTTTGCACCCCGATGTGGCCCTTGGGCCAAAAAATGTGTCCACCTCTTCCTTAGGATATAGAGTAACCCCTTTAATAAATCCTCCCCTAAGGGATGTGTCTGCCCAAACCATGTGCTCCTCTGCACCTGTTGGCTTTCCCCCAACATTTAGTTTAAAAACTCCTCTACAACCCTTTTAATTTTACATGCCAGCAATCTGGTTCCATTTTGGTTAAGGTGGAGCCCATCCTTCCTGCATAGATTCCTCCTTTCCCAAAAGGTTCCCCACTTCCTAATGAACCTAAATCCCTCCTCCCTACACCATTGTCTCAACTACACATTGAGACTGTGCCTATCTAACCGGTCTTGTGCATGGAACTGGAAGTATTTCTGGGAATGCTACCAATGAGGTCCTGGACTTTAATCTCTTACATAGCAACTTAAATTTGACCTCCAGGACCTGTCCCCTACCTTTCCCTATGTCACTGGTATGTACATGTACCATGCCCACTGGCTTGTACCCAGCACTGCACGTAAGTCCATCTAGATGTCTCAAGGGGTCCACAATCTTCGCACCTGACAGGCAATTCACTATGCAGTTCTCCCAGTCATCACAAATTCAATTATCTAGATTTCTAATAATCAGATCCCACATTACTATTGTCTGTTTGTTCCTAATAACTCGGGTTCCCTCCTCTGGAGGGGTATCCACAATGCAAGAAGATACCACAACATTATTTGGAAGGAGGTTCCCAACAATGGGATCGTTTCCCTCCACTGCAGCTTGATGTTCTCTTTTCCCAAGACCTTCCTCTTCCTCAACAGCACAGAGGCTGTCAGGCTGGGGGCACTGCTTTCCTGTGGTTTTGAAAGTCTCCTCTATGTACCTCTCTGTCTCCCTTAGCTCTTCTAGTTCAGCCACTCTGGTCTCAAGAGCCCGTACTCCACCTCTGAGGGCCACGAGTTGCTTCCACTGAATGCACACAGATGCCACCTTGCCCAAATGCTGCTTCCCAAGGTGTATACTTCCAAGCTTCCTGCCACGCGGCTGACAGTCTGGCATCCCTGAGTCAAGTCAGGATTCTGTGGGTTTCCAGGCTCCCAGCTGTAAGCAGCAGTGTATTAAGGCCTAGGCCTAGGGCAGCAAATTTGCAGGGGCGGCAAATTTATAATACAACCCAGAGGCTGCTTCCCATGGTGCTGGTTCGTGCCCTCCGCCCCCGGCCCCACCCCAACTCCACCCCTTCCCCACCCTCATTCCCCGCCCCCTCCCTGTCCCTATTGGTCCCCTTCCCTAAATCCCCACCCCAGCCCCGCCTCCTCTCCTGAGCACGCTGCATTCCCCCCCCACCCCCAGCCTCCTTCGCGAAGCTGTTTTGCGCACAAGCACTGGCAGGGAGCGGGAGAAGCAGGACCCGGCGGCGCGCTCAGGGGATGAGGGCAGAGGCGGAGCAGAGGTGAGCTGGGGGGGGCGGGGCAGCAATTATTTCTGGGCCTCGGGGTGGCAAAATCATTAATCCTCCACTGGCTGTATGTCAGATCAAGAAATGAGATTCCATGAGCGGTCATGTAAGACTGTATTCATTGTAACAATTTTTACATTTTTGTGCATCAAAGTGTGCCAGGAATCATCATCATATCGGCTCTGTCTGTTTTAACAGGTGGTCAGTGTTTTACGAAGTCACTTAAAAGTCAGCAGGACTTGACAATCACTAATTCTCTTTGATTAATCTTTTCAATTGCTTCTCTCTATTGAACCATGAAAATAGACTTCCTTTAGTTTAAGATAATGAGGCAGAGAGTTGACCAGTCAGATTTCTTTAAGCAGCAGCAAATGCAGTATCATCATTTTCAGTAGCTGTAGGATCCATTGTCCCAGCTCAGCAGAATATCAAGCATTGCTTTCATTATTTAATTGCCTTCTGATCTTGGTTCTAAAAAAAAGGTGCACTCTTACGTGTTTTTGAATACTATATGGTCTAGGGGCATACTCTATGCACAGTGAGAACACAAAGACAGTTCCCTTTTAGTGGAAAATAAAAGAATATTTTTCCCTTCATTGCGTGACCTCCATTCAAATATTTACTTGCCTTTAACTCATGCAAACACACTTAGCAAAATAATCATGCAAGGAATTAAAAGTACAACGGTGGAGGAGGTGTTATATACAAACTCCAGGTGCCTAAGCACCACAGTGATGGGCACCTTCTAAATATAAATAATTTTTAAAAACCCACATTTTTATAATTTTACTTATGTTCCAATCCCCTTTTTTTAAGGAAGGGGGAGTTCTCTGAGGTCAGGATTTTGTTAAAGTTTGATACACAAAGTACTATTATTTGTCAGGCATTACTGACTCCATGTTAAGTAGAGAAACTTTATACTACTCCTGATGTCAACAAGATCAACATTTCCAAACTGAAAAAAGAAAGGTAAAAGCAAAGCGTTTACCGGTTCCCGATGTGACACACAGCTGGAGGAAGAAAAAAAAAATCCTGCTACTACTTGATGTTCTTTGAGCTAGACCTCTTTCAAGATGGACTAGAGCAAAGCACTCCTACAAACTGGTAGTGCATGTCAGCAGGGTGCACATGGATAGTTAGATGGCAACAGGCTAGTGCCCCAGCTTGCTGAGGTCTAATTGTTCATGTAGACAAGCCCTTGGTCTCTCTGTGCATCAGTTTCCTATCTGTAAAATGGAGATAATAGCACTGTTCTACTTCACAGGAGTGTCATGAGGATAAATACATTAGAAAATTGTGAGGCACTCAGATACTATGCTAAAGGGGGGCTGTAATGGGGGCCACATTTCACCAGGCACCCCCTTGTGGCCAGAGGTGTTTCCACAGGGCCCTCCCTCTGCTCCTTCCTTTGGGGGCCTTTGGGAGCAGCATATAGTCGCTCTCAGGGCTACCACCAGCCCTCCCCTGAAACTGGGTTAGTAGCCCAAAGTAATTCAAAACAGTCCTCAGTGTCCCAAACACAAGATACATCATAGTAGCCGCCTAGTTCATACCCATCTCCAATTATTCTATCATCCACAAAGACCTTATTCCACTTGGCAGACACCTAGCCTTCTGGCTCAGATTTCCTTCTTCTGTTTAGATTCCCCCCAAGCCCCTGCAGCTTCCTTTTGTATTTGTATTATACCTGATTTCTCTCAGGTGGGGCTCATCTTGTAATCAGGCCTGTGTTAGCCCCAGGCTCTCCAGCCCACGGCCAAGCCACCCTGTTGCAGAGCCATATAAGTATTTTAGATTGATCAATAAAATCTTTAATTTTAGATACAAGGTAAAAGGGACACTGCCAGCTGGTGTATTTTTGACCTGGAGAAGAACATGGAGAAATGGAAAAGAATCCACTTGAATGTCACAGGCACTTGAAATTTTGACTAATTTCAAAAATTGCCAGCCAAGTTGCGTACAAAATATGTCATACATTTCAGATTTTGTCAGGTTTGGGAATGAAGCAAGTATCCAATCCTGCAAAGTACTTAAGGACATACATGTGTAACGCACTATTCTCTGGAGTGGTCAAAGGACTATCATGCACTATGTGATTGTACAATGCCTAACACAATGGGGTCTTGACTGGTTGGGGCCTGAAGATGCTACCACAATTTATGTGACATAATAATGAACCCATTGAAGTGAATGGGACTGGAGATAAACAAACTTTACATCATGCTTTTGGCCTCAGTCCTGCAAAGCACCCAAAACAAATCTTTTAACCAATATGGGGTGAAATTCTGGCCCCACCGAAGTCAGTGGGAGTGTCCATTGACTTCAATGGAACTAAGATGTACTTGTGTTTTATTGGAAAACCAAAACCGAGTTTAACTCATATTTTGTTTTTCTTCATTAAACCCTGCCTCCATGACAAGACAGGGAGCTAGACTAGTGGTTAGAGCAAAGGAGTTTTCATTCATGGCTTCCATTGGATCATTTTTGATACTCACTCTAGAATCAGATGAGATAATACTTTCTTCCTTCACAGAGGCATTCAGGAGCTTTGTTAACTAAATTTTGAAGAGTATTTTGAGATTCACGGTTGACAGGCACTATAGAAATGCAAAAGAGTTCACTTCCTACTGTTAGAAATCAACCGTTTGACATTAAAAAAGCAAAATCCATATCATGCCTTCAGATACATTTGTGTGTCACCTAGTGAAGTCATGTATCTGAAGGGAGAATGTGGTTTCAGGACCAATCCTGGGAGGTGTTCAACACACCACACAGGATCTGATCTAGAGGAAGTGGCAAAGATGCAGATAAAAGGTGTGAGTAAATAGTGTTGATCCAATGATAAGGATATTGACCAAAGCACTTTATTGCGGAATAACAAGTTGAAGTAAATTGAGGGGAGTGGGTGCTGCAGGCTGGTGGATTAGCAAGAACATTTGTCAAACATATATCATGAGCAATTGAACAGCTGGCAATAAGAAATACTATTTTCCTAGAACCTTCATAAAGCTTTTCTATCGGTGGCTTCCCTTGCTGTCAATTTCTTCACCACGCACATCTTATGCAACCTTGAATAAGCCACTCCTACTGTGTGGCAGTAGGAGTCAGTGAAAATCCTAGAAATGGCCCTATTTACATCATTTACATTCATGCCTATGCAATTATGCCGTGTCAAAGTCTCACTCTGCTTTGAATTGTGACCAGTCTTGCCCCTGCTCACCAGTGCTCGGTTCAACATAGGCATACAGCTTTTCACACGTTATCAAGACACGCATATTCCTCCACACAATGAGGAAGCCTCTTGCCCCTGCACAAAGGTGCTGAGCCAACCCTAAGTGCCAGCACCTTGGATTTCCTCTCTGCAATTCTCTCTACACTGCTCAGCAACCTGCAGGATTAAGCTCTACATGTTTAGGGTCGGCCTTTCATTGTCATGCTGCAGATGTCTTTCTGTAGCTTTACATGCACCTTGTCTGGGTTGTACTTGCTAGGCCATGATCCCAATGCAGTCCTACTGAGAAGATTTTCTCCTAGTACAGTTTATTTTTCCTCATAAAAAGCAAACATTATTAGAACTCTTGTAAAGACATTAGGGCTATATATAGGGCCACAGGAAACAATTTTTCTCAGTCCAAATTAAACATTCTCAGGTAGGTTTATTAACAGTGTATCAGCATCTCCATAATGCTACCTTCAAAGAATACTGGCAGGCTTCACGTTACAGTATGTTTTGCCTTCCTAGAGACATTATTAACCCTTGTGTTTACAAAGTAGTGCATGGAGTAACTGTGCAACTTAAAGTTCCAGAGCTAAAACCAAACATGATCTTTTTGAAAAGGTGGGGGTGAAACTCCAATTTTTATTTTCTTAACTATCGTGATATTATGCAATGAATCATTTCTTAAAACAAAAACCGCCAACAGCTGTGAAGCTAAGAACAGGCATATAAACACAATGAACATAAAGAATATATAGCTTGTTACAGTGACCACCAGCCAAGCTCCTGTGGAAATCAGATGGCTCATCACAGAGAATTTTTGGCAGCATAAAAGAAAACAGTATCAAAGCTGGACGAGCACAAGTGCATGGGACCGGATGTGCTGCATCCGAGGGTGCTAAAGGAGTTGGCGGATGTGATTGCAGAACCATTGGCCATTATCTTTGAAAACTCATGGCGATTGGGGGAGGTCCCAGAGACTGGAAAAAGGCTAATGTAGTGCCCATCTTTAAAAAAGGGAAGGAGGAGGATCTGGGAAACTACAGGCTGGTCAGCCTCACCTCAGTCCCTGGACAAATCATGGAGCAGGTCCTCAAGGAATCAATTCTGAAGCTCTTAGAGGAGAGGAAAGTGATCAGGAACAGTCAGCATGGATTCACCAAGGGCAAGTCATGCCTGACTAACCTAATTGCCTTCTATGACGAGATAACTGGCTCTGTGGATGAGGGGAAAGCAGTGGACGTGTTATTCCTTGACTTTAGCAAAGCTTTTGAAACAGTCTCCCACGGTATTCTTGCCAGCAAGTTAAAGAAGTATGGGCTGGATGAATGGACTATAAGGTGGATAGAAAGCTGGCTAGATCATCAGGCTCAAAGGGTAGCGATCAATGGCTCCATGTCTAGTTGGCAGCTGGTATCAAGTGGAGTGCCCCAAGGGTCGGTCCTGGGGCCGGTTTTGTTCAATATCTTCATCAATGATCTGGAGGACGGTGTGGACTGCACTCTCAGCAAGTTTGCAGATGACACTAAACTGGGAGGAGAGGTAGATATGCTGGAGGGTACGGATAGGATACAGAGGGACCTAGACAAATTAGAGGATTGGGTCAAAAGAAATCTGATGCGGTTCAACACGGACAAGTGCAGAGTCCTGCACCTAGGATGGAAGAATCCCATGCATTGCTACAGACTAGGGACCATGTGGCTAGGCAGCAGTTCTGCAGAAAAGGACCTAGGGGTTACAGTGGACAAGAAGCTGGATATGAGTCAACAGTGTGCCCTTGTTGCCAAGAAGGCTAACAGCATTTTGGGCTGTATAAGTAGGGGCATTGACAGCAAATCAAGGGACGTGATCGTTCCCCTCTATTCGACACTGGTGAGGCCTCATCTGGAGTACTGTGTCCAGTTTTGGGCCCCACACTACAAGATGGATGTGGAAAAATTGGAAAGCGTCCAGCAGAGGGCAACAAAAATGATTAGGGGGCTGGAACACATGATTTATGAGGAGAGGCTGCAGGAACCGGGATTGTTTAGTCTGCAGAAGAGAAGAATGAGGGGGGATTTGGTAGCTGCTTTCAACTACCTGAAAGGGGGTTCCAAAGAGGATGGATCTAGACTGTTCTCAGTGGTAGGTGATGACAGAACAAGGAGTAATGGTCTCAAGTTGCAGTGGGGGAGGTTTAGGTTGGATATTAGGAAAAACTTTTTCACTAGGAGGGTGGTGAAGCACTGGAATGTGTTACCTAGGGAGGTGGTTGAATCTCCTTCCTTTGAGGTTTTTAAGGTCAGGCTTGACAAAACCCTGGCTGGGATGATTTAGTTGGGGATTGGTCCTGCTTTGAGCAGGGGGCTGGAGTAGATGACCTCCTGAGGTCCTTTCCAACCTGGATATTCTATGATTCTATGAACTCTGCTCTATTTCTGAACCTTGTGTGTAAGACTAATCTCATGTATTAACACTGTAAACCATTGCTTTGTATGGCAGATATAGTTTTAACCCTTGGGCTGCCACATTTTTGTTCTCATTTTTGTCAATTCAAAGGAATGTGCGGGAGATGTCTATTAAGCTCATTTGCTCAGCCTGGGGGTTAATTACTCAGTTTTGGTCGACATTTGAAAATATTATGTTACCTCCAAAGGCAAAAATTGATACAAGTTTTTTTCAGGCTCACTTATGTCATTATGTGTAGATTAAATTAATTTATCATAAATTACACGGGCTAACGCACATCTATTGGTCTCTACACCTGCAAAAGGAAATGGATTTTTTTGTTTGTTTTTTTACAGAGAGAAGTAAATACCAAACATTTTTCCTCTGTTTTGTAAATTTGCTGCAGTAATACTGTTAGAAGAGACTGACAAGAGAAAAAAAGAGCTTCTCCAAAACAATAAATATCGACCTAGTGGACTAGCAAAAGTTGTACTTGTTGTGTACAATGGTGGTGTTTCTGAAGAAGTTCAGCACAAATTGACAATACAAGTGCCTTGAAGTAACCTAAGCACTGCCCCTGATGGCTTGTCTACACAGAGACACTCAGGCAAATTAATCCGAATTAACTAAAGGTGTGAATTTAAAGTTGATTAGTTACACCATATTAAAACCCTGTGTGGATGCTCTTATTCAGAATTAAAATGGCCGTAGGGCTTGTTTACATGGAGCAGTAATGAGCTCCGTGGAGGTCTGCTTTCCAAAGCACACTAACATGTTGCACATTAATTGGTCCACATAGACCCTGCTGGCATGAACTAAAAGTTCCCTAGTGCACATTAATGTGGTATTGTACTGTGTTAACAGCACTACATTAAAGTGCACGAGGGAAGTTGTAGGTCACATCAGCAAGGTCTACATGGGCCAATTAATGCACAATATGTTAGTGCACTTTAGAAATCACACCTCTCTACACCACATTACTGGTCCACATAGACAAGCCTTTAATCTGGTTAATTTGAATTAAGGACACTTTAATTCTGAATAAAAAGATCCACACAAAGGTTTAATGTGGTTTAACTAATCTACTCTGAAAGTTAATTCCGATTAACTTTAGTGAGTGTTCTCATGTAGACAAGCCATAAGTAGGACATATTTATATACTAAGGAATGTGAAAAGATAATCCATTAAAGGAAACAGTGGACAGTCACATGCTTACCCAAATGTCTGAAAACTAGTGTGACACAACAACTACCGGAGTCTTGACAGTTGACAGTGTCATTTCCAAAACTACCTTTTATCTTTGACTGGCAGGGACTAAGCCGTCATGGGCATGGCACTGATGGTTCCAGGGAAAGGAAAGGCACAGATATCACAGATCTCCAATATTTATGGTGGCTAGCCACAGAGCAGTAGGAATTTTGCAGTGACCCTATTGTTAATCTATTTAGATGTAGAGCTAATTTCTGTTCTGAATTGTTACTGCTGATGATGCGTCAGAGTGGGATGGGGTTACAAAATAGGAAACATGGAGGGATAGAATTAAGAGAGGTATACAATCTACTTCATCTATGAAGTACTTCATCTATGGAATCAGGACTTTATCTATGGAATGGAACAGAATACCTTGAGTCCCTATTTAAAGGTAGGTAACAAATCAATTCAGTCTGCCATAAAAATACTAAAAACCCAGTTAAATAATTATCTCTTTCCACTGGTGCCTATTAAGAGCTAATAAACTGATAGCTTGTACAGCATGTGGATTCAAATGTTCCCTTGTCAGTTACGAAGCTTTTATCCATAATTCCAAATCAGATTTATAGGCTATTTCCCTGATCAAATCAGATAATATAAAAGTAATTTGATTCCAAACAAAAAATCTTTATCAAGCTGAAGTTAAGGCTGGGAGCAGTAAAAGTCTAGCAATACCATAGGGTGGTCTTTTTTAAAAAAAACAGAACAAAACATAGTTCTAATACGGGACTGAAAGAGGCATTCTCCTCCTTCCTGTAACTCCTTGAGCAAAGTCCCTGTCTCTCACATTCTCCCTGGGATCCACAGAAAAAGGCCTCTTCTCCTTAGATGTGTACAGAAGATGTCCACATGGGTAAAAACATTAGCACCATAGTAAGCCCTAGGAGTTTTATCGGGTGTCATCCCAATCCACACCACCTGCAAGCATTTGGAAGCTTGTGGGGATCCCCCCAGCTTCCATTGTGCAAATGTTAAATGATTTATGGGTTCCTACAAACCTTCAACCACCTTTGGAAGCTTGTTTGTTCCTAGAAAGCTACAATTGCTGAATGCTAAAATGAGCCTAAATAGGATTATCGGCCTCTCAATGAACCTATTTACCGATACGCTTATAAAAAAGGTGACAACCCTTCAGGATCAGCTAAGTCTCAAGAGGTTCCTAGAGGGTAAGTGATAGTTGGGAGGGATCCCAACAGCTCTGTTAAAGCTTGCTGAGGGTGGGAACCCCCTATGCACCTACAAAGTCTGCAGGAAAGGAGCAATGCCACCTGTTCTGCTGCTCCCAGGCTTCCCATATCCACTGTCCCCTTTTGCTCTCTTCTCCATTGTTCCCCAGTCTGTGGGCACCATCCATGTTCCACGATCCGTGCAACCCACCTTCTTGTGCACATCCTAAGTTCCACAGGATGCAAACACCTCAAGAGGTCTGCAGGAAGAAGGTAAAGGAACTAGCAGGGAGAGACAACAGATTAGGGAGGTATCCCTCTCACCAAATAGATTAATCCAATAAATATAATTGTTGAAATCTATTTTTACAATGAAAAGGTCTAGAAACTTACTTTTTAAAAACAGCAGCTTAGGTCACCATCCCTCACTTGGCAGCCTTCTTTAAGCCCATCGGAGCCAATGAACCATTCTCATGTTACTAATTTAAAATGATAGATTAATCTTTGCTTGTGTGCACTAGATTTGGGGTGAGCTTTTCAGAGGCACAAATGGTAGTCTGGTACCCACCACTACCATTTAGTGTCTGAAAATCTAACCTTTGACAACATGAGTCCAGCAAACTAACTTTTCTATCGTCCCCTCTCTCTCTTTTGGCTACAAAAAGGCAAAAGAAAGTTAGAAGAGTGGGGTTTTTTTCCAACTCTTGTGAACATTTCTATCTTTAGAATGCAGGAACCCCTTGTCAATTTCCTTCAAATTTTCTTCCTTGTTCCCAAACCTAACTTTCTCATTCTGTAGATTAATATAAATATACCTTTATTTGCGGGGGATCGGGGAGGATGAAAATAGGGTTTATGATTCAAACCCCACTGTAACCTTAATTATGCAATAGCTAGAGGCACTCCATTACATAGGAAAGAATCAGTGAAGGCGGTTATTTTTATTCACACTAAGACAAAGGTAAGGATAAAGGTATTAATTTAGTTACTTTAGTAAAATTCCAATGAAATAAAGCAAGACAATTAAGTGGGTAATCTTTATCCTGTCAATATACGTGTCACTAGCCAATGAAATAGATCGGTGGTGTACAAGGTTGAAAAGTCAATATCATGCTATGAAGCAAACAATGAAATTGTCTTACAGTTCTTAACTCTGACCTGTTCCAGTGCAAAGCTGCCAAGGAGAATTATGTCATCCTGAACATCTTTCTCAAACTGTTCAATATACGGAGGAATCCCTTCATCTTCAACCTCCTTGCGAAGGTCAGGTGTCTTAGTGAAGCTGACAGGCCTTACCGAGTCTGAGAAATTTTCACAGATGACATGGGCTGCTTGAAACAAAAGTGGCAGATTATTTTTTACTTAATGGCATTTAGTTCATTGATTAGTATTTTGTGGGCCACCTAGCTTTATGACAACCATCAATGCCATGAAAAGACCACAATAGCATTAAAACATTCGGCAACATATAGATTCCAAATTTCATAATCAGGAAAACTATCTATCATAGCAGCATAGGTTTATATGAATGCAAAGCTGTGTTGGTCACTTTGTTTTTTAAATTATTTATTAAGTCACAATCCAGAAAGAGGTTTTACACATACAGGGTAATTTCATCTCTAGTGTCAGTCTACTGATGTTAAATGATTTGGAACCAGGGTTGACTTTGGCTGGCAGGATTATGGAACTATAAAAATAATTCCTATTCCAAGGAATTCTTAGGAGGGGTCATTCTAATAATTTCACTTTACTCCCACTCATCTTGGAGGATCAAATTCTATCCTCAGCCATGCACACTCAGCTCCTGTTTCATTAATCTGGTTTAATTCTGTTCTTAGTTACACCTGTGCAAGCTAGCTAACTTCAGTGGGGTTGTATGGGTACAATTAAGGTGATGTCTACAGTGCCCCACAGTTTGGACTACAGGGATGTGAACGGCAGTACACATCATCATGCTGTGCTGTAACTCCCCCATGTGGACACTGCGGACGCGAAATAAAAGGTTACTAGTTCACATTAATGTAGGGCTATTTGAAGAAGGCCACGATAACCCGACCTAGGAACCTTTTAGTTCGCACCCACAGCACCTACACGGGGGAGTTACAGTGCAACACTTTGGTGCGCACTGTTATTCACACCCCCATAGACCAAACTGCGGGGCAATGTAGATAAGCCCTAAAAGTAGTATTCAGCCCACAGTCTTTATACACTTAGTACTATATGCTGTCAAACAAGCAAATCAATAACCCCAAACATCCTATTTATTCATAAAGTGTATGTTAAAGAAAATAAATTTTCGGTGTTTTCAATATGATTCGATATGTTGCTCCCCAGAATAGCCTCTCATTCATATCTGCTGGAGCACTAATACTAGTTTTGGACACCAATAATAGAGGACTCTTTTGCTCATTTTTCCATATTAGGATCACTAAGACATGACAGCTAACAGGTTGTCCACATCTCACTTTGTCTCAGCTGCTTCATTTATCTGCAGACAAATGCTTGTTTTTGTACTTCTGTGTTTCTCTTTCTCTGCAAGAAAACGTCATATCTAGCTATCTGTCTGTCTCTCTGTCCGTCTTCAGACATAAAAGCACTTAAAAGATTTTTCTCACTTCCCTTTGAAGTCTTTCATTCTCTAATGAAGACCAGAAAAGGAAAGATAAAATAAGGCTATTAAAATTTTCAGTTTTGTTCACTACTCATTGTTGAATGACTTTAATTGTGGTGGCTCCCAAGTACTTAAATCACCTCCTTGCCACCAACACACAGGAAGCAGTGCGTTTTTTAAATTTAATTACAACAGGATACAAATTTAAAATCATGTGGGGGGGGGGGGGATGTGTACAGTAGATATAAACAACTAAAGCCATTACCTTAGGGTACACAGAATCTCTTCATGTAGCTTCTTACAAGCCTAATGAAAAGTGATTTGACCTACAACTATTAACAGCAAAAACAAAACGATATTTACATTTCAATTTACTGTAGCATTAAGGGTTTGGCAAGAAGAGAGAAAATCCAGGAAATGCTGGAAAAGAAAACACTGCCCACAGCAGAGGATGCAACATCAGGTGATCCCTTAAACTCTCTCTGTGTTATACTCAGTGTGCCTGATCTTCAGCTGATGTAAATCAGTGGAGTTTCATTGGAGCTATGCCAGTTTATACAAACTGAGGATCTGGCCGTGTATGTTACATTCTTATCTCAAATTCTGTGAGCGTATTCAGGCAAATTCCTGCACATTAACATGAAAATAAAAACATCCAGTCTGCGAATGCACTCCCTCTGTAAATCCATTCTGATTTTTTTTCTGTTTGTGGTTAGCTTTATTTCTTTATTTTGTTGGATCTATAATCTACTGTATTTATTTTTGGTGGAATATGTTGGGCTGATCTGAACTGTGTGCTCTGGAAGAGAGTGAAAGGAGAGAGAGAGAGCAATTTTAAAGAGTCCTCTCAAGGGAAGTACTTACTAAAAATATACTGCTAAATTAAGGTGAAGATTAGGAAAGTATTTGATTAAAAGAACTTAACGGCACGAAAGTCTAGCTCAGCTAGTCAGAAGAGAAGTTCTGCCTGATAGAGACAGGAAATGAACTGGGTTGCTCAGCCAGAGCTAGTCCCTTTTATGTTGGCATTACAAAACTCTTTGATTTCCTGTATTAGTCTACCCGTAGGTACCCATTTGTCTGAACTGACCCACAGGATGATGGAGAAAATGTCATTACGCGGACTCTGGTCAAGATACCAAAGTTATAGTTGAGTAAACTAAGGATTCAACCTCCTTGTTACATACGAAAAACACAGTGTACCCTCCCCAAACTTACAGCACTTAGTTTTTGAATACAGAAAGAGTATTCAGAGAATTCATAAGTAAATCCACTGATTAGTTGAGGAGTTTAAATTAATTAAAAACTTAATTTAAGATTTTAGGATCTGCGCCAGTTTTTTTTCTCTTTATCTTGAATGATCATAAAGCTTTCTGTGTAGTTTACATTATTCTTGCATGGGTTATATTTGAAGAATTATAATTAATGTTATTAACAATTGTTTTTGTTAATTGTTATGATTATAATAGGCTATGGACAGGGTCAGGTCAACCTTTCAGGCAATTCTTAAGTGGGACCACTGTGACATCAGAGTAACTCAATCAATCACCATCCTTCCCATGCAGGTAATGTGCATGCAACAATTCCATTGGTGATAATCACTCAGTGGTATGAGTCATTGACAGATGTTTCAAGTGTTCTTATTGGCAGAATACTTAGCACAGCTATCACTGCTCTTTAAAAGTTCCATGGCTGCATAACAACATGAGACATCAGGGCTTGATAGCCAGCCCCCGCTACTGCTGCCTCAGTTTTTCTGAGCAGCAAGGCATCGCTGCCAAGGGAACTGAGGCAGGAGGATAGGGGGAGCACGTAAAATGCAGAGACATTGGACTTCTCTTGTCCCCCTTTCACACAGCTTCAGTCTCAGTATCACAGCCCTTAATCTAAACCAATAAATCAATTAAAAGGCCAGATTCACCAGTACACCTCAGCTGTTTTGCATGGATCTATTAATGCAAAGTAGCTCTAAATCCAGCTTAACTAGCCAGTGCACTCAAGCTTCTTTGTGCTAGACTGGTGTACCAGTAAACCTGCCCTTACAATTTAATTTTTAGACATATATTTTCAGGTTGATAATATATAGCTTCAAATCATTAAAAATATTGCATGGTAGCATTTTGGGGGGGTTTCTTGTTTAGTATTCATGAATGATATTGTAAACATTTTTTTAAAAGGAACTTCTAAGACCAAAAACTACATTGAAATAGATTTTTGGTTAATAATACATATTAGTAACTTCAGAGCAAACACTGTACAATTACCTCAAAAACAACTATTACAAACCAAGGGGATAGAGTTTTACCATTACTCTTAAAAGAAATCCAAACACGTTAATGAATGGAAATGCACAGTTAAGGCATGCAAGCAACCTTAACTCTTTCCTGTTCGACTCTGAGGGGGATAAACATGCCTTTAAAATCAATTTAATCTAATCTAGGATTTTAGACGCTAAAATAGCTTCATCATAATTGAATGCTTATTGCAGTGTCATCACTTTAGAGATGTTTGGATCAGAATCCAAAATTTTCAACTAGGCCCCATTTCTAACGAAGGGACTGTATATTTTACAACATTCTTTAATACTGGGCTGTTACAGTTATTTGTAATATCTAGTGATCTAATAAATTGTGAAAATATAGTACATGGGTAACTCCCAGGTTACTCAATGACAAAATACCTTGAAATATACAACTATAGAATAAGCCATGTTCCTCCCTCTCCTTGTAGGATGATCTGTGAATGCTTTCCCCTTCCTTGTGATGGTGAAGCACATTAATATCACACTGTAAAAATAAATGGTACTGTATTTCAATGAGAAGGTGGTGCAGTGGCCAGGGCACTAGCCTGGCTGAGGGAGACCTGGCTTCAATTCCCTCCTTTGCCCCTGACTTCCTATGTGTCTTTGGGCAAGTCACTTAATGTCTCAGTTCCCCGTCTGTAAAATGAGGATAGCAGTACTGCACTACTTCACAGGGGTGTTGTGAGAATAAATGGATTAAAGATGGTGAGGTGCTCAGATACTACAGTATGGTGGCCATAGAAGTATCACAGAAGGATCCCAAAAGCCAATATTTCCAATGGAAATAATGTTGAATGGCATGCTTTACCACAGCAAAACACATTTTTGTTTTACCATATGTTATTACATGACAAAAGCAACAATCAGCTTGCAGCAATACTTTGATCTTATTCCGTAATGTGGACCACCACATTAGCATGTAGCAATACTGGGCTTGCTAACAATCTGTTAAAGGTTTTTGCTTACACTATCTGCACTTATTTAGCTACGGTAGTTGTACTTTTTTTTCCTTGCATTTGAAATGGAGCCAAATAGGTTTCAAAGATATTAATCATATGGCCAGTGCCAGTTCAAGGGATTTTGCTACCCCTGGCAAACTGAAAAATGTCTGCCTCTTCTAGAACAAAGTTACTCAAAAACTAAATAGTCATAATACATGTTGCTGCTCCTAAAGCTTGGCTGCCCTAGGCAACTGCTTGTTCTGTCTCTTCTAGACCAGACCCTGGATGTAACTGCAAAAGAACACAGAAGCTCTGTAAAGCCAGTAAGAATAGAAAACACACACACAAGCTTCATATGAAGCGAAAAACGACACAGCCAGCCCTGCACTTGTGGGTCACCTATATTTCACCTACCCTAAATGAAATAGAAAAAAGCAGCAGCTATGCACAGCATGTAAAGGTTGGGAAGGCAATGATTCAGTACAGTCACTGGATGTTAACTAAATATTGTCAAACTAAGTAAAGCGAAAGTAAGCCTGAGAGTTTGGAGTCAAGGAGCCTTGCTCTCTCTTGCTCTGCTGTTCTTACTGGAGATAAGGAAACATACTATATTTTGGATGCATTTCCTGGGTTCGCTATTTCTAATAAAACTAAAGCCAACGTTTTCCAACTTAGGTGCTAGCATTACAAAACAATATCTCTGTTTAAGCACCCAAATCCGTCTACCACGTATACTTGCATTGGATGTTCAGCACTTCTGACAATCAGGTCACATATTTATGTGCCTAAATATGGATTTAAGTGACTAACTTTGGGCATCCAAGTTGGAATATTTTCTATGGTTCACCTCTGTCCAGAGAGGCAGCCTAAAGACTATGCACCATTTAAATCCTATTTAAATACATATAATCATGAATGATAAAACGTTTTGGGTGAGATCTTGCCTGCTCCCATTACATTCAATGGGAATTTTACCTTCAACTTCAATTCATGCAAGATCAGCTACTTCTTTATATTATAGCAAGACAAGTTTTATGACAGATATATGCACACACCAGATTTTTTAATAACAAGGTTTAGTTATTTACCTTGATAGTCCACCATTTTATTCTCTTCATCTAGAAGTTTCATCAGTTCACCATAGAGAATTTTCTCATCTAAATTCGTAGGCACTTAAAAAGAAAAAGGGAAAATCAGGTTTTCCACCAGCTGTTTTTTGTACTGAGACGTAAGGAAGTTAAACGAGCTGTTTTGACCTTCTAAAATTAATTGTAGATAAGTGATTGCTATGAAATTTATCACAACTTGGTACTAAGTTATGAAAAATAGTCCTATCCCAAAACTAAATTATGGAACAATTTGAAAAGAATACCCTTATTTTATATCCTCATTTATATTAATTACACACACACACACTTTGTTTTTTCCTTATTTGAGGTAACAATCTATTTGTAATATTTCATGTATTTTTATATTCAAATATTAGCTTCATTCTGTTTGACCTTCTAATAAGAGTAAAAATAACCTCAATTTTTTCAATATTCTTTTGTTCTTGGATCTACAGTAGGTAATTTAACATAGCTGTACATTTTAATAGCATGCTGTAAGGAGAGCATGAATCTGAAAATCTTCTGAGTATTTACAGCTCCCCATGAAACTGGGTTCTGTCACCAACCTATCATTTAAGTAGAAAAGTGGCCGTGGAAGCCTCTTCCCCCAGAACATTAGCCAAAATGTTTTTTCCCCAATATTTGTCCAGCTCTATGGTAATTTCAGGGTTAACTCAAGTGTAACCAATACCATAATTAAAGAACTATGGCCTCAATTTTCAGAAGTGACTAATGGTTCAGGGTACCCAGTTTGAGATTCATTAAAGGGGGCTGATTTTCAGAGGGGGAGTTTTCTTTAAGGTGTCAACCTGGACACCCAAAAACAGAGGCATCCCAAAAGCATTAGTCACTTTTGAAAAGGTAGGCTGATACCTTTTTAATTTCTTCCATTACCCAACACTGGCACCTTCTCCTGAAAAAGAATGGCACACCTTTTGTTTTTTGTTTGGTTTTGAGGGAATTATCAACTCTAATAAATCTCAAGCACAACTTAGTTTGTCACATAGCAAAAATATATTTGTTAATAGCTTATCTTTACAGGATAATACATTTAACAATATTATGCCACAGCTACCTGAAACTTACATTTAACTTTGAATAATGCTAGTGACAGAAGAGTCACATGTGGCCAATTGATATGTCTTAGTCTGAGACTTCCCGTATCACAGAATGAGTGATATTTTAAAGTATGTTTTGAACCTGATACAACAATGCATGCCTTTCTCTCTCCACAGTGACCCATCGCTGGGTAAAGACAAGCATTAAGTATGTCTTCCTCTCTCAGTATACAACCAATCCAAAATGAAGACTCCAAACCCTAGTTTGGATTCTCCTCTCACTTATGTCAGCTCTGCTTAGATGTAACTCCATTGACTTCAGTGGAATTACTCTTTCCACCTGTGCAAATGAGAATAAAATCAGGCCCAGAGTCTCTTTGGTACCACAGGGGACAACAGGTTACTGAAATGCACAATCTCTAGCTAAACTACTGTGGACCTCAGAGCAGCATTGAGTGTCCAAAGATGGAGTCCACATACATAATAGTGTATGCATATCATTCCATTCCTATCCATTTTCTTTTGCGTTACTGGTTCTAAAGAGCCTAGGGGATTTAGTAGAGAATTATAGCCCTGCTACAGAATTCTATAGAAGGCTAAAAAAAATCCATAGAAAATATATTACCCTATTAAACATTATAGGCTAAGAGAAATTTCTATAGAGCCCTATTACATTTCTACAGAACCATATTGATTTTCTCCCTATCAAATTCTATAGTACTTTTATATAAGGGAAATCAAACAAACTTCTGCTGAAATTGCCAGCTTTTGCTTCAGAGATGCTGTGGCAGCCAACACAAAAGATTCTATGGCATATTTGGGCTCACAAGAAGCCAAAATGCACATAAGTGAGTAGGGAGAGCAAAGGTCCTTTCTTCAGAGAATGACTAGAGCAACAAAATATATGCCAAGAGACAAGAGTAGTGAACTGGTCAAGCAATAGCAGATTGCTGATAAAGGAAAGGAGGGCCACAGACATATTTACTTCTGTAATGTACAGCCACAACATAGATATATGATTATGAATCATTTATCATCCATTCTATGGCCTAGCATTGCTCTAGGCAGTGATATCAGGTAAAAGAATAAAGTAAACTCCATATAGCATTATAACTGTTCTGCAAATCACAGTAGAACCAACCTGAGGCTGGCTACCGTTGCTAACATGCCTCTAATAAATTGGGCTTTCACATGGCCTTTGAGTGACAGTCCTGCCAGGGGAAAACAAAGAGAAATTCAAAAGGACAGCCATTTAGACCTGTTCTCTTAGATACAGACTGACCTAATATGTTAATGTCAACAGAAAGAAAAAGAATTGGATGGACTTTCTAAGGGCTTTCATCTGCTCCAGACAAACACCCAAGGGAACATTTAAGATTCAACTTATATAGCTTGTCCTCCCTAACATGGGCATGAGGACAGGGACATATATTGTCCTGACAGTAATTTGATTAAGATGGAGCTTTGACACCTCCATTAGATCTTTGTGCGTTTTTATATCTATCTATATATACACACATGCACAAATACATAAAAGCCACTTTCCTATCTCTGAACATAAAGCAGATCATGGCTTTTGAAGCTCATTTATTAAATGAGTCAAAGCCACTGTCACCAAGAATAAATCTTTCCTCATAAGAAACTTCAGCTTACTCAAATCATGCAGGTTATCTTCCTAAGGATCACTTTGATATCCCATGACACTATGGGCTTTTGGTGTGATGCAATGTCCTTGATAAACCTGATGGTACAGTATTCGGTGACAATCATCTTACCTTCTCACTGATTCATTAAAAAAAGTCTTGTGTGTCAGTATAATAATGCCTGCATCTGTAATTTTCACTCCATGCACCTGAAGAAGTGGATTTTTTACCCACGAAAGCTTATGCCCAAATAAGCAGAGTCTTGGCCAATGACAGTGGCTAACAAAAAGAGATTGGAGGCTGCCCATCACAGAAGGTGGTGAAAGATATTCAACATTTAATGGAAAGACAAAATAGCGAATGTGAGAGTAAGGCAGCTGACAAAGCTGGGCATGTTAGAAAAGATCATCAAGGAAAGAAGGCTCAGGTGGTTGGGAGACATGCTCCTCAAGCATTGAATTGGGAAAGGAAAGAGAATGCAAGGAAGGCCAAGGAAGACCTGGCAGAAGACAGGGACAGAAGATACTGAATATGCTGCCATTACCCGGGAAGAAATATCACTACTGACTAGTCTTTCTTGCACCCTCACATAGCTTCCAGTCACTTCGTGCTGGATGCTGGAGTGCAACCCTGCATTCCCTGCTATACAAAAGAACTTGCATTATCCAAGATGAAGTGGACTAGTGCACACTCCACAGAGCGCAACTTTCCTTCTTATTGTTTCACATCCTTAAAAAGCAGAAAAGAAAAAAAACTCCATGTGTTGGGAAAATATTTATATTTGCTGGTTTCCAAAAAAACCCTGGGTGTGCTCCATTCTGATAGGCAAAACACATTGAATTCAATGACTTTTTCACTTGAATGAGGAATTCAGGATCACGTCTCCAAAAAAAAGATACTGTTTGGTGCTCTGTTCTGGATTGGGTATTTTAATTAGACGGAACATTTAGGTCAACATTTTCTTAGGAATATGCTTCTGTATCTCAGTTTTATGTTTTATAGTACAATAAAATACAGAGTAAAGCACACAATCCTGCTTTTACCTGTCCACTAACTCAGTGTCCTTGATCAAAGACTACCTACGCTGCCCATTACGTTCATGGTGGTGAAGACATATAATTTAAATAGTAACCCTCAATATTTAAATGGAACTGCATATGTGATCTTTGTCACCTCATTTTCATGAATGGAAAAGAATATTTTGACACAAAAATTACATACTTAATTCTGCCTCACCTTCTCCACTGACCTCCATCCCACTCTGCCTTGGGTTTATTTCCTCATCCATCACTGGGTCAAAGTAATTTCTGCTGTATTCATTTCCTGTGGAAAGCACATGAAGCAAGGGTCAGTGATTATTAGAAGCACATGAACCAAAATGTTAATTTTGAAATCGACACCAGCATGAGAAGGGGCATTTTTGCTACTTTATAAGCTTAATTTTTTTAACAAGTATTCTAAGCCTACTAGTCCTGCAATTATCTTGTGAAAGGTCAGAAAAGGTAATTTTGGAAACAAGTGTACTTCATGTTACTTTTGCTCAGAAAGTAATGAGAAAATTCTCAAATTTAGATCATACAATGATAAAAAACAAAACAAACAAAAAAAAACCCCAAAAAGCCTTAAGCCAAATTATTCTGAAGACACACATTACAAGTGAAAGTTACCAAGGCTATAAAGGAACTTGTGCTTCACAGCTGACCCCTCTGATTTCAACAGTTTTAAATTTCACCACTGAGGTTTCAACGTCTGGTGCATCTTTAATGCTGTAGTCTACCAGGGAAGTGTTTAATTACAGAGGAGATACTGGAATGCTGCCTCATTAATCTGAACAGCAATTGTATTAAGTTGGGCTAGGTAGCAAAACAAAGATTTGATGAGATAAAAACACTTGTTTAGCACTTTCCATCTCAATAGATGTTTTTATCTGTCCTTTACTGAACTAATCAACTTTACAAAAGAAAAAGACATATATTAAACGTATCAGAGAAATATACAGTGTAAAGTTGCCACCAGCTGGCAGAACTTCCTAAACCATCAGCTGGAAGAATTCTCTCTGAACACAGGGGAGTTATACTTCCTCCAAAACGTGTCCTTCATATGGTAAAAGTGCCTTACTCTGCAAATAGTGTCATTGAAATCAATGGCACTACATGCAGACAGGAAATTACTGCTCAGCATGAGAAAATATGGTAGAATCTAGTCCCCAGATTGCTTCAAAATTGTAGAAAGAGGCATAGCACTTTACAGGTTACCTCTATAGTCTTGAAAATAAACATATAAGCGGGTAAACAGTTGAAGTCCAAGGCAGGAAAGGGTTAACGCTATCGCAGTCTCCAGTATATTTATTTTAGGATCAAAAATAATCCAAGCAGCAGCACTTTTTCCAAGACTAAATGAAACTCTGATATGAAACTAGGTTTAATTTATATTTCTGGACTGGCACATTTTGACTGTCAGTCTCGGTTCTTTCAATGTAGTAAGTACACGAACTGAAAATTTGCTTTACCTTGAGGTCTCAATAAAGAAAAAATAAATGAGTTTCATTTTTGTTACTTTATCTGTCAACAACTACTAGGCTGGTATGAATCTTGGCAGTATGTAATCAAAGTCTTATGTACTGCAATAACAGAGCTATTCTACCTTATTCGCTGTAATTGTTTTCCTCTAGCACAAAGCACTGTGATGCTATAGGAACACTCTTTCATATGTTGGTAAAATAATTCTCCTGTGTGTTAAAAAAAAGAAAATGATGATGCATCTCTTTATTCAATTGCTCCATAGCTATAAATGTAAACTACTGGAAAGTATATGTTGCAAACGATACAAAGTGGTACTCCGTTAGCGGATAGGCCTTTTACTGGCCCCCTGCACAAGGGTGAATTTAGACTACGTGCTGTATAGTAGGCTCCTGTGTCTAGATTTTTGCAGATCTGTATTGGACTGAGTAATCTGGGTTTAGGAAGACATGGCGCACCACTTGAGGAATGCAGTATCAGACTTTTTTTGTTCTTTCCCCCACTTGTTCTTTCTACCCTTATTGTAAAACCCTCTTTGAGAAACAGCATAAACCATTTTGCTCACCAGAAGGGTGGATTCAACCCCTGCTCCTGTGTCTGATTACAGACTTTTGGGGAGAAATGAGTACTGCACTGGTTGCATAGCGAATGTTTAATTATTCTCTTTGAGCAGCACACCTTTGTGTACTCTCAGGAGGCACGATCACTTCTATCAAGAACTCCGTGGAAAGAGACAAAACCATTACGCATTGGTATAATCAGACAGCTGGGCCTGGGCTCTTACCCCTGGTAGAAGCTCTGAGGTTTAGAAACGTATCGTATATTTTCTATCTTCATTGGGATATAGAAGTCATTTAGAGGTCAAAAACTTTGGGCTTGATTTACCCTTCTTAGGGGCAATTTGTACACTCCAGAGCCTAGGAGGCAGCTGCCTCAGGCAACAAAAAGGTGGCATGGTCACCATAGCATTCCTGTGAGCAGTTCTGCAGAGCACCCAACTCTAAACTTTGCCCGGGTGCCATGGTAGCCTCTCAGAAGAGGCAGTCCGAAGATGTACAGAATCACTGCTTATCCAAGTTACTTGGTCCATCTCTATCTACATTGTGGGCTGAGCCAGCTGGGCCCCTAAGAGGTTAAAGGCAGTTTTAACTGTTGCCGTACTCACTTCAGATGAACATTCCTCTGCTGGCGGATTACCAGTTAATCTGGTCCCTTGACGTCATAAGCGGGGCCTATTTATTTTTACTTTTAAAAATACAAAATTATCAATTTTAGGCAACATAACGTACTGCCAAAGGCATTTTGCTAATGACACGAATTCATGAATGGATTAGCAATCATTCTGCATTTGCTTTTGGAAATACATGAAAGTATATAACACGTAAATTAACAGGTCCACTGAGGAATTCACATTGCACTGCTTCACAACCCTAAACAGGGTAAAGTAAATGTTAAGAGAGTGTTTGCTTGCAGGTATGTTAAACGTCAGCGCAACACTTGATGGTTTCAGCCGGCAAGTTATTGAAAAATATTTTCTTTAGTTTAGAGCTGGGTGACTCTGCAACTGCTGAGTTTTGCTTAGATGTTGGAGTTTGATCAAACTCAAAATCTCAGCTTGAAAGTAAGTCTACACCTCAGAGTTTTGCCTTGCTTCATGATACAAACATGACGAACTGTAAATGACTCATGATTTAGAATCATAGACGCAAAACCATGAATTGTCCTAGGTTCACATGACAGTGGATGACGGCTCACTCAATAAAGCAGATCCTCAGCTGGTGTACATTGGCATAGCTCAGCTAAAATCAGTAAAGTTATCTATTTACACCATCTGAGATGTTCATGAGTTTCAGCAACTTGGTGAGAACATTGAATCGGCATTGCAAAATGAAACCAGAGGAATTTCACATGGTTTCCAGTTTCTTTCAAAATTTCATACCACTGTTTATTTACAAGCATTTATATATAGCTGCCTAAAAATTAGAACAGTTATAGTCAACCATTAGATGCATTGGCTGAGATTTTCAAAGCAGTCTAAGAGATTGAGACACATACTTTCCTTAATGGAAGATGTGTGTCTAAATCGCCCAGACTTCTTTGAAAACCTCAACTATCATTCTTATTCCACCAACTATGTATATTAACTGCTATAGGCTGATTAGATCAGTTAAAGATTTAAGTGTAAACTGATGAGCATGGATCCTCCTCCAATCTTCTTATTGTGAGCAAGATCAGGATACAAGGTAGTTAACAAACTATCTAAAGTGGAGGCCAGGTTCCACATTTTTAATATCAGTCCCACAGGACCCCTCAAAAATCTGGTCTCTGGAAAGCAGGGTCTTGGCATGACAGTGACCTAGTCAGAAATGTATGCTGTCTAATTAATGAAAGAGCAGCGGGTAACTGTTAATCCATTACGTAAGCATGAATGAAGCCCCTGATCTGACTTGTGTAACTGAGAGCTGGCTGGATTAAACTGTAAAATGCTTATTAACCCAGATGTCTGGAATAAGTTTACTCAATGAGTCTTGAGATGGCCAGGGAGGTGATGTGGTTGACCTCAGATGTACTATCCGCAGGTCTTTCACTCGAAAAAGGGATCTGATGGTGTGTGTGTGTTGACTATGAGCATCCCAGCACAGAGTTAGAACAGGACTGGGACCAAATTATAGGTTGCTCCATTGGGCCTCATATTCTGTGGCTGAGCTGATTGAGCATCTAACTCAATGAAGGACCTTGACATCATCAACATTGACATCACTCAGGAAAAGTCAATGTCTTTGTGGATGACAACTGTGCTGGATTGTTTGAAGATCTGATGCCTCATATTATAACCATAGGACTATCCCAAATGGTTGTTGAATAATGATACATAAATGAACACAATCTGGCTTGTGTTTTCAGAATAGTACAGAATACTGGACGTGGAGGGATGGAGCTAATACCTTTGTCATGAACTGACATAATATTGAGCCAGGCACACCTCTTTATTCTGACAAGATGACTTATTTCATTAGCTAACAGTTTTCCTTTACTTTCACACAGCTCTGAACAACAATACTATGTAACCAATTGATGGGCAGGACATTGCTGTACTCTTTTATCCTTCACAGTGCCTCTTAAATTTTCTTCTCTCATAGTTCACCCTCACAGGTCCTCTTAATGTACAAGCAGCCTACAAAAGATGGTCTGAGTCTGGCCAGTTGTGACACAAGGTGTGTTTGAAACCTGGTGACATGGCAGCATGTGAAAGAAAGGAGGAGTTTTTGTTTCCACCATCACATCGATGAAATATTGAGTTGAGGAACTCTTCCAGGTTGTGGACAGTTTGGTGAATCATGACTCTCTCCAGTAAGTAAAGGCTGTTACAAGGAGGAGAGGGGAAATTGTTCTTTTTAACCTCTGAGGATAGGAAAAGAAGCAATGGGCTTAAATTGCAGAAAGGGAGGTTTAGGTTGGATATTAGGAAAAACTTCCTGTCAGGGTGGTTAAGTACTGGAATAAATTGCTGAGGGAGGTTGTGGAACCTCCATGATTCGAGATTTTTAAGAGCAGGTTAGACAAACACCTGTTAGGAATGGTCTAGATAATACTTAGTCCTGCCACAAATGCAGGGGACTGGACTAGATGACTGCTCAAGGTCCCTTCCAGTCCTTTGATTCTAAGTAGCAGAATTGAGATTTATCTTTGTGAAGAGTTCTCATTCTACTTTGTAGACACAATCCATTGGATGTGGCCCAAGCATTCACGTTTCCATGTTTGCTGAGCCATGGGGCCAATCTAAGATCTTCTTAGCTTGAGTTTCAGCCAGTGTCTCTCACTGAGATTTTGCAGGTGCTTTGGAGTTCCAAGTTATGATAAATGAACCAGACTCATGTCCCTTTTACCTATTAAATGTAGTGTGCAGATACTGGGTCCATTAATAGATGGGACTGTCAATGCCCCTTTCAGGGAGGCGCGTGCTACCTTTCCTTAGAGAATTAATTGTTCAGCCCCTCTCAAGAAACAATCTTTTAAGATTGGTAATCTTACTAATCACTCAGGGCTAAATCCACCAGGCGCTAAACTGCCCTTTTAGGTGCCTAAATCCAAAATTTAGTTCCTCAAAACCCTTACTCAGCTGCTGCCTAACCCAAAAAATGCCTCAATTCCCTATGTGCCTATGTTCCTACTGTTAAAGTCCCCTAGAGGCCTACAGTTCTGTTGGTGGGTATGCCAAAAGCCAACTAAGTCAAGCTGCCTGGTGGCTAACTCATGCCTAAGCCACAGCAGGATTCACAAACTAGATGTTCCCCCGCCTCTCTTGCCTACTGGATTGGCCCTCACACAAAACACTACCAGAGGAGCAGGTAGTGCTGGAGCCCTTTACCCAGCAGTCAGCACACTCACCTGGGATGTAGGAGATGTGGGTTCAAATCTTTCTTCTCCCTGAGGTACTTTACTCACTGAGCTATAAGCTATTCTGTAGTGGATCTCTCGTCATGGGGGCTGTTCCACTTTATATAAATAATTAAATATTTATTGGCTCTGGGACTAGACCCTGGGTCATGCCCCTCCCCCAACTGAGGGCCCCAATCACTGGGTTAGAAAGTTATTCTCACTCACCCTTTGGCCTGGTGAATATTTATTTATAGCAGGTGAAAAGCTTTGCTTTTTTAGGAGAAAGGACTGGCCTGGCTTAGGTACCTAACTTTAGGAGAGGGTTCACAGGTGTGAATCCTGAGTGGAGGGAGGCAATTCCCCCTGACCCACAGATAGGTGCCTAACTCCGAGAGACAAGTGCAGATCTGGCCTACTGTCTTGTTTAGACAACTCCCCACTCAGCTTGCTGGCATCTGTGAATCCCATTTTTAGGTGCCTAACTGTTGCCATGCATCGTATAGTGAATCTGAACACCTTTCTCAGGACTGTGACTTTCATTAGACAGCAGCACACCTAAAGTTGGGCATTGTAATGCTGAGCCTAAATTCCCTTTGTGTATCTAGCCCTCAGTCTCTAATCTTCCATTTGAGGGGAAAGTTATAAAAAAAAAGAAAAAGAAAAAGAAAGTGTCACAGCAATTCTGCTGTAAATGAAAGGAAAATCAGGCCCATTGAAGTTTTTCTCACTTATGCCAGGAACAGAATTTGTCAACGTAAATTAAGGTTGTTTTGCAGACCTGCAAAATCCCTAGCCCAGCACAAATTATGTTACTTGGTCAATTATGCATACCCTGCAACACACACAACTTAGGTCTCCACTGAATTTGGCATGATGGGACAAATTCTGATCTAAGTTAATTGTTGTAAATCTGGAATGACTTTGCTGAAGTCCATGAAGTTATTCTTAATATATAAGAGATTATATCCGATAAGGATATGTTTTACACAGAATTTCGAAGTATAATGAATCATAGGTATGAGAGTTCAGCCCCAAAATAATTTTTTAAATAAAATCCTATAATTGAAGACCATTAAAATAGTACCTGTTGGGTAGTACCTAAAAATAGATCTTCTGCAAGGCTATGAGCACTTGGTGATTTTTCCATTTTTTAATGTTTTAGAAGATATCAAATACCTCCTCCACCTCTCATTCATTTTCTTTATCTTTGACAGGAACCTTGGATAATGAGTAAACCACATGACCAGGTCTCAGTATATTCAAGGTTCACAATATAAACATGAGTTGTCAACTTTGACAGAACATTGGCCAAACGAATGTTCAGGAGCATAAATAGAGTGTTTCACTCCATTCTTTCTGGAGTGTTTGAAAAATGCTGCACGGTGCTCACAGTATTCGCTTCCTCCCCCCACCCCATTCGTTTCTTGGAAGACTGACGGCATTTACAGCTCTTTAGGCAGAGATACAGCACAATGTGTTTCTATTGGTAATTTGTTTTTCTGAAGACAACAGAAGGCACTGTGCCAAGGGATGCCAGTGTAAGACCTGCTGGTTCTTCTGGGGAAACACTGTTGGTGGAATACATGAGAAAATCCACATTGATGCTGGTGGAGTTCATTCAGAAACACTGTCAAATAATCCAACATATGTAAATGGGGAAAATGTATATAGAGCACCTTGGTGACCAAAATTACTAGTTCACATGGTACTTGAGGAAGAACCCACAGACAAATGGGTGAGAATCTTAACGAGCAGCACACACCACCAGGGAACGTCCTATTGCCAAAAGAAATAGATTTGGTCAAGAGAGTGATGCTAAAAATTATAAAAACTCAGGCACATTTGGAAAGAATACCCTCGAATTTAAAGTTTAACCTATCCTCAGAATCTCACTTCTATACCTTGCATAAATTCGGTTTTAGTTCATTTTACTTAGACAAATGCTAAAGCACGTCTGTTGTTGAAAGTATACATGTTGGGTCCAGTGTTGCACACTAAATTACACTGAGTGCAGTTTTGTGGATTTCAATTGTATTGCACTAGATGTAATTCAGTGTAGAATTTCTTCCACTGACAACCCTGTTCTTCCTAAACATATAATTTTAATATATCATGTCCAGTGTGCAATATTTCAGCATTTCCATTTCTAGACCCAGTTGGAATCAGAAAGTGAAGAGAGACATGAAACTGAAAATAATATGAGAAAAGTTTTTTTAAAAAGTTACTGCTCAGTTTCAGTTCAGATTTGAGGTCACTTCATATGTGATATGAAACCGTTTTTCCAGCAGTAATAGCCAGTGTGTCAAATTCCCATTTCCCTCAATCACAAACTTCCAGCATTTGACAATTTCTTATTTGTACTTACCACCTTCTTAGTTTGTAATCTATTCTCAAAATTACATTAAATTTTGTTCAAAAAACTTTAGCCTTACAGGGCATGTAAACTTACTGATTTTGACAGATCATAATTTTTATTATCAATTTGATATTATAAATGACTGCTACACACAGCCCTTATTTTGTTGTCTATTTCTAGATCCAGATTCAGTCCCATTTCACTTCCATGATCGATCTTCAAGTTCATCAACAAAGGAGTATTCCCACCCTTGACGGAGATTATGTAACATCTCTGCAGTCATAAGTGGGAGTTAGACTCCTAAGTAATTTAAATAATTTTGAAAAATTTCACCTGTATTTGCAGCCAAAGTCTGACCCCCAGATGTGAATATGCAAATCTCCTTGTCTCACTGGAAACTGGTGTTTCCATTTGTGTCCTACAGCAAAATTTGATCCTTCTCTTTACACCTACATTTAAGTCCCAATCCTGTGGTAGACTCTAGTTTGGCTGACCTCTGCCAAGCCCTATTTATTTAAATGGGGCTCTGCCTATGTGTGATGGCCTACCTGTATGGTGTTCATTGCGGCACTGTGGGGTCTTTGTTTGCAGCAGCTGTTCAGTATTTCACATTGAGAGTGGTGTGTCTAAATGATGTTTTAATCTCTATGTGTGTGTCAACATTTTTTCCTGTTTTTCCTATACATAAAATATTTGGGAGTCCTGGGTTCAACTCCCTGTTCTAACACAGACTTCCGATAAGATCTCAAGCAAGTGACTTAGTCCTTCTGTGCCTCATTTCCCCATCTGTAAAATAGAGATACTCCCTCTCTCCCAGGGGTGGCGTTAGGAGAAATCTGCTAAATATTGGGAGGCACATAGGTACTGTGGTAATGAGGGCCACATAAGTACGATTGCTAGACAGGTAAATTGATAGGTAGACATCTTGAAAACACAACTCACAATGAGCATGTATTTGATTAGCTGACCTTCAATCTTCATTTGGTCTACACCTTAAAGATGTATTTTTTCTTTTTTCTCTCTCTCTCTTTCTCTAATATTGTTCATTTCTATGGGGCATGATATAAGATGTAAACAGTGTCTGTTCTAGATAAAATGGTAGAATTAGTTAGTGCTCATGATTTTAGCAAATAATTTAGTTTTGAAAGTGATTTGTGTACTGGGGATGCTAGGAAAAAATAATGTTTTTTGTCACTTGGAAACTATTTTAAATAGAATGATCAACATTTGGGGTCAGATGGCCTCTGACCTTAATGTAAATGTACAGTGTAGGAGAGAGAAGCAAGGAGTCTTTCTTTCATCTTTTAGATCCTCAGAGCAAGTTGCAAGGACAATCTCAATCTCTGGGGTTACAAAATCACTACCAAAAGGGGCATGGAGGAAATAAGCCACACTGTGGTGGAATGCTCAAGACCCCAGGATCCTAAAAGCTTTGCACAGGCTTCCTGAATGCTGTCACTGGATTAGGAACTTGAATTTGGGTCTCCCATGTCCCAAGTGAGTAACCTCGCCACCAGGTTTTACAATCATTCTTTTTAATCTGGCCCAATGACTATTTGATTTTTTTAATATTTTTTAATATATAAAGTGGAACAATTCTAACAGCAGAGATTGATAGAGATAACGCCTACCCTGAACAGTCAGCAGCCTGGTGGTTAGAGAACTCACCTGGGATAGGGGGGTGACTCAAATTCAAATTTCTTTTCTACACCAGACAGAGGGGGTGCCTGAACCCAGCTCTCCCACCTCCCAGGTGAGTACGCCAACCATGGAGCTAAAGGTTGTAAGGGGGGTACCACCACAGCCACCTGAAAAAAAAAAATTCTTTGGCTTCCCCAACCCGCCAGAGAAGAGCCAGAAGAATGATTAAAGGATTAGAAAGCATGCCTTATAGTGAGAGATTCATAGAGCCTCAATCTATTAAGCTTACAAAGAGAAGGTAAAGGGGTGACTTGAAACTATTTGGCAAATTTGTTTCAAATTCACAAATGGATCCAGGTTGACTGATGTATTTTTTCAGCAAATAAACTACTTGTCCAAAAAAATTCATCCAGCTCTATTCCTGAATGCTAAGCTTGGACAAATCACTCTGGCCTCCAGTTTTAAGAGTCCACTGATTTTAGACACTTCCGCTTCTGCTTCCTCAAACTGGGCACCTAAAAACGGAAGCACCCAAAATGAGTGGGTACTGTTGGAAATTGTGTACTTAACCTCTCTCTGTCACTTTCCTCATATGTAAACTAGAATAATCCTTACTTAACTACCTCACAGTGGTGGTATGGAATTTAACAGGGCCAAGGATCTGGCTGTTAACTAAGTCCCCTTTGGACTCCCAAGGGATAAAGGAATTTGAAGCCATCCTACATGAGCAATAGGGAATCTCCCTGGCATGTGGCTGGTGCTATGCCACCACTTCCCAGCCTCCCTGGCATAGGGATGTGTTGAGACATGCCAGGAGTGGGAGAGGGTGTGCCCAGAGAACACTGCCCTCCAGCAATCACAGCCGGTAAACAGTCCCTGTGATGCTGTGGGAGGAAATTGTGGCAATCCTGGTAACGTTCTGTGTTGCACCAGGGAGCAAGTCAGTTTTTGGCTGCCCAGAGGTCCTGGGAGAGAGGTGGAAAGACAGTGGAAAGCCACTTCTGCCCTCCCCGCCAGCCTTCAGGTGCATTGAGCAGTTCTCTAGAGCACATGTGAGGATCTGCTCCAATATTTATACTGTGCTTTAAATATCGAATGTGTTAAATCTTAAGTCTTGATGATTTTGTTAAAAAATATGACATTTATTAAGTGGTCTAAGTATAATGTACTGCTACAAGCTGGCGGTGGGGGTTGATTCCCAGCTCACATGCAAATACTCACCCTAGCTGGATGAGAGCTAGCATGAGTGTATATAGTAGTGTAGTTGCCGTAGCCCGGGCGGTGACAGTGGAGGCATGGCTTAGCTGCACAGAGTATGAATCCCTGGGGTATGGACTCTGCTGCCGCTGCCCATGCTACCATATCTATTTATAGATGTTTATACTCACACTAGCTCTCATAGAAATGGTGCCAGTATGACTGTGTGAGCTGGGAATTACACACCAACCTCATAGTGTAGATGTAGTTTAAGTCTCACTGCAGGACAACGAGACATAGGGTATGTCTACACTACCTGCCGGATTGGCGGGCAGCAGTCGATCCAGCAGGGGTCGATTTATCGTGTCTAGTCTAGACACAATAAATTGACCCCTGAGCGCTCTCCCATTGACTCCTGTACTCCAGCGCTGTGAGAGGTACAGGCGGAGTCAACGGGGGAGCGGCAACAGTCGACTCACCGCGGTGAGGACACCACGTAAGTCGATCGAAGTACGTTGACTTCAGCTACGTTATTCATATAGCTGAAGTTGCATAACTTAGATTCATCCCCCTCCTGCCCTCCCTGTATAGACCAGGCCTTAGACTTCAAAGTGCCTAAATCACTTTTGAAAATGGGACATAGGCTCCTATAATCTGGTATACACATCGATTTTGTATTGGTGTAACTATATTGGTTAGGGTGGTGATTTTTTTTACTGGTATTTCCATAGTGTGGGTGCAGGCGTAGCAGGATACAAGGGTACTTCATGTATGTGAATAAGGTCTTCTGGTATAAACACTTTTATACCAATATAACTCCATCCACACTGAGTGGGTATATCATTTGAACTATACCAGTCCAGCTAAAGTTGTAAACTTTTATGTACAGACAAGGCCTACCTAAGTCATTTAGGCACTTTTGAAAATTTTACCCATCATCTTCATTTTGTTTCAGAATACCCTTTATGGAAGAACAGAGCAATATGAAAACTGCTTACAAATATGATGCTATAGATATTGGACAAGTAAATTGTATCACCAAGGAACGGAGAGAGACATTTTTTAATTTGACCCCACACCTAATTGTCACTTTATCTCCTCTTGACCTAGTACCTAACTGACCTTAATGTTCCCAGTTCTTGTTTTTAATTCTGCCCCAGTATCAGCGTATTTGTTATTTTAACCCTTACCTATTTTTTCCATTTTTTGTTATTTTTATATTTATTTGACCTATGCCTCGCTGCCATGTTTTCCTTTCCTAATTTATCCTCTTGGTTGTGCTATTTTGAACCCATGTCTAGTTTCTCTCTCAAGCTTTTCTGTTTTACAGGGTATATATGGGTGTTTGTATATATCTGAGTACCTTTTACTCTTGATACAGGCTGAATGATGATTCAAAAGTAACCTATAATATTAGGAAAATATCAAGATACAGTTATTTTTGGCAAGATTGTTTACAGTATTTTCAGATATCACCATATGAACTGTACTTGGCTGCAGATGTCAAAAGTGCAGAATTCAAGTTGTACCTGGAGAGTAGGAAAAATACTACATTCTGCAATGTTAGCAATTGGTTATGAATTTATATTTCCCTTCCTCTCGTTTGTGTAGGGACCATAGGAAAAACTGGCAGCACCCCATTTCATCTTGGAAAAATGGTCCAACACCAAGCTAATTTAAGGAGATCATCTAGGCATAAGAGGCTAGACTGAGACATTTCGGTACCAACCTACTGTGAGCGCTGCTGAGCTGCACCCACCTAGGGAAGCAACTTTGTGGGGTGCAGCTCCCTCCACTGGCCAGTAGTTGGAGTGTTGGAGCCACAGGCCTGCCTCCTTCCTAGCTATCAGGCACCCCAAGCGGATTTGGGGTAGAGAAGACCTGTGCTCCACAAAATGCAGCGTCTTCAATTCTCACTTTACGTGGGCTACAAAAGGGAAAGGAAGGCTTCTTACCTTCTGTGTCACCATACACACCCATGTTAAGGCCAAGGAGAATATAGGAGCTGGATTTAGCAAGGGATCAGTGGAACTTGCAGGCTCTCAGTTCCGCAAACACCAAAAGAACATGGCCAAGATTTTAAAAAATGAGCACCTAGAGTTATTCTCTGTAGTTCCTATTTAGGCACCTAAATAAGTGGCTTAATATGCAGAGGTGCTGAGCATGCAGAAGTCACAGCTGTTGACTTCAGTGGGAACTGCTGGGTGCTCAGCATTATTGATAATCAAGCCACTTAATTAGGTACCTAAATATGGACTTGGGTCCTACACTTGCACATTACTTATGCATGTACATAGTCCCATTGAAGCCAATGGGGCCACTTACTTGAGAAAAGTTAAGTACCTGCATAAGTGTTTGTAGAATAACACTTCACAGCCTAACTTTAGGCACCTGTTTTTTTAAATCTTGGCCCCAAATTCTTCCCACATATTTTAGGAGATCAACTGAAGTTCTTCTGAAAGTCTTTTATTGCCAGGTTGTTAAGAAAACGAAAACTGTTATGGTAATATTTATAATACTAATAATTCAAAATAATATAACAACCAAGGCTGCTCAAAATTTTCAAGTTTCAATCTGCAGTAAGAAAGTTGACTGCAACGAAGATCACTATGGCTTAGTGTAAGTTACTTAACTGAAAGCTAAAGTGTTCTTCCAAAGTTAATAATGGTACTTTGCCCTAAATAAACTGAGGCTGAAAGCCAAGGCATTTATTATAGCAGGCTACAACTATTATCAGGATAACAGAAAGCACTGACCCATTATTATTATAATGAAATGTCCAGTGATAGTTTTGAGATATAATTGGGCTTAAAAAAAAAAGAAACGTTGGTTGATTGAGAGCATATGCATGGTGAGGGCAATAGTGGATCAGGGACTTTCATAACGTTGTTTAAAACTACCTAATGCTTGAGAGACAAGAACTGTGCAACATCTCTGCTCTTCGGCTGAGATGATTCCATTTCAGCATCATATAAATTAACAGGAAACTATTTTCACAATAGCCTGTGAAGTAGTTTCTTCTGCTGGCAGAGAGCATCATGCAACTCTGCCCAGTCATCAGGAGCTTTGTGGGCATGAAGATAGGAGAATAGATCTCTAAATATTTAGACATCAAATGTTTTCAGCAATATTTTGAATTTTACATCCCAGGCTTTCAGGGAAGCCTGTTTGGACGTGTTAGGATGGAATGTGTGGTGTAGGCCATGGAATGCACAGGTTAGATCAGGAACACAACTACTGTCACTCAGTTTGAGGATAATCAAGACTGAAGTCTCACCTCTTGGTTCAGCATGGGCTTGCAGCCTGAGTTTTTGTTGGTGAGCTGCAAGGGTGCTATCTAGCTTGTCACGTCTAATAACTTTCTCTTCTGAAGTCTGATATGCTGAAAGATCTGCACTGCTGATGTTAAAAGCTGGATTTTCAATGCCTTCTGTTGCTGCTCTCTCTTCTTTTACTATAGAAAACAAGGAGGTCAGAAGAGCACATTATACCAAAGTGTATTTCAATGACAAGCAGAAAATTCCTTCTAGTAATTCCTTTGCTGAAAGACTCAAGTGTATCGTCCTCAAATGTCGCCAAAACAGAATTAGGTTAAAATTAACTCTAAAAAAAAAAAGAATAAATGATTAAAATAATTACAAATTGCACCCTGACAAGCAAGAGCAAAATTTCGCCCACAGCCATTTGTCTGTAATTAGTTAATTAATCCTTACACAAATTATGAGCAATAACTCATCAAGCAAGGCTCACCCATCAGAAATTCAGCCGACTTGGATTTCTTCTGCTTAGTTTGCTTCAGAGCCTTCTGCTGGAACTTCTGGAGGGAAATTGTTAAATGAATAAATTAGCTAAAGAATGAAGATCATCCTTTATAATCCACAACTAACACAGTATTTTAAATAAGGGATGGCACTGAAATGTCATTTAATTTACATCTCTGCTAAAGGGGTCAAACATTAATTGAACAACAGAAGTGGAAGAATTAAATAAAATTGGAGAAGAAAAGTTAAAACAAATGCCAAATGAAGGTCACATTAAAATACTTTGTTTTTTTGCCATTTTTAATTAATGCAAAGAAACCTCAATAAAGGAAGAGCTAGAAAACTCATCTTTAGAGTATGCATTCAGCACAACGGCTCTGTTTCACTTTCAGAAACTAGAGGCTGCGTTTAGAAAAGTTTGATTATGCGGTATGTTTTCAGGTAGCTCTCCTCTTGCCCTTCTATTGGTTTTTTTGTTTGTTTGTTTATTTTTAGGACCACTTATATAAAATTGTGTATTTGTTTAGAACAAAGGACCTAATAATGAGATCTCCATGTTCATATGAAACAACAGGACTATAAAACAAAATCGCTACTTTCCCAAAAATAATTAAAACCACCAAAATTTCAGGTGTTGCCACCAGAGATAGTCCATGATTATGGGAGGTAGGTGGGAGGTATAATTCACTACATTGCTAAAAGTTCATTTAATATTAAAAGCATGCAAAAAAAATGGTTACGATGTAAATGAATAGCAACAAATCTTATTAGAGGCCCCAGATTCTTACAAGTTGTAAATTAAATACTATGGGGATGTGAGGCTCTAAGAATATGCGGTAGCAACACCATGAGAAAGGCCCAAGTTTTAAACTTGATCTTTGTACAAGAGTCTGTTTGATGGCAATGAGAGTTTCACACAGGGGATCAGGGTTGAATATAGTCCTGTATAATGAACACTTATAATAAAAATAGCAATCAGCCAAAAGCAATGTAAAAAGTTGCAAACTGAGGGGTAGGGGCTAAAGTAAAATGGCTGAATACTAAGAAAAAGCAATGTTAACATACTTGTTCTAGAATTTTGTGGAACATTTTGTAAATTGTTTGTTAATCTCTGAAAATAGCATTAATTTTTTGATGCCAGTTGTTTAATTGTCAGGGCCGGCTCCAGGCACCAGCTTTCCAAGCAGGTGATTGGGGTGGCATTTAGAATGGGGCGGCAGTCCATGTCCCGCGGTGGCTTTCGGGCAGCAGCTCCGCCGCTCTTCCCGCCACGGCGGCTTTCGGGCGGCAGCTCCGCCGCACTTCCCGCCGCGGCGGCTTTCGGGCAGCAGCAGCAATTCGGCGGCAACTGCTTGGGGCAGCAAAATTGGTAGAGCCGCCCCTGTTAATTGTTCTGACATAAAGAGCACTCCTACCAATGGAGCTCCTGGAATCATTGGAAACATGATTTTTTACATAGTTACAATATTAACTTAAAATGCCCTATTTTATAAACACTTCTCACATTTTCTGCTTTTTCCCTTTGATTGTATGTATCAATTTCCAGCATCACAGGACATGTACAATAGACACAATCAATAAATCTGTCAAAAATAATTGAACCACAAAACTGACAGACTACAAATACAGGTATTCATTACTTATAAGAAAATATTTGTAGAGTTTATAGGAGATTTTGAATAATCTGAAACTGCGGACACTTCTCTGAATTAAGAAAGCCACTGTCTTACTAAGAGACAGTAATTTGTAAAAATCAGTTTGATATTTAAACTTCTTTTTAGAAGAATAGAAGCATAAGTTCATTTGCATTAACTAAAATTTTGGGGTGAAACCATGCCCCCATTAAAGTTAATGGTAATTTTGCCATTGATGTCAATGGTCCCAGGAATTCACCCTTAATGTTTAATGATTTTTTTCCAATGAAAGTCTTACTTTTTAAACATAAAAAATAATTAGGCTAATGACTTTAGAACAACATCATTTTTGCAATTTTATTAAAAGATTTTGCCTCATTCCTAAGTATCGGAAAACATTAACTGTAGATATTTAAGAGATGCAAATATAATTTGGAATATGGCTGTTGGATGCATGTTCTTAGATTCATACTCTACAATTGCATTGAATCACAACATGAAATTTGCAAATGTACATTAATGACTGGAAAGAAATTCTGGGCCAGCTCCTCAACTGATATAAACAGGTGCAGTTCTATTAGCCCTCTAAGCATGAATACATTCCATCTGTATTCTGGATTTTCAAGACAAAACTGAACTGCAGGCTGTAAGATCTGCTATTTTTAAACTTTCAAACACAGTAGTTCACAAAATACATAGATTCCTTCCACATTTTAAAAAAAAAAGTACAGATGTTATTCTTTTTTCACAGTTTCCAGCAAACTTAACACCAGACATTATTTTTCCTGCCACAGTAATCTGCATTCCTTGGCACTTCACTTGCTTAAAGTAAC